>NC_058093.1:54882500-56343750 GCF_020171115.1 Neogale vison | reverse complement strand
TTCCCAGGAGGAATTCTGGTGAGTGGATTTCTTCCAGCTCAGCACCCGTGCTTTGGGAAGCCATCCACGCCTATGGGGGCTCAGGGTCAGGAGGCCAATGCCAGGGCAGCTTCCTTAGAACCTGCCAGGACTTGTGCACAGCTTGGATGTCCATTTTTAACTCCCATAACTTATATTTGGTATTTTAAGTAAAATTCTAAAGCAAGTGGCTCTCCACCATTAAGGGTTATCTTTTAAGTGTTCTGTCTTTTGTCTCCCACACTCCCTACTGCTTTTCTGAGGAAATGACCATCTGGCGGGACTTCCTACAGATGACCACTAGAGGGCACATGGTTTCCAGCTCACACGAACTCTCCACAGCCAATTCGGGTGGCTTTTGCTGCAGAAAGGACAGTTTTTGTTTGTTTGTTTGTATGTTTGTTTTCCCTCAGAAACAGGAGGAAAGCACTTGAAATTCCCTGGATGCAGCTAAGGCATTTTCTACGGCATTCATCTGTGAAATGCTGGCTGCAAGAGGCACACATTCTGGTGGGTGGAGGAAAGAATGCGTCCTCTGTTCCTGTCATTCATTCCCACCAAGGGGAGGAGAAAAGGGCTGCAGATAGCTGAATGAACGAGTTTTGTTGTTTCTAAGATTACTAGGAGAATCTACTTGTAGGCTATATGTGTCCATGCAGGCCTCTCGGGATAGTGAAAATAATGCGTTTTGGAATTGGGCACGTATGGGATTCACCTCCCACACCTGGGCTTCCTGCCAAGATGGCACACTAGCGTGGGCTGCTGGTAACCCTGGAGAAACTCTAGTACTAACTTGATGGGAGGTAGGAGAGGAGTTAAGGAGACCAAGTGACATGAGAGTGTCCCTTGGAAAGCCCCTTGGACCTGTCTCTCAGAGGAGGGGAGATGCACCCTACTTGCTAGGGGTGGGGAGAGACAGATATAGTGATGGGCTTGAGAAGTTAGTAGGAGTAAATAAGATCATGAGTTTGAGTCAAAAGTTAGGAGTGACCAGGATAAGGTCAAAATTAGAATACTTTTTTTTTTAAAAGATTTATGCATTATTATGTTTGTGAGACAGAGAGCACAAATGGGGAGAGGCAAAGGGAGAGAGAAAATCCTCAAGACTCCAGGCTGAGTGAGGAGCCCAAGGCAGGGGTTGATCTCAAGACCCTGAAATCATGACCTGAGCCGAAATCAAGACTCGGTGTTTAACTGACTGAGTCACCCAGGCGCTCCTAAAAGACTTAACTTCAAAACTAACAGCAAATATTCAATGGAAGAGGACATGGGGGGGGGGGAATTTAAGAAGTCCTGTGTTTGGGGCACCTGGGTGGCTCACCAGGTTGGGCTTCTCCCTTGGGCTCAGGTTGTGGTCTCAGGGTTCTGGGATCGTGCCCCGCATCGGGCTCTCTGCTCGGGGTTGGGGGGGGGCTTCCCCCCAACCCCTGCCTGCCTCTCTGCCTACTTATGATCATCTCTCTCTCCCTGTCAAATAAATAAATAAATAAAATCTTATTAAAAAAAAAAAAAGTCCTATATTATAAATGAAAAGTCTCAAGAGGCTGAACTAAGTCCTCATAAAACAGTAATTAATTCCCAGCTCCAGCACTTACTAACTCTGGAACGTTGGGTAAGATACATGTCTTTTCTCAGTTTCAGTTTCTTGTCTCCAACACGAGTAAGGCTACCGTGGTTATGGTCAGCTGTGAAGAATACGTAATGTAACGTACGTAAGTGAGCCCTCTCCTGCCTGCTCTTGCTGGATGGGCCACTTTCTGGTTGTTTTCTCTCTTCTTCCTCGTTAGCATGTGTAGCTTGTAATCATTTATTCATTCAAGAATACTTACTGAGGACCTGTACTATATCTGTCAGGTGGCTTTCAGCAGCAAGTGACAGAAAACCTCACCTAAATGGCAGTAAATAATAAGGAAAAGGTATGATCTCATTCAGGAAGTCCAGAGGTAGAATGGCTAATGCAGATTCTTAGCAAAATCACCAAGGGCTCAGATGGATTCCATCTACCATTTGGCTCTGCCATCCTCAGCAGATTCACATTTGTCCTGTTGTCTCTCTTGTCATGGCTGTGGGATGGCTGCCACTCCAGTCACCTAGAGACAGGCATGGGCTCCTTCTCACGCAACGCTTCAGAATCTTCTAGGACCTGTTTCTCAGGCAGCAGACCTGTCTTCATGTCTCATGGACCAGAAGTGTCCTTTGTCCATCCCTAAATCAGTTCCTGCCACGATGAACGGGTTTCCATCCTTGGGACAGATCAGTCATGATTCATGCGAAGAGTTCCCTTAGTCTATGGGAGTCACTGACATCAGAATAAAATAGGGTTCAGTTAGGTTTAACAAACGGGGGGAGGTAAGTAAGAAATGACTATTGGGGGACATCTGGGTGGCTTAGTCAGTTAAACTTCTGCCCCTGGCTCAGGTCATGATCCCACAGTCCTGGGATTGAGTCCCCCATCAGGCTCCTTGCTCAGTAGGGAGCCTGCTTCTCCCTCTGCCTACTCTCCCTTCTCTGTCTGCTGCTCCCCCTGCTTGTGTTCTCTCTCTCTCTCTCAGACAAATAAATAAAAAAATCTTAAAAAAAAAAAAAAAGAAATGACTATTGGCAGGCCATCAAGGTGTTTTTCAGGCACTGTAGTTAATGTTGAGCATATAGAAGTTAATTAAGTCCAATGCCATTCCAGGGGAGCTTGTTAGTTCAGGTAAACTGGCATTGACAATATAATGTGTAAGTGCTGTGTGGGGAGAACCATGAGGTGTAGCCCATAACTGGTGGTCAGGCAGACTTCCTAGAGAAGATGATCTTTGTTGGAGAGCTGAGAGATAAAGCAGAAGTTTTCCAGATGATTAGGCATAGGAATAGAATGAGAGCTTGTGTGAAGCCCTGGGAGCAAGAGTGGTTATGATATACTCAGGTAACTGAAAGAAATGCATCATGGGAAGGGAGACTGGGATGGAGGAAGCTGAGTGGTTAGCAGGGCCCATCATGAAGGTCTTGGAAGCCATGTGTGCTGCAGGAGAGGCAGGGAGAGTTGGAATTCTTTTCTGACAGCAATGGATCAGACACATTTACAGCAATGATCTTCAAAATGTGGGTATGAAATCAATACAGTGGTTTATAATGACTGTATAAAAATAAAGTAGTAATGGTAAATTCTTAAACGGTAATGATGACATTCAAGGCATTGTTCTGAGAGTTTTTGTATTCACTATTAATTCCATGACAAGTTGAGGCTGGTACTACTGTTTTTCCCATTTTGCTGAGGAGGAACCTGAAGCACTTGCCTAAGGTCTGTTTTAGGTTGAATTGTGTTTCTCCAAAAATAGACAGGCTGAAGTGCTAACCCTCGTGACCTCAAAATGCAACCTTATTTGGAAGTAGGGTGGTTGCAGATGCCATTGGTTAAGATGAAGGTTGTACTAGAGTAGGGTGGTCCCCTTCTCTGATATGACTGGTATCCTTTTAAGAAGATGGCCATGTGGGCGCCTGGGTGGCTCAGTAGGTTAAAGCCTCTGCCTTTGGCTCAGGTCATGATCTCAGGGTCCTGGGATCGAGTCCCGCGTCAGGCTCTCTGCTCGGCAGGGAGCCTGCTTCCCTTCCTCTCTCTCTCTCTGCCTGCCTTTCTGCCTACTTGTGATCTCTCTCTGTCAAATAAATAAATAAAATCTTTAAAAAAAAAAAAAAGAAGAAGAAGAAGATGGCCATGTGAAGACGGAGACCCAGGAAGAGCACCATGACAAGATGGAGGCAGAGATCAGAGTGAGATATCCACAAGCCCAAGAATGCCAGGGACTGTAGGCTATCATCGGAAGCTGGGAAGGAGGCCCAGAACAGATTTTCCCTCACAACTCTCCTAAGGAACCCACCCTGGCCACTACTTGATGCTGGACTCCTAGCCTTCAGAACTATAATAGAATACGTTTCTGTTGTTCTAAGCCACTTAGTTGGTTGTGCTTTGTTATGGTAGCCAGAGCCAGCTGATATGGTCACATGGCTAGTAAGTGGGGAATTGAAATGGAAAAGTCTGGCTCCACAGTCATCCTCTCAACCACCGTTCTTTCCTCAACAGAAAAGAGAAGGCAGTGTTAAGTAGTTGAGGGTAAGTTGTATGTGTATATGTGTGTATGTGCACTGGGTCATAATTTAAGATGTATTTCTCCAAAATTTGAATGTCACTGCCTTAAAGGGGTTTGAATGAAGTAATAGGGCCAGTTTTCATTTTAGAAAAAACTATGAAACAGGTCAATATTTCAGGACCAGAACTCAAGGAGGTAAACCCTCTTTTGTGGATGAGTTTAAAGGCTTCATTCTTTGTCAGGGTGTGATGGTAGGATATCTACATTGGGTAGGTGGTGGTTGTGCAAGTCCAGGGGGACCTGTTGTAATCTAAGTGTATAGTGCCCTAGGACATTGTGCAGTGTACAACCTGTACAGCTGTCCTTGGTGGCTCTAGGATTGCCTTAGAGATATTCACTGAGCAAGAAGTAGGAAGATAGGAAGGAAATAGCCATACTAGTCCCTCTTCTTTTTTTTTTTTTTTTTTTTTAAAGATTCCACTCATTCATCTGACAGACAGAGATCACAAGTAGGCAGAGAGGCAGGCAGAGAGAGAGAGAGGGAAGCAGGCTCCCCGCTGAGCAGAGAGCCCAATGCGGGACTCGATCCCAGGACCCTGAGATCATGACCTGAGCCGAAGGCAGCGGCTCAATCCACTGAGCCACCCAGGCGCCCACTAGTCCCTCTTCTTAAGCATATTCTTCAAAATGGTTCCTTTTCAACAGATCCTTAAAGGTAATATGCTGAGGGGAGCTTGGGTAGCTCAGTGGGTTAAATCCTCTGCCTTCAGCACAGGTCATGATCTCAGGGTCCTGGGATCGAGCCCAGCATTGAGCTCTCTGCACAGCAGGGAGCCTGCTTCACTTCCTCTCTCCTGCCTCTCTGCCTACTTGTGATCTCTGTCTGTGAAATAAATAAATAAATAAATAAATAAAATCATGGGGAAAAAAAAAGGTAACACACTGATATTCTGGGTATAAAGTTTAGAATGAACACCACTAAAGGCAGCACGACTGTGAGACCAGGTATTAGAATATAGGCTCCTCCAGAAGGTTAGCTCCCACCAGAATGTAACTCCACAAAGACACAGACTATGTCTATGATACTACTGGTCCTCAATCCCAAGAATAAATACTCAGCAAGTGCTTCATGACTATTTGTTGAAGGAATATTGAAGGAAATATAGTAAGGAATATGAATGAGACTAAGTCACGTGGTGGTCATTTTTAATGTTTGCGCTTGCCGCCCCCCATCCCCGCTGCCTGTCCCCACTACCCATTGAGCACCACCCCCCTCCCCACAGGCTGCTGGGCACACATCTCTTCCATGTCCCTTCCACCTCTGCGACTCTACAATTCCACATCTGCCTCTCCTGATCATTATGCGGCCGGAGGAAAAGGAAGCTGGTGGCAAGTCGTGTGGCCTCTACTGACTCACATCCTCTCTGACAATGAGCCAAACACTATTAACGACTCTAAGTCAGCTTCAGAGGCGCGTGTGACATTTGTGGCTGCCCTCAGCCCCAGTCCACAGCAAAGGATTATAGCAGTGTGCACAAATCCTTGTCTGTAAGAATACAGCGCTACCTCAGAATGACTGACAGAATTAAACATGGTCTAGACTGATGGTGAGTCCAAGGGGGGAATTATGGCCCAGTATATAAATATGTAAATTTTTTTGTCATTCAAACCATTCCTATGCTATCACTGATATTTGTTTTCTCTAGCTGTCAGGATTAATTCAGCCTTCCTTTTTTTTTTTTTAAGATTTTATTTATTTATTTGACAGAGAAAGATCACAAGTAGGCAGAGAGGCAGGCAGAGAGAGAGAGAGAGAGGAGGAGGAAGCAGGCTCCCTGCTGAGCAGAGAGCCCGATGCGGGGCTCGATCCCAGGACCCTGAGATCATGACCTGAGCAGAAGGCAGCGGCTTAACCCACTGAGCCACCCAGGCGCCCTTAATTCAGTCTTCTGCAATAAGAAGTTGACTCAATCCTGGGTAGCCCCTCGCCTGCCCAGGCTCTGAGTGCTTGGATCTCTCTGTTTCTCCGTGTGCTCCCTGATGGGAGTCTGTGGCTCACAGACACATCATAATGCCCCAGCTGTCACCTGAGCTGTGCTTTGAAGGAGATTGTTCCAGCATGATCTGAATGCAGGGGCCCATTAAAGGTGGCCAACTCTCCCAGTTTGCCTGAAACACTCCCAAGTTTTAGCATCAAAATCCCCATACATACGAAACCTCTTGGTCTGGGGCATAGTGGGACGGTCAGTCGCTAGAGCACGTCACACTCAGAAGGGAAAGGAGCTTGTGCCTACTTGTTGGCACAACCAAACTGGCTCAAGTCAACTATTGAAGGGCCTGCCGAGATGAGGACTGCCTTCCTTCTCTGGCAAGACCACATTTTATTAATGAAATGGAAATGCAAGATACCCAGAGATAGAGAGTAACCCTGATGGTTTTGTCCCCCACCCTTCCCACTGCCCCTAAGTAGGTGGTAAGGAAAATTCAGAGTACCTACATTCAAATTCTGACCCGGGCACTTATAAATACAAGTTCCTCAACCTCTGTGCCTCAGTATCCTCATCTGTCAGGAGAGGGTAATCAAAGTATTGGTCTCACGGGGTTGCTCTAAGGACTAGGAGAGGAAATACATATAACAGTCTTTCGACTGGAATTAGCTGGAGTAGGTACTCCAGAAATGTGAGCAATCATTAGATCTCTCTACAGAAACAGGGTTCTTCCCATTTTCTGGGGCTGGCACTGCTTCCTAAGCAATGGGGGGAGATAATCCTGCAGCTGTCTACAGATGAACACAGCTAGGAAACAGTTCCAGTGGGAAAGTGTGCCCTGTCCTCCCTCCCCCTTTTTATCCTTTATGTTAAATGTAACACAAATATAGAAAATTGCATAAAACAAATGTGTAGCTCTTACAAATTATGATGTGAAAACTCATAATAAGCACTTTCACTGGAAGGGAAAATGTTGCCAGCCATCCAGGAGTCCTCCACTGCTCTGTCCAAAAAAAAAAAAAAAAAAAAAAGAACAAGAAAAAGTGGCATTGTGTTGCTAGCCAATCACAACTCTTACCTCAAAACAGAAGGGCTGGGCCTCTTTTTTTTGGAGGAAATAAAAAAGCAAAGGAGCATGATTTCTAAAGGAAAAGGTTTAAGTAGGAATTTACAAATGTTACCTTCCTTTTTGTGACTATGCATGCTATCTCCTGGAAGGGGCGCATAGATCTCAGTGTATGTTGCTTAAAGAAAATAGACAACCGTCACAGTCCATTAAAATCCCATCTGCTTCCCATAAACTGGAAAAGTCATTACTGGCTGAGTCAGGGGGTCTCAGCTCATGTCGAGGAAGTGATCACCTACCAGTTCTCTCCTTACAACCTTGCAGCTTGCGAAGGGCAGAGCCACCCCCTTATTTTTCTACCAGGTCAGTGCTTTTTACACCAAACCATGCTTCTCCCCAAACAGTTGTTAGTATAAAACATTCCTAATACTATTTGCATTGGTGCTGAAAAGAATACAAAGCCCAGATGTGTGATTGCAGTATTAATTGCTAGATTTAGAAAGGGAGAGGCTGGGTGGATATGGAAAAGGTCACTGGGACTTAGGACTTGATTCAGACAGGGAGGGAACACGCTTCTCTGGGGAATGGGGCGTGGAAGGGAAACGTGGCTTACTGGAGGAAATTATTCATTGATGGGGCAAGCAGTTAGAAATTAAGACCAGGAAGCACAATTTGAAATACAATTTGCTGTATCTGTTAGGATTAGCTTCATCTTCAAAGAGCAGAAACCCAAATAAGAGTAGTTTAAATACAACAGGGGCAGCTCAGAGTACGTGTGTTGATTCCGGCAGCTCAGAGTAGGTGTGCAGCTCAGAGTATTTATGCAGCTCAGAGTAGGTCTATTGATTCCAGCCCATGATGAGTAGGAACTTTTGCCTTCCTGCCTCATTATCCTAAGCAAGTGATGTCCATCCCTGGGAAACTTATGGTCAAAAATGGCTGCTGTAACTCTACTTATCACCTGCAAGTTTTAGGCAAGAGGAAGCCTCAAGAGTAGAACATAGTATGTCTTGCAACAGTGTAGCCTTTGAAGTAACCTTTCCAGAAGCTATACCATATAATTTTTCTTCTATCTCATTGAACATATCAGGCTGAAAGGGAGCTGGGGAATGTAGTTTTGGCCTTCTAGACTAAAACAGATTCTTCAGAAAAGGGAGACAGGGAGAATGAATAGGAGGGTGGAGCAAAGAACAATCTTATCTACACGGGAGGAGGCAGTAAAACTTTGTGGTTAAACATGGAGCCTTGAGGTTACCTGGGTTAATATCCGGGCTCTATAACCTACAGGCTGTATGATCAACAGATCAAGAAGACACCCAACATTTCTAAGACACAGTTTTCTCATCTGTGAAGTGAAGAAAGTAATCAAGGCCCTCCCAGAGGATTTTTGTGAGCGTCAGGTAAAAACTGTGATGGAGAATGAAAGCTCAGCGCAGTGTTTGACACATAAAAGGGCCCCAAGTTGCAGATATTATTATGACTCTGATTTAAGAGACCAGGAAAGCAAAATTTCAACCACCTCTATGTTTATGTGCGATCAAAATTAAACTCCACGCAAATACATGTGCCATCCAAAGAACATGACTGAAGGTTCCAAGCCTGTGTTGATGGCTCCTTTTGAGTGCAGTCCCCATAGGAGTAAATGTTGTAAGATATCCCTGAATTTCCATGTAAAGGGGGTTGGACCAGTGTGAGGGACTCCTCATGACCTGAGGTGAGGTGGGCTTTCCCTCATCCCACTGCTGCCAGCCTGGTAGGGACAGAAGGGCAGATACTGCACTGACCACACTCAAATGGGCCAGACAGCCATGGGAAGTTCTACAGACGTTCTGCCTTCACACCTGATCTGTACTCACTCCAGAAGTAAATTCCTCCCATTCTTTTCTCCATCTCTGGGCTTCAGGCCATTCTGCTTAAATCTTCAGCCTCCTTCATCTCTCTGGAAAACACTTTGTTTCTATCTTTTGCTGGTCCTAGTTTCACCTAGTTTCATTTTCCAAAACTGTATCTTAAGGATATTAGTCTCAAGCTATCATAACTGTTCCATGACCAAATTCACATGAGAAACATACTCTAGCCCTCCTTTGGGAGGTCACAATGCACATAACATAAAGGCTCTGAAAAGTCCTGCAAAAAAATAATGTTCTTTAACTCAACATTTCCCACTTATTGACTAAAAAACCTTGACTTGGAGGTCAGCTTTAGGAGCTTATATCCTACACATCTCAAATTTCCTAAAATTCCTAGCCAAACATGTGTTTTTCTGATACAGTTTTCTTATTGCTGAGGGAAATCTCCTACACAGTCTCTGTTTTCAGCCAAGGAGATATCTTAGGCTTGAAGCCCATTTATAGATCTGAGATGATCACCACTTTCTTGAAACCAAGACATGAGGCATCCCTTCCTGGTGCTACTTATAAACTCTCCCTACCTTCTTATGTTCCTGAGATGAGGAATGAGATCATGTCTGTGAAAAGAGCTTTATAAACCATTAAATGCTATATAAATGTTAGTTGTTACTATTCTGATGACTCACTCCGGTGCTGCGATCCCCCTCTCCCTGGGAAGTGAACTTTTCAGAATTATAGTCTCATTATAGAAAAGTAACTGAAACCTACACATATAGCAATAACCATTTCTGTTAAGAGGGCCCCACTCTGGTCGTGCAATAAGAAGGGGAGTGTAAAGTACACAATCCGTGCTCTACAGAACGGAGGAAGAAATGTGGACAGCATCCCCTCTAATCCTCAGGCTATCCCCAAGCAGAAACCTGGAAACCACCCCTTGCACATGTGCGGACACTCAGGGGTGCCTCTTGCCTGCCTGGCCCAAACCTCTGGGGTCAGAATCTCTGCAGTGGCAACCGCTCCCGTCAGACTTCACGGTGACAGCCTGCTCAGGATCCCTTTCAAACCAGGCCAGGAAATGCTAGCCAAGGCCTGATTCGTCTAAGCCCCCAGACAATGGCCCCTTCCTTGTTTGTTTGGAGAGATCTGAGCCGGTGGCTCCTCCTTTCCTCAATTCCACAGCACTTTTCAGGGGCACACCCAACCGGACAGCTCAGCCAGGGTTGGCAGTGGCTCAAGGGCAAGGTTTAAGTTCATTTTGCTGACTTCTTTCCCATCTCTACTTGAGAGAAAACAGAAAAGAAAGACAGGCCTCTCCAGCCCAAGTCAAACAGCCACAGCTAAAAATATTTGGCTCAGCCAGACACAAAAGGACAAAATTATATGATTCCATGACCCAGAATAGGCAAATTATCATAGAGATGGAAAGTAGGATTGAGGTGACCAGGGGCTACAGGCAGAAATGGGGAGTTGCTATTTAACGGGATGGAGTTTTTTGTTGGCCATGACAAAAAAGCTCTGGAAATAAATCGTGGTGATGGTTGTAGAGTATTGTGCATGTAATGTCCTGCACTGTATACTTCAACATGGTTAAAAAAGACAAATCTTGCGTTATGCATAATTTACCACAATAAAACAAACCACAATGGCACCAATAAAACCTGTGGTATCGGTTCCCCTAACATGGTATCCGTCCCCAGGGACACCCACGTGTGGTTGTGTGGCACAGATGCAGTCAGGGGAGGAAGGACAAGATGGACTGGATCTTCGGTTCTGGCCACTGCGTGACCCGCCCCCTTCTCCCCCCACCGCCCTGAAGAACCCAGCCACACTGCAGCACCGAGAGAGTGCCGGTATGTTTGGGACACAGGCAAGAAGTCTCCTCTGGTCTCTCTCAAGCATCTTCCTTAAGTCTTAAGACAGCCTGAAAAGTTCTGTTCTTTTGACATAGGCTAGAAAGTATTGGAAAGTATCCTTGACTATGCGGGCCTCCCTCAGGCCAAGAGCACTGTAAGGGGAGGGTTTGGGAATCACAGAAAGCCAATTTTGAGGTGGTAGAAGCGGAATGGGGTCTACTCAGCAAAGAGAGGTGTTCTAAGGTTTTTTGCTCCAAGTGAAAAAATGAGAAAGGAAAAAGACACAACAGGTTGGCGGCCGGAAGTGAGGCTGAATTTAAGACAGTGGCCTCTAGGTGGCGCGCACACCGTAATAAAGACCCCGAGAAGAGCTTTCATTTGCAAATGAAGCTTCAAGGCTCAGAGCTGAAGTGGGGGGAGATTCTGTAAACAAGCTATCCCACCCCAGCTGAAAGATAACTCCTAAATCTAAGCCCTCGGGTCCAATTTAAAGATAATAGAGCTTTGATCATCTAGAAGACAGTAAGAAGAAAGGGATGGAATCTACTAGAGGCCCATGGAGCCGTCAACTCTGGCTTTTCCTAGAGGAGAGAGAGAGAGAGGTAATGTGCACCCACGGAAACGTTCAGCTCTGAGGAAAAAGGGCCTCATTCACGGGGCTATTGTTATTCCCAAGAGAGTGTCAGTGGTAGTGTTTCCTGAACACAATGGTAGAAGGGGTGATTCTCTCACCTGTCAAGCAAGAATGTATTTGGTCTGCTCAGTTCCTCTAGTAGGCTTTCCTCCCTCCCCTTTTCAAGCCCCCTTGCTCTCTCAGCAGGTGCCCAAATGAGCAGGAGACCAGGACACGAGTCGCAGAAGGAAGGCCCAGGAGCCAGGAAGATGAGGACAGGCTGCTCCTTCACCCTTCCGAGGCCATTCTTATTTACACAAACAATTAACAAGCACACATGCAAACCCAGGCAGGGACAGACTTGATAATGAGCTGGATAATGAAGCAATCCATTGCTGCAGAGAACGGAGCGAGCAGCACTTCACTCTCAGTGCCCGGATTAATTCCATTTTTCTCCATTATACTGCACAGCAGTGAGGGGTCAGTTATGTCACCTTTGCTGAACGGGTCTATTCATGATTCTCTGCAAACGGGGATCACTCAGGCATTCGGTCAGCCTCATTTACAAAGGGCCTGCTAAGGGCCCCACGCTTGACTCCAGGCTGTGGCAATATGAGGAGGAAGCAGAAACTTCTGTCTCGGCCTCTATGAAGCTACAGTGTAGAGCTGTGTTATCTATTATGATAGTCACCAGCCACATGTGGCTGTTCAAGTTAAAATTAGAAGAACTAAAATGGAAAATTCAATTCTTAAGTGGTACTAGCCACATTTTAAGTGCTCAATAGTCACTTCTGACCAGTGGCTACTGTATTGGACAGCACACACACACAAACCACATTTCTATCATTGCAGAAACAATCCCCTGGACAGTACTGTGGCATTTGGGGCACCTAGAGGAACAGTATGAGGCCACTTACAAGGGTGGTAATTCACTAAAAGCAAATTAATGGGAGGAAATGAAGGCTCAGACGCGTTGCATCTCCCAGCCTCTGGGTAGTCTTCCGATTCCTATTCCAGGTTATGGGAGCATCCCAAGGGTACATCCATTTGAGATGGGGGTCTCAGAAAGGTCGCCGTCCATTTTTCTTTCACATCTTCTTCCTTAATAAATGCCCGTTGGGGCGTGTGTTTGCCCCTGAGGGCTAGTCCCCATGGATTCACAGTTAAAGTCAGAGGGTTTTCTGGTCTATGGCTTTGTCTAGTCTAGGAGTTCTGTCTAGAACTTTGGGAGTTCTGTCCTCAAGTTATGGATTCCTATTTCCATCTCAAGTGCTTCTTGCTCTGGTTCCCAAGAAGTTCCTATTCTCCTACCTCCACTCTGCAGCACCCCATGGACCAAGTTGCCCTCTTACCAACTGCCCCATAATCACCCAAGGGAGAAGCTGTGCCCCATCCGCTCAGTCTCTGCCCCCATTCTGGACAATCTGAACCCTGGCTCCCTGCTCTCTCTGCTTCTAGCTATCCTCTGCTCCACCCACAAGTCTTTGCTCTTTCGTTCCAGCAAAACCATTCAGCGTCTCCCACTCACCCACGGGATACGGCAGGAGTAAGGACTCCTAACAATGCATCCAGCTAATTTCCCTTACTAAGGTCTGCAGGGGAGGGATCTCATGGGCAGATACACAGGAAGAGAAGGTAGGTGGCTTATGAATTACACATAGACAATGCCAGCTACAGCTATAGGAGGCAGGCTCTGTTTGGTTTCTCCTCTGTGGTTCTGATGCCTGGCTGAGGGGAGAGGATGGAGAGAACCATGGATCCTCTAGGATCACAACAGCCACCTTGGATAGGGTCTGAAGCTGGTGGGCCAAGGCATGCTCTTTGGAGCATGGTTCTGATTTCACTTTGCTGATATTGGAACTTGTGCTTGGGGAAAGCAGAAGCTGAGGTTTCCCTAGCCCTTTAGGAGTCCATGGCTGATGTCCTGTTCTCCTTCTTTGCTTCACCAGACACACCTGTCTGGAACACTCTGATGGTGTTTTATGCCATACAATCACTTACCTGTGACATTGGTTACAAAAACCTTGACCCTAGGTGCTCAGACTACACCAACTCCATCATCCTACTGGGCAGATGGTACCTTTGTCACCAGTCCCTCTGGTAGGAAGGGTCCCTGAATGTTGATGTACAGAATTGCAGACCTACCTGGTACCCATCCTCACACCCAAACAATGGAGAACTCTGAAGTTCAGAACACCTGGGTTCACTTCCCAGCTCCTCCACCCATTTGCCACATGATCTCAGACAAGTTATGCGACATATCTGTGCTTCAGTTATCTATAAAGTGGGGTGAACTTGGGGTGCCTGGGTGGCTCAGTCATTAAGTGTCTGTCTTCAGCTCAGGTCATGATCCCAGGCTCCAGGGATGGAGCCTGCGTTGGGCTCCCTGCTTCTCCTTGCGGGAAGCCTGCTTCTCCCTCTCCCACTACCCCTGCTTGTGCTCCCTCTCTCACAGCCTCTCTGTCAGATAAATAAATAAAATCTTAAAAAAAAAAAGAAAGAAAGAAAGTGGGATGATTTTAGTATCCACCTAACAAAGTTATAATGAGGATTAATATGTTAATAACATGATGTGTTTAGAATCGGACTTAGAAAGTGCTTGCTGTTCTTGTTGATGGTAGACACAGCATTACAGCAACACACGTCCTAGTACAGCTGCAGAGAAAGCTACCACAAACCACCTTCTAGAGTGGCGACAGCCACCGCTTGCTTGGAGACCAGCTAAGCCAACAGTGAAATGTGATCTTCACCACGAAAAAATATATGGCTTGCTTCCTGCTGAACTATGTCCAGGCTATTCCTAAAGACATCCACTTTGCCCCTGTCCCCATCAGGATCAAAGAAGCATCCCTTTAGGAGAGCTGAGTCCCTCTGGCTTTGGGGTGGCTGCTACTTGCCAGGCTCCTGCTGAGGTCCTGGCCTGGGGCCAGATGCCTGGCTTCCTGGCCATGAGCTGTACCCGAGGGAAAGCAGGCGTTGCCTTCCTTCTCCAGGTGGCAAGAACCTGACTGTCTTAGAGACAAATTAGGAAGAATTTGTTTCTAGTGACTCCTGATGTCTAGTGATGTCTCTCCAGTGAAGGAGAGAATAAAGAAGGTGGGAGAGGTGCCAGTTCCTTGCTCCGTTTGGCACTGAGCATGGGACATCTGCTGATCTTTAGCTAAAACCCGCTCACTGACGGTCCACTGCCAGGTGAGATGGTCCTACCCACGGATACTGCCTCTCAAGTTTCCCTCTATCTTTTCTTTATGTCTCTGAAATTTAAGGCTTTGGGGTATGGGAGTGCGGAACCATGTGTAATGATCCTGTCCCAGATATCTTGAACCCAAATCTCTGAGGATAGAGCTCAATCCCCTCCCTGATTCCTGTGTACTTCTCTGCTGGAAAACTAAGGGTTTATGGGAATCATCGGACCCTGAGGGGTCTGGAGCCAGATGGTCATTTAGTATAAGCTTAGCAGGTTTTGTCCAAAGGCAGACAAAAACGAGTATTTCTCTGTCCTGATTCTAGTTTTCTGAGAACTGCCTCAGTAAGTCAATAGTTGGGTCCAGATGAAAATGATCTTATTTTTACTAGCTGAATTTGGACTCCACACTGCAAAGTTTCCCAGCCTTCCTTCTGCTGGATCATATGCTGGGATGGGTGCCATCACCTAGGTGAGGCACCCTATCTGTGTTGAGGTATGCCCTGGTCTGAGTGGCAGAGCAGATTGCATGGGAAGGAACACACTGGCCTCAATGGGAGGGAAAGCGGGAGTCCTAGTATCTCATTAACCCAGGCTGCAGAGAGGCTCCTGGTGGCCATGAACAGGCTGCCATGGATGAATGAAAACATCTTCCATGGATCCTATCCCTCACTAAGAGGCTGGGGGCTTGGTGGGGGAGCCCAGGCACCATCTCAAGCACACACCTCATTGGACAGTTTGGCAGCCTTTGGCGTACATGAGAGCACACGGCTAAGAGATTTCCCTGCAGGCTCCTTCCTAAGGACAGCCATTCTGGCAGTCAGCAGGCAGCTTCTGGACAGACCCCAGGCCTGGGAGGTAGATGGGCTTGGGATTCACATACTGTGAGCCCAGCTCTGAGAAATGAAGCTCTTCCTGGGGCATGGCCAGCCAGGCGCCGAAGACTGTGAGACAGCCCAGCAAAGCCCTCCTCAGTGGATTTCATGGGAGAGGAGCCTGCAGGGGCTGAGGGCCAGGCATTTGCCTGTCTTTAACATAAAGAGTTTTGTAATCTCATACGCTGTTGGTGGGGCTGATAATGAGGATTAAACATCTGTGAGGTGCTGTGTTACTTTACCAGACAAATCACGGAGGCCTGTGCTGTTAATCCCGGAACCTGTCAGCAGATAAGGGTGGGCACTCATTGGTTTCTAAGGCTGGAGAACTGCTGTTGCCATTGTTTGACTTCTCTCCTCTAGACTTGCTGCAGAAAAGCTTTGTAATAGTTATTTGCAAAAGCAGGTGGAGCACTTTGAAGAAAAGCCCTGTATAAACAGAATGAGCCAACAGCAGGATGTTCCACTTTGAGGCTAATCCCCCCCATCCCTGTTTAGGCTCTGTCATGTCAGTAGGGCTGTGCCTTCCATCGAGAAGGGCCCTCTGAGGTAAAAGGGAGAACACCCAACGTGGCATCCTGGTCAGAAGATCTGAAGCTAAGCCCTAATCCAACTGTGTGACCTTGGCTAAGTCGCTCAAGCTTTTTCCTGACTCTGTCATCTGGGAAATGTGGGGAAACAGAGCTACTTTGTTGTTGTGTGAGGATTAACTACTCACTGCACCAGAAATGTATTGGCTGATGGCTGGAAAGTCCTTAGAAAGTCCTGTTTCTAAGTCCTTCCTGCCTGAAGGCAGCAGACTTCAGAGCTCTAAGGCTACCACCAGGCTTGCCCCTTGGTCTTTCTTCCCCTAGGTAGATCCTGTCCCTGGATACATCTGGCAGCTCTGGCCATAGCCTCTCACCATGGCAACACCTAGGGCTGCAGAGAAAAACGTGTGCCTCCGGCTTGGCATCCTGGCATCCACTTGGAGATTCAGTCTGCCCAGACCAGGTTAAGTCACCTGTCCATCCCTGAACCAACCACTGTGGCCAGGACACTGAATGCATGGACCAGCTTCACTGGCTTTCTCACCTGTTCACCAAGTGTTGACTGAACAACTACTATGTACCAGCACTATTGTATATTCTGGGGACTTAGTAGGGATGAGACAGATCAGACCCCTACCTTGTTGGGACTTTCTTCCCAGTAGGAGAGACAGAAAACACATACATTGTATAAAAAGACACAAAATTGGGAAATGATGAGAGCTATTAAAAAACAAACCAACAAACCAAATAGATTAAGGGGGTAGAGAGTGATGTGGGTCAGGGTGGAGTGCTACTTTAGATAAGATGGTCAGGGAATGCCTCTGTTAGGCGGTGGCATTTGAACAGAGATCTGAATGAAATGAGAGTAGAGACTGTGTGAGGAAGATCTGGATACAGAACATGCTGGGCAGAGGGAGAAGGTGCAAAGGCTCTGAGGCAGGTTAAGCCAGGCTTATTAAGGAAGAGCCACAAAGGCTGGTGCGGCCAGAGCAGCATGGAGAGCGAGTGAACGCAGTGGGAGAGGAGGGGAGAAGGGGCAGAGCCATGCTATACTGGGCTCTGCAGGCTGAGGGAAGGAGACAGAACTTTATTCTGACCATGATGGGGAGTCTGGATTCTTTCCAGAAGGGAAGAGACAAGACATGAGTTATATAGGAAAAATACGTCCACATACAAATGGCCAACAGGTATATGAAAAGGTGCTCAACATTACTGAGCACCACAGAAATGCAAACCAAATCCACACCTGTCGGAATGACTATCATCAAAAAGAGATAATGTTGTTGGCAAAGAAGTGGAGAAAAGGGAACCCTTGTGCATGGTCAGCGGGAATGTAAATTGTTGCAGCTATGATGGCAAACAATTTGGAGGTTCTTCAGAAAGTTAAAAATTGAACTACCATATGATCCAGCAATTCCACTTCTGGGTATGTAAGTAAAATCAGTATCTTGAAGGGATTCGTGTACCCTCCCCATATTCATTGCAGTATTATTCATAATAGCCAAGACACGGACACTGTTTGAAGGTCTGTCAATGGATGAATGAATAAAAAAACATGGTATGTATACAACTGAATGTTATTCAACTATGAAAAAGAAGGAAATGCTGCCATTTGCAGTAACATGGATGGAGCTTGAAGGCGTTATACTGAGTGAGATAAGTCAGAAAGAGAAAGGTATACTGCATGAACTCACAGGTGAAATTTTAAAAAAATCTGAACTTGTAAAAAATGGATTAGAATGGTGATTACCAGGGACTGGGGACTGGGGACTGGGGGATGGGGGAATTCGAGAGATGTTTTCTAAGGGTCCAAATATACAACTAGTGGGTAAATAAGTTCTGGAGATCTAATGTACAACCTGGTGATTAGGGCCAACGACACTGATTGTTAGCTTCAAAGTTACTAAGAGACTAGCTCTGAACCCCAATCAGCACAAAAAAGAAATAATAAATGTGTGACAGGACGAGGGTGTTCACTAATGCCACTGCAGTCACGGTCGCAGTATGTAAATGTATCAAACCAATGTGTTGTAATTCTGTCACAACTCTAAAAAGACACACATAAAACAGGTCATAACAAAAAGAGGCCTTTGCTGCTGTGTGGAGAGGGCTGGGGGAAGCAGGGACAGACAAGTTATGGGTTAAGTTATGGGTTTAAGTTATGGGTTCCATCCCTGGAAGCAGAACTTTGTGACCTTCCCACATGGAGATTAGGGGCTGTCACCAGAAGTGGTGAGATTAGATGCTGGTGGATGAGAAGCCTGAGCTCTCTATGCTTTGGCCATTTGTAGTTTCATGCAGTTTTGCCTTTTGGAGGTATATTCTCACTCACTATCATTAGCTTTTTTGGGCTGGGGACTGTATCTCCAGTCTTGTTTCCTTCCTCCGAGGCCTAGAATCACTGTGAAGGGTTTTAGAGAAGAAGTGGTCCAGCCCCAATCTCTTTATGGATGAGAATCTTGGTGATGGTGCAAAGTCCCTCTGCTGATTAGAGCTGGACCCAGGATGCAGCTCTCCTTACCCCCTGTGCTGGCTTCATTCACAAACACAGGCTCAGTTTGAGAGGTGCTGCCAAGGGCGATGGGGATGATAGAAGGGAGTTTAACCCTCCGGCAGCCTCCATCAGCATCTCCCAAATAACCAGTGTGCTCAATGAACAGGGCCCCCCTTGACCACAATGCCACCTAAGGCCCCTCGTATAGAAATCCTCGAGACACCCCCGGGCTCTGTCAGTAGCTTTTCATCAGCAACTCCAATAAGGGTCAAGAGTCCAGGCCATAAAAGGCAGGCACACAGATGGGAAACACCAGGGTAGTGCCTTATTTATATTATTAGTATTTTTTTTTTTTTTTTTTGTAGTGGAAGCTTCATCTGAGGCATAGGATTTCCATTCCTGCTGGGAGAGCTGCCAGTGGACAGTTCATTGCTCCCAAGCCAGAAGGATACATGTTCGCTTTTGAGCAGAGCTGTACTTCTACAGTCTATAAAGCAAGTGCGTGGACAGCTTTGCAGGATGGAACAGCCAGAGAGGGACTGTCAGAAGTCCTCCTGCAGATGGCCAGGCTCCTCTGGGAGGGGGAGCTGGGGACACTTAGCTTCTGCACTCGGGACCCAGCACAGCGCATGGTGCTCAGGAGGAGTTGCTACATGCTTGGTGAGAGCAGGGCCAGAGTGGCTTCCCCAAGATACGCACCGCCCTCTGGCCTGCCTCCGGGGTGACTGGGAGGCTGGGTGTCACAAGAGTGGAGATGGACTGAGTAATCTGTGGTTCTCACCAGGGTCATTGCAGCCCGGGGCTCTCTCTTACTCTTTCTCTCCCCACCACCTGTCCCCTGGCTTTAATTCTCTTCTAAAAAAAATAATCAGCTTCTTGTTAATCAGTAACCACTGTGGTCAGGAGAAGCCATCGCAGAGGTCCGGAGGCATGGTTAGGGGGTTTAATCATGGAAATGGCCGGGCTGTGCTCTCGGAGGAGGGCAGGGAAGTGATGTTATGGGTGGCTATCTTTCCTCACCCTCCTTGGAGTGGGGAGGCTGCTGGCAGTGTAGGGCTGCTGTCTCTCTGTGTGGTGCTGAGGGAGCAGGCAGGATGCATAAATAGCGGTAATGAGCTCCCTGAGAGTGCGGGAAGTCTTGATGGAAGAAATGGGCAAGAAGCGCATACAGCCTCTCTGGTGGGAAGCAGAGAAGTGGGGACAGGAGCCCGGGGATACACGAGGTGGGGAGGTCTGACTTCAGGACAGGCTGCTGACCTTGAGCACTGATCAAAGATTCTTATGGGCCATCAGATGCCTGCCAGCCAAACAAAGAGGGATGTTGCACTGGAGCGGGGGTACAGCAGGGGAGTGGGGTGAGGAGAGGCTGGCATTATGTGTTTTGGCCCAATATCCCCAACTCCTTAATTCTGACTTTAACAAAGAAGGGGTGGGGCAACACACACACACACACACACACACACACACACACACTGCTTCCTGCTCCTGATCTTAGACAAGAGGGTGCAGCGGCTGCCCTGTGCTTGGGTGAAGGCAGCTCTCCATAGGTGCTGGCACCTGGGAGAGCGCCCTCATCAACAAGGAGAGGGAGTCGCTGAAAGTGCCCAGGGGGCTTCAGCCTCCAAAGATGTCCACCAGGAAGGGGTGCAATCCTGCTCGGATCTTTTTCTGTCATTCTGCCCAATAGCCCAGCTCCCCAAGGCACTCGGCCCCCTCCCCAGGCACCTACCCAGCGAGTAACAACCTAGCTCCTGGGCCTCCTCCTCTCAGCCCTTAGCCCAGTACTATGTGGAGCCTCTGTGGCTGGTGAAAACATCCTCCCGGATGGCTTCTATGTGTGTAGGAACACGCACGTTTCCATCTCTAACATTTCCTCACTTCCCGAGGTGGCAAACACAGCTAGTGGAGGCACTAGCTCCTGTGCCTTACTTTTCCTCTCCTGTTCCCTGTGGCCAGGGAACACTCTGAAGCAACACACCTCTTGCTCTTTGAGCCCATGTGTCCTAGAAGAGGCTGCCATCTGTCCTTCTTACAAAATACACACAGATACAGACAACTGACATATTTTTCTAGCTATGCTGATTTCAGCTTCCCCTTTAATCAAAATTTCAGCTCTCAGGATGTATGTGTGTGTATACATGTGTGTGAGCATATGTGTGTGGGGGTGTGCACATGCATGTGTGCCCTTGTACATACACATGTTGGCCAACTTCTGCCCACCTTAAAAACAAATCATCTCAGGGGCGCCTGGGTGGCTCAGTGGGTTAAAGCCTCTGCCTTCGGCTCAGGTCATGATTCCAGGGTCCTGAGATCGAGCCCCACATGGGGCTCTCTGCTCAGCAAGAAGTCTGCTTCCCCTTCTCTCTCTGCCTAATTCTCTGCCTACTTGTGATCTCCGTCTGTCAAATAAATAATGAAATTTAAAACAACAACAACCACCCCCCCTCAAAAAACAACAATCATCTCTAATATCTCTCTTGCAACACAGAAACCCAGCAGGCATCAAAGTAAAGCCATCTTAAAAGGTGGTAAATTTACCAAAGACTTCCCTCCCCCCACCAACCCACAACTCCAGGAAGCACACTGAAATGTCTGGAGGAAACGGCACCCAGACCCGGAGCACAAAGGCACAAAAAGCATCTCTCCTGCAGGAAAGCAGTTGCTATTATTTTGGTCCCACGTGAGCAACATAAAAATACCAGTTGTCTTTCTCTGGCAGCCACTCATATCACAGGTACCTCTGTGGCCCTCCTCTCACAGATCAATTTAATTATAGGCACGAATGCCCACCGAGTGCAAGGTACAAACTGGGAGCCTTGGATTTCAATAAAGTCCAAACTGCTTTGAAATCCAAATACAGCCAACCCTCAATTATCCACACTGAGGAAAGGGAGCGTGGATAATCCTGAACAGCAGATGATTAAAAAATCATTTCTTTTGGCTTTTGGGAGGTACCATATGCTATTTGCAACAGAGCAGCAAAATTTCCTCTCTGGTTATGTTTTGCGGAGATTAATATTGCAATGAGCTTGCATTTCTCCTCATGCACCAGCTGACAGCAGTGGGAGTAAGGCAGAGGAGTCTGCAGGAACAAGCTGAGTGGCAGGGGAAGCCAGCTTGAAGGGAAGGAGGAACATGGCCTGAAGCACTGGTTTAAAAAAAAAAAAAAATCCAGACTCTGGGTATCTTCTCTCTTAACTTGAAAAGAGAGTAGAATGGAAAAGAAGGAGAAAAAAGAAAAAGAAGAGTAAACAAAATTTCAAACTCTAATTGCAGAGACCAGCTTTAAGAGAGCAAGTTCTCCTGGGGCATGGCCTTACTTCTGTCAAGCTCTTTGAACATACAGGATTCTGTGACATGATCCGTCTCCTTAGAACACCCAGCGTGCTCTTTGTAGAGCATGACTAGTGCCCCCCCCGTCTCATTTTTACTTATGCTGAACCACCTGCCTACAAATGCCCTCTTCTCCTGTCCTATCCAAATTTCATCCATCTTTCAAGATCCGGCACATTTCCTGCCTTTCCAGAGAGTTCTTTTATCCTTGTATCCACTGGAAGCAATCTCCTTCCTCCTCTTCCACTCCCTTCCCAAATGCCTGGAGCCAGTGTTTTCTCTGCTAATCTATTCGGACTGTAGGCTCTGGGAGCACAGGGAGAGATACTGTGCCAGATGACTCCGTGTTCCTCATTCTACATGGGAGGTGCCCCTTACCTAGAAACTGAGAGACTAAGTCCTGCAGCAAGGTGTGAAGACACTAAACCAATGATTCTCAAGCTTGAGTGGTGTTAGGCTCTCGTGGGGGACTTGGTGACAGGGTTTTCCCCCGGATCAGCCCGCCGGAGATGCTGCTTCAGTAGGTTGGGGGGACTCAGAGTTAGGCATTTTTCAACAAGTACTCAGGAGACAGAGCCCTGAGAAGTTAGCTGTAAGCACACATAACACCAAGGCTCACACACTGAACTTCCCTCCTGGCATTCCACTTACATCGGTGAAGCCAAAATGTTAAGAACGGAGACACTGAGAACCACACTGGGGTTATTACTGTTCTCCATCATACTTCCTAAGGCTGAGGTCAGCATTTTCTTAAGTAAGATAAAAAACAAATAAAAAAAAAACAAACCTGCAAAAATGGCAGTAAAAACAGTACAGAGATTTGCAACAGATTCTTCATATTTCCTTAAGCTGAAGCTGCATGTTTTTGCACTTTTTAGCATCTCTGATGTTGGGGTGCCCCTTACTATCCACATTTGGGGCACAGCCCTGACTACGTGAGCTAACGTATTCCTAGCTCCTCATTCTGCCATCATCTACACCAATGAATGATGTGTGTTCCTGGGGCTACACATGTTGAATTTACTGCCATTTAAATATTTTTTTAAAAGATTATGCTAGGGGCACTTGGGTGGCTCAGTGGGTTAAGCCTCTTGCCTGCAGCTCAGGTCATGATCTCAGGGTCCTGGGATCGAGCCCCGCATCGGGCTCTCTGCTCAGCGGGGAACCTGCTTCCCCCTCTCTCTCTGCCTGCATCTCTGCCTGCCTGTGATCTCTGTCAAATAAATAAATAAAATCTTAAAAAAAAAAAAGGATTGTGCTATAATTTGGTGTTAAATGAAAAATTGCGTATACAGAAGGGCATGAAAACTGCACAGCAAGGACTAAATTGGATACTAGTGAAACAAACATCTACTAGAAGAATAACGATACCTCTAAACTTTCTTGCAAAGCAGAGACTGAACCAATCGCGTGGTAGCATTGCTATTTGAACTGCAGTACCCCGTTGGTATGGGAGCATATGAGAAGTAGAGCAATGCAGGCTCTAGCCCACACCTCTTTTATATCTGCTTTAAAACACCATCCTCGGGTGATTTGTATGTACATGAAAGTTTGAGAAGTATAGCTTTATAGGACTCAAGAAAGGAATATATCTGCCAGTAGATAAAGCTGAGTTATGTTTAGTTACCAAGATAAGTACAGAAGGATTGCTTATCACATGCTAGGCAAAAAAACCTACAAAAAGAGATGACAGTGACTTAGAGAAAAGAATACGGGTAATAAGGAAACATATCATCAATTCACTTGCAAGCCTGGAGGACATGATTGTAGGAAAAACTATGGCCATGGGTGACTTAAAAGTGATTGGGAAAAGTTCAATTGAACGTGAATAAATTTTGTGCAACAACTTAACCAATTTATTTCACGGTCTCCCTTTTTAGATATGTATGAGAGTGATTTGTGGTAACAACAGATGTTTAAATTAATCCAAAAGAGCTCTTTCAATGAGAGAAAAAAATTATGAGGAAAGAAAGCATCGTGTCATAGTTTAATTAGGAACATTCTTTGTTCTTAATGATACAGAAAGTGACAGGGAATCTTACAACCAAAGCATTTCAGATTTAAAGAAATGCAAGTAAAAGTCCCACACACTTCACCACCTTGCCTTTTCTTCTTAATTTAAACTTCAGCAATCATTGTTTCAACTCTGATAATTCCTAACATCAAGTTATTTTACATAAAAATGAAAATTTGAGATTTACGCTGCTTTTTCTATTTTTACTTTTTTTTTTTTTTAAGGTCCACCAACTCTGTGCCGTTAATCTCTTACTCAGAAAAAAATATTTTGTCTCCTCTAGCCACCATATTTTAGAACCTAGAGAGTTAGAGAAGGATGCAGAAAACATCTCATGACAGATGGAAATGAGGTGGAAAGATGTTGGTCCAGGCTGACCCTAATAGCTATTGTACCCCCTTTTCCTCTTTCAAACAATGGCAATCACAAAACATGTGAAAAGCCTATTGGCTGTTTTCACAATGTTCTTATTTAATCCTGAGAAATCTGTTGAACAACTACTATTATCCCCTCCTTTGCCAGTGAAGGGAATGAGGTCAGAGGCGCGAAAGAACTCACCAGAGGAGACAAGGTCCAGCATCGGGGGTACTGGGACTAGAAGGACGGCATCACAGCAGCACCTCTGAGCCCAAGGCTTGGGAAATGGAGTCCCGCCAGGTGCACTGTTGGCTGTCACCAGGGCTGCACCGCAACCACAGCCAGCATCCAATGGTGGACTGTTCAAAACTCATTCCTCAGAGTCAGTGAGTAATCCAGACACTGTCTTCTGTGGCCGTGAAGGCCTGCAGCTGAGTTGCTGGCCCAACGGTGCTCTTGGCTGAACAGCAACCGCTTAGACCGCAAAAGCTCTTGCCTCTGGTGCAGGAGAAGCTGCTACCTGTTCCTCTCTGCGCCAGGGCCTCCTGGACCTCAGATTTACTTTCCACGTAATATGCCTCCACGTCTTGCAGAGTTTCGTGCAACTTTCTTTTAGATGGTGTTCAGCTCACTTCACACCTGGCTATCATTTGCAAGCACACCGTGTGACTGACCCTGTGCCTGACCCTGGGGGCGCTCACTGCTAACCTTTGAGCCTGCTTCATGGATTCACTGCAAGAACCTTCTCCAGGAGATTCCTGCTCCTTTCTAATGAACTCCGAAGGCTATTCTGAAAAGTGAGCTCTCTTACCTTTTGCTAATTACGTTAATGGTTCTCCATCTTTGCTTATGTTAGAGTCACCTGAAGAACATGAAAAAAAGTCTCTAGCACTCAGGCCACGCTGCCTCCTGCTGATTAAATCAGACTCTCTGGAGGAATCTCTGGAGGGATCCAGGGTCAGTATTTTTTTTTTTTTTTAAGATTTTATTTATTTATTTGACAGACAGAGATCACAGAGAAACAGGCAGAGAGAGAGAGAGGAGGAAGCAGGCTCCCTGCTGAGCCGAGGGCCCGATGTGGGGTTCGATCCCAGGACCCTGGGACCATGACCCAAGCCAAAGGCAGAGGCTTTAACCCACTGAGCCGCCCAGGTGCCCCCAGGTCAGTATTTTTTAAAATCTCGCCGGTGATCTCAATAGGCAGCCAAGTTTGTGAGGCAGCAAATCACCTCATCTCCTTAAGCTGCAGTTTTTTCCCCTTCCAGTTAAGTTCTCCACTTCAGGTTAAAACCCCTCTAATAATCTTCCATCACCTACACAGCCAATCTTCAAGAATAGCTTTTGTTTTTATTCTGAAAAGGCCCCACACTTATTATACAATCCTTAGCCTTGCAAATACAGCCAAGCAGAGGGAAGGAAATGCTAATCACCAGTCACCTCACTAGGAGGCAGTAATTGCTGCTAGTGTGTGCCTGAAGACAGGCCACCCATCTTTTCCTTGTATCTATTCTGTGCACGTGTGTTTCTTGTATAGACATTTTTGTAGCCTGTTTTTCTTCCATAAACATCCTTTCACTTGACCTTCTTGACCTCTTGCCTTTTTCTCTTCTGTCCTGACCTCCATAGCTTTCATAATTCCATCTTTGTCGGGCTTTTCAACCTGGACTTCTGCTGTGAATTCTGAAGCCTCTCTTTATCCTAATGGGTGACTCAGTTCAGAAACACTAAACATGTTCCTTCTGGAGCCACTGTCTTTCCAAATGGCTCTACCATCTGGCTGCCCAACTGCTCAAGCCAGACGTACCTGAGGTCATCCTAGATTGCTTGGCCATCTCACAATTCATTTCTAACCAATTATCAAAGTACACGTGTGCCTTCTTTTTTTTTTTTTTGAGTCTGTACATATCTTTGTATCTCACGGCTGCAACTTCCTTCCTTCGAGACCACTCTTGTTTTTGCCATGGCCTCCTAAATGGCCTCCTTCCCTTGCTTTTCCCTAGTCCACTCCCCACACAATCTGAGTGATTTCAGAAAGGCATTCCCATTACCTTTAAGGTAGAGTCCACACATCTTACGAAGGCTTTCAAAACCTATAGGATCAACACCTCTTTATCTCCTGTCTCCCCCCAACGTCCTCCTACAACCCCACGCATTCCTGGTTCAGGAACAGCAAACAGAATCCCTCTTCGTTCTGCCTAAAACATGCTTCCCAATCCTTTTCTCTGATGTATGACTGTTCATCTTGCAGGTCTCGGATGGTTTCTCACTTCCCTGGTCTCCTCTGACTCCCTAAATCTGGATGAAAGGCCCTCTTTGGGGCCCCCTAATGTCCTGCTACCCCTGCTACCAAAGCTCATAATCACACCGAGTTGCAATCATCTCTGTGCTTTTCTATATTCCCCTCCAGATTGGGATGAGGGGCCACATCTGTTTTGCACATCACTATGTCCCCAGCATCTAGTAACAAATACTTAAAACATTTGTTGAACAGACAATGAATGACTGGATCCCTTCATATTATATCCTGTAATCAGTCTATAAGCACAGGAGGGGGTCTCTTCCAGATTGTGATCTCAGTGGCTACTTAGAACATGAGCAGAGGCTTAGTGATGTTTTTCTCTGTGCTGCAAGGGGAACCCTGGCAAAGGGGATGGCTTTTTCCTGTCCTGTTGACTGGGCTTCTAGTCTTCCTCTGCCTCATACCCTTTCTGATTTTCTTTTTTCTCCTCTTCCTGGCTTCCTCCTGCTTTGCAACCTCAAACAGCCTTTGCAATTTCAAGTCAAATTAGCCAAGTTGAATTGTGTATGAGCTTAGTTTTATTTTTTTCACAGCAGAAGCTCCGTACCTCCTCATTAATAGGAGACACCATTGTAACCCAAAGCTCTGCAGCTTTTCAAGTAAAACCATGAATATCTGATGAATATCTGATGTTAGCTCGTTGCTGATGCTGGCATCTTCAACACTTCAGCCATGGGAAAAACAAAAGGAGTTGGCAAAAGTAGAGATAAAATTGTATGATTTCTAGTCTTTCAAGGAATTTGGGTTCCTTCTTCAAAATGTTGTGCATCTTTAGTGCCTCGGAATTAGCTACATGACCCCATCTGGGGATGAGTGAGTTTTTACAGAATATTAGGCACGTATAATCTGGGGCCCCCCTTGAAAAAAAACCCACAAAATTATAAATGTACTACTTATAAGCCTTGAAAAGTGCTTGTGCAGGTTTGAGGCCCCTGAAAATTATCCTTCAGTAGGGAAGCCTGCTCTCTGTCTTCTGCATTAATTTTTTAACTGGAGAAACTAAAGCCCAGAGTAGTAGTTCCATCTGTGAGTTGTCTTGAGGACTGATGGCTGACCTCCCTGTCCCCACAGGAGGACTTCTGCTCACTAGGGAGCTAGATGGACTTTAAAAACTAGCTAAGTCTTCAGTTTCTTACTCCATTCACACAGGCCATGACAGAAGGATAAAAATATAGGCAGGTAAAAAAAAATTTTGTTCAGCGAAGTCAGGTTCTGTATGAGCAACGGGTTTCTTGGTCTGGTGGGAAGAACTCTAGGCTGGGAGGTGGGAGAGGTGGTTCTGTGGGATCTTGTTCGTACTGGTATGTACTTACAAAAATTGAGCTGTTTATACTGATTCTGAAACTGATTGATCTTGAGTCAGTTAATAAGTTTCTATTCCATGTGAGCAGGAAAATAAGCAGATTCTGAACTTGGTAGAGTTGAGCAATGTAGGCATCCAGCCAGTTTTATAAGAACAAGGAAGCAAGAGCCGAGTACCACTTGACCATCCAGTCACCGTGGGACTGTGCAGGGGTGAACGGACTCCTCAGAAGCATCCCCTCCCAGCCCGGAAGCCATCCTGACGCTGAGGTCAAGTGCCTGGATTCCCTCTGTCTGCTCCACTTCCCAAAGACACTTTCATCAGTCTGTGTCTGTTAGTAACTTCAGTTTTGCCTCCCAACTCTTTCATGGATCACTCTTGCCCACGCAGGGCCCCAGAGTCTTTCCTGCAAGCTCACACTTGTCCAGGACTGTGGCTCCAGATCCTTGTTTGGGGAGAGTACCGGTGGGACACCAGTTACCAACTGTGTCGTCCATGTTGTCATTCTGCCGGCAGGAATATTAATGTATTAGGGCGTGGGGTGTGGTCACACAATTTAAAACTCCTGTCCCAGTTGTGTGTTTTGGAGGGCACCCTTGCTCCAGGTTCGTAGTTTATAAACCTAAGGGCTGAACGTCACACTTTTTTTTTAAACATATAATGTATTATTTGCCCCAGGGGTACAGGTCTGTGAATCATCAAGCTTACACATTTCCCAGCACTCACCATAGCACATACCCTCCCCAATGTCCATAACCCAACCACCCTATCCCTTCCCCACACTCCCAGCAACCCTAAGTTTGTTTCCTGAGATTAAGAGTCTCTTGCAGTCTCTCTCCCTCCTGATCTCATCATTTCATTTTTTCCCTCCCTACCCTCTAAGACCCCGGGCCCTGCCTCTTAAATTCCTCATATCAGAGAGATTATATGATAATTGTCTTTCTCTGATTGACTTATATCACTTTGCATGATACCCTTTATGAACTTCACACTCTTGAAGGCCTTTTGCAGCTCCGTAGTCTGCAGATGCTAAGTTAAAGTTGTAATAAAAATAAAGTTAAATTAAAAAGGACAGGTGCCTGGTGGCTTAGTCAGTTAAGTCTGCCTTCCACTCAGGTCATGATCCCAGGGTCCCAGGATGGAGCCCCGAGTTGGGCTCCCTGCTCAGCGGGGAACCTGCTTCTCCCTGACCCTCCCCACTCTGTGCTCTCTCAAATAAATAAACAAAATCTTTAGGAAAAAAAAAACAATGAAGGAAATTTGCTCCTTCACCTTTTAGGGGAGCTTTTATTCTTTTGGTTAATGAGGTCATAGATAAGTACAGTCAGTCCATATGCTATACCTGCAGCACTTTTTATTTTAAAGGATGAACTTTGAGACTTGTCAAATTTCAATGAAAAGAGAGAGGGCATGCTGCCAAGAGGGCTGGACCCGAGCCCTGGAGCCAGCAGGCCCTGGCTGTTTACATCGGGTAAGACTCATGACAAACAGGGGTGGGGTTGGCAATGAACAGGCAAGATGCTGAGCAAGCGGGGCGGGGAGCGGATCTGTCGCACCACCCTCTCTGAGGGGCGGGGGTACAGGCCAGTTCTGGGGATTCAGGGCAGCAACTAGAGATACCGAGGAGGAGCAGGTAGGTCTAGAACTGAGGGCAGGAGGTTCATTTGGGAAAAACTCACTGAAGCCTTGGAGCAGAGCCATATGGCATTTTTAGAAGGCCTGGCCCCTCACCTATGATGGGGAGGTCAGAGGTGGCATACAACGGTGCTCAGTAAAGGGCAGATTCCCTCCCGCTGTCCACCTACCACCAGGTGACTGTTTACTCAGGCAGTGCCACAGTGGTTTGCCACTGGAGGGCTTAGTGACCTCCAGAGTCAATGTTAGGCAATTGTTGGGCCAGTTGTGTTTGCTAAAGCTCTTTAAAACAATTTGTACAATCGCAGGCTTGTCACACACTGTATTCATGCCTCTGAAAAGGCTTCTTGTGCAGGCAAACCCCCCAGAAGGCCCGGGGCAGGGGGTGCGGTCACTCCCTGCCTTTCCCAGTCTGGCTGCCAGCTCTGTGGCTGCAGCTGTCACTGGGGCGAGGCTAGGCCTGTTGAAGACCCTGAGCAGGCTGAACAGTACTGTCCTTGAAGACCACTGGGGTCCATGTTGGCGTTGGTAGTGGAGAACAAATGGGGAATTGTCTTGAGGCTTCCTTGTGCTCTGCTGAGGATTAATAATGGACTCCTTGGGGAGGCAGAAAGGCAGGAGCCAGAAGGGCCCAGTTGCTGTGAACCCAGGTGTTCCTCTGTATTGAAACCCTCGTCCCAAGAAGGCCAGCTCAGCTGGCTGCATGCCTGCCTCAGGCTCTCTGGCTGTGCAGGAGAGGGAGGAGCCCAGCCTGGGCTCTACTCTCTGCACCTGGGTACAACTGAGAACACACATATTGGTTATCTGGGCATGTTTGGGGCAAATGCCATGCCCAGCACCATGCTTATCTTCATAGCAACTGACCCCAGGAGACAGATGCTTCCTGCAGCAGTACCCCCAAGGTTAGAGATGAGGGAGCAGGTGCAGACAGGCTGTGTCCAACACTACATGGCCAGTTAGTACACGGTCAGGATGTGAACCCAGGTCTGTCCAACTTAAATGGGAGCTCTTCGCCTTGATGGGAGTCAGCAGATGGACATGCTGTGTTCCCATGAGCAAACTGCTTCTTTCTGAGCTGCAAGTCTCTCATCTGTAAAGGGGAGCTAATATACCCCCTGCCTGGGAATTAGATAAACAGAGCCCAGCTCTGCACTTGGCACACAGTAGGAATTACATTTGATCCTTATCCTTCCTTTGGACATGGGGACTTTCATTGGAGTCCAAGATGGACATGAGAAAGGTTGTGGTCACTTCCTGCTTGCCTTTCGGCCCCAGAGCATGTACCAGGAGTGCTTGGGTGCCCGTCAGGTCAGCCATGGAGGATCTGTGAGATGGCACAGTGACCTTGGCCCCTGACTGCCCCCTGGCCACTCTTCCATGACAAATGGACTTCTTAAGCCAGTACTTCCTGCTGGATTGGCACAATGCCCCCAACACTCGGAAGCTACAAAGCAGTGTTCCCACCTTTCCAAGATGCCCATCCTTTCCCTAAACTTGCTCTTCCTCTGGCCAGAATCCTGAACCTTGATCTCTTTTTCTTCTCCTCCTTCCACTGTGACCCCATTCCCCAGAACCCTGACAGATTGGGTAGTAGGCTAAAAAATGGTCCCCAAAAGATATCCACATCCTAATCCTGGAACCTGCAAATGTTATCTTATATGGCAAAAAAAAGGACTTTACAGATGTGATTAAGGATCTGGAGATGGGGAGATTATCTGAGTAGGTTTTAAATACGATTACAAGAGTCCTTGTAAGAGAGACGCAGAGGGAGATTTCACACACAGAAGGAAGAGAAGGCAGCATGAAGAGGGAGGCAGAAACTGAAGGGATGTGGCCATAAGCCAACAATGCTGGCAGCATCTTGCAGCTGGAAGAATCAAGGAACAGATTCTGCCTAGAGCCTCTGAAGAGAGTGTGGCCTTGCTGACACTCTGAGTGAGACCCAGTGATACTGATTTTCAAATCCAGCCTCCAGATTTGTGAGGGACTAAATATCTGGGTTTTATTTTTTTAGTTTCTTAAAATTCTGTTAAAATATACATAACATGAAATTTATTATTTTAACCACTTTGAAGTGTACAGTCTGTGGCATTAAGGACATTCACATTGTTGTGCTATCATCACATTTATTCATCTCTAGACTATTTAATCATTCTAAACTGAAAGCCCACACCAATTAAACAGGAACTCCCCTTTCTCCTGTCCCACAGCCTCTGGCAAACAACTTTCTGCTTTCTGCCTCTGTGAATTTGACTACTTTGTATACCTCATATAAGTGAAGTCATACAATATTCTTTTGTGTCTGGTTTATTTTACTTAATATAATGCTTTCAAGTTTCACCCATGTCACAGCATGTATCATAATTTTCTCCCTTTCTAAGGCTGAATAATATTCAGTTGTATGTAGTATATATATTTTATTTATCCATTCATCCATCAGTGGACACTAGGGTTGTTTCTACTTTTTTTTTTTTTTAAGATTTTATTTATTTGACAGAGATCACAAGTAGGCAGACAGGCAGGCAGAGAGAGAGGAGGGAGCAGGCTCCCTGCTGAGCAGAGAGTCTGACGCGGGGTTCGATCCTTGAACCCTGAGATCATGACCTGAGCCGAAGGTAGAGGCTTAACCCACTGAGCCACCCTGTTTCTACCTTTTGATAATTGTAAATAATGGTGCAAACTTCTGTTGTTTTAAGTCATCAAGTCAGTAGTAATTTGTTACAGCAGCCATATGAAACTAATACATAGGTAATTTGATCTCTGGCATTCCCATTTTCCTCTCTATAGGTCAAACAATAAAGTGGTGTTTCTTGGTATGGACAGCTGATCCCCTGTATCAGAATCACCTGGAGGAAATATAGAGACGAGACAGTTTTTTTAAAAAATATACAGATTCCGAGGTTCTACCTCATATCTTCAGAATCAGACTCTGACAGGATAGGACCAGGGAAGCTGTATTTTTAACCTATGTATCAGAAGATTTTTATTTATTTATTTATTTTAGAGAGAGTGTGTGTGTGAATGGGGGATGGGTGGGAAAGGGCAGAGGGAGAGGGAGAGAATGAGAATGCCAAGCAGACTCTGTGACCAGAGTGGAGCCCGATGCAGGGCTCAATCTCATGACCCTGAGATCTGGACTTGAGCCAAAATCAAGAGACCAACTGAGACACTCATGTACCCTCGAGGATTTTTGTATATACTGTGCTTGAAAACCAGCTTAATGGGTCACTTCTTCCACTACAATGTTTGATTATATGTGTCTTCTGGATATAATCCCTTAATCTGAAGGAATGAACTTTCTGGTGGGGGTGTCAGGCATAGAGGTGAGAAGCACCTCTCTGACGTGTCAAATCACATGGCAGGTAGAAATGGACAGATGGAGAAAACACCTGTTATGTCAGAAGTTGAATGCATATTTTCTTTTTTTCGTCTGGGAGGAAGAATTGTTTTCAGTGAGAAGAACTGCCTTTTTGTTGTTTCTCACAACTACAGGAGCCTAGCCTCCCTAGCGCTGAGAGATAAGATCACTGGGCCTGAGCTGGATGGGAGAGGATGAAACTAAAAGAGGCTAAAAAGCTCTTGTATAAATTCAACAAGAAGGGGCGCCTGGGTGGCTCAGTGAGTTAGAGCCTCTGTCTCCAGCTTGGGTCATGATCTCAGGGTCCTGGGATCGAGAGCCCAAGTCGGGCTCTCTGCTTGGTAAGGAGCCTGCTTCCTCCTCTCTCTCTGCCTGCCTCTCTGCCTACTGGTGATCTCTATCTGTCAAATAAATAAATAAAAATCTTTAAAAAAAATAAATATATTCAACAAGAAATGTTGAAGTTTTGTTAGCACCCAGGATGGGGAAGAGATGAGAGACAGAAGAACAGACTTGCAGGAGTTGGCCCAGTGGTCTAGAGGGAGCTCTCAGGAAAGCATGGGGCACAGTGTCATAGCACAAGGCTACAGCACATGAGAGGCAGAACCAGAAAGGAAAGCCCTGCTCGCAAGCAGAAGCCACCAAAATTAAGAAGTGATGTCTGTCTGAGAGTGAATTTGTTACGGAACGTGGACTGGATCCTGGCCAAAAAAACAAGCGGTACTTGGAGACCTTGGAAGATAGGAGGTTTGTTTAACACTGGCAGGCTCAGAGGACAGTAATTTCCCAAGGCCTAAGGCCCGAGCACAAACAAAGGGGGTAGTTTATACACTTTTACTTCCATATCAGTGGCACTTTTTGGGGCCACGGCAGGTGGGGAAGGAGGGAGAACAAAAATGGCCCTGGGGCCGGGACTGGGATTTCCCTTCTGGATTGGTGGCTGCCTTAGAACACAGATTTCCCTTATCAAATTTACTTCCTACTTTGTGCTATAATTACCCTCTGTGGCCACAAAACCTTCAGTAAATACTTGCATGAAGCTGTGTACAAAGAACTTTTCAGGAAAGGAGGACAAGAGGTTTTGAGCTATGCCAGGACATCTTAAGAAAGGAGAGAGGTGGGAACGGCAGGAGTTGGGGTGATAGTGAGGAAGCAGCTGGTAGCAAGGAGTGGCCAGAAGAATGTGAGCCCCTACTCCTGGAAATTCACACACAGTTTAGGGAATGCCAGATTTTTTGCAGTAGGTGAGATAGAGGGTTTCCTAATCCATTTAATTTGGTATTAGTGAGTCTTTCTGACAGAAGCTGTGTTTGTGTGCGTGTGTAAAACAGAAGATTCATCAAATTACTGGAAGGCTGATAAAAGGTATTCTGGAGATAGAGAGTAATAAAAATACAAACTTCTCTTTTGGATATTTTTTTCCTTCATTCTCCTAGGCCAATGCTCAAATATGTGGAATTTAAATAATTGTTTTTAAGTCGAATCAATTTTGGAACAGAGAGTTAGAGGTTTATAGACTCCCTTGGTCGTCAGTGATTGCTGATTAATGATGCTGGAGTCGGTAATTATACTGCTGTCAGGAGGCTGAGTGTCCTCGATAAATCCAGGCTCATCTGCCTTCCCAAGACACTGGCAGAGGAGTGTCTTGATTTATCCCCCAATTGGCACATATTCTCTTTACCGTACCTTAGAGAATGCTCAACTACTTAATAATTTGAGAGGTCAATTTTCATCTTGCTTGTATTGAGCAACCTAGAATTTAAGTGTCCTTGCCCACAACCATAAGGACATAAATTGGACATTTCTTATTGCCTTTTCGGTTCATTTTCCTCTCCCTAACTAACTTCTTTCATTCAAAAACTGGGTGTGGTAAATTGCAAAAATGGCGATAACTTGCTACTCCTCTCTGAATCCATGCCTTCCAAAATGTGACGCTACTCCTTCCATTGAAAGCTGTAATGATGGAGCCTGTTTTGCTTCCCTTTGCATCTGAGCTGACTTTGTGACTTGCTTTGGCTGACAGAATGTGGTAGAAGGGACGTTGTGCAGTCTCAAGGCTGGACCTCATGACTTTCTCTTTTCCACTCTGAGAACCCTTCCAGCGGCCATGTGAACAGACTCAGGCTCAGCTGCTGCTTGATGAAAGACATATGTCCATCACCCTGTCCCACCATCCCCTATCCTCAGGTCCGAGCCTATACGACCTGCAGCTAGGCTCAGCCCATGCTAGAAAAACCACCCAGCTGAGCCTAGTTTAAACTGCTTAATTGCTGAATCATGAACTAAATAATGATTGTTTTAAGTTTGGTTTGCTATGCAGAATTATTATGGCAATAAATAGCCAATACACTGGGTACCTACTGTACACTAGGACTCTGGAGTCTGGAGCCATACGGAATGAGAGAAAGAGATATGAGTAAGACAGAGTTCTTACTTTTGGGGAGATCACAGCCCAGTAGGGCAGATAGGCTGACGTATATTTGTGATACGAAATGAGAAGGGAACAAATATTTATTGAGTACCATCTATATGCTAGGTCTAACGGTAAGCATTTTATATTACATTATCATATCACTAGTCTTTGCCACAAGCCTCTGAAGCTGACACTATTATTAACCCATTTTAAAGATAAGAATACTGAGATTTACAGAAGTTAAGTCAGGTCCTAACTCCAAAGCCCATGGTTTTCTTGACAGCTCCCGATGCCCCTCTACAACAGGGATAAATCTTTTTTTTTTTTTTCCATTAAAGATTTTATTTATTTGACAGGCAGAGAGAGAGAGAGAGGAGGAAGCAGGCTCCCCGCTGAGCAGAGAGCCTGATGCAGGGCTCGATCCCAGGACCCTGGGATCATGACCTGAGCCGAAGGCAGAGGTCTTAACCCACTGAGCCACCCAGGCACCCCCAACATGGATAAATCTTAAAGAATCGGACAAAGGGGCAGCTGGTGCTTGGGGGAAAGAGGCAAAATCTTGCTGGGACCGGGCTATTGGAGGAGACTGGGAGCCCGAGGTCACAGGCCACTGAATCAGCCTAGTATGAGGTGTTGTAATGATGACGTGGAGAAGTGTGATAGCACGCATTTGGGCTGGGGGCCTGCTGAGGAGCCTGGAAATGTCTTCAACTCATTTCCATAGGCTAAGAAGGCAGGACATAATGTGGGGAAGGCAGTGGTGCATGGGAACAGGAGAGATTTTGTTTGCTCTCTTCATCAGAAAGCATTTCTGCATTCCTCTACTACAGAATGCAGTATTCAACGCCAGATAATACCTGACCGGGAATTGCTGCATTGAATGGATTTTTAAAAAACACGTTATTATTGATAGGAAAGTCATTTTTTTCCTCTGTTGCCTTTTCTGGAATGCTATTTTCAGATTCTTGTTTTTAAATGCATTGCCCAGCTTCCTTTTGGACTCCTTTGGCTGAAGGGATTGCACACTGTCACTGTGTGTGATATACCAGTCCTGGGAGGCTCCTTATCTACTCTCTGCTCTAACTAGCATTTCCTTCTTTCTGTAAAGGAGCCATACAGAGGGGCAAGAACAAACACAGAGTGGGTCCTGACATTTGCCTGGGCGGACTCTTTGCAGGTAGCGCCCAGGTCTGCTATATTTATTGTTCCCTTACTATAATTGGAGGTCTGCTGCAGTAAATATGTAGCTAATGTGTATTGAAAACTGTGTACCAGGCACTGCTGCGTTAATTTGTAGTAACAAATATACAATTATTTTCCTAGTTTTACAGTAGAGGAAAAAAAAAAACAGAGGAAAACAGCTGCGTTCAAGGCCCTGGAGCTGGGAAGGAAATGGATTTGAACCAGGCCATATGGTTCTGAAGTCCATGGTCTTAAACTCTGCTCCAGTTGGGTGGAATGAAATCCCAGGGGCAATGGTCTGGGAGAAGTGGTTCAGGAGAGGTGGGTAGGGATCTTTCATTTTTTACTTTATACACTTCTGTAATTGGTTGAGGTGAATATGTAATAAACATGCAAATCTGAGGAAAAAGAATTAAAAAAATTCCAAAATATTTTTGAAAAATCATGCAATGGAAGTGACCTTGGAGATGATCTAGCCCAAAGAGTTCTGGAATTGTATATATATATACACACACTCATATATATAAAATTTATTTATTTATTTGAGAGAGAGAGAGAGAGCGCATAAGCTCTCTGTTGGGGGGACAGAGCAAGAGGGAGAAAGGGTCTTAAAGGTCTTAAGCAGACTCCCCACTGAGGACGCTGAGATCATGACCTGAGTCGAAACCAAGAGTCTGACGATCAACTAACTGACTGTGCCACCCAGGTGCCCCTCAAAGAGGAAAATGTCTTGAAGTTGAAGCAACTGCCCCAGGGCACACAGTTAGGTGCTGACGACAGGCTCTGGAAGAGAACCTGGCTGTCTTACCATGTTTGTTTCTTCCTTTTAACTCCACCTACAGGACAGTATTTAGGCCAGGGTCCCCTGAGGGTGGCGCTGTGGTCTGAGGTGAACTTGCCCTGCCTGCTCTTTCACTTCACCTTCCTTACTTAGCATAATACCCTCAGGGTCCATTCATGTTGCCACAAATGGCAAGATTTCCTTCTTTGTGGTGGTAGAATGATACTCCATTGCATACATATGCCACATCTTTATCTATTCATGTTGTTGAACCCTTAGGTTTCTTCCATGTCTTGGCTATTATGAATAATGCAGCAGTGAACACGGGGGTACAGACATCTCTTTGATATTCCGTTTTCATTTCCTTTGGATATATACGCAGAAGGACTGCTGGATCACAGTGTAGTTCTATTTTTAGTTTTTTGAGGACCTCCATATTGTTTTCCATGGTACCTGAAGCAATTTACATTCCCACAACAGTTTACAAATTCCCTTTTCTCCATTGCCAACACTTGTTATCTCTTATCTTCTCAATTATAGCCATTGTAACAAATGTAAGTCAGAGAAAGACAAATACTGCACAGTATCACTTATATGTGGCATCTGAAAAAGCCAAACTTGTAAACACAGAGAAGAAAATAGTGGTTATCCAGGTCTAGGAGGTAGCAAATAGATGAGAAGTTGTTTAAGGGTACAGACTGGCAACTATTAGACAAATACATTCTGGAGATCTAGTGCAGAGTATATTGAATATAAATAGTCACATGTTAGAATCATGGAACTCACTAAGGCACTAGGTATTAACTATTCCCACTACAAAAAAGAAGTAATTATGTGACATGAGAGAGGTGCTAATTATTGTTACAACGACAATCATGTTAGACAAATGTAGCAAATCAACACATTGTACACCCTAAATTTATACAATGTTTTGTATCAGATATATTTCAATAAAAAAATGAAGTATATCCCTCCCTCATTCTCACCATCTCCTCCCTGCCTGCTTCAAGTACTTGGGGTCCTCATGCTGGCTCCAGGCTGACCACAGTGGCTGTTCTGGGCCCCATTTGGGCCTACTGTTCAGACATGTTCCATATTTTTCTGATGTCCCTCCCAATCAAATCTGCCTCTTGTCCACATCTGCTTCCTTGAGCTTATCTGGTCAAGCTGGAAAAATGAATTCAAGTTAAAGAGTTAACGACTGACACTATTCGGGCCCCCCCACCGCCCCGCCCCTCACATTTTATAGCTGGATTTTAACAGCAGTCCTCAATGACTTGAAGCAAAGGACTTTTAGAGCCATTGCAGCTGCCAGGCCTGGTGAGTGAAGAATCTATTTAAGAATGTAATGCCTCAGTTAATGTCCCTAGCAGCAAGAAGAATTGCAAAGTAGAAAGAAGACTAATTGCAGGCAACGGTAAAGTCCAAGGCAAGGCCAGCAGAGACAAGTGATGTCAACCCCAAAGTCCCTTGTCCTTTCTCTTCTCTTTCCCCACAAAAGAACTGCTCTCCTCTCTGACCATTTGCAGAGAAAAGGGGGGCTATGATATCACCATAGAGAAAACAAATATCAAGGCCTTCAGACAGGAGCTCTTTTCTGGGACAAATGTTTAGTTTTTATAACACCATCTAGTGTCTCACTTTTTTCGATGATTTTGCCCTTGTGCTGAACTTTCTTCAAAATAAGAGAGTGGTCATTTCCTCCTCCTGATTCCCTGAAGGCAATGTGGCAGACAAATCACTATTGTGTTGTTCTGGGATCACAGGGCATGCTGCTTGGATGTTATGTTTCCTGGGAACATTTCTTCTCTGTAAATGCCTTCTGAAGCCCAGGCCACTTCCTGTCTTGAGTCGCACAGTAGGCTGTGGTGGCCAAAGAGGAAGTGAGGGTCAGGGAGCAATTTTGATCCTCATCCTGTATTTAGGATTCTAGCTTCCCTTCACCTCCCCAGAGGTTTTGTTCTCGAAAACAGCACTTGTTTTCCACAGAACAAAGGTTTCTGGAAAGCAGGAAGGCCATCCTGGCAGAGCCCTGCGTAGAGCCAAGAGTAGGGAGCAAGGTTCTAGATGCTTCATTGGTGTGCTTCTGCTAGGGGGGCCTGAGGGAGGTCCAACTAGGATTCAGGGCATGGGATGCCAAAGGGCCATCCCAGGAGGTCAGACTGCACCCATATCTAGCAGGACAGGGCTCCAGTCAGAAATTGCAGGGACTCTGTGATTAGGAAGGACCTTTAGGAACACACTTATATTTCTTTGGGTCTCTTTCACCTAAGAAATCCTTATGATAGTAACATTTTCCCCTCTTACCTTGCAGAGGTAGTATACAGATAAAAATAATTAAATTGGTAAATAAAAGATAGTAAAAGCAAAGGTTATTAGTGTTGGGACAATACAAAAGATTACCATGCTCCCTCTACCACTCTACCGTATGTGTTCTGTCGAGACAGAATGTCCACCTTCCTGGAGACCAGGGAGGACAGCTCGTAAAGTAAGATGCCAGTCCCTTCCTTGTAGAAGCTGGGTCCTGAGATAACCCCCTGGATTATGTGTGGGGCTCAGTATTTCCAAAGTGGATGCTATTAGAAGATATTACTAGATATTCTGGAAAAACATGTTTTATGCTCAAATTAATTTGGGAAACACGGGATTAAAAATTAAGCATATTCATTACTGCAGATTTTCTCAGAGCCTTTAGTATGTTAATTGCATTGAGAGTCTCAAAGGGAAGGACATAAAATAAAGACTTTCCCAGATGTTTTTGATCATAAAAGAATATTATTCTCGTGGCACAACTATTAATGAGTCTCAGAACAGAATAGTAAATGCTGATGCTCATTCTTACACCTTCGGTATACAAAATTTCTATAGTCTTTATTGATTTTGACAAAATAAGATAATGCTGTTCTTGATATCAACTTCATTTTAAAAACATGGCTAAAATTCATTCTCTCAAACTTCTACTTCTGGGGAGATGGACATACTTTTCCCTACTCCTTCTGCAAACTACAATTGAAAACATAGATATTGCATACAAACCAAACATAAGAAGACTTTGAAAAGTAAAGAAAAGAAGGCAGTTGGGCACCTGGGTGGCTCAGTGGGTTAAGCCTCTGCCTTTGGCTGAGGTCATGATCCCAGGGCCCTGGAATAGAGTCCTGCATCGGGCTCTCTGCTCAGCAGGGAGCCTGCTTCTCCTCATCTCTCTCTGTCTGTCTCTCTGCCTACTTGTGATCTCTCTCTCTGTCAAATAAATAAATAAAATCTTAAAAAGAAAAGAAAAGAAGGCAGATAGGCTAGAAAACTTAGGACTTGAGGAAAGACACAATGATGAGTTCTCTGAGTTTTCTTTTTGCCTCAAATATCCAAGATTTGGAGCTGTAGAAATTCAAAACAGCAATAAGCACAGGCAAAAGAAGTTCCTGCACAAGTCTGTTTTCTCTAGCCAAAGGACCTGAAAGGTGGCCTTCTAAGCCAGAAAACTTTTATTTTTTATTTTTAATATATTTATTAATTTGTTTGAGAGAGAGAGCAGGGGGAAGGGCAGAGGAGAGAGAGAGAGAATCCTTAAGCAGACTCCCACTGATTCCAGGACCCTGAGATCATGACCTGAGACGAAACCAAGCTTTGGACTCTCAATCAAATGAGCCACCCAGGCACCCCTAAGACAGAAGATTTTTAGATAGTAACAACTCTACTCCAATAACAGAGAAACATAGTGTCCCCTCCTCCACATTTAGTAGTAAAGGCCAAGTGGTGAGCCTCGATTTCCTTCGAAGCTATAATGAGGAGCTCCAACTCCCCCACCAAAGTGATACTGGAGAAAGCCAAGTAGGGAGGCAGAACTTTTACCCCTGCTGGCTGGTAATGTTGCACCCTCCTCTCCCACAGTGTTAATGGAGACCACATAGGGAGCCTGGAGTTCTACCCTGACCTAAGAGTAATAATGTATCTCCTGCTCCCTCCCCCATCCCTGGCTGGGTAGCATCACAGGAGACCTAATGGAGAGTCAGGATTTTTACTACTGTCCAGTGGCAAAAAGACTATCCCCAACAATGATGTCAGTGGAGACCATGTTAGAAGCTAGAACTCCCACCTGGCAATAATAAGGAGCCCCATCACTTCCAGATATCAAGGGAGGCTGGATGGGAAACCTGGAATAGTACCTCCACATGGCAATAATGATGCAGCTTGAGTCCCCCCTTACCCTGCTAGTGAAGTGTCAAAGGACACTAGCTAAAACAGAAAACAATGTAAAAATGTCCAAGTTTCAATTAGAAATCACTCATCATACCAAAAAACCAAAAAGCTCTCACACTGAATGCAAAAAGACAACTGACAAATGCAACACCGAAATAACAGAGATGTTGGAATTATCTGATGATTATTTTATTTTGTTTTTTAGTAAAGCCCCCCCAAATGTGGGGCTCAAAGTCATGACCTGATATCAAGAGTCACTAAGCCAGATAGGTGCCCCTGATCATTTTAATGCAATCATGATCAAAATGCTTTATGAAGACATTATGAACATGCTTGAAACAAATGAAAGAAGAGAAAATCCCAGTAATGAAACAGAAAGTGTCGGCAATGCAATATAAGAATAATATAATTAATTAATAATATAATACAATGTAAATAAAAAATCAAAAGGAAATTCGGAACTGAAAAACACAATAACTAAAATAAAAAACCTCAATATATGGGCTCAACAGGAGAACAAAAGCAACAGAAGAAAGAGCAAGAAATATAAAACTACGGATTTAAGAAGCTGAAGGAAATACAAATGAGATAAACTCAAATCCACATCAAGACACATAATAATCAAATTTCTAAAAACCAAAGACAAACAAAATAATCTTGAAAGCAACCAGAAAAAAACAATACCACATCTATAGGAAAAAACTTATTTGAATGACAGTGCATCTCTCATCAGAAACAATGGAGGCCAGAAGGAATCAGCATGACTGTTTTAAAGTTCTGAAAGAAAATAATTAGCAATAAGGTTAGTGTTCTATAGCCAGTAAAAATATTCTTCAGAAATGAAAGGAAAATCAAGATATTCTGAGGTGAAGGGAAATCAAAAGAAATTGTTGCAAGCAGACCTATCCTGAAAGAATGGCTAAAGGAATTTCTCTAAACAGAAAGGAAATGAAAAAAAAAGGAATTTCAGAATTCTTCTTTTCTTCAGAAAAGAAGAAAGAATATGGTAAGCAAAAATACTGATAATTACAATAGTCCTTACATAGCCTTTTGAGTTTTCTAAATTACAATATGCAAAAATTACAATATGTCTAACATGGTTCTTAATGTATGTAGAGGAAATATTTAAGGTAGTTATATTGTAAACAGAGGAAGATAAAGGATATAAAAGGAGGTAAAGTTTCTATACTTCCCTCAAGCTGGTAAAATGACAATACCAGTATACCGTTATAAATTATGTATGTATAATGTAATGCCTAGAGCAACCACCAAAAAGCTATACAAAAAGATACACTAAAAAATTATAGGTAAATCCAAACGGAATTCTACATAATGTTTAAGCAAGCCACTGGAAATCAGAAAAACGAAAAAGATCAATTAAAAACAGAGAGAACAAACATAAAAAAAAATGGCAGGCTTAAGTCTTAACATGTTAATAACTGCTTTAACTGTATAGAGTCCAAAAACATAAATTAAAAAGCAGAGAATGGCAAAGTGGGTAAAAAAAAACATGACCCAATTCTATGCTGTCTATAAGAAACTCACTCCAAATATGATGACGAAGGCGGGTCAAAAGTAAAAGGATAGAATCACTTCATATACATTAGTATGGCTATTAAAACAAAAACTAAAAGAAAAGAACAAGTGTTGGTGAGGGTATGCAGGAACTGGACTCTTTGTGCATTGCTGATGAGAATGTGAACTGCTGCAGCCACTATGGAAAATGGTATGGTGGTTCCTCAAAAAATTTAACATAGAATTACTCTTCATTTGGCCCAGCAATTCTACTTCCAGGCATGAACCTAAAGGAAATGAAAGTGGGGATTGCAACAGCTATTTGGACATCTATATTTATAGAAGCACCATTTATAATAGCCAAAAGGTGGAAGCAGCCCAAGTGTCCACTGAAGGATGAACAGATAAATCAAATGTGGTATATACATATAATGGAATGTTATTCAGCCTTGAAAAGGAAGGAAATCCTGACACATGCGAACACATGGATGAACCTTGAAGACATTATACTAAGTGGAAGAAGCCAGTCACAAAAGGACATATACAGTGTGAGTCCACTTATATGAGGTACGTAGTCAGATTTAAAGAGGTAGAAAGTAGAATGGTGGTTTTTAGCGACTAGTAGGGATAGGAAAATAGGGAGCTGTGGTTTCATCATATAGGAATTTCAGTTTGGGAACATAAAAGGGTTCTGGATGTGGTGATGGTTGCACAACCATGTGAATGCACTTAATGCCACTGAATTGTACACTTAGAAATGGTTAGAATTATAAAAAATAAAAATGTCAAAGCACAGAAAAGGATATAGCGTGTAAACATTAATCAAAAGAAAGCGGGAATGACTATATTAATATTAGATAAAGTACATATCAGAACCAAAAAAAAAAAAATGATCAGAGACAGAGAGGGACATTATTGCATGATAAAAAGAGCAATTCACCAAGAAAACAATTTAGCAAGACTCAATGTGCACCCACCAAACAGCTGCAAAATATGTGGAGCAAAAATGAACAGAAGAGACAGGAGAAATAGACAAATCTGTGATTATAACAGGAGACCTTACAACCCCTCTCTTTTAACACCTGATATTAACAACTTTGCTGGCATATCTGAATCTGATTCTGACACTCGCTGTCTCTTCAAATTGTATTTTCTGGCTTTTAGTATGTCTTGTAGTTTTTTGTTGAAAGCCAGACACGATGTACTGGGAAAAAGAACTGAGGTAAATGGCTGTTAGTGCTGTAGGGGTGAAGTATGGAGGGAGGAGGATATTTTACAGTCCTGTGACTAGAACTCAGTCTATCAGTGATCCTGTGCTCCTGGGCTGTAACCTTCACACGTGCTCCTCAGTTACCCCCAATTTAGGTGGGACAAGAAGTCAAGGGGTGTGGAGTTAAGTATCTGTCTTCTCTCAGGCTTGTTAGGCTCTGTTAGGACCTCGGTACATAGGGCTCTGATAAAACAGTTTCCCTTGAGGGCAGGCCTTGTTAAGAATAGATCATTCTCATGTGTTTTAAAATGACACTCTTTCCCCTCCTCCCAGAAGCATGAGGAGATATTCACTGTGAGAACCTGGGAGGGCTTACAAAAATGTGTCTCTCCTCCTCCACTAAAACTGAAGTCCCCTGGAGTTCTGAACTGTTGAGATGGAGTTGAGATGGATGAATTATTGAGCTTCCACCAATTCATTGACTACAGATGAGGTATTCCTACCCAGCAATGGTTCCCACAGAAGTTTTGCTCTGAGGGCAATTTCCATTTCCAGGATCACAACCAAAAATTTGTGTCGCTTTGGCAAATGTTCCCTGGAGGCAAAACAGCCCCTTGATTGAGAACCACTGCAGTAGACAGAGAAGCATGTGACCTTGGAGACAACTGCTCTGAAAAATCAGGAACACTTAGATTTTTACCTTTTGGTAAAAGGTAAGAGGCTTTTTTACAGGCTGCTAAGATACAGGTAATAAAATTGATTTGATGATGCTCTTGTTTCTTCTGATGATTTCTTTCTTGCTTGCTATGGAAAATTCTATAGCTCATCTTCTCCCAAGGCTGCCTGGTGAGAGAGAGAGAGAGAGAGAGAGAGAGAGAGGGAGAGAGAAGACAGGTGGTTGTTAAACCCAACATGGCCTTACCTGGCCTTGGGTGGACCCTCCTAGGAGGTCATATTAGAAATCAGTTCCCCCTGAGGCCATATTTTCTGTGGGGGGAAGGGGAGTCACACATCTGAACCTAATTTGGCTTTTGGGGGAATAACTATGAGGGACAGGGGAGAGGAATGCTGAATGTAGGTACAGCTCAATTCCTTGGAGGCCCAATTCCCCTTCAGAAGAATATATCTGGTTCAAACCAGACTTACACATCCATTAATTTTTTTCCCCCTTTAATCTTGACATTGTTTGTTTTCATTGCTGAAGAGTCAGCTCAGTAATTGTTGAGGTGTAGCTGCTTTTTACATTTGTAGTGACAGGAATCCCTAATTTCTGTGTACCTAATGGGAACCACAGATCATCCCTGCCTTCACTGGAGTCCCTCATCAGGGCTTTAACATTTCAGTGGGGGCCAGGGAGACAAGAAATGCCCAAAGACAAACCACAAGGAGGGGAAGCAAGACATCTGGGTGATTCTCAAGAATAACACGAAAACAGCTATTTGTCTTGATTTCTTGATTTTTTTTTTCCTGCCTTGGTTCTTTGGGCGGGAAAGCCATGCATAAAACTGAAACAGCAGTCAGCACATCACCTGGCTTCTGGCAGTATTTGGAGCATCTCTGCCCTTTCTCAGGTTTCTGGTGTCCAGCAGACAATAAGACACCAACTGTCGCATATTTGGTAGGAGAACTCACCAAGGCCCTTTGTGGGCCTGCCCTTAGACATGGACAAAAGAGGTTTCTGCTCTAGGCTTGGTACATAACACACACAGCCCTCGGTCACTCAGGACCTGGTGCTTTGCTGAGAGAACCTAGACCCAACTGGGTCTCATCAACAACTGCTATCCTTATCAGTACTGCTCAGGACCCACAGAGAAGCTTCTCCATACCTCTTGCACTATAAACTTAAAAGCAAACACTGTTACAGAAGGCCAGGAAAGTGTATGTAGAACACTGGCCTAGACCAGAGACAGATCTTGTTTTAGAATGCAGGAAGAATTTCAATAGTGAAAATGCTTAAGAAAAAGAAAAGTTATAAAACAGTGTGTCAAATCTTCATTCTCAGGTGGTATGAATGCAGTAGACTGCCCTATCACAAAGTATCATATCCCACTTGTGCCAGGCACCCAGTTGAATTTGTTTTTCAAGTTCTCCCCTGTCATCTTGGGGGTCTGCACTTTATTCCGGAAGGATAGTTGGAGTCTAGCACAGTGTGGTTCTGAAAAGTAGTAATGAAGTGAAATTGTTTCAGGGGGCAGAAGTTCAGTCTGCAGGGACGCCTGGGTGGCGCAGTTGGTTGGACGACTGCCTTCGGCTCAGGGCGTGATCCTGGAGTCCCGGGATCGAGTCCCACATCCGGCTCCCAGCTCCATGGGGAGTCGGCTTCGCTCTCTGACCTTCTCCTCGCTCATGCTCTCTCTCACTGTCTCTCTCTCAAATAAATAAATAAAATCTTTAAAAAAAAAAAAAAAAGAAGTTCAGTCTGCAAATCTGGTTGTACACATTCTATAGAAGGACAGGTGGCCTGAAATTTAGATCCAGCCCTGTGTAGTCCATTTGGGCTGCTATAACAAAATACCATAGACTGGCTGGCTTATAAACAAACTTATTTCTCAAGTTCTGAGGCTGGGAAGTCTAAGATTAAGGTATTGGCAGATTCAGTGACTGGCGGGGGCCCATTTCCTGGTTCTTAGATGGCCATCTTTTTGCTGTATGTTTATATAGCAGAAGGGGTAAGGGAATTCTTTGGTATCTCTTTCACAAGGGCAGGAATTCCATTTGTGAGGACTTAATACTCGTGACCTTACCACCTCCCAATTTCCTCTCCTGATATCCTCACATTGGGGATTACGTTCCAATAATTTTGAAGGAAACACAAATACTCACTCTATGGCAAACCCTATGCTTAATTTTCTTCTGAATTATGGTGTAGTCTCTTGAACTATACATTTATAGTTTTCCACCTTTTTGCTTCTCTGGGCTGCATTTTGGGTAATTTGTTTAGAACTACTGTCTAGTTCAGTAATTCATACATCAAGTCTAGTAAGCTACTTAACCTTTCAATTGGTATTGTTCATTTAAATTATATTACTTTTCATTTCTAGGAAATCTACTTGAGTCTTTAAAAAATATAAGCCATCATTTTTTAAAGCATCTTGCTCTGTGGACATTTAAATGTTATTTCTTTAATGATATTGAATATGTATTTGGCATTATTGTCTCTGATGATGTCAACATTTGATGCATTTTTACACCTGTTGACTCTTATTCAGGGTGGCTTATTTCCTTGTGCATTATGTAATTTAATAATATTATATAATCTATTTTTAGTTAATTATTATAAAGAGTGTAAATTCTGTATCTAGACTCATTTTTTTTTTTTGAATGTGGATACCCTGACATTCTAGCACCATTTGTTGAAAGACTATTTTTGCTCCATTGTATTGCCCTTGCAATACAATTTGTCAAAGATTAGTTGACTCCATGTATGTGGGTTTATTTCTGGGAAAGCTCTCTGTTCCGTTCCATGAATCTATTTGCTTGTTTCTTCTTGAGTATTACAACTGTCTTGATTACTGTAGCTTTATAGTAAGTCTTGAAGTTGGGTAGTGTCAGTTTTCTGACTTTGTTCTTCTCTTTCAATAATAAGTTGGCTGGGATGCCTGGGTGGTTCAGTCAGTTGAGCATCTGACTCTTGATTTCAGCTCAGGTCATCAACTCGGGGTCATGGGATTAAGGCCCTTGTCGGGCTCCACACCTGATGGGGAGTCTGCCTGGGATTCTCTTTCTCCCTCTGTCTCTACTCCCCTCCTGCCAACCCCCCCCGCCTTGCTCTCTGTCTCAAATAAATAAATAAATCTTTAAAAAAATGTTAGTTCACTATTCTGGTTCTTCTGCCTCTCCATAAAAACTTTAGTTTATTGATATTCACGAAATGACTGGCTGGGATTCTGAATAGGATTGCACTGAATTTGTAGATCAAGTTGGGAAGAACTGGCATTTGACAATATTGAGTATTCCTAACCATGAAGATGGAATTTCCCTCCATTTATTTAGTTCTCCTTTGCTGTCTTTCAACAGAGTTTTGCAGTTTTCCTCATAAAGATTTTTTTTACATATTTTGTTCAATTTACACTTAAGTATTTCATTTTTGGGGGGATCCCAACGTAAATGGCCATGTGTTTTTAATTTCAAATTCTACTTATTTATTACTAGTATAAAGGAAAGCAAATCATTTTTATTAACTTTGTATTCTGCAACATTGCTACAATCATTTATAAGTTCCAGATTTTTTGTCATTTATTCAGATTTTCTGCATATACAAAATGTCATTTTAAAACAAAGAGTTTTATTCCTTTCCAGTCTGCCTACATTTTATTTCCATTTCTTGTGTATTTCATTAGCTAGGGCTTCTAGTACGGTGTTAAAAAGCAGTTGTGAAAGGGATATCCTTGCCTTGTTCATGTCAGAGGGAAATCTTCAGGTTTTTCACTATCAAGTAAGCTATAGGTTTTTTGGTAGATTTTCCTTATCCGTTTGAGGAAGTTCCCCTCTATTCCTAGTTTGCTGAGATAATTTTGTTTTTACAATCCTCAAATATCTCTCTGGCCAGATAAAAAGTGTTTATTTCAAATCCCAAAGGGCTGACTACTCACTGATCATGAATATTTAAATTATACACACACACACATACACACACAGACACACTTTCTTTACTGTGGTAAAAAACTGTAACTTGAAGTTCACTATCTTGACAATTTTTAAGTGTATGATTCAATATATTATTAGCATATTATTAATATATATTAACATTGTATATGTAGCTAACATATTGTTATAGTGTTAAATATATTCACATTTTTGTGAAACAGATTTCCAGAATTTTCTCATCTTACACTGAAACTCTATACCTATTAAACAACAACTTCTCCTTTCTTCCTCCTTCTAACCTTTGGTAACCACCATTCTACTTTAAATTTCTATATATTAGACTACTTTAGCTACGTCATATAAGTGGATTCATGCAATATTCCTTCCTTTTCTTTCTTTCTTTCTTTCTTTCTTTTTTAATAACTGGCTTATTTTACTTAGCATAACGTCCTTCAGGTTCACCCATTTTGTAGCATATGACAGGATTTCTTTTTTTCAAAGGCTCAGTAATATTCCATCATATGTACAGACCACATTTGGTTTACCAATTCATCCATCAATGGACATTTGGATTGTTTCTATCTCTTGGCTATTGTAAATAGTGCCATTATGAACATGAGTGTGCAAATATCTCTTCAAGGGCTCGCTTTCAATTTTCTTGGGTATATACCCAGAAATGTGGTTGCTGGGTCACATGACAGTTTTATTTTTGTTTTTTTGAGCATGCTCCATACTGTTTTCCATGGTAGCTGCACCAATTTACAATCCCACAAATAGTGTACAAGGGTTCCAATTTCTCCACACCCTTGCCAACATTTGTCTTTTTAAATTGTTTTTTATTTTTTAAAAGATTTTATTTAAAAAAATATTTTGTTTTTAAGAAATCTCTGTACCCAACATAGGGCTTGAATTCACAACCCTGAGATCAAGAGTCACAGGCTCTCCTGTTTTTTTGGTAGTAACCTTGTAACCTTGGTAGTAACAAGGGTAGTAACCCTTGTTTTTTGGTAGTAACCATTCTGATGGGTGTAAGCTGACATCTCATTGTGTTTTTTTTTTTTTTTTTAAGATTTCATTTATTTGACGGAGATCACAAGTAGGAAGAGAGGCAGGCAGAGAGAGAAGGAAGCAGGCTCCCTGCTGAGCAGAGAGCACGCTGCAGGGCTTGATCCCAGGACCCTGGGATCATGACCTGAGCTGAAGGCAGAGGCTTTAAGCCACTGAGTCACCCAGGTGCTCATTAAAACCACCCTCTCAGGCGTCCCTTGGTTGGACGACTGCCTCCGGCTCAGGGCGTGATCCTGGAGTCCCGGGATCGAGTCCCACATCAGGCTCCCAGCTCCACGGGGAGTCTGCTTCGCTCTCTGACCTTCTCCTCGCTCATGCTCTCTCTCACTGTATCTCTCTCTCAAATAAATAAATAAAATCTTTAAAAAAAAAAAAAAAACCACCCTCTCATTGTGGTTTTAATTAACATTTCTCTGATGACTAGTGATGTTGAGCATCTTTCCATATGCTTGTTGGCCATTTGTTTATCATCTTTGGAGAAGTGTCTCTTCAAGCCTTTTGCCCATTTTTTAATTGGGTTATTTGATTTGCTATTGTTTCTCCTTAAGTTCTGATATGGGGTTCTTTTTTTTTTTTTTTTTTAAAGATTTTATTTATTTATTTGACAGAGAGAGAGAGCACAAGTAGGCAGAGAGGCAGACAGAGAGAGGGGGAAGCAGGCTCCCTGCTGAGCAGAGAGCCCGATGTGGGGCTCGATCCCAGGACCCTGGGATCATAACCTGAGCCGAAGGCAGGGGCTTTAACCCACTGAGCCACCCAGGTGCCCTGATATGGGTTCTTAACAATAGTAGGGAGCAGTGTATTCACAATAGTTGCACATAGTAACTGGGAAACTTTGCAGTGTTGATCTATGTTACTTTAAATTTGTACATATGAAGATTTACAGGTAATATGCATAAAGCATGAAAATAATTATTTTGGTAACTAGGTGCACAAGCATCTAGAATTGCAAAGTTTCATTTTTATTAAAATAGGTAGTAAGGTTTAATCAAATTTCAAAAGTGAAATTGATGTCAGCTTTATTTAAATTCTTAGATTGGGGCGCCTGGGTGGCTCAGTGGGTTAAGCCACTGCCTTCAGCTCAGGTCATGATCTCAGGGTCCTGGGATCAAGCCCCGCATAGGGCTCTCTACTTGGCAGGGAACCTGCTTCCCTTCCTCTCTCTCTGCCTGCCTCTCTGCCTACTTGTGATCTCTCTCTGTCAAATAAATAAATAAAATCTTAAAAAAAAATTCTTAGATTAAAAATTTTCTCTTTATTAATTAGAATTTATATTTTGCCTTCTATACTTTTGAATATATTAGGAGGAAGATATTTTGGAAACATGAAAAGTAATTTATATTTTTGATCTTTACATGTACTTTAGTTTGCATTTTAGTAAAAATATATACCTACACATTGAATATATCGTCCTTTAAAGAAAATTACATTTTATTAAATAATTTTTAATATGACTAGAACGCATATTATGTAAAAGTACTGATCATAATCACATCATTAATGATTTTGCCAAAATGAAGGCAAGAAAGTATTATATGAAAAAAATGTTTACAATAATGAATTGTTTATTATCCTTCCAAATAATGCTGCCCTCAAGATATGTGTAATAACTAAAGTCAGTCATATTTGATATTTTATAAACTTTCAGTCATATAAAAACCATACCTGTAGGCATGATTTAAAGTTTTTGTTGTTATGAAGAATATCTCTTGTTGAGATAAATATATGAAACATTTCATATAACAATATTAGCAGATTTAGATCTTAAATGTCTATATATTTAAATGATATGTGGGCCTCTGTTTGTATCTCCCTGTGCACCATCAATGTTAAGGGTAGCCCTGCACTTTTGTGCCTCTAGTCATGTTAGAAGGAAAGCAAACCAATGGCAAGCACTTACGCATAGGCCAGGCACTATGCAAAGTGCTTACATGCGCTATCTATCTCAGCAAATCCCACAGCAACGCATTCTATAGGTGATGAACCTAAATCTCAGTGGGCCATGTGCTTTGCTGGAGGTCACTTTGCTAGTTAGTGGGTGAGGGTGGACTCCGTCCTATCCACTCAACCCCAAAATCAGAACTTCTAACCCACACCTCATAACACAAGTGCTTACACAGGAAGCTGGTAGTGGCTACTGCCATGGTACATAGCAAGATCCTCAGGGTTTCATTTTCTCTCATTTTAGCCCAAGGCAGAAAAGTTAACTCTGTCTGATTGTTCACCTGGGGACTCTACAGAACCAGTACCTATCTGGGTCCTACTTACCTAGAACCATCTCTTGCTTGGTCCTAGGAGGCTGACCAAGGGAGCATCTCTGGCACAGGTGCAGCATGTCACCTTTATGCTCATATCTACCAGAGCTGGTGTCTGTCTTTCCCTCTGTTCTCCTTTGTGTCTGAACTTCAAACCTCCCCAGGGCCAAGATAAAAGACTGTTTCATCCTCCTCCCATGTGTGAAGAAAAATAAAAAAATAGCTCCTCTTGGCTCATTCATATCATGGACCTACTCAAACCCTGCAGGAGAACAGGACATGGATTATAGATAAAGCTTAAATCCATTTTTGAAGGAATTAGGCGGCTTACAAATGAAGGCAATATCTGTGTTTGCACAATGGCTACCTTGGGGCCCTTATGGCTTTAATGAAATTCTATACATCAAAGCTCTTTAAAAACTTCTGAGTCAAGAACATGCAAACTGACCTCTACTCCTCTGGGCTCCAGTAATCACAGTGAGAAGCGATAGGAGTGGGGAGGAATGGGTATCAGCCAGGCCAGAGGACTGGGGGTCCCTGAGAAGTGGATCCTCCTGATCATATACATGTTACTCCCAGGAGCAGGGAGACCCATCCAAGCCTCCACCCTTCTCAGGTATATACAGAGTTAGAAGGAACTGGGCTGATCATCTAAAGGAGCAGTTCTCCAAACGTGTTACTGTGACCCTGGGGCCCTACAGACCTTCTCAGGGCGTTCACAAGATCAAAATTATTATTTTCATAATATTAATATGTCATTTTCCTTTTTCACCCTTATTCTCTCATCAGCATACAGTGGCACATTTTGTAGACCAGATGACGTGTGATGTCAGAACAGACTGAAGCTGGAGCTAGGTATGAGGATATACCTATATTCTATTAAGCAAGGCATTAAGGAGATTTTCAAAAATGTAAAGCAATGCCATTCTTCTTACTGATTTATTTTGTTTTGGAAAATGATAGTTACTTTTCCTAAAATGTGTAGTTTATGTTAGCATGTAATGGGTTTTTAAAAAAATAAATTATTAAATATTTACAAGTTTTCTGAGCTTTTAATTTCTAATATCATAAATATCAATAGATATAGCCCACATATACAAGAATACTCTGGGTATTCTCAATATGTTTTAAGAACATAAAGGGATCCTGAGACCAGAAAGTTTGATAACTACTGAAGCTATGAGTATACAGAACATCCCTACATCATTCAGAATCAGTACCTAGGGTCATATTACATGCCTATTCCCTACAGCTCAGAATAAATAAATGGGTTTAGATTTTAATTAGGCTATCTTATATTTAAGGGGATCTTAGTGTCTAAGAAGATAAATTTTAATTATAAAAGTACAGAATATGTAAGTAAAAAAGAAACCTCACCTATGAGTGAGGGGAAAAAAAAAACTTTTATCTACTTTCACATTGCACAGACTTCTGCTGAATACTGTTTCTAAAATAGGTACTCCTACCCCAAAGAAAAGGTTTTTTGGTCTAATAAACTTGAGAAATACTGGACTTCTGAATCCAGTGTTTACCACAAAGTTCTCAGAGCCTTTAATATAAGCATTAAAGATATTGTGAAATCTCTGAGACACACCATGCTGCATTTTCCAGACTCATCTGACCATAAAGCTCTTCTTAGGGACAATTTTGTAGAACTCATCTTCCAAGGAACATGGGAAACTTCTCCACTTGGCAAAAGGATGAAGTGGTCTTCTGTGTGCTGAGAGCTGCTTAGAACAGAGAAATCCACCTGCTTGCTTCAGGAAGGTAAGTTAGGGAAGCCTGCACCCTCACTCAGAGGTGTGCAGGAGTGTCTGGCTGGGGGTGGTACCGGCTGGGAAGTGTACACCCAAACCAAAGTGATTAATGAGTCAGGGGGATAGAGAGGGGACTTGAAAGCCCAAGTCAGACCTTGGGGAACAGGAGAAGTGGAGGCTTTCTAGAGGAGAACTGGGGAGGAGAGAGAACGCCCCAGAATGGGGACAGTGACAGACTGAAGGAAACCTATGGCAGGTCTGACCCACCCTACTCACCTAGCCACAGGCAGGAAGCTGGAATGGAGTTTCCACGTTGGTCCACAAAAGATGAGACGTCCGCACTAACCCCCAGAGTGCCATGGCTGCTCAGAGGAGCTCCTGCCCCTTCTTCCCTGCTCTCTCCAGTAGAGGAGCGGTTATTAATCCGACAGGCGATAGGCGAGAGACTGATAGTCACTTAGGGAGGTGGCTCTGGCAGCAGATCTTTGCCATTGTCACCTGGGGTAACTTTCTTAATCTCCCTCTACTGGGCTTCCTCATCTATAAAATGGAGTCAACAGTGGCACCTGCCTCATAACCTCTGAGTAAAACAATCCACTGTGGCGTTATTTCTCGAGCCACATTTCACCTCGTGGTGGGGGGTGCCGGGAGCACAGGGCTCAAGGGGGCGGCCCAGCCTCTACAGTGCTCAGACGTTCTTTCCCTGCCAGGACTCCCGCAATGCAGCCTTTCTCTACTTTCCCTTCCAACCTCTGACGGGAGGGAAGTTCTGTTCAGACCTGCATCGTGGACTTGACTGTCAATGTAGGGAGGCGAAAAGAAAATAGCGAAATCTAACTTCCACAGTCAGGTCTTGAGCCATGCACAGCCGAAAGAGCACACCGGAAGCTGGTTCCTGGGTTCCGGTGCAGTCCGGGCTTGTGAGGCGGGACTTCCGCCCGGAAGACAGACCCTCTTATCTCTCCTCAGGGAGGTGGTTGTCTCACAGCTTGAGAACCTGTCAGGCATTTTGCGGTTCTGGTGTTCCGCACATAGTCCTCTTTTCTCAGGGGATCAGGCACTGGAGTTACGTGTGTTAAAACGCCAGATGAGCGTTTTCGTTTGCGAAGTGGGACTGATCGCTTGAACCAGAGCAAAAGAGTCTGTTCTGTGGATAACTGGATGAACTGAACTCACCCTGAACTCCCCAAAGCAGGATTTCAGGCCTCCCCGAGGGCAGAGCGGGCCTGGTGATGCCACTGTGCAGATCCCACAGTCCGGATGCCACAGTGCAGGAGGCTCTGGCCCTCACCTGGGACCACGAAGCGCCCTAAGCTGACCTTTTGGTCCTCTCATCACATGGCCCCTCTCCTGCCCTTGAAGAGGAGTGAGGAGTAAAAAGTGAGTGGAGTGCAAAGGCAAACAAAGAGTTTGCTTCAGGGTTTTCCAGAATGCCCATAGTTCCCTTTTTAGACTTGCAGGGCTGTGAGTGACCATTGTTCAGGAAGGTGTTTTTCCTCAAAGTTAGGCTCCCTTTGAGCCTCCTAAACTTTTCCCAGGCAGAACTGCTGGCCTGACCCCCACCTCCAGCCCAGGCCTCAGCTCCAGCTGAGTTGCCTGTTCAGGCTGAGCTGGAGGCAATGGGCTGGCCCAGGCAGGGGAAAAGCTGGGGGAGGGTGGGATGCTCTCTTGGGTTCCTTTGATCTGCGAGGTCTTTTGCTGCCCATCTGTGGAGACTCACAGCATAGTTTGTGAACAGGCCACTTTGTAGTTTTCTGTAGTTTTCAAAACATCAACTTTGATTTGAGCAAATAAGGTGTTTTCCTAGGTATGTTTGCCCAGGCAAACATTAAAACTAGTTTGCATTCTTTGAGCCTAATTTGGCCCAGGAGCTAGTAGGACTAGGAAGGATGTTCCTGATTCTGAGAGAGATTGTCACATGGGTTTACTTTAGCATAAACACAGAGTATGTGAAGGTTGGAGCCTTCTGGTCTCCTCCGAGACCCAAACGGCTAATGGGGCTCCAAAATCCAACAGATCTAAGTTACAGTCTTCGATTGATGTGATCTTGGAACACTTACTCTCCATTTCTTAGGACAGTTTTTTCTCTTATGTCTGTCTTAGGACTGTTGTAAGATTAAATGGGATAGGGGCACCCGGGTGGCTCAGTGGGTTAAAGCCTCTGCCTTTGGCTCAGGTCATGATCCCAGGGTCCTGGGATCGAGCCCCCCACATCGGGCTCTCTGCTCAGCAGGGAGCCTGCCTTCCCCCCTCTCTCTGCCCGCCTCTCTGCCTACTTGTGATTTCTGTCTGTCAAATAAATAAAATCTTTAAAAAAAGATTAAATGGGATAACGTGGATAAGGCACTAGCACAGTCTTTGACACCAGTAAACATTCAGCAAAGGTTCATTCTTAGGTTTGTTTTTACCCAAAATCAGTGAGAGAAACTCACTGTTGTGTCTTTTTCTTTTGCTTGACCTTCTTCTTGTCCTGAGTTCAGCTGATTTTCTCCTTAACCCCCTGCCAATCGTATTTATTTCCTGACACCTTTGCTTAGAATTAATCTGAAGTTCAGCTTGAGTCCCTTTTGCTCTCTGAGGCTTTCCTTGACAGCTCAACTCAGACTTGATGGGTTCAGTGAGGCTCAAGTTCTTGAGGTAATGGCAGCCTCATAAGCCTCCAAATTTTTTCAAGATGCCTAGGTCATTGCAGGGGAATACTCCACAGACTCATAATGAGTTAAAGTGACTCACCTGAAGAAGGTGGCTGCTGTTGTGAGTCTACCAGGCTTCAGTCAGGAGCACACAGAGCTATAGGTCTCCAGCCAGTTGCCTAAGGTCAGTCATGGACTGTGCAATGGCTATTACTACTTTGTTTGGTTTTACTGTAGAAATTTTGTTAATATAATCTTACATGAACATATGGTATAGAAACTGCTCTTGGTGGGCTGCTATTGATACAGTGGGGAGATGGGTCCATAGTCCTTCTCCATTGACTCCTGGGGTGCTTTTGTGGACACCAATGGCTTTGCCCCTTGGTGACTAGAAGTCATAATGAGGGTGGGGTTTCTGACTACAGATTACTGATGGTAACTGGCTTTTGATGGTTAACGTCTAAGCTAGGAGATGGAATAGTAAATTGAACCTGACCTGCTGGGGACAACCTGAACCTGAGAAATTTCATCCACTTTTGGTTATCTTTCAAGTCTAGGGAGGGATAGGTACTATGGCTTCTCCCCAAGCATGGAATTAATACAACACAGGTCTCTGGCATGGGGCTTACATTCATAGGAACCAAAGTAATGGAAGGGTAGGTAGGCATCATCTCATAGAATCATCTGAATCCTACACAGAGACTGATTGTGACTTTCCCTTATCCATCTCCTCATTTTCCTTATCAACAGAACCCCTACATGAGTAGAGATGGCAATGGGCCCAGGTAAAAATAAGACATAGGGGTGAGGAAAGGTCTTTTAAGAGAATGAATTAGTTGGCAGGTTCAACTTTCCTACTCCTTTCTCCTTGTTAAAGAATGAAGATGTGATGGCTGGAGATTCAGGCATCATCTGGGAAGCTATAAAGATGAGGCCCATGCCCAGAAGAATATGATGGAACCTGGGTCCAAGAGGACATTTTAGAGCCACCATCCTAGTATTGGTCTGTTTTTCTATGTTCATTCCAATATGTGAAGGAGAGAAAACCCAAAACCTATAACTCATCTTGTGGAAGCCACAATTTTGGACACTTTGTTATTACCAGTCAAGTATAATTCCTTAGTGATGATACATCGCCACTATGACTCAGTGATGTGGCCTTGGAGGACAATATTAGTAATTTCAAGTGGTATTGGACCAGCTTTTCTCCAATTAAGATGTTTTATAATTATAGGCTTGAAGAGTTTCAATACCACCTCACATTTCTGTTGATAGTTTTTCTTTATAAAAGAGTTAATTATCAAAGAAACAATTAAAAAGTATGGCACATGAGAGAAAAATGAAAAAGGAGGCACCTAATTATTTGTAAACTGAATAAACACACCATTATCTTTTGACCACAGTTTACAGACAAGAATGATCATAGAGGTTACTAAGTCTAGACATAATTGCAGTGATGTTGGTGGACGTGTAAATATTTTAATCACTTAGCTATAGAATGTGCTTCCTGGTTTGTCTTCAGAAAATATTTTTGTAAAATCTTGAAATACATTCCTCACATCACAGCCATCTCTATAATGGCCAGATCTCCTCCTATGATGGTATTTCCATCCTGGAGCCCATCTGGATTGAATTTTTTCCTCTAGTTCTCAGGAAGTGGGGCATACCTCATTCTACTCATTCTCATACCTGGGAAGGAAAGAGAGTTCCTTGCATTGGGCTGGGACAGCCACTGTCTCTGAAGAACTCTGAAGGGAGATGCTAGAGGGATGTCATCCTCCCTGAAGTCATTTTATTAGATTAGTACTCAGTGGATGGCAGCTCATCAAGGCCAAAGCTCAACATGTTACATTTTATTGCCAGCAAATGAAGGCAAATTTCAGGGGTGTTTCCTCTGGGGGAGCAAATGAACAGTTATAGGGGATTTTTGAGGGAAGAATTGGATATTTTCCCATTGAGCTCAGAATTACACCTTTGACCCAGCACAGGTTGTGTTTAGTTGTATTTTACAAGGTAGTGCCTTGGTCAGCTCTGGAATCACTGGGTTGTGAATGGAGGGTTAAATAGTCCATTGTATTCTGAAGTCTTTATCAAAATTCCCCCAACCATTGGATGGGCGTTAATAATGAAAGAACTAGTTATGGCTCATGCAGACAATTATGATAGCACAAAATGGTTTTTAGTGATTTTGAGTTAGAATTAGGCAACAGCAATAGGCACAAACAGCCACTTATGGGACATGCCAGCTGCTTCCAGCAAAGCTGCTGACATAAAACAGGGAATGGCACTAAAACAGATACAATTCAAGTCATAATTTGCTTGCTAATAATTTCTTTTTAGTCTCTACAGCCTTGAAGGATTGTCCTGAATAAGTGCATTCATCGAGACAGCAAGTCAAGCCAAGCCATCAGGCAGATGAATAACAGCAAACTGCCATCACAAGGGTGAGTGAAACTGGAGACAAAAGTCATGGTCTTCTAAAGTGAGGCATCAGAAAGAATGAATACCCAACTTTTGTAGCAACATGGATGGGACTCGAAGAGATTATGCTGAGTGAAATAAGTCAAGCAGAGACAGTCAATTATCATATGGTTTCACTTATTTGTGGAGCATAACAAATAGCATGGAGGACATGGGGAGTTAGTTAGAGAGGAGAAGGGAGTTGGGGGAAATTGGAAGGGGAGGTGAATCATGAGAGACTATGGACTCTGAAAAACAATCTGAGGGGTTTGAAGTGGGGGGGGTGGGAGGTTGGGGTACCAGGTGGTGGGTATTATAGAGGGCACGGATTGCATGGAGCACTGGGTGTGGTGAAAAAATAATGAATACTGTTATGCTGAAAATAAATAAATTAATTAAAAAAATAATAAAGTGAGGCAGAATTGACAAGTACCAGTGGAGAATTGTTACCGAGTAGGGATGGCCGTTCAGGGCTCCATATAGCTCTCTGAGGCTGAGTCCATTCCTTGGCACAGGCTAGCAAAGGGCAGCTATCCATCAGGATGGAAATCAGCTACAGAATTCCAAACATGGTTTGTATCCTTTGTTCTTTTCTAGCTCCCTCCCCAGAGGCATTCTAATTAAGAGTAAGACTGTTCTCTACTTCTCTAGCAAGGGTTTCCTTGACCTACAGCAAAGATCCTTTTTGATTCAAAGTCTGCTCTGCATTTGTAGAGTTAAAAGTCCCATTAGCTGCTCTGCCTCTGATTTCACTGACCTGTTTGTTTTGCTGCTAACATCTCTCTAGTACCTTGCTGAAAGGATGTTCTCCCCACACTCCTTCCCTGTGCCTTCAGAGGCACTGAGGTGGATGAGGTATTTATTTACACCTCTCTTTGGATCATTAGGTAAAAGGGATGACACACTTCTATTGGCAACATGTTTAAATATGAGCCTGTTTTACTTCTCAACTTACTTTCTTGTCAACACACATGTAAATCTGTATAAGCATAGCTCATTCAAAAGACATTCCCATACAGTGCTTTTCAAATATGTATTTTCTAGATTTCTGTTTAAATTTAACTTTGGTAAGCTGTCAGCTTTTAAGTAGACTGTGTATATACTACAAAGAATTTTGTACTAGTCTTTTGTTTGAGAAACTCTTTTTGGTCTGCAAACAGTCCCCTGTAGATGGAGGGCCAGGAGAGACTGAAGAGGCAGGCCATCCAGATATGTAGGTGACAGATTTAATAAGCAAGAGAATTTGTGAGGCTTGTCTTGGGTGGCCACAAAATGAGCAGATCTCTGCACCTGCCCACCAGAATCTTTAAAGTTTATATAGAAGCCTTAACTGGGTTTAGTAACATATGCCATCCAGATGGCCTCAATGCCATATTACTATCTCAAGGCTGTGTCCTTGCAGCAGCTTCTAGGGTGGTGAAGGCAAGCAGAATGCTTATTCTAAGGATGTTTGGGAAGGGGATCGGGGGCCTCTGATTGCTTAGGTCCAGCTCTCAAGTCAGTTGGTGTTCACATCCTCTTCCTGACCATCTCTAACAGCACATCTTAAGTAGATAATTTTGGAAGGTTTAAAACTTATAAACAGATTTTTCTCAACTCTGTAATCACTCTGATTCTAAGTCATAAAACTAAGTCTCAGACAATGTCATCACATATTTCCTTAGTGCCTTTTAAGACAAATGTTAATAACTTTTAAAATCGGAATAAACCTTATATGTGATAAAATGCACAGATCTTAGGTGAACATTTTCGTGACTTTTGATAAATGTATATACCTGTGTAAGAGCACCCCCCCCATCAAGATATAGAACATTTCCATCATCTCCAAAAGTTCTGTAGTCAGTATCCACCCGCAGAGGCAATAATGGTTCTGACTTCTACCAGCATAGGTAAGTTTTACCTGGTATTGAAATAGGATCATCCATTCTTGTAAGTATCTGTGGCTATTCTTTTTTAGTTCTGACTAGTATTCTATTACATAAATGTACCATTCTCTCTTCTCCTGTTGGAGATTTGGGTTGTTTCCAGCTTTTGCCTATTATGAATAATGCTGTTATAAACAACTTTTAAAAAATCTAGTGAAGTGAACAGCAGGGGCCAATTTTACAAATATTTTTTTCCTTATAATCTGATTTGATCATAGAAATAATATCACCATCCAGTGGATTTAGCTCTGTGATGGTTTAAATGTATTACTGAGGCCCCCCAACAAAAGGGTTATCTTGTCAGGATTTTATTTCAATGGGCCTATATTCAGAGGCATGACTCAGAACGTCCTAAGGAGAGTTCTCAGCCCACCTAAACTGTCATACACACCAAGACTGATCAGGAACCAAGTTTCCCAAAACATGGTGCATGGAATACTAGTTGTGGTGGACAGTGAATTCTGGTGGTCCCTGGAAATTTGTGTGTTTAGTAATTAAGTATTCATTTTTATGGTGACTTTTTAGGTATGGCAGGTGATGGTTTTTCCTTCAGGGACAGAGTTTCCTTTGGAAAATTAAAGACAAATATGAACATTTTTCATTAACTAATAGCTCAGTTGGAACTCAAATGACTGAATTTTAAAAACACTGGTGTCGTAGTTAAGATAGACCGTGGTACTAATCTGGCCTTGGCCACTTACAGTGTTATTTTCAGCAAGTCGCTCCATGGGTGCTTTAGGATCTGTAAAATGGGATATTAGTACAGATTTCATGCAGTTACTATAAAGGATAAATGATAATATATGTGATACTTAGAGCACACAGTGTGTGCTTGAGGAAGTGAACTATTGGTATTTCACTGCAATAATTAGTCATGTGGACAACCAAATATTGGCCAGGGATTAATTATTGGATTAATTAATGGGTCTGTAAGGTCAACATTTCTGATACTCATGAAACATCCTTGGGCTTGAAAAGACATAACTTTAAATAGTGCATAAGCAAAAGATAACATACAAGAAAGAAAGAAAGAAAACCTCAAGAAAGAAAAAACCTCTGGCAAGAAAGAAAACCTCACCTCTCACATTTCATGTTTAAAATCAGTTATGATACTCCATAACTGTATCAAAAGTAACAGTATCTCTGTCACTTTTCCAGGCAAACTCCACACCTGAAATTCTGACAACAAAAATGTTAGGTCACAGGAAGGTAGACGGTAATGGCATGTGGGCCAAGTGGCTTTCACCTTGACTGCACATGACAGTCATCTAGGGAACTTTTCAAAAATACTGGCGCCTGGACCCCATTTCTTGTGCTTTTGATTAGTCAGGATAAGGCCCTCCTAGTTGTGAAAGCTGCCCAAGTGGTTCTAAAGTGCAGTCAGGGTAAAGACACACTGGTCTAGCTCACCAACACTGGCTCAGTTCACCTCTGACCTTGAGGGATGTAAATGAAACTGCACTGAGCAGAACCACAGACCACTTCCTGGGGGCTGAATTCTGCATGCTATCTTGTAACGGAAGGGCAGCAATGCACAGTCAACTTTGGGGGCACCTGGGTGGCTCAGTTAGCCAAGTGTCTGCCTTTGGCATGAGTCATGATCTCAGGTTCTGGGAGCGAGCCCTGTGTCAGGTTCCCTGCTCAGTGGGGAGTCTGCTTCTCCTTTTCCGTCTGCCTCCTCCCCCCTACTCATGTTCATGCTCTGTCTCTCTCTGTTAAATAAAATCTTTAAAAAAGAAGTCAACTTGATTATAGCAGAGCTTGTTTATTCTTACACTTTGGAGAGTTGGATTAGCTTTTTGATCAGTGATACAGTTTTGTATCTTTCAGGCTCTGTCCATAGCTTCTTATCTCTAGTCACAAGAAAGGAGCCTTATAGGGCATCTGATCTTCTGCCCATTCCTCATCCACAGGCCTCTTTCTGGCCCAAGAGGAGGTCCGGGTTGATGCCCAAGTGTGGAGTTCTTTGTAACCCAAATTTGGATGTTTTCTGAAATGCTGCCTGTCAAAGTTAGGGACCTGGGTCCACTAAGTTACCCAAAGACAAATGAGGTCACTAAAAGCAATAGTCAGTTACTGTCACTTAGCTCATGCCAGCTATAGATTCTGTTGTATTCCTGACTCCTCGAGAGAGGGCCTTCAACCCAGACATGAAGATGTCAGGTTCAAGGAAGTCAGTGATTCAAAGCACAGATGGCTACCTAGATATCTCAAAAGTTTTAATGCCATTTCCTTGAGAAAGTCTGGCAGTGTCTGCCATCTAGAGGGCTGTTCACTGAAATCTGCCAGGGTATGCGAGGCCTGGGGCAGCTGGGCAGTCTTACTGTGGGTCATTTCGGAAGGCACGCACGTCAGAAACTCCCCCACTGACAGACTTTAGGAATATTTGTTTGTATTTGCATTTCCATTTCACTTTGGATTCTAATCTTGGGCTGCAGTCCATTAACAAGAGAAAGCATTTTTCTCCTAGATCTCCTTCCGTATACTCACAAATATAAGCACACGTTCTAATCTATGATTTATACCTCATTTGCAGGATATACTGAGCTTAGTCAACAGCTCTGGGTTTGACTTGCCATATGGGCTGTTTGCCATGTAAGATCCAGGGTAGAAACTGTATGACTTAGGAGGCCTCCTGGGGCTTGTGCCCCTCGTCTCGACAAATGGAGAAAAAGCTTACAAGTAATGCTTCTTGGTTATTGGAACCCCTTTCATGGATGTGGGGCTTCCTCCACTCTCTCTCTAATCCAGGGATTATTGTCTCATGGGATCATTCAGCAAAATAATTACTTAGAATTTGTTTTGGTTTCCTGCATTGGTGTTAGCTAATTAAGTGCCCAACCATTATTTTTACCTAGTTATTGAGTTCTTAAAAAAAAACTGCCAAAAGGAGTCATTATCAGTTTAGTTAGGGCTTGTCTTACCAGATGTAATTTCATTCAGGTGAAAAGCTGTGTTAAATACATACAGCAGTCTGAAGACAAAAAAAAAAAAAAGACAAGTACATTAGATTCAAAACAGATTCCTCCAAATAAAAATACTAACGTAGATAAAGATGAGGAAATTTCATAGTTTCATTCTTTGGTATGGTCCCTCTCATAAAGTGTATAAAACTAGGGAAGTCCATAATACTCAGATATATTTAAGCTATTTCCAACATGCAGTTAAGTTCACATTTATAGAATGTGCTTTTCCATATTATACACAGAAAATAAAAAAAGAACAGGGAACAAATTTCCAAGGATGAAATTTCCACATTTATTTTTCTTTCATGTGCATAGAAAATGGCAGTGAAGTGTCCTATGAAAAAGGCAGGGAATGGGCATGGCGCTTCTATACCAGACTGGACTTTGTGCTTCAAAGGTACACTATTCATTTTGAAAACAAAGGATGTTATAGTTTGTTTTTAATTGCTAACAACTCCTTGGGTTTCCCATTTGTTTTTTAAGCTGTCAGTTTTCTTCAAATCTCTTTTCAAATGACACACTGCATTACAAATGATGGCACTTAACCAATGTGGCATTTCCATATTTACACCAACAAAAGAAATTTACAAGACATAATAGCATACAATCTTGACATTTAGTAATAGCAATAAAACATGAAGGGCATCCATTTTATTATTTTTTTTCTGTACAAACTATCAGAACATAACTTTATTCACATTAAAAAAATCATCTTTAATTTGATTTGACCTACACATCCCCCAACTCATTTCACCCATTTCTCAAACCTCTCATCACATCGCCCACACCTTCACCCGACTACAGAATCTACAAGTAATTAGATCTAACACCTAAATAGAGCTTAGAAAGTCCTCTCTCCCAAAGGTTTCCTTACTTCCCTGATAATTCCTCAAAAAAGAAAAAAAAAATATGCTCTTCACTCAGTCCTTCCATTTCACTTTCACATTTCATCAGCAAATCAGCAAGACGGATTTTTCATTTCAATCCAAACAAGGTTAGAAAGAAGAGTTCCTCTATCGAGCATCTTGATGCTACACCCACGAGTCTGGGGACCCTGGGTACTGTTCTGCCCTATAAGAAGGTCGTTTTGTGGAATAAAAGTCTACATAATTTGTGGTCGATTTCAGTCCATACTGTGTTGAATAATCAGAAGAAGCTGGAAAGTGAACTCGGTCATCAAAATAAGGATCTTCATAGCTATGAGGAGACTGCAAATACAATCTGTATGCGTCAAAGTTCTTTCTGTTGGAGTCATCTTGACTATAATACAGCTGTTGATGCTGTTGATGAAATGAAAAAGCAAATAAATGAAAGCAATTTTTGGAAATATGTGTTTAAGGGAAATTAATGTGGGTTTCCTGCTTCATATTTTTAAAGCAGTATTTAATACTTGTGCATATATGATTCAGAGTTCTTTCTGGTACACGCTGTATATTTACTATTAGAGTGTAAGGATTTTAAACTATGTTTACAAGTGGGCTGGCAGAGTTTGCTCAAGTCCTGTTCTAGGGCCTCTAGAAGTTGGTGTGTCTGGAGAGCCCAAGATGGCCCCTTGCTACCTCTTTCCCCCTTAGAGGTCCAGTTCTGTGCTCTGCTGTGGAGCGGCCTGTTACCTGGGCATGCCCAATGAAAGGATGGCCTTGATTTTTGCTTTGACACAGGGAACCATGAGTAGTACATCATGAATTTGACTGTAGATTAGATATTTATGCTTCATATAGTTGTGTATGTACAGAACCATCCTTTAAAACATTTACCTCAGAGATGAAGATTGAGTCCATCCCTCAGTTTTAAAAGAAATGTGAGGTATTGTTAAAGGAGTAAGCAATCTCTGGGCAGCAGGATAATAAAATTGGGAGAGACACATGAGCAAATAGGTTTAAAGGAAACACCTTCCCGATGACAGGATTAATAGATTTGTAAGGAAGCAAGGTGAAATCCATGTGGGCATCCACCTCAGGATACCCTCCCCTAATTTCCTTTTGTGTTACCTTATCTCTTCTCTGACCTCACATTAATTTCTTCAAATATGTTTGGAGAAAAACTGTCATGGCTCTTAATGTCTGTTTTCCCTCTTGATCATGCCCCAAACCCCCCACTTAGTAAGATGTGTTATAACAAATTCACCATGTACATATAAACATCATGTTCTGAAACTAAATTCATTCTAACATTAAAAGCATTTCAGAACTAACTAAATTCCCTTTTTAAGTTAGTTATGATTTTAAGATTTTTTTTTCTCCTGACTTAAAAACTATAGGATATATTATGAATAATTTGGGAAGTTCTTTTTTTTTCCATCTACAGAGAAAAAATGATGAAACGGAGGGAGGTCTTATGAGTATCCTTATCTGAAGTTCAGGATGCAGGGTTGTTTGGAAAACCCTAGCTGCTTTTGTATTATTGGAAGGTAAAAGGAGAGATCAGATAACCTATGTGAGCATGGCATCACGAAGGACTGATATAGGGGTGCCTGGGTGGCTCAGTGGGTTAAAACCTCTGCTCAGGTCATGATCGCAGGGTCCTGGGATTGATCCCTGCATCAGGCTCTATGCTCAGCAGAGAGCCTGCTTCCACCCCTCTCTCTCTGCCAACTTGTGATCTCTGTCAAATAAATAAATAAAATCTTAAAAAAAAAAGGACCGATAAAAATTTTAGGCCCCATGAAAGCAGAGCTTGGATGCCACAACCATTAGTTCCCACTCTGATGGAGAATGGGGTCCACCCCAGTAGGGCTGAATCCCCTTGGACTTCTGAGATTAATGGAGACCTGGCCACTGACTCAAGTGTTTTCAAACCACAGATGCTTGGATGTGGAGGGAGTCATGAAGATGGGAAATGAGATGTACAAAAAAGAACAGTGAGATGAGAGAATGAAGTGTGCTTACCACCTTTTTCAACCCAGAGGATGGAAGAGAATTTGGAGGTTAACAGAAAAAAGGAGCGGGAAAAGGAGATTGTTGGGCAAAGAATACGCATTAAAGACTTCTCAGGTGGTTCCCATCAGTGGCAATGGTGGTCTCAGCAGCATGGATTTGAGTACTCAAGCACATGAGGCTACTGTGGAAGTGCTTTGCTTAAACCACAGATGAGCTTCTGAGGAGCAGAGATCCCCAGGGAAAGCTCCTTGGCCCCTGCTGTGTTGGGCCAGCTCTGGTAGGTCAACCGGCGCAGACCCCTTACGGTGTTGATCCCTGCTAATCGGCCTTCTGTAAAAATGATATTGCAAATTCACCTGTAGCCGTCTATTTTGTTCTCTTGCTGGTGAGGAATAGGAACTGATGTAAATTGGTGAAGGTTTGCTGGAGCCTGTAAGAAAATATTTTATGAAATTAAAACTAATGCTCATTACTCCGGGCCATTAGGCTGTGTGGGCTCCCTGCACTAGGGCTGGTGCAGTCCCTAACAGGGCCTGCCTTTCCCAATACCAGCAGAGACCGGGACAGGCAGCTGTCTAAGTTCCCCGGATCTAGCCTAGCAGCTGCTCACCTCAGGGCTGTTAGGGGATAATGGATATGGCAAAGATAAGTCATGTGTGTGTTTCACCAAAAAGCAGTATCAATCCAAAAAGGTTGGCTTCTCAACCTCTGGTCACTGTGGGGAGCTGTGCATACCTGTGAAGATTTCCCTGGCTGTCTCTGAACCAGGCCTTGCTCCTTGAGCCGATGGACATCGCCTTTCCAGGGCTCTGAGATAGAGCACTGGGTCAGATGGGGGGAAGGGAAACATATTAGAACAAGCTCCCTGCCTTCAGAACAGGTAGGATCCGAAGTCCTGGGTCCCGGAAGGAGCAGGCACAGGCGTGTTGTAAGCAGTCTGGCCACATGGGGGCACAGTCTTGTGTCTGCCATCTTTAAGTACATTTTAAAACAAGAATCTGATAATCAGATGGCTATCTTGTTCAAGAGTCCACAACAGACTCCCGATGATGTCACTGGCTACCATTCTAGTACTGTTAGGGCTAGCAAAGATTTTTTTTTTAATGAGGAAAATGAAACATACTTGAGGCAAATTAGTTTATTGAAGCAAGCAAAGAAGATACAGAAGGGCATGCAGGCTAAAGAGGCGATCTTTAAAATAAAGCAGGCTGCTGCAAATCTGAAGCAACAATGCACTTCAGTTTGTGCATTTCCTTTGCAAAGAGCTTGGTGTTTGAGATGTAGCATCTGCAATTTTCTGAGCTATTAATTGCCATAGTAACAATCGTCGATTAGTAAACAGTCCTGTGAAATCACAATTTCAAAGACAACAGCACAACTGAGACGGCTCCCCCAGCAGTTGTTAAGTTGCCACCAGCTTTCATTTCTTTTTAATAAATAGTGTTTTTTTTTTTTTTTTTTTTGAGGAAAGAGTATTCTTTTGTGGTAGCTCAGTCACACCAGTATTTGAAAGCTCTAGAGTAGTTATAATTTGCCAGAGAGTTGAGAATGGGGACAATATGAAATCTTGGTAACTCTTCGGGCTGGCATCCTTTACATAAATTAGATGCCCAGCTTTCTGAATGACATAAAAATATGAATACTATGCAACATTATTTTTGTTATTCTTAAAATATAATCACCGCGGGAAGAATCACATTATACATTTTGTTATTCATTCAAACTCTTTTCCATGAAAATGTAAATGAAATTGATCTCCATTCTCAGATTTGAATTTAAGAGATGAGCCAGTCTAGGAGATGCGGCCTTGCAAAGCATTCCAGAATGCAGAGTTCTGACACAGGGGAAACACAGGGAGACACTGCAGGGATAGGGTGGGAGCAGAGCGAAGGGACTGCACTGGGGGACAGGCAGAAACCATCTCTCTTGGAAGCGGTGCTCTTTTTATTTGTGGTCAGTAGGCCACTACCTTAACTTGTTTTCCTTAAAACAAGCGGAAAAGACAACAACCCCGGAAGCAGGAAATGGAGAGACTGGAATGGGGTCAGCTGCTGGAGGACCGTCTCAATACAGGCAAGGGCTACTTCCCAGGCCGCTGGCGGGGTGCCTGGAAATGAGTGGCTTTTCGAGATAGTCTATCACACACCCAGCTGGCGTCTTACCAGGGTATAGGCCTTTATGTGTGGCATCCCCTTGGCTATTGTAATACTGCATAGGTGGCTGGGTCCTATCGTATTCAGAGCGAGGGTCTCTGATTCCTAACAGTGCTGGTGAGGAGGAGGTGCTGCCGACTGAAGGGAGAGGCAGAGGAGGAGGGAGAGAGAAAGGAGAACAAAGAGAAAGCAGACTGTCAGTGTCTCTGCAAAATCCTCTCTGGAAAAATAAAGGTCAGCAATTAGAAATGCCACGCAGCTGGTGCTGAAAATCAGCTCTCAGAGATACTGTGAGTTGAAGAGCAGCCAGCGCTAAAGCCTGGGAAGGACCCCCAGGCCTGCTGCTGAGACCTGGAGCCAGCATGGCCCTCCCAGAGCTGCCGCAAGAGCTGAGGTGCGGGCTGCCTGGTTAGGGGCGCAGGGCCCAAGCCGTGCAGCCTTCTCAATGGTGGGCCTCCAAGACTCCAGTCGGTCTTTACAATTGTGGGAGAATAACTTATTAGCCATGTAAGAGTTCCATTTGCTATTTTATGATCTCAGTTCTGTTGCTTGTAAAACACCCATCTATTATCCTTTATGGACAGCTCTTCAGTAAATAGGTGTTTTATGGCATATTTTGATTTTTTAAGTTATTTCAAAAATATCTGCATCTTGAAATGTGTTTGAGTATAAGTGCCCAGCCCATAAAATTTATAGTTCTTTTTATGGTGATCAGCTGTCAGGGAAATTTTGTAAACTCAGTAAGACTGGTTCCTCAAGAAGTTCACAGTGCTAACAAGCCGAGCCTTGCAAAAGACCATTTTTTTTTTTATCCCAGTTAGAGCCAAACATTTAATAGTAAGTATCTACCCATAGGTCTCCTTTTGAACATTTCTGCACAGAAGGAAAGCACCACACTATTTTTTTCTCATTAAAAAGTCATCTGGCTTGCACGGAAGTTAATTCTAAATAAAAGTGGTCACTTATTCACTTGACCCACTGGAAAGCAGATGCCCCCCACACCCAAGCCTTGCAGCCAGGGGTTCTTCAGGCCTTGATGCTTTTAGAGGCAGACTGACACTGAAATATTTTCTCTAAAAGGTCCCTTCACTGACACAGGGTTACTGTGTGTTCAACAAAGGTGGGCGTGCACAGGCAGTGTCTGTGTGCTACTCACCTTGCTTACTTTCTGGAAGGTAAGAGGACAAAGAACGTGCCCACCTACTTCCCACAAGTACATTAGCAAGGCATCAGGTTAATGCTGAGAGATAGGAGGATTAGCCCTTAGAATAATTGGAGCAACAAGTATGAATTATATCTTACCTTTGAAACAGAATCCAAACAGGTACCTAGGAACTTGGACGGGCTCATCAGCACTGTCCAGTGTGTACATATGAGGTCCTCAAAATAGGTTCATTGCTTAGTAACTACGCCCTCATCAGTCTGAAATTATTCTTTTGCCTATACTACATATGCCTTTTGTTAAGCAGCCAAATCTCTTGTTTCCCCTGACACCCCTATTTCTAAGTTCCTAAAGGATTCTGAGCTTTTTTGTAAAAGAAGACAGCCTCAGGCTACACCTGGGAGCTCAGGAAGGATTTCAAAAACCAAGCGTAAGTCTCTTTGAAGAAAACAACTCAAAATTTAAAAACTAAGATAAAAATATACACCATACGCAGCAGGCACAGATAATTTAAAAAAAAAAATTCCTCATACAAGTGGAGATGTCCAATTATGTGGCAAGAACCGCCAGTCCTATATTTGTCTTTTTGGTCACATTTGTCCACATGAGAAATAAGACTGCCAGCAGTAGCACAGTTGAATACAACAGATGATATTTATATGTCAGAATGGGGGATTTAAAGCCAAATAAAAAAGGTATTTATTACTTTTCCTATTTCATTTAGTTAGGAATTAAATTTATAGAACTTGGCTTGGCAGTAATATTCTGCCCTTACATATAAAAAACAGTCTGGGGGCTCCTGGGCGGTTAAGCCTCTGCCTTTGGCTCAGGTCATGATCTTAGTGTCCTGGGGATGGAGGTTCTCCCTCTAACTCTAACCCCAGCCCAACTTTCTCCCTCTCTCTCTCTCTCTCTCTCTCAAATCTTAAAAAAAATAACAACCCCCTCTCCCCCCAGTCTGAGTCTCAGAACATTCTTTCTACTAAATTAGGCACTAAGAAGTAGGTAGTGTGTTTGCCAAGATTCCCAATTTACACATCAAAGGGAATCCCTGCAAACCCACCTGTAGGGCCTGGTTGCCATCAGCCCTGGATCTGGGGGTGGGTGGGGAGGCAGTCCTGGAATACAGCCAGGGGATGGAGGTTTAACTGGGAAGGAGGAAGGTGTAAAAGATTGTGGCTCCCCCAAATGTTGGTATTAAGATCATGTCTAAAGGACTCTGTTTCTAAGAGTTCTCACCAAGAAAACTAAAAGATCACTTTGGAGGAGATTCCAAACGTATGGCCAGTGGGCAGGCAGAGCAGCTGTTTTTCAAGTGTAACTAGTGGTTCTCGAAGTCTACTCCTCCACTCCAGCATCCACATCACCTGGCCAGCCTGTCAAACATGGAGTCCCCAGCCCCTTCTCAAACCTAGTGAAGCAGAACCTTGGGGGAAATGGGGTAGAGGGCCTCGGGATACATTTACGTGTAAACTTGCATAAACTTAAAATGGAAGGAGGAAAGTGGGTCTGTGGTTTCCAGTGGCATGTAATTCCCAAAGAAGGCTCTTGGATTGAAAAGCAAATACACCTCCTAAGTGTTTGGAGGTGACAGGCTTAATAGTCTACGTTCAGTCTTCTTTGGCTGGAAAATGACATCTGTCACACAAATGTTCCCGAGAAGGAGTGGAGTTTGCCTACTGACCTGACTGAATGATGGGTGACATCTGTTGGTTGGTGGTAGACAAGGAAGGATGTGATTTGAATCGGTCTCGCTCTAACGTTGACACAGGTGTAATAAAATGGTTCTGATTCCACCCATCCTGTGGAGTTAAAAGAGAAAAAGAAACCTCTCAAAATGAATAATGACATTTCATTACAATAAATGACTATGAATGTGTGCTCTGATGAATGCTAATTATGCCAGAGCTATTCTTGTAAGTTACCTTTTTATAAATGCTCCGGAGGTCCCGATATTGCCATAATGTATTCAAGACCTGGGCTGCTGCCTTCACCACTTTCAGAGATGATCTAGGGAGACAGCAAAGATGTTAATGAATGTGGGCGGCACAGCCTCAGGCTCACTTGCAGAGATTCAGGCTGCAAAACAGCGGCCAAGAGGCCATCTCTCCAAGGACCAGAGGGCACAGGGGCTGCTGCTGGAAAACATAACCAAGGGATCCGGTGTACCTGGGAGTTGGGCAAGTTCAGGGCCAGCCAGGGTGGCAAGGACTGAAGTGAGGCTCTCAGGCAGTCAAGTCTGTGGTGAGAGGCTGTGACTGGGATAAGCAGTGACTCTCTGAGCTGGGGGCCTCTTTCAGGTGTCAGCCCCTAGCCTCCCCCTGTATCTCCCAAGGAGCTGACCTTGCTGGTGCTTTGGGATGAAAGCAACCACGACCACGAAACCTGAGGGTCAGAGGACCCTCCGAGTTAATCTGTTTTCCCATAAATAGGGCTTTATATAAACACCTGCATTGCCTTTTCATTTATGCCTCTACATTAACAAATGTACATCTGTGCCCTAATGTTCAATGTGGAAAACAGGGTTGGTTGTAAATTCTCCTCTCTGAAGACATTTGCTGAATATTGGCCTTTTGTTCAAGCACTGCTGGCCATGAGTCACTGCTTTTCACCTCGGGAGCTGCTCCCCTAACTCAGTGGCCTCAGCGGGAAGTGTAGCTTCCTGCCTCAACACAGGCTCCAGATACCACACCAGGGGGTGGATCAGTGCTTGGGGAGTCAGCTGTAAGGATAATGGAATACTTCTTGAGAATTCATTTCCGCACTAAAAATTTGACTTCAAGTGTGTATCACAGGATCTAAAATCTGATTTCCTCTCCTTATCTTCTCAGTTAAACTCTCATGAAAGGGAGGAGTAGCAAGGTGAGCAGACCGGAAGTATGCTCTCTGCTCCAAACAACAGGATATGGGTTGCAGTGATTCCAAGGGCTTCAGCAAGGACAGAGTATTGCCAAGTTCAGGGGTGGCACAGTCTGTTCCTAGAGGTTGGGCACTTCTGCATCCATCTCTACTACCACGTCCCATCCACGCCCCCCACCTCTTTTAAAAGATTTATTTATTTGACAGAGATTACAAGTAGGCAGAGAGGCAGGCAGAAAGAAAGAGAGAGAGAGGAGGAAGCAGGCTCCCTGCTGAGCAGAGAGCCCGCTGTGGGGCTCAATCCCAGGATCCTGGGATCATGACCTGAGCCGAAGGCAGAGGCTTTAACTCACTGAGCCACCTAGGCGCCTCTCTAAGACTCCTTATCAATGTTCCTCATTGAGTCAAGGCTAGAACCAGTTCAGACCACCCCCCTCAAAGCTATTCTAAATTTTCTATTTTTTTAAAAAAGACTTTATTTATTTATTTGACAGACAGGGATCACAAGTAGGCAGAGAGGCAGGCAGAGAGAGAGGGGGAAAAGCAGGATCCCTGCTGAGCAGAGAGCCTGATGCAGGGATCGAACCCAGGATCCTGAGACCATGACTGGAGCTGAAGGCAGAAGCTTAACCCACTGAGCCACCTAGGCACCCCTAAATTTTGTATTTTCAAAATGGACCAGAGAGCAAGGAGATACCTCAAAAAAACAAAAAACAAAAAACAAAAAACAAACAAACACCAGAAATGAAATAAATTTCAGACACCCAGGATGGCCTTGCAGGGTCTTCATACCTCACAGCCATGCCCTTCTCAGTTGGGTCCTGGCCGTGCTGCTGGTGCTCATCTCCCTGTCTGTCGGTGCAAGGGCTAGGAGAAGACACTGGCTCCAAGAACTACGATGAGACACTAGACTAAGCAGGAGCATGCCAGCTATACACCAAGATACAAACAGCTAGGTAGGGTGTCTGCAGAGAAGAGTTCTATTAGTAGAAAACCAACCCTTGAGAAAAGCAAGGAAGTTTCTGTGCTCCCCTCTATAGCACAACTTCTTCGAAGAGTTACATATTTTCATAACTCTAATTCTGCTCCTCCAATTTCTCATCTTCTCGGAAATGTGTGACTTCAGTAGTGTTCAACTGGACAAGTCTCAGTCCTCATCCTCCCTGGCTGAGTAGGAGCACCTGACATGTGCTCACCCTTGACACACCTCCTCCCTCGGCTTCCTGCATACCCTCTTCTGTATGCTCTGGTTCCTCATTCTTGAGATCTTTTGCTGGCTCCTTGGCCTCTAGCTACGAGCCCTGAAACCTCTTTGGTTCTCCATCTACATTTTTCTTCCTTATTCATCTTAGCCTATTTCACTTTTCTAAATATGCCATTTATACACTGACTCCCAAATTCATATATGTAGCTTGGACATCTATCCTGAACTCAAGTATATTCTACTGCTGACCATACATGGCACGTGGATATCTAATAGAGGTCTCAAATGTCACTTGTCCAAAACAAACACCTGGTCTTCCCTAAAAAATCTGCTTCCGCAGGCTGCTTCACTTTGGTGACTGCAATTTCATCCCATTGTCTTCTTTGCCAAAGACCTTGGGGTCTTTGACATTTTCCTCCTCTCCTGCTGCTCATCTGATCCCTCAGCAAATTCCATGGACTCTTTCAACCATGTCAGAATCAACCGCTTCTTCACCACTGCAATTGTTGACATCATTAGTCTCTACTTGGTGGAAGGGAAGGTTTGTCAAGTCACAGTGACCCCTTTAAGGGAAGCCAGACCATGTCCCTCCACTGCTGACCAGTCTCCAGTGGCTTTCAGTTTTCCACAGAGTAAATCTAAGTCCTTACGCTGACCCACAGGGTCCTATATTTCTGGTTACGTTTCCTCCCCCCAGCTCCTCCTGACTTGCTCTGTTCCCACTAGGTTTCCACTGTCCACCACACGTGAAGTCCTTCCATTCCTTCTTACCACCTTTCCTGATTTTATTATTTGCTCCATCTGCATCTGACAGGTGGTGTTTCTTACTCACTGGTACTTCATCTATGTCACCCAGGAACGTAAGCTACCATGGGGTAGGGGTTGTTGTGTGATCTTGCTGCTGTAGTACATAGCAGGTGGGCAGTGAACTTGGTGAAAGACTCCTAATCGAAGATCAGCGTGTGTTCGGAGGCCAACCTGAGCTGATCCAGGACTTTCTGAGTCTCTTGTTTTGAAAAGAGATTACACTGGATGAGGGTTTTTTTTTTAAATATACAAAGGTTCTGGCACCAGTTCAGAATCTCTCTAGCTTCTTCTTATGCCTTTCACAAATGAAGGTCCTTTAATGAAATTTTAAGAGCACAAGAAGTGATTATGATTACCTTAGCTTTATCTGTAACATTTCATTTCCTCTGAAATAAAAAGGTGTGTGTGCATTTATTACTAATGAGATTAAAAAGATACAGAAGAAAAAAGGACTGAAAGGAAATGTGGTTAATGTTGATAGGTGTGACTTGTGGGGAACGAGAACTTGCCTTGCTACATTATTCTTCTATTTTAGAAATTCCTACAAAAGTATAAACTAAAAGATTAGACAAGAAATAATGTGAGTTTCAGCACTGTCACTCAGCCAAGTAATAAATACTGACCGAGCATCTCTCATAGGTCAGGTTTTGTTCTACATGTAGAGGGTACAGCAGTGAAGAAAAGACAAAGTCCCTGCTACCTGGGGAGTCAGAGCCTTTAGAGAAAACACTAAATAACATATCAGGCAAGGGTTCATCAGTGCTGTGAAGGAGAACAGAGCAGGGGAAGGGGGTGGAGAGTGGGGAGACAGGTGCCATTTTATGGATTAGGTGGCTGTTGTCCTGTGTATTGAGAAGGCTTTGAGCAGCCCTATATCCCACTTCCTTGAAGGATTCTTTGATCTGATACTAAGGCAAATTTATAGTCAACTGCTATAAACTGCTATAGCTCTGTGACCAAAAAAAAAAAAAAAAAACCCACAAAAAAATAAAAAAATAAAATCAAAAAACAAAAAAACCAACAAACAAACCAAAACCCAAAACCTTCTATTTTTGCAACCAATTCCCTAATCCCTTCTTCTGCTGCTTCATCAATTAGGTATCACCCAGAAGCAAAGGGAAATGTATGATCCCAGCCCTGGGCACATCCTGAGGCCACACAGCAGGCCCTGATGCAGAGCAGTAATTTTAATCCTTTTTGGGCACCTGGGAGTGTCAGGTGACTGGCACCTCAGTCCTAGAACTGAGGATTCAATAAGATGTTCTTGCACAACAGGCCCTAGAGCCCAGGTAGTCAAAGGTGAGAGAGAAGGTGCCCTCAGATATTCCTCATCACAGCATTTCTGATCCTTCCAGGGTCAGCAAAGGCAAACATGGCTTTAGAGACAAAACGAATGTAGGGATGTTGAACCAAGTAAATATCAGAAAAGGGGCCACATGGCTGCAAATGCCCCTTCTCTACAAAACAGATTTTCATTGGTGGAGACTGTAAGAAATGCAGGAATAAATCCTTTCCAATAGCAATTTCCTTCTCAAAGGCCCTTATCACAGGACAATCCGAGTAAGAAGAGCCTCGTTCCTCATCTCCTTGCACTTGCCTGTCTCCTCTTCCCTTGGTTATGTTCACCAGCTTCTCTATTCCCCCTGAGTCGGCCAGGGCTTTGGCGTTCTCCATGTTTTTGCTGGTGACCTCGTGCAGAGCACAGCAGATGGCCGCCATGGTCTCATCGGACAGCACACTGGGGCCAGTGCCGCCAGGAAGCCGGTTGACCAGGTCTCGCATGGCATATTTACCTGCCAAATGCAAAAGATTTCATTCCATTTTCAGAAGGTGCTAGGGTTTTGTTATTGTTGCTATTAAAAGATCCTGACAGTGTATTCTCTCTGAAAAACAGAACCTTAGAAGATAATAACATGGCAAAATAGAAAGCGACAAATACTATAACCGAAGGGAGGAAGTTAATGTTTATTACAGTGCCACTTGACGAAATGATTGGTGTATAAAACATTACAGCAAGCCACTGCAAGAAAATGTAAATCAGTGTATAAAATTGGGTATACCAATCAAGTTGCTTTAGTTGGACTATTTTCATTAACAGAAATAAAGAAATGATAATAGTTTTATTCTCAATTGAATTCCTATGTATCAAAAATACCTTAACTTGTTCTTAAAGCTTTTGAAGAGTTACCTTTGAATAAGTTTTAAAGCTGGACCAAGTAAAGCTCCCACACAATACTTTTCATTTTATCTCTCTGGGTTTTTAAGTGTGAGCTGGGTACCATTACACATTTTTATCAAGTTGAATGTAAATACCAGCTGATTGTTTCTTTTAACAAGACACAAGTGACATTTGGAATTAAAACGATGGCTACATTATCTGGTAGGGGTGATGCAATGATAACAGAATTCTTTACAGGACAAGGCCGGGGAACCCCTTAGCTATTGAAGCATTTCTTTATAGATACTCAGTTTCTCTTCTATCCAAAACCAAAATATCTCTAGCTTGTTCAATGTTAATTACTGTCTAACTAGAATAATTGCATGACACGCAGAAGAAATGAACTAAAACTCAAGTAAATATTTTCTTAGTTTTTTTTTTTTCCCATGCTAATAATTGAGTGGATACAAAATGGTGTTTTATTAAAGTCCTATTTATATTACAATGGTAAGCAGTAGAAGACAGGCCCTGACTACACACTGCATAATTTACAGCATTTCAAAGGGAAGGCTCTGGCTTACTCACAGTGAACACTGTTGTGAATAGCAGAAAAACAATGTTGACATTATAAGCCAGAAGATAAATGTGGTTTTCAGAACAGATGGAAGTTAGCATTGGTGATTTTGAATACTCAAGAAAACCCAAAATGTCCATGACACACAATGCGTCATTTTGCTAAGGCACAACTTTAAGCTGCCCCCTGAGATTGGGGTAAGGCAGCTCATTCTGTCTGTGAGTGAGCCCGGTGGTCCCCTTGGAGCCTGCAGCTCTGGATAGCTGGTTGGTCCAACTCAAGTCGATTATATGCAGTAATTTTTGTAGAGTGACAAAACTTTGTTTCCTTGTGAAAAATGGTTCTGAAGAGAAAGTCCATCGCTAGTGCTGGTGATGGACATGAACAGAGAGTGAAAGGGATGAAGAAGGGGATGGTTCTTAGGAACAGAAGTACTGAGTAAATTACAGTCAAATACTGAATCTGGGAGGGGCTTAGACCTCAGGAAAGAAGGGAACTTTATAGAGAAACAAGAAAGTCATTCATGAAACCATTTAAGAGTGCTCTAGTTGGGTAAAAATATGCTCATAGCTGGCGAGAGAAAATGCTCGTGAAAGTTTACAAGAGCGTCAGGACCTTCACAGAAAACACAGGGATGCACTGAGAGAAGCCAAGACTCTCATACACTTTCGTCCTTCCCAGAGGTCCTGGCCCTCAGTGGTGCGGGCCCATATCTCTGCACCTCTGTGTCCCCTTCCAGCTGTGGAATGATAGGCCACATGTCATCACATATTCTCAACCCTTTCTTTTTTAGCATCAGGAATTCCCTAACTATATGTGCTTCTTATAAGAAATTCAAATACTATAGATTTTTAAATAACTTAAAAAACAAAACAAAACAAAATCTCTTTAGGGACCTAAAGGATTTCTCTCAAGGAAGTGCGGGAACTAAGAGTTCTGGTATGCGTACTGACAACAGGCACCAGCTGGACTGTATGAAGGGTGTGGAAGAGGCTGCTTTTCTCTCCATGGGGGACAATTTGGCTCAAAGGAATGGTGTGTTAAGAGCAGGTTAATCTAGGTGATAATTTAAAATAGCAATTCTGCCAGGCCCTGTGTAAGTGCTTCCATGTAAGGTGCCACAGTGAATCCTCTTTAAAGTAAATATTACGGCCCTTGTTCTTAGTCTCCCCCTGCCCCCCACCCAGGGCAGGCATATTTTAACGAGTTCAATACCTATTCACTATTCCAAATAAGATCCTGTCAAATCCCTCCCCTCCCTCTCTCCTGGTCTGTCCTCAGCTGTGGGACTGGCGGGGAGCGTTTTCTAAGGAGCTGCTTCATTCTCTTGTTTGAGTTGCACAGCAAACCCGTGGTAAGGAAAGCAAGGTGGTCAGCTCCCTTTCAGACACAGAGTTAAGGAAGAGTTTTCAAATTTAGATGAAAGACTTGAAGCTGAGTGGGCTCACTCACAGGACACAGCCAATGAGAAGCAGATCTGGGGTTCAACTTGAGGTCATCTAGAGAGTCTCTGATCTTTACCCTACACTCTGCTTGAGAGTGTGGCAATGGCCTTGGAGGCAAGCATACTAAGTTGCCGAGGGTGTCAAACTTGAAGACATGCTCAGTGTCAGGTTCATGCAATTGCCAACCCTACATTTGGACAGCTCTGAGGATGGGTGCCTCCTACCATTTTATACCCTATGTGCCTCCCTTGCTTTAGCCTTGTCCTGACCCTGCTCTGGCGTGGAAATGGCCTTGGGACAGTGGTTCTGTCTTAGCATGAACACTTAAACAAATCTGAGAGAGAAAAGCTACAAACCATTTATGTTATTTTTTAAATTTAGAACATGGTAGTGTTGGTAAATTAGCAGATATAAGTCTCAAAAATCAGAAGTGAGAATTAACTTCTCTTGTTCCTTTTTGCCCAAGGAAATGAATCTCTCTTGGGAAATAGAGTCACCAAATCAAGCAATGTAGTAACGTGTAACTGAAATTGCCATCTTTTTTGAAAATTTTCCTTCCCTGATCAATGTTTAATTAATGAGCTTGCCTCCTGCTGAAAAGGAATGGTCACAAAGGATAGATAGCACAAAGGGTACACAGATATGCCAGGAAACCAGAGAGTAGAACTCAGTTACTGATCATTTAAAATGTTGTATTTTTATAAATCAAAAGAAAAGGTTTTTTTTGGTTATTGTTATGTTTTAAGTAGGCTCCACATGCAGTGTGGAGCCCAACATGGGGCTTGAACTCATGACCCTAAGGTCAAGTCCTGAGCTGAGATCAAGACTTGATCTCAGTCTTGATGGCTGACTGAGCCACCCAGGCACCGGTAGTTTTATAAATGTAGTTACTTTTTCTTTATAACTTACCTTGTTACCAGAACATACCTATGAGCTCCTTGTTGCGAACATCTAGCGCCATATTCCTCAAGGCAGTTGCCACCGAAGAAACAACTCTATCATTATCCATTCTCAGCAGTTCTACAAGGATGGGGAGCCCTTTTTCTTTGCGGACAGCTGCCCGTATATATGCTGCAAACTAATGAGTAAAACAAGCCAACAGTAGTATAAAACACAGTTCAACTCTCAGATGTTACTGTCACCTAAAAAAGATGTTTCCAGAAGATAAACTAATAGATTAAATGTTTTCTTTTCAATCAGAGATTAAATCTGTGGTGTCAGTAAAGAAAAAGCTATAGTTAGAGATAAAGACAGGCAAGGATGACTGATTTAAAAAGAAATCCTGAAGCCTAAAAATCTCAAACCACCATCTGCCATATATTTTTGTTCAGAAAGAGAAGGCAGTGATTGCTTTCTATCTCAGATACATAAACATGATTAAGGAAAGATCTTGGGTCTTCTCTGCAATGGGCCCCATGCCAGGTCCAGAGGCTATAAATAGGATGGCAGAGATGGTAGCTGATCAGTGCACATGACAGGAGAACCTGTCTCCACCAGTGCTTTCTTTTCCTGTATTCTCTGCAACAATATTTAGAGTTCAGTAACCTTTCAAAGAGATTGACTGAAAAAAAGCCCTTGCCTCAGGAAAAAAAAATTCTCCAGAAACATCGAGCATCATAATTCATACAGACTGGTGAAAAAGTATATTTGTGTGCAAAATGCTTTCTTATGCAAGATTAGTTTGCTGCTTTTTTTAATTCATAGTCAAGAAATTCTTTTTGTGGCTATGAGGCAAGTCTGTTCAGCGAGTCAACGTGTGTACCATTTGAATTGGAAATGAATGCTAGCTAAGTCATCAGGGATATTAAAAAAAAAAGTAGCATTTGAAAATTGGGTCTTTAATCTTGTTTTGAGTTTTTATTGACATTTTTTACCAATGCATACTGTTTTTCAAAATTTAGGATAATTGAAAAATGTTGCTCATAAAACATCTAATACCTTCCTGCTGTGGTCAAGATAGGAGGACAAAGATCGGCCAGCCTTTTGTACTATTTTGAACATTAAAATATATGGTTGACCACTCAGTTTCTTGAATACCAACAGAATAGATTACTTTAATAATACAAGTAAGAAGAAAAATGCATTTCAAAGATCCTATTAACATTCTTCATATGAAAAAAATACTATTTTCTAAATCAAATGAAATCTATGGCCGAGCGGTGAGGGGAAGTAAACGGAATACATGACTTGCTATAAAGCAAAGCATCCAGGCAGCTTTCTCAACCTCTCTCTGAAATCTCCAAGGACAGAGCCAACACCCTTCTCATCCAGAGACCACCTAGCCCAGCCCAGCCCAGCCCAGCCCAGTTGAGAGTGTTTCCCTCTGGGGACACTACAGTTTTCATCACTCCCAAAGTAGCTTGTGACTTGATAACATCTGTGGTTATGATTATCTTGTTTTCTTAATGAGGCTCTAATATTTTGATTTATTATTTTAGATACTTTTGAAATGATTGTAATATAGTATTTATATTTTAAATGAGCTTGCCATCTAACTTTCATTCACTAAATGACTCAATAGGTGAAATTAAACACAACTCAAATCTCATCTCTGTCAATTACTGTCTTTTTTATTGTCATCAAATGTATCTCTTGGGTTACAAGAAACTGGATGTGAACACTGGGTCACCAACATAAATATTTATAAATACTTATGTGCTATACACTGTCCAAGATCCTTCACATTTATTATCTCATTTAACTCTCACAACCACCTCATGAAGTATACCACCTCATGGTATTATCTCCATTTTACAGAAGAAGAAATTGAGGATGGAAAGATCCAAGGCCTCTAGCTATTAAGTGGAAGGGCCAGGATTCAAAACCAAGGCATCTGACTCCAGAGCCAGCACTTAAGATGCTGAGCTATTAGCATGTTACTTAAGAGCAACAATAACAAAATGACCATGCTGGCTTAGCACCAGGCCATAAATAACTTATATGCATTCATTATAGCAGGTGACTGCATGAAACAAACCACACCTAGCTTGACCAATGCTTTTCACTCTCATGGATAATACAGTGGTCAAAAGATTCCCCCTTTGGGAGGTGGTGGTGAAGGAAGAAGCCAAAAACAAGCATTATAAAAACTCTACTAAAATACCCTTGTCAGAAAACTCAGAGGCAACCTACGGAATGGGAGAAGATATTTGCAAATGATGTCTCTGAAAAGGGTCAGTATCTAAAATCTATAAACAACTTATTGAACTCAACATCCCAAAAAACAAATAATCCAGTTAAGAATGGGCAGAGGACATGAATAGACATTTTTCCAAATGGCCAACAGACTATGAAAAGATACGCAACCTCATTCATCATTAGGGAAATACAAATCAAAACCATGATGAGATACCACCTCACACCTGTCAGAATGGCTAAAATTAACATCACGGGAAACAATAGATATTGGTGAGGATGCGGAGAAGGGGGAACCCTCCTACACTGTTGGTGGGAATGCAAACTGGTGCAGTCACTCTGAATAACAGTATGGAGGTTCCTCAAAAAGTTTAAAATAGAGCTATCCTATGAAAGCACTTACACTACTAGGTATTTACCTGAAGGACATAAAATAGTGACTCAAAGGGGCACATGCACCCCGATATTTATAGCAGCATTATCAGCATAGCCAAACTATGGAAAGAGCCCAAATGTTCATCGACTGATGACTAGATTAAAAAGCTGTTGTGTATATATAGATGTGTATCTCAATATACATATATACATACACACATACCACAATGGAATATTACTCAGCCATAAGGAGTGAAATCTTATCATTTGCAATGACATGGATAGAATTAGAATACATTATGCTAAGTGAAAAAGTCAGTCAGTGAAAGACAAATACCATATGATTTCAGTCATATGTGGAATTTAAAAAAAACCAGGTGAACATTGGGGAAGGATGAAAAAAAGGGAGGTAGGCAAACCATAAGAGACTCTCAACTCTAACGAACAAACTGAGGGTTGCTGGAGTGGAGGTGGAGGGATGGGCATTAAGATCAACACCTGCTGGGATGATTACTGGGTGTTGTGAGTGATGAATCACTAAATTCTACTCCTAAAACCAACATTACACTATGTGTTAACTAAAATTTAAATAAAAACTGGAAACAAAAAAAATACACTTGTCAAGAAATGTTTAGAGGCTGAAAATATTTCAGGAAAGGATTGTCTGGGAAATTGGTAGATGATGTTTATAAAGTTTTGAGAACCTCTTACAGTGGTAACAGTAGGAAACTACTTTCAGTTTTCATAAAGAAGTTACACACCTTTAAGGAGACACGGTAACTTTTACCACACATGTATGTTCTGTAAGCGTGTGAGAGAGGAAGAGGGGTCCCTCTCCCCTGCAAGTGCTGCCCTAGCTCAGCTCTAACTTAGGCCTCTGGCATGTTTAGCACCGAATCCTAGTCTCTCCTTTCCTCTTCTTTGACTTCACCTTCTGTACTGTGGCAGAGGGACCCAAGAGTATCCACATCTGTGTCACTGTCTGCTTGAATCCTTTTAGTGGCCCTTCTGTTTTGCAGGTCAAATCTCAGCTCTTGATGCTTGGCCGCCAGGCCTATCTCCAATGTCTGGATCCAACCTGCGCCACGCCTGTGCTGTCCTTGATGCCCGGCACCCATCTTGCAGTCTCCACCATGCTGTCCTTTTCTCACCTCAAGGCCTTTCTTTTGTCCCTTTCTCTGGATCACTGCCTCTACACCCTCAACCTCAGACTCTGCTGGCTGGCTTCTGTTCATTTTGAAAGATTCCACTGGGGCAGCACCATCTCTCCAGGAAACCTTCCCTACTTCTGGGCTCCCCTCTTTGCCTTTCTCTCACCTGCCAGGCTGGGTGGCCCAGGTTTAAGATCCTACAGTACTCATATTCTACACTATACCGACTTGATCTGTACTTTCTTCCTGCGAGCTTTCAGTTTGTACAGGGAGGGCTATGTCACATTCATCTTTGAGCCTAGAGCCAACTGCTATCGCCCCTCTCCCCTTTTTGCCCTAATAACTGTGTCCCTTTCACTGTCATTGTTGGTCTGGCTGTACAGATAGAAAGAAGTGGGGACCCCTGGAAGACATCGTACGTACCTTCCAGTTTCCGGCAGAGAGGTTCTGGAGAGATCCGGCAGAGCCTTCCAAGGTGGCTGGGTTGGAACTTTCTGCTAGAAGAGTCAGATACGGTTTTACCACTGATGGATGCCACAGCATCTCAACCCCTTTGGGGGACTTTGACAGTCCTGGGATAGGACCAACTCCATCCCACTGAAAAACAAAGAGCACACATGAAATGGAAGCAAATGAACACAATCTCCAATACTTGAAAACATTCCTCTCTGCTGGATTCAGCTACAGTTAGGTAGAAAACTGTATAATGAGAAATTTTCTTTTCTTGCCAAATATGTGATTTCTTACTCCTAGAAAAATGAAACTTTAGAGTTTCATGTCAAATAAAATGCTAACTTGATCCTCTTGTGGCGTTCTCTTTTTCTTTTTCTTTTTCTTCCCCCAGCAGCTTGGCTCCGAGTCCTTGCTGGGAGACTCTTTTCCTAGTAAGTCATCCAGCTCACTCAGCCCCAGCAGCCGGGCCTGTGGGACCTCCAGTTCCAGCCGATAGGACAGGTTCCTCAGGGTGCACACGCAGTTCTCCACAGTCTGCAAACCAACACGGCGTATAATTAAAACCATCGTAGCACATTACTGCAAACGCTTCTGTACTGAGCAACAGTGAGCTTAAGTAAATGTAGAATCTGAGAAGACTGCTTTTTCACTTATGGGAACCTGAAACAATCTAGGGAAAGAATGATGATTCTATAATTTTTGTGGGATACCCAAATGACAGAGTGCAGAGCTGTCCCTACTATGTCTGTGGATCTGATTTTGGGCTGATTAAAATGTGCAAGGCTCTGGAAGAGAAAATGCCCAGGGTTTCTGCTTCGGGGTTGCTGCAGGGGCAGAGAGGCACCTAAGTTGGCAGAACCTCACTCCTTCTTGCCACTAGAAGTCTTCCCCATGACAAGAGGTGTGAGCAACCCCATCTCTGGAGAAGGCCCTCCCCCCAAGTCTTGTCTTTGGCCTTTCCATCCGTCTCTGAACTCTCCCCTCCCTCTTCGGAAAGTTCTATGATCTCTTTGTGCCATTCTGCCTTCTGTATGTGGTCTTTTGCTTCTTAAGGTCTGTATCACACCTCTGACTGCGGGGCTGTCACTTCATTGAGAGCACCTAAAGCCAAGCTCACCCCTTTCCCAGGAAGCTCTCCTTCCACTTGCTTACTCCTCTCAACTTCATCTACAGATCTTCTGGTTCAATGAGGTTCAAACAAAAGCCTGGCCATCACTTTGAACTCTTCCCCTATCTTCTCCCTGAGCCTACCACTCATCGTTCTTTTCTCTCTCAGAGCCACATTTATGACACAAGGCTTACTTCTGGCCTCTCATCTAGCCTGTCCTATAAAGCAAGTATCTGGCCTATCTTGGAAATCCTGACACCTTTAGTCCCTCCTTCCTGTTTCTTTTCTTTCTTTCTTTCTTTTTTTTTAAGATTTTATTTATTTATTTGACAGAGAGAGATCACAAGCAGACAGAGAGGCAGGCAGAGAAAGAGGGAAGCATGCTCCCTGCAGAGCAGAGAGCCTGATGCAGGACTCGATCCCAGGACCCTGAGATCATGACCTGAGCCGAAGGCAGTGGCTTAACCCACTGAGCCACCCAGGCGCCCCCTCCTTCCTGTTTCTTGCCACCTTCCTCAGCCCCTGCTCCTAGGGCAGATCCTAGGTGGCTGTCACAGCTAAAAAAACGAGTAGTGGAAGGCTCTGTGCTGGGGCAAGGATGGGGAAAACAGGAGGGGAGCAGAAGGGGCACCTACTGGGAACAAACTAACCAGCAAGGCAACAGAGGGAGAGATGAAAGGGTATGACTGGGGATGTGTAGAGAAGGGTATCCAAATGGGTGTGGGGTGGGGGGCTATGGCCTGCACTGGGGCTAGAAAGGCAGAGAGGCTGGTGGGTTATAGCACCTTGACTAGGAATGTTTATTCAGTAGATACTCAAATACAGATGGATCGGATTCTAGCCATAGGGCACATGACTGGAGGCAACAGCCACCAGGAAAATCACAGTGAAGATTAGCTCAAGACAACCACAAAGAAAGTCGGGACCCTGCCATCCTATGCTTAGTCCTTGGCCATACGGAGTTACTCAGTTTTCATGGTTTTTAAGGCTATTTTTTTAAATTGTCATGTCTCTGTTAATTTGTAATTTTAAGAGAGACCCCCCCGCCTTAATCTGGAGTGTAGTGTAATGAGTACGAAAGGGTCAAGAATTCCAGAAAGAACCAGTGGCACGCAAGAGCAGTGTCAGGCAGCTATTGTCAACTGCCATCGCGCCCCTCGCGTGGCCAGCCAGCACTGACCTTGCTGTCATAATCGGAGGTGTTCACACACGTGTGGATCACATACAGCAGCGAGTCCACCAGCCCCTCACAGGAGCGCATTTGCTTCCTGGCTTCCTCCCCTGCGGAGCTGAGGTTCCTGAATGGCAGAGACACATGGAAGCTGCTGAGATGAACAACTCACTCCTTAGCCATGGAGCCTTACCTGACGGTCTGAGGGGCCGGACGACAGACAGCAGCCATGTAGATCCCGTGTGAGGAAACCCTGAGAACTCCCAGTGACTAACCCCTCATTATCCACTCAAACAGAAGGGAGCAGGGCCATCTGAAACTCTGTATCCCTCCTATGATAAACAACTTTTTAACCTCTTAAAAATAGTTTTGAGGTCCAACCTCCTCAGTTTCCTCATATGTAAAAAGGGGAGAATAATACTGATCACCTCACAGGGTCGTGTGAGGAAGCAACGCTCTTTATAAAAGAATTAGCAAAGGGCCTGCAGTGTCTGTTAACCACGGTTGTTATTTCTAGACATGCTCTGCTCTGGGCCACCACGACTGGCAGTCCCTGCATCTATTATAATGTTTTGCCTGTGATAGGTGGTCATGAATGCTTCCTGAATGAACAGATGAAATGTCATTTCTTGTAGAACCATTCATGTTAAATATGGACATTTGCTTATGGTACAATTTTCCTCATTTTTTCCCAAATATAAAAAGCCCTGAAAATTGTTTTAGGTCTCATCCATATTGAAACTTTTTTCTTTTTAAAGATTTTATTTTTAAAATAATCTCTACACCCAGTGTAGGAATGAACTCCCAATCCTGAGATCCAGAGTTGCATGCTGTACCGACTGAGCCAGCCAGGGGCCCCCATACTGAAACTTTTGATATCAGTTTGCCTTAATGAATTGACACCAAATTTTAAGGAATCAGTTTTATATCTTATTAACAAGAGTTCTAGGCTAAGTCTGAGATTTTGTAAAAACTTAGGCCAAATAAGGGGGTTTTGCAGTCAAATGCTCTACCCCTGAGCTATACCCCCTAAATAAGGGGGTTTTGGAATGATTTTTCTTTTCATCTTTATTTTTCTGGGGCCAGAGAGTGTCACCCATAGTCCCTCCTCTGCTCTTATCTTGTGTCACTTCTCAGCAGCACTCAACAGCTGCCGTCTTACATTCCTTTACAAGCCCCCAGGACTCTTTACCACTTTAGTTTTCCTCCCATCTTGCTGCCTTTCCTTCTCAGTCTCTTTTGCTGGTGGGTCCTTCTGGAGTGCCCAGGACTACCTTGGTCCCTTCTTGTCTTTTTCTTTACATTCTCATGGTTCTCCTTCTGTCCCTTGGCTTTAAGCCAACCTGCAGGCCCAGGCAAGACTCCCAAACATTTACCTTTAGGCTGACCGCTCTCTAAAACTCCAGGCTCCTTTATCCAACTGCTTTCCTGGCATCACCACGTGGAGAGCTAATCTGACATCTCAAAACTCTCAACAGCTCATCCCTCCACCCTTTCTTCTTCCTGTGCTCCCAGTTGATCCAGCCAAAGATTTAGGTATTAGCTCTCCCTCCACAAAAATACCCCCTATTTCCTGTCTTGCTCCAGCACCTGGTCTAGGCCACTGTCGTGGTCTGCCTGGATTGCTGCAACAGACTCAGCCTCTTATTTCTTCTACTGCTGCCCTTGTTCAGTCTTCACACTGAAGCCAGGATCCAGTCCCGCTACTTCCGAGATTAAAACCCTCTGACAGTTTCCTGAGACATCTGGAATAAACTATAAACTCCTTCCTCTGACTTCAAAAATCTTACATAATCTGGTACCACTCTATGCCTCACCCATTAAGCTACTTGAGCTTAATTTTTGTCTCGAGCCATTCCATTACCTGTTCCCTTTGCTAAGAACGTGCCTCCGCCTGACCCCACCCCATCCTCCAATGAGCAGCTCCTGGTGGGATTTCTGATCTAGACTTTAACTTCACCTCTTGTGAGGGGCACCTGACCATGAAAATAATCTCCTAATGACTCTTACATCACCATGGCACCTACTGTTATTTTCTTGTTTGTTTTCAATAGAATATGGTTCTCTCAAAGCAGGGACCTGTCTTGTTCATCACTGATTTCACATGGGGGGTGTGCACCAAAAATGGTTATAGCCCGGAGCCACCGTGGGAACTGGACTGCTGTGTCCTGTCTCTGGGAAGCCGGCAGGCTGGCCAAGGAGTGATCACAGCTTCCCTGGATCCAGGAGCAGAGAAAGGATGAAACGTTCCTTCCACAGACCATCGGGAGGTAATATAATCTGCCCTCTGATGCAGGCATCTGAGTTAGGGAGCTGGCCTGTTTCCCAGGATCCTGACTCTTGTCATCCACCCACTGCAAGGCGGCTGACAGTCACTTGTCATAATAGTGCTGCCTCAGAGTAGCAACCCAGGCTCCCTCCCCATCTTTTAAGCTGTTATAGGTATGCTTAAATGTTAGCTAGTGCCCACTGTGTGTCAGCCACTACACTAAGCACTTTATATGAGCTGCTTCTTCACAAATGTGAGATGGTATTTTAATGCCTATTCTAAAGATGAGGAGACCGAGGCTCAGAGTGGGGCAGGAAGCCAGGCTGCCTCTCAGAGTCACCACGCCACTCTGTCCCAAGGCTTCTGCTTCAAGTTCCCAGAGCACTGTACGCTTGGGACACTGGGTAGAAGCTGAGCTGATGAGTATTAACGGTAAATAATAAGCATGCCTGTCCACACTTAAAGGAGCCCTTATGAGTTTCGCGTGCTAAAGATAATGACTTAAAATAGTATTTGGGTTCATTTTCAGTTATTTATAAATTCAAACCCAGTAACTGTTTAAACCACACACCTTTTTTTGCAGCTTTTAAAAAGCAGGGAAGTCTTAACCATCACATTTTGAATTTAAACAAAAACCAGGCTGCAAACACATTAGCAGTCAGGATGTGATAACCAGGAAAATGCTGTTAAGTAGAAAACACTGGAATTTTGGCAGTAATTTCAGACTGAAAGGGCCCTTTTTACTAATCCACAGAAGAGTCATTTATCAGATAATGTCTTTCAGGCCACTAGTCTGTGCTCATGGTGTTTTCATCACAGGATAAGAGTCCAGTGGCCTAAATTTTGAAGCAAACTTAGAAAGGTAGGTAAGTGTTTATAAGATGAAATAAATCCTTCTAAAATCAACTCACCCATGACACATGTTATTTAATCAAAGAATTAATTGGAAAGAAGAAATAAAGAATTTACCTCAGGCAACCTGTAGTATTACGTAGAACGAGTGACGTCTGAAATTTAATTTTATGATCATCATCAAAAGAAGAGTTATTCCATCCAGAATGTGGAACGATCACAGTGTTTGTTAAGGTTGAGAGTGCATCTCGAATGATTGTCATCTTTACAGCATCACATGAAGATAAATTCCAAAGAACTCCTAAAAAATGAGATTAAAAAAAAAAAAATCAAACCATCAGTTAGAGATCCTGCAGGTTCAGGAATAAAACAAACATATTAGCCCTAAGTGATGTGAACTCAGTCTGTTCCAAATCTAATCTATGGCCTGAATTTGCAACCAGGCAGGGGACGGACCTCTAATAAATGTTGAGTGAACATATGTGAGCTTCTGGCAGCGTATTACAAAGCGCTAAGAGTCCTTCTCTTAAGTTTTAGAGCCTATGTGTCTACCAGACAAGATGACTGTAGCTTCTGCAAAGCAAATTAGAGCCACTCTTGGAGGGGGAGGGGCATAATCCAATCAAGGGTCATGAATTTAATGCACCTGTGATTGTCGTAAAGCTGTCGTGCATCATCCCTTACAATCAATGTTCTGTGTGACAAAACATTTTTAGAATTTTGTACTTGGAAACAATTTCTCTTTCTCAAAAGGCTGACACATTTCTCTGTATCATGCTTCCTTTTTCTACTTTTGCTCCTGGGAAGCTCAAATTTAAGTACGCTTGCAGTAACATACATAACATACACTGCAGTTCCATTTGATTCATCTCCCTCATTAGGATAAGGTTTAAACACTTTTATTTCCACATTAAGAGTTTTATTACCATGTGCAAGTTACTGCTATTCTCTTTTGGATACAGGTGAGACTAACAAAACATTAAATCCCTCATACTATAATTCGTATCAGGATTGCCCAACAGACCTTAAACGTAGCTTATTAGAAGGGTATTTAAATTGTATGCATATTAGAGCATCTTCATTTCTGTGTCAAAGATGAGGTGGGTTAAATTATTGTTACAACACACATATTTTCTAGGAATTATCCTTTTAGAAATTAGAGCAAACTCAAGAGTAGACCTACTCTACGTCATTTTCACATTACTGCATTTCCCCAAGGAAAAGGAGGGGCGAGGAGAGGTGGTGCATTTGGTGCTGAGGTTCCTTCTGAGGCCCGCACTTCTGGTGGATCCCTGACAAGACACTAAAAGCAGTGCTTTTAGAATTATCAATACACAGAAACGCTTGAGGCCCTGTGGAGGGGAAGGAGCCGGCAAATCTGCTCATTTCCATGAAAGCGTGTGAGGCTTGTGAACATGACCGATCAAGAGTGTGGGGAGAACTGCTGCTCCAGTGCCTGCCCGGTAACAGCAGACTGTCTGCTCAGCCTTTCTGAGGCCGGGAGAAACTGCAGGGCCCTCTACAAAGGAGGGAGGCGTGAGAGCTGACAGAAGCTCTTCCTTCGGAGGAAGGAGAAGTACAAGCTTAGAGCCAGAACTGCAGATAGTAAACTGATACTCTGAGTGGAGAGAGGACTGCCCCTTCTGTGCACATCACCCTGCCCTATCCATGCTGCAGAGGGAGAGGTCGCTGATGGAGGCTGATACTTGGGCTCTGGTCTGCGAAGGGGTTCTGCTCTGCCCTACGCCTGGTTGCTCTCCTCTTACCCTTGGCTTTGACTTCTGGACCTGGCTATATGGTCTTACCCTTGTTTCTCAAGGTCTTTCGCCCTTTTCTTGCTCCTACCCTTTGGGGTGGGTTAGCTCACCATCACCAGAGGAACTTAGCCTCGGCAGTGGTTTATCTAGCTAGGCTCCAAACGGGAGGGAGGTAGACAATTTGTGATCAGTAAAAGTAAAGACCTTAATTTGTCTCTGAAAGCTTGTTCTGTTGACCATTATAGACCTTTGCTTATATAATTATCACGTGGCAAACAAGAAATGGGTTCTAGTCAGGAGTGCAGCATACACTGGGGGTGCTTCTGACATGAACTTCAGTTCCTCACGTGGGGCTATTTCTCCCTGCATTCTGACAGAATTGGCCAGAAGTTTCTATATAAAATGCTTTTAATCTAGGGAGGTTGTGTTACCTATTTTCTGGAGGTTTCGCTGGACTCTCTCAGGGGCAGCCGTGTGAGGTGTGGGGAGAGGAGGATTGGCAGCAGGCTGCCAGGTCCCCACCCCAACTCACCCAGAGTGGCTCCATACTCATCTGTTCTCAGGACTGGGCCACACTGTGTGTTTCTGTTGGAAACAGGGTTTCATGTGTAAAAGACACTTGAAAAGCATTTTTTCAGGGGAAAGGTATCAGAGGACTGATGACCAAGGGAGAGACCTGGGAGCTAAGGATGAAAAACAAGTCCCTGGAGGTTTAATTTTGATGCAAAGACAGGGGAAGGGAGAGAAGATGGAAGAAAGAGTGGGTTGAGACACAGAAGGGGGGTGATAAAGGCTGCCATGAATGGGGCTTTAGCACTTCTTGCTAACGAGGACAGCTATAGTCGACCTAGGGTACTGCTGGGGCCTGCTGGGGCCGAGCCAGCCACAGGCAGCACGTAGCCCAGACACTGTTGGTGAGGAGGTCATCTCCTAAACTCCTCTGACAATTTTATAACATATTTTCAGATTCCTCACTTCACAGAATTCAACACATGGGGGAGGGCACCATTTTCTAATAGGCTATGTTGTACTTCACAGAAGAAATGTATAAAACTTAACCGTAAGGCAAGGCCTATGGAAAGGAAAGCCTATTACATTATAGGCTATAAGTATAAAATTAGATATACGGCTACAGAAAATGAAACAGGTTGAGTCACAGACTTCAGGTGAAAACAGGACTAAGAAAAGGGGTGGTACTTTAGCACAATGGGTCTGGGAGTTGATGCCTAGAAGTTTTCTGATCATTGATAGAAAATCTTGTTTTTCATGGTTCCTGCCTCCCCTCCTGACTCCTGCTAACACCTACTTTTGGGAAAAGGGTATTTCCCAGATTTGTGGATTTCCCTGCCTTTCTGTGCAGGTACCAGAATTTTGTCCTCCTCTTTCTTTTATCACGTATTTAGAATGACCAGTGGAATTATGTCATTCTATGGTTTGCTATTAGCCTTTACCTACATGGGATTGAACAGGATAAATGATCATAAATCAATATAAACTACAGTAACATGATCATTTACTGTGATTTTACTCTGTGCCAGGCATTGTGTGCTTTACATATAGAATCAAGCTGCACAAAATGAATTAACTTGCCATCTAATTATTTTGTGGGATTGAAATATTCTGCATGTTGACTTTTTAAAGAATGGTTATTGGGCGCCTGGGTGGCTCAGTGGGTTAAGCCGCTGCCTTCGGCTAAGGTCATGATCTCAGGGTCCTGGGATTGAGTCCCGCATCGGGCTCTCTGCTCAGCAGGGAGCCTGCTTCCCTCTCTCTCTCTGCCTGCCTCTCCATCTACTTGTGATTTCTCTCTATCAAATAAATAAATAAAATCTTTTTTTTTTTAAAAAAAGAATGGTTATTTGTTTTTCTAAATTTAATTTTAATTACATTAGGCAAGTATAGTGAGGAACAATTCTACCATGATCCATTCCTTTACATGTGTTGTTACACATATGCAGCACACAATAGGTACTCACAAATATTTGTTGGTGGGTCTAACTTAATAGCATGTATTTATTTTTGATTTCCCTTTTATTTCCTTTCTGTCAGACTTAGCTCATAATTATTACCTGACTTCCTTAAGCTGAGTATTCAGCAGTGTCTTAAGGTTTATAACTACAGGGAGAAGTCAGAACAAAATCCTGGATCTTTAAAGGAATTTGCCAGCATAGTTTTGCTCGCCTTTCATATGAAGACTAAAAGAGATGGTCACTGAAATCACCATCTTAGCACTGAGGATAGAAGAATTCCGTTTCTGTTACATCTCTAGAACATCTCCAGAAGTTAAGAGTTACACAGTAGCAGGCCAGAATCCTAACCCCTCAAAAGTGCAATAAAGAAAAAGATTGGTGCTGCCCAATTATAAAATGTTAAATTGTCTGAAAATATGTAACCCTTCGGTACACAAGGTAACTGTGTTATCTTTTGGTCAGGTGAGATGACTTATGATTGTAAAGCCAGTCTACTATATAAAAGTCTACTACAGGCTTTCTGTAACCTTAAAAAAAATGTTCAAAATTATTCTTGACCACAAAAAAGGGAACGATTCTATTTTTGCTAAGTCCGCAGCATTCAGAGGACCCATACCAAGGCAGCGTGATGATCTGCACTGAGTTACATTATCCCCCTAATCCTGCACTTCACCATGTAACACAAAGAGCTACAGCACTGGGTGTGGATTTAAACCAGCCACTTCAAATATCAGAGACATTGATTTTTCTCTTCCCCACCTTCTATTTCAAAAACAAGATTATGGAAAGCCTAAATAACCAGTTCTGATCAACCAATATTGGATGAAGAAGGTTCAATTAAACTTAAAAGCTTTAGCTATGGAATGATTAATTTGGCTGATCTATTTGAAGTAAAAAGCACCATTCTTATGACCAGCTAATAATACCTGTGTATACTCTACCTCACTACAGTAGTAATAAAACAATGTTCTCCCCACTTAGTCTGTCTAGGCCTTCATTTAATGGGTCAGGAAGAATGTTGCTAGAGCAGTAAGTAATGAACTGTAAATGCACCAACTCCCAGATGTGGCGAGACTGTTGAGAAAACAGAGAGCCATAGGATTAGCGTCCTTAGTAACATGATAAACCTCCAGCGGCTACATCCTTATTGAAAGTTTGCTTCAAAAATATTTAGCAGCATACTCCATTATCCCCCGGTTTCTAAAGAGAAAGTTAACAAATAATCTATAATTTGGTTTAGGAAGCTTGAGGTTTTTATTTAATTTAAGGCAATTAGCTATTTGTTGTGAGGACTAAAAATATACACATACAAACTAATTCAGAAAATATTAGAGCATTTCATGCATATTATTCTAGAAAAAGTTGTTTCTTCTCCACCGCAGGAAAAAGTACATGCAATTATGAGTAACCAGTAATTGCAATGAAACACTCCCATGAAAGATGAAAGTTCATTTCCCCCACAAAGAATGAATAAAGTAGTTAAAATACTACTTCACATAAATCCTACACTGCAGAATTTTGAAAGAGCTTGTATTTAAAAATAGCTTTATAGCTATTCTAACAATTAATTGATAATTTTATAGTCAAATTAGAAACTGATCTTACTGATTATAGCCCTATTTGAAAAATGTGTTTCTTAATGGACATTAAAAACCAACCGAACAATATTTGGAAAATATTATTTCTCTGGTAGCAGAAATATGTAACAGCTTACACAACTGCTTTCTGTTATGAAAGAAATCTAAAAGCATGAATTTTTACATGACATTCAATTTATGTCCAGTTTCCTAATTATAAAAACCTTCCCCCCACAAAAAAAAAAGAAAGAAAAAAAAAGAAAAAAGAAAAAAGAAAAAAAAAGGGCCAAAAGAACTAGTGTACTTCCAGACATGTTCCTGCGTTTTCTTCCATGAGTAAGCCTTATTCTGTCAGTCCTGCTCTTTCACAAGATGTCCATGAGGTAAAGAGAACTACCCAAGCGTTAGTGGGGAGGAGAGTATTAGATCAGAGAACAGAGGATGTGGTCCCACTATTCTGACACAGAGTGAGCGTAATGACAGGTCACTTTCCTGTCTCTGCTTCAGCTCTGATATACGCGCTCAGCCCCTGCCACCCCCCCCAACCCCTGCCCCGCCATCTCTGTGTGCGCCTTGGAACACAATGGTGTTGGGATACCCACCCTGCAAATACTCTTGGTTAAGTCGGGATACAAATATTAGGCTAACAGTGAAAATATAAAACCTCAAGGCTTCAGATTGCATATGAAGGTCCAAGTGTGTGTGCATCTTGCAAACTCAGTCTGTGGATAACAAGGCAGGAATGTGGGCTTCTGAAGCTAGGGCCGCTGCCTGTTCTGAGCATGTGCTTCCGTTATTATGCCCCTAGATAATCTTTTGCTGAAACACTCATGATCTAGCAAATACACCTCTCCATTTCTGCTCACTGAAGCTGCTCCTGAAGCTCTCTCCTAACCCCTTAGGGTTTTTTTTTTTTTTTTAAATCAACCTCTGAGGCTTTCTGTTGGGAAGATAGTAATGTCAAGATTCTATGGCTACTACATCTGGTCCCAGTATGGCCTCTTACATCCCTGCCCATGAAGGCTGTGCAGCTCAGGCCTTTTCGCATGCATGTTACTAATACCCAAGCATGGTATAGATCTGTGCCGCCCTACCAAGGAACTATGGGCCAGATGTGGCTAGTCCAAATTGAGACAGGCTAGAAACATCTACATAGTGGAGCATGAAGACTTTGTATGAAAGAGATGCATGTAAAACCTTATATTAATAATTTTATATGGCTTATAAATTACCTTAGAAGAATTGGGTCAAATAAACTACATTTTTAAAGTAAATAATACCTGTTCTTTCCTTTTTCATGTGGCTACTAGGAAGTTCAGAATTACATGTGCCCTACATTATACGTCTATTGGGAAGTGCTGGGAGAGATACTTGTCCACTTCATGCCAACATCTAAGGGAGACCTGTAGGTGAGCCCCCTGCTCTCAGAGGCCTTGCCACAAGCAGGTACAACCCACAGTAGCCATCACAAAGCATGCAAGAGCCGGAGGAGCAACAAGCACAGCTCGCATGTCATCTGTGTTAGGCACTCCACACTCATCGTCATGCCAAGCAACAGATACTGGGCGTATCACTGGGAGAGCTGGTACTGGCAGGGGGGATTTGCCTGGGGCCCCAGAGCTGGGAGGAAACAAGTCAATCTCATCCCAAAACTCGGTCACTCCAAGCATGCTGCATCTCGCTGGATGTTCTTCTGAATGTAGGAACCTGTCTGGTAGGAGTGGGCACCACCACACCTGAGCTGCAGTGTGAAGGGCCAAGGCCAGGGAGAAGCACTGGGGTTGGGGGAAATTCTTCCAGGTGGGCTGCAGCCTTGGGAGAGGGGCAGGAGTTGGGGAGCTGTGAGGCTTGGGCTGGCCTAGAAGGGAAGGACAGGGGCTGCAGACATGAACAGCGAAGTGGAGAGGTGTAGAAGGGAGGGACAGGTTTGATCCCAGGGGTGATGGGGGTGCTCATGGACCAGGAGGGGGAGAGCCTATGTTCCAGGAAGGAGTTTAGGGAGAATGTGATGAGGATGAGATGGGAAGGCAAAGAGGAAGGGTGAATGCTTGTGCTGACAGTTTGGAGCCTGATGCAAGGTGAGGGTACCCTGCAAGCTGAGCGCTAGCTTGGCATCTGTGTGAGGATCTGGAACTGTAACGGGAAGGAGGAAATCGAGGGGTAGCAGGAAGAGATCACTACAGTGAAAAATGCCTACCATTTGTGGCTTCAGGCTAATCACTCAAGCTTTCCACCAGGACTGGAATGCTGTGAACAAATTATGAAACAAATGGAACTGAAATAATGGGAAAGCAATTATTATGAGAGTGAACAGAAGTACTGTCTTTAATCATAGAAAAGTCTTTCTTTCTCTGGCCAAATGCTGAGGACACAACACTCCTGGTGGTGTCTAATCGCTCCCAGGCTTCTCCCGATGCTCCCATCTCAGCAGAGGTTGGCTGAATTGTGTGCAGTGACTCCTGGTAGAACATGCCGTCATGGATTCTCATGGCTTCCTTCTTCCTGCCCTGCTGCCAGGCTAGGCCTGCTTGCTATCCTCCCTGCAGGCTGGCACAACTGCCACGAGGGCTGGGTCCCACAGAGAGGCCTGGCCTTGGTCGCCTGCATGTTCCCTGCGGTTCCCCACACACAGCTACGGCATACTCCCGGTCAGGCACGGACAAGTTCCCTTGGGCCCAGCTATGAGCACAGTGGTCACCACATCTGGTTTCAGCAGCAGGAGTGAGAAGGCGCTTAGGTGATGTGGAAGGAGTCTTCCCTGGAGGGGGCAGTGGGGAGCCCATGGCCTGGGCTAGCTGCAGAGGCTGCACACAGTGGGGCTCTAGCCTACATATGCAATTTGAAGGAGATTGCTCCTGCTGTTTAAGTTTTCCCCTGCTGAAAGGCACGAGTGATAGATCTTTAGAATCTTTAAAGAACAGAAGGGTTAGACGGCGTTTCTGTGATTTTTCAGGTACAAAGGTGGATCACAGCATCTTTTAAAAGATCTGTCAATTTCTAGAGATCCGTTTATAGACTCACATTTACATTTTAACATACTCTTCTTTTATTTCAGGTCATTTTGCAACTTCATGGGTGGGTTGAGAGGATTAACTACATAATGTAAGTATGGAGTCCTCCAGACCCTCGAAAGGCATTTCTGCTGAAAATAAATCAGCAATTCAGAATTGCTGACTGTAAGGGATGTAAATGCCCGTAAGGGATGTAAAAGATGGCTCTTTCATTCCGGGGAGTTTGTAAAAGCTAATGGGGTCACACACGGGGAAATACTCCCGAGAGAATCACAGTGATGCCAAGGTGGCAGGGAGGGCAGCGACCTGGCCACCCTGGTTGTTCTTCAGGTTACTTCAGCCTCTGGCACAGAATTAGGTCATTTACTGTCCTAGAGATGAGCCTGAGAAAAAGTCACTGAAGTTACGTGTTCCATAGCTAACTTTGAAGGGTTCCAGGAATGTGCTTCTTCATGGGCATGGAATCGCTGACCTAGCTGTCTGGTGCCAGCAGAAGCCTAGAGGCAAATGTACCTCCAGTACTAAGCCATGAGAAGTTCTACAGACTCAGAAACTGCGAAGTACTCGAGAGACCTAGGCTGGCGTCTCTTGGGTGTCTTCTTTTTAGGTTTTTGTCATATGCCTTCATCCCTCTCAGATATACTGATGGTCTGATCTCCCGAGGGAGTGTGTCACTGTGGGGCCTTTCTTGTACTTAGAAATTCTGTTTTGAGCAACAGCTGACCACCTGGGATCTATAAGTATATATATATTTTTTAAGATTTTATTTATTTATTTGACAGAGAGAAATGACAAGTAGACAGAGAGACAGGCAGAGAGAAAGAGAGGGAAGCAGGCTCCAAGCTGAGCAGAGAGCCCGATGCGGGACTCGATCCCAGGACCCGGAGATCAGGACCTGAGCCGAAGGCAGCGGCTTAACCCACTGAGCCACCCAGGCGCCCCCACCTGGGGTCTATAGGGACCCCGAGACCCCCTACTTGACTGCCTCATTTTCCTTGGCATTTAGAAGCCTACACATAAAATAGAAGGTCATATTCTACTTACAAGGTTGAATCTTTTCATACTTAAATCTGTCATACTATAAATCTTGAAATATTCACAAGACTAAATCACATTTCACGTTTTCTAAGCAGCCTGACACTCTCTGATTATACCCACTGGTTTGATGTGACCGTGCTAGTGGCCAAATTCAAACACATTTCTCTGCATTCTCGGGCGAAATTCAGAAAGTAAAAGGTGTTTTTTCTTTCCTTTTTGGTGGTAATTTGAAAGAATTAAGGGAGATGACACTTGAAAATGGGCTGGTACACCCCCCAAATTCTGCCCCTGCTCAGCACTTTTCAGTGGCCCAGGGAAGAGACAGGGAGGAGGCAGAGGAAGAGGCAGGGAAGGACATGCTCCGGCCTACATGTCAAGAACCCAGCCATGACTCAATCATTCTGGACCCCAGTTTCTCATCTGCAATATAACGGGAAGAATAGAAGATTTTTTTAAGACCCTTTCCAGTTCAAAGTTTTGTGACTGTGCATTAGAAGTTGTCCCATTTATAAGACACCATTTTGTCTTGTTACCAATTAAACTTCTTTTTCATTTCATTTCTTATTACCAATTTTTATGGTCTGAAATGTTCAGTAAATAAGAAAGCACAGGATTCTGTTTTTCCTGTTTTATAAAGTGGGGCAAGTAGTTAAGGATCCCACTGACGTTGGCTGGGAATTGGGAAGAGGGATTGCTAGATTTCTGGAAATTCCCCATGTAACACCTGATGGCTCTAGCGGTCCACGAAAAGCAAGAGAGAAATAGGCTAACTCCTCTCTGGACCAAAGAAGAAATGACTTTTTTGAAGGCATAATAATTAGACCAAGGGGACATGTTTAGTAAATTATTTCATCCCATAATGGCACTTAACAGTCCAAATGGCTGAATGCATGTCCACTAAGCTCCTGCTCTTTATAGAACATCCTACTGTTTGCTCAAATTTAGACTGGCCCATCTACCCTTCCTTAGTGCAGGGCTATCATTTTCCTCTTAATTTATTACCTAATTAGAAACATGGCGCTAATGATCGGTGAGGGAGTAAACCTAATTTCATGTTCTGCATAGTGTCTGAAATCCACAGCTAGCATCCAAAAGTTTTAAAATAAACAGTGTGGAAATATTTTACTTAGCCATATGGATGAATAATCACTTGCTAAATTGGAAAGAATGTGAATATAGCAGTCATTTAAACAAACTCAATTATTATTCAAGAACAAAGGCTACTTTTTGATATTTAACACTAGTGTTAATACGGATAATAGAAGTATAGTAGTTTTAGGACATCTGGTATGTTAAAACGTAGGCCTCTGGATTCTGTGCACTATCAGTTTCGATAGCTTCTAAAAAATGATGCTTTCAGGATGCTCAATAACTCGAAACTCATATTTCCTGGCTTAGAAACACTATTTAATTATCTTGAGCAAATGAGTTCCACATATCTTTTCTAGTGACAAGATGTTCCCACTTTCCACCCATAGTGTGTGGCCTAGAAGACATTCATTTTATAACCCGACTGGGAACAACCATACTTCATGTAGCTTTCAAGTTTAAGCACAATAAAGGCAAAGTGTCTTTGTAATTATATATATATTAAAAAAAAAAAAAAAAAAAACCAACCCCAAACCAAAAGACCCACTCCAAGCACCCATATAAATTAGCAATTACTAAAAAAAAGCTCATCAGGTATCAACCTGGAAAATGTTCAACACAATTAAGAAAACACAAGAATCCTGTTACATTATTAGAGGACCATTTTAATTAACAATGACAGCCCTACTGTCTTGAGAAAATACACCTCGGAAAAAGCATTTTTCCTTGCCAATAAAGATGTGGTCCAAAATGCAGGTGCTGGGCATTTATTATATTCCAAGCAAAGGTGAGGCATCTTTTTAAAACAACAGCTAAAATTTCTTCATTTATGTACATTAAAATGCCAAACTGAAACAAAGGGGACCAGAAAAAATATGTCTTTGGATTAATAACTAGGTGGAATTACTTACTACTAAGAATAAAATAATTTCAAAGGGGATAGTAATTTTTTCAGAAAACACAGTATTTTGAACATACAGCAGTTCATTGTGCTTTAACAATGCACTATCCTAAACTGACTATAATCCCCACTAAGGAACTCCTACACCACACCTAAAAAGGGCAAGCATTGTGCAAGGCTGGTCAGGGCCAGAGTGATTTGTGGAAACACTGCAGAACACTGAAGTTTGGAAGAATAACGTTCTGTTTTCAAAGAGGATTTCACAGAGATGGGCAGCTCATATGGCCTGCCGAGTATGTGGTCGCACCCAACTGCCCATGTTTGGAGCAGACATGCTTTAATGAGAATGGTCTGGAGTGGGACACACTTTCCAGGTTAGGAGAGATCTGGGATGCTGGATTTAGGGCCTACTGGTCTTCTCTGCTAGGGCTGTTCCTAGCTCAAATGAGCTCCTGAGGGCCTATCTTTCTTGCCTTCTCAAGCCATACTTAATGTTTTCTTGTTGCTCTTTGGATAACATGCTACTCAGTCTTAACCCCACAGAGCCGTGGGTTCTCTGTCCCCGTGGGCCCAAGCACATCATGGGTGGCTACTTTACTTGGAAGCTGTACAAGGGATACACACATTGGATAGCTGAAGGGACAGAATTTATTTTGAGGTCCCCTCCAACCCTGTGATTCTATGGTTCAAAGATGGCTTATGAGTATTTCAGTTGAGGAAAGAGTTAGTGAAAGAGTGCAAGGGTGTCTCGATATTGTCATGCTTTCAAACACTTCAGGGACTACTTATTTTTTAAAAAATTGCTGAACAGCATTTAAAGGTGGTACCACTAAATTCTGGAACTGAAAAATGTGAATACATAATTTTTCTTGTCTTCATAAATCTTGGTCTATAAATACATGCATGCATGCAACACACACACACACATAACCAGCTAGGTTTATATTATGACTTTGTAGTTTCATATTAGCTGGATAATGTTTATATACAAATCAAACTCAGGCTGATATTTAGCATTTTGGAGCTGGAGATTCACTTCTGAAGTCCTCTGGTCCAACTCCTTTATATAAGTCAACTGAGTCAAGTGTTCACAAACTGACCACTCCCATTCCAAAGCAAAGACAACTTTTGAAGAGAATCTTTTGTAAGCAATCAGCTCTTCTATCAGTATAAATTATGAGGAGTAAAAGTACAGAGTTTAAAGGCAATTCCTAATTTTCCCTCTCCTACAAGTATGGACAAAAAATATTTCTGAAAGCCTAAAGCCAACTGGCAGTTGTTTAAAAAAAAAAAAAATCAGAGGTTGTTGCTAGTTTTACATTGAAAGCAATATAATCTACTGGCGAAATAGACCTTTTTGAATTAATAAACACTCATATCCTCCTTTCAAGGCTAGGGCCCATGTATGAAAACATCTTGTGTTCTCAGCAGCTAATACTACACCCACACAGAAATAGTGGAACATGGAGGGAAGCCTAAAGTAGCACTTAGAGCTAGAGTACGCGCCAGGTGAATTAGTACCTAAAAGCTCTTAGTAGTAAAGTCTGGTTCTCTACTTCAAATAAATCGGATTTACTCTCAAATGAAAAAGAAATCACCAAACTTTCATGTACTTGCTTCTTGTTTATCACTAAATCCTACAAATTCCTTGAGCTTGGCTCAGGACAGGTTACTGTAACCATTTCACCCAAGGATAAAGCCTGAGAAACAAAAATCCAGCAAAGACTTATTTCTCCTGTGACAAATTATGACAGAAGAGAAAAAAAAAACTGTATATTTATCATGACTAGTTAATCAAAAGAGAACCAAATCTGAGTAGAAGCTGTGCTTTTAACATCAGGATATCTGCGGATCACCACTGATCTCGCAGGGAGCCCACACAGGTCAGCCTGCCGGCTTACTGGCTGCCCAGGTATTACAGGAAGAAAGTATCTAGACAATTCCCAGGAAGGTAGCAGTGATGGAGAAGAAAGCACTCATATGCTTCAAACATGCTGTCTCCTCTACACCTCCCTAACAGAGAACTTAATGCTAATTTTGGGGCAGAATCACAGTGATTGTATTGACTTCTAGAATGGTTATATCTATATTCTTCCTTTTCCCTTAATTCTATTTAGTTTGTCTTAATTTTCATTTTATACACATATACATATAAGTATAAATAATTTATTTTTTGGTGTGAGAGGGTTTGATGCATCCAAAACATTTGAAAAAGAAAACATACCAATAAATCAATATGCAATTTAGATGTGTTGAAACAGTAATATTCAAACTACATTAAGGCAGGCAGTTCATTCCAGAGTTTAGGATTATACATAAAGTGTATTCTACTTTTATTATGTAAATTCCATACCAATATTATTTGGAGTACAGGGTACTATATTTTCAACATTATAATACCTTGTAAGAAAGCTGATTCCCTTTAAATATTAGATTCATGATGGTTTGCTACCTTCCCAAGTGTTACTGAGTTACATCTGACAGAACCTACAGCTCTAACTTCATAGTGGAAGCAAGTGGAGAATGGGATTCATTTTTTAAAAAAACGTTCTTAGAAAATTTTAAATATAAAACACCCAGGTAACTACTATCTAGTTTTGTTAAATAATATTTTGTCTTATTTGTTTCAGGTTTTTCCTTTTAAAGAAACAGAGCTGGATGATACCCCTCAACCCCATTTTTCTCTACCTGCAACCCCTAGAGGCAGCTACTATCCTTAACCTAGCTTCTGTCCTTCCAATGAAAAATTTTAACTGTAATGCACGTGTATATACCAAAAACTAACGTATAGACTCAACCTGCATATTAGAGACTTTACACCAATAGTATCATGCTGTGTATATCATTCTGCCAGTGTTTCTGGGTGTTTATCTGTGTTGCCACAGATAGCTCGAATGCATGTTTTAACCCTTGTCTGTAGTTTTGCTGTGAATGCGCTGCCCTTTATTGAGCAATTTTCCTATCAGTGAATACTCAGCATTTCCCCCTAACTCTCTATTATAAATAATGCTGCCATTTATTTGCCTTGCTGTACAACTGTTCTTTCGTCTGGACCTCAAGAACCTTTGAGTCCAGCTGACAGTGCTGCAACACTCCAGTCTCTTAAGACAAAGCTTCACTCACTTCCTCCTGTTCTCTCACTCCCCACACTGGACCACCATGCCCTCACGGTGAAATGTCTCTCTCACTGTTCCCTCTTCAACTGGCCACCCCTTCTTTCTATCACCAATGCAGTTCAAGGATTACTTCCAGGCTACAGGACTCCCAGACGTCAGGTGCATCTACTTCAAATCAATCCCACACCATGGGTCTGCTGGAAGAATGCACTTAAAGGCCCCAACCGGCCATGCCGTGCCCTATAATCGCCTCCAATCATCTCCTACTGAGAATCCCCAACTCCCTCCCAGTACTACCATAGTTGTCTAGACGGTTTGCAACATTTCCTCCAGGACAAGATCACATTGTTCACGCACCTGTAACAAGCTCCCTTACTTCTGCATCAATAGATTTTCTCAACAGTCGCAACAAGGCAGGTATCCCACCAACATTCTTCATTGCTATTTTATTTTCATCTGTAGACTTGCCAAAAACAAGGTTTCGGAGGGCACCACAAGCATTCTTCTGAACTTCCAAAACTCTGTGGTCCAAAAGGTCAACCAGATGCTTGATTCCCCCTAACTTACACACCTAGAATGAAAAATATTCTAAGTGACATATGATTAATCAGTGATCAAACAAAGTCTGTTATGGAAAGATTACGGGAAATGGACAACTCCAGATCATTTCAAAAGGCTGCTTTTCATTCTATGTAACACCTCTTTTATAAACATTAAGGACACTCTCCAAGATGAAGCTGTTTTTCTGGGTTTGGCTTAAAAAAAGGAAGGGAGAACTAGGTGTAGCTAGCACAATCCTACCCCAACCTCCTAAACACACAGAGGGATTATGCATATACTTCTGAGGGCAATGAGCAAATACACAAACATAACAAAGCTCTTGAGTAGGATCTGAGGTAACATATAGGAAAGGATTTTTGACCGAAGTCTCTTGGTTTACACAACTGTTTCTCTAGACTACTCTCTCTAATCTTTCATTTTATCAATTAGTACATTACATAAATATTTCTGGGCTCTATTTCCTTTATCCACCTTTAGCTCAGTAACTGGTATGTTGTTTTACACAGTAGGTTAATGAAAAACACTTAGGTTCCATATGCCAGTGCAGGGGGAAAATGCTAAGATGTTAAAAGAAAGAATCTGTATGTCATAGGACACTAGTTGATAACCAATGACTCACTGTATTTCTATAAATGCCAAAAAACTTTAAAATCTCAAATAAAATATGCACATAGGGTCAGTATTAGTAATGGTTATAAATTCTCTGTAATGACTTAATTGTATGTTGGAACAGATCTTGACCAGAACCTCGTCAAGTACATAAGCTCACTAGTTCCATACGTAATTTTCATTTAGTAGATTTTTGGAAACTACTCTAAAAATGCAGGTTAAGTTGATTTTTGCTTTATGTTTTATAAATAAGCTAATTGTGGACACACGATTTGAAAATGCTAACAGCACTCCAAGAGTATAGTATACTCATCCTGCTTTCTCCTGAGAAATACTGCAGTGCATGGCTAAGAAGTAACAGGGTAGCTGATACCAAAATATCCCTTTGAAAGGGCCTCGGAACTGCATCTGGTAATTTCTAAAGCACACAAGCATGTGACTGCTCCACGGAAGGGGGGCCTGCCTGGCGCTGGGGGCTGTACCTCCATTTTCACTTTGTTGTCGCCGAAGCACAGGTGCTGCAGGTAGGCGGCCGCATTCGCCTGCACTGACGGGAACTGGTGCTGCAGCATGTGGATGACTTCGGGCAACTCGGGGTCACGCCACGCAAACTCCCTGTGCGAGAAAAACACGGCTTCAAAAAAGGAAGGACCATGCCTTAACGAGGCACTCGAGGAAGCACTTGTCAGGAGAAAAAAGCTTGGCTGAGGCCAGAACTGGAAGTTACAGGACTCCTAAAATAGGAGAAGTGTAAGTAACCCTCCTCCCCGATCAACATGTGCAGAGGCCCAGATGCTTCTGATCTTAAAGAAATCACGATAAACGGATGCACAGAAAGAGATTCAAGAGAACAAAGGAAGTTCTTAATATGAAAAACTTCTCCATTCTCCTTTTCCTCTGCGATTCTAATTTTATGCCTTTCTTCCTGTGTCAGAAATTTGCTGGTGCAAGGCTCAGGCGAAGAGGAGCACTTTAGTCAGGTGAGAAGTCATGCCTGAGCAGAGAGAGAAAGGCTGGCGGGAACAGGGCAGATCTGGTGTCAGCCTGGAATCTGCAAATAACATGCACCTGAGGGCTTTTATTTATTTATTTTTATTTTTAAAAAGACTTTTGATTTTATTTATTTGACGGAGAGAGAGAGAGATCACAAGTAGGCAGAGAGGCAGGCAGGGGGGAGAGGGGAAGCAGGCTCCCTGCCCAGCAGAGAGCCCGATGCAGGACTCGATCCCAGGACCCTGAGATCAGGACCTGAGCCGAAGGCAGAGGCTTAACCCAGGTGCCCCGCACCCGAGGGTTCTTAAGAAACTTAGTATTTATGGTTGCTCTTGATTATAAGATAGAAACATAGAAAATTATTTAAAAAATTTAATCAATAATTCTATACCCAGAAAAAAAATACTGTTGACATTACTTCCTGGTCTTTTTTTTTTTTTTCCTTTCTATCATGTGTGCAAATGTGCATGTGGGTCTACAGAACTTTTTTCAATAATTAATTTCTGAATAATTGAATTATTTTTATTGAAATATATAATTGAAATAATTTTTGAATAATTGAAAATTTCAATAATTTAAAATGAATTATTTTTCAATAATTAAATAGCACTTAGTTCATGAGTATTTATTCTGGGCACTTTATGTGTATTAATTCATTGATTCTTATTGTAACCACTTAGATATGGAGGTTGAGACAGAGAGGCTAAGTAACTTGTCTTAGGTTACTCAGCTTGTCAACAGTAGAGCAGTCTGCTTTCAGAGTTTGTGTTAGCAACCCCTATGCTATCCCAGCTTCTTGTATAATGAGTATACAATCATACTAAGCTCATATACTCTTACACTCTGCCTTTTCAGGTAACATCACATTGTTAGAATTTTCTGATGTCAACGGACTGGCTCACTGTTTGGGATCCTTGTTAAATATGAATATATGCTTATATCATATGAAGACCAACTTCTTAGAAATGGTTCACAAAACAACAAATTTGCAGACTTTGACTACAGAATGAACTATTACCAAAAAATGGATACTGAATAAACGTTAAACCTTTAAATTAGCAACCTAGTGATACTTCTATTGTGCAGTTTATAAAGGCCTAGAGTCTTCTTAGTCTGGGAAGGCTCCATGCATTCACTTGCTTGTCCACTGCAAAGGGGTAATCTACCCCTGCACAAACAGACATACCCATTCAAATGAACAGTGCATCCTTTCTATGTTGCAGGTGCCATAGCAGGCGCTAGAAAGATACAAGCATTCGTTTCAGATACAGAGTCTTATATGCCCAACTAAAAAGTTTAGTCTTGATTATTTATTGATGGTTATTATTTATTAGTGGCATAAACTTTATATGCTATTACCTCATTTGCCTTGACTTGCCCCATGAGGTAGGCACTATAAATAACATTTAATAGAGACAAGGAACTGGGATTAGTAATTAAGTGACCGGAGTGTGTGAAACCCAGGTAGTCCATATGTTTCCCCTTCACATAAGGAACAGAAGGCAGAGGTTTTGAGGCAGAAGAGTGAGACAAGGCAACATTTATAAGGTCACATTTAGAAGGAAGATAACTCTGGTGGCCAAGTGGAGAATGTAATAGAATCAGAAAATACTGGTGACAAGAAGACTATCCACTATTTGCTCAAAACAAAATAGAGCCATCCTTGACTTCTCTCTTTCCTAAATCCTTCTTATCCAACCTATCAGCAAGCTTTGTTGACTATCTCTGTAATATTTCATATAAACCCAACCCACCCATTCTCTCCATCTTGTCTGGCCCATCTAACCATCTTCTATATGCTCTCTCTGCTTCAAAAAACAACCCCCCGAGCCATCTACTCTTTGCACAGCAGCCAGATAATTTTCATAAAAGTGAAGCCAAGGGTGAGATGGAGATTTCTGGTTTGGGGGACAGACTGGGTGAGAATATCATTTATAAACAAGAAGAATAGCACAAATGCCAAGAGAGGCAGGCTAACACAGCAGAAAAAAACAAAGAATTTGGGGTTAGACTGCCCATGTTCAAGTTCCAGGTCTTTTATTTACTTTGTAATTTTGAAAACTACTCAATTATTTGGAGTGTTACTTTCCTTAACTGTGTAACAGGAACAATAAAACTATCATCTCTACCTCTCTCTTAGGTTGGCTGTGATGATTAAATTGTGATGATGTATATTAAAATATTTTATATACTTTGAAATAATATTGATGGGTGTTTTATTAATATTTGTCAGCCCTAAAAAAGGAACTATTCTAAATAGGGTCATTTGCTATTATAAATAAATTCCCTTTTATGCACTGTTAACTATATATTTCTGGTCAAAATCTGTCTAAAGCCTATTATGTAAAACTATGCTGTAACTATTAACAGAGTGCAAGGAGTGTGACTTCATCTTTCCTTGATGACTCACAGTCATTAAATGAATACACATTTTTTTCCTCTTTAAATGGCATAGACGTGGTCAAGATTTCCTGGTATCCTTGGGTAGTATGAGGGCCAGACAATACAAAAGGTGAGCTCCAGCTGGAGATGGGCAATTAGGCTTGGCTGACATCAATTCCAACCCTGGTTTTCAGCAGAAATTTACCCTGAAAAGACTGCTATCAATTCATGGGCTGGCTGGATGGCAGGCTTTGCATCATTAAAACCTAAGCCCAGCACGTACAATAATGAGCACTGGGTATTATATACAACTAATGAATTGTTGAACACTACAGCAAAAACTAATGATGTACTACTATATGCTGGCTAACTTAACATAAAAAAAAATTAAAAAACAAAAAGACAACAAAAATACCCCACCTAAGCCAAGACTTCTATTTTCAGCCATGATAGAGTAACTGGTACTGCACTTTGCCCTTCCACTAAATGTAGGAAGGAACCATTTTTTAGGTCCTGGAGAATGGGTGACACAAGAATTTTAATCCTTGAGAGAAGGGAATCGTCACAGTAGCCCCATATTCCCTGGCTTTCTGCCTGAGGGCATTTTTTTGAATCATAACATAGGAAGTTGAGTCCATGAAATAAAGCAATGGACTTAATGAACTGATGGGGAGAGACTAGAATCTGGGGATACCAAAGTGGTTCTGATTTGTGGGGAAGGATACCGGGGAGGAGGGAACAATGCAGAGGAGATTCACTGGGCCTACAGGAGGGTTACTCACAAGTTTTTAGTTGAGTGCTGGGCTGTACATGTCCATGATACATGTACAGGTTGGTGCAGTAGCTGCTGGAGGACAGAGCTGAACTTATGCCATGTGATGTTGGACGTCCAGCCCAGTCAGAGAGCAAACCTCAGGGACCACTCCAGAATTTAGTCTCCACAAAGAACTATGCCACAGAGTAGAAGAATACACTAGGACTAAAACAAACTGAAACAGACCCATCCTAGAAGAACAAAACCAGTCTTGACAGGATCAAAAGCATCTGTCAGTAATATACTTATCTGCTGCAACCAATCTCAGAGACCTAATAGGAGACAACAGAATCCAGCGTCCCTACAATGTTATCATGCACCAATAATTAGCATATGATTTAAAATTGCTCCACATAAAAGGAAAATAGGAGGGGCACCTGGGTAGCTCAGTGGGTTAAAGCCTCTGCCTTCCACTCGGGTCATGATCCCAGGGTCCTGGGATCCAGCCCAGCATCAGGCTCTTTGCCTGGCAGGGAGCCTGCTTCCTCCTCTCTCTGCCCGCTCACTGCCTACTTGTGATCTCTCTCTGTCAAATAAATAAATAAAATCTTTAAAAAAAAAAAAAGGAAAATAGGAAAATATAACCCACAAAGATGTAGAAACAAAAGAAAACAAAACAAAAACAAAACTCCCAAATAACAGAAACAGACCCAGAGAAAACCCAGATGTTGGAATTATCAGAGGAGGACTCTAATGGTCATTATAGTTGTGCTCAAAAGAAAAAAAAACAAAAAAACAAAAAAACCCCAACAAAACAATACAACCCCCCGCCCCCCAAAAAACAAAGGAAAACATCCATGTAGGGAATGAACAGATGAATGTCTTCTGACACATGGAAACTATAAAAAAACCCACCAAATTCAAATACCTGAAATAAAACATTCACAACATGGGCTTAGCACAGATTGTGGAGACTATAGAAGACAGTAAATTATGAAGACAGATCAATAAAAAATACCAATATGAAGAATATAGAGAAAAAAGATTTTAAAATATAAACAGAGCCTTAGTAATCTATAGGATAATGTCAACTTATTCCAGGGGAGAATGATTTCAGGGCAAAAAAAGCAATAATGGTTAAATTAAAGATGTCCCAGTTTTGGTAAAAATCATCAACCAACATTCAAAAAAATCTCAGTGAAACCCAAGCAGGGTAAATGTAAAAAAACCCCACAAACCCACATACCTAGGCCTGTCAGAGTAAAACTGCTGAAAGTCAAAGATAAAGAGAAAGACAGCCAATGAGAAGGTATATTACATAATAAGAATGATGATTTCTCATCGGTAACAATGGAGGTCGGAAGACAACGAATCACATTTTTTAAAGAACTGAAAGGGAAAACCCATACCTGTCAATCCTGAAATTTATACCTAGTAAAAATATTCTTTAAAAATGAATTAAATAAAAAACATTTTCAGATAGGGGCGCCTGGGTGGCTCTGTGGGTTAAAGCCTCTGCCTTCGGCTCAGGTCATGATCCCGGGGTCCTGGGATTGAGCCCTACATCGGGCTCTCTCCTCTGCAGGGAGCCTGCTTCCTCCCCTCTCTCTCTCTGCCTACCTGTGATCTCTGTCTGTCAAATAAATAAATAAATAACATCTTAAAAAATTTTTTTTTCAGATAAATTAAAGCTAAGAGAATTTGTTGTTGTCAGTCACAAAACACAAGGAAGGCTAAAGGAAGGGTTAGGTTGAAGGGAAATGGGTTGAGATGGAAACCTGAATTTACAGTAAGAACATATAAGAAGATAACTATATGTGGTAAACATGAAGTGAATATCAAGATCACTGTTTCTTCTCTTAATTTCTTTAAAAGAGAATTGAATATTTACAGTAAAAATAATAAGGCTACGAGATTTATTATGGACGTAGATGTATAATATTTGACAATATAAAGGTCAAAGGGACAGTGAATGGAATTATTTTCCACAGATCAGGCCCTGCTCAAAAGTAACCACCATGAATGCTATTATTATTTATGTTACTATCACTTTCCATAGGAGGTATTTTGGTTACTCCTTCTAGATGTGTCACTTATACTACTAGTCAATTTTGCTTCTACACTAGACAACACAAATTTCCATTTATATAGAAAACATCAATAACTCCTTTAGTCTTATAAGAAATTTTCAGGTTAATTATAATGCAGTGTTAATGGTAAAGAACATGGGGTTAGAAATGACTAAAGATATTACTTCAAGTTTGCTATTTTCAAAACTAAAAATTAAAAGCTGTCATGCGCTTTTAATTTTGGCTTGAATATTTAAACTTCAGATTCACCTGGATTCTAGTTTCATCTAGAATAAACACAATTATTATAAAATAATCATTTATTCATCTTACCAAATGCATTATCAGTGAAGTTTCACATAATCAAAGCTAGCCCTAACAGTTTCATGCATTAGACTACAAAATTATCATACTATGAATAACTAAAGTATATTATCATACACGAAATCCTTATTTATAGTGAATCAACTTGTATCAGAGGTCAAAACTAAAGTCTTCAGGGACACATATTAAACTCAGAACTCTAATCACACTTCACTGTCTTTCTGGATAGCTATTCTTTTCTCTGCGGGTTCAGCTGAGGTATGGTCTAAATTGCCTATAATTTAAAACACTTTTGGGAATTTTTGCATCTATTAGGGTGCCTCAGTATTTTGTCATTTTGAGGTTTTAAAAAATGAAATCATACAACGGTATTTTTTACTTAATTATATTGGAGATACTATAAGACAAATCATTTAAAAACCCTTAAAATGGACTAGCAGAACCAAATGAATGTATGAACTACAAAGAACTTTAGGAAAAAGAGCGATCAGGTGGAACAGTTTTAGTGAAGCAGTGGGTTTCCCATTCAACTCAAAAGTACTTTTATTTTGTTTTAATGAGCAAAATCTCACTCATGTATTTAATTCACATTCATTAGAATAAGTTGGTAGGTTGCTGAAAATGAATTGATAATTATAATAATTTTCCAGTAAAACAACAATTTGCAGGCAGAGTGAATGAAATCTTGCTAATATATGCCTTCATATAATACTCAAGCTGCTTAAAATTTAGCAATAATTCCACTCTTTCAGAAATTAAAATTCTCTTTAGATTCTAAATATCTTTTTTATTTCCTGAATATTTTAAATGGCTTTCATTACAGATGAGGCTATTTTTCAAAATTAATCAAGTACCAAATGACTCATACTTATCTTAATAAAACAGGCTTTCTACATGGCCAAATAAAATTAAAAGGAGGAAACATGTACCACTGGCCGTTTTTTGCTTTTAAAATATAAGAATTTCTTGTCAACTATTTTCTCCTAAATGGCAGAAGGTAATAGTTAATAAAAACACAACACAGCATTGACTAGTACGATTCAAAATGTACGCAACACTGGTCTCTTCCAGTTTAAAACACCATACTTTTTTTCTGAAGCCCTCATCTAAAGAGTCAGGATAAAGGAAAAGGGGTAAAATGATCCTTTAAAATCTTTCATATAATTCAGACCAAGAGGCTATCCCAGGGAGTTGTCTCGCTGAAGTATGTTAGCGATGAATGCTGCAGATATTCATGCAGACCTGTGTATTCTCTAACTTACTATTAAGGTATTGAAAGAAGGAATCGATCTTGAAAATGAAATTAACCTCAATGACCGACTGTGTTAAAATACAACTGGAAATACTAGAGATAACGAGTTAACTGATACTATAATAGACTCAGCAACTTGAAAAAAAGCCAGAAGGAAGGAATTGTTGATGTCCAGAATACTGTAGCATTCTGGAGACTCCTAACCAGTACTTGCCTGGGGTCTTTCTGAATGCTGTCTATTGATGGCGATCTCGTGGTGCCATCGTCAGCCGGCGCTGCGTGCTGAAGCCTGTTATAATTGCACTCTTGCACTCGGTATTGTATTGGCCTGTAGGGCTCCGCATAGGTAGCTGTTGTGTTCAGAGCATAATTATTTCTTTGGTATGTAAGGGTGCTTCGTTGGCTGGATGTTCTTTGCAGATTTCCAACACCTACTAGAAAGCCAATATTTTTAAAATGATTAGTATATTCTCCATGAGGTGATACTTTCCAAAGTAAAACTATTTTAAAGAAGGATTACAGTTTTTAACAATTACATAAATTGCTTTATAGATTTCATCAATATTACCAATTTAGATTTTACCAATCTAGCTCATTAGTGCTAAAAAGACACTTAGGTTTTTAATATACACAAACAATATGCCAATTTCATTAGCAGAAAAGAACAAAAATAAAATGATCAATCTGCTTACATGATTGAGCTTACTATGTTTATTAAGATTTAGTAACAAAAGTGCAAGGGAAATATAGGAAAAGAATTAAACAAATTTGAAAAATAAATGACAAAATGTCATAATTTCATCTTAGCAAGAAAAAAAATTATTCAAGTCTGTAGATAATTGAGGTCAAACTTCGAACATGAAGCATAAACAAGTTACTATAAATAAAATTTATTTTGATATACATTTTATTTATAGACCTTTGGATTTTAATAAACCTGGAAAATTTACTTCCTAAGTAGGAAGACTGACACTACAAATTCTTCTATAGCTACTCCCCTAAATTTTTGCATAATGCTATGTTTAAGGGTACTGCATACTGTATGTAATAGTTCTTTCTTAATTATTGGAAAAGGTATCTCTCCAATGATTGCAGATGTACTCTTCCCACAATTAAATGATTTTAACATTATTTATTTCTTAATCTTATGAAAGAAATTCCTTGGGAGTTCCCTTATACTTGATTGATAGGATGCTGAATCACCAATCATTTAATAAAGCCAATTAGATCCTTAAAAAAATCCCTCAATTGACAGAACACAACAAGTACAATATTTCTTCATTAATAACTATTAAAGATTGGTACATTTTATTAGAAGAAAAATCCTGCAACAGACCAAACTGTCAGTGTTTGGCAAAGAATTGGTTTAGATACAGTTTCCTCTCTCCTGGTGTTCTGGAGGTATGCCTCCTAGAGTTATGCCTTTAAGGGGTTATCACTGTGGGCATGTTAATAAATCTGTCCTATCTCTTTTGCTTTTTAAAGATTTTATTTATCTATTTTAGAGAATAAAGAGAGAGACAGACGGAGTGTGAGCAGGGGGAGGAGCAGAGGGAGATAATCTCCAGCAGACTCTGCTGAGTGTGGAGCCTGACACAGGGCTCAATCCCACAACCCTGAAACCATGAACTGAGCTGAAACCAAGAGTGGGATGCTCAAAAAACTGAGGCATCCAGGCATTCCTATACTAGCTCTTTTCAAAAAGAAAAAAAGAGAAAGAAAGAACGAAAGAAAGAAGGAAAGGTGGGCGAGTCTCCTGGGATTCCATGAGCCAGACCTGCAGCACAGTCTGGTAGCTCATGTGGCCATGAGTATAGCTTCTGCTCTAACAGCCACTACGGTGTGGCATATATGTGAGAGTGGGGATGCATGGGTGTGATGCATTAGCTCCCTATTTTTATAAATGCTGTTATTGTATTCTGTCCCAGATAGGGTTCATCACAAGGAATATTTATTTCACTCTACACTTGGACATTCAGAGGACATCTAGTATCTAAAAAGGAGTAATACGAAATACACTTGGGCTGCATACAAGCTAAACTGAAGACAGGCAAATAACTTGTAAAGGGAGCTTTTCTAAATACACGTTCCAGGCAACAAAAATCACAAAGGAGGGTGCCTGGGTGGCTCGGTGGGTTAAGCCGCTGCCTTCAGCTTGGGTCATGATCTCAGGGTCCTGGGATCGAGTCCCGCATCGGGCTCTTTGCTCAGCAGGTAGCCTGCTTCCCCCTCTCTCTCTCTGCCTGCCTCTCTGTCTACTTGAGATCTCTCTCTGTCAAATAAATAAATAAAATCTTAAAAAAAAAATATCACAAAGGAATATTCCAACAAAGGTTTTCCTTTCTAGATCTGGTATGTTTTAAAACCAAGGAGAGTCAGATTTAGAGCTCTATAAATTTATCTGTGAATTAACAGTATAATCACCATGTTCACTGATTAGATAAAACTAAGGTTAAAAAAAATCGCCTATAAATACAGGTACAACACGAACTTCTATTTTACTGTTTATTGATCAGCTGTCACAGCTGCTTATCTGACAATCAAATGGGCAACATGATTTCATATTAACAGGGCACCCAATCTCAATAAAAATCTTCTGCTCTTGGGCCTATGCGTTTGGGAATCAAGCTGAACTGCGCCAAGGCCCACCTGAGCCTGTGCGGTACAGTGCTGTCTGAGATCCTTGGAGCTCCACGGTCCCGTGGTTTGGGCTGCGGTACACTGGGCTGTAATAGGTCCTCCCCTCATATATAGGAGTGATGTGCAAGTCAGGAGACACAGCTGAACGAAGGTCTTGCCCAAGCTGGCTGTGCTGACTAGCGTAGGAACTCCGTAAGCCTAGAGGCAGGAAAATAACATCATTAAGAAATTGAGAAAACTGTGCTGAGGTTAAAAGCCTCAATTAATAGGGCCTTACCAAGAGGACCAAATGTTAAGTCTAAACACCAAACCTACGAGTTTTACAAAAAGAGGATGCCAGATATGAAAGACACCATATATATTCTTAGAGGCAAACTTTCTCTGGCAGCCAGATAAAGGTAAATTTTGTAAGAAAAAATAGGAAATTATTAGATGGTTTGCTACTCTGAAATCCATCCCACAATTGTAAGCTATTTTATCATGGTGACCAAAAAGACAACGTCCTCTTCTACTGTTACACAATTTTCATTGTTAAAACATAATAATAATGGTTCACGCCATTCTCTTTGCTGCTCCACAGAACTGCACTACCAGCTCTTTGGGGGCAGGGCCCACCATGTCCCACACCTCTTAAATCTCAACATCTAAGACAATGTCTACATAATAGTGCTTGATAAAGGCTGATGTTCAAGAACACTTTTGAAGTCTCTCAATTCACCCATGAGTTTTACAGGAAAACATGGAATTTTATTTTATAAAATTCAAAATATTATCAGTAAACTAATAATGTCTGTTAAATATTATGAGGTATTATATATTTGTCGTTACTGTATTTTTCCTTTTTTTTTTTTTTAAAACAAACATAGCTGTTTTTGCAGGAACCCACATGCCAGCTTCTTGTTTACCTTCCTTCTAGTGCAAAGGAAAAGTACAAAATTAGTACATCAATACCAAATCATTTGAAATATTCTTTCATTTAAATTGCTAATAACTAAAAGGTCAACATTTTTTAAATGGGACATGTGATAAAAAAAAAAGGTATAGTTTAAACCCAAGCATTTTATTTTCTTAGAGAAAGGAAATTAGTACATTCAATATTATGATCCTCCGAAGTTTATGATTTGTTGATATTAGGAAGTCAAGTTTATCACTTAGTAAGAATACTAAGGTTACATTCCAAATATGAGCAACAGAAAGCATAAACATATCTGAAGTCAGCACTTGTTTTTTAAAAGACTGCAAATAATTGACACAATAACTAATTACAAAAAGATAGGATCATTCACCTCCTATTAGCTCTGTTAATCATATCAGAACTAAAAGCAAATGGGCCTGAACATGAGTGATACTGTTGCTTACTGAGAAGTGGCAAGAAAGTTTCAAATATGTAGAGGTTCTGAGATGAATGATTACTATTACCTACCCTGGACAGCAATGCGACATGGAAAGAATCTAAATGAACCAATGTGGGTTTTAGCTACTGGCTCTCTACTTGCTAAAATGAAGATCATAGGATTAAACAATCATACAATTGGGAGATGGTCTGGCCAAACCTCATTTCAAAACCAAGGAAACTGAGGGCCCAAAAAGAAGGCAGATTCATCCCCATCAGAGAACTGCTTCCTGATAGGGCTGAGAGGAAATTCCCAACACTGGACACATCAAACCCTCAAGGCTCAAGGAGACATGGTGTGAGCAATCTTGAACTCAGCAGAGCCCTCCATGAGTTAAAGGGCCAGGTCAGCCCACCAGGGGGACATGGGAGCCAATATGACTCTAAAGATGGTATTGTGATCCTTACTGTAAAGTTCTCATTTGGGGACTTCAGCTTCTTAATCACTTGCAGATTTCTCATTCCTCTTAGTAGAGGAATGAGAACCCATTTCTTTATGGAACCCATGAGTACTTTGAATAAAGGTGCAGGCACTGTATTTGTCAATGGTGATATAAAGTGGGCAGGTAAATGGACCCAGTCCTTGATAATCTTTTCAACACAAGGTGCTATTTTAACACTCAGTGGAGCCACAAATTCTTGTGATTTGTTGTGGGATTCTGTGGCTCACTCAACACTTGGGCATCAGCGCTGGAAGCTCCTGAAGTCATCTGAGCCGCCACGCTCCCACCACTCTCCACTATTCCATGAAATAAGACTAAAGCATTCTGCAGCATTCTCAGAATGTTACAATGTCGCTCTGCAAGGATCTGGCTAGATTCTTCACTGGAAACCATGCAGTATGATTGGATTCACAAATATTTGTACATATTTACTATAATTTTGTGGGAAAGGTAACAAAATGAGCTTGTTGATAACTCTAAAAAGCATCCAGTAAATATTCACTTGTTATAGGATTACTTAGTGAGATGAAATTACTATATGTGACTATATGAGACTACATATATTACTATATGACAGACTATAATGGGAAACAAAAGCTCTGGAACTAGAGTGAAATATGTTACTTTTTGATTTTAAAATCTTTGTGAATAACCTAACAGTGATGTTACTACTTTTGTTCATCTATTCATGCACGCAAATAAAACACAGTCCTATAGATTTACATTTTAAAAAAATTTCAAAGATTAAAAAATAACAGCCTCTACAGAATCAGTAAAATGATTATGTGTAGAAAGTCCACCGAAACTAAGTATCTTTTAAACTGGAAGACAAATTATCTTCTATAATTATTATTAGAAATAATTTTTCCAGAAGTATTCACACAAATTAATTTTTAATAGTCTTCTCTCCCCCTCCAACTAATGGAAAACACTGATCTTCCACAATATTATTTACTTATTCAGTTCCACATACTAGTTTAGCTATTACAATGACATATTCCCTGTGATTTAAAATCTTTATATTTAAGATACTAGAAATAAATACAAATTTATCTTCCAACTAATATTCCTTGCATTCCCAAAACTTTTCTTGACATGCTATGATTTTACTTAAAGTAGTATTTTAGGGCAGGCACATTTTTCTGTTGTAGGATGTAATTTATACACATATTGTATCATCATTGAACTTATGATCACCAAATATCCAAGTGTCTGAATCTATTTCAAAATATTGCTTCAGGCTTATCAGTTAGAAGGTTATTAATCATTTGAAATCAAGAACCATAGTAAATATCATGACAAGTAAAACACTTTCTGAAGTAAGAATAAAAGAAAGGAATTCATGAAATGGGATCCACATTCAGAATAAGTAGGTAGGCAGATGAGAAGCAAAGCTTCTATACACCCTTTATATAAGAAAATATTAGGAAAAAAAAAATCTTTGATAGGCTAGGTCTGCCTTTTCCCCACTGAAACAACGTTTAATTTCACCTGTAATGTCAGAAGGCAGGCTTTTTAAATCAAAGGAGATCATCCATCTCACAGTTAAATACAGACAGTAATTTATGTACTCATTTCCTTTCCTGGGTTTCTACTTCACTCTATTGCAAACATAGATTTCTGCATAGCCATTCTATACATTCACAGAGAGGAGTATAGAAATCCTCAGAACTATTTATCTTTCAAGGTTTCCTTGGGAGACAATATTTCATAAATGATTCCTACCTCACTTTGCTACAGACTTCCAGAGCCATGCTAGAAAATATTTAAGCCAAGCACTCTCCTCTGATGACTGAATGAATAAGAGGTGGTTTCTCCACTAGGACTTTCTCTGAGCTTAAATTCTAGTTCAATATGAATTCTTCATACAAAATTATTCAATTAGAAAATCTCAAAAAGTCTTTACCTTTCTCAAAAGCCATGAGGAAAAGACATTGATTTTGCCACACCAAATATTTAAAAACTTGGATAAGAAGTATCAAAAACAAAGTCAAAAGACAGGTTACAAAATGGAAAAAATACTTGAGAAGCATATTACAAGAAGCAATTTTACTTCGAGTATAAAAAGCTTTTACAAGTTATACAGACAAAAATCCTAAACTTGTGGTTTGTAGAAAAGACCTAAAATGGCTGATAAACATGTACGATCCTGAGTCTCAGTCATAGCTCAATAAAGGGCATGGGAAACCATGAGATGCAGCTTTTAACCTGTCCCACTGGCCAAGATGCAGCACTGGCAATACGCAGTGCTAGTGAAGATAAGGAGGACAGATACGCTCAAAACTATTGGTAGAAATAGAAATCTGTGCAGCTTTCCTGAAATGCAGGAGGTAGGACAGTATTTCTTTAAGAACACATAAGCACATTTTTTTGACGCCACAATTCTACTTTAAGAAATGGATCTCATAGTTATCTTAATATCTATGGCCAAAATATGCCAGAACAATATAGAGCTAACAATATATACTGCATTGTCTCTAATATCTAAAAATGAAAAAACCACCTAAATGTCCATTAATAAGGAAAAGATTAAATTAATTATAATACATCTATAAAACTGGGGCCCTAGGCATCTACCGACAGAATGGAGCTCTCAGACATATTAAAAAAGAAGATAAGTATATTACACATATTTCTAGATGTATAAGGTATATAAATATATAGTAGAATTCCCATCAGTATAAAAGACAAAGTATAATATATATATACTTACACATGTGAACACAGACACATACACTGGTGGGTGGAACTGGGTGAGAGTAGAGGAGCTTGAGATTTTCACTCTGCATTCCATATTTTCTTATAGAGCTTTAATTTTTCCCCATTGTTTATATGTTACTTTAAACACTTGTAACTTAAAGCACTAACTAAAGGTAAGTTTCATTTTGATAAAAAGAACAATGCCTATACATTATGTGGGAAACCCTCCATGAAAATACCCAGAAGGAAATGGCTGTAATATAAGGCACCTTCCTGATGTCTTTCTGATTTAATCCGAGTAGCATTTGAAGGTAATCATAGGAGCTTTGTGAATTTCCTGTCGCGAAGCTAAAATCAAGGCAGTTGGTGAGAAAAATCCATATCGTGTAACATTAAAGCATTTCTTTAAAAAAAAAAAAAAAAAGCTCAGTATCTCAAGAGATATTCTGATACCATCTTTTAACAAAACTTAGGGGTTTGGAGAGGGGTAAGCTTAGCTGGTGATAAACTCTTTCATTACAAAACAAAACCCAAACCCAACAAACAGCTTAAAATTCCAACTAGTGCTTCTACAATGCAAAAACATACTTTTCATATCCTAATATTGGGAGAGGGAAGAGTGTATTCCTTGTGAAAAAAGATTTCTGGTTGATAGAAATGAACACACTTTCATGCATTAAGAATTAGAGCTTGAAAGGAGTCAGCCTGACGTCAGCAATGTAAACTTTGAGAGAAAAACATGAGCTTTTCCCACTTCATCGTGCTCTGTTTCAGCTCCGACGGCACAACTGCGCACAAGGCTTCCTCCCCGGGCTTTATGCAGTGCTGTCGCCTTGCACTCACCTGTCAGGCTGTCTGGGCGAGGTGGAACCATTCTTTCGTAGATTTCATACTGCTGCTGTCCAAATTGTTCCATGTCGTGAACAGTCCTTTGCAGTGAAGGTCCCAGATGTTGTGGTACGGCGGTCATCCCTGAGCGTTTGGGGGACGACGACCCCACCTGGCCTTGGGATGGGGAAGCTACTCGAGTCTGTGCATCCATCAGGGTCAGCGGGGACCCTACTCTGGCGGTAGTTTGGTACTGAGGGGTTGGTCCGTTGGGATTGGAGGTCTGCCGGGAGGTGACTGACCCAATCCGACGTATAGCTGTTGGGGAGGCGGGTCTCTGTGTGGCGTATGGAGAGGCTGCCCGCTGAGCAGGTAACGTGGTGGAAGAGTATGCACTGGGGTTCAGTGGTCGGGAGTCGGTCACTGACGGAGAGCCAAATCCACTACCCAGAGAAGTTCTCAGTGACCCCCTTGAAGGAGACACGCCTGTGCTGATAACATAAGAAGGAGACTGTGCTCTAGATGGAACTGAACTAACTCTTCTCATGGCCCGATTGGCTACTGATGGCTGATGAAAGGGGGGAGAAAAGAGAACGGGTTTATCCAGGGTTTTGTGTCCACTGTCATTACAGAAACAAAATGCACATAGCTCACTAAAGAATGTGAATTCACGGTTTTTCCCTTTTTATGCTTTAGAGCTGGGTATTTGTCCTTATTGTGCTTTACTTGGTCTACCTTTTCTTGGTAGTTTAACCTCTATCTTTCCCCCTTCAGAATACTAAAAACCAACTAGTAAAGAGAGATCTGAAGAATACTTAAATATTCCTTTTTCTTTCGTCTTTCTATATTTTACCCTCTTGCCTATGCATTTTTCGTAACAGGTAAGATGTTGTATTCGATGCTAAGTGAAATAAGACAGAAAGACAAATACCATATGATTTCACTCACACAGAACTGAAGAAACAAATGAAGGAACAAAGAAAAACAAGACAACGGAATTAAAAACAGACTTCTAATACAGAGAACAAACTGGTGGTTCCCAGAGGGGAGGCAGGTCGGGGGATGGGCGAAATTATCAGATAAAGGGAATTAAGAAAACACTCATAGTGATGAGCACTGAGCAATAGAATTGTTGAATTGCTATATGGACATCTAAAACTAATATAACACTGTATGTTAATTATACTATAATAAAAAATATGCTGTACTGCAAGTGTAAAGGGTCACTGGAACAATCTACTTTATTTTGTGCCCTGTGAGTAAAATTTTGGCCAAGGTAATGCATTTATGTAAAACAAAACAAAACAAAACAAAATTTGAATGCATTAATCTAAATGTAGCTAGAGGACTGTCTATAATTTACTCATCTTTATGGACTGGCCCCATTAACAAAAGGAATGGTCTCTCAATGTGGAATAAATGAATGTTTGCATAGGACCTGGGGTCCAAAGCTCTCCTCTGTTTATCTACTCTCAAGGGACAGCTTGGTTGCACAGGTGCTCCAGCCAATTTCTCTTCTTGTGGCTCAGGCGTGGCTCCTGGTCATTTTGGGTATTTCTTTCTACCTCCTTTGATGTATGAGCTCTTAACTTTAGCTGGTGGATTTAAAGAGATGTAAAAAAGTACCCCAAAGTCTGCTGCAGCAGGAGGAATGCTCAAAGTCTCTGGTGGGTTCTTGGCTAGCCAGCTGGAAAAGACCAGAATGGGAAATGAAGAACATTTCTGCTATGGATGGTCCTACTATGAATCTGCATACTCCTGCATACTAGGTCTCAGAGGCCTTTCTTGATGCAGCACATTGAGGGATGGTGGCTGGAGGGGCACTGGCCTGAGAGGAATAGGCCTAGGATCTGACAGCAGGGTGCTGAGCTGCAAGCCCAGGACTAGGCTACTGGAGTACAGTTCACACCAACCCCCTCTCACCTTTAATTAGGACACTAAGAGGACAAACTGGAATAAGGCAAGGACTCTGTACACTCTTAGATGTCATTAAGAGGAAGAATGCTTTGTCTTGTGAAGACAAGCAAGTAGACCTATGCGTGCTCAAACTCAACAACTCTGGGAGGGCAACAGCCATGGAGAGAAGATCTGGGGTGGGAAAGCGATGGTAAATAAAACAACAAGGCAAGAAAGAGGGAGTTTGCAAATGAGTAGACAGTTGGAAAGTTAAAATCTGTGCTCAGCGTTTAGAAATAGTGTTAAAAATAAGTTAAGAAGATAACACATATGAGCGATTTCCTACCAAAATGGGATACTTGGTCTAAGAGCTAGAAATGTGTTGCCCAGACTACATGCAAATCAAGAGATTTCAGAGACCCCCTTGCAACCTAATTCTTCAGCTCTAGGAACAAAATCAGCTTACCATAAGTTGAGAAAAAAGAGGTAACATGCCCACTTTTGGGGGAGGGGGAGACAAATTTTTGTAGTTAAGATCATTACTATTCTAAAGTGTGACCAAACCAGCCAACATAAAAATTCACCTAAGCAGATAAATTCCTGTAAGCACTTAGTCCAGAGCATCCCTATCAGCAAAGGAATAAATGTATACTCTAAGGACTGGGGGTGCGGCTTGGCTTAAAAATGCATGCAACAGGAACATGATGATTGGACAAGAAAAAAAATTCATGAGCTGTATTTATTTTTGTTTTAATACAGAAATGTTTCTCATTACTTAAAAATTTCTGGGCGCTTGGGTGGCTCAGTTGGTTAAGCAACTGCCTTCGGCTCTGGTCATGATCCTGGAGTCTCGGGATTAGTCTCACATTGGGCTCGCTGCTTGGTAGGGAGTCTGCTTCTCCCTCTGACCTCTCCCCTCTCATTTTCTCTCAAATAAATAAATGAAATCTTAAAAAAAAAAAAAAAAAAAAGAAATCCATTAAAAAATTTTTTTCTTCTATATTGTTGAGCCAAAGCGCCAAAGCCCTCTTGTGTTTCTCCTTCGGCATGGAGAGCCTGGTCCACTGTGGTTTTACCTGTAGGGCTCCCTCTATTACATCATCATCAGATTAGTGGCTGCCTAACTCCTTGGATGATCTTGCCATTTTTCAGCTCCCCAGAAATCAGTGGGGTACCTGGACAGATTGTCATTCTCACTGGTTTACTCTCACTCAGGATCCTACTGCTTCCATTAATTCTGGTCCATGCTAGTGGACTGATGTGAATAAAGTGGCAGTGTGGGAGGAGCTAAGGAGTTTTTGTAAACATAGGCTATTTTATTTTTTGACCAAAAAGTTAGAAAATCCTAACTTAACAGAATGGCTACACTTGTATATGATAATCTTCCATAGACAAGAATATATAAAATCTTTTTTCTTTTTTAAAGATTTTATTTATTTATTTGACAGAGAGAGAGATCACAAGTAGGCAGAGAGGTAGGCAGAGAGAGAGAGGGGGAAGCAGGCTCCCCGATGAGCAGAGAGCTGGATGTGGGCTCGATCCCAGAACCCTGAGATCATGACCTGAGCCGAAGGCAGAGGCTTAACCCACTGAGTCTCCCAGGCACCCAAGAGTGACTACATTCTAACAAATAATTGTGATTTCAGGGAACAATTCCAAAGGTGAAGGCAAAAAACTTTGGTTGGAACAGGCCAGTCCCATTTTATTCAGGCGTGAGAATAGTGTTCTGCCCTCTGGATTCTCTAGAACATATTGTAGCTCTAGCATTTTCAGGAACACACGACCCCTAGAGGCACTACAATGATCCACCCAGTTTTCCCATACTCCTGCCCTGGACTCTTCCTTCCATGCCAAACTTGCTTCTTCTAAAAAAAATTATTCTCCTGTATCTGGAATTTGTCTAAATTCATTAATTGGAGCTAATAAATAACTCCTACAAGATTTTTTTTTTTAAAAAATATCACAGACCTGAATAGTGTTAAAATGATTTTACTACTTTGTCCATTCTATAAGATCAGAACTGTACGAACTGATTTTACATCTAATACAGAATACTTACAACAGATATTCGGTTAGGAGGCTATTTCTTCACAAGGCTCTCGATGTGCTTGGCTTACCTGAACCAGTGTTTGTCCTTCAGCTCTTGAATTCCTCACCAAATGGTTATTAGTTGATCCTATGAATGAATGCTGTAGTCTATTTTCTGCTTTACTCAAATTCTGGCTGTTGTGGAAACTCCCTGCTTCCTGGTATCCACTGTCAGAATAAGAATTCATTTGTGTTGAACTTCTTGAGTTACCCAATGATCCTGAAGGAATAAAACCAGCAGGAAATATGTTTATTTTACACTTCTGATGCTCATTTTCAAATAGCACAAATTAAAAGCAAATCGATACTTAAAAGATAATACAACAGACCCTCACTTTCATGAAGAGATGTCTGTTCTGGTGAATAGAGGGTCCCCTGTTCTGGCTCTGTCCTGATGAGATAGTTGTTGGGGTGGACAGCGTCAGAAACTCTAGGTTTGTTTACACCAGTATTTGGCACATCTGTAAGAAGATAAGTTTAATCAGCTAAATCTAATGACAGTATTACATCAAAACTTGCTATAAAGGTTCAGATATTTGTAACTTCTTATAATCTACATGTTAATACTATACCATTTTCATTGTAAACTGCACAATCATTTAGACTCTTTTTATATGAAAGTGTTTCACTCATTTTATTAATGTTTAATTATTAATAAAATTTATAAATTTTATGACAAATTTTCATCCTGATTACCACCCCAAGTTAACTTATATATTATAGGAAATTAAAAATCTGAAAGCTGACTTTGTTTCTCCTTGAAAAACTCACCTCTCAAGTGACTTCTTCCAAGAGGAAGACTCAGGGTAGGGATGGTGGCCAAGTGTTTAATAAAGGACCCTCCATACCTCCAAATGTTTGGAGAAAAAAAAACAAAACAAAACCTTGCATGGTGTTTATATTATTGAACTTGGTAATGAAATCTCTGAAGGCAGAGCTAGGGTTTTATGTTTTATTTCATGTTATCTAAAATCAATGTAACTCTGTATGGTGTTCTCAGAGTTACAAATGATGGAAATTTTAATTTTTTATCTATTTGCTTACCTTCCTCTTTTTAGTCTTTTTCTGAATCAATATAGACATATCTAAACCTGATTCTTGTTTCCCCGCTCTGAATCTGTCTCTCCCACTACCTTATTTTACTTTCAACTGTGTCATTTTGCCTTCTTGATCTTAAAAACAAAACTATTTATCCCCTTCCCTATCTCTGACATCTGTTTTGTATGCTGTAAATTGGGGTGGTGTAAATCACACAATCTTGCCCCATTTCCATTCAAATGTGACCTCTTTTCTCTATTTCTTCAAAATATATTTGCCCATCTTCTGATTATCTTCAGAAGTCTCTTCTTCAAACTTAACCTTCAGGTTGCTAACAAACATTTTTTTCAGGAATGCTGCTTCAGGATCTCTTCGAAGCTTTACATAAAGTCCTTATCACATTTTGAGTTTCCTAAGGATTTCAATGTTTTCATTAGTCTTTCCTTTCTTTCTTCCTCTAAGACTCTAAGAATGATGCAGCTATGGGAAAAGATAGGTGTGCATGGGAGACACAGGGAGCATCTGGGGGAAAGGAGCTTAGGAAAAATTTCCTATAGGAAGTAAAGCTTGCCCCTTCTTTACCACATGTAAACTCTCGCCACTAGTGTGTAAGCTCAGCGCCAGCAGGGACTTTTGTCTGGTCAGTTTATGTTATGTCCTCAGTGCCTGTGATAGGTACATTGTACTCCGTAGGTGACTGGTAAGTATTTGTCAAATAAATTTCCAGGTAAGAAGAGCAGCTTCTCGTTATTGAGTGTGGATTCACACCTGGCACTGTGCTGTGGCTTTATTATGTTCAATAAAGTTTATCTATGCAAAGCAAAGTAAAACTTGTAGGCATTGCTGATTAAGCTAGTTTGGAAAGCAAATACAAGTTTTATAGGAGAGCCGGGAGCCCCGCTGCATTCTAAACCTTTAAGCCTGACACTGAATTCAATCCAAGGTTTTGTTCCCTAGCCTCCAGAAAGATTCACTGACATTCTTAATATAGGTTTTTAACAACCTGCCTCTTGATTTATTATTTGACAGTACACTTCTAGTGGTAGAGTTCTGTGACAGTTCTGAATTCTGAAGTTTGGAATTTCCATAAAGATCACAGATTGTATATGGTTTCCTTGGTACACACTGAAACCTGATCTGAGGCTGTGTCAGGCTGATGATCCCGGGGAGTGATCCGCTTCATTCGTAAGTCTCCTGTTACGAACTCGGGTTCTACCTATTCTTATGTAGCACTTCTGGCTAAAATGCTATGAAGGACTAAGGAAAATACGTAGTTTGCTAGGCTACTAGAGTATTATGTGGAGTTGGTGTGCCGGGGAATAGTGACATGAGGGACAGCCGGACAGCAGGGCTGTGCCCCAGTCTACCTTGACTTCATCCAAAATGGAGCTCTGACACATCGAACGTGAAACGGCAACCCTCTGGAGATATGGAAGCACCCCTGTGGGAGCTCCAAGACTTCTCCTATGTGGAAAATGTACCATTTTTTAAAAGAAAAAGAGGTTTAGATAGTTCTTAGCTTCAGCTTTAGTACAAGATTAAAACATGGGACACCAATACATCAAAGCTTTTGGCTTGGAAACACCAGGTGGCATGCAGTGTCAGGAGCTGAAAACTTATCACCATGGAAACCAAAACCCATTAGAGTCCAGGCATGCCTCTTTTTTCTCTTTTTAACTATTAGGAACTAGTATTTAAATAGGAAAAGAGAAAGAGGCCCCTAAAAGATCTCTACCTCAGCAATTGTGTCTCCTCATCCAGTGGAACAGTTCTTCACAAATCGTGTGACAAACAACTGTGCTCATTTAAACTCTTCTTTAAGAGAAGCTATTTTAAAATAAATAATCTTAAACAGATCAAGCACAAATTGTGGGGTACAGGATTCCACACTGGCCATCCTAATTAACAGAATTAGTATCTCAAAAATACAAAAATAAACAAAATAAACAAAATTACCCTGAAAGTAACACAACCATGTACCCTCTTTAAATATTAGTATCCATTTCTTATACTTTTAAAGTTTATTTGAGAGAAAGAGAGGAGCAGAGGGAGAGAGTGAGAGGAGAGGGCGAGGGGGAGAGAGAATCTTAGACTCCCTGCTGAATGCACAGTCCTATGTGGGGCTCGATCCCACAACTCTGACATCATGACCTGAGCCACGATCCATAGTTGGATGCTTAACCAAGCTACCCCGGAACCCGTTTCTTATACTTTTTTTTTTTTTTTTAAAACATGACTCTTTCTTTTTTTTTTTAAGATTTTATTTATTTATTTGACAGACAGAGATCACAAGTAGGCAGAGAGGCAGGCAGAGAGAGAGGAGGATGCAGGCTCCCTGCTGAGCAGAGAGCCCTATGTGGGGCTCGATCCCAGGACCTGAGATCATGACCTGAGCCGAAGGCAGAGGCTTTAACCCACTAAGCCACCCAGGTGCCCCCGTTTCTTATACTTTTAAATGTAAGACCTCAAAAAAAAATAGAACATGGAAAAGGACAGTGAGATGGTAACTAGAACACTAAAATACTAAATTCCCATGTCCTCCAAATCTAATTTGACGATTTAAATACCTGAGTTATTTAGAGAACAGGGTCTAAATTTTATTTCTTTTTAAAGATTTTTTGATTTTTAAGTAATCCCTACACCCAGTGTGGGGCTTAAGCCCACAACCCCAACATCATAAGCTACCATTCCACTGACCAAGCCACCCAGGCGCTGCCCCTATTTTTAAGTAAACACTGAAGTTAAAGTTTTAAAAAAGTTGATAAATATGTATTTATATTATAACTATGATATATTATCATATTAATCAGCTACAAAGCAACCAATTCTAAACTATCCAGGGGGTCTTTGGTCATTTTTCTACTTCTATAATGAAGCCCAATGGTAATATATATCTGCAAAGACAAAAAGATATTGGTATCTCTTCTCAATCATTAAAAGAATGTTAAATCATTTTTATACTGTTTTATTATTATTTACTGTTTTCTTGACAACTTGTAATTCCCAAATTACACACAAATAAATATATACACACATGGTTGTTATTAGTAAGAGGGCCCAGTTCCCCCTCATTGTAGAAGGTATTTTTATTGTAGTAGGGTATGGTTCAAAATTATTAACTATGTATTATTTATGTAGTCTTACTTTAAAATTAATGTCTTTTAAAAATAAGTGCTATGAGGAATAAAATAAGACACTAGTCAAATGTACCAGAGAAACCAGTCTTACAAGATGGGATCACTTCAGGATCACTGCCATAAACTGGAGTGAAATAGCTGGCATGTTGTGATTTAGCACAATGAGAACATGAAACCGAGAGACGTTTTGATGAACAAAAATGGCAAACGGAGAACAGACACTTTTCCAAGCAAGACATACAAATGGCTAACAGACACATGAAAAAATGATTCAAATAAAAAACCACATTGAGATACCACCTACCACCAGGTAGAAGGGCCAAAATCAACAAGACAGTAAACAACGTGTATTGGAGGGGATATGGAGAAAGGGGAACCCTCTTGCACTGTTGGTGGGAATCCAAGTTGGTGCAGCCACTCTGGAAAACAGTGTGGAGATTCCTTAAGAAATTAAAAATAGAGCTTCCCTATGACTCTGCAATTGCACTACTGGGTATTTACCCCATAGATACAGATGTAGCGAAAAGAAGGGCCATCTGTACCCCAATGTTCACTTTATTATTTTTTTAAAGATTTTATTACTTATTTGACAGAGAGATACACAGTGAGAGAGGGAACACAAGCAGGGGGAGTGGGAGAGGGAAAAACAAGCTTCCTGTTGAGCAGGGAGACCAATGTGGGACTCGAACCCAGGACCCTGGGATCATGACCTGAGCCAAAGGCAGATACTTAACAAATGAGCCACCTAGGCGCCCTGTACCCCAATGTTCACAGCACCAATGGCCACAGTCACCAAACTGTAGAAATAGCCAAGATGCCCTTCAACAGACAAATGGATAAAGAAGATATGGTCCATATATACTATGGAGTATTATGCCTCCATCAGTTAGGATGAATATCTAACTTTTGTAACAACATGGATGGGAGTGGAAGAGATTATGGTGAGTGAAATAAGTCAAGCAGAGAGAGTCAGTTGTCATATGGTTTCACTTACTTGTGGAGCATGAGAAATAACACAGAGGACATGGGGAGATGGAGAGGAGTGAGATGGGGGAAATCAGAGGGGGAGACGAACCATGAGAGACTGTGGACTCTGAGAAACAAACTAAGGGTTTTGGAGGGAAGGGGAGTGGGTGGTTCGGTGAACCTGGTAGTGATACTAAGGAGGGCACATATTGCATGGGGCACTGGGTGTGATGCATAAACAATGAATCTTGGAACACTGAAAAAATAAGTTTAAAGTTTAAAAAAAAATGGAAAACAGAATGTCTATGCTACTTCTTTCATCTGTGTACTTTAAGAATATGTGTTACTTTTTCACAAACATGTTTTGTGGAACATCAGAAATATTTTATGGGGCATTTTCAAACATCAAATTAGCATCTTCTATGAAAATGCATGTCTAAGAATATGGAACTTTAACAAACTTCAAGGAAGAATGAAATAATCTCCATTTGTGTTTTGTGAATGGGAGATTATTGGAACCAGGGTCCTTCTTGCCTGCTACATTTCATCCGAGTGCCCCCAAATCACCTAAACAAGGGCAATTAATTAGAAAAAGCAGAAGGCTGCAGCTAAGAAAATACTAGGGGGTAAGGGACACTAATGCTGTAGGGCGACATAAATCTCATGTATTATCCACCATTAAGCTCACACTGAAAGATAAAACACAAAGTGTACTATGATTTATCTCCCAAATACACACCAAGTGTGCATTGAAAATAGGCTCAGGAAACAGACCAAGGTCTCTCTAAATAACCTGAAATTACTGAAATTGCTCTGCTTTGTTAATCTCTGTGTCTTACTGTTTATGGTATATGAAATGGAGGTCTATACTATGTGTTAAATCACCATGGAAACAGGAACCTAGAGATTAGTAAGGAGATTTTAAGTATATACAACTCTGTAACTAGTCTTTCACAGTCCAGCATATTATAACTTTTTGCTAGATTCTTCTTGTTTGTGCCTGTTCTGAGTTGCTATGGTGTTTAAAGGTTTGCCCTTACATAAAAGATAGTGCAATGTGAGTTTTGGCAGGACTCCTGGGATGGTAATGGAATGCAGTGTTAAGGCAGATGATGCTGTCTTTGACAGTTAAGGGAATTGAGTAGCTCTCTTTTCTTCCAACTTTGGCCTGTGAGTTGAGGTTAGGCTTTCATACTCTGAGTGGCAACACTTTATGAAAATATGAGTAGAAAATTTTGTCTTTTTTTTTTTAATTTTGTCTTATGGGGACTCAACTTCCTGTTTGGCTCTGGTATTCTGGCTTCTTGTAGGGCGACAGGTTCAGGAGAGAGTCTACATTCCACAAAGCTACAACAATTTTCCAGTGCCTTCTATGGCTAAGAAGCAAAGCTCTATTCCAAATTCTGGAAGAGAACATGGATGATGGCCTTGAAGACTTCTCTTCAGTAACTTCTTCGATGTACAAGATTCACTTCTACAGCAGGTAACCCAATTACTGGAGGAAATGAGATGATTGGGAAATACTGTTGCTGAGTGGAAATGTGAATAGGGTAATGGAAACATGAACCATAAAAACATTCTTTGATTCACAAAAGACACAGATAGACATTGACTAATAACTTAAGATCATAGATATGTGGGGTGTATGGACTCAAAATATGAATTACTATTTACATATGATATCCTCTAAGAGCTAGGCTTTAAAATAAGTTAAAACCTGCAAGAATGGGCAGAAGCTCTTGTTTACTGAACTATTTCTTTCTTTTTTTTTTTTTTTTAAAGATTTTATTTAACAGACAGAGATTACAAGTAGACAGAGAGGCAGGCAGAGAGAGAGAGGAGGAAGCAGGCTCCCTGCTGAGCAGAGAGCCCGATGCGGGACTCGATCCCAGAACCCTGGGATCATGACCTGAGTCGAAGGCAGCGGCTTAACCCACTGAGCCACCCAGGCGCCCCTACTGAACTAATTCTTGTCTGGTTCCCTTGAGTGTATCTAGATTCTTGGATCTTATACATACTTATGCTATCTTTTAAAATATTGAGACAGTGGCTCTAAAAATTTTACTCATCTAGAAAATGTTGAGTGAAAAGCCTTGGAAAATGGAAACCATTAATGAAGTATCTTCTAGTTCACTTTAAACTTTGCTCTAAACATCAATTAGCCTGCCTTAAAAACCACTGTAAAAGCTTATCAGTCTGAATTCAATTTTGTGGCTTAAGCAAACTCACTTTCTGCATAAGCTGGTATAAAGCACTTTATTCAATTTCTATAATGCAAATCTAAAAGTATTTTATAGTTTTATATGCCACCAGAGAGATCTCTTCTTCATAATATTTTAAAATTCCTGAAATCTGTTCAGGAATACATAATGATTAAAAAATAATCATTAGAAAAAAAGGTCTTTCTGCAAATAGTCATATTAAAATGAGTATTTATCAATTTTGAGTATTTTGAGTCCAGGCATGAATTAAAATACAGGTGTTACACTTACCATAAAGCATTTATACATGTAAGAGGAAAACTAGAAAAATAAGGAGTTTAGAACTATAAAGATGAAAAGAAATAGATCACACATGTCAAGTTTCCAACACTGAGTTTACAAGTAGGTGATCATAAAAGGCAACGGGCCTCTTGCTTCCTACAGAGAAAGCTAAAAAAGAATCAAGGATTTTCTGTGATGTAAAAAAATCAGTGATCTATGGAATATAAGTGCTCAGAAATCATTCAAATTCAAAAATACACTTCATTCCTTTTAGGGCAAAATAATGTTACCAAATATAGAAAAGGGTATATTTGATAGTAGGTGATACAAGACAGATACCCTCTGCTAAAATTAAACAAAAAAAAAACTCCCCAAAACAAAAGCCAAGAAAAGGTTTTTTTAAAAAGATTTTATTTATTTATCCAAGAGAGAGCATTAGCAGCGGGTGGGGAAGGGGAGTGGTGGAGAGTAAGGGAGGAGGGGGAGAAGAGGTGGTGGGGGCCAGCGGGAAAGGGACAAGCATATTTCTGCCTGAGCAGAGAGCTTCGCTCAGGACTGGTCACCTAAGCCGAGGGCAGGTGCTTAGCCAACTGAGCAACCTAGGTGCCCCAAGAAAACTTCTTTAAAACAAAACCCATAGAAATCTCTAAGGGTAGAATGATATTCCTATCAAAAAGAACAGAAAAGGCCTTCTAAAACTAGGTTTTACTGTGGTTTTCTATTGGACTATCTTTTTTGGTATAGATTATAACGGTAGAGCTAAATGCAGACTAACTCTGGCGTAGGAATGAAATGTGGGGTTACAGATGGTAGCCTTTCTGACATTTCCCAAAGCAACAGCTGTAAACTGAGGAAGTATGTGGCTCTGTGTGTTGAGGAGGTTGTAATGGGAAAAGGAGCTTTTAAACATGATACTTTCTATTTTATTTTAGGCAGTTAATAGAATATTTGTTCACATATCTCTAAAAGAGAAAAACACTTAAATATTTGTTTAACATGTTTATATTAAACATAAAATGATAGAGGCTAACACTGGATATGTGATTTTATTTTATTTTTTTAAGATTTTATTTATTTATATGTCAGAGAGAGAGAGTGAGCACATAAGCAGGTGGAGCAGCAGAGGGAGAAGGAGAAGTAGGCTCCCTGGTGAGCAGGGAGCCCAATGTGGGACTCGATCCCAGGACCCTGAGACCATGACCGGAGCTGAAGGCAGACGCCTAACCAACTGAGCCACCCAGGTGTCCCGGATATGCAATTTTAATACAAAGTCCTACCCTACCAGGCACCTGGGTGGCTCAGCTGGTAAAGCAAAGTGCCTGGCTCTTAATTTTGGCTCAGGTCAAGAACTAAGGGTCATGAGATTGAGCCCTGTGTTGGGCTCTGTGTTGAGCATTGAGCCTACTTAAGATTCTCTCCCTCCATCTTCCTGTCCCTCATCCTGTGCCTGTGCTCTCTTTCTCTAAAAAAAAGTCCTAATTCAGTATATTTAAGTCTTATGGGGATGTGTAACATACATCCCCATAAAGTATGAATAAATGGTGTAGGAACATTCAGATACATATTTGCTAAAGCAAAATGCTAACATTCTTATTTGGTGCTTGCCACCCATGCCCATCCTCTGTCCAGTCTTTTCACTACAAGCATCTTTGCTACAGATTAGTTTACCATAAGCAATTTCAACACACTTTGCTGTGTCACTAACTGGCTGTGAGCCAAGTCTGCCATACAAGATAATTAAAAAAAACCTGGTTGACAATTTGTTTTCTTTTCTTTCTTGATATAGTACTCTTAAGCCCTCGTAATAGTCTATATACTGGTGCAGAGTTCTGAGCCCACAGTTCGCACAGAACTTTGGGACATCTATCAATGGACATGTGAAAAGTATGCCAAGAACAAACAACAGCGTAGAAGCCTTATCACAGCACAACACAAAATTCAGGTTCAAAGATGTATTCTAATATTTGAAACCTGATGCCTCTCCTAATGAAGAAAACAGAGAAAATGTGATGCCAAACACGGAGACACATCAGCAAGCCAAAGTGTATAATGCTATCAACCAGAGATTTGAAGATAAATGCTGGGGTCCAATCTACAATATAGAAGCAGTATTGCTAGGACTCTACAATATACGTTTTGAACGTACTCAAATATTTTGCCCTTTGCAATAGTCTTCTACATTTTGCTACTCATTTTTCTTATTTCATTATGTCCTTTGAATGAATCTCTTTTTTTTCCGTGATTTTATCTTTTACAGCACAACTGCCTTATGGCTAACTAGTTATGCTGCGAAAGTATCTGCGCTATGATGGGTACAGTGAAGCGGCCTAGAACCGGCACAAACACAGCGGTGAGTGCAGAGTTCTAAACTAGCAGAGAGGCTGATGTCCAGCATGGCAGAGGTAACTCGGCTTAAATTAGGATTCATTTAACAAAATCCCACCAGTGTGGAAAATAGACATTAAATCATGTCTACTGGCTGGAAACTGTCATCTCATACTGCATTCATCTGTGTCATGGCTCAGTATGGCCAACAGCTGGCTGGACTTAACATGTGTCAGTGTGATGTACTGTTTTAACCCCCAATATGCTGACCCTTTGTTTAAAGAATCTGTATTTAAGTTTTTTAGAATTAAAGTTTTTAAACATAAAAGGAGAGAGAGAAGGGGCGCCTGGGTGGCTCATTTGGATAAGCGTCGGACTCTTGATTTCAGCTCAGGTCACGATCTTAGGGTCATGAGATCAAGTCCCGTGTCAGGCTCCATGTTTAGCATAGAGTCTGCCTGGAGCTCTCTCTCCCTTCCCTCGAAAGTAAATAAATAAATCTTTAACCAAAACCCCCCCAAACAAACAGAAGTATAATTAGCAACCCTCCCAATTTAATTATTACAACATTATGTCATACTTTTTATGCTCCATTTATTGCTTTTTCCTTTCTTCTGTTAAAGAATTTTAAAACAGACCCCTCACATAAGATCATTTTGACTCTAAATACTTCCATATGTAGCTCTGTAAAATACGGACTTCAAAAAACGACATTTATTCCATCACACCACATAAAGAGTTCACAGTCACATTTTCCTGATGTCTCAAAAATTTTTCTTCAGTTGGCTTGTACTTGTCAGGCTGAAATAAGACTTACAGATAGTGTTGGACTCTGATTGTTACTTAGTACCTTAAGTCTAAAAAGGGTTCTCAGACCCTCATTTTCATTTTCTTGGCTCACTGAGGGAACTACAGCAATAAACTCAGGATGCTCCATATTCTGAATTAGTGTGTGGGTTTCTCACGATGGCAGGTACGTATCCTCTAACCTCTGTATGTCTTTTAAGCAGAAAGTTAGAACTAGAAGTTTTCAGGCCAAACTTTTGTGGTTAGAATACTTTATGGATGGTGTTGTGTACTTTATGTCCTGTCGTATTGTAATGTTAACAGTTAAGATCAGTCAGTCAATTCAAGCGGTGGTAGTCTGATCTTTCCATATTTTCAAGTTCACCATCAACCTCTCTCCTAATGCAATGATTCCCAACCTTGCTTGCGTACTGTAATGGCCTGGGATAGGGGTGGGTGTAGAGCTCGGAAACTATTGCTGAGTCCCATGCCCAGGGATTCCAATTCAATCAGCCTAAGCTGAGGTCTGAATATTAGGAGTTTAAAAACTCCCAAGGTGTTTTAACGTGCAGCCAGGATCGAGAATACAGAGGTTTCTGCATACACTGACAATCTTTGCTTGAATCAATTATTTCATTAGGCAATGCAAATTGGTGATTTTTCTAATTTTATTGTCCTTTCTACATTTATCAGCAGAAATTCCTTTGGTATATTTTAGATATCTTTAAAATCTATTAATGGCCAGGGTTATTTGGTTATCCTAAAATATAATCTGTATAGGCCTGGCAGGATAAACTTTTAATTCTTTTCTTTTATTACCAGTAATTAGATTAATTTACTTATGAGTAAGGCAGTATTCTCAGACTGTAGTGTGGATCATGGGGGGATCGTCAAAGACCATTGATGCCTGGTTCAGAGCCCAGACTTATCAGCTCTGCAGGTGACATGAATATACAGCAAAGCTGGGGACCTCTGGAATGAGGTGTTGGTACTCGATTACCTCCACAGTGAAAAGTTTGTTTTTCGCTTGTTCTGGTAGTGGCTGTTGCATTTTTGTTGACAGAAAAATGTATGTGATCATTTTGATCCAGATATGAAAAGAAAAGAAAGACAAGAAACATGAAAATTTTATGAAATTCCAAGATTGGGTTGATTCCTAACTTCCATAAGAACTAATCAAATGGAAGAATGGTCAGTGGTATGCTGGTCTTCACATAATGTTCTGACTTAACGAATATTTAAAAATCATTTAAGATTACTATTTAATCTGTCCATAATAAAGCTTATGATATAGGGGAACTAGAAAAAAATGGCTTTTTTAAAGTCTAATAACTTATTAAAATTTTATATATTCATGAAAATTTACACTCCTCTACTCTGGCAACATAGTAAGCACTGATAGACATAACAATTGGTATAGGTGGGAATGGGTATTTAACAGGGACCCTCTCAGACTCTGAGAGTTGGCATAAAGGTTATTTTAAACTAAAGACATTTGCAATTCAACAGATGTAGAAAGAAACCTTCATGGAGCATCCCTTATTTCACCAAAAAGCAGAAACGTCTGGGAGTGAGGCTGCCATGGGTTCTCTCTGGGGAGATTTATGGCATGAAGAAACAAACGGGAGGACCACTTGCACCTGCATAAACAAACATTATCACAAGATTTCTTATACCTGTTTGTTCCCCTAGAAACCCATTTGTTTTTCCCCACAGAAGCCTTTTCTGCCCACTTCCTCTACTCCATCAAGTTAGGTAGATAAAATATTTAATCTATTATTATATTTATAATTTAAGTATATTTATTATTATTATTTAATATTTACCTAAAAGGCATTTTAGGTAAAATACTTTTGTGAGCTCCTATGTGTATACGAATATTTGGGGATTATTCTTCTATTGTCCGTTAAATCACTGGCCACCCCCAGTCACTTAACCTAAGAAAGCAGAGGAAAAGACTCACCCCTCCCACATATCGTTAGGCATTTTTGGTGGGCAATTTGACAATATTTGCCCAAAAAGCCCCCATATATACTTTTGCCCAGGCAGTTCCACTTAAAAAAAATGTAATCGACAAAGATACTCAGATAGATGTGTAGAAAACTTATACCACTGTTTGCCAAAGGAAAAATTTGGAAAAAAACAAAATATTTACCAGTAAAAGGCTGCTTACATATATTTTCTAAACCAGGTCTATTCAGCCATTTATGGACATTGGGGAAGGTGTGTGCTATGGTGAGTGCTGTGAAATGTGCAAGCCTGATGATTCATAGACCTGTACTCCTGGGGCAAATAATACATTATATGTTAATAAAAATAATTTTTTAAAAAAAGAGGCCGATATTGACATATTGATACAGAAACATGTTTGGTTTTTCCTATACTGTTAAGAAAAAAACCAATCATACGACAATGTATAATATATCCTCACTGAATTAAAAATAAAACATACCCAAAGGGTGTGTGTGTGTGTGTGTGTGTGTGTGTGTGTGTGTAGGTGTGTGGGGTGATGGCCATGGTCTGGAAAGATGTGGGGAAGAAGGAAATGTTTACCTTTACTACAAGTTCTTCCAGACTCAATTTTTGTCAAGTATAAGAAGGCCTTTAGTAATAAAACATTAAACGTTAAGAGAAACTTCATACTGGTGATTCAGGAAGCTACAGTGCTGTAGCTGTGGTAAGAAGATTATCAAGACTGTGTGGCTCAAAAGGCCTGACATAATAAGGGTGGAAAAACTTGGCTGATTTTCATAGAAATTCGTATCCTCCTGTTATTTAGAAGAAAAATAGGAAGGAATGACTGTATGATGAAATTTTGTCATTAGTATAATTTATAGGCACACTAAATCATAACATCCAAAATCCTCAATAAAATAATGGTCCTTTATACATGATTGCTAATCTAATATCCTATTTAGGAACATGTATAATATAGCTTCCAATTCTATCGCCTTCATAAACCGGGTACATTTCTACTGAGCCATTTAAGTCTGTGTCTTATCTCCTGATATGCTGATGCTTTCTTGTGTTGTAAATTACTTGCTTCAGATGGAGGGGAAAAAAAAAGATAAATTGACTTAGGGCTAGTCTTTCATTCCTCTTTAATCTTCGGTATTTATGTTTTTGTTTGTTTGTTTGTTTTAACCCACCACAGTGGAAGAAACTTGTGTCCATTCCTTTTGGAACAAAATTTAAATATATAAACAAAATGCAAAACCTAATCCCAATAAAGTCTTAAATTTCGTAGCGTACGTGAACTACTACTGTCAGTACGTACCACATAACAATGATTTAAATGGACAGTGTGTGAAAACTGTGGCCCTCCAGTACATATTCCTCAGCAAAGGGATGTGGCACTGGGATGTTAAATCATCTTATCAGTTTAAAATTCCTATTTTATCACAATCTTTTTCATTCTCTTTCGTATTTATTATCAAATATCAACTCTCAACTAAAGTCATTAATATTTTCTTTCCTACTTATTACTTACTGTAAAAGACTCAGTCAAGTCTCTTTACCCTTAATGCTTTCTAGGTCAACCAGAAATTCCCCTTACTTTCATTTGCCTGCGTCTTTTGCTAACTTGTTGCTTTCAGAAAGACTCTCATCTTTTGGCTTCTTTACTTTCTTAGGGGTGGTAATTCCCAATCAGTTACTTAACATACATTAATATCTGCTCTTACGACTACTTCTACTTCGCAAGTGCAACTGAGCCTAATTCTTTGGCCTGCGGGAACAGACAGTGTGCTTGGGTTTGGAAGGAGGCTCCTTCTTTTAAGCTGCAGGGAAGGTGGGGGCATGGGGTGGTGGTGAGGAGGGAAGGCTATGATTCTCCTGCTAATGCCATATTGCTCCCCGCCCCTCATATTACACATAAGTACTAAAACTGGAAACTGCCTAGACTCTAGTAATTTTTTTTCCTGGAACAGAAAAACTGTGAAACTGTGACTTGTGGTACAATTCATTTTATAGGATATGGCTGGAGGATTTAAGTAACAACCAATGAACACTTTAACAAAAGGACTCAATTTATGGTTTCAACAGCTTCTGTCTGGTAGGTAACACACACTATGTATGGTGGTGTTTTTGTGTGCGTGTGAGTAAACTGGTGTGCTTTTTTTAAAAGAGAAGTAAGCCCGAGGTCTTTTTTTCCTTTTGTTTAAAAGCTACTCTGTATAATATTTTCCATCATGAAACATTATAATTACATGTGAATGTATATGCATCTCACTTTCCTCAGGGTTTTACCTTTGACTTTATTATATATTTTCATGATTATGGTGTTTATCTTCTATTTTATTGTCTGTGTTCTCAAAAGCTACCTCAAATTCTGGCAGAACGTAAGAGATTGTACAAATGCATAAATTTTTAAGAGATATGAAGATGTGATTGGTGGAAAATGGAACACTAATAAAAGAGAAAACAGGAAGGAACACTAAGACAACATTCCTTCCTCACTCATTTTTAGCAGAACATAGATTAAAAAAAACCACAAAAATGCAAGGTTATAAGAAATGCAAGGCTAGGGAAAAGACTGAGCCAAAACAGAAAATGATAAACTCTCTCCACAAAAGACAAAAAGATGCGCATCTATGTTTTTAGACAGTAGATGTGTAATGCTGGTAAGCTAGAAAATACAGAACAATGAAGAGAGGAGGAACAGTAAAGCAAGATAACAATAAAGCATAAATGCTTCAAGACAACTTTATTCCTTCTGGGGAAGTTTCTCCTTAAGATTCCTTCCCAACCAGCCTGAGGACACAGATACATTCTGCCGAGTGGACAGTTCTTCCTCATGCTTTGGGAAGTCATCTCTTTGAGCACCAAGCTTAAAAAGCTTTGGCTTTTTACTTTCAAACAGCCAACCAACCCTCATACAAAAACCAACCAAATGAATGACCAACCAAACTCAAGCAAATGAGCAAAGGGATACTGCTGAACTGAATCACAAGCAATGGAAATCTTTTCTGCCTAGGGCATCCTAAGCTCTTCCTTAGAAAATGACTCTGCAGTAAGTTAGCTATTTATTTATTTATTTATTTGAAATATTTTATTTATTTATTTGACAGAGAGAGATCACAAGTAGGCAGAGAGGCAGGCAGAGAGAGAGAGGAGGAAGCAGGCTCCCTGCTGAGCAGAGAGCCTGATGCGGGACTCGATCCCAGGACCCTGAGATCATGACCTGAGCTGAAGGCAGCGACTTAACCCACTGAGCCACCCAGGCGCCCCGTAAGTTAGCTATTTAAAAACAAAATTCAGCAGCTATTCTCCGTTTCTGGCGTTTCAACAGAATATACCATCCTGAAAATACCTGAACAGGTAAGAGTCTCTCCCAGGTACTGAGCAAACCACCGCTCCACTAACAATTCACTAAATTGCTAGTAAATTGACTGCTAAAAAGCTTTTAAAATGCCAGCTTTTCAAGTCAAATTTGTTATATATACATATATATGACAATATATATTACAAATATTACAATATTACAAATATATATTTATATAATAAATATATTTTACAAATATTACAAATATTTGTAAATATTACAAATATATTTGTAATATTTGTAAATATTATAAATATATATTTGTAATATATAATATATATGTAATAGTTGTAATATATTTGTAATATACATATAGATAATTTCTCTACCTTTGTATATATCTATTTAGGAAAACATTCAAAATATTAAAGAAAAATGGGGAATATTAAGAGACTTTGAATCCTAAATCTTTTCATGCAATCCTTTCTTATTTAAGAAACCAAGAAAATTGAATAAATATGTTACTTTTGTCAAGATCTAGCTAAATAGGGTGCCTGGGTGGCTCAGTCCTTAAGGTCTGCCTTCGGCTCAGGTCATGATCCCAGGGTCCTGGGATTGAGCCCCCGCATCAGTCTCCCTGCTCAGCAGGGAGTCTGCTTCTCCCTCTCTCACTCCCCATGCTTGTGTTCCCTTTCTCACTGTCTCTCTCTTTGTCAAATAAGTAAATAAAACCTTAAAAAAAAAAAAAAGATCTAGCTAAACATGGACTGGACCGAAGACCTTTTAAATACATATATATTTTTACTTTTAAGCCACCCCTGCCCCTTATTCTGTCCAGGACAGCCAAATTCTAAAAATGAGATGATTTTTCTACTATGTTTAGTATCTCTGCATGCAATGTGGTAAAGAGAAGATAGCTGTTAAACTTTATAGGAAAGTAGCAGCAAAACTTCCATTTTATGCCATTATTTACTTATAGTCAAACTTCTAAAGACATCTATAACTACTCAGGAAAAGAAACATGAAACAAATCAGATTTTACTTTTATGCATACAATCAAATTTCAATTTTCTACCCTTATCTTTGTAGCTTATTGCCAGAGTTACAACTTAAATGTCCTAAGTATGGCTGAAAAGTAGGCAAATTCGAGAAAACACACAAGTAAGGTTAATACAGTTTAAATAATAGAAAGTGGAGTAAATAGTAGTTGTGATGGCAGTGGTTGAAGATTAATACACTCCTCTTCCCCCAAGAGAAAAAAAGGGTATGTAAATGCAACACCTGCCAGCTCTGAACAGGAGTTTGGGTAAGAGTATATTCTGACAAAACTAAGAGATGAAACATAGTTATTAGGCGTGATTTACAAATATAGCTGTCCTGAAGACAGATGAATTACTGGAGCTGTATTTCCCTAGTGCTAACATATTTAGGGAGCTACTTGGACAATACACACACACATACATAAATAATAATATATCTATGTTTAACTCATGAGTAAACCACAAGGGTGGTGGTCAAATGACTGAAACTGAGTAAAAGTACCAGAGGGGAAAGAAGGGGAAAGACATCAAGGACTTCAAGGGCCCAGATATTTCATTCTCTGTTATGTGTCCTTCCTGATCTCAGTTCATTCTCTCTGTATGTAAATCAACACATTTATACCCTGTGCCTGGCTGGCTTTAGGTAGTGAGAAACCACCACTTGCCTGTTGCAGCTCAGCTCAGCCAGACGTTCTCCTGCTCTGCTCTAGGCAGCACTTCTGGCTGGGCTTTATCTCCTTCCTGGGTCCAGCTAATGCTGGAAATCGCCCTTGACCCCACTTAACCCACTGCCCCCTCAGTCCTAGAAATGGTAGCAGCTGCAGGTATGATCAGTCTCTTGGGTGTTTCAGCATGCTGTTCAATTCTCCCAGACCTTGCAACCTGCACCTGAACCATAACCTCCCAAATCAAATCCCTCATGTGGAACCACTGGCATGGGCTGGGTTTTCCCTGCCTGACTGATGACAGCCATCAGCCTTGGGCTGCACAGAGCTCTCGCCTATCAAACACTACCACTCAACAGAAAAGGGCAATGTACAGGAGATTTTAGTATTTTGTAGCTAGAAGGAAATATAAATGATGATGTCAAATGAGGAAGTACAAGAGGATCAATGTTATATACCTAAAGGGAGGGAGGAATAATACAGTCTTTTCAGGAAAGCAACATGGTTACCCCGTAACAAGAGCCTTAAAACATGCTCATATACTCTAAATAATATTTTATTTCCTAAAAGTCTAGCCTAAAGTAAATCAAAGGTACAGATATAATTTTATATATGGGGTATTTACCACAATGTTATTTATAACAGTAAAAATTAGAAACAACTCAAATGTCCAGAAATAGGGAATATCAGTAAATATGGTATATACACCTGTAGTTTTCCTTTATAGTTCCTACCACCACGAAATTTTGAGTGTATAGAGTTACATACCTCCACTAGGCTTGAAGCACTTAAGAGGACAAGGATATTTGAACATTGACAACTAAATGCTAGACAACCGTTTAAGGCTCTTAAGAAATATTCTGGAATAAATTAATAATGTACTATTGCACTATTACATGCACTGTAAAATTTTACATTAAGTGGTAAATTTTTTGCTATAACCAAGTACCAAATGCACTACTGTGTGCTTTGCATTTTTCTTTAAATTCTTCAAATCAATTTTTAATAGTTACACAGTTCTGATATTTCTCTTGAGGAATATTTCAGTCAGGTGACTTCTTGCTCAGAGAATTTCCAGTGTTCCCCCATGAGCTAAAGGAGAGTTCAATTTAGAGTTGTATTTACACATCTCTGTAATTTGATCTGATGTGGCTATCTAAACTTTCCACATTTTACCATCCCCCAAACCAGTTTTAAATGTTTGGGTGTGACATTTCTGTCTCCTCTGCTGCCCAGTGACAAAGCACCCTCCAGAGCCTGGCTACCCGTCAAACCCTATGCTCCAGTCCCACCTTCTCTGCAAAGCTATCTCAGAAGTAGGTTTACAACAACGTATCCCACGCGTTATATTTCTGGCATCAAACCGCATTATTATCTCGTGGCCTGATTTTATATTAAACTACTGCTAATGAGTCTTAGTGCTAAGTAGCTTTATGTATGTCTTTGGTTTGAATAAAAGCTACAATTCTTGGGAGTAGCTTCTTTATAAAATAGCAGAATGTCTTGTATGCACTATGAGTAACACCAAGATCTCAATAACAGGTTCTGGTAAACTGAAATACCAGGCGTTTGGTGATTTTTGAGTTCTAATCAAGTTCAAAACTCGTTTAAAAGTTGTCAAAGTATTTATATTTCAAGGCCCACTCTACCATTTATATATCGATGACATGGTCCTTCCCATTATAAGTGCCACAGGAAGTGCAGCAACATGCACATGTTGTGCCCATCACTGTGTGACCAGTGATGTGTACAGTACTGTGTCCCTGGTGCAGGTGCTCGACAAACAATGAATGAACAGCGAGTATGAAGACATCAAATATTTGTGAAAGTGGCAGACACCCTCCTTAATGTAATTCATCCTTTCTATGAAATGAACTTGGGGTAAAAAGGAGATTACATAAGAAGCTTCTGGACTATATTAGAAGCTACCATATATTTTATATCTGGATACATAAAGAATATGAATGTTTAAGGCAACTCTTGAGTGTGGGAAACACTATGAAAGGAGAGACCATGATTTATATAAACGATTAGCCAACGTTCCCAGATGATGCTGTAACTTTTGTGAGGGCACTGCTGTACTTTCTTATGACAGAAAAGAAAATATTTAGGTAATATAAGTTGATATTAAAAGTGTCCAGTGATTATAACATTGATACGTTGATATCTAATGCTTGAACTTTCTTTATAGCTGACGTATACAAACCTACTTCATAATGTTCAAAAAATCTAGTAAACTAAGAATTACTTCAAATCAAGGTAGCTCAATATTGTCACTGGTAAAGGCTTTGTTTGTTTGGCTTATTTCACCAAGAGGCAGTAAATTGAGAAAGCATGCTATGCAACTGTTCTTGTTGTGTGTTTAAGACATAAGAAAGATTTTTTATATGATAAAAACTCATACCTGTTGATCTCCAAGGAAATGACTTCTCAGTTGAGCTAGAGAAAAGGGAAAAAAAATGGAACATTTACTCCCTTTGTCATAAAACTTAACTGTGGGCCTATTTTGCACATAAACATTTAATTTTCACATTTTATTACATAAAAGAGTAAAAATCTCAAACAAAATTTAAAGCTACGCTTCTAACTAAGTTAATTTTTAGACACTATTTAACCTTCCATATCAATTTGGGGCAAAACTTTATTTCTACTAGAAAATTAAGGCAAATTATTAAGTGACATAAATTCCCCTTGGATAAGACAAATAAAATAGTATTACTATTTATGATATTCATGGTACTTATGACATATGTTGCTTTTTCTGATACTATGTAAATTATATACACATTAAAAAGAACATCTATATTATACACAAAGTACTTCTATATGTATACACACATCAAAAAGGACCCGAAAGGCTGTTAAGAACTTCATTCATTTTAGTTATTTTCAAAAGAAGCCCTAGAAACTATAATACACAAAAGTTAATAGGTTTAGTTTGAACTGAATGCTACCTTATAAAACTTAAGTCATATAACAAATCTTTATATCAAAAATACAAGGTTTGAAAATCCGGGAGAATATTTTAGCTCTCATGTGTCTTAACAGAGTTTAATAAATGTAAATTTTAATAAATTTGTCCAAACATCTGTGCTTCCCTGCCCCTCTGCCTCACACTCCCCACCCCCCAAATACAGGAAAGCAGCGTGTTAAGGGACAGTGTGGTAGAACACAGGAGCAAGAGAACAAGAGGCTGGATTATCAAACATTTGCTTAATGAAGTACTTCACTTCAATTATCTCCTTTATATTATTCACAACAACCTTATGAATAGATACATTATCATCTTTATTTTACAGGTAAACAAACTGGCCAAAATCTTTGCTATTAACCATAACTGCTGAGATTTAAACCCAGAATGGCCTGATTCCAAAGTCACAGTAGGATTCTCACTACTATATATGGCAGAAGGGCTTCTGATGCCATTTTTGCATTAAACACGTACAGATACGTACATACAATATGCCTAGAAAAAAGTCTGGAAAAATAAAAACCCAAGTGTTAACAACAGTTATTTCTGTGGAGTACAACTAAAGTTTATTTCTCTTTCTTCTTAAACACTATACTTTTTTGAAATCAGAAAAAAAGCATACATTGACAGATTTTTGGAGTGTATTAAATTTAAGTAAAAGGTATGTGACTTTGGGTTTAAGGAAACACTATAAAACAAAGGATTTGGAACAGAAGAAGGGAAAAATGCTTTGAGTGCTATAGTTCTAAGATTTTAAGCTCTTGTTAACCCCCTGATATGTCCCCAATTCATTAAGTGGTTAATGAAACACCAGATTCAGTTAAGAATTCCCTAAACTTCAGTTTTGTGTGTGAATTGCCTTTCCTTTGTCAGAGGCAAAGCAGTTTCCACTGGGGACCTTGAACTAGCTGCAAGCTGGGGGGTAGGGGGAGGGGACAGGCTCCCAGTGAATGGAGTCAATCAGCTAATGCAAATCTTAAGCACTCTGCTGACAGTCCTTTATCTGGCACACTCCTGATTTCGGAAGGAACTGATGGGACAGGAAAAGATGCTGACTTGGTCAAGTATCAGTAAGGGCACATTTGTTGTCTTTCTCTTGAGGATTGGTTATAACATTCTGTGACACCAAAAGTGGTTTTCTACATGGAATCAACTTCTCTTGAATCTGTTTTTTTAATTTCATTCTATTGTCTAAATTAGTTTTCTAAATACTGAGGTTGATATTACCCAACTGTGTTCCTATCAAAATGTTTATCTGGTCTGCCAATATTAAAATATGTGATAAATTAAACTACCATCCAGAAATGTTTACTATACCTCAAGTTCCATGGGAATACTATGAAAATTATCTTCTGAGTTTGAAACTTACATAAACTTGAATGAAATACCTTTATAAGATTTTTATCCCCATAATTATAGATCACAGAATATAATTCATGTTAACTGCTCAAACTGGGAAAAGGTTGTGGCTATTTTGCTCATCCTTTCATGTTGAGTGCCTGCTGTACTGCCTCACACACAGCAGATGCTTAATGTATGTTGTTGCAACAAACTGGGTAGAAGTAAAATATCGAGGTTTTTTTTTTTTTTTTTACAAGATTTAAAAAAAATTATTATTTATTTACTTGAGAGAGAGGAGAGAGAGAGCAAGAGCAGGATAGAGGGACAGAGGAAGAGGGACAAGCAGGGCTCCATCTCAGGATGTGGAGATCAAGTCCCAAGCTAAAGGCAGACACTTAAGTAAGCCACCCAAGCATCCATAATAGAGTTCTTAATTGTTCTGAATGATCAGGTATATATAAAGTATCAGTTTACTTTCCTCAACCAGATCAACTTACTCTCCTCCACTCTAGGTAGGAAATTCCTATAGCCTCAATTAGGTAAACAGCATTTTTACTGCTGAAAAGGCCTTCAGGGTCATTGAAATACAAATGATCTCACTCAGATGTGGAATTTAAGAAACAAAACCGAAGATCACAGGGAAAGAGAGGAAAAAACAAGACAAAATCAGAGAGGGAGACAAACCATAAGAGACTCTTAATCACAGGAAACACACTGAGGGGTGCCTGAGGGGAGTGGGTGCTGGGAGATGGACGTTAAGGAGCACATGTGATGTAATGAGCACTGGGTATAAGATTGATGAATCACTGACCTCCACCTCTGAAACTAATAATAGATTATGTGTTAATTATTTGGATTTAAATTAAAAAAATACAGGGGCGCCTGGGTGGCTCAGTGGGTTAAGCCTCTGCCTTGGGCTCAGGTCATGATCTCAGTGTTCTGGGATCAAGTCCCGCATCCGGCTCTCTGCTCAGCAGGGAGCCTGCTACCGCCACCCCCCTGCCCCGCCTGCCTCTCCGCCTACTTGTGATCTTTCTCTCTGTCAAATAAATAAATAAAATCTTTAAAAAAAATTAAAAAATACAAATAGCCATTCCTAGATGAAGCTAACAAAAGCCTCAGTTAATATTCTTATCTATTTTAGGTAAAAGATAAAAATCATTAGGAAAATAAACTAGTATTAGGATTAAAAACGAGCAAAAAGTTCCATGGTATTTTTTGAAGACTGTATATTCAGCCCAATTACTTCACACTAATTTTACAAATTCTGTTATAACTGGTCATGTTTTTCAGAATAGTGTATTTTCTTTTGAAGCACTCATTTTATTTTATTTTATTTTTTTAAAAAGATTTTATTTATTTATTTGACAGACAAAGATCATAAGTAGGCAGACAAGCAGTCAGAGAGAGAGAAAGGAGGAAGCAGGCTCCCTGCAGAGCAGAGAGCCTGACGCAGGGCTTGATCCCAGGACTCTGGGACTATGACCTGAGCCTAGGCAGATACTTTAACCCACTGAGCCACCCAGGCGCCCCTGAAACACTCATTTAAAATGATTCTTAAATTGTTCACTACTCTGGGATTTGGGGATTAGATAATAAATATGCGTAATTTTAAAATGCTGTTATAAGTCACTGAATGTAACCTGCTTTTATTAGAACAATTAGAGGCAGCTCCATATTAGAAACAGGCTTATACTTGCCTTCTTCCCTTCTTTTCTCCAACCATCTAGTCCTAGAAACACTTCCCCAACTTTTATTGACTGTCTACAATGTGTCTATAGGCACTGTGCCCACAAATGATTCCATCCCACTCCCTTTCACTTCTTATCTGAAGACGCCAAGTAGCTTGTGTTCTAGGAGTTTCCGCTGGAATGTAAAACACATTTTAAAATACGAGAACTGAATCATCCATGATAACTTTGTTTCAGTGGAAGATGCATTCATAATTTCTAATGACTTAATTATCAACAACCTTCTAAAAAGAAATCCATTCACAAGTTTGGGACTGTCTAGTCACACAATGAACAACAATTAAAAGCAAGTTCACCAGCAAATTAATATATTAATGTGAACAATATTAATTTTAAGGAAGACACCATACCTTCATCACAATGTTACATAAAAATCTGAAGTAAACCACTATAAAATTCTACACACTTCAGAAATTAAATGTTTTTCATTTCACAGACATAAATGGAGGCAAAAATATGTTTGCTAGACATGTATGGCTGTGCAGTGTCTTCAAAACCCTGCTTATTTTGGATTGTCCCACAAGGCAGAGAATGTGTTTGCTCATACTCCTCTGCGGGGAGGGGGGACCAGCGATTGAGGGTCTATAGGAAGCCATGTGAGGGGGTGGCAGTGGTATAGCGCGGGGCATCTACAGTGGACCCAGCAGTGGCGGTGGGCACTGTTCCTAGACACCCTCCCTCAGAATCAGGTTCTCTGGCCTTCCTAGAGATTTCACCAAGATGATACCAAAAAGCTTTTAGTAAGTTCCTGTGGTACTTACAAGTCAGAGACGCTTCCATTTGCAACCAAACACCCTGACTAATGTTACCATAAAATGTAGTATTACAACTGAAAACAAATACAAACGGGCCCTCTGAAAAGAGGCCAAATCTCATTCTTTAACTCTAAAGCTGAACTTCCAAGTGCATACCGGATACAGCACACTTTGTGTTCAACATATTGAAACTCTCCCCTCACCGCCCCCTGCAAACCAACTCCCATGTAATCATGACCATCTACTCACTCAAACTGAAGAACATGGAATCATTTTATTGTGTTCTACCCACCAGTGTGGAAAGCTCCATGAAGGCAGCAAGGTCAGCCTCATTCACAGCTGGACTTCCAGATGCTAAGGCATCTGGCCCACGGCAGTCATTTAAAACATAAATCTTCTGAATTCATCCCTACTATCACATTCAGGCCTTCATCTCCTCAGTATCTTTTGGCTGGATCATCCTTTCAACTCTCCTAATTTGTTTTCCTGGCTCTGACTTCTCACCCTTTCAGGCTCTCTTCCATGATGCTGCTACAGTGATTTTTCAAACCTCTGGGGCTGACTTCATTCTTGTGATGCTGATGGGTAACAGATCCACAGAGGGTACAATTTAAACATCTCAGTATGCCCTAGGCAGCCCTCTGCCAGCCGGTTCCTTCTTGTCACCCCCTTTCCACACAAGCCTACGGTCTAGGCACTTCTAATTACTTGCAGTTCCCACACATACCATGTTGCTTCAGGCTACCAATGCTATTTTGGGGATAGAATGTGTAGAAACAGTCTGGAAATTCTTTCAGAATTATACAAATTCTAGAATGGCATATAAAGGTACCCTGTTACAATATGCATGTTATATACCCATGAAATTGAACATTCTAATAAAAAGTTTATTTTCACTGTATCACTTAGGAATAATTTTGAAAAATGGTCTACTTTTAAGTCTGTCCCCAGTTTCCTTCTACTGCGTCTGATGTGGGCTAGCCTGTATTAGTGGACACTATCGGTAAGCAGGAGCGGAGGGGGCAGTGGAGAGTTTGATGATGCCACATAGTAATGTTACTTTGTCTTTCCCCTCTTTCTCCTAGGTCTAGATGGGGTTCTTCCTATTAGTAGTAAGTGCAGGCTACTACCATTACTCTCCTACAAGACACACTCAATGGAACAGAACCCAAGAGTTACTTCTCTGTTGAAAAGAAAACCAGGCCACAGCCTGAGACTAGAACATAGTCAAACTGTAAAACTTAACTGTTTGTTAAATTAAAAAAAAAAAAAAAAAAAAAAAAAATCTCCATATTAACAGTGAAGGGAACCATCAACAAAGCTACTGAAAGGAAGGAGATATCTGCCAGTGATATCTATCTGCTAAGGAGTTAATATGCAAATATAGAGAGAACACACACAACTCAACACCAAAAAACCTCCCAAATAATCTGATTAAAAATGGGCAGAGAACCGGAAAGCATTTTTCCAAGAAGACATACAGATGGCCAACAGACAGGTGAAAAGATGTTCAACATCACTATTCATCAAGCAAATGCAAAATAAAACCACAATGAAATACCACCCTCCACCTGTCAGAATGGCTAGAACTAAAAAAGACAAGAAATAACAAGTGTTGGTGAAGATGTAGAGAAGTGACCCTCGTGCGCTGCTGGTGGGAATGCAAATTCGTATAGCCATTGTGGAAAACAGGATGGAGGTTCCTCAAAAAATTAATAGAACTAATACATGACTCAGTAATTCCACTCCTGGATATTTACCCAAAGAAAATAAAAACACTAATTTGGAAACATATATGTATTCCTATATTTATTGCAGCATTATTTACAATAGTCAAATTATGGAAAGCGGCCCAAGTACCCACTGAGAGACGAATGGATAAAGAAAGTGTGGTGCATACATACAAAGGAATATTACTGAGCCATAAGAAAAAAAGAAGAGAGTGAGCTTAACATTTGTGACAACATGAATGGACCCAGAAGGTATTATGCTAAGTGAAATAAGTCTGAGAAAGACAAATACTGTATGATTTCACTTACACGTGGAACCTAAAAAAAAAAAAAAAGAAACCCAAAACAAGAAACAAACAAAAAAGCAGAAACAGACCCATAAATCTGAAGAACAAACTGATGGTTGCCAGATGGGAGGGCAGTGAGGGATGGGCAAAATGGGAGAAGGGGAATAGAAGAAGAAGAAAAAAAAAAGAAAACCACGGCATCAAGAAATTTTATAAGCACACGTGCACATATGTGTTTAAATAGAACCCTCATTAATAGTTCAAATATTAGGGCGCCTGGGTGGCTCAGTGGGTTAAGCCGCTGCCTTCGGCTCAGGTCATGGTCTCAGGGTCCTGGGATCGAGTCCCACGTCCGGCTCTCTGCTCAGCGGGGAGCCTGCTTCCTCCTCTCTCTCTCTCTGCCTGCCTCTCTGCCTACTTGTGATCTCTCTGTCAAATAAATAAATAAAATCTTTAAAAAAAAATAGTTGAAATATTAAGCATAGTCACCAAACTATGACCATCTTCTTGAGGATAAAGATTGTGTCTTAATTCTGTGTTTATCAACTAGCATTGAATAGGATTCTAAATAACTGATAGCTGATCTTAATCTTAACTCTTTAATCTTTTCAAGGTAATTCTTATGTAAATTTTAGAAACTGTTCTATTCTATGAAGGAGTCAGATCCCCCTGGCTCCTTGACTTGGCTCTTTCTATATCTTATAGAAAAGATGTTTATTGTACATATAACATGAATCCAATTAATACTTGCTGATTATCTACTGAGTGCCAGACATTATTGGATGTTGGGCTGTAATAGTGAAAAGACACAAACTCCATGTCTTCCAGTGCTTACAACTATCTTATACATACTCATTACAGCACTTGTGTGACTCCCCCCACTGGATCACATGCCCAAAGCCAAGAAGGTGTCAAGAGACTTTTGGGAGGCTGTTCTTAAAGCCAGAAACCTTAAGAGAGAGGACCCTGACGAGCACAGCAGCGTTTGATGGAAGAAGCACGCACATATCTGTGACAACCCAAAGTGCGAAACATTTGTCTTAAAGCAAAAAACAAGATCTAGCTCTTTTCCTAACTCACCTACCAAGAGGCAGTAAGTTGGTACTGGGACCACTCACGTAGAAATTTGAATGTGAAGGCTCTAGTGGGAGACATATGAAGAAGTATGAAATGTATTGCCATGTTCTAGAGTTTGCTTCAATTGTCACAGCTCAAAAATCGCGAAGGGCTGGCAATCAGCCAGTCTGGGAGACCACCAACATAATATTCGACATAGCCAAGTAAAACGAAAATCTCTCCCCTTTGTGTTATGACAATGTCTTCATGTGGTTGTTTAAACCATCCCAATTTAGGAGCATGACCTGATCTATTTATTTCACTATTACAACATATTCTTTCACAATGTTTTTAAAACAATTCTTAGCTATCTTCCTTTACTGAACAGAGGTAATTAACAGATGAACACTCATTAATCATATGTTCATTAACTATTTTTACTATTAGTTTTACTCTTTTGAGTTCTGACTGAAAGTTCTGAGATCCATACAAAAGTTCTGTATTTTTTCTGCACATCTTAACTCTTCAAGAAATACCACATGTTTACAGATAAGATCCTAGTAGCTAAAATAAATTCGAAATTGCATTTGTCTTTTTCTACCAACTCATTACTGTCTTATTTCCAGTTTGTGATTTGCTTATTTTAAAAATTACCTTTCAACTTTTTCACTTGTTATTGGGTGGGCTGTATTATTCTATTAATTGGAGTTATTCCATTAGCAAGTATATAGATCTTTCAGATTCTAAATCCATTGTGAAAATTTCCAATGACTCTCTATATTAGTTTGCTGTAATTTCCTTTTATAATCTACTGCTCTAATATTTATAAGTCTACTTGTTAACTGATTCCAAGGTCCATTTTTCAGTTAAAAAGAAAAACGGTTTGTTTGGGTTTTTACTATTTGGCAATGAATTAACATTGCAATTACTTAGCACCTTGTTATCCCTCTAGGCATTACAAATTGCTTTTTAATGAAATGTATCATAATCTTCTTAGATATGGACTCTGGGCTCCAGAGTTCCCAGGTCATTCCGTATTTCCTATTATGTACCTAGGATTTTCTACCCCAGGAATCTGGCAAAATAACTACTAATGATTGTTAAGTTTTAGTTTCTACGTGGGAGTGTTACAAGATAAATTTAAAACAAACTCCCTCAAATGAGTAACCATTCTGTTGAACACAAATTTCTATGTCTTCTTTAATTTTAATTAAATCTTCAATTATGATATGGAGATAATATTATAGCATACTTTTAAATAAATATTTATTTAAGAGAGAGAGGGAGTGTGCATGTGCACACATGAGAGTGTGTGAGTGGTGGGGGCGGGACCGGGGTGGGGTGGGAGGGAGAGAGACCATCTCAGGCAAACTCCCTGCTGAGTGCAACGGCCATCACAGGGGCTCCTCTTAGACTCCTGAGCATGACCTGAGCATGACTTACCCTGACTAAGCCATCTAGGCACCCTAAATATCATAATATACTTTAAATCTTTTTTATTTCAACTTAGTATTGCTTTGACATCCTTTTTAATCAGCACAGTTAAAATTTTGCACTGTTTCTCTTAATGCATTTACAAAATATTCTACTGGTATCTTGTGAGTTCTTGGCTAGGTAGAGCTCATTCTGTGCTTTAGCTGTCTTGAGCGCTCTTGAATTCCTGAGAATGTTACTTCTTGAATATAATGTCTGTGGAAGCCCCAAGTCTTTTCCAAGTCTCTCTCTCTCTCTTTTTAAAAATGATTTTATTTATTTATTTATTTGAGAGTGAGCAAGAGAGAGAGTTGAGTAGGGGGAGGGACAGAGGGAGTGGCGGACTCCCTGCTGAGCAAGAAGCCTGACACAGGGCCCTGGGATCATGACCTGAGCTGAAGGCAGATGCTTAATTGACAGAGCCACTCATGCACCTGGTAGTCCAAGGTCTTAAAAACATTCACCATGCAGGTGGGTCAAATTTCTCTCACCCCCTGAACAAGAATGGCCTTGAGTTTATTTTACACTCACCATTAGCAGGGTGAAAAGTGGGGTCTAGAAGACTGAGATGGAACCAAGAACTTAATGCTATAAGTCAGTGTCTGATGTTCCAAGAACTTACAGCACCTACCAACAGTTAACTGATATTTATAACTAGTTTCATTTTTCCTACGTTTGGGAAATAAGCACCTCATGTTTTTTAGTTAGATAATAATTAACTAGGAAATAGGGGTGCCTGAATGGCTCAGTAGGTTAAGTGACTGACACCTGATTTCAGTTCAGGTCATGATCTTTGGGCTGGGCATGGAGCCTGCTTAAGAGTCTCTCTCCCCCTCACCACCCCTCCCTCTTTAAACAAACAAACAAACAAACAAACAAAGGAAATAGATCCTTTACATTAAAGAGACTCTCTATCCTACCACCAGAACAACTAGAGCAGTTAGACAAAATTAAATAATATATTATGATTGTTCTGCCCAAGACAGATGTGGATAGCTCTTCATTCTTCTATTAGGCTATTTAGTAAGTCAAAGGTAGAAAGGCCAATATGTAGAACAGATAATGAAAGTGAACTGCTTTCCCTGGCTGATGCAGAGATGAGGAGCCAGAAGGAAAACAGCTATCCCCATCTACTACATTATTGTCCTAGGCTCTGAGGACCCTAGTTTGAGAAATCACTAGCCTATAGACAATAAGAATATCTTCGCAATAATACTCAAAAAGCAATCCTTTTTGGTATCTAACTACTTTTTAAGAGTTTCTCCTGAATTTATTTATTGTCTGTTCACAACCAATCTCAAGAAAAACAAAAACTCTTCCTTTAAATTTATGATTTTTTTTTTAGGACTGAAGTTCCTTTCTGTATTTTTATTATGGTATCCGACCCTGGACAATTCTCTATTGAGTGGAAACCGATTCCTGCTTCCTAAGAGAGGACCACTTCAGGAAAAAGGAAACCAGACAACATACCTGTTGGGAAGGAAACCATACAACATACTGTTTTTGTGTTAGGACTCTAAAATGCCCCTGAAATGGTATATACCTTGTACCTATATGGTATATACCTATATACAGTTGTTATGCCTTTGGACTAAGCAAGGCATAACAAGTGACGGCAGGCCAAAGGATCTCTTTTCATAATTGTTTATATGATCTGAGGGTGATACTGAGGTTAGAGAAAAGAAAGGGCACTCAATTGAAAAATGATGTCCTTCATGTAGGATGTAGTTGCTTCTGACCCATCAGCACCAGGACACGAGCCCTGAGTCATTTTCTTGAGTGTGGATGGATTTGGGCTGACCCATCCACAATTAACACCCAATCACCTATATGACCAACAGAAGGTGCAAACAAGAAGGCCATAGAGGTGTAGGACTGACAGCTCATGGAATGTGGGAAAGATCTAAGGCTTACAGTCTGACCCATACATTCCCTCTGTGACATTCTACCTGAAAAAAAAAAATGGCCATACTCTCAGAATGTGCTTTATAATTTTTGTCTTTAAAATATCATTGAGTAATAGGGACAGCAAAGTCTTGGTTTTCATTGGCTGTTAGCAAGTTTAAAGTAGAATATATAACCAGCCACTGCCATGAACATTTTGGTCTCATTACTGGCTCTATTCATTCTTACCCTTGTTTTCTTAATTCTTCATTCCACTTTTCCCCATGCTACTCTATCATATTTTGGGGCTCTTATAATGGCTGTGTAAAATGAATTCCAGGAAATGGTAAGATACAAATAAATAATATTCCAACCAGACTCCTAAAGAGAAAATTATGTATTTAATGCAGAGCCAAAACATTAAAGGAACAGAAAATACTAGTCCTTTCACAAGTCAAGTAACTTTCACAGGGTCTGGAGGTAAACACATTTTAGAAGATGTTAAATATTCTTTGACAAAAGCATTTTGTGTTAGTGCTTTGAATCTATGAATAAAAGATCCAGAAGACCATATGGGAAGGGGAAGATCAAAAAGGATGTAGTAGACAAAAATGAAACAAACAGTTCCCTCTGGTATCCCCATAAATTATACAGGAAGCATGATTTCTGTTTAAGCCCAGCCCAGAACAGGTGTTCCAACCAGTAAAGGTAGAAATCAGAATAGAAAGGCTTTCTAACATTTCAGTTGACATTTGAAAGAGTGAAAGCAAGTGAGATGAAAATAGTAAAATGGTTAAATACAACACTAGGCTCTCTTTCCTAAGTATTTTGCCATAACTTAGGATGCTACTTAGGCCAAGGGTCAGCCTTGGAATAGATGGGCTACTGCAAATTGTTTGCACCCATGGTCTAACAACTGCTATTGTCTCCCTCACTTCCGTTCTTCCAAAAAACCTTTAGAGGTTAAAAAAAAAAAAAAAAAAAAAAAAAAAAAAGTGAAAACCATTTTTAAAGATTTAAAATAAAAAAAGAAAAGCACACACACACAAATACACTCTTAGAAATGTGTAAAACAGTTTAAATCTTATATATATATTTTAGATACTTATTTCTTTATTTGAGAAAGAGAGAGAGAACAGAGTAAATGAAAACATGAGCTGGGGGGGAGAGGCAGAAGGAGAGGAAGAAGCAGGCTCCCTGCTGAACACGGTGCCCAATGCGGGGCTTGATCCCAGAACCCTGGGATCATGACCTGGGCAGAAGGCAGACATCTGAGCCACCAAGTTGCCCCTCAATCTTACATATATATATTAAAAGAGCTGGCCCTGGTAGGAAGCAGGGAAAAGGTCCTGTTTTTCTACTTGCTCTGCATGAGACTGTGCAGAGTGACCATGGACTAAACAGTAGATCTGTAGTAAGACACGCTGGCTGGCATCCAAATCCCTTAAAACTTGTCATTATAAATAGCTTTGTTTATGATGCATACAACTTCATTATTTTACTTTAGGATTTGTTTTGAAAATCCTATCTAAAAATTTACTTAAAAGGACTTTTAAATGATCATAAGCCCCAGTTTTTTATTGAACATACACTCCCCTTGATTATTTATCCTATTTGGACATTCAAAAGCAAATGATTTATTTATATACAATTCTTTATACTCTCTACATAAAGACACTTTAAAATTTGGCATGTCTAAAGAATGCTATTCACTTTCTTTCCATTGACAACCCAATGTAAACATTTATTTTTTAATTTTTAGGAACAGTAAAGTTTAATTTCTGAAAAAAATGTTTATTTTCATTTTAGGTGTGAAAAGAAAGAACATATTTCTTAAGTATCTGCTTTGCTTTTTGAAAAAAAAAAATGTTTCTCACTGTTACAGCATTTTCAGTTCTTAATTCATGGACAAGCACCATAAATAGCTGTTTTAGTGCTGAAGGAGGAATGAATTCACACGTGAGAGAGAGTACAGAGCAAGGATCACCAGTAACTATTCTGGAAAAAAAAATGGACACAAGGATACAGTCAACATTTGACATGGCATATGTTATGTGTCTACATAGTAAGACCTATGGAACTTAGGAAAGTGGTTCTAGAATGCTTTAACATCTTCTGAAAGCTCTTGTGGATCCCTAATTTGTCACACATCCCTTATCCTAACCTTGTTTTCTTCCCTTCTTTGTTTATCCCCCACAGTCAATTGTGAAGGATTTCACTCTACCAAACGGAAGAATGAAAAAGATAAAAGCCTATTAGAATAAATGAAAAGGAATAACAATCATGATGATGGACGGTCAGGGTAAATTCTCTTTAAAACACATAAGCACTGTTCGGTAGTTTAACAGGTACATTCCACGGCAAACAGACATGGAAAAGTATTTGGGCAAGACTGTGTTAAATTCCTAGCTTTAATGGCCAGCAGTTTTCTTTTGAGAGATATGAATGAAAAGAACAATGGTTTACAACAGGACAGAAAGAAAGGGCTGATCAGCTTTATCTTTCTTTATCCCTTTTACTTCCCCCTCCCCTTCATTGCCATAACAAGCCAACATTATTGACAGAGAAGGCAGCATGAACTGTGTGGAGCACTCCTTACAGATTCCCAGTCTATGCAATTTAAATAGTCTTTAAACTATTAAAGAGAACATCTACCGAGCAGACTCTAAGAAATAGAACCATCCTAATTTTATAAAAGTGAAACAAATTTTATCCATAATTTCAGTCAGAAAATAAAGAGCTGAATCACTTAGCATTTAAAAGATTTGTTATACAATATTTAAAACACACATGCATATAATAAAAAAGAAAACAGTATAATAAATCCCTTATATATTCATTACCCAGCTTCATCAAAAAAAGGAACATATCACATTCACTTCATCTCTACCCTCACCTACTATTTTCTCTGAATTACTATTTTGAAGCAAGTCTCAGACATCGTATTACTTCACTAATAAATACTTGAGATGTACCTCTAAATAGGTATCTTAAAAAGACCATATTCACAACATTATCACACCTAAAATATTAAAAGTAAAATGCTTTTTTAAAAAAGATTTTATTTATTTATTTGAGAGAGAGAGAGAGAGAGAGAAGCAGGCTTCCCAGTGTGCAGGGTGCCTGACGTGGGGCTCGATCCCAAGACTTTGGGATCACGACCTGAGCTGAAGGCAGACACTTAACCAGTAGGCCACCCAGGCTCCCCTAAAAGTAAAATTTTTTAAAAAAGATTTTATTTATTTATTTGACAGAGAGACAGAAAGACAGTGAGAGAGAGAATACAAGCAGGGAGAGTGGAAAAGGGAGAAGCAGGCTTTCCGCTGTGCTGGGAGCCCGATGAGGGGGTTGATCCAAGGACCTTGGGATCTTGACCAGAGCTGAAGACAGATACTTAACCGATGGGGCCACCCAGGCTCCTCGAAAAGTAAATTTTTTTTTTTTTTAAGATTTTATTTATTTGACAGAGACAGTGAGAGGGAATACAAGCAGGGAGAGTGGGAGAGGGAAAAGAAGGCTTCCCGCTGAGCAGGACGCCTGATGTGGGGCTGGATCCCAGGACCATGGGATCATGACCTGAGCTGAAGGCAAAAGCTTAATAACTGAGCCACCCCAGGAACCCCAAGGAACCCCCAATACTAGTCAGTATTCAAATTTTGGTTTTTAAAAATAGTTCGTTTGAAACTAACCAAATCAAGTTCCACTAGTTATATTTGGTTGCTAGGTCTCTAAACATCTCTCCTAATGCCTAGTTTCATTTTCCCTCTCTTAATGTTTTTTCCCATTTGAAATTATTTCATTTGCCCTATAGGCTGGATCTGACTGATGGCATCAGCACACTGTCCTTTAACATGTTCCCTTGGCTTCATATTTCCTATGACTAGGTATTTATATTTAGATGACTAGCAATTTGGGGGGCAATATGTCACAAGTGATGTCATGTCCTCCCATTGGGTTACATCAAGATACTAAAATTTCTGACTGTGTCCCATTTTGCAATATTAACATAAGATAGATCGATGGGTTCAGATGCTGTCGATAATTACTGATCTAGATATATTAATTATTTCATTAATGGTTGCAAAGTTCACCCACGTTTTAACTTCTAGACTTATGTACTAGTTCTGTCAATAATATAACCTCTACCTTCCTATTTATGTTCACAGAAATCCAATACTGTTTTACTCACTATTTTCAAATAAGTTTTTACTGGGAAGTATTTTACTAATGCCACGGAGAAAATAGATATAGATCTGTTCTCTGTCCTTCCTAAGTACCTAAGTTCTTGTATCATGGTTGATAATTTCACTTGAATTTTCTCTGTGACTCAAATAGCCCCATTACTGATATTGTAACTAAAGGTGGAGGTAGATCAACCTTTAATTGACTTGCTCTGAAGCAGAAACCACACATCACAGGATGCTAGAATAACTGGCTGTTACTTGTTCTTTTCCAATAAAAAAAAAAAAAAAAGCTAAAAGAAACACACACATAGACCCTAAAGACATTCCTCCTTGGATTATAAGAATCTCTTAATGCAAACCAAACGTTACATCTAAACTATGTGACAGTGGATAAAATGTATAATTATTTAACATAAAATTTTTTTGGCTGTGAAATCTGTAGCCTACAGACTTTTTTCCTCTTCAGTTTTAGAGTGTTTTCCCCCCTATTTAATAGTGGAGTAACATGAAAGGAGAATAGACAAATCCATGCAACAAATAGATTAGACTGATTTGTTATTAAATAGATTGTGAAGCCTCCGGGAGGAAAACCATAATAACAATTCAGTTACTACAAAGTCTGGCAAACTTGTCGGCTGCCTCCCCTCCCCATCCTGGCAGACATGCCATGTTCAGTTTTAGGACAAGCTGATTAACTGCTGAAATGCACTAAAATGGAAGGCACTCACTTTTAGGCAGCTAATCACATTTTCTATTTCCTTTTCCTACACTGGTTTAGACCTAGATATAGTAGTTCTCAGAAGGGTTAAAGAAACATCTCATTACTTTCATCAGTCTTTCTACTCCATGGTCCTTAAACTGCCAGATGGTAATGAGAATGTGAACTTAATACTAACCTCCTTTCATTTCATCATGGAGATTAAAATGATTAGATGAAGAAATGGTAAACTTTTCTCCCTAAAATAATGAAACTTAGAAAGTACATTAATGGGAATATGTTTTTCAAGATTGTTTTCTAGAATCTTTAAATTACTATCTACATGACTTCTTTTAATATGTTTGTGATCGACCAAGAATATAAATGGTAACCACAGCAGTTTCCCTCAGGGAGAGACAGAATAGTAGTAGTAGAGATGGAGCTGGTGGCTAGGGGTTTTACAATTGTCTTTTGTATGCTGCACACCATTTTATATAGGCTGTGTCTATTTGCAGTGGCAGAGTAGATGCGAGAGGGATTCTTAGTCTTCTTTCTTCCTTTTTTTTTTTTTGGTTTTTTAAGATTTTATTTATTTACCTGACACAGAGAGAGGGAAACAAGCAGGGAGAGTAGGAATGGGAAAAGCAGGCTCTCCGCTGAGCAGGCAGCCTGATGGGGGACTCGATCCCAGAACCCTGGGATCATGACCTGAGCTGAAGGGAGATGCATAATGACTGAAACATCCAGGTGCCCCTTAAGCCTTCTTAAACCATTTATTGACAACCCAGTGGAAAAACCGATAAAATAACACTATCTTAAGAGGACAACACCATCTTAATAATAAATTCAGGTGTACAGTAATAATTAAAACCAAAGCAAACTAAAACACAAAACACCAAAAAGGAAATACTGTTGAAAAGTTAAGAAGATAAAGGGTATAAAACATCTATTAGTACAGGTGTCTGTTATGGAATAGGTGCTCGATGGCTATTGTTCTCTTCCTTATACTATAAAGTATTTTAACCTGAGGGTATGAGAATGAAAGACACCCAGGCAGAGCCTCCTGGGATAGAGCTAAGACAATGTAATCTGGTCAACATGGAGCTCTTCACAAAATTAAAAATGAAAAAAATAAACATATACTTAACACTGTTACTAAGCACGTTTGTCATATTGTTAGTTATATAAAATGGTCCCTTCTCCTAGACTGGAAATTTCCAGGCTTTTACATCTTTGTATTTCTGTAATCAAGTAAAGGTATACATATTTCCTGAGTGAGTTTAGAGAAGACATCATAAATATTTTCAAAAAGTATATAAGTAAATGCAAAATCATGAAAGGATATCTAGAAATGGAAAGTAATGTTAGTATCATCTGGTTGGGCTCTTACCTTCCCTCAACTGCAGATGTAGATCATTAGGTCTACATTATTATATATCATATAGAGGTTGTATCTCCTATGTACTTGTATTGATACTAAAGGACTTATATTCTAAAAATGGATTAATACAGTGTACTTTTAGTGCTATGATATACTAAGACCTGTACTATTTTAACATATACATCCCAGAGTTTTTTCAGTGCAAAAAAACTAATGACAGAACCAAAGACCATAAACCAAATTACTCATTAAAAAAGCGGGCAAGGGGCACCTGAGTGGCTCAGTGGGTTAAAGCCTCTGCCTTCGGCTCACGTCATATCCCAGGGTCCTGGGATCGAGCCCCACATCGGGCTCTCTGCTCAGCAGGGAGCTTGCTTCCCCTTTTCTCTCTCTCTGCCTACCTCTTTGCCTACTCGTGATATCTGTCAAACAAATAAAAAATCTTTAAAAAAATTTTTTTGTTTGGGGCACCTGGGCGGCTCAGTGGGTTAAAGCCTCTGCCTTTGGCCCAGGTTGTGATCCCAGGGTTCTGGGATCAAGCCCCGAGTCGGGCTCTCTGCTCAGTGGGAAGCCTGCTTCCCTTCCTCTCTCTGCCTGCCTCTCTGCCTACTTGTGATCTGTCTGTTAAATAAATAAATAAATAAAATCTTAAAAAACAAAACAAAACAAAAAAACGGCAGGCAAAGAGGGGAGCCTGGGTAGCTCAGTTGGTTAAACGTCTACTTCTTTATTTTGGCCCAGTCGTGATCTCAAAGAGTTCTGGGATTGAGCCCCCCACTGAGCTGCATGCACAATGTGGAGTTTGCTTGTCCCTCTTCCTCTGCTCTTCTCTCTGCTCTCTCTCTCTCAAACAAATAAATAACATCTTAAAAAAAAAAAAAAAGAAAGAAAAGTGGGCAAAGAATATGAATAGAAAACTCAAAAGGATCATAAAGACAAGAAAATACTCAATCCCATTAGTCATCAAGAAAATACAGACTAAAATGAGATAACATTAGATTGGTAAAATTTAAAAGAGCCTGCCTAATCTTAAATGTTGGCAAAAAAAAAAAAAGAGAGAGAGAGAGAGTGAGAGAGAGAAACAAAGACAAAGAGAAGAGACAGACACACACACACACACACCCTGGAACTTTAACACATACTGCTTGAGAAGGTACAACTGTTGAGATACTTCAGAAAGCTATTAAGAAAGATCTAGAAAAACTGGTATGGTACATTTATTACAACCCAAATAGTCTAGTTATCATGATGCATTTTCCATGATCTTACACGTGTAAACTAAGAGATAGGTTCAAAAATGTTCAGTGTTACATATTTACAGTATTAAAAAGTGGAAGGAAAATGTTCTTCAATAAGGAAATGGCCAAAATTTGATCATTGTATGCAATATCTATGTAATAGCAGTTAAAAACATAAACTAGATCTACACACATCAACATGGAAAGATTAGAAATACTGAGTAGAAAAATACTTAATGCACAATGGTAAACACTACACCATATGGTGTAGGCTAAAAAAGAAACACAAAGTATTGGCCAAGGAAGTATGATGATATAAAAGCATACAAAGTAAACTGGAAGACTACATACTTGTGGTTAGCTATTGGGAAAAGAGCAAAGAAGGCTTGAATTGTAAATAAATTTTAAATAAAAAGCCAATATGATGAACTGTCAACAATTTTCAGTTCTGGGATGTGAGTACTTGAGCTTTTGTTATATTATTCTCTGTGCTTCTCAGTATTTCTAACATTTCTTAAGATAAAGATTTAAAAAATACAGATAAAACCCAGAATGACAGTAGATACAAGATACATGATTAAAGTAATTATTAATTCCTATGAAGCAATAAAGGTAAACTTTTTTTCAGGAAGCATCTTGAAATATCCTCTGTGGCTTATTTAAATTACTTTATGATTTATCAATATAAATAGTTTAAAAAGCCTAATGACTAAGGGTGGGGGCTGGTAATATAACTCCTGTATTGACTGAATAATTTATCACTGTTACATATTTTGAGAATAGTAATTATAGAATGTGAACTATGAAAAATTACAGAAAATGAAATAGTGTTATTTTAATTAAAATGGTGCTTTAAAAGAATTAAATAATGGCACGATACATATATTTTAGAAGCATGGGCCTCTGAATTTTAAGAAGTATTTTCCTCTTCATTAATTAGAAAATTAATATAGTTGGGCTGCCTCTATATTTAACCAGATACATTAAAATAGTCTTAAGATAATGTGGAACTTAGATGCAAACTATAAACTTGATTTCTTTTTGTGGTTCCTTCTAGCCTTATCACCCACTTAACATTTTTAAACATTCAGTCTAAGAAAAAGGTAATTTATTTTGAAATATTTATTTACTGTGATTAAAACATTTTGTTGCATAATGTTGTAGGTCCATAAAAAACTATTACTTATGGAAACTACCTGGCTTAAAATCCACATTCTACATGGTAACATTCTTAGGTTAAAATAGGTTAGCTTAATGGAATTTTGGTTGAATTACCTTGGGCTCATACGCCCTGCAGAAGACCTAGTTTATACAAGTTTAATTCAAATCAGCAGAGATAGTTGCCACTTGGATTTGTATGTCCCAGATGAAATTGGCTTGTGACTGGAATGGCAATGAGAAGCAGTAATTAAAATGCCTTCTGGAAGAACTGTGCTTAAGTAAACTGCTCAAGATAAATGACTTCTGTAGAGCTGCAGGTCAGCCACAGACTCATTTATGTATCTTTCAGATGTGGTATTCTTTACTGTGTTTACAATAGGAGTTACATCTTAAAAATTCAGTGTTACTTAATTTGCTCATAAGAGCAGCCATTTAATAAATATTCGCTGCACAGATCCCCCAGAGAGTTTCTGATAATTACATTCAAATATCAAATAGTTTATTCCTCATTTGGTCTGAATTAGAAACGAAATCAGAGAACTTTTATTTGTTTGACCATTAAGAGAGGCACTAGTGACCAAAGACAATACTTAGGAATGGAAATTGGTTGAGCTACACCCTGATGAATATTACTGGATTCCCAAACAGCGCTAAAGTAACTCAACACAGACAACTAGCTCAGCAGTATTGCAGAGATTTCCCGTAACAGAAAGCAGAGGGGGAAAGGAAAGAAGGCAAGTTCTTGTGAGGGAGCAGAAGGATGGGTGGAGAGGCTCAGGAAAACTTCTATCACTTCCTGACCCCCAACTAAGTTTGCCTAAAGCAAACCCCTTTCAACACTTGAGGCTTAGTAGTATTATTTACCGTAGTCAAAAAGTAGAAATAACCCTATTGTCTATTAGCTGGTGAATAAATAATATATATCCATACAGTGGAATAATTACTTGGAAACAAAAAAGGATGACGTACTGATACATGCTTACAGCATGGGTAAACCTTGAAAACATCATGCTCAGTGAAAGAAGCCAACTCACAAAAGGCCATATATTGCCTGATACTGTACATAGGGAAATGTCCAATGGGCAAATCCACAGAGACAGAAAGCAGACGCATAGTTCTCAGGGGCCATGGGGAGGGGAGAATGCGAAAGGGGTGCTAATATGTAGAAGGCTTCTTCACAGGGTCATAAAAACGCCCTAAAATGGAACAATGGTAAGGGTTGAACAAAATCTGTGAATACACTAAAAATACTGAATTGTACACTTTAAAAGTATGCATTTTATGGTATGTGAAATATATCTTAATAAAACTATTATTTAAAAAACTCAGGTTTTGCTGGTGAGAGCTCTGGAGGTCAAAGGGACAGAACTTTATCAAGCATCTTCCTGAAGTGGTACATTAAATAAGCAATAAACTGTCAAGGCACAAACATTCAGTCTTTTCAAAGACTCTTCATTTTAAAAGAATGTATCATTTGAGGAGGTTTACTTTGCAATGATTTAAAAATATTTGCTGAAGAAAAGACCTGAACCATGAAAAAGCCTTTTCTGCTAATGTCAGCCTAAAACATTTTTAGAATTTTTAATAGCATCAATGGAAGCCTGATGGGCAGTAGCAGATGACCCCATAAAGTGTAAAAAAAAATATCTGAATGGCAGTGGGGAATCAAATCTTTTCATTAAAAAATAATAGTTCTTTTCTTAAGTGGCGATAAGAAGACTATTTGTCAAGATTGTATGACCTTTTCAAAACCATAAAGAATTCTATTTTATCAGGGCTTTAAACTAACTTGAAAGGAGAGATAATCTTGGGAAGAGTGTGAAGTTATTTAATTTCAATATTGCCACCCATTTCCCCCCTCACTCAGTTGATATGGACAGGATTTTTCTCAGTCTAGGGTAACTTCCTAACATCAGTAGTAGCCAGTCAAAGGATTGACAATGTGAAGGGACCAACTGTTTCCAAACAGGGTCATCAAAGTTCAAGACAATGTACAAAAATCAAAATGAAAACTTAAAGCTGTTCTTTGATTCCCAAAGCTGAAATTAATGTTTTCTGCAATTATTAAAAGGTCCATTTTTTGGATTTTTTTTAACTTCAATATAAATGAAAACTTACTGCTTCATCTTAATAAGTAGACAAACTATGATTTACAAGATAAAATCCATGGAACCAGTTTATGTACCCTAAAGAAATAAACTTTTTCTTTCAGCTTGTCGAGAAGTAACTTTGTTTCTGGACAATGAATGGCTAGATTCCAAGTCTGCAATCAGGGATAGTTTTGAAATTCTGTACAATAAAATCTCAGAAATAGTTTCTTAAAGTCGAAGCTGGTCATATTTTCATTTACTGACTTTTCATTTCCAATTCCATTTTCTTCTTGCACAGCTTTGTTACCCAACAAGTTGAAACACTCATGTAATTTTTCTGCTTACATGAAACATGAAGCACAGGCCACACCTTGTATCCTTGAGGCTGAATCTGCCCTGGAGTATTTCCCCTGGCTAAGGCTTCCTCCCACAGTGTGCCGCCTGCCACTGGAAGGCTGTAATGATCTCTAAGCACTGCAGAATTAGCCGCCCTAGGTCACTGGTTCAGTCTCAAGCTTTTTGTCCCATTGGGAATTCCTCAGGCAAGTGGGAGCCATTAAAGTTTGGCCTGGCATGTCAAAGTCGGACTTTAGGAACAAGACACAAGGTTAGCCAGGGGGAATGGCCTCAAACATAAAAACAAACAAACAAAAAACAAACTGAAGACAATGAAGTGTAGCAAACATTTAAAAGTGGTTGCCTCTTTTTTGGGATTAGTGGAAATGTTCTATGTGGTTGTGGTTATACAATGACATGCCAAAAATCTAAAAAACCATAAAACTGCATGTTACAAAGGGTGAATTTTACTGTAAGTAAATTACACTTCAATAAGCGTGACTTGAAAATAAAATGGTTGTCTCTGAATGGTAGAATTATGGGTTTTACTCTTTATATAATACTTTTTTGAATTTTACCAGTTGTCTGAAATGACCATTATTTAACTTCACAGTCAGTTAAAAAAAAAAAAACCAAAAAAACCCCCCCAAAACCCACAAAAAACCAAAACCCAAAACAGAGGAAGAATACTGCTCTAGTCACCCCTCCCTCCCTTTGCCTTCAGGAGTAGAGGTGGACAGGGGAAATATTGGGATGAGGAGGTAAGCCCCTCACTCTGGCTACTGGGACCTTTTACTGTCACCCTATCCAGTGAAATCTAACCTGGACTATTGTCAGAAAGAAACCCAGTTGATAATGCTGCAAGGAGAAAAAGAATAAATCCCATGCTCATCAAAGTTTGAATTTGAAGGCTGTTGCTTAGCACATGGGAGGCAAGAGGATGAAGGAGTAAACTTTCTTCTGAGTTAACCATGATGAGATTCTCCTGAGATGAGCTGTACAGACCTCACCTCCCATGAGGGACATGTCCCTTGTTAAGGCACGCACACCAGGTAGAAGCTACACAGTGACATGGAACACAGGGCACCTCACATGGTGGCACCCATTGTTACCAGGACCGTACAGAGCGCAGCAGACAGAAGTAGTCATTGTGGGATGCTGCCTGCTTGGAGGACCTGAAATTAACTCATCCATCTACATATGCTAAATATCATCTTTGATCTGAACTACAGAGTGTCAGAACTGGCCTCCTGGGGAATTACTTCCAGGTGCTTTTCTATCCATTTATATTCCATTTAGCAGTGTAAGAAAGAGACCTATGAGCCTGATTTCGTACAGTGAGAGACTACCAATGATGCTGTCTGCCACATCATGAAGAGGTCTCTCAGTGGTGGCTTCCAGGAGAAACCACTCAAATCTTCGCCCTTGGAAAGGTAGATTTTCCTGAGCAACCTGGTTTGTTTTTATTCTGCACATATTTTCAATATAATTCATTCATGTTTCTCTCTTTGGAATGGGCACTAGTCACTCAGAGCAAAGTGGCTGCCTACTTCTAGCAAATGCATGAAATGTTAGCAACATACAGTTTTATACTACTTTAACACTGGTTTCATCTTATTTTTCTAATCATTATCTTCCATGTGCTCTCGTTTCCTCACTCCATTTTTGGGTTTTGTATTTTTTTTTTTTTTTAAAGATTTTATTTATTTATTTATTTGAGAGAGAGAGACAGTGAGAGAGAGCATGAGTGAGGAGAAGGTCAGAGAGCGAAGCAGACTCCCCATGGAGCTGGGAGCCCGATGTGGGACTCGATCCCGGGACTCCAGGATCACGCCCTGAGCCGAAGGCAGTCGTCCAACCAACTGAGCCACCCAGGCGTCCCTGGGTTTTGTATTTTTAAAAGATGTTTCAAACACTTTTGGAATGAGGCAAAATATTAAATACATGATAACCATAGTATACTCGAAACAAGGAGAAAAGTGGTGTCTTCTCTATTAACTGATCCCATAGCCCACTTTAAATGAAATGAATATTACATATATAAAGAACTATACTGCAGTCAGCACAAATGGAGAAAAGTCATAACTTCCTTATTAAGTATTTCCATAGCCTACCTTCAATGAGGTGAAATAGTAAATACATAGGTAACTATAGTGCACTTGGCACAAAGCAGACAGGCTGTAACTTCTCTATTAACTAACGCCATAATTCATTTTCCGGCTTTTCAAAGTCACGATTATTTTTGGCCTAACACATCATCTTAGAATATAAGCACCATCAATTCCAGATTAAGGATCATTCTAACTGATGTGTTGCTTGGGTTATTAGTGCTTTTTTGTAGTAAATAAAGCAAATGAGAAATCATACCAGAAATGGGGTTTTTATTAACCTTGTTTAGAACTAGATTTCCAAAGAGGCTTTAACAGAGAAACTAAGTGATTACTTTAATCATTAAGATTTTAAAATGATTTTTAATGATTTTTGTTTTTTAAGTTTGCAACAAGGCATACTGCAAATAAACTGCCAAAGGCAGTTTACTTTTTAGGACACTGTTTTAAATAAATATAAGCAGAGCCTCCGTTTCTCTGCCTAGAAAATGAGAACATCTCATGGCATGGGTTAAAAATTCATCATTGGTACTACAAATGTGAGGGAATAAACTGTTGAGTTTTAGAGTTACTCCTTTGGGAGAGGGTCCCATGGCATATCATTTAGCACAATGTAAGAATCCTTTATTTAGTTATTTATTAAACAAAACCTCATGCTACTGCCTCTGCCTTCTTATTCACAGGGTAAGGACAATAATAGCAAATGCTTTGAACAACAGAAAAAGTTAATAAAAATATGCTTTTCATTTCCCTTTGGGTTATTATAACATCATCTTTGGACTAGGGAACCTAAGAAAATCTCACAGATCACTTTACCAACTCTGCCACAGATCTCAATCAAACAATATTAAAGATAACTAGCTATCAAGTCCCCTGTTCTGCTGACTACATTCAATTCACGTAAGAACGACCTGAATCCAAAGGAAACTTCATGGCCATAAGCAGTGGTAGCACTCTGAACTTCCTTTGAGCAAATCAGAAATGGCTAACAAGGAAGAGACCCTGGGTCTGAGAGCTAATTTCTGTTTTTCTGTATCTTTAGATTCTTGTTCTGCGAGTGACAGTTGGTGGGGACTGGAAGACACAGAGGAGTCTCTCAAGTGACAAAAACCTGTGCTCCCTTCACTAACATTGCTTTCTAATGGGCTCCTTGCTAGTGTGGAAACCTGGTGGTCAAAGAGCAAAGTAACTGTGTCAATAGTCTTCTTGAGGTCCACCGAGAAGCACACTGAAAGAGAGAGCAGGTATGAGAAAGGGTAGACAGAAACCCAAAGATGCCAAGCAGATAACCTCCCAGTAAAGCACGCTTACTTGATGAGCTTAAAACACGCAGGGCTTTGCTGAGGTTCATTATTCATTCAATGAGCATTTGTCTGGGAGCCTGCCTGCTGAGCACCAGGCACTGTGCTGGGGCGGTGGGGGTGGGGTGGGCCTTACCATCTCATAGGAGAATTGACAAAGGCACAAACAGCTATGAGTTCAGATGAAGAGAGATGACCTTCCCAGTGAAACTTGGGAAAGGCTGTAAGGAAGGGTTAGCATTATGTTGGGGATAGCAAGAATATAGGAGAATCCAATGTGATATGTGAGTAGGACAATCAAAATGGATCATTTATGATTCTAATTCACTGAATGACAAAACCAGCCTTTCTCATAACCGTAAGAGTCCACAATAAATTCCTGGCCTGCTGCCAGGTCTCTTTTCATTCTGATCTATGCACTACACTACCAGGACAACTACCTCCAAATAATAACTTTCTTTTTCTTTCTTTTTTTAAAGATTTATTTATTTGTCAGAGAGAGAGACAGTGAGAGAGAGAACGAAAACAAGTGGGGGGAGTGGCAGAGGGAGAAGCAGGCTTCCCACTGAGTGGGGAGCTCGATGCGGGTCTTGATCCCAGGACCCCAAGACCATGACCCAAGCCGAAGGCAGACATTTAACGACTGGGTCACCCAGGTGCCACCAAAAACAACTTTCAACAGGTCTCCTTTAAGACCTAATGAAGGTTACTTATCATCACCTTAGCTCCCAGCTCTCCAATCAGATGCCAGCTTTACCCTTCCAAACTCATAAACCATTAGGTTCTTTTAGGACACATCCTAGGTACCTAAACCTCTTAGTGCTCCAATACAAACACAGTGGGGAATCCTATATTACCTCTCTGCCTGCTTTCCCTCTTTCTCTGGCCAACTCAGTTTCCCCTTCTGAAAAATCCATTCATTCACCCAAAAGTCACTGACGGAGCCCAGTGACATGTCACACACCTCACTAGGCACTGAGACCCAGAGACAAAAACACCAAAATCACTCAGAGTAAATACTTTAACATGTATTTTTAGTAACATTTTAAACAAACCTATAATATTAGCTAATTCAACTATGTAACCTTAGGATTATTTAATATTTTAAAACTTAAGGTGCAGAAAATAATCTGAGAGCCATGCACATATCAACCACCCTCCTCATTTAAACAAATGTTAATATTGTGTCATGTCTGCTCTAGATGTCAAATTTTAACTAACATGTTACAGATTTGGCTAATGCCTAATTTCTGATAGCTTCATCCTCCCTTCCTTCCTAGAGGTACCACTATCTTAAATTGGTATCATTCCAACTATTTTTTATACTTTTACTATACATACGTACATTCCTGAACAATACCAAACACTGGTTTAGTATTACACACTGCTGCTGCATATATTTTTAGAATGCTCATAATGATATCCTCCCATAACTGTTCTTTTACAGTTTGTGGTTTTCACTCAAGAAGTCTGTTTTGCAAAGATGTTCATGTTCATACATGTAATTGAATTACTTCATTTTAACTGTTCTTGAGTCTACTTATCCAGTGTATTTCCCATTTTCATCCTGAAAGATAATCATGTTCTTTCTCATATCTTACTTTTGCAAATAATGCTGTAATGAACACTTTTATCTGTCATACTATGCACACCTATCAGAATTTCTCCAAGGATAGCATGTTCTTCAAGTTTTAAATCATAGGCTTCTGCTAGCTGAGACTCATGACTCAAGTTTTATAATACCTGATTGTGAGCTCATCTTTAGTGATGACAGTTTCTCAGCTGGGGATTCTGAACAATGGGAAGAATCATATCTGGGCTCCAAACCCACATGTGGTACAAGGTTGGGAGTTTACCACGGGTGCAGCCTTTTGAGGGCCACAGCTTAATACAGCAATCTTAAGTACACATGTACCATCTTGAATATATACAAGGCCTCATTCTTGGGTCACTGCATGAATATTAAATATAAGATTCCAGTGCTTTTGGAGGGGAGGGGTTGATTGTCCCTAAGTCTCCTATAGAGGCAGCTCAAATGCTTCTGGGTCTAGCTTTCAGTTTCTCTCCTATTTCTAGTACCTGGGAATTTTCCTTTCTAATCTGTCATTTTCTCTAAGTACTGACTTACTTTATTGATATACCAAGTATTTCTAAGGGCATATCAAGAATTTCAGTGTTAGTTTAATAAGCTAAATTAACCAAAATAAAATCCTAACTGAATTTTTAAATGTTGAATTGAATTTTCTATGTATAAAATTATGTGTTTTTAAATCTATCGTTCTTTGTCTTTGGAAATATATACAATATCATATTATTGAGTTTGTGAACTGTTCTTTTTGGTGTTAAACATCCAGATAGCTTTGTAAAAATACTGAATAAAAATACTGAATAGAATTAAAATTAATTTTAACAACTTTAACTTCCTTGATAAATTATTTCATTGAGTAACTATAAAGCCAGAGTCAGAAATATCTGATTTACAATTTTACTCATTGCTTGTAATTTCCCTTCCTAAAAAACCCCCACAAAACTGCCAGGATAACTAAAAAATGATCACATAATTTAATATTTATGTTTTAAAAGTTTTATTAATCTTATTTGTTTACTTTATGCCTTACTAAACATACCAATACGTACAACTCTTAAGGGTCAGAGATTAAAAAATTCATAAGAACACAACTTAATATTAACTTAATATTAACCTAATATTCTTAAATCCATAGCAATAGAATTAGACAGAACAGAGGAACTATAACAGCACTCTATTCATTAAGAAGGTTTTCTTGGCTAAGAATAATAGATGGTACTGCCAAGTAGAACAATAACGACGTTAGAAATAACTAAAGAGACAAGTTACTGTTGGTACATACCTACATAGGAATAAAGAAACCAAGCTTAAAAATGTAAGCAATAGAAGTTATTTTATGGTAGGCCTTACCAGAATATGTAATTAACAAGAAAGAAATCCACAAATAGGAAAAGCAGTGATTTCACCATTTGGTGCTTATGGCAGTAATTTTTTATAATAATGATGTTTTTAAATAGTTTATGAGGCATTTAAAAACAAAACAGTAATTCTGATTAAACATGGCTTTTTTCAGTAATATACAGGTTTTCAATTTATTATGTGAATACACTAAATTATTTCATCTAGTAATTATTTTGTATGGCATTTTTACAGAGTTCTAGCAAAACTCAAAGTCAACTGAAGACATTTTTAAAAGCTACTTAAATGTTATCATTTAGAAATATTACTTTGTTTTAAAAAAAATCAATACCAGGTTTTCAAAGTCAATTAGCCTTGCCAAATAATTAGTAATTACTGTGAAAAACATCCATTAACTGTGTCTACATATGAGAAATCAAACTTCTAAAAGTAGCATACAGAAACTTACCAATGCCATATAAAACACTTTAAGCACAGGACTGAAGAATAATCAATACTGCAAGAGGCTTCTCAAATTAGGATAAATTGACAGTTTTGGTGTCCAATTCAGAAAGGCAAGTTAACAGTGACAAAACTAAGAGAATCATTTGCTGCATCCAGGACAACTTAATAAGGCATGGAACTTGAAGGCATATAAAAAGATAGAGCCGTTGGCCCTGTACCTGGTGCTGGCGATACTGGGGGATTCTGCTCCAAGCCTACATCTCTCTAGCTGACTGGCAACGATCTGCCTTTCCACTTCCAGTTCTCGGGTGAGTCGTTGAAACTGAAGCTCCTGTGATTCAAGGAAATAAAAGGCATATAAGGTGCCAAGACAGATATATATGTGAATGCATGTCACAGGAAACACAGGAACATGCCCATAACATAGCACTGTATCTAGTGTGGCTTCGTGAAACTAAAAAGTTTTGGGTGGAATTGCAGGTCTAGATAACCTACCAATTTATGCTTTTTTCAAACTGAAAGGCACTAGAATATTAAGTTTTGTTTGGTATGGGAAACACAGATATTTATTTGCTTTTCTGTCTGTTCTTCCAATTGAGGTTTGCAAACAGTGCTCTCTATTCAATGTTAAGATCTGCAGAGTCCTTAATGTGTCTGCATCAGGGGCCCACCAACCAATGTAAGCTCTATAGCCTCAAGAGCTACTTTTTTTTATCCTGTATACTGTACTGAAAACATGTAAATTCCCATGATGTGAATCACTTTATCACGTTTGATACAGAGCCTTTTAATTGTTAAGGGAAAAAAATCCTTCCAAACCTCCAGAAAAAATCTTGCTATATTTATCTTCAATAAAAGCAATAAAATCTTTCTATTGTTATGAAATAACATGTTCATTGTTCATGTGTCACTGTGTGAGGGAAGGAAAAATAAAGTCTGAGCCACAATATAGAATTTAAAATGGTATTTAAAAGCTGGGAAGATTGTTTAAAGAAATGATATTCATTCTATGCTGCATTATGAAGGCAAGTAAGTTCTATCATAGGAAAAGATGCTTTAACTTTATTAGTACTTATCTCATTGTTACCTTGACAAGTTTTTAACAAACAGGAAGAATGCTATGCTATAAAACATCTATAGATCAAATCAAGTATATCCAAAGGCTTTAAGCCACAAATAACACCTTCAATAACACCTCTAGCTCCCCTGTACCGTATTATCTCTTTACAAGTCTACTCAAGGCAAATGCCGAACTGTAAGTAGTTTAGTTGGACAATGACTGCTAGTTCAAAATACCAGGTATGTGAACCCTAAACCTAGAAACTAATCAGAAACAAAACTACCTTAAAAACTGCTTATTACAATATATACATAATTTGTTTGTCATGCAAAAAATTAAAACATTTTAACTGACGTGTATTAGCTCCCTGTGGAATCAGGCAAACACGCTATTACCGACAGCACTGGCTTTGTAATTCTTCAAACTATTCTTAGAATGATTTCTAAGATATAGTCCCTGAACTCCTCAACTTCTTTCTGATACTGAGAATACTTTTTAATGAGCCCAGCTGGTGTGGGTATATAGGGCATGGCCTGAATGAATAATACTTGGCTCAATAATGTTGTACAATATGATCAAAGTGGGACACTTCCTATCTCTGCTTAACATTTCTTGGACCTCTGTTCTTAATAAATGTTTAGCAACAGAAGACCAGATAGATAATAACTTTACAACATTCAGTATCAGGCTAAGATAACTGATTTTAAGGGCAAACAGTCTTATGCTTATCTCATATTTGAGTCTTTCTTTGCCCTTAAACAGCATCATATTTCTGTGACACACTTCCATTCTTTCAATTATTTTACTTAGCTGTTTGTTACCTACTCTTAGCCCAGAAGACTGGTTGCGTGTATCAAGCTGGGCCAGAAATGGACCATCTGTGAATCCAAAAATATTCTCAGAGCCATCATATTACCTTTATGTTCTGAGTTCAGCGGCTACTAGGGATGGAGGGCTGCTGAGTTTTCTTCATCTGGGGATGGCCAAAAATTACCATGGTAGGATTAAAGTATGTTTCAAATTAGAACAGAAAAAAAATTTCATTCATACAAAAAAACTCCATTTCAGCACATTCCTGTCATGTTCATGGCTGTCTATGACCTTTTGAGCATTCTTTCAAGGAAATGGTTGGGAAATTTCCCACTTGAAGGCAGAAGTTGGAATTGACTGTCCCATAATTCCTTCTCTCAGAAGCAGAGATACAGTGACTTTGGCTCTGCCAAGATGTCAGACTGTGACTCAGGCACTAAAACTAAGACTCTGACATCAGAAAACACGAAGCTTATTTTCTCTTTCACCTTCTTGCTGCCCTGCAACATGTGTCAGGTCAAGTTCCTATTACAGAAATCATCTCCACAAACTGCTATGTTGATGCCTGGTGGCATCATTGGTGGTTTCTTTATCTACCCAATTTTGTCCCACAGATTTAGACACTGTTTCTGGAAGTTAAATCTCAGAGCTTGTTCTCCAGACCTTGCAACAAATGTGGGAAATCACAAATACTTGCTTAATAAATGCCTTTTTCTGCACAACTAGCTATGTCAGTCTCTTTCTTGCAACTAGAAATCTTGACTGAAGCACCTATAGAAACCATTTACAGTAGTCCAGTTGCTAGAAGAATCTATGTACGCATGATGTACCTACATTTTTCATTTAAAAGTTGGGTAATTCCTTCAACGTTCATACAGCCTGAGTAAAGTCTGCATTTTATCACTACTGGCCATGGATCCAGAATACTGAACATCACAAGCTCCTTTTATCAAAATCATTCTGCCCCTTGTTTGCTCCTGCTTCTCATAAGCAGGATGTCATTAAAGCCCTGAAAGCAGAGTATCAGGAAGACATAAAGAATGAAATTTGTAAAGATTACCTAATACCTGTGAATATTTACAAGGAAAATATATGTATGCTTTGTTGTAAAATCATTAATATCACACCTACAAAATATAAATTGAGCACCCATATGGGACTCACACCAAGATGGATGAGCAGGATATAAAAATTTGACAATTCTATCTACCAGCTTCTTAGACTGCTTGATGAAGAAGATAGTATTACACAGTCAGACAAAAACACACCTAATCATTTCTAAAGTTAACACTCATTATGATGATTACACAGAAATACCACCTATAAATGTAAAATTTGTATTTTACCATACACTCTGGTTTATTAAACTTATATTGTAAAGGCTAATCTTTAAACCAGTATCCAAAACTAGTGCATCTGAATTATAAGGGGACCCTCTATTTGTCCTCCTTTGAGATGACAATGAAAAGAACATTAAAAGCATTTGCCAATGATTTAGCATATGACAATTTCCTCTTAAATTCTGGCACACAAGACCATAAACAAACTTAGAAAGTCAAGGCTACTAATATGCTATAAAATGGAGTGTGTTCACATGTGTTTAAAAGATTTTTTTAATGTTTACCTCATCTCTCTCAGGTAAATACGCTGATAAACACTCTTACAGTTAGCCAAAGGACTAGGAGAAAACAAAGCTTCATTTTCATGCTTTGTATGGTGGACAGAGCTGGGCAGGAAGCCCAGGGAAGCACTTGCTGCCCCAGCTCTCGTGCCTCAGTAGCAGAGAACAGCTAGCTCAAGGGCATGCCCTCTGGGCAGGCTGCAGCCAGCCACTGACTGAGGTGGGTGTACAAAGGCGGGGTCCATTGCTCCAGAGCTCCCCATGGGCTGGGCCAGACTGAAGAGTATTTGAACTTTTCCTCTACCCAATCCTGCTTTTCCTTCCCCTCCTCCACAAGTGTCTACCTGTAATAAATATTCTGCACCCAAAACTCCATCTCAGTGAGAAACCAACCAAAGACAGTATTTATTTTTTTTGCCTCCTTTTATATAAAAAGAGATATTTCCTCTTATTCTTACTTTTTAAATACCATGAGATACTTCGAACGTACAGGAAAAGTAGACAATAATACAATGAGCTTTGAGAACCTGACCTAGTTATAGTAAATCTTAATGATTTGCCACATTTGCTTCAGGTTTTTTGAAAAACAAAATATCACAGATATACTGAAATACCCTGGTTTCTCTCAAACGGATCCTATTTCTCTCTCTCCCTGCCTCTTCAGAAGAAACCATTAACCTGAATTTGTGTTTAATATTCACGTGAGTGTTTTATATTATTATTACTACTCCATTTCTCCAGATCCACGGATGACATATAGTATTGCCTTGCGTGTTCACATAAGTTACATCAGTGGTAATACTGTGCAGACTGCTTTAATTATGATTTTGAGATATATCAATATCTGTAGACATAGAACTTATTTATTTTCCTTGCTCAGCAGTATTCTATTGCACAGTTAGAGTGCAATGTATTTATGTTCTCAACATGATGAATCTTTGGGTTGTTTCCAATTGTGTGCAATTCTAAGCCTACTGCCACATCCTTGTACTTGTGCACGTGTGCCTGACTTTTCCATAGCAGAAACCTAGAAATTGATTACTGGGCTGAAGGTAATGCACATCTTTACAGATGATAACCATCACAACTATTTTCCTAAGTAGTTGTACCAATTTATATTCCAGTCAGCAGTAGAGGACAGAGTTCCAGTGTCTCCACATCATCCTGGACGTCAATTTGTGTTTGGGGGATTAAATACCCACTTCCTTTTTTGTTTTTTTTTTTAAGATTTTATTTATTTATTTGACAGACAGAGATCACAAGTAGGCAGAGAGGCAGGCAGAGAGAGGTGGGGGGGAAGCTGGCTCCCTGCTGAGCAGAGATTCCCGATGTGGGGCTCGATCCCAGCACCCTAAGACCACGACCTGAGCCAAAGGCAGAGGCTTAACCCACTGAGCCACACAGGTGCTTCCCACACTTCCCTTTATGGTAAATCTGATAAATATGGGAAGCTACCGTGCATTTTTAAAAATTTGTATCTCCCTGATAACTGACATCTTTTCATATGTTTATTGGCCATTTAGATTTTTGTAAATCATAGGTATCAAACTCTCGCATGTGTGAGAATGTTTCCTATTTCTAACACCCAGGCTTGTCCTCCTCTATGGGGCAGGTTTCTTATTACCCTTATACTAATGTAGTTTTATAAAATTTTAGCTTTGGGTAAGGGATTTCCTGCTAAGATTCCCCACCTTGGGCAGCCCTCAGTTGGAAGTAGGATTTAACTGTCAAATGGCCTTCTCAAGATCACCTAGGTTTGGCAGGTACCTTCAAGCTGAAAGCCAGGTTTACTTATTGCTTACTTAGTTTAAGATTCCCACTTTCATTTCAGTTTTGGTTTCTGTGAATACTTTCTTTCCAGCTTAGCTCTGCTTTAAAAAAAAAAATAACAACAACAACAATACAAAAGATTTTACTCAGCATATTTAGTTTCCTTCAGGGAAAGGACTGGCTAGGGTATGTCAGAAATGAGATTTTTTTTTTTTTTTTAAGATTTTATTTATTTATTTGACAGAGAGAGATCACAAGTAGGCAGAGAGGCAGGCAGAGAGAGAGGAAGGGAAGCAGGCTCCCTGCTTAGCAGAAAGCCCGATGCGGGACTTGATCCCAGGACCCTGAAATCATGACCTGAGCCGAAGGCAGCATCTTAACCCACTGAGCCACCCAGGCGCCCCAAAATGAGATTCTTAACAGATTTTTCCATATTTTCTCTTAGTTTCTCTGAACTATATTCTTGGGGAAGTTTCTCAGTATTACTTTCAACTCAGTACTCCTCTATGTGCTATGCTAAGGGTTTATCTCATCGATTCTCCTTGTTTTCCATTTCCATATTTTCCATTTCTGAGACTTCCACTTAGTTCTTTATCATATATAGCAATCTGTTCCAACTGCTCATTGGCAGTGGAATTTCTATCTTCCTCTCTTCTTATTTAGGTTTACCTTTCTTTACTCAAACTCCCAGGCACCTACCTCAGTCCTAAATGAGGCCTTGCATTGGTGATTCAGTGTTCTTTTCAAACAAGCACTATGGACCCTGCATATCTAGTCACGAGGCTATTGTCTACTTCTTCTGGTTTCCAGAAGCTCCAGGAAGCTTTTAGCATTAGGTACTTCCCCTCTCACCTTCTTCAATAAGCAGGAAGAACTCCACCTTAGCTTCAAGGACTCTGTTCTTGGCACTCAAAACAGGGCATACCTTACTTTCCTTGGCCTCCTACTCTCTCTTACCCTTTGTATGTCCTCGCTGATGGCCAGCAGTGATGTTATCTCCTGACTCTTTCCAACTGTGCCTTCTGGAAGCCTCATTCCAGTTTGCAAATTCTCTCCTTATAAACTCTTCATTGTTTGCTCAGATTATTCCCCATCACTGGGCTACTAAGAAGCCTTGACAGGTTTTAAGTGAAATACAGTTCTTTCCTGAAAATAGCACTTTATCTGTGCCATGCTCTCTGGTGAAGACTATATATTCTTCACAGCCCAGACCTGAAGTACCCCAAAGTCCTGGCTCCTCACTATCTCTACTTCTTAGCATCAAGTTGCTTATAATATTTCTCATTGCTGTCATGCCAGTTAAGACCTGGAATAACATTTCCTCTTATATTTCTGATATTAGTATGCTGTGCTCTTTTTTCCTTAATTCATAAAAACCATTATTCTTCCAAATACGTGCAAAAACTCATTGTGCTTTGAGTCTCATGCAGTCCAACTATGGTTGCCCACTTGCATCACTATTATCTATTTTCTTCTAGTTATTCCGATTTACTGCTTCAGGAGTAGGCATAATAGTTATTATTGCTGTGATGATGACAATTAAGAGCAAGCAGTGGGTATCACAGCAGGCCATGAGCGATGATACCCCAACTTCCTTCCTGTCCCCACGTTCAACTAATCTTTAATTCTCTTCCAGACTCAGTGGAGGGAGTGGTCCCTTCCTGTCTACAGCTACCTTTTCACACTCTCTGGCCTCCTCCAGGATTTTGCTTCTTTGTCCTGACTCTTCAGTGTTTCTTCTCAGTTTAAAGCTCAAATCTTTCTTGTCAGAAAGCATCTTCTTGATCTCAGGACTCCTCAATCTCTGCTTCCTTCCCCTTTGACCTATACTATCTTTTGCCAAATATTTTTCTTTAAATTGACTCATTTTGAAAATGCAGTGTCTCCAGTATTAAAATAATTAAAATTCTGGTTTCCAAAGCTTTTTATAATTTTCTTAATATAAATTAAAATATGTGATAATTACTAAAGGGCTTCATCTGTGTGCCAAAAATCATTTCACACAGCAGAACATGTACCACACACAATGGGTCAACATGCCTTTTTATGACTATAAATCTCAGCAGGAAGTACTGAGTACTGGTTTGAAAATGGACATGATCATTATATGGTGCAATAAGTGGTGAAGGAAGAAAGCATTTTTATTTCAATCACTCTTGCTTAAAAATTTTCCAAAAAATAATTTACTTTCCTGCCCTAATATGCTGGGGGAGAAAAAAAAAGTTTTGTATCACTAAGACTATCACCAAACAAAATGTTAGATTTTTAAAGTACATAATAGGTTTGTGCTGGATAGGTCCTGCTCTCAGGATATACTATAGCATTTTTTTTTCTCTTTCTCATGTTCAGAATATGAGTAAATTATGGTCATGATCATACCTTTGAGGGTCTTGAGCCAGGTCTAGGGAACGATTTTAAAAATGATTATTTAAGAGCAAATAAGCACTGTTCTTTAATCTAGGCTGGTACAAAAACAAAGAAACCATATTTTCAAAGGGTCCTTGAACTTCTCAGCCTCCAAATAACTAGTCAGTAATGTAGAAGAGATTAAATGTCCTGACTTTCTATCACATTTTAATAACTGACAAATCATCAGAAGGTCTACTTGTCAGTCTTTAATTTGTACATAATTAATTGTAGAAATGCTAGGCATATCATGTCCATCTCTCTTGTACTGGCTAGTTCCCTTTGTTAACAGGAAATTCAAAATTAAAAAGACTTAAACAACTAACACTGCCTTTTTCTAACTGTGCTTTGAGAACATCAATGTCCCATAAAATATGCCCTGAAAGGAAGGGTTTTCCGGGTCAACATGGTTTGGGAAATGCTGCCCAGAAGATTCCAAATCTTGGAGATTCATGGCAACACTAGCATATTAAAAGTTCTGAGAAGTCCTATCAATAGGAAATCAGCTTACTAAGTATACTTTTTCATTTGCAAAGAATAACTATTAACATCTCAAGAAAACAATAGTGTCTTGTAGAACACAACTTAGGCAATACTGAAAAATAAAGCTCATTTATTGTAATTAGGGATGGTTGAAGTAATATATTTTATACACTAGAAAACAAATTTTTAATTACTTTTGTCCAGACAGAATATTCACAAAAGGCAGGGTACCACAAAGGGTTAACCTTCAAATGGAAACTGCTGACCTCATCCCACTCTGAAGATATGAAGGGTACATCTGATTAGCACACCTCTGCTGGACTATGGCCTATACTATGCCCATTGCTTCTTACATTTAGATCTTGTTTAAGATAAAAGAAAAATACAAAATAATAATTACTGCCTGATTTTTTTGGTTAAACTAGCTAGCATTCCAATAAGGATGAGCAACAATAAGATCTTTATTGTTTCATCCTACAAAACCACACAAGATTATACCAGGTTCTAGCTTTGATATCTTATCCTGACTTTTTTTTTTTAAGATTTTATTTATTTATTTGACAGAGACACAGAGAGAAAGGGAACACAAGCCAGGGGAGTAGGAGAGGGGGGAAGCAGGTTTCCCACTGAGCAGGGAGCCTGGTGCAGGGCTGGATCCCTAGATCCTGGTATCATGACCTGAGCAGAAGGCAGACAAGTAATGACTGGGCCACCCAGGTGCCCCTCTTATCCTTCAGCTTTAATGAAGGGGAGAATAGCAAAGTTTACCAGATGCTCTAAATGTTTACTCTAAAGCTCAGGTTCCTATCTGTAACACCGGCACCAAAGCTCCTTTATTAGAAGTTAAAATAAAGGAAGAGAGGTTTACAATAAAACCCAGGAAAGCTGGGTTTTAGAAAGAAAGGAAAGCTTTCTGCCTAGAACCAGGTGTGGATGAGAACATCGAGGTAAATAGGTAAAGTTGGAGCATTTTTTATAGCACCACTGATGGCTTAAAAAAAAAAGTGTCACCTTAATGCTAACTCATTGCTGTTGGCTCTTCAATCTCTCACCTGGCAATCTGACCATCACTCAGGTCCATACACTGGTGACCCACAAGTTCACGATCTCTGGTCAGGTTCAATGTTTGGCTAAGTGGTTGTACCTGAAGACACGTCCTCCACTCTGCAGTACCTCTCCTGCCTCCTGTGCTCTTGCTCTACTGTAGTGATTCTCCAAGTGTGGGCTCTGAACCAGCAGCATTAGCATCAACGCTGCCTGGAAGCTTCTTTGAATCAGAAGGGGTAGGGCCCAGCCATCTGTGCTTGGAGAAGTCTTCCAGGAGATCTCATACAAGCAGAATGTCAAGGACCAGTGTCCTAATGGAAACAGCCTTCTCTTCTCACACAGGCTCAAACCACAAGTGTTTTCACAATTTCCTTCCCCTTTTTTTTTTTTTTAACTTCCCTTGATTCTCAAGGTAAATGTTTTCCTAAATCCTATCACTCTGCCTCTCTAATATGGGTTGAATCCATTCCCTTCCCCACCATTCCTGCCATTCCCCCTAATTCAGGCTCTCATTAACCTAGGACTACTTCAGTAATTCTTCTCTCTCGTCTTCACCCACCATGGTGGTAAAAGGCCTTGCCTCTGTTTCTCACATTTTTTTGTAGCTATATCTGTTGAAAGCACAATTCTTTTTTTTTTTAAGATTTTATTTATTTATTTGCCAGAGAGAGACAGAGAGAGAGAGAGAGTGAGAGCGCACAGGCAGGCAGAGTGGCAGCAGAGGCAGAGGGAGAAGCAGGCTCCCCACAGAGCAAGGAGCCCGATGTGGGACTGGATCCCAGGACGCTGGGATCATGACCCGAGCCGAAGGCAGCCGCTTAACCAACTGAGCCACCCAAGTGTCCCTGAAAGCACAATTCTAATCACCAATAATCTCTATTCTATACTGAGAGCTGTCTGGGCTCCAGGATCTCTGCTAAATGCACTACTTGGTTAACTTCCCATTCAGCCAGCAAAGTAGTCAGGGTTACTCTCATTCCATGGACGGCTGACTTGCCTCAGGTCATTCAAAACCAGGATTTGAAATCAAATGACCCTGACTTCTAATTCCATAGTGTTAACCATTGTGCACCATGACCTTCCTACCCCACCCATAATATAACTTATGAAGTCAACTCAGCTGTATTTTAAGACCCAAAGTGGTGTACTCTTCCACTCCCCGCCTCAAACAAATACTTTTTCTTAGTTTGCTGTCACTCTCCCTCATGCACCTAGACTGAACTATTTATGATTTTCTATACATACCACTCAAAGCTTTTTCTCACGTTGTTCCATAACCCTGAAGTATTACACTTCTATGAATGTCTACACCCCTTTATCTAGCCCTTGGGCAAAGTGCTTGCCAATATATGTGCTCAATACCAAGTGGGATTCTTCTTAAAGAAGAGTGGAATCCATTTCATTAATCTCAGTATCCTTCCAGCTTCCTGCAAAAGCAAAACAAGAAAACCCTGCTAATTCATTCAGGGTGAATTTTATAAAGCACATTTTATTTGTATTTATAATTGATTGCATAAATTTTTAAACTAACTGATTCCTGAGTATTTACCAGAAACAGGCATAATATATTACAGCTGATCCTATTTTAGGTTCTTAAAGCATTACGGATATGATAATGATCATATCCTTACAATGCAGGTAATTAATGGTACAAAATAACGTTCTACTTTTATTTAAAGTCATAGGGCTATGTGGGGGCAGAGCTGGGACTAGAACCTGGGTTTCCCATAATTTTGTAGACTGCTCTTTTAACAAATTAGTTTTTTTCCAAGATTTTATTTATTTGACAGAGGAAGAAAGAGAGAATGAGAGCGAGCACAAGCAGGAGAAGCATTAGGCAGAGGGAGAAGCAGGCTCCCCGCTGAGCAAGGAGCCCGGTGTGGGACTTGATCCCAGGACGCCGGGGTCATGACCTGGAAAGCAGATGATTAACTGACTGAGCCACCCAGGTGTCCCAACAAATTAGCTCTATCAGGAATTTCCTATTATTCATGGTAACATGGGCAAATTAAGGTTTGTTTTTTTTTTTTTAAATAAATAATGTACACATAATTTCAGTGACACTGTGATCTACTGCCATTAATACAACTTATCTCATGCCACTGCTTACCTCTCCCCACCCCACAAATGCTTATATCTACTTCTACCTGTTGAATTCTCTGATCTCTTGGGCTTCATACCCTGGCTCAGAGAAAATGAGGAGTTTCCCAGGAGCGGCACACCATTTTGAAAACCTGCCCTCCAACTGACCAACTGACCAAGTTGTTGAACTAGCAATGCCTTGTTTTATTTCCATTTATTTTCTCTCCTAAAAAGCAGAATATATATGTGTGCATGTACATGTAAATATAAATAATTCTAGTTGTCTTTTATTAGTTGAGGTTTTACTGCTGCTTAAAATTATGTATACTTGGAGGAATCCTAGCACTAAAATAAATACTGAGGAAGGGTGACAACATGGAAAATGGATACCTGGAGCCAGTGTCAGTTGCAGGTGACAATAAGTGTTGTTGTCATTTTTCCAACAAGATAAGTTATTTGGTAGAATTAATGTCAAAACACAAGAAAATTTTTCTTTAAAATGTAGTATCTTGAAAATTTTACTAGCAATTACTTCAAAGTTCATTAAGAAATTATGAAAAATAATAATGACAACATTAACAATTTATCTGGTTTTATAGTACATAAATATTTCAAAATTAGTAAGATCAATGATGTGTATCACGTAATGTTAGATGCTTATTTGAGAGTTAATTGACTGCACAGTAGATGATAATAATGCAAATAAATCATTACTTGCTGAAACAGAAAACTGAGAAAAATAAATGAGCAATTTTCCACTTCCTCCATGTGGACTGGTTATAGCAAGCACAGCAAAATCCATAAAAATGGTAAAAGAAACAAAGGCTAAATTAAATCTTCCTTTCTTAGGTAGGTCTAATAAGTAACACTAGGGAATAAGGCTAATTTAAAAAATGATTAATTCAAGATTTGGTTAGCACCTTAATGAAATGTAATGGGAAAAGGAAACAAATACCAACCAGCACAGGTAGATCTTTTCTTATGATGATACTTTTTTAATTACTAAGCTTAGTTTATAGTTGTTTTTTAAGTTTTGCAGATATTTTGTGGCTAAAGTGTGTGGGGAATTAGTAGAATAGAATGTACATTTAATGGTTGGGCCCAGCCAATTAAATGGTTCACTGTAAAGGCCTGTTATCTGGCTCAAGAGGTATAAGAGGTGTTGGACTTATTTCTGTCTTATGAACTTTTTAATTTTACATTTTTATCCGTATGGAGCCATAACATTATCTTGTCTTTCTAAACTTCCAGAACATGTCCTGAGATTTGTGAGAAATAAGGTTAAAAAAATCAATACATTATTGATAGCCATAGGATATATCTAACCCACAAAGAGCGCTAAAGCCTTAGGACAGAATTGGGGCATGTCTAGTTAAAGGTCAAGTCCAACCTCAATATGGCTGGGTCCGGACTCATGCCCACTGCAGTTTTCAGGTTCGCAGTGTGCCCTTTGTCATTCTACACTCAAGGTCTCTCTTTCTCTGATTCTTCTGCTTTATCCTCTGATACCCCGCTCCTTCCACTGGTTAGTATATAAAAGCAACTTTCATTTACTCTTTGTTACCCTTATTTAATAGCCTTATTTATTTCCCCCACTTACTTAAAAAAGCAAAGTTACATGCTGTTGCTTTTCTACTTCTGTGAGGTCTATATGGCTCTCATTAGGAAAAAAGATAAAAAAGAGACATGTTTTTAGGAAAAAAAGGGCCAGATTTGAATATGTTAATCTTACTGTTCAGATTAATATATTTATCTGGAAGAATTATTTTAAATTACCACAATTAGAATTTTTTCCTCTTGTATATAATATACACTCATGAAGAAAGACCTCTGCTTATGTTTCAAACAAGTACAATTTGATACTAAACCTCTTACTTCTTTATTTCTTGTTAAGTCATAGCACTAATAATAACACTGAATGAATGTCAACTGTGGGTCAGGCACTCTACATACATTTTCTCTAATCCTTACAAAAGTACAGAACAGTACTGAGTTGAGCAATCTAATGGTGGGAGAAGCAAAATAAATGACTTGCTCAAGGTTACATAATTAATGAATGAAGAACAGGAATGGAATTCTATATTCTTGCTCCTTCCATTACAGGTAGCTGAAAAAACTGAGGTTGTCTCATTTTCTATTCCTGAAGGTTATATTTAGAACTGTAATAGATTTTCCTGTTTCAAAACTTTCTTCCCAAATCAAATAAAGCCCTGAAATGTAATAAGAATTAAAGAGCCAGATGCTAGTATATATGGGAACTTCCTAATTATGATCAAGGTAGAATTTCATTCAATGAGAAAAGAACTGCTGGTATAATTAGAGAAAACAAAACTAGATTACTATCTCAAACTGTGTGTGCACATACACATACACACACCACACGTGTCCTATAATTAATGTAGAAAAACTCCAATTATGTAAAGATAAACTACAAGAATATGTTTATAATTTTGGGATGGTAGAAACCTCCATATGACAAGCAACCCCAAAATCATAAGGGGTAAGACAGGAATATTTAACTTCATAAAAATAAAACTTCATATGCCAAAAAATCATGCAAATAAAGTCAAATGACCAGAAATGAGAGAAGTGATATTTATAATACATAAGAGACATTTAAAACCTCATATAAACAGCTTTTACAAAAACACAGTATAAATAGGCAAAGGGTATTAAAAAAAACCAAGTGGCTGGAGAGGAAATGTAAATGCTAATTAAAGTATTAGAAAAAACTGCTAAATTTCATTCATAAGGAGAAAGAAAATCAAATAACAATGAAATGTTATTTTCATCACATTAGCAAACAGTTTTAAAATGATTTATATATTCATTTGAGAGAATGAGACAGTGCTCACTGTCTGAGGAGAGGAAAGGGGGCACAGGGAGAGAATCTTCAAGCAGACTCCATGCTGAGCATGGAGCCCTGTGGGAAGGGGAGGGGGTGCCTGATCTGACCATGCATGAGATCATGACGCAAGCCAAAACCAAGAGTTGGAGGGCCAACCCATTGAGAAACCCAGCTGTCCCCATATAATCAAACATTTTTAAAAGTGGTAATATCCAGGGTGCCTGGGTGGCTCAGTGGGTTAAATCTCTGTCTTTGGCTCAGGTCATGATCTCAGGGTCCTGGGATGGAGCCCTGCATTGGGCTCTCTGCTCAGCAGGGAGCCTACTTCCCCCTTTCTCGCTGCCTGCATCTCTGCCTACTTGTGACCTCTCTCTGTCAAATAAATAAAATCTTAAAAAAAAAAAAAAAAGAAAAAGGTAACATCCAGAGCTGGGGAGGAGCCAGGTAAAAATGTACTTGGACCTACTACTCATGTTAGTGTGATTTGCTACAACCCTTTTGGAAAACAACCGGGTAACATCTATTAAAATTACAAATACATATTTCCCATGACCTTGCAGTTCTACCTCTGGATATCTACTCTATAGAAATAAAAGCAATCATGTATATGAAATATTAAGTACAGCACTATTAGAAACAATTTGAATCTCTACCTACATGGCAATATTTTAAAAAACTATGGCATCTCCACACTACATGTAATGACTAAAATTAGTTATTAAAAAGAATAAGCTGAACCTTAACCCACTGCCTCAGAAAAACCACTATATGTGATTAAGTGAAAAAGCCAGTTGGAGAACTGAGTAAAACACACAAAAATAATAAAATAAAAAATACTCCATGAGTTTGTCTGACCATGGAGAAAACTGTGATAAAAATGTAGCAGGTCAGTATGATTGGTAGCTTCAGGAGGGCAGGATTGAGAAAGGGACTGAGATACTATTTAACATCTTTATCTTATCTCTATATTATTTCACTTTTTATAACTAGCATAGGACTTCTTTAATTAAAATCTAATTCAGAAAATTAAGAAAGAAAAGAGCACTAAAGAAATGAAGTATTATTGGGCTCCTGAGTCGCTCAGTCAGTTGAGTGTTCTGCTCTTGATTTTGGCTCAGGTCATGATCTCAGGGTCATGGGATCGAGCCCTGTGTCAGGTTCCATGCTCAGCATGAGTATGCTTAAGATTCATTCTCTTCCTCTCTCCCTGCCCCGCCCCCTGCTTACTCACTCTCTCTCTAAAATCAAACAATCAATCAATCAATCTTAAGAAAGAAAGAAGTAAGGAAGGAATTGTTTGAATAAACAGATCCTGTTTTAGAAATAGTCTAATTCCTGGAAAAAGGTATCCTGATTGAGGAGAACTGATATTTTTGCTTTTTTGAAGCTATTAAAGTACTCTAAGGGGCTCAATAATATTCTAATGACCTATAAAGATTCATTCTAACAATGAGATAGGACTTAGAAGATTTCACAATGTGCAGCACTGGTAAGGGTGTGGAGAAAATATTCTGTGAGAATGTCAGTTGATGCAAACTCTTGGAGGGTAATTTAACAATATCTAAAAAAAATAAAAAATGTAGCTACCCACTGGCCCACCAGTTCCAAGGCTGAAACTCTGGATATACTTGGAAAAGTACACAAAACCAACCATCAAATAAAACTGGCAGCAATCTAACATCCATCAATCAGGAATTGATTACATACATTATATACATATATTAATAGGACTGCATGCAATCCTAGAAAGGATTTAAGTGAATCCACATGCATTACTGTGGAATAATCTCCAAGAAAGATTATTCAGGAAAGGTGAGCCAGGCACTTATTTTTCTAAAGACTTATTTTTTGCTAGAGTATGCAGAAAATTTTTTGACATATACTCAAGAAACTTAATTTTGGGGAAAGTGTTAATGGTAGGAAAGAGAACCCTACATTTGTAGGATGGCTTACTTTTAATTTTATACTTTTCTGAATAATTTTATCTCTTTTAGCTTGGGCTCTCATTTGTTATTACTTGTATAAATAAAATAGAAAAAGTTGTATATTCATGAAAAACCACACCAAGATGCTAATTTTTACAATTAGTTAAATGTTCTAAATTTTGACCTATTAAAGAAGTTAAGAATTAGTTTTCATGAAGGGCATGAAATACATGACAATGGTAGTAATTATCTTGTTTGAAAATATCTGATGTTAATGAATTGACTGATCTAATAGATTCCACTGAAAAGAGAAATATATATTTCTCTTTAATAAAGCATTCTCTTTTTCAGAGTCCATAGGACTCTGAAAAACAGTCTGAGGGGTTTGAAGTGGCGGGGGGGTGGGAGGTTGGGGTACCAGGTGGTGGGCATTATAGAGGGCACAGCTTGCATGGAGCACTGGGTGTGGTGAAAAAATAATGAATACTGTTTTTCTGAAAATAAATAAATTGGGGGAAAAAAAAATAAAGCATTCTCTTTAATAAAGCATTGGTACCTTTAGAAAGGTGCTTCTCAGCTTACTCTATAGTTTTAATTAATTTTCTTCCATAAATTGCTAATAAGGAAGAAAAGATCAACTTATGCTCAGTGTAACCATAAAATCAAATTTATACAATTTTTCTCATAAATTCTCTATGTCAACATACATTTTGGAATTAAACATGAAAGAGAATGCTATACTTAACCTTACACTTTAAATAATTTCAGGGCCAAATCACTCAGGTACTATATACCAAATGGTAAATTTTTCATTTGATAAACTAAAGGTATTAATAGTTTGAAAGAGTAATCATTTTATTGTATTATATAATTGACAGGTATACTAAGTAAGTTTTTTTTTAAAATAGCTCATTACATATATATATATATACACACATATATAGTCTTTTTATTGTGATAAAATATAGATATATAAAACTTCATCATTTTAACAATTTTAATGTGTGTAGTTCAGTGGCATTAAGTACATACACACTTCTGGGCAACTATTACCTCCGTTCATATCCAGAACTTTTTTGCCTTCCCAAATTGAAACTCTGTGCCCATTAAATAATAATTCCTAATTCTTCCCTCCAACCAGCTCCTGACAACCAACACTTCATTTTCTGTCTCTATGAAATGGACTACTCTAGGTAACCCACTTAAGTGGAATCATACACTATTTGTCCTTTTGTGACTGCTTTATATCATTTAATACAATGCTTTCAAGTTTCATCTATGTTGCAGTAGTCATCAGAATTTCCTTTCTATTTAAGACTGAACAATGTTCCATTGTATGTTTATGACACCTTTTGTTTATACATTCATTGTTGATGGATATCTGGGCTATTTCTACGTATTTTTAAAAAACCAAAATTCTACAACAAATTAAGCCAAATTCTACAATAAAAAGTATCTTGAAATTCATTTTTTATACTAGTTTCTTCTGTCCAAGACACTATTAACTTTGACAAAATTCAGTAGTGAAAGGCTTTATCTACAAGGATAAAACCAGTATTACAGCTTTTCCTTTGATAATTTAAAAGACTAACTTGGTTAAATACTCATTTGTTTAAACTTTGAGTGCCTACTAAGTGACAGCCACTATGGTGGGCGAAAGGAAGCAAGAGAGAGGAAGGAGAAGGGGAAAGGAGAGAGACAGAGAGAGTCTGAGTGCATGGGTTTCAAAACCAGCCCCATGAGGTCTTTGGGCGTGGGTGGGGTGGGGTGGGGGCAGTCCCAGGAGCAGAGAGGATAAACTCTGACATGACGTTTCTCTTCATGACAATGAGAAATTGGACTACAACATTCAAGCTGAAATGTCAAAATAAACTCCCACTTAAAGATGTCAAATAAAATTAAGTACCTAGAAAGCTAGTGAACATTAAAAGCTGTGTGGTGCTGATGAGACCACGTGGTTTGGCATCCATTTTCTGGTTGCCTGGCATAAGAAGGCAAACACCATCTGTCTCTCTAGCTGTTGGGACCATCAAAAGACCTAAGGTGCGTGTGTGCGAAAGCTTTCATGAATTTTCATGTTCCACAAAAAACTTCTAATCGCAGATTTTGGTACGGATATCCTAGAGCAGGAGTTGGCAAACATTTCTATAAAGGGCTGGATAGGGGCACTTGGGGGGCTCAGTTGGTTGAGTCAGTTGGTCAGTCAGTCAGTTGATCAAGATCAGGTCATGATCTCATGGTTCTGGGATGGAGCTCTACATTGGGCTCTGCACTCAGCAGGGAAACTGCTTCAGGATTCTCTTCTCTCCCTCTGTTCTCACACATCCCCACCCCGCCCTGGTCTCTTGCTCTCTCTCAAATAAATCCTTAATAAAAAAGAGCCAGATAGTAATATGTTAGGATTTGTTGACAATAAGCTAGATTTCTGTCACAACTAGCCACCACTGTCCTGGTAGTATGACAGCAGCCACAGAAAATTAACAAAATGAGTGTGGTTGTTTTTATTTATGGACACTGAAATTTGAATTTCATCTAATTTTCAAATGTCATGAAATATTCTTCTCATTTTTAAACTGCTAAAAAATGTAAAAAACAGACAAACAAACAAAAAACAAACCTCTGCTTGTAGGCTATAAAACAATTTAAAAAACCCCAAAACATGGGGCGCCTGGGTGGCTCAGTGGGTTAAGCCGCTGCCTTCGGCTCAGGTCATGATCTCAGGGTCCTGGGATCGAGTCCCGCATCGGGCTCTCTGCTAAGCAGGGAGCCTGCTTCCCTCTCTCTCTCTCTCTGCCTGCCTCTCCATCTACTTGTAATTTCTCTCTGTCAAATAAATAGGTAAAATCTTTAAAAACAAAACAAAACAAAACAAAACAAAAAAAAACCCCAAAACAGGTAGAGGGCCAGATTGGCCATCCCGAACTCCAGAGTTTAAAGAAAAAGTTTATAAAAATTCTTTACAGGCCTATCCTTTCAGAAACAAAGACGGAACGATTAGGGGATTTGGAATACAACCTATATCTGAATCTCAGCTCTATCACTTGGTATCTAGAGCCTAGATACCAAATATCAAATATATTTGATATTGGACAAAGTGATATTAGACAAATCACTTTAACATTTAAGAACCAGTTTAATCATCTGTTAATGGGTATAATACCCACATCATATATAGGAGCTGGTGTGAGTGTATAAACAGATGCTAAATGTTGTGTAAACTGTCAAGCTGTTAGGCATTATAAAGTAAAAATATACAAAAATGCACCATATCTTCCTCTGAGGATTACTTACCAAAAATTTGGGAATTTATTTTCAGTTCCTAAGAAAAGGAAAAATGAAGTAATTTGGAGCAAAGATAGATGTCTTGGGTTTCAGTTTTCCTAGGCTGTTAGCATTGTACAATGTTATAATACCACTCAGTTAATAATGTATCTTTCTTTCATCATCTGATCATATTCTGTTCTCAATAGCTCTGCTTTGTCATTTTTTGTTCTCTCTTAATCTTCATTTAAGAGGATCCAATTTTATATATAAAATCATAAGAAGAGAGCAGTGGCTGAAGTACCTTTCATAACAAATGACTGAAAGAGAGCTGTTGTTTCTTGCTACTATCATATGCTCTATTTTCAATTTCTTAAATTTCAGAACAAGCAATCTCAGCAAATTCAGGGGCTCTCATGACTCTCACAAAATTAAAATGCATAAATTCTTTATATAGCCAGCTTGAAGATATCAAAATATCAATGCCAAAAAACAGTATGGAGATGGTGGGTAAATATATTAAGTTCTTTAATACTTAGATACTGAGTGAAGACACAAAGCCTTTATTCAGTATCTTCTATCATCTTACCCCATTAAGAAATTCCTTAACTACACTTACTATGGTGATCATTTAGCAATATAAACATATACTGAATCACTACACTGTACACCTGAAATAAAATGTTATATGTCAATTAAATCTCAAAGTTTTTAAAAAGGAATGCCTTCCTTATGTTTATTTTAGGAACATTAAAAACAGCAGTTTTCCTGATTTTCCAACGATATCTCGGTCAGTAATTTTCTTTTCTTTTTTTTTTAAAGGTTCATTTATTTTAGAGGGAGAGAGCATGCAAGAGCTTGAGCAGGGGGACGGACAGAGGGGGAGGGAAACAGCCTCCCTCCTGAGCACAGAGCCAGACCCGGGGCCACCCAGGGGCCCCTCAGCCAGTAATTTCCATGCCCAAAGCTCATACATCTAATGGACAGATAGGAAAATACCAAGCTGAGTTAACTCTCTTTTCTCCTTCCAAAAGCAAGAAGTCGATGTGGCAAGAGGATGCTTCTTCTTCTAAAGTGAATGCTTGGTGCAAATGGTCAGCAGACTATTAGGTTCAGTCCAGGGCCTTAGGCACTGGTAAGCGGGTCTGCACCTGCCTCAGAGGTGCCCTCAACCTTAGGAGCTGGGACCATGCCTGCCTGCACGGATCTGAGCAAGGATATGGAGACTGGGTCCCACAGGACAGAAAGGTTAACACAGTTTGCTACAGGAAACCTGAATCTACAGGTAGAGCGAATAAAAGAAATGTGGAGAAGATCACCACAGGCAGGCTCTAGCTATTCCTTGCTCTCCTTGAATCTAAACGTAAATAATCAGTTTAAATCCATATCTGTGACATATATATTTTAAAATACTGTCTGTAGAATTAAGATGAAATGTAACAGCACTGGGTAATGAATGTAAAGAGTATCAAACAGGAGGTTAAAAATACATGATTTGGCAAATCAGCATTTTCTCAGGAGTACACACTAAGTTGAATAACACCATGTCTCAGAACAGAACATACTTAGCTGGACAGATTTAACTTAAGAAAGGTGACATTTTCATTGCAAAGGCTGCAGGCTGATGACTCTAGACCCAGCAGCCTTGCAACTCTAGGACAGTGTACAGAAGGGCCTGGATGTCTTCTGGCTCCCTATCCCATCTCAGTCACTTGGCGAAGATTTTTTAAAAATTATTTTTCTTAACATATAAAGCATTATTCACCCCAGGGGTACAGATCTGTGAATCATCAGGCTTACACATTTCACAGTGAAGACTTTTTATTACAGAATTACATAAAATTTTAACCATTCCCTTATATTTTGTCCTATATTTTTAAAGACTATATCTGGCACAGATTCATTTTAAAGAGTTATAATGACATTAGGATAATTGGCTATTATTTATTAGGTCTTTACCATGAACTAGATACTGTACTAATGCTTTCTCTGCATATTATGAATGATAAATACAACCAATATACAATGAATGGTCTCTATGTGCTAAGCATTTATTCAACTTCTGCAACAGCCCTATATGGTATTATTATTACTCTTATTTTTGAGATGCAGGTCATAAATGTCTAAGATCACACACCTGGTAGGTGGCAGAGAAGGGATATGAAGTTAAGAGGTGTGATTTCAGAGTCAGTGCTCTTTATCACTGTCTTTCAGCCTAACACCATGATCTACAGAAGTGTGGTAATGAAACGGATTTCAAGGTGAAGAGGGGAAGATAATCTCTGAAAAACAATACAAGCCTAGGTAATCCATCAAAGGTCTCACTGCCCAGCTTGTTACTTAACTCGGATGTGATTGTCTCCTTCAATTTAATAACTGCAACTCATAAGCTCTTCTTTGGCATTATCTAAAGAAGATGGCACTACTGAATGGTCTGAATAGTTTGATGGTCTCAAACAACGAACACAGTTTCTAAAGTTGCAGGCAAGGAGCTGCGGATGGAGAAAATCAAGTTTGCAGTTCTCAGAGATGATCTTTTCCATGGTTTCCATCTGATGAACAATGCTTTCTATGACATCCAGCACACTTTACAGTGAGACAATAATGCCTTCAGTGGATCTTAATGCTCTTGGGATCATAAATAAAAACTCTTAAGTGCAAGCAGAACAAGCAGGGAGAGCCACCTTGCTTCATTTATCTATCTGGATTTCTCCATTCTGAATTTTCTATGAGGATTTTTGTTTTTTTAGCTCATTATTGTCAATATATCTGATTGAGAAAGAAGCTAAACAAGTCCCAGGTGAGAATGCACCATAGCAACAGGCTTGCTATGAATTCTTCCGGGAGAATTTCACAGAAGTATTTGATTGCCTATTCACACTCTTGATTACAACACACCGAGCTGTTAAACTAAATTGTATGTCATTAGTGTATTGAAGGAACTTTAAAAAATAAACTACTCCATGTGAAGATATTTTTCACACATACATTCACATTGATATGTGTTTAATTGCATGCAGCCTACTTCTCTTTTATTCGGAAAACAAGAGAGACATCTTTAAACTATCTCAGAACTTGCCAATGTCAGAGTGTTATAATGTGATAAATAAGGCATTACCCTCTATCACAGGTAAATATTGATAGTTTATAAATATTTGTTTAATGTTTCATTGTTATTATGACAGATTAGAAATTACTGTTCTTAGAATTTCTTCAGGAGTATTAAAGTACCTTGGGCAAAAAATAATTACAGAAAAAACAATCTGACATTAAAACAACCTCAGTCTCAGATTTTACTGAGCCTATGGCTTAGCTGGGATAGTACACTGATAACCCTACCTCCCCCCAAAAAAAGGCTGCAGAGAAAAAAGTAGTTTATGTCTGTGTTTTATCACAGAATGTCAGCCATCCTACAAATAATGTCAAAATCCAAAGTAAGACGAGATGAAGATACAGATGGCATGGGCAAGACCCATCAAAACCACCAGAAAATCATCTCAAAGCAAATCTAGATGAGACTGAATTATTACCCTCCATCTTCATGTCTGGATAGAACACATTTAACTAACTTTTCCCACAGTTAACTATACAAAGGGTGCTAGAGAAAGAATAAAGTATTTTACAAACATTCAAATCAAAAGACTGAAGTGCATTCATGACGAGTTATTTTTATACAACCAATTCTGTTACTTATGCTACTAGAGATACCCAATGGTGTGCATCTAATCCAAATTATTTACATTTGGTTTTGCAATGCATGGTATAATATTTCTGTGGAAGACTTGCTTTTCTAATTGCATTTTGCTCTCTTGGTAAGATCAGTTTACATGTCCTTAATATACACCTGCTGTTTGGGAAAGGTGGTTGTCCCAGAAGCCTCCTGGGCAGGAGGACAGCTGGCTCACAATTACAAATACACCAGACAGGCTCTAGAGAAAAAAGAAGTGGCCAAACAATCTTAAACCTTAATTACTTTAGAAGCACTTAAAGTTTACATAAGATTGGTTTAAGTTACTTGTTTCTTTTCTTCCATTTTTGTTGATGTTGCATTTGACCTTCTTAGAAGATGGGGAAGTACCTTAAACACCTAGAGCACAACTAGAAATTATCATTTCACTAAATAAACATGTACTGATTAGACATGGTTTTGAAGCGACAATTTTCTTAGAATCTAATCATGTAATTGGAATATTCAAGACTATTTATCTCAAGCAAGATAAAAAATAAACCAAAATACAATGGAAACATGCAGTGTTGCAAGTATTACTGTGATCTGCACTTAGCATCTTTTTACCATTCTTGTAGATATGGCATTCTGATTTTCCCTACCTTCCCTACGCTTGGACCATGTGAATTTAATACGCTAACAATAGGGCTAGCTAAGCCAAGACCGATGAATAGGAACTTTTTTTTTTAAAGATTTTATTTATTTACTTGACAGACAGAGATCACAAGTAGGCAGAGAGGCAGGCAGAGAGAGAGGGAGGAGGAAGCAGGCTCCCTGCAGAGCAGAGAGCCCCACGCGGGGCTCGATCCCAGGACCCTGAGATCACCACCTGAGCCGAAGGCAGAGGCTTTAACCCACTGAGCCACCCAGGCACCACCGAATAGGAACTTTTAATAAAGATGAAGGATTATTTCTGGAAGTGAGCTAAAGGACAGTGGTTTTTGGTCTAAGAATACAAAGTTTAAAGGAAAAGGCCACTCAAGGTGAGGATGCCAAGGGACTGCTCTACCACAGATTGGATGGGCTGTCTTGGTGGATACTGAAGTCACTTAGAGATGCACAGCAGAAGCTGAGTTTTCAGTGAATGAGGCTAAATAACCAGAAGGCTGCTAAATGATAGTAATGAGAAGGAAAGGGTTATATTCCACGACTTCCAGGTATGGAAGTCTCAAAGGAGCAGGGACTTGTGCAGGGTGCCTATAAGTAAATGATTGGGAATTGAGGAGAAAAATGATCCTACTCCCCAAATTTGAGAAACTCAGAGGTTAACAGGATAATCAGATGTCCCTAGAGTAAATTTTAGGGTATATGGAGTCCCCTTTAGGAGATAAGTAGACGGCTATTAAGGGTAAGAAGTGGGTAAGGAAAGATTTGAGGAGGTTGAGAATGTGGGGTTAGTGGCTGACCACAGAGCAGAGGTTCCAGAGAACACAGAAGAAGAGTTTGGGAGGGTGCATGGGGGAAAATGGGGGTTAGATTGGGCAAGAGAATAAATAGAAAGGGATGGAAGATTGGCAGCTGACAGGATAACCAGACAGAGCGGACTTCTGGTGTTGAGTGAAATAAAGACAAAGTGAGGTGTGAAAGATGAAGTCCTTAATGCCTCTAGAAGTACAGAGCAGGAAATTGTGAATTGTTGGCAGAAAGGGAAGGAAAGAGCTGAATACAGCTGTCTTATTGAGCTTCAGGTACAGGGATGGTAGGTGCTCCAGGTTTTAGAGGGTCACAGGCCTCAGGAGGGTGAATTGGCAGTCACCTCTCCCTGGTGTCACAGATCTCATACCTGGCATCACAGCCTGAGAGTTAAGGAGGTCCTGATCCATAGCATGATCAGGTCATGTCTGCACATACTGGACTATGGAGCCAAAAGAAACCCCTTGCTCTAAATATTCTTACATGGCAGCCCCAACCAGCAACTTCTGTTTCCAAGTTTTGCTGACATACCTAGAAACTATCCTGCAGAGATTACCAAATGTATCACGAGAAGTGAAAAAAATCAAGGCAGGCAGAAATGAAAGAAGAGTGCTCCAAGCAGAGGGAAGGACAAGTGCAAAGGCCATGAAATGTACTTAGTGTGGGTTCACTGAGGAAACCTGGGTATCTGAAGCAGCAAGTGACAAAAAGGAGAAACCACGGGTCTGATCAGGGAGGTCTTTGGAGGTCCCTGTAAAGACATCTGGCTTCTATGCTGAGAATGGAAAATTGCTGGAAAATTTTTGGAGTAAAAGGTGACAGAATCTCTTTTAATATCATCCCTCTGCTGAGACTAGACTAGACAATGAAAGGCAGAAACAGGAGGTCCGGTCAGGAGGCTTCCCCAAGTCCAGGCTGCGTTTGACGAGGGTGGTGTGCGGACCATGGAATGGTTGGGCAGTACAGAGAGACAGTAGCTGGCTTCTGGACATATTTTGGTGATAGAAGCCCAGGGGACTTCTTCTAGTTCAAGAACTTTCCTAACTAGTACAGAGGAAGCAGTGGGAAGGAAACATGAGGAAAAGAACATTCATTCCTCGGGTTTCAGCTTCAACACCACCTTTTAAAAAAGACCTTATCTGGGACGCCTGGGTGGCGCAGTTGGTTAAACGACTGCCTCCGGCTCAGGGCGTGATCCTGGAGTCCCGGGATCGAGTCCCACATCAGGCTCCCAGCTCCATGGGGAGTCTGCTTCTCCCTCTGACCTTCTCCTCGCTCATGCTCTCTCTCACTGTCTCTCTCTCTCAAATAAATAAAATAAAATCTTAAAAAAAAAAAAATTTTAAAAAATAATAAAAAAAAAATAAAAATAAAAATAAAAAAGACCTTATCTGAACATTCCTTTTAAGTAGGTCCCCCAAGATATTCTCCTGTAATATCCCTTCTTTTCATTTAGAGCACTTCTCAAAATCAATTCATATACATATATATATATTTTTTATTTTGTTTAATGTGTGACTTCCCCCATGAGATTGATTATAAGCCCAGTATGATAAAAAAACCATGAAAAGAGAGGTGGGAAGGGAACCATCATTAAATAACAGGATGGATTCTAATGATTAGAATTGCTGAATCTGAGTTACATGAGGATAGGGACCGTGCATTTAAAATTTTTCTTCATTACTATATTCTTACCAGTATTCATATGTTGAAGGAATAAATGTATAATTATTTGTCAATATACTTTTTAACTGCAAAGTATTGCCTAACACTGCCATTTAACTACAACCATGTTAAGTTTTAACAACTGAAGTCCACCTCTGATTAAAACAGCCAAGATAATTACAATGTCTTTTAGAGCTCTTTTGTCATATGATTCTGGAATACTCATAAGATAAATATAAATCAAGGTAACATTGTTAAAAATTACTTCTACCCGAGACTTAAGAATAACAGGAAGAATTCCTACAAAAAGGAATAAAGATTCTTAGCTAAAGCAATACATATATATGAAAACCAAGCATCACATTTTTAAAAATCAAGAGTCAAGAAATTACTAAATTCTTTTTTGACAAAAAGGAAAAAAAAAAACTAGAAGTACAATCAAGTATTTCTTCAAGGGGTGCCCAGTGGCTCAATCAGGTAGACTGGATCAAGCCCTGAGTAGGGCTCTGTGCTCAGCAAGGAGTCTGCTTGAGAGTCTTTCTCTCTCTCCCTCTCCCTTACCCCTCCCCAACTCATGTGCACAGGTGCTCTCTATCTAAATAAAATCTTTAAAAAAAAAAAAGTATTTCCTCAAATGTTAGATGATTCTTAGTAATGACTTGGGATAGATCAAATTGAAATGGAAAATAAAGCAAACATTTACTAAGGGCTAAATGTATAAGGGTCATTGTATTAGTTTCTTCTGTCTGCTTTAACAAATTGCCATAAACCTGATGACTTAAAACAACCAAACTTTTTATCACAGTTCTAAAGTCCAGAATTTAAAGATTGATTTCAGTAGGCGAAAATCAAAATCCAGTAGGGCCATGATACCTGTGGGGAGTCTCCAGAGGAGAATCCATTCCTTGCCTCTCATGCTTCTGGTTGCTGAATGTTCCTTGGTCTGTGGTCTCATCACTCCAATATCTGCCTTCACCTTCCTACTGCCATCTGTGCATTAACTTCCCCTCTGCCTCTCTCTTACAAGGACACTTATAATGGTATTGGGCCTCACCTGGATAATCTAGGATAATTTTCCTCTCAAGACCCTTAATCACATCTGTAAAGACATTTTCCAAATAAGATAACATTTACAGGTCCAGGAATGAGGATGTGATATCGTTAGAGGTGGGGGCCAGGGTCTGGTGGGAGATAATGACACGGCATTATTATGCTTACCATGGTCCATCCTTGGGCAGTCAAAGATTTGTGTCTGTCCCATGAGCAAAATATGTGGACCCCACCCAACACAATCCTAAATCTCAACCTATATAGATAACATCAACCAGAAGAACCAAATCTCTCATAAACCTCATCTGCCTAAAGTCCTAAATCTCATCATCTAAACATCTAAATCAGGTATGGGTGAGATTCTGGGTATGATCCATCCTGGGGCACAATTCCTCTCCATCTGTTGATCTGTGAAACTAGAAGGCAAGTTATCTGCTTCCAAAATAAGATGGTGAGGCAGGCAGAAAATAACAGCTATGACATCCCCCACTCTACAAGGTAGAAAACAGAAGTCATGTAGTCCAAGTAATTTCACAATCCAGTGGGGCAAGGTTTCAAGGCCTGTAAGTAATACTCCATAGCTTGAGGCTCTACCCTTGTAGTCATTTTTCCTTTTTCTTAAGGGGTAGCACATATTTGCACCTGAGTAGTTTTATAAGGCTGTTTTCTGCCTATAGAATTTTGGAAGTTCAACAGCCTTCTTACATTTAATCCTGTCTCTGTGCTTTCAAAAGTCAAGTTGGCATTGTTTCTGCTGATTTAACAGTCTGAAAAACCATGTGGGTCTCTTTTGTATTCATGCCATTAAACATGAGAGTCCACTACAGATCTTTCCTGGAAAAGCCCATCTCTGTTCCTGTTTCCTGTTGAGATGGTTGAGGGGATCCATGAGTCACACACTTAATTCTGTCAGCACTAAAGACTGTCTAGTTACACCTTTGGCCTTCTCTCCAGAGCACACTTTCCAAACAATAAATTTCCTAATTTTAGTGTCTTTGCAATCTGGATAGACTGGAAATTTTCCAGATCATCAAGCCGTAGCTCATTTTTGTCCTGAGAGTTTTCTCCTCAATTTCTATCTTTCCTCTCACATCTCACCATGAGCAGGAAGAAGAAACAAGGCTGTACCTATAGCATTTTGGCTGGAAGTCTTTTCAGCTAAATATCCAAGTTCATTGCTTACATGCTTTCTACACAACTCTGGTAGCCAATTTAGTTAAGTTTTCTCCCACTATTCCTCTAGTCTCCAACTGTATCTTCCTCATTTCCTTCTGAGCTGTCACCAGAAGCACCTTAAAAGTCCCTCTTTCTAACCAGAGTGTGTTTAAGGCAATCTAGGCCTTTTCTAGGATATGCCTCAAATTTCTTCCAGCCTCTACCCACTGTCCGATTCCCAAGTCACTTTCACATTTTTAAGTATTTGTTACATCAGCATTCCACCTCCTAGTATCAAAACCTGTCCTAGGCCTGCTGTAACAAACCATCACAGATTGGGTAGATTGTAACAACAGAAATTCATACTGCCACGGTTCTGGAGACCAGAAACTTGAAATTAGTTTCACTTGGCTTTGGCTGACATCATGGTTGTAAAATGGGATATACTCATTCCAGAAGTTGAAGGGAAGAATATGTTCTTGGCCCCTTACAGCTTCTGGGGGCTGGTGGCATACCAGGCTTGGGGCCACAATGCTGCAATTTCTATCTCCACCTTTACATTGCTTTCTCCTCTGTACACTGTCAAATCGCCCTATCTCTCTCTTTCATGGACAGTCTGAAGGCATTTAGAGCTGACCTGAATAATCCACAATAATAATCTCCTACCCTCAAGGCCTTTAATTACATCCATCAAGATCTCTTTTCCAAATAACCTTACAGGCAACAAGTACTGGGACTCATGTCTTTGGAGAGGGGATCATTATTTTGCCCACCATACTCACACTTTAGAGGCACAGCATATTAATTTACCAAAACTCTATTATGTCTATAAAGAAGTATTAAAATTGAATTTGGCTCTTTCAAAGTGACCATTTGTTACTTAATACTGCAATAAGAAGCTGCAAAAATTACTTTTCTAATGCTATTACGTTAATGTGAAACACTTCTTCTGATTTTTCCATTTACAGATAAGTGTAATTAACTTTGAAAACATAATTTTTAAATGAAGTTGACAGTACAGCTAAATACAGTAAGCACTGGTAAATTAGCAAATATAAATAGTTGAAAAGATAAAAAAAAACTTCCGCAGAAAGTCGAAAGACTTTAGGAACAGATATGCTTTTATTTCAGGAAACTACTCTTTAGGAAAATACTTTCTTCCTTTAGGAGTGGCTAAGTAGCCGACATCTCTCTTTTAAAACTTATTCAGGTTATACTTTGACACTTTGGGATAAAGAATGGCCAAGGTTGATCAAATACCGATGGGTGAACAATGGCTGGGATAGTTCTGGTAGGGCAGCAGGCAGCCAGTCCTTGCCAATTTGATCAGTTACCGTAGGAGTGGCTTCACAGCCAAGAAATTAGTTTCCCAGCTGTTTGCTGCTATCAGCGAGAAGGGAAGACTCAGAAGTACTGGTAGTGTTAAACAAATTAATGCCTTTTCTTCAACCTAGAAGCAAGCAATTTGCACATTTCCCTCTAGAGCTGTTAACTACCAAATGAAAATTGTGTCCTTATTAATAGTTTTAAATGTTTTGGTAAAGTTAACCCAAAGGTCACAAGTCTGGTGCAAATTTGAACACCAAGAAAGGATATTGTTCTTTTTCATTTAAGCCTAGCAAGCAAACCAGAGTTATGTTAGAGAATTACCATTATTATTTATTTAGTAAAAGGAATAAAGTTCACCAAGTAACTGCATTTGTAAAATGTCATTCTAAAAGACAGTGATTCAAGCAAATCACTTTGAGTATAGAGTTGTATTTTGATGTAAAGGAGCATAAATAAGCAGCAAAGCAACCTAATCTGTTTTCTCCGCTACTCCCTGGTTGGTTAGCCCCTGAGATCCCCATTAGGGCGTGCCATTTGTTTCCCAGAAGCTTATATGCTTTCTCATAAAGTACTTATTTTGTAAACCTAAACAATAAATGTTGAATACTTAAAATATAAATGCCCAGTCCCGCACAAACGTAAATAAAAATCCACAAGTGGAGGACACTAGTGGTAAAAGCAGTGCTTTTCCCTGGAACACAGAGTGCCAGAAATTCTCCATTGGGTCTGACTGAGAAGCAGACAGACTCAGTGACCCTAACTGCAAAGGTCTTACACAGAAACTAAGCTGCCACCCTTACAGACAGTGCAAAGAGAAGGACCGGAGATCACCCCGTTAGGGTCACAGCGGCAGTTGGCAAGTGCTTATTGGGTCACACTGTGTGTGTCCAAAGACTCCAAACATTCCAACTACCTTTTGGAAACCTTTCTACAGAACATCTTCTGGGGTGATGGCAACGTTCTATATTTTGATTGTGGTTCCATGGCTGTTTTCATTGGTCAAAACTCATAGAACTACTCACTGAAAGGGTACATTTCATTTCATGTACATAATACCTCAATAAACTTGCGTTAAAAACATTAACACACACCTTTCTATTCTCTTTTTATGAAGGTACGACATTCTAATGTACAGGTGCCTTTCTTACATTTCTGGCAATACCGCTGTAGAGTCATTCCCTAATCCACCTGATGCACATTATATTTTAGGCAACATCTCCCCTCATAAGTAGATTCTTCAATTTAACTTCTCCTGGGAAACAGAATAATTTTTTCTTGAGAGATCTATAAATAGAACTTTGGAACAGAGCCACAGAAAGGGCCTCTGGAAAGTGAGATTTTGGTCCTCTATGTGAGCCTAACCCTTCTGGTGTCTTCTCCAAGATGTTGGAATGATACTTAACTACCTTTAGCTATGCTGCTCTAAAGTAAAATATTACTTACATTAGCTTGAATCATTTTAGAACCCTTTAAAAAACCATAACCATTTATATTAGTCATGCTCGTAAGTACTTTTCACTAGATATTGTTTCTGTAAACTCATACAATTTTTTAAACTAATGATTGAAAGAAAGTTTTATCAAAATAGCTGCTAGATCTTCTATAAAATAGTTGTAATTAAATTGAGAAAACTTTCTAATTCTAAATTTTGTTAAAAATTGCAAATATGGGCATTGGAATATTAACTCTTTCCAAACTGATTAACATTAAATATGAAAATACTGCACTATAAAGCGAGTATCATTCTCAATGGAGAAAAAGTGAGAGCTTTTCGCCTAAAGTCAGGAACATAACAGGGATCCCCACTCTTACCACTGTTGTTCAACACAGTGCTGGGGGTCCTAGCACCAACAGTCAGACGACAAAAAGAAATAAAAGGCATTCAAATTGGCAAAGAAGGAGTCAAACTCTCAGTCTTTGCAGAGGATGTGATACTTTCTGTGGAAAACCCGAAAGACCCCACCCCAAAACTGCTAGAACTCAGAGCAATTCAGCAATGAGGCAGGTATAGAAATCACTTGCATTTCTATACCCTAACAATGAGACTGAAGAAAGAGAAATTAAGGAATTGATCTCATTTACAACTACATGAAAACCCATAAGATACCCAGGAATAAACCTAATCAAAGAGGTAAAGGATCTGTACTCTAAAAACTACAGAACACTTATAAAAAAAAAAAAAATGAGGAAGATAGAAAGAGATGGAAAAACATTCCATGCTCATGGACTGGAAGAATAAATATTGTTAAAATGTCTATGCTACCCAGAGCAATCAACATATTCAATGCAATCCCTATAAAAATACCATCAACATTTTTCACAGAGCTGGAATAAATAATCCTAAAATCTGTATGGAACCAGAAAAAAGACCCCGAATAGCCAAAGGAATGTTGAAATAGAAAACCAAAGCTGGGTGCATCACAGTGCCCAACTTCAAGTTATATTACAAATCTGTGATCATCAAGACAGCACAGTACTGGCACAAAAACAGACACACAGATCAATGGAATAGAATAGAAAATTCAGAAATGGACCCTCAATGCTATGGTCAACTAATCTTTGACAAAGCAGGAAAAAATATCCAATGGAAAAAGAACAGTCTCTCAATGGTGTTGGGAAAATTGGACAGCTACATGCAGAAGAATGAATCTTGACCATTCTCTTCTACCATACCCGAAGATAAACTCAAAATGGATGAATAATCTAAATGTGAGAGAGAAATACATCAAAATCTCAAAGGAGAACATAGGCAGCAACCTCTTTGGCCTCAGCCACAGAAACTTCTTGCTAGACACATGCTCAAATGCAAGAGAGACAAAAGCAAAAATGAATTTTAGGGATTTTGTCAAGATAAAAAGCTTTTGCACAGCAAAGGAAACAGTCAATAAAATTAAAAGGCAACCTACAGAATAGAAGAGGATGTTTACAAATGACATAGCAGATAAAGGGCTAGTATCCAAGATCTATAAAGAACTTATCAAAGTCAACACCCAAAAATCAAATAATCCAATTAAGAAATGGGCAGAAAACATGAACAGTAATCTCTCTAAAGAAGACATACAGATGGCCAACAGACACATGAAAAAATGCTCCACATCGTTCACCATCAGCGAACCATAAATCAAAAACACAATGAGATACCACCTTATACCAGTTAGGATGACTAAAATTAACAAGTCAGAAAACAACTGTTGGCAAGGATGTGGAGAAAGGGGAACCTTCTTATACTGCTGGTGGGAATGCAAGCTGGTATAGCCACTGTAGAAAAGAGTATGGAGATTCCTCAAGAAGTTAACAATAGAGTTACCCTATGACCCAGCAATTGCACTACTGGGTATTTACCCCAAAGATACAGATGTGAAATTAAGGGGCACCTGCACCCCAATGTTCACAGCATCAATGTCCACAATAGCCAAACTGTGAAAGGAGCCGAGATGTCCTTCAACAGATGAACGGATAAAGAAGATATGGTCTGTCTATCCATCCACACATCCATACATCCATCCATCTATCCAATGGAATATTATGCAGCCATCAGAAAGGATGAATAAATACATTTTAATCAACATGGATGGAACGGGAGGGTATTATGCTAAGTGAGATAAGTCAGTCCAAGAAAGACAATTTTCATATGGTTTCACTCATAGGTGCAATATAAAAAACAGTGCAGAGGACCATAAGGGAAGGGAGGGAAAACTAAATGGGAAGAAATTAGAGAGGGAGACAAACCATGAAAGACTCTTAACTATGGGAAACAAACTGAGGGTTGCTGAAGGGGAGGTGTATGGGGGGATGGGTAATTGGGTGATGGACATTAAGGAGGGCACATGATGTGATGAGCACGGGATCTTACATGCAACTGATAACTGCTGAACACTACATCTGAAACTAATAGTATACTATGTGTTGGCTAACTGAATTTAAATAAAAATAAAAACCAAAACAATACAAAATAAAATAAAATATTGGGCTATGTAGTTGAATCGATCTCTACCTTTTTCCACTGCTTACTAATACATTAAAAGAAAAAATAAAGTTGCTTGTATTCAATTCCTAATTTGTCTGTGTAAAACAAATTTTAGAGGAGGACAAAAGATGTTTTCCACCTGGTAAAAGCTAGAAGGTGTCTGAGCTAGTCTCTGGTGATTCTGTCAAATTTTATATGCAGGGCCACTCACAGAGAGGAAGCAACACTGGTTTCCACCCTTCTAGGAACAGAGAGCTAATAAATGGTGACTGCAGAATCTCACACCGACCACTAGACCAATGAAAGCACTGATGTTTGCAAAGTAAGTTCATCAAGGAAATGGATCAAGTGTTGGTGATGAATAATATAACCTGGGAGTCCGGAGGTCCTACAGCAATACAGGAATACACAGCCAATTAGCCTTAACAAATCCAATGTAGGTCTCTATGGATATCTGTGGGCCATATCCCTTCTAACAGCTCCATCTGGGAACCAAAAGTAATAGTGCTCAAAACTTTAAATACAGGTATTTGTACAGAGAGGAAAGCACCTAAGCAAATCACCTCACTAGTTTATCTGTATGCTTTCAAGGTGCAAAAATACACCAGAGTGTTTAAAAATACTATGGCATATAGCATAGTCTGAAGGGAAGCCAAAAAAATTTTTTTTAAAGATTTTATTTATTTATTTGACAGACGGAGATCACAAGCAGGCAGAGAAGCAGGCAGAGAGAGAGAGAGGAGGAAGCAGGCTCCCTGCTGAGCAGAGAGCCCGATGTGAGGCTCGATCCCAGGATCCTGGGATCGTAACCTGAGCCGAAGGCAGAGGTTTTAACCCACTGAGCCACCCAGGTGCCCCCCAAATTTTTGCTCCATATTGGAAATCATAGTCCAGAGACACTGGCTAGGACATTTTATACACAGAAATGATCAGAGGGAAGAAAAGTAGACCTAAATTTTAGCTTATTCAGATTCATCTATGTATGTTAAACTAAGGGGGAGGGGAAAGTAGGACAAGGCACATACTGATTTGTCCCATTAATGTTAGTTTGGACTTAAATCTCATGGTTTAAATGGTCTGTGCCAGGTTTTCTCACTGTTCAGCTCTTATTTTCCTTGGTAATTAATAATATATTGTGGGGAGATAATTTGAAACTATGTAAGCAGATCATGTTAATAGATCCTGTTTCTCATAGTTACATCCTAGTTTTAGCACCCACTGGTGATCCTTACCTGAAAAAATTACTACTGTAGTAATGTTGCCAACTGTGCACTCCCCAGCCCCATTCTATCATTTTAGAATTAACTTTTCACAAGCAGACATAATGGATGATTCTGAGGAAGACGGTCTATCAACCATACTCCAAGAAATCCGTATCTGGTTTTTACTACCTAAAAGTAAGTCTGCCAGAGGAAGGCTGGACCAACCCCACTAAGAACCTCCACCAGAAGGAAACAGTCCCATTTGTCAAAATACCAGGTCTGGTATGTATTAAGTACCAAGGGACTGCAAAACATTTCGTAGGAAATTATAGGTAAATGAATGGGGCTAGGGTGGGGTTAATTTTCTTCTCTCTCCAAGGACACATCTAAACTCAGTTATAAGAGGTGTGTAAGTAGAACACAATGCATTCCTTGGATTAACCACATTTGTTGATCCAAACAAGCCCATGAAACCAAATAAGTGAACTCTTCGTAACAGGCAAAGATGAGCCAATAAATTATTACAGTAAAAAAAAGCAGACTGAAATATGGATGACTTCAAAGAAAGCACTCTTCTCTTACAAGAATGTAGGTGCGGGGCCACTGAGAATTTTCCCCAAAACCCTTGAAAAGTACTGCAATAAAATTTTAAAGGACTAAAAAGCAGAATACACTGACTCAAGTTTATTTTTCAGGTGTGAAATAAAACATGATCATCCCCTGTAAAAGTACCCTTCTGGTAATACTGGAAACGTAACATTTATGGAACTGTATAACCTAAAGCAATTTCTCCAGCATTAACACAGAGAAGCCAAATACAAATATTAAATTTTTCCACAGGGTTAAAGTTTTACTTATCCACCAATTCTGTTTCTTCCTAAGTAAATATGAATATAACTGTTTCAATCTTAAAATACTCCTGAAGCACAAGATGTTATTTCCATAATCTTGGCCCTCAAATGATGAGTCAGGTTCAGATTTTATTAAAACTACCAACCCAGGCTTTTTAACGTTATTTCAGTCAAATCATTTCCTATATAAAGTACTCCACAGTTAATCGTCTGAATCTCTGTCTGCCATCCACAAGACTTTATCTCTAATCCCACCCGTGGCCGATTACATTGCACACATTCCTTCCAAACAGAAAAATACATGTTAGGATGAACAAAACTAAAACAAAAATTATATATCCAACAGCTTCACGTAGCCTCTGCTAGACTTGAACTCTGGCCCTGGAGCCTTGCTGGCTGAACTTTCCAGGGAACTTTGTTCTTCTATTCCTAGCCTATAATGTCACCTTGCTCCTGTCTTTCACCTAGTATTTATTGGGTGCCTGGCACCAAGCTGCATGCTGGAGGTTAAAAAAAAAAAAAAAAAGTGCTTTACTGAAGTTCAGTGTCTAAGCTAAGTCATACGGAATTAAAAAAAAAAAAGTTAATATTTTTTTACCTTTAAAGCCAATGCTGTTGAAATATAACTTACATACCATAAAACACAGCCATTTTGAAGGTGTAGCTTGATGGGTTTTACTATATGTACATAACAATGAACTACAACTCAAATTACATTTAATTTCTCACCTCACCTCTGAACACTGCCTTAACTCCTTTGTAGTATGGCTCCTCCCCTTGCTCCTTAGCAATGGTGATTTGCTGTCAGTATAGATGAATTTTATCTGTTCTAAAATTTTATGTAAATGAAATAAATGCACTATGTACTTTTTTATGTCTGACTTCTTTAACTCAGTATATTTTTGAGACCATGTTGTATCAGCTTTTTCTTTTTTGTTGTTAAGCAGTATGAACGTTAAGATACTTTGCTTATTTATTCACCTACTGATAAAATTTTGATTTGGAGGTGCTGTAAATAATGGTTCCATGAATATTCATACACAAGTATTTGTGTGGACATATTTCATTCATTTCTGGGTCATATCCAGGAGAATTGCTGGGCCATACAATAAGGGTATAAGTAATTTCATAAGAAACTGCCAAGCTCTTTTCCAACATAGTCATATTCATTTTACACCTACACCAGCAAAAAAGTATAATATCCACCTTAGACACAGGTCATGCAAAAATAGGTGATAGACCAAATTTGGCTACAGTTTGCTGACTCCCATTTTGGAATATATACGTATAAAATCATGACTCCTGTGAATCAAGGCAGCTTTACTTTTGGTTTCTTATCTGTATGCCTCTTACTTCTTTTTCTTGCCTTACTACATGGCCAAAATCTTAAAAGGAAAAGTCATTAGTGTTTCATCATTGAATTTACTAGCTTTATGTTTTCCATAGATAGACTTTATCTTAATTTGTTGGAAGACTTCATTATAACTGGGTGCTGAAATATATCAATTTTTTTTCTTTATTGAGATAATAACAGGGGTCTTCTCCATCCTTCTATCAATGTGGTGAATTACACTGCTTAATTTTCAAATCCTAATCCAACCTTGCATTCTTGGGATAAACCACACTTGGTCATAATGAATTAACTTTTTATATATTGTTGGACTGAACTTTGTAATATTTTGTAAAAGCATTTTGCATTTATGATTATGCAATGTAGTGATTTGTAGTTTTCTTGTAATGCTTGTTGATGCTCTAAGTGTAATGTTGCACAGACTATATAAGTTAAGATACATTTGAAGTTCTTAACTGTTAATCTGTTTTTCTTCTTTAAAATATGCAAAGAAATGCAAAATTGCACTTCACAGGCAGTTTTCTGGATCAAATTCTAGAAACATACTTGCTACATATAAGTTACTACCCTGATTTAATTCTTGTCATTCAAAAATGAATTCAAAGTTCAAGACTGGCCAAACTCCAAAGGCTATTCTCTGAATTGCCATGCCATAGGTTACCTTGTCAGTAGGGAAGCTGGAATGCTAAGAAGCCACCTGTCTCTTCTGAAATCATTCAGTGTACAGTGCTAGAATGAACATTAATAAGTAAATAAATAAATAAAAGCAGTCCATGGCTTACTCTAGCCTTGTGCTTTGTGATTCCAACTTATTGTCTTTTTTTTAGATTTTATTTATTAATTTGACAGACAGAGATCATAAGCAGACAGGGAGGCAGGCAGAAAGAGGAGGAAGTAAGCTCCCTGCTGAGCAGAGAGTCTGTTGCAGGACTCCATCCCAGGACCCTGGGATCATGACCCAAGCTGAAGGCAGAAGCTTTAACCCACTGAGTCACCCAGGCGCCTCGATTCCAACTTATTTCTTACGTTTAATTACCAGAATTCTGATTTTTCAGCCATTATTGCATTTCTCCATTTCTGCTCAGGCCTTTTTTTTTATACTGTCTATCCATAAATTATACCCCATTGCTTTTGATTTATAATTTGTATCTTCCTCAATGTTCTCCATGCTGTTTTTCTATGCCTATCTTCTATCTACCAAACTGCACTGCCTAAGAGGAAATCTTTTTTCAAAAGTGAAATTAGGCGAAATTTTACGTCTCACTTAGGCTGCCTAATGCTATATTTTGGGGCTCAAACCCTATTTATGCAGCTATCTGTACCAACAAAAATTTCACTTTTCCTTCCTGTATACTGAGGTCAACAAAATTCCAAACGTTTTGTGACTACATAATAAAGTTTCCAAAAGTAACAGGTTTAAATACGTGGTACCTACCGTTTCCATCTAACCAACTTTACCTAAGTATTTCTTATTTGTAGGCTTCTCTGAACAGAGTAATAAGAGATAGTCCTTATAATCTTTCAAGGAGAATACATCAAAAATCTGGAGAAAAAACAACATTTCAAAAAAACTGTATCAAAAAGTAAACTGGGACAGGAGGACGCCTGGGTGGCTCAGTCAGTTGAGTGAGTCTTGATTTCAGCTCAGGTCATAATGTCAGAGTCCTGAGATACAGCCCCACCCATTGGGCTCTGCTGGGCACAGAGCCTGCTTACAATTCTCTTTCTCTCTTTGCGCCTCCTCAAAAAGCAAACTAAACAAAACATAAACAAAAACAAAAAATAAAAAACTGGGGAAGAACTTCATATAGCAAAGGAATCTAAAAAGACTGGTATTTGAAATCTTATTATTCATTTTATTTAAGACCACTTAGAGTGTATCACAGAATTCTCTACTTAAACAAATTCAGTTCAAATAAATCCCAGAATAGTGACACAAATTCAGTATACATTTAATAAACAATCTGACAGTCTAATGTAGTAAGGCTGATGGGTAGCTTCCAACAGTCAGAAGGTATTCCAGGTATAAATGGCTGAGGAAGTTATCAATTTAATCTGAGTTTACAGTTAATTTTTTTCCAGATTAAAACCAGCAGGAATAATCCAGTATCCACCTCAACCAAAAATATCCTTCTAAGATGAATACTGTCCAAGGTATTACATATAAACCTTTTTTGACTGATCATGTGAGAAACTCTATGCAGGAGAAATCGAGGCCTGGGAATTCTATGAAGAAAGTGATAATGTAAGGGTGGGGCAGACTGAGTGGAGTCATCCAATCAGTAGGCCGTATGTATATCCACTGGGAAGGTTGGAATTCAATTGGCCACCTGTGTAGGGGCGGGGCTTAACCACCCCCATAAAGGTTGCTCTGCCAGGCTGCCAGGGGGGGCTGCTGCAGGAGGGCCGGGGCTGCTGCAGGAGAGCCGTGGAGCCGAGTCCGCGGAGAGTGGAGCGAAGAGCGGTGAAGTCGGCGAAGAGCGGTGAAGTGGAGCAGAGAGCGGTGGAAGTCGCAGAAGAGCAGGGGAGTCAACGGTGTATAGAAGAGCTGTAACAGCTCTTGTAAGAGCTATAACCGCGTTTGGCGGTCCAGCCTCCAGCCTCCGGCGGCCCTGAGCCGCCGCCTGCAGCTTCCAGCCTCCGGCGGCGGCCCCGAGCGCCGCCGCCTGCAGCCTCAGGCGGCGGCCCCGAGCGCTGCCGCCTGCAGCCTGCAGCCTCCGGCGGCGGCCCCGAGCGCCGCTGCCTGCAGCTTCCATCCTCCGGCGGCGGCCCCGAGCCATCGCCTGCAGCCTCCAGCCTCCGGCGGCCCAGCAGTCCAGTCGTCTGCGGTCCAGTTGTCAGCGGTCCCTCGACGCCTGCGGTCCTGAGACATCTGCGGTCCAGTTGTCAGCGATCCCTCCACGCCTGCGGTCCTGAGACATCTGCGGTCCAGTTGTCAGCGGTCCCTCGATGCCTGCGGTCCTGAGACATCTGCAGTCCAGTTGTCAGCGGTCCCTCGACGCCTGCGGTCCTGAGACATCTGCGGTCCAGTTGTCAGCGGTCCCTTGACGCCTGCGGTGCCAGCGGCCCTGCCCCGCACTCCAGGACCCTCAGCAGTGACACAGTGAGAAACGACCTAGATGTCAGCAACCTCATTGGGAGTAGGCACGCCGGGGTCAAAGTTGTCATCTTTTATAAAAGAAAGCCCTGACCGGTCAGTGCGATTCATGATGCTTGGCGCGAAATAAAGCTTTGCTTGACCTTCGCTTTGTATCAGTCTCGTTCCTTTGATCACGGACCCTAACAATAATAATTCTTGGCATTTATGAAGAGATTTTACCTTCAAAGAATTTTTATAAACATTAACTAAATCATGCAATGCAGTTATAAAGCTTCATCAACACTTAAAGGCAGGAAAACTACAGTACCAGGTTTGAATCAAATGTGAGCCTAGGTAGTAAATTTGTACATGCTGCACACACATACACATACATAAATATAAATGGATAGTGATAATGGCTCATGGATATGATGATGAACTACTAGAAGTGGCTTTAAATAAATATGAAGACTATAAACTGAAAATAATTAGGAAAATCCTAACTTCTGCATAACCTTAGACCCCATAATAGTTGTGTTGTTACTATAAAAAGCAGTTAAACTCAGGAGATTTTATCAGTGCTCTGCAATGTGTAACAAGGGCTCTCATCCACCATCGGTTTACAACTTAGAAGAACAGACTCGTCCATACCTCAAATTTTAAAAACTCTTCTCCATCTCCCTTTCTTTGAACAAACAATAGGAAACAATGCTGCTGGTAGGGTTGTAGGAAGAGCAAAAACGACAGAGCTGTGGAAGCAGGAAAAGGAAACAGCTGTTAAAGTAAGGGAATCGGAGGGAGAGTGCAGAGGCGCCTGGTGAGGAAGCCAAGCCTCCAAAGAGAGAAGAAGGACTTCCTTGGGAGGAAACAAAGCTGATCAGAAGTAATTCTCCACTGTCTTCCACCCTGTGGCCCCCAAATAAACATGGACCTACCTGCTCTCTTTCATGCTCTGAACTGAAGACTATAAATGCTGGAACTCTGGCTACCCAATAATACTGTGTACTCATGTGGAGAGGACAGAACTGGATCTTGGTCTTTTGAATGAAAAGCCTTGAGGGTAGAAGGCACTAGCAGGACAGGCGAGTTTCATTAAGTTCCAGCTTCCTGAAACGTCTCTTCACTGTTACCATTTGCAGGTAAAGAGGGCTTTCTCTTGACATGCTTTCTGCTGTCCTGAAGCTCCAACAGATGATGAATGAGAACTTGCCTGACATTTAGTTATATATGGAAAATAGATGTGTATATGCTGAGTTGGATGGATGACTGCATGTGAATACAGAACCTTTTGGCTTCTGGTGGTATGTTCAATACAAACCACATTCACTAATCACAGCAAAAGGAATCACCAATCAAAACAATTTCTCCACTGCTGTCACTGCCTCCTTTATGCAGCCTACATATCAATGGAATGAAACAAACACAACATAACCAGGACTTTTTTTTTATTAAGCCGGGGGCGGGTGGTGAGAGTAGAAAAAGAGAATATTTATGGCAGGGAGAACCAAATTAAGATTTCTAACTTGAAAATATTTGAGGCTTAAATTAACCATTATTTCCTAGTCCACGATGCTATATTATACTACTTCTTAAATGGAAATAACTTTATTTTGTTATTTGATGTAACAATAATGCTGTATGATACAACAATATCACAACAATGCTTTAGAACAATAATTTTTACAACTTAAGAGGATTTCTACATACTTTTATTCTCATGAGTCTCATAATGACCTCATGTAGTAGGCAGTCAACTAATCACTCTTATCCCCATCATCCAACAGACAGACTGAGGCTTGCAAACACTACATGACCTGGCTAGAGTTACACAACTAGAAAGTGGTTTTGCTTCAACTAAGTGTGGCTCTCCTGAACACTGGCCAAGAGCATAAGCTCAGCAACGGGGTAGAGGGGCAAGAAAGAAGATTCCTGCTAACTGCTTATGAATTGTGTGACCACGAGCAGCAATCCCCAGTTCCCTCTTATTTAAAATGAAAAATACCCCAGTAATGCCTAAATTACAGGGCCATGGGGGATTAAGTGAGGCACACATTTGGACAGTACCTGACCCATAAGAAGTGCTTAGTAAGCAAGCAATAATTGTATGTCTAGAAATAAAATCCTACCCTGCCTATTGGTGAGGATAAACAGATGGGTAGAAATAATCTAGTCCCTCAGTGATGTTTTCCCTAGTTATGGCCTTCTAATGCATTCCTTTTTCCAATTGGTTAGTTGGATCCTTTATACTAGGCAATCATTTCTTATTTCTGTCATCTTTCACTAAAAAGCTATTGACAGGAAGGATTAAAACTTCTGGATATCCAAAGCATATCCTTCAAATGCCAATTTATTTTTTAATTCCAAATAGTCCTAAGGTATCGTACTTCTTCCAAACTTGTTAAATAGAATATACAGAAGACACACACTTTTCTTGATAATTGAGTGCATTACTATGACCACTCACAACCAGATGAACACGTCATTAATCTCTGGACATGCCCATAAACTGTTCTATCTCCTTTATTGACTTCAGAATGTCTGCTGGAGCTAGACTCTTCCCCTTCTAATTTTGATCTCCACTCTTTCTTGTTCCTAACATTGGGACCCTCTTCTCACCACCTCTTCCCCATCCCGTAGCCAAATCTGCACATTTAAAACATAACCTACAAAAATATAACCCAATTATGTATTTTAAATTAGAATGAATGAGGTTGAAGGTAAGGGCCCAAAGAGCAAAGTATAGGACCCATGTAGTTATTCAGAGACATTTTCATTGCAATTTTTTTCATTGCAATTTTTAATGTGTTTCAAAGGGCTGAAGTTGCCAACAGCCTGAGATCCAAATAAACACGAGTGTGCACATAAGAGGCATGTGTGTGTATGTGTGCGTGTGCAGTATGTGGATGTACTGGGTATTTGGAAGGTAGCTGCTATTCAAAATATTTTAAGTATTCTATTTTATAGTTTTGAGTACATTAAAAATTGGAAACTTTAATTAAAAAAGTTAAATATGATTTAGTCAACAAATATTTGAGTATTGTACTTACCATGGGCCAGGCACTATTCTAGGTACCAGGAATAAAAAGTTGAATGAATAGGTATTTTTCCTATTCTTATGGATTAAAATGTTTGAATGACAAATTTTTTTTTCTTTTAAAGAGTTTATTTATTTGTCAGAGAGAGAGAGCACAGTAAGGGGAGCAGCAGGCAGAGGGAGAAGCAGGCTTCTCACTGAGTAAGGAGCCCAACGTAGGGCTCAATCCCAGGACTTTGGGATCATGACAAAGCGGAAGGCAGACACTTAACTAACTGAGCCACCCAGGTGTCCCGACTTTTGTTTTCTTAAAAGCAAGTTGCTTTAGTTGAGATTATATTTTGAAATTTACTCATTTCCAATTATAAATTGTAAAGAAAAAAGTTTTCAAATAATGGGGGATTATCAGGATTCAACATGTTTACCAATATAACTTGAGACTCCGAATTCTCTGGAGAGAAACCTGGTATTATAAAAAAAAATACTTAAACTTAAGATGCTGCAGTAATACAATGATTTTTTTCCAAATATAAGGAATGAGAAGTAAAGAAATAGAAACAAAACTTTTAGGATCTCATAGCAACATTAATTTTCATACTGGGTATATTCAGCAATTTCCATTACTATTATATTCAAGATGGTAATAGCATGTATAGGGTCCCAGGGCAGGCCACCTCAAAATGTGCCACAATGGCATACTGATCATTCTGAATTGAAGCTACTAGGGAAACACTGTAAGGATACTCACACTCAAACTCTTCTCTGCCCCCCTAAAACAAATCTTCCATATGAAAAGTACCACCCCTGTAACTAAGAAGTAAAATGATCAGAGAGAGGAACTTGAAAGTGGTGAAAGCTATAGAAAGATACCTTGTTACATTTTTTCACTAATCTACTACCTCAGCCCAAATTCCACTTAGAATTCCTTACTAATTAAAGCTCCCAAGCATCTGCCTTCTTTATCCTGCCAGTTCTTCACTACTTAATGTCTCTTTGTCTAAAATGTATAAAAACTGCCTGCCTTGGTTACTCCTTTGGGTCCCAATTTCATTATTGGGCCTCCATGCACATGTAATAAAATTTTGGGTTTTTCTCCTACTAATCTGTCTCATGTCAATTTAATTCCTAAGCCAGCTGGAAGAGCCTTGACCAAAAAAAAAAAAAAAAAAGGAACTTTTTCCTCCCCTACATGTGAAAAGCTCAATATAAGAATGTTTTTTAAAAATTTAATCTCCATTATCGTTTTACAGATGGCAATATCATGAGAAGTTCAATATGAGGATTTTTTAAAATTTAAGCAGTATTTGCAGGAGAGACGAACTTGAAGAAGCATTTTTAAAATAAAAACGTACTGAGAACACAAGGGGACCAAATTTTACTCTATTCTTCATAGCAAATGTTTTTGTTACAAATGTTACAAATGTTAGATAGAAAACCAAAATCATCTTCAAAGAAATATATAAATCAGTGTGTCCTTTACGGACCTACCATGAAACATCCAATATAGCACAGCCCAGTCCAGTGATAACCTAAAGGAGGGTACAGTAAGGCAGGCTGAAAAGAGCTGAGGAGCAAAAAGGCCCGGGTGCCAGCGCACCCACTCTCTTCCCAAGTAGACTGACGGTTGTTAACAATCATTTTCAAGGGGCGCCTGGGTGGTTCAGTGGATAAAGTGTCTGCCTTCAGCTTGGGTCATGGTCTTAGGGTCCTGGGATTGAGCCCCCCCATCAGGCTCTCTGCTTAGCAGGAGCCTGCTTCCCCTTCTCTCCTCTCTGCCTACTTATGATCTCTGTTTCTGTCAAATAAATATATAAAATCTTTAAAAAAAGATAATTTTCGATGATCTCATTGTCGCTCAACTGAAGCATACATTCCCAAGCTTTGGGGGCTTCTTGTTCTAAAGAACAAGCCTCATCTTGACTGTGTTCTCCAAAAGAAAGGTGTGTGTTTCCCTGGTTCTTTACCCCTACTGCCGGCCACGTCCTAATGACAACTGGCAGCTACCTCAGATCCAGAGAAGGCAGCCGGGTGGCACTCTTGCCGTGGCTAACTCTGGACCACCGCACTCTAGAATGTTTCACGAGAGAGATTATATTTCCCTCTTGTTTAGGCCACACTATTATGCTGTCTCATCACAGCAGCTAAACTAGAAGCCCAGTGAGCACGTATTTATGACAGAGCTGACTATCTGCCTCAACTCCTACAAAACTTCTTGAACGTAATATGTCACAGAGCACTTGTGACCCAGTATTAAAAATGGAAAATATTAAACACTTTCGAGAAATAATTCCTCTGGATTCTTTTCAATAGGAGAGGTTGGGAATCTTCTTTAAGGGGTTCAAAACAGAACATGACGCACCCCCGCCCCCCGCCGTGATGACTTTAATCCCTGGAGCACACCATCCTGCACTGGGAATCAGACCCTACTGCTTCTGCCCACAGCTCATATTCTCAAAACAATCAGTGGCTTCTTAGGTCCAACAGAGAGCTCTTGTGGAATAACTGTATTACATCAGTCTAGACAACAAAATGTTCAAATGCATATCAGGTAAGAGGAGACCTAAGGCAGGTTCTAACAGAGAAAAAAATGGGGCTTTTTCTCAATTCACCAAGCAAAACTGGAAGATTGGGAGTTAAAGATTTCTGGTAGATAAAGATGGAAAATAAACTTAATGCTCTGCAGGAAATAAAGAGCAACAGAGTAAACAATACTCCACACTGGGCCGGTGGCTTCATTTCACTATAACAATTTCAAGAGCAATTAGATTTGAATGAAGCTTTAAAACTAACCTCCCCCCCAAAGAGAAAGCATCGTTATTCATGAAACACCTGAGATAGCTCTGCTTCTAAAGAGACTTGACCATCTACTAAGTACCAAGTATTATCAGCATTTTAAATATACAACCAACAAACTATACATTATTATTGTAATTTTACAGAGGAGGAAACAGGATAGGACACGTTAAGGGGCCTGCCAATATAATAAAGTTAGCTGTGAGAGTCTGTATTTGAAGCCAGGTTGGTTGGACGTCAATGCCTCCATTCTTTCTGCCATACCAGGAGGAATTTTAAAACTACTAGAAGAGTACAGTGAAATTCTATTAAGGGTTCACTGATGAGTTAGGATTATCAGATTACTACTTGTATATAATACTGAGGGTAACCTCATACCTTAATCACTATGGTACAGTGGCATCTTCAGGACAAAATGAAGCTCCCAGGGCTCTGTGTGCCTCTTCTAGAGGATTCTCAGAGTGGGCTGGCAGGCTGGCCAGATGGGAGGATGCCCTGGTGATGGGCTGATCATCATCAGCCCAACCAGAAGCACATTCCAAAACATCCAACTGAAGGTAATGGGAGGGACCTGTGTCTTCTTAGCTCAGTCCTCCTTGCTGCCCACCCCCCCCACCCACCAACTCCCTGGTCCCAAGCTCTCATGGGACCATTTCACATTTTTTTGGAGTTGTCAAGGTGCTTGTAATAGTGAACATGGTTTCCTCAAAATGTTTAAAAACCTAGCTAGGGCAGTCAAAATGCTACCTAAAATAGCCACGGAATAGCAAACTGCATCTTTTGCTTTGCAATATTTTGTGGTCAATCTACTCAATTTTTGTGCATTTCTAGTCTTCCTGGGATAAAGGACTCTGAAATTGGGTTGTTATTTTTCAGAGACAAGAACTACATTGGATATGGCTCCATATTTTTTGCATAGTTCTAGTCATGAGACAGTCCTAATTACTACATTTACCTTTTTGTGTAGGAATGTATCATAAAGGAACATTTAGAGTACACCAATGTGAGTTCTGCCAGATCAAATAAATCAGTCCAAGTGATTACAAGTGACTTTGGACTGCATTCAGATTATGGAAGGCGAGAATAGACTAGGGGTATGTACCATCACAGCAATGACAAATTTTCAACTTCTTTGCAAAAGCACAGTATTTCTTCAGGTTTAGACATGACTCACTAAAGCTACATTTTCAATGAAATATAGCTGGAAGGATTTAAAAGCTAGAAAATATAGTCATGTCAGTACAGATGATCCCCACTCCCCACAAAAATGTGTGACATCATTTTAAGATGTAGTCAGTCTGCTGTCACTAAGCTGTTGGGTTGGACAGACTGATATCTATCTATACACACGGAAGCAGCCAAAGCATTATGTGGTTCTGGTTAAGATGCAAAGACCACCATTACACTTTAGAAAACAAACATCCATTTCTGAACAATCTCTTTTTACTACTGATTTTCTGCAGAATTTATTTTTCTAATAGCAAGAAAAAATAATCAGGTATTTATCATAAATGTCATGAAGAAACCATTTACGGTGGATATGCCCTTCCTACACTGTTTTTTGGGGAGGGGTTCTTATGTGCTCCCTCACCTTTCCTAGGTAATTAATGTGAGTCTGATGTACACTAGTCTATTTGTGTTTTGTTCCCTATTTCTTTTCCAGGAACACTCAAACATTTTCAAAATATGTATTCTACAAGCACTGAGAGCTGATTAGTACCAGACACTATGCTAAGCTCTGGAATACTGTGGAAAGCATCCTTGGAATTTATATCCTGGAGAGGGGCAGTCCAAAAAAATGGGTATTTATCACACTTCTCTCCATCTTCCTTCTTTTACTTAATGATACATGGTAGAATTCCCTCCAAGGTGACTGGTAAAGATTTATCGGAGGAATTTCTTAGTGAGATTCCTAAATATACTCTAAAGATAGTTGCAAAGAGTTGAATTTGCAAAATTATTTTAAGATGAGACAACCCATATCTCCATGGATCCAGACAGACAATGGCCCCTCCCATTAGCTTCCTCATCATGATGATATAAGGGCCCGTAGGCATGTAATCTCTGCCTGGTCCTTTGCTTGGTACCCTTTTCATGAGCCAAGTCTTAGCCTGGGCCCATCCCTCTGAGTATTCCTCTTTCTGGATCCAGGTCCCCGCTAAGTGGTTCCGGGGTTGGAATATGTTGCTTCCACAACTGTTCTATCATCTCAAGGATAACAACTGTAGTACATGTTTACTGAGTATCTAACTATTTTAATAAGATTGGAACCATTATGAGGACATAGGAGCCTTCACCCAAAGTTCAAAGTCACATAGCATAGCCAAGGGCAGAAGTGGGAGCTCCTGATCTTAACCACTGCCATGATACCCTTCTGGTATCATGGTACCTTCTGGATCTGAAAACTGATAGTCGTGCAAAATTTTCCAATTCAACTATGGTTCATTGACAAGTTAATACTTTACAACCTGTATATGGGTCTGTTCTTTCCTTCTCTATCAACCAAACTCTGTAGTAACATTTTATTGTAATTTTTATAAAGGCTTTTTTCCTTCCTAGGTCATCTTATTTTGTGGCTTCAGAATTTTTACTAAGTACTACATGTGTGAAAATACACAGGGAAAAGCATACCTCCTTGAAAGTATCTCCTGTCTTATCGAGTGCACGTGTGTATATACATAAATATGTATTTCTATAGAAGATTCTACACGTATAGTTAGATAACTTGTCTTCATTTGTATTGTGAACACCCCCATGTCATTAAAAATTCTTTAAAAATGTGATTTTTAATGGCTGCACAAACCCCATCATATACATATACTATTATGTAATCTTTTTACTCATATTGGGCAATTAGGTTGTTGCTAATTTTCAGATATTAGAAACATCACTGTGATTAATATCCTTGTGTTAACAGTAAATATTTCCTTAGACTGGATCCCTAGAATTAGAATTATTGAACCAAAGACACAACCATCTTTAAGTCCTTGATTACAGATCATTAAAGTGCTTTCCAAAATGGTTGTACCAATTTTACTCTCACCAGTACTCCATGAAATTGCCAACATCACAACACTCATGCTGTTTTACCTTTGATTTAATAGTTGCCAGCATAATGCAGATATATTCCCATTATTTTAATTTATATTTCTGTGATACTAGTGAGTTAAGAAAATTACTTCATGGGGTGCCTGGGTGGCTCAATGGGTTAAAGCCTCTGCCTTCGGCTCAGGTCATGATCCCAGGATCCTGGGATCAAGCCCCGCATCAGGCTCTCTGCTCAGCAAGGAGCCTGCTTCCTCCCTCTCTCTCTCTCTCTGCCTGCCTCTGTGCGTACTTGTGATCTCTGTCAAAAGAAAATAAAATAAAATCTTAAAAAAAACCCAACAACAACCAACTTACTTGATGCTTAACATTAAAAAAAGAAGAAGAAGAAAAGAAAATTACTTCATGTGCATGTTGGTCCTTTATATTCCTTCTGTTGTCAAATACCCCCTTTCTCCTTACTCATTTGTAATTACTCTACATAGATTACATTCATTTTATTTACTCATCCGACAGGTGTATGCTAAACTACTGTTGCCTATCTTGTCTGGTGCTAAGGATACAAATCCTTTTTTTTGCAGTCCAGAACATCTTTGGGAATTTCCTTACAAGACATTTTCTGTGTAAGTATATATCCTTAAGAAGATTGTATTACCGATGTTGACATTTTAAGCACAATTAAAATAATACTCCAAGAAAGATAGAAATTTGTTCCCAGCTCAAACTGCAGATTTTTTATTTTTGGGGGGGTGTCTTTACAAATTCAATAAGCCAACAAACCATGACTTAAGTTACTCAATATAAGTTTACAGGTTGCGAAATATCATACATGCTGAAACAATGAAAAAGGCCACCGAATTCCTAAATCAAACTCTGTACTGACAGGGTATTCTCCCTGTGGAGTGTCTACAACTTAGCTACTATTATCAAAAGTGAATCAGAACAGTAACAATGGCCAATAGTGGCAGTCACCAGAGTAAGGAGTATGTGTAGCTCCTAGACAAGAGGAAGCAGGAGAGCACAAGAGAATAACTGCAAAATCTAACTGATAACATGTAGTAATCCTTAATTCTTGGTTTGGAGTCTTAATTGAGTAAAGAAGATGCACTAGTTATTTTATAACATGGATTTTTTTTTTTTTTTTTAGATTTTTAAAAAATTTATTTGATAGAGAGAGAGAGAGCACAAATAGGTAAAGCGGCAGACAGAGGCAGAGGGAGAAGCAAGCTCTCCAGTGAGCAGGGAGCCCAATGCGATCCCAAGAAGCTGGGATCATGACCTGCGCCGAAGGCAGCCACTTAACTGACTGAGCCACCCAGGAGCCCCATAATATGAATTTCTTATTTGTGAGTCTTAAATTTGGGTACTCTCTGAAAAAAACACATCTTCAATTGTCAAAAAGGATACCAGGGTGCAAGGGTGAATATATCTCATGAGATCCTGAATGTCTGAGAATATCCTGTTAATCCTTCACACATCAGCTGGATTACATTAGCTGGATGTAAAACTCTTAGAGTACAAGCATTTTTCCTTCATCATTCTAAACATACTGCTCTATGCTCTCCTTATATCTACTGTTTCAGCAAAGCTAGATCTCAGTCTGATTTTATCTTTTGCAGATAAATCATGTCTTTTCTCTGGATTCTTGTAGTTTTTTTCCTCCTATATCTTTGTAAATATAAAATTTTGTCAGTTATTCCTAGACTGGTCTCTTTTTCCATAGTGATGCCTGGAATGTGCTTTACTTCCTGCTTAGAAAAAATGTTTTAAAATTATATTAAAGTATTGCTTCTGTTCTAGCTACTATAAACTCTTGAGAACATTCGCAATGCTTTGCTTATGTTGGATATATTTTCTGTAGACTCCATTTCTAGTAACATCTATCATATCCTTTTTGTTCTTTTCCTTCCTATTCCAAGATAACTTCTCAACTACTCTTGTGACTGCCAATGATTTACCTTTCTTTTATATCCATTCTTCTCTTTATTGGCTCCACTGCAGATTTTAATTGTCTAGTAAGCATCTCTGTAACCTAACTTCCTGGATATGGATCCCAGATTCCTTCCTAATTCACTGGTAAGTTTGGGCGAGTTAATCAACTTTCCTGAGTTTCAGTTTCCCTGTAAGTAGGGGCAATAATAACAACTATCTGAATAATTCAGGGTTTCTGGTTAAAAGCAACAGAAAATGCCGTAGCTAATTTAAGATTAAAAACAATTTACAGAAAAAATTTGCCTATATCACTTAAGACTACATATTTTCCCATCAAGTCCACGAAGGTGGGAAAATGCACGGAATAAAGAAATTTGGATCAGATGTTCAGTGGCCAAAAAAAATGGAGATTTTCAAAGCATTAACTCATGAAGTTTTGATAAAGAACACCAGAGATCCTCCTTGTAAAGCACCTAGCACAATGTCTGGCACATGATAAGTAATAATGTTAGGTATTAGTATATTTTATATATATTCTATATATATACTAATACACTAATATAACATATATTAGTGTATTAGTAATTCCTAATAGATTTCTATTCCATAGAGTTCATTGATTCTTATATTCTATCCTTATGATAAAATCTTTTCCAAATTAATAATGTTTCCAGTAGGAGGGGTGGTAGCAGTGATGATGGCAGGCAGAGAAGAAAACAGCAGTCTGGCTCTACTAAGAGGCAGCAAACCCAGTAAAACAATGGGGGGTCGGTCTTTGTGATCACAGAGGCAGACCTGGTATAGATAACCCACTGGCCATTGTTCTTCATCCTGCTCTACTAGCTTTACAACAGGACAACTCTCCAACTCTGACAATAGGGTGAATGTCCTCATAGTTTTTAATGGGGAATCAAAGTAAGTTTTATCAAGAACTCAGAAATTTAAAAAAATTCAACAAAATAAAATAGTTACACACCAGTAAAATAAATTCTCCTTACTCTGTGGTGCAAATCAAATAAGCTACCTGTAACAGCATTCTGTTCAGTACACATAGTTATACAAATAGAAGTTTCCTATTCTTACCTACAGACCATCAAATCTTCTCATCAGCTTAAAATAATGCCAACAGCAGCAATTACTAAGATACATTTCTCTGCAAAATAATTTAATAAGAATCCACTTTTTCATTATACTTTGCTAACTGAATAAGAGAAAAATCAAGACCCTGCTGTGAAGCGCTCACATTATATAAAGAAAACAATATTCACCTTATTAAGAAACAAATGAGAAAATGGGGGCAATGGGAAACTCCAGCCAGCTTCTCCCCTTACAAAAGTTATAGCTTTAAAGCAAGAAACACATAAAGCAGCTAAGGTCATGACTGAAAAAAAGGAGGTGCCAATTACTCTGAGCTTGGGCAAGGTAGGCTTAATCTTTATTTTTTTTAATAAAAATTTTATAAAAATAGTTGCAAAGGGGAGAACTGAGAGTTTACATCAACTTTATGATGGAAAGGAATTTTCTAAAGGAATAAAAGAATGCAGAAATGCTCAATCTGAAGGAAACAGTAAGACTTAATTCTGCCAAAATAGCGTTAATAGAAGGTCCTATGCAGTGACTAAGGACCTTCACCTTGATTTTAAGCTTTATTTAGGAGAACTTGCAAATCAGATATATTTCCATTACAGAGGATGATACCACATGATGAATACTTTTCTTGTGTCATGCTGCTCTATAGGAATTTTCATATGTAAGTCTCTAAATTAAAATATAAAAAGCCTATACATTGAAAAATGCCTTGAGCTCCAATTTTTAAAGGAAAATTACATTTTTTCAAGAGCCAAGAGACTTCAATTCTAAGAAAACTATCTTTCAATTCATGACAGTCACATTCATTTCTGAAATATAATTTATATAGAGTTTAATTGCATAACATGCATTTATCTTCAAGTTTCAATAATGTGCTCTTTCAACGTGCTTGCAGACTGTTTCTAATAATGCAACCCCTGAATTAAGGTCTGAGTATATAAAAACTCCTAAGACTCTATAAGCTAAGACAGGGACTTGTCTTCAAACTACTTGAAGAAAAAACAAAACAAAACAAAACAAAACAAAACTTAGGAATGTCTAAAATGAAATAACCATAACCTAAATTACTTTGCTGAAGTACAAGCAGATCCAATCACTTTGGAAACAATACATTCATAATATATAAACAGATACAGTAAGACCATATGGACCCATTTCTGCAAAAGTAACAAAAATGGTAATTGAGAAATTGAGAGCACTTCCACATAAAGACAGGCTGTTTTGCTATAGCTATAAAGTAACTGCAGGGTTAGACCTGAGGGAAAAAGAATGTTTCTAAAATATTTTTCTCTTCAGAAATAATTCTAAAAAGAAAAATGATCACACAGTGCAGGGAATTCGGTGCTGAACGATCCTGTCACCCATTTAATCTCACTGAGTCAGCAGTCAGTCATTTCCACTTTAATAGGATAAAGTTTGCATGTACAGGGGAAAAATTATATCATATATTCATAATTTAACACTGAACAGGAATGGTTATTCAACTGAAAAGGAAATTATCATTTTAAACATGCCAAGTGAGGCTTAAAGTGTTAATAAAGAACAAAAACTCTATTACTTTCAAATGTAAACAAAAGGTAATGCTAATTCAACAGCAAAAATTGAAGTTAAAAATGCCTAAGTTAGCAAATTTATATAAAACTGATAGGATACAATACATATCTATACCCACATATCTATAGCCTGCTTAAATAAAAAATGGGGCAAAAGTACACATTCTTGGATTTTGTGGTTCCATTAATGAATATTCACACTGTGCCAATTACTTCACATAAAAGTATAAAATATGGATTGTCCCTCTGCATTCTTCTGAGGGAGGAAACTGTACATAAGAGATCATCTTTGTAAGCGTCCTTACCATCTCTCTCCTCCTTTTCCTGGATAGAGTGCTATGATCACAGTAGGCTTTCAATCGATATTTTTTATTTAGATAAAAGCAAGCACTAAAGCTAACTACAGCAGAATTGTAAACATTTTTACATTCTCACTTCATTAGCCCAATAAATATTTGGGGGCACCTACTATGTATTTCATGTCTGCACATGTGATCTAGCTATGCGTGAAAAGCCAGAGTCTGTTCAAATTTCTGGAATTGAAGAGCTCTTCAAAACAAAACAAAACACACCAAAACAAAACAAAACAAAACAAATAAACGAAACCTAGAGTCTGAATAAACATAAAAAGATGTCTCCAACTGGATCAAATAGAACAAATACGCAGCCATTCAGGATGTACCTCTGGGACCTCTAAAAGGGGACAACTTTGCTAACAGGTCCAGCTGATCATTTATAGGGCTATCACAAAACGTATATACTTGTTGCTAACCTGGCAGTCTCATTTTTTTATGTTGCTGAGGACAAGTTTTTTTGCATACACTCACATACTAAACAAACCTGAAGGCCATACTCTGTTGTATTCCTTAACCACAGAGATACCTGAAATGGAGGATACCCTACACTATGAACACACAGAAGAGAAACATTACGTTCTGACCACAGTACACACAACTGAAGAGGGCTGATCGGAAAACCAACTAGGAGGGCGCAAAATTTTTGAATCCAGACCGAACAGTGTCACAAGAGCTCTGCCACTTGACCTCATGCTGAACCACATCTCCATAATATTAAGGAGGTAAAGCGTAAAATTTGATGATCCCACAGAAATCACTAAGAAAAGATCTTACCTTGTGTTTGATGATGCAGTTCAGGCACGGAAGACTTCATCATACATAATTACAATTGCCAGGATAAGTCAGTTACCAGTGGGGAAAATGACTAAGTTACCAATAGGAAAAATGCGAAGTTTTAGGCATTGTACTTACACTGCTTTTAGCTAAGCAAAAAACTATGTTTGTTTACAGTTAAAATTAAAATTCCATCTTCTGCATGTGGTTGAGGTGTGTCAGAGAATGATTTCATTGTAAATAAACTTGGGGGCCAAATAAAAGGAAGCTGCTAAGGCAGGTGCACAACAGTTGAGTTGTTTCAGTTTCGGAGGAATAAAGTAAATAATTGTACTGGAATTTGTTCAGTTCTGGGCATTCTGCCATACAGGAAGGGTGTGTAATTACTGAAGCTAACATATCCATGTAAAAATGAAGTAATATCAATAGGGCACAGTTGGCTTCAAAGTTCCTTACTCTATCTTCAAAAATTAAGGATCTTTAATGACTCTCATTTCACTCTTTGATATTAAGGTTTCACTTAAGTTAATATGGCCACACTGAAGGTAGAATTGAAATTTTCACTGAAGTCAGAAAATACTGTTTTGAGGCTTCTCTCTAAGAGCCTCACAATTAAAGTACATTGCAATTTTCACTCATCAAAGATAACAAAAGAAGTATATACAGTACATAATTTAGGACTTCACCAGAGTAATAGACTACACGTAAAATGAGCATGTTTCACCAAATCTATTCTGTGCTTATGATTTCATGCTATCTGGATTGGCCTCAGCCTTAAATGTGGTTTCCAAACGTCTTAAATCGGAAGCCAAAAATAAAAGAGTGCAGTTTGTGAGGGAAGAGCAGAATGGAAGTTAAAGGGCCTGAGTATGGCCAAGTTCAAATAAAGATCTCAATTATGCAAGCAATTTAACAACAGAAAATAAAAGTGTAATAAAAATTATGTGTGATTCTATAGAATGCAAATCAACTTGTATCCTATATGGAGCCAAGAAATATGCTTGTTAACCCTAGGATTGGCCATATGGTCTTTTAAAGAGTTTCTATAATCCAGATCACATCCTATCAGTTATAAAAACTACAATATACTGTTCCAACTGATAGTAATGGCCCTTGGCTCACTGTTTCCTTTGTGCCTTGGAAGGCAGGACACTAACACATCTATGTGGCAGGGGGTGGTGGCAAAGCAAAGCTCTGGATGAGGAGCCAGTGTGTTATCAAATTCTAATTCTTCTATATCCAAATACTTACCAACCACTTCAAGGAGAAATCAATCATTTAAACCTAAGGTTTTCACAGGAGGAGGCGGGGCCCTTTTGAGAGTACCACATCTGGCATATTTCTTTATTGTACTAGGTGTAAGATAATAAGCTAGGCACAGGCCATTCTTAAATTTGCCAGATACTTGAAAACTACCAGGATACAAAAAAATTCTTTATTTCCAGTATCTGTATTCATCATGGACTCCTGGATCCTTATTAAGCAGTTGAGCTGAACAGGAGAAACTGTCCAATGCTGATCCTGATTACAGTCAACTCGTGGTTTCCGTTTAACTGGCACTTCATGTAATTCTGGATTTGAGTTCAAGGATCACATTATTTTTTTATTCTCATAGGATGACTTTCACTTCTCTTAAAGCATGATTTCTTCAGGGGTTAGCTCTATCACTTGGTATACATGATGCTGGTTGATATTTTGTGACATTACCAAGATAAACCACATCCTCTTTTCCACTCACTTAATTTTCAGTTAAGTTGGACAGATGGGAAGAGAAATTCATAACACCTATGTCACTTTTTGACCACTAATAGAAATAAAATTTTAGTTTGCTCCATGCAGAGATCAGATTTAATTCCTACATCAATATGAATACATTCAATTCAAATTGTGTAAAGGATAAAAATAAACCACTGAATAGCCACATTTCTCAGTGCTGTCTGTGAGATTCTCATGTTCAGTAATGCTCTATGAATGTGGCTACAGGTCCCATTATCTTCACAAAATAGTTAATTGCTGACAAAGTAATCTGAGAGCCAGTATTATTCACCCACTCCCTTTCTAAGCAATCATTTCTTGCAAATCTAGTATCATTAAAGGCAATGGGGGGGAGCCTGTAAAATGTGTGTGAAACAATGTATAAAACATGGCTCTGTTGTTAGGGAGCTGATTATATAAGGCAAGGGAGCATACAGTAAGAGTCAAAGCAGTGCTGTAAACTGCTAAAGAGGAGAGGGATCTGACTTCAGCTGGGGTGCAAATGGTGTCCCAAAAGAGACAGCACTTGAACAGAAGCAGGCTACTTCTTTCTTTCTGCCAAAAAGCAAGGATGTTTTCTATGACTGCACAGGTATGCATCTAAGTGACTGACATCAATGTAAAATGTTATCACATTACAAAAGGGAGAGAATGTGAATCTCAACATTTTGCAGCTTTTGTCTTTGGGATCCTAGGGAAAGTATGGCCCAGCAGAGGAAGATTTAATTGTGGTTTTACACCCAAAATCAAATTTCAGATATTAACAGACTAATGCTTTGTTAACAAGACTGCTTTGGTTGCTTGCTATTCCCTTCTCTACTGCTTACTGTGAATGGCCCAGGGGGAGTACACGTGAGGTATTTTTAGTGGCTTGGATGTACTTTTACTCAAGAAGAACCCAGAATTCCTATCTCAAAATTCAGGTGTGTGTTAAAAGATAATACTCTCCGGGGTTCTTGGCTGGCTCAATCTTTCAGTATCTGCCTTTGGCTCAGGTCATGATACCAGGGTCTTGAGATAGAGCCTGCATCAGGGTCCCTGCTTGGCGGGAAGCCTGCTTCTCCCTCTCCCACTCCCACTCCCCCTGTTTGTGTTCCCTCTCTCCCTCTGTCAAATAAATCAGTAAAATCTTTAAAATAAAATAAAATAAAATACCTTCCAATTTTTTAACCAAGTGCCCTAACGTTATGTTTGAGTTGCACAAAATCGGCATGTTGGTAAAATTTATTTTTACACGCTCTATTTCTTATAATACATATATAAGGCTTTTCTAATTTGTGAGCTCAGCATGGTGAAGTTTTCAAAGTTTAATGCCATAAAGAAATAAAATACTGTCATAGCATAAATATAGCTCAATATACACAAAGGTGTTTTACCTTCATATCACTGTCCAAAGAAGGCTCACTGGGTGTATGTGTGTGTATATGCATTTATATGTATATGTATCTATGTATATGCATCTATATGCATATACACATACTTAAAAATAGAACCACCAGTTCCTCCTAAGAGGTGCCTTTTCTTCTTAGGTAGAAATGCCAATTTAAATAGTAATATTAGCCCATACTGTGAGCACTTAATAAGTGCTGAACACCACTGTAAGGATTTTACAATGGTTAATTTAATGTTCTCAATAACTATCATTGTCACCAATTTTTAGAGGAAAAACTGGGGCAGAGAAGTTAAGAAATCTTCCCAAGATGACACAGAAAGCAGCGGGTGCAGGACAGGAACCCAGGCTATCTACTCAATTGCTCTGAAAGGGTCTCTTCCTTCTGTACCCAATGAAACATTCTTCCTGACACATGGCTGCCACTCAAGGTCTTTCTTTTTAATCTCAGAGCAGCTCATGTTTTCACTCCATGGCTGTGAACATTGCATTGTAGTGAGATTAAAAAAAAAAAAAAAAAAAAGTAATACATCCTATCCAAGAATATTATTCTTTTGATATAAAATATTACCAAGGATATTAACTATTTCATTTGGGCCTAAGAGAATTAAGAATGTCGCATTCTGACTATTTTCAAATCAAATATATAAGGTGCATAATAACTAGCTTTTTAATGACTAACTGTTCTGTACTCTGTCTCACTGGGCAGATCATAGGGACTGACATTTGAGAAAAGTCGTAAGAAGTTTCTACCCCAACTATAAAGAAATCAGAGGATCTTGCCTGGAAGCTTGAGTTGGCTATTTAAAATCAGATGAATATCCTGGAACAAGAGATGGATATGGTCTTGGGTTGAATGAAATGCTGAGCACTGAGCACTGATAAACAACTTTAAAAGAAATTAAGCATAAAAATTGCAAACATATATTAGTGGATTCATATTCTTAGAACAGGAACAGAAGAGCATAGCCTCCCACTAACTAAATAATCTGAGATATATATATGGTAATTCTTCTCATAAAGAGCAAATACTTGTATTCTTTTGGCTATCTTCAGAAACAGGGACGCTTCAAGCTATCTCCCACAAAATAAATTCATTCAGAACACTATTTATCACCAAAAGATAGAATGCTGACGTCATCTGAGGCTGCCAAGGAATTCCAGTGCCAAAATCATGATAGGTTTCCAATTTTCTTCAACATGCAGGGTATCATCCAGTCTCAAGGTACAAATGCAAAGTTCCTGTAGCTATATTTACTGAACACAGTTTCTAGCTTTAAGTCAGTTCTGGGCATTTTGATAAATTTACCATTATGTTTCACCAAAATGGGGAATACACTCACAGCTCAAAATAAATCAGAGTCTTCTCATTTTACAGCTCCTTGGGTCAAATCTCAACAGCTATGAAGTGCAATAAGAAAAGAGTCCTTTTTTCCTCCATAAAGGTGAGAGAAGCTTGATAATCTATAGTTTAGTGGAAAATGGAAACAGTACTGACTACAATTTTTTTATGTCTTCTCAAATTCTTAGTTTGTGGAATGTTTTGAAAACTTCAAATTTCAGTGGGGGAATGGAAAGTAATTTAATATCTTGCTACTCGAATAAGCTATGAAATAACTTTTCTTGAAAACACAGTTCTAATGTCAAATATTCTGGAGTATTCTTTCACTTGACATAACTAGTTGTAAGTTATAGCAAAGAATAAAATAATGAGGTATTAAATATTCCTTTACTCTGTCATCATTAGTCATCTGAATTGCTGATACTGATTTTTGAAAGAACATTCCATCAAATATACACCTAAGTTTATAACTCTTGAGAAGAGGTTTAATCATAGGGCTTAAAAAACTGTAATATTAAATTATTTCCAACAGAAAAACCCTCAGAGGAGGCAAATACATTTGTTTTGTTTTGTTTTTGAGGGAGGGGGTAGAGGAAAAAAAAAACAACTACTATCCCTGGAGCTTTAAATTTACATTCACCTTATTAAGCTTCTAAATCTGAAGAAATTAAATTCAGGAATCCCAATTTCTCTAAGCGCAATAATTTAGAAAGCTACTTGCATTTGAAGGATAAATAGCATTAAGTACCTTAAAATAAAAAGTCAACATAAACATGACATTGAAGCAAACTGGCACAGTTTGACAAGTTTTAGAACACTAGCTCACAAAATGAATATACTTTGATTCAGACAAACACAACAAATATAGCCTTTATCCAAAAATCACAAAGACAGCCTATATAATACCTATATTAAAATGTTAAACAGTTCAACATATCTAAAGATATTACAGGCCTCAAGTTGCCAGAGTCCTCACAGAAAAGTCAGCAGTGTAAAATATGCTTCACAAGGCTTGGCGTGCATGCACACACTCTGCAATGTGGGAGAGACAGAGACACCAAGCACCATCGATATTGTCCTTACTTGCAGACGCACAAGTATCCTGCATGTTCCGATTCTGACTGGCACCTGGAGCGGCTCTACGTGCCAGTCATCCCAATGTACTCAGGGATGTAAACACCTTATAATTAAAAAACGTGAAGGCATCAAGGACGTTAGACAAGTTTAAAACACATCCAAAGATTAATTTTTAAAGGCATTGAAGAAATAATTGATTGCAAATTCCAGTAAGAGGCTATACCTGCTCCTTCACGGAAGCTAGAATAGTGGTGGCTGTGGTCTCGGGTTCCATGCCTGGGCCAGTGGAGGCAGCTTCCTGGCGGGTCTGTGGTTGCCCTTCCTCCACCAGTGAGGCCTGCTCAGGAGCGGGCATTCCTCCTGCAAACGAGCAGACAAAGAGTTAACACTTGTTCATGCTCTCCTGTGGAAGAACAGGCAGGGACTGAGGATTTGCAGATGGTTCCTAGGATATACTATGGACTTCTATGTACAAAGATCACAACTCCTTACAGCTATTTGATTTTTAAAAGCAACATTTAGGGCCAAAAGTATAGATAGTATGACTGAATACTAAAATAATAAAAGTAGTAGTAGCAGTAATAATACATACTAAGAAAATGTATATACAACATCATAGCAAAAAAAAAAAATGACTAAAGTGTTGGGTAAGAGGGCTCTTAGTTAAAAATGTACTAAGGACAATAAAACTGTTAGAAGCTTGCTAATCACTGATTTTTCTAATCAGATAACCAATGAGTAAATATGATTATATCATAAAACAAATAATAATAAATCCTCTAGATTGCTACAGGGGCCAGTTTGTAAAGTTCCAATACTAGAAGACGTCTACAAATACACAAATGCTTTACCAGTTACAGAAGAGGATTATGCAATTAAAAAAAAAAAAGGTTTTAAACTTGGCTAGAAAATAAAAGTCTCCTGTATTTAAAAGAAACGGAAGTCATTAATAACTAGAACAAGGATATCTTTGGTGGACTATTATAGCTAATGTGGTTTCCTTAGAAGAATCTGATTACCAGGGATGCCTGGGTGGCTCAGAGGGTTATACCTCTTCCTTCAGCTCAGGTCATGAATCTCAGGGTCCTGGGATGGAGCCCCCAGAGTGGTGGGCTCTCTGCTCAGCAGGGAGCCTGCTTCTCCCTCTCTCTGCCTGCCTCTCTGCCTACTTGTGATCGCTGTCAAATAAATAAATAAATAAATAAATAAACTCTTAAAAAAAAAAAAAAAGGAATCTGATTACCCAAAACTGACAATGGCAATGGAGATGGTATTTAAGGAGGGTCTATTTTTCAGACCCACAGATTATGAAAGGATGAGTTCTAAAGCGATGGAGTGCCTCAACACACCAAGAGTGATGTGCTTGCCAGATCACTGACCTGCTAAGGATTTTTTATGAATGCAGAAGACTGGAGAAAGATTCCCACCTAAAATGCTGTGAAAATTTTAATAACTTGTTTGCACAGCAGTTTGTTTCCTTGAGAGCACAGCCTATCATACCACGAGTCTAGTCTATTGCCTGGCATATGTAATAGGTATTTAATACATGTTTGTTGAATAAATTAATACATAAATGAAGGGCTGACCATCTTTTCCATGTCTCATTGGAGTCATCAGGCAAATCTCACCAAGTGTGTGATACTCATGAGATCTTATTTGTTCAATGTGTTACTCTGTAAACTCATATATGAATATGTCAGACCATAAATACTATTCTCAACATTCTTCATAGTTATCTCATAAAAGTTACTCTATTGTTTTATTTCTATTTTTTTATCAACTTCCACAATGTTCAAGTCCATAGTATGATCTGGGGATTTTTCCCCCATTCCCTCAAATTTCAGTATCAGTTTGCTTTTTTCTAAAATCATCATCTGTAAGAGAAGGGAAGATATACGCATACCACCTGACCTCTCTCCATCTCTCATCCTCAGTCTTCTGACTTACACATTAGTGAATGTGGGTTTGGGTTCCAGGCTTCTAAGAGTAGTGGCTTTATTCTTGCCATATTAATAGGCATAAATGGGCAGTGAATGTGATGAGTTTGTGCATCTTCCCTAATGCCAGCTTCATGAAGAGTCCATATGCCTACTCTATCAGGTGAATTCTGTCTTTCATTTCTATGGTGCCCAAGCTTAGGTAGAGCCTTACCTTCAAGGAGAAGGATCTCCTTAAGTATGAGTAGAGGAGGAACTTCATTCAGTCTTGGGATAACTGGGTCTAGGATCAAAACCCAAGTGCCCTTGGACAAGTTGCCATTGTTGAGCCCCACTTTCATCCTTAAAAAAGGATTTACTAATTCTTTCTACAGCAGAATGGAAGGATTTTATGGGAATCTTTATTTTTTAGTATATATGGTAGGCCTGAGATATAAAATATACTTACAGTATCATCAATTGAATAAAATAGCCCATTTCTGTATTTACCGGGTACTCAACAGAAACAAGATATGAAGTCTATAAAGAAAAAAATGCCACACATAAAGATCTTAGACTAACATTTAAGGCAAGTAAAGATATGAAAGTAGTCTATGCCACTGAAAAACTACACACCTTAAAATAAGCAGATGGTTTCAAAGAACAAAAATGTTACTATGCAACAGTGAAACAAATAATGCCAAGAATCAAAATTTTTAAATGTCAAGAGTATAATACCACGAAATACCAATGTGTAAGGAAAAGAGAAACAAATTCAGTGAACAAAGAAAGTCTGAGAAAAGGAGAAAACAGAAGCATCACTGGGGAAGTAATTATTAATTATTTACATAAACAGGAAGAACCTTACTGAAACATATAATTATATTATTCTAATTATATCACTATAAGTACACCACACTTATTTCAACAGATTTACCCTGATGATTCTGACTGTCCAGGACCAATATCAGAAGGGCATTTTCCAAATACCACTCTGCCCACATGTGCAGGGGAGAGAGGGTTCAGGCATAAGACAGGGTCACTGAACATTGTAGTGCTTCATCACCTAGTTGAGGCAGCAAAATATGATTAGATCAAGGCTAAGCATAGCAAGATGGAAGCGATGGATTAACACGACCAAAGTTGATGGCTAGAGGCTGTGAAGCACTTAGGAATTTGTAAAAGAAACCAGTACCAGGTAGGAGAGGGGTTTTTCATAGGCAGGGATGATATTTTTTATTCTCCGATTTCTCCAAGACAGAAAGGTATTGCAGTCACTTGCTAACGCTGCTGGGCTGAAGAATGACCACGGTACCTATGTGTACCTAAGAGACACTTTACTGCCCCTCGTTTCCCCAACAGTGCCCAAATAACAGAACCCAACACTGGGCAGAGGAGGGATGCCACAGCACAGACAAGTTCTAATTGTAATAAGGTCTTCTATCCAGTTCCCTGTAGTTCTCATAACAATTTAAGGAGTTACAGGAATCGAGCTATGATTAGAATCACAGAGTGAGATTATTACCTCTCCCCATTAGCAAAGGAAAAAAAAAATAACACCAAAAGAACTTTTGGTGTTCTTTGCTTCTACAGCAAAGGGACTGTGAGAAATAGGGCCTTGTGCTTCCTTCCAAGACTTCAACTTGCCTGATCTGGACAAACACATTCTAGGGACTGAGAAAACTGAAGCATTCTGGGGGCTCTCTGGAGAACCACAGGCAATGGCACAGGTGCCAGAAAACTGGCAGCAGGAAAATGCCACTGCTGTTTTTGAAGAAAAGAAAGTAGAATCTCTTTACATCATAAACTAGAGAGCTAGACATGGATCTTAGGTGAGATTCTTATAAGGATTTTATCCAAGAGATGATCTGTGAGAACCAGAAAGGGGTACACCAAAGAAAAGTCATGTTAAGCTGTTCTAATTTCTGTCTCTGGCAGCGTAACCATGGAAATGTAGTGTGTCTAGACTCCAGTGAGGCATGTATATTAGAAGTCCCCCAATGATATTATAATCAGCAGAGAACTGGGGCTGGCACAGGGCAACTGCTGACTCTCACAGTCTTTTAATGGCTGAAGGTAACATACTATCCTATAAAGGTTTCTAATGTAATGCCAGAGAACTTTGATCTTGACTCAATCCTAACCAAAAAGTTTAGCTATAGTGTAAATGATACACAGGCATACTCAAATTCTTCAGTGACTATGAATACTGAATTAATTCATATAATAAAATAAAAATATAGAAAACATTGCTCTCTAGCAGTAATGGGCTGCCTCTATGTGATTAAAAACAAGAGGAATAAATCTGGGGTCTTATACTGAAGTTAGCTTAGCAGCATACCGGGGAAAAGATTTAGGTACTTCAGGTTTGAGAGCAGAAAGAGTGAACCATGCATGAGACAAAGGTGCTCCAAAGACAAGGTGATTTTATACTGTATTGACATCAGCATTTAAGATGACAGGAAGAGAGGGACATATGAGTGTACACATCTCCTTCAGGCTCCTTGGGACATGTTCAGATACAGTTACAGATGGCACATCTGTAGAAACAGACACAAATGTATCCATTCAGAAGAGGATGTGTAGGATGGTGAAGGTATTCAGTCATTCCTACCAGTCATAGGAATAGGGACAAAATGAATTATAACTCCTGCTCCTTAGGAGCTCAGACCTTAACAGTGTTGGGGGGGGGCACATAGGAAGGGCAGTTAATGGAACAAGAAGAGTAAGTCTGATCTCAAGAAGAGGACTGTACAGACAAGGAGATGTCTATAAACCTCTGAAGGACTGACTGCCACTGACAAACGAGGTTAGACATTTTAGGCTATGATCCTAAGAGTTAGATTAAAACCTAATGGTTTTGTAACAAAACTTGTATTTGCCTTTATTACTGTCTTTATACTTTTAATCAAATTTGGCTAATGGTTATATTATTTTTAATCAAAATAAAAGGTTGAGCCATGAGAGGAAGCTCAGCAAATTCTTTCCTTTTGAAGCAAACATTCATTCAAGTGTCTGAGGCAGACACTAAGATAAGATAAGACAACTTCTACATTCCGAATTGATGTGAGTATCCCTCAGTTTTCAGAATGTTGTCTATCATATCACAGCTATCTGTTAAAAGGAACCTAGAGGGCAGGAAGCTGTACTTTTCCTGAAGGCATGATGGACACTGGAAATCTTCATGCTGTTTCTCTGGTTGTACGAAGCTGAGATGAGTTTGTGACCAACTCTCACAAGTGTCTTCTTATTTTATCCCAGGCTTTACTTACTAAATTTCCCCTCGCCCAGGTCTATTTTTATCATTTTGTTGAACCGCATTCATTTTTTTTTTCCAATTTATTTATTTTCAGAAAAACATTATTCATTATTTTTGCACCACACCCAGTGCTCCATGCAAGCCGTGCCCTCTATAATACCCACCACCTGGTACCCCCCACCTCCCACCCCCCCCGCCACTTCAAACCCCTCAGACTGTTTTTCAGAGTCCATAGTCTCTCATGTGAACCGCATTCTTTAACACCTTGTAAAAACACTTTTTGGAAGGCAGAATATGTACTTTCACTATAATCTTTATTGAAGACAAAGAAGCTTTTATGTGCAACTATTAGTATTTGTGTACATGTGTGTATCTCAATCTTATAGTGAACTATCACTGACTAATGGGAATTTTCCTGCCCAAGGTTGCAGGTTAGATACATTCAAGAGTGAGTACTGAATGTAATAAATGTAGGGTATGGATGTAACATACAGCTATGCATGTAATATATATGGGCAAAACCTATGACTCAATATCTATAATCACTTTTACCACAGATGATACTAATTCACAAAATTATCTCTGAGCTAAATCTTTATGGGATAGAAGATCAACTACATACTGTACTGTCCTCTATTTACTCATTTCTACTCTCCTTACTGATAATTTTTGGCAAAAGTATAAATAAGTATACTTTGCTTCATCTTATCCAGTGATATAAACTGGTGTCTATATATTTTTCTCTCCTCTCTTGCATTAGTATTTTGGACTATAACCTATCTCATGACTTCATTTTGAACACTCAGAAAATGCTATGATGGATGATGACAACCATTTCAAAACTGACAGGACAAAATTATGAAGCCTAAGAACAAGTTAAGAAAAATAATAGAACAGAAAATAAGCATGATTATTTAAATTTTATTCAAACTAAAATAGAGGTAATAAAGATTTTTGAATAAGCATTTGGTGAACAAAACACTGTAACAGTAAAAACAGAAAAAAATCACTGAGTGTCCTATGTAGTAAAGACAAGTTTCTTTGCTTTACTTACAATGAAAGTGCAACTACAGAAGAATGAGGTACTGGGAAATCAGGAATATGCCTCAGAAGTTAAACACCTTCAGGACCATATGGAATCTATTCTAGAATTCTAAAAGGAGTACTAGATGAACTTTTCACAGTTAGGGTTTTAAAATATCCTAGAAGTAAGAAGCATTTCTAAAATCTGCAACTCTTTAGGAAGCTTACAGATAGTTACATACTAAACTTCTAATCAGACAGTTCATCCAAAAAATTGAAACTTCTTGGCAAGAATTTGTTTAGAAGGGAGTTATATGCCAAACAGCACAGTAATTCCAGAAAATAAACTATATACAGCAGTTAAGTGTTTGGCTTATAGATTTTACAATCAAAAGATCAGTGCAAGATAACCCGATATTTTTAAAAAGGCAAAAGGTGTAAACAGACCTTTCAGAGGAGAGGAAATCTAGGTGGCCAAAAATGAGGTGCTCAACCTCATTAGTAACTATTGAAAAATGCAAATTCATACTACAATGAGATATCAATAAACAACCCCCAGAATGAGAAAACATTAATCAATACCAAACTCTGGTGAAGATGCAGCAGGCTGCTGATTGGCGGGGAAAGGAGCCAACACTTGGGAATACATTTTAGGATCTACAGAGTCGAGCTGCTGATACATATACTCCATAGCCCAGTAATTCCATTCCTGATATACAGAGATATTCTTCACACAAACACAGGACAGCCATATAAGGAAGGTCATGGCCACACTCTGTGGAAGTTCTGAATTGCAAACACCCAAATGACAATAGTGAAATGGGTAAATACAATGTGGTATAGTCATGCACTGTGTTTCATCTACAACAAGTGAACAACAGCAGGATACAACAAGAATGACTCTCATGAGCATACTGTTGAATAAAAGAAGCCACAAAAGAATACAAACAGTAGAATTCCATTTAAGTAAAGTTTAAAGAAGTAGGCAAGATAAATCTGTTTATTTTTTTAAAAAGATCTTACTTATTTATTTGACGGAGAGAGATCACAAGTAGGCAGAGAGGCAAGAAGAGAAAGAGGGGCAAGCAGACTCCCTGCTGAGCAGAGAGCCAGGACGCTGAAACGATGACCTGAGCTGAAGGCAGGGACTTAACCCACTGAGGCACCCAGGCGCCCCATGATAAATCTGTTTATTAAGGATGAATTTGTAGGGCAGCAAACTCTTTGACCACAGCCACAGCAACTTCTTCCTAGGAACATCACCAAAGGCAATGGAAGCAAGGGCAAAAATGAACTATTGGGACTTCATCAAGATCAAAAGCTTTTGCACAGCAAAGGGAACAGTCAACAAAACCAAAAGACAACAGACAGAATGGGAAAAGATATTCACAAATGACAAATGAGATAAAGGGTTAGTATCCAAAATCTATAAAGAACTTATCTAACTCAGCACCCAAAGAACAAATAATCTAATCAAGAAATGGGCAGAAGACATGAACAGATTTTTTCTGCAAAGAAGACATCCACAAGGCCAACAGATACATGTAAAAGTGCTCCATATCACTCAGCATCAGGGAAATAAAAATCAAAACCACAATGAGATATCACCTCACACCAGTCAGAATGGCTAAAATTAACAAGTCAGGAAACGACAGATGTTGGCGAGGATGTGGAGAAAGGGAAACCCTCCTACACTGTTGGTGGGAATGCAAGCTGGTGCAGCCACTCTGGAGAACAGTATGGAGGTTCCTCAAAATGTTGAAAATAGAGCTACCCTATGACCTAGCAACAGCACTACTCTACATTTACCCTAAAGATAGGAATGTAGTGATCCAAAGGGGGCACGTGCAACCGAATGTTTATAGCAGCAATGTCCACAATAGCCAAACTATGGAAAGAACCTAGATGTCCATCAACACATGAATGGATAAAGAAGAGGTGGTATTTATACACAACGGAATACTAAGCAGCCATCAAAAGAAATGAAATCTTGTCATTTGCAACAAGGTGGATGGAACTAGAGGGTATTATGATGAGCAAAATAAGTCAATCAGAGAAAGACAATTATCATATGATCTTCCTGATATGAGGAATTTGAGAGGCAAGGTGGGGGGTTTTGGCGGGTAGGGAAGGAAAAATTGACACAAGATGGGATCAGGAGGGGGACAAACCATAAGAGACCCTTAATCTCACAAAACAAACCGAGGCTTACTGGGGGGTAGGGGATAGGGATAGGGTAGCTGGGTTATGGACATTGGGGAGGGTATGTGCTATGGTGAGTGCTGTGGAAATGTGTAAGCCTGATGATTCACAAACCTGTACCCCTGGGGCAAATAATACATTATATGGTAATTGGGGGAAAAAAAGGATGCCTTTGTAGGAAATGACTCTCAAAGTCAAAGGAGTGGTTACTTCTGCAAAGTAGGTGCGGGTAGTGATTTTACAGGGGACATTAAGAGCTTCTGGAGTGCGGACTAGTATGGGCAATTATTAACGGATGTTTTTTAGCTGTATAAGCATTTTATGGGCCTTTCCATAGCTTTTTCATGAAAAAGGAAAAATAATTTGGCAGAACAAACTTACATGATAAATTCTTATTATATGTGATCTGTAAATAGAAAAATTTAGAGTATTTATAAATAGAATGCAATAGTGTTTAACAGCTTAAATACTAAAGACCATCCTTTTTAGAGAGAACCGATATACTTCTGGTTATAAAACTACGCTAAAAACTACACTAAATTTTATAACTCATAAATGTCGTGAAGGTATTTACTTCAAGAAAAAAAGAGGCTTACACTAAAGAATATATCATTCACTAATAATTTCTGAAAATAAAACACATAGTTAATATATAACATCAGGGTCAACAGTGCTCACACCTCCAGGCAGCAGTTCCCACTGTGTTCTATACGAACGATGCTCCCTGGAGTGTGCAGAGTATGGACACGGTTCCTGTAACACGCAAACACTGAAAAACTGTAAGTAAAACCAAGAGGTATCTTATTTGTTATGGACAGCAAAGAAGGAAAAATGGAAATCGCTTTTTGGAAAATGCTACAGGCTCACCTTGTAGGATTTGGGATCTGTTACACAGATGAGGAAAAAGGAGGAGAAGCATCGAATGTTAAGGGCTGATAAAAAGATAGGACGGGGATTATCAAAAGGCTAAGAATGTATTTAAAGCTGAGGGGTGATTACTGGATCAAAAGGCATGATGAGCACATATTTCCTCTCTTCTCCAACTTGAAACACCATGAAATGACAGAAAAGTTATTTTTCTTTTTTAAGATAAGAAAAGTAGCTCAGAAATTTTAAAAATACCACCAGTGATCTAAAAAGTCAGAAAAATAATGAGTATGAACCTATGGCAAAATACCAGAGGGAACCACAGCACCAAACAGAAGAGGGATTGCTTTGGAGCAGGCTGAGGTAGGATGGAGGGCAGGCTGCACACTCAGGCTACTCAAGTAATAGATCCTAGGTTCTTACGTGAGAGTCAAGATAAGATGATGAAGGGTAGAGCTAATGCAGTAAGGTGGTCTGCCCTTGTCCTGGACATGCTGAAACATTTGCCACAGGCAAAGGAGGAGTTGATCCAGACAAAGCAGGGCCTCAGTCAGCTACTGATGCCCAGAAGGGACAAATTCACTAAACAGGAAAGGTGAAGAATGTAGAAATAACATTGAAGGAAGTTTTACTTAGCCCGGGGGTGGAGGCTGCTTAAGATTCTCTCACTCCTTCTCCTACTACACTGCACCCCTCCTAAATAAATAAATAAATAAATAAATAAATAAAGTAAGAAGATTAAAAAATTAAATTTTTCATGCTGAATTATAAAGATATTATTTCTTTAAATCATTATTGATCTTCCACTTATGTATTACACTATAAACTAGATGTTATTGAGAGTTTAATGATGAATAAGACCCTGGCCTCCAATCCAATTTACAGTCTAAAAGGGAAGACAAATAAAAAAGCAACAATTAAAATGCAGCTTGAGATGAACAGGGCACTAAGAGCTCAAACACAGGAGGCAGGTGCTCAAAGAGGGGTTTCAAAAGGCATGAATAAATGTGGATGCTATTCCAGGTGTACCAGAAGGACCCGGGGGTGGGGGGGAAGCCCATCTATAATGTATTAATTAATTTTATTAAGCTTTTACATTTAAAATTTTGCTTTAGATTCAATAGATTTCTCAAAAACCTCCCTAGACTATTGTTTCATATCACTCACAATTAAGAATATCTAAGCTGTATCAAATCTCAAGCTGTTTAAATAAAAGATTTGTTTTTATCATTAGTTTTTCATATCAAATGCTAGTGTTAACAAAGATTAAAAACTAATGAAATCACTAACACAGCACATATGGGGATTTTGAAATATGGTAATTTATAAGTGAATTACTAGAGGCAATAAAAATCATGTAAAATTGTTTAATTAAGGACTTGGGCATTTAACAATATTTATAAGGTCTATTAAAAATAAAAAGTATACAACTATAGTAACAACCCGCTATCTTATGCAATGCTTGTCTTTTTAGTTCATTATATTGATTTTTCTTTTTACATGGAATAGCTAAATGATTTTTCAGTGTCCTGGGATTTCTACTAAGCTGTCTAGCTGATAATAACCTACTTATGTATTAAATTTCTTAGAAGTTCTGCATTAGGCTTCTATTTAAATTATACATTCACTTGTAATTTGAAAAATTCCATTTAAAATTTAAAATTCAAAGTATAGTCCATAAATGACTTTCAGTACATCAAAAACAAGGTTCCTGGGATTAGTACATCTGGAAAATACTACAGAGCCTATTTCCTCTTGAAGATCCCCCAAACCTTATTTTCTAACGGAAAATAACTGGTCTGTGGACCAGTTACACTGGCAGCACCTTAGAGCTCATAAGAAAAGGCAGAATTTCAGGCCTCACCCAAGACCTACTGAATCAGAATCTTCACGTGAATAAGATCTCCATTGTACACATCTTCAAGTTTAAGAAGCAGCAGTATAGAGCATTTAAAAAACTTTGAGAAATCTTATAGTAAATGAACCACCCATTTGTTGACCCCTATGGTTTTTGAGGGTCACCTAGTAACACTTTGAGAAACGTACTTTGAGAACTTCCACAATATAACAATCCATATTATTAATGAGCAAATGTAGCTAGAAAAAGGCATTGCTCCATCCTTTACAAGTAAAACTGGGCTCTTCCCAGCTTTTCCAGTGATGTCAGTTTATTAAAAGAAAAACATTAATTAAGTACTTTTAAGAAAATGAAAAAGAAAAATTTAAGCTCTTTTCAATAAAGATTCCTGCCAACAAAATTAAGCATGAAATTGTGTTTTGGCTGTAAGTTGGGTACCAATTTCTTGGAAAACTTAATTTCTAAATGAAGGAATAAATGATTTTCCAGAAAAAGAACCCAGCCCGCTCCAGGCCAGGTGTGAGTTTTAATTATATTTTTCATGCTCGCCTCACGAACACTCATGTAGAAAATGACTAGGTGTGTATATAGTGCCTATTGGTGCTTTGGTTGGAGAGATCAACTCCCCATCTGGGATATAACAATTGGTTTAAAAGGTGTGAAGTTGGGGCGCCTGGGTGGCTCAGTGGGTTGGGCCGCTGCCTTCGGCTCGGGTCGTGATCGCAGGGTCCTGGGATCAAGCCCCGCGTCGGGCTCTCTGCTCAGCCGGGAGCCTGCTTCCTTCTCTCTCTCTGCCTGCCTCTCTGCCTGCTTGTGATCTCTCTCTGTCAAGTAAATAAATAAAAAATCTTTAAAAAAAAAAAAAGTGTGAAGTTTGGGGCAGATATTTATCTGTAAGATGTCTTACTGAAAGTACAAGTAAAAAAGAAAAAGTTGACAATTTTGAGTAAGAGTATCATCAAAAATACTGATTTTATACATACTTAAAGTTACTTTTAATAATGCTGATTTAGGGGGGCCTGGGTGGCTCAGTTGGTTAAGCATCTGCCTTTGATGCAGATCAGGATCCCAGAGTCCAGGATGGAGCCCCAAAGCAGGGAAGTCTGATTCTTCTTCTCTCTCTGCCACACTCCCTCACTTGTGCTCTCTCACTGTCTCTATGTCGAATAAATAAAATCTTAAAAAAAAAAATAATAATGCTGATTTAAGCAATGATGGATCTAATGATTTCCAATTTCATAATCGTTCTTTAGTGTACAAGGGAAAATTTTAGGCATCAAAAATAAAGCACAGGAGATTAATAAATGTACTAAGAATCCTTTCTTTCTGTCCCTGTCTTCAGCAAGTTTAAGTTAGAGACCTGATAGTTGTCGTTCAGTCTCATTTATTCAGTTTAGATTCTGCATGTTTAATGCTGTATTTTATTTCCAAGAAGACAAACATATTTTCACACCTAACATCTCCAAACAGCTTTCTGAAGAAAGCACAAGAAAAAATACCAACCATCACGAAGTTCCTAGAATTTTGTTGATTACAGATGGTGCATCAGTGAACCATACTGTAATTTCCAATTCAGTGTTCTATATCCCTCAACCATATAGTCTAGGCTCAGTGAGAGCAGGGACTATCTTCATCTGTATCTCCACTGTATTTTCAGCACCAATAAAAATGCTTGAAACACAGTAGGTGTTCAACAGGGTTTGTTCAGAGAAAGAATGAAACAAACTGAGGGAGAGAATGGCAGTATACTGTGTTCCCACTGAAGTAACAATTACATGGAAGGTAGTGTCAGGTTTCAGAACCATCAAGATGCTAAAGCAGCTCACAGTCTAGAAGGAAAGAAAGGAATAAAAACAGTGTGACAAACCCAACAGTAAACATACCACAGTAGGAGAGTCATCAGGGAAGATGAATTACCACAAAGACAAAGAGGTAGAAGAGAATCCTAATGGTCTAACCTTGGGAGGAAGGAGGTGGAAAAAAGAAGGAGAAAAACTCTGGAGATGAGAAGATGAAGGAACCGTGACGGCAGGGAAGAGAGGGATTGCCTCACATGATGGTGAAAGCTGAGTTAACAGTTTGAGTCAGGTGTCTGCCCCTGCGAAGGTGGGAATGTGACCTGGAGCTCGACACCATGGATAAGGAGGAGCTGAAGAGGGTAAAAACTAGATGGTGTCAACTTGGGAGAACAGTAAAACATCTGAAAGATCCAGTGAAGAGCTAGAAAGCAACTAAGGGGAACGAAGCAACTTCACTTAAGACGACTTCAAGAACATACCACACAGAGCCTGTAAGAAAAGACGATTCTTCCTTCTTTAAGGTGCCAAGTCCCTGGAGACACAATGATAAACACAATCCTAGGAAACCTTGTCTTTCATTATCCAGGTGGTCAGTTTAAGAGGACTACAAGGCAGTCCTCATGTATCGCCATTCTCATAGGGCACACTTGGACGCAACAGGGAGCTGCTCCTCAAAATCCAGAGGGAATGAAGAACTGCTCCCAGGAGAAGAAATTTAGAAAAAATAGTAAGATTATAAAATAGTAAGATTATATACGGGTGGAAATAAACTAAGAATCAGTAAATGTGCTTTTCTAAAGGACTTTATAACAAAATCAGGGAAAAGATCTTAACATCCAGCCCAAAATCAGAAAGTGATATGATCCAGCATGCATGATTACCATCAGAATTGGAGAAGAGTCAGTATGAATCCCAGGAAAGGAAAACCTCGCTTCTGGCTCTGTCTAGGGAAGTAAAAAAAGATGAGATCTTCTCTGAAAGGGACAGAGACAGTGCTGAAATGAATTCTCTCTTGAAACTCTCTCTTCACCTTTGACAGGACTCTACGTTCACAACTCCTACAGCTACCCCTATGGCCAGAAGGGAGAGAGAGAACCCTGTCTGGCCAACACGGACATTTTGATAGCTATGCATTAACAAACCAGCACTCTGGTTTATATATTAGTCCTCATTCTTAGAATCCAAACACTGAGGACGGGCTCAGGACTGCAGTAACTTCAAAGCTAAGTGGTGTGATTTTAGGGGAAGCCTCATTTCTACCACTATTTGTCCTCCCCAGACACCAACCTAGCGGACTGGTCACTCATTCTAATTCAGAAATTTAAGAACAGTTAGTCACCATGAGTAACATACATCTGTTAGTCATTCTAGAACAGGATGAAAACAGCTATACTTAACAGAGCTGCCTAGGAACATTGTCCATGCCAACTGTTCCACAAATCTCTACATTGCTGTGCATTTGCAATGTCTGTGCTTTGCACTGCCAAAATATACATGTTAATTAAACTAGATTCTTATAGCATTCACTAGTTTAGATCAACTTTTGCAGAACTATACCTTACTTGAGATACTATTTATGTCTAATAATCCATTTCAAAATTTTACTTTAAAAAAAAAAAAGTGCAGGGCACCCGGGTGGCTCTGTCGGTTGGGTGTCTACCTTTGGTTTAGGTCATGATCCCAGGGTCGTGGGACTGAGTCCTGCATCAGGGGCTCCCTGTTCAGTGAGAGGCCTGCTTCCCTCGTTCCCTTTACCCTGTCCTCCTCTCTCTCTCACTCATTCTCTCTCTCTCAAATAAATAAATAAAATCTTTGAAAAAAATGCATTTCATTATTTGAAGGGCAATTTTAAACCAAGAACCACAATAACATGGTTCAGTATTCCAAACATGATATCCAGAAAGCACCTAGGCAATTATGTCTATTTTACAGATTTTTAAATAAAGCCCATCATTAAAATTCACAGTGCTGTGTTATAATTCATATCTTACCATTTCTGTTGGCTTTAACCCTACCCATTTTTATGACTAAATATGCTTTATTCAGGATTTTTTAAAAACACCCAATGGGACTGATTCAGAATAGGTATCTATTTTTTTTTTTTTTCAGATTAGGTATCTATTATGCTTAGCTTGTATTTACATATTCTCCTATTTCATGTATAAAATTAAAATAACATGTGTCAGTCATAGGAAAGGTAAAGAAGTGTTTTCTGTTTGAAAACCTAAACAAAAACAAATTTCACAGTGGAAGTTTCCCTTTGCAAATGTCTTCCCAACTGGTTTCAGTGTGTCTGTCTGTCTCCCTCACCCTCACTCCCACTCTCAGATTTCCAGAAGGAAATTCAATCAGGTGACATACTCAACTAAGCAAATGTTATTCATCAGATAAATAATACATTCAATTGTTCAAATTTACAGTGAATTCCCCAACTTGCTAATTTCTTCCAAACATTTGTTTGTTTGGAGGTACTGGTAAGTTTTAGCATTTAAATCAAATTATGTAATTCAAATTAATTGAAAAACATACTTTTGTTCAACCTATAATTTTATTTATATGTATAGACATATATATATATATATATATATATATAAATTTAATTTAAATTTAAAGGATTTGATTTAAATTAAATTTAAAGGATTTGAGGAAAGGTTCCACGGCAGGGTAACATAGTAGGGCTCTAACATGGGTTTTAAAGACCTCTGTATGTTCCTTCTCCCTTACATTTCTCTAGGGCTCTCCCTCAACTCACTGAGGCTCACAGGCTCATAGCTCTTCCCTGATCACAAGGTGCTCCTTAGGGACAAAAGGAATTGAGCTGGACCTTGAAGAATAAAGAACTGTAAGAGAACAATGGGGCAGAAATGTTCATGCGAACCACTAGAAAAACCAGAGGCCAAAGTTAGGTAGAAATTTGGAAGGGGCCCCTCTGTGTCTGCTTGTCTGCAAACTGTGGGCGTCCTTGCTAACAGCAGCTCCTTCTCAACACAGCCCCGCTGTGGGGGAGCTATTTTCCGGCCTTCAACTCAGCCCCCCAGAGCTCCAGCCCTGTGCTTCCTGCTGCTTCCAGAGCACAACCCCTCCAGCTCTTAAAGTGTAAGCCAAGCTCCCTGCCTCTGCTTCACCCCACCATCTCCTCCTTCCACACACAGACTTTGTCTGTGCCTCACCCTTAAGAAGGCATTCCTCAATGTGCTCTGGAATTGCTTTTCTGATGACTCATCCCTCTAGTCCAACTAATCTAGTTAGAGTCTTAACCGCACACAGTGCTCATTCTCGCCCACTTGTATCTGTTCTTAAAATGCTCCCTTCACCTATTTAGAGTTAAGTGTATTGAGACAAGGATCCTGTCTGCTATGTCTGTATTTTCTCGGATACGGAGTATGTGTGCTGGGGCATTTCATACAATGCCTGCTGACGGAACTGGTTTCACTATGTGAGGGGCTGAAAACAGAAACTAGCACTACCCTTCTGCACTTGCTGAAAAATGTTTAATATATTGGTTGGCTCCTATTCAAAGGCAAAGAACCCCTGAACAAAGAACTTCCTTAAAGAAGTCTTTTGTTCAGTAGTTGGCACTAAAAATGTCAAAAAGAATCAGATTTCATTTTCTCTCTTCCTGGTTAGGTAACTTGTTTCTTTTTAGGTGAGGGTTTTAACTTCCTTAAGGGAACAATTTAGGAAAAACAACCAAGCTCAAGGAAGCTACATTCCATTAGTAGGAGATAACCTACCCCATGTCACGATGTGATCACTCTGGTATTTCTAAATTCTCGGTTACAGATCTTAGTGTATAACTAAAGTGTACTTTTATTTATTTATTTATTTATTTATTTATTATTTTTTAAAGATTTTATTTATTTGTCAGAAAGAGAGAGAGAGCATACAAGGAGGCAGAATGGCAGGCAGAGGCAGAGAGAGAAGCAGGCTCCCTGCCAACCAAGGAGCCCGATGTGGGACTCGATCCCAGAACCCTGGTTTCATGAAGGCAGTGGCTCAACCAACTGAGTCACCCAGACGTCCCACTAATTTAATGAGACCCTATAAATCAGAGCTATGATTCCCACAATAATCTAGAAAGCTGTTATCAAATTCTTGATTGTGTCTCAATATACTGAAACATTACCCGTTCAGATTAAATGGGCAGGAAAATGAAAAGACTGGATTATTCTGTATTATAAAACAATTTTTTTATTGCTGCCATTAAAAATACAGGTACCTGTGCCCTGATTTAATGAATGGATCCAAAGCAGCATTTAGTGATTCTAAAACAGTGTGACAGAATACCTTAAAGATGAACTACAAAGATGAGCTACATCTAAATCTCTTAAAATTTTACTTTTTTTTTTTTTGGCTTAATATTTCATTTATTCAGAAGGTAAAGGTAACTTCAGGCTATCAAACTGATCACAAATTCAGAATCTAAATGAATGTGATAGAACCAAGTCTCAAAAATTAAGTATTTTGAGTTTAAAATATTGTGCCCTAGATGCATGTTCCTGTCATTTTCATTTCGGGAGTAGGAGGAGACTTGCTTTTATTAATCTGAAGATCATAAACTGTGATTTGAAGTTCACTGACAGGTTGACAGGGACATGCTCATATTTCTCTTAGATACTGCAGAGAACCTACCTAATGCCCTCTGAGAAGTGGAACATTCACCAATAAAGTATGGCATTACAGAGTATAAATAAGTAATGATTGATAAATATTTAGAACCTTGGCAGTGCAAAAAAGAACACATGTTAGATGACTTTCCACAGCCACCCCAGAATCTCTCTACAATTAAGGTAATAGTGTGAATATAAAATTTTGATGTCCAATCAGCCTGGAAGGATTATTGCGGTTGTGTCAAAAGTACCACCTGTCCAAATGGAAGTACATACCCTCACAACTTTTAAGGAATACAGCAACATATATAAATTTGAACATCAGAGGTACTATGATAAATTAGACATTTAATTTAATGTTTGATGAAGATGAAGCAAGCTGCCACTTTGATGGAGTAAAAAAGACACTGAAAAGGCAATCTGCTCACTTTCTAGCCTAATGATTCTCTCTTCTTTCTGAGTCACTACTACTGTTCTGAGAACAGCTGGATCTCTCACTACCAATTTTCTACCAATATACCAATGGTAAACTATTACAAAACACACGCAAGCATTGTCAGTGGGAATTAGGAAGGGCCTGGGATTTGAAATGGTTTCTAACTTTCCCTCACTGGCATCTTTATTTCTGTTTTCAATGTTTTAGATGGAATGTCTAAGGGATAAAGTACTTTTGGGGTAGGGAAATTCATGTACCTAAGAAAGGAGAGAGGCAGCAGCCACCTCGTGGCACAGTCACAGTAACAGAGGTGGAGAGAGTCTACTACTGGGGATGGATCCAGGAATTTTTCAATCATGAACAAAAAAGCTCACCATGGAGAGCACCGGATTCACATTATCCTGCATTTAACTGGCAATGAAGATTTAGAGAGCTTTGTCTAGTAGTGGTCTAAGAAATTCCATGGTCCTAAATGTCACTTTCTTATCAACTGTTTAATATAGTATATTTACTCTGCTCTTTTGATATCTGTGAAAGAAATAAAAGAAGTTTGAGCAAGACATCAACATTAATAATCTGAAGGTTATAAAATAACTGAAAGACAGTAAACTCATCAAGAAGTCCAAAGTCCGTTTTTTGTTTTTTTTTTAAAGATTGTATTTATTTATTTGACAGAGCGAGATCACAAGCAGGCAGAACAGGAGGCAGAAAGGGTGGGGGGAAGCAGTCTCCCTGTTAAGCAGACAGCCCAATGCGGGGCTTGATCCCAGGACCCTGGAATCATGACCTGAGCCGAAGGCAGAGGCTTTAACCCACTAAGCCACCCAGGTACCCCCCAAAGTCTGTTCTATCAAGACTTACAATTCATCCCTTGAAGAAAGTGGAGTTTTTCAAACGGAATAGGTAGGCCAGAGATGGAGCTGGGAAAGTGTCAGATGAAAACATCTGAGAATCAGTTGGGATAGTCTCATGTTGCCATAACTGAGTCCCAGGTTCACAGTACTCTGTGATACCTAAACCAGCTGGCTTCCAATTCACCTTCGACTAACAGCTGCCATGAGCTGCGACTGAAATTACATCACAACAAAGCCACTATATTAACAGCATAGTCGTCTTCGTACCCTCACAGTGGTCAGTCACACAGAAACATTGAGAAATACACAGGTCTCTCTCTAGACTTCCATTCATGTATTCTGATTCAGTATGTGATACCAATTCTTTATAGATCAATGTAACTGTACCATGCAAAATACATGTATCATGATAAATGTGCAAAATGTGAAAACATGCAAGTGAAAGGCGTGTCATATCGGCCTTCAAAGCAAAACAAAGTACAGAACAGCCTAAGGCTGGATGTAACAGGCTTTATGTTGACCAAGGGACTCACGTGACCATTTCTCACCTCTGACTTTCCATACTGTCATTCAAGGGAAACAAAACAGCAGCAACACCTGGCAAGACCATGTCTTCAAAAGTTGAGTGCAACCACAAAGAATAACCATTAACTAAATATGGTACTTTTAGAAACACTCAGACTTTTTTTATTAACCACTTTTGATTTATCTTCCCTAGTCAAAATATTTTTACCAGCAGTTGGCTGGCCACCCATCCTAAGAGTATACAAGACAAAATTTTATCTACAGGAACTTCTTGGCAACAGTTCATAAAAGCATTTTAGTCAGAGGGAATAGGGAAAAGTTCCACTTTCATGTTTCTTTGTTATTCTCTTCAGAGAATTATAATATTCTAATTAATAGAATTTTACTAATAGGTGAAAAAAAAGACATAAGTATACATTTTCAAGAGATAAATGTGTCAATTCTTGATAAGATTTAAAATAATCACAAAACAAATAGTATTAAACATAGTAGAAACTAACACTAAGGAAGCCCTTTAACCAAATACAAGATTAGTCAAGAAGCACTTCTGTCAGAAATGCCTGAGATCACCAACAGATATCAAACACTGTTGTGGCTAAATTATGTGGTAGCAACATACACTTGAGGATGAATAAAAACAGCTTCACAGAACTCTAGAAAGAGGAAGGAACTTGAAGACCATCTACTTGGGTGGTTTTCCAAGTTCCTTCCTTATTTATTTATTTTTAAAGATTTTATTTATTTTTTTTGACACAGAGAAAGAAACTGAGAGAGGGAATACAAGCAGGGGGAGGAGGAGCTGGAGAGGGAGAAGCAGGCTTCCCATGGAGCAGGGATCCAGGGACCACGACCTGAGCAGAAAGCAGACACTTAATGACTGAGTCACCCAGGTGCCCCCCAATTCCTTATCTTCTTAACCCCTTTCTCTAAATAAACTCAAGAGTAACATCAATACATAAAAAAGCAAAAGCAGGAGCTGCTCTTCCGGGCCTTCTTCACCTCCTCAGCCATCGCTGAGGTCTGCCTGAGGTCTGGCTAATGGATCTGCGGGATCTCAAGGCAGGGTTCTTTCAGCTGCAGGGTGCATCCAAAGCAATGCAATCCTAAAAGGAACATGCGTGTGTTACCATCCAACAACTCAAAAGTACTTTCTTAATGCTATAGCCTTTTTAAATTTCAAAATTTACAGTAGAGCTTTGAGGGGAAAAGTTGGGATTTACTGTTTTCCAAATGTTTTGATGCTTAATGAGGACCATTCAAATTCAGGGTTGAAGGATGTGCTCCCGAGTATTTCAGAGGTCTCCCCGGTAAGGTAAGGCCGGCACAGAGGCTGGCAGCTATATCACATGCCCCTCAGCCCTGCACCTGTACTTCTGGGTCAGCAGCACTCTACCCCTCAAACTAATTCTGTCCTTGCTGTTCCAGGACCTGGCATGATCCTGTTCTAGTGCTTTGTCCCTTACTTCATACTGCTGAGTCACTTGCTTCAGCTTCACCTTCCTGACCTTGACCCTTCCCCTCCCAGTCATCTCATGGCCCTCACTCCTTCCCCTCAACTGACCCTGCTTTTTCTTCTTAGCACTTATTACCACCTGGTCAGTCTCCTCTTTCCTCACAAATATAAGCTCCATGTGTGTAGGAGAGACTTGGCTCATCAGTTTATCAAAAGCAACAGCTGTCCATAGGCAACATGGTGCAGGAGGAAGAACCTGGTTTCAGTGAAGCCCTGGTAGAATGACTGGGGTTCAGTTTTCTGATTCCTCCTAAGCTCCAGCAGTTCCCAAGGGTTTCTCTGGTTTTCTTGGTAGATCTACTTCTGGGAGTGGGGTGGAATCTTGAGGCTCTGATGAGCACTGCTAGGCTAACCTCTAAAAATATAATTCTGGGGCGCCTGGGTGGCTCAGTGGGTTAAGCTGCTGCCTTCGGCTCAGGTCGTGATCTCAGGGTCCTGGGATCGAGTCCCGCATCGGGCTCTCTGCTTGGCAGGGAGCTTGCTTCCCTCTCTCTCTCTGCCTGCCTCTCTGTCTACTTGTGATCTCTCTCTGTCAAATAATAAATAAAATCTTTAAAAAAAAAATAAATAAAAATATAATTCTGGAGCCCTGAGCTCAGTTTCGATTTTCATGTTTCTTGGCCACCAACAGGGTGTTTCCTTCCAGACACTCAAATTCAGCATGTCCACAGCTGAATTCATTGTTTTCCTAAATCTGTGTGGCTTATGGAGTACCTTTATTACCAGTATCTTAAGCCATTCAAAATAGTTATTTAATTCACTCTTACAATACCTCATGAACTAAGGAGGAGCAGCACAGAAATGTTTTATGAGGGCCACCGTCTTTATTTCAGCTCAGATTATGATCTCAGACTCCTGGAATCAAGGTCCGCATCAGGTTCCTTGCTCAGCACTGAGTAAGTTTGAGATTATCTCTCTCCCTCTGTCCCTCCCATACCCCCCAACCACCCCTTCCCGGTTGCATGTGCACGTGCTCTTTCTCTCTAAAATAAATTTAAAAATATAGTTTTAAAAAAGGAAATGTTTTATGAGCTAGAGTCCATGAAATTATGGCATCAGAGCCAGGACAGGAATGGAGCTTTCTCTTAATTTCCACCTGAAAACACTTAAGCTCTTCTGTCCATTTTCTCATGTGAAAGAAGCATCTTTGTGAACAGGTATGAGCGGCAGTTTAGCACTCTACAGTGACTCTTAATCTGTTATAATGAACAGGACAGCCGTCAAAAAACAAAGCAAAAACATAACTGTAATTGCACTGAAATTATTAGAAAATATAAGATTTCAATGCATTCAATACTTTGGGAACTATCGTAATAAACGGGTAGAATATAATAAAGAATTGGAAATTCCTGTGTATTTGTAAGAAAGAAAAAAATAATACCCAACTTTTGTATCACTTACATTCCAGATCAGCTAATAAAAAGTTTTTAAAAATATGTTTAAAAGATCAAGGCTAGCTTGAATAATGAACGTAAATCATCCCCAAAGGAATTCCAACCTAACACCATCTATTTCAGTGAATAAGTATTACAAACAAGTAAGAAAAAAGGGAGGGCTTAATTTCATGTTTAATTTGTCTCTCACTCCTGCGACTAGAAGGGCTAAATTATCAGTGAGATTATCATCCCTCAGGAATACAGGCATAAGAAGCAAAGACGGCAAAAGTGGTAAAGTCAATACACCAGATAACTCTGATACTCAGTCGGACCAGCCAAGTTTTTTTTTTTTTTTTTTTAAAGATTTTATTTATTTATTTGACAGAAAGAAATCACAAGTAGACGGAGAGGCAGGCAGAGAGAGAGCGAGGGAAGCAGGCTCCCCGCTGAGCAGAGAGCCCGATGCGGGACTCGATCCCAGGACCCTGAGATCATGACCTGAGCTGAAGGCAGCGGCTTAACCCACTGAGCCATGCAGGCGCCCCCAGCCAAGTTTTTAAGGAGTAACTGTATTATGGTGGAACAAAACGGGCTGCTTGAGCACTCACTGTTCATTCCAACATTTACTGAGCATCCACTGCGCATCAGGTGCTGGGCCCCGTGCTTTAGAGAAACCCATTTATATTGACTTTCTAATACTGATGCAATGTAAACAGCATAAAAGTCAGTGCAATGCTGCAATCGCCACCTCTCAAATAAAACTAGCAAATATACATTTGGTAATTTACCAAGTAATAGCAGTCATACTGTCAGCACTACATACACTTAAATCCAAATAAGTGGAATGCAGTATCCTGGGAACAGCAAGAAAGGGAATATGGTTTAAAAGCATCTTAGGGATGCCTGGGTGGCTTAGTTAGTTAAACAACTGACTCTTGATTTCAGCTCAGGTCATGATCTCAGGGTTGTGAGATTGAGTCCTGTGTTGAAGATATTCTCTCTCCACTGCTCCCTGCTCCCCTCCCCCCACCCCTGCAAAAGCAACTTAAATTTAACTTAACAAACTGTGAAATCTATGTTAAATCTTTCTTACCTTTCTTGTATTTTCTTGTGTTTCAGACTCATGGTATTTGAAAATCATAAAGATCACTATTTACTATAATTCCTAGCCAGTGGATCTAAAAGAATAGTCCAGCAGGATAAGCAATGGCCCAGACCTAGTGAATCAGATCCTCTGGGAGGAGAGCACAGCACTGTTTCTGACAATGGCTCCAGGTATTTCTTACACACATCAAAGACTGAGAATCACTGTGCCAAAACAACAAATCAGAGGTAACATAATAAAACAAAGTGTTTTCATAATTCTATACATAAAGATGAAAATACAGTTTAGGTTTATATTTATAGAAAGTTTTGCAATAAAAGTATTAAGGAGCACAATGTCTTCTTAACTGTAGGATCAATGCTGAACTTTCAAATACTCAATAATTAATTCAAAAATTATTTATTGGGCTTGGAATTAAAAATTGTTCTAAGTAAAGGAATGGCATAAACTTTGCCCAGCTATTTTTTTTTTTTTTTAAAGAGGGAGTGTGCACTTGTGAGTGGGAGGGGCAGAGGGAGAAGGACAGAGAATCTTAAGCAGGCTCTACACCCACTACAGGGCCCTTCATCTCAGGATCCTAAGATCATGACCTGTGCCAAAATGAAGGAGGTTTTACCAACTGAGTGACCCAGATGCTCCAAGCTGCTTAAATTTTCAATTAAAAAACAGGTGTTTAGGGGGTGCCTGGGTGACTCAATCAGTTAAATGTCCTTGATTTTGACTTAGGTCATGATCCCAAGGTCCTGGAATGGAGCCCTGCATCTGGCTCTCTGCTGAGTGGGGAGCCTGCTTCTCCCTCTCACTCTGTCTGCCACTCCCCCTGCCTGTGCTCTCTCTCTCCTCTGTCAAATAAATAAATAAAATCTAAAAGAAGGGGGGGAGGGGTGTTTAAAATGCTTGGAAGTATCCAAAATTTTACATAAAATTTCAGTAATATAAGGTCTTAAAACCACAATTTAAAAAACTTATGAGTGCATCCCCACTCAGAAAATATTTGATAAAGTGTTTAAATATGAAAATATAATTTCATTTTACAGAAATTACTCAATAAAATTACTTATGAAATTTATTTTTTGTAGCAAATCCTCTTAGTTAAGCCATTGAATCATTTGTTTATAAGGTATTACAGTACTTTTGAATCACAGCAGGAGGCAATTAGAGGTAAAAGAATCAAGAGCATGGGAAGCTGAAGTGTTAGAGATGGCTACCAATTAAATTAAACATGAAACAAATTAAAGATAGAGCGTCAGTGAAATTTCTCTTAACATACCTTCTACATGAGGTGACATGCACCTATGAACTATCTGAAGCACAGCCAAGTGCTGTTAACAATCCGGATGTTGCTTGTATCATCTGACAAATGTCACTTCCAGGAGTTTTTCCAATTCCTTCACATATGTTATGGCTCAAAGTTTTAATTAGACTAAAGAATTCCTATGAGGGGAGGTTCTCACTGGATTTATGCAAAACATGTGGATAGCAAAGCTAAGAGAGGTAGAAGATAGGCCTAAACTCTTTAACACTTTTTACCAAGAATTCCCACGGCATTCTTAAATATATAAATAGCAGACCATGGAGCAGAAAGCCTCAAGGATTTGTGCCAAAAGTTTATTTTAAAACAGGGAGAGCTTACTATTCTTTGCTTTTATGAATGTCTACTTTTATTCTTACAAAAACGATTTCTAACACACCATAGGCACCGCAGCACAAGTCAACATTCTGTATCACCATCAGCACCTATTAGCATGTGACTTGACACAACTTTGGGAAGAACTATTTGTCTCCAACTATTACCAAGTGCATCTGAGTACTTCTCAAAAGGGTAGTGGTGCCTTGGAAATGCTTTTTGTTTGCCCTGAGACTAGCTGGGCTGAGGGATTGGAAAGAAGTCTGGTAGAAATGACTGCAGTGATCCACGTGGAAGGTGAGGGGGACAAAGGATCGTGCTGAAGGTGAGGGGAAAAGGGAAGACCCCGCAGCTGCAGACCAAATGGGACTTGGGGATAAGTAAGGTAGCAGGACAAGTAAAGCGGAGAAGTAGGAACTGAAGGAGAGGCATTCTGTCATAGAATTTTAAAGTTCACAGGAATTTGAGAGAGAATTCAAACGAAGGTTTCCAACTGAGAATACTAGCTTGGGCTCTAGCTGCTCTGAAAGCCTTCTGGGGAGCTCCCACACTAGGAACAGCAACAGACCAACCTCAGAAAAATAGAACCAGAGTTCAGACGGACCCTAAGCTACAAGGCAGGAATCTGGATCCTAATGGACCTATATCCTGTCCCTTACTTCCAGAAACCGACATCAAGATATTCTGTAGTCCTAAAAATACTAAGGACTGAAATGTTTGTGGGCAGATCAAGGTCATACCCTATTTTAGTCGAGAAAATCTTATATCTGCATGGTGATACTGTGCATGTGCTAAGAAGCCAGTATGAAAATGAATCAAAACCACACATTTTAGGGGCACCTGGGTGGCTCAGTGGGTTAAAGCCTCTGTCTTCGGCTCAGGTCATGATCCCGGAGTCCTGGGATCGAGCCCCGCATCTCTGCTCTCTGCTCAGCTCTCTGCTCTGCTCTGCCTGCTTCCTCCCCTCTCTCTGTCTGCCTCTCTGCCTGCTTGTGATCTCTGTCTGTCAAATAAATAAATAAAATCTTTAAAAAAAAAAAAACACACATTTTAGGAGAGATTTAAATGACATATCATGTACCTTTCACAGAGCTATCAACTTAGTTCTACCCTCACTCGGGTATTTAAATCTGCCTCTTTAACAAAACAGTATCAGATGGCAAGACAGAGACAGAGGGGCAAAGTCCTGGAGCATAGCCAGGTCACCAGCACTGAAGCCATGTTCACTCCAGTTTAGCTCAGTTGGCTGGACATGTGCTGTGGAAGGATATCAGCAGGGTATGCAAGCATTTGCCACATAAGAACACCAAGAAGGGAGGCTGTGCAGGGCAGGGAGGGAGAAATCTGTGAAGATGCACTAAAGCACAGCTTTGAGTAATGTGGCATCTGTGGAACGCTGAGAAACAGAAGCACATAAACCAAACTGGCATGTAGCAATTAGAAATAAAATTATTCATTTTAAGTGACATCAGTGGATACCTAGAAAGGCCAAAAAGGCAGAGTTTCAAGGCAACAACAAACACTGGGTTTGTTGTTTTGCTTTATTAAGTGAGACATTAATATTAGCCTTTTTAATACCACATCTCAGAAGTCAAATAGCCCACCTGAGGCCATAGCCCATGAGGCACTGTGATCTGGTGCAGCAAAGTGGGGAAGCCTACCCCCAGGGAGTACGATGTTTGCAGATTGCTGTTGAGCCTGGGCCCTTCCTCAGGGAGCTTCGAAGATGCTTATTGTCCTTGCCAAGTTCAATCTAAAACCCATCTGTGCCCAGGTCTTGCAGCCATGTTACATTTTCCCAGGTTTCTGAGGTTTTAGACAAAGCAACGGTTCTACAAAATGGCTCCACTTAGAGGCAGCCTCAAGCAGCCCAGTAAAAAGTGAGGCGGCTAGGCACCGTGATTTGGATCTGTCATAGCTCTCTGGTATCCATTCTGCCTGGCCCAGAGCTGCTGACCAGATAGCTCCTGAAGGCACAGTTGTCACAGTAGCTCTGAATATAAATACCTTTACACTAGTCCATGTCCTCTTCCAGATATCTATATCTCTCTGAATTTCCTTTCCTCTAATGTTAGAGAGTCTAAAAGGTTCTCTCTTACAGGACACCCTCCCCCCCCCTTTTTAAAGATTTTCTTTATTTATTTGACAGAGACAGATCACAAGTAGGCAGAGAGGCAGGCAGAGAGAGGAGGAAGCAGCCTCCCTGCTGAGCAGAGAGCCAGATTCGGGGTTCGATCCCAGGACCCTGAAACCATGACCTGAGCTGAAGGCAGAGGCTTAACCCACTTTAGCCACCCAGGTGCCCCTGGGAAACCTTTTCTAATTAACAGAAGAATGGAAGTCATTTCCCATGGTAGTCAACCCTTATGACTTCTTCACCAATATACAAACTCCTATGGCCTATTAGATACTAAAAAATGCATTTAACATCTTACACCAAGTTGACTGAGAGATTTTTACTCCAAAGTATAAAAGGAGATGTCTCCATCCTCATTCTATTATAAGCCTGTCTTTCCCCACTCATAAATAGAGCATGATAAATGCTACAACAAAATCCTCATAAAATTGGTTAAAAAAAACAAAGGAATGTTAATTTTTCTTATAAATGGTCAATGGTCAAGAATTAGTTTTCTTAACGTTACTTCTATATCAAAGGTACTTTGTAGAGAACAAAACACAGATAAGCAGGAATCTTAAAAATGAAGATCTGTGGATCCATTTATTTATTTATTTTTAAGGATTTTATTTATTTATTTGACAGAGAGAGATCACAAGCAGGCAGAGAGGCAGGCAGAGAGAGAGAGCGGAGGAAGCAGGCTCCCTGCTGAGCAGAGAGCCCGATGCGGGACTCAATCCCGGGACCCTGAGATCATGACCTGAGCCGAAGGCATCGGATTAACCCACTGAGCCACCCAGGCACCCGCTGTGGATCCATTTATTGATGCATATGGCACCATGCCTGGTACCATGGAGAATAGAACAGTGAATCAGAAACAAATTCTAACCTCAAAGAAATTAAGTTCAGAAGTAAATAAGACATATGGCCATAAATACATTGTGTTTATGGCCATATGTCTTGAATGAAATATTCAAGCAAGAATGAAAGTATCACCTTCATATTTTGGGAAGACCACTCTGGCTACCAAGTTAGACTGGCTGAGAAGAAGAGGGGACAGGAGGGCTTGTTGGGAGCTTCTCCTAACAGTTCAGGTAGGAATAAAAGTAAAAGCAGGAATTGAGCTGAGACTACCGGTTTGAGATATATTATACAAATAAGTCAATCAAACAAAGACAGCGACTGGACATGGGGGGAAGCAAAAGAGACAACTCAAGAATGAGCTACGGTTTTGTCTGGTACCATTAATAAAACCAGAGAAAACGAAAGGAGGAGCCAATGATAAGGGCTCTCAGTTTGGACATCAGATTTGTACACCTAGTGGGTCACTCTGAGGGAGAAGGCCAGCAGAGAACCAGAAGGGACCTAATGTAGAACCACAGCTTTGTCAGCTACAGGCTGCTTTTCACCAGCTAGGCTCAAGGTCCAAGCAAGCCAACTCTCCAAGAGTAGCTCCACAGCCCGAGGGGACCCTAGGCCAACAACACGGGAGAGCTGGCTCAATCTCATGCATGCTATCATGGCCTCCACAGCTGAAGTAAGCCACAGATTGTGACTTGGAGGTACATCTGTTGGGGGAAAATGGAGGCCATTACCACTTGCAGGATTGTATTTTTCCATGGTATTGTTGCTAAGCTAAATATGGACTGCTGCTCAGGAAACAAAATATCTATAAACAGGGAAACAGGGAAGCCTTTTGTGCCTTTTCTTTATGAACTCAGGTTTAAGTAAGAAAAGGTCATCTTTATTTTTTGTTATTATGCATGTTTATCAAACTTATCTGCCAAATAAAATTTTCTGCATGCTTAATAATAGACCTTGACTGGTATAATCAACAAGGTTGTCATTACTGGCAGTTATCAGGATGACTGCTTTCTCTACAGAAGCAAATGAGCTTACTAAGGCCTTCATGTTTGCCACTGTGCTGTGGGTGTGTGCACTGCACTGCAGTTAGGATGTTCCAGCTTCTTGCAGTAGAAAGAGAAATGACGGCAGTGCTAAAAATAGAATAATTAGGAAACAAACATGCAAAAGTAGTCTGCCTTGATTACTCATGAATATAAAACATGCTAAATTACCTTATATACATCCCTATAAGTGCCAACAACTTACTATAGAAGAGGACTTTCATGACTACTTTCTCTAGCATTAGTGCAATAATTTGTACTAACATTTATGGAAAATTAGCACCTCACTTTCTGATACCGTTACTGTGCATAATAATAGAACCAAAAATTGTGAATTCAAGTCTGGAGAGGAGAGACTTTGATCAATTCATGCATCCTGCACTTTAAACTCTGAATCTCTATGCTCTTCATGTTCAGATATTCTTCATTTTATTCAAGAAAATTAGACAAATCTATGGGCAGGGGCATTTTTTAACCTGGTCCAAGTATTACCAAAATTTTTTCTTCCAGAAATAATTGAACTAATTTCTAACTAAGTGGCTGAAGAATAAGTAGCAAGACAATGGCATGAATTATAACACACTGCCATGAAGTCAGGCCACTGAGCTTTCAAACTATGTCAGTGGTGCTCTACTCTACCACCCACACAAATATAAATTTTCCTTTAGGCCAGTGGACATGTGACCAATCATCCTTTAGAATTAGCAGAACACCAACCTCTGCTATTCTAACATAAATGAAGACATGGGTTAAATATTATCTGACTGGGGTACCCAGGTGACAGAGTCAATTAAGCATCTGACTCATGGTTTCGGGTCAGGTCATGATCTCAGGGTTGTGAGGCTGAGCCCCGAATCAGGCTGAGACTGCGGAGAATCGGCTGAAGTTTCTCTCTCCCCCCCCCTCAAATAAATAAAGAAATCTTCAAAAAAAATTATCCAGCCAAAACTCAGTGGTGTTATGATTTCTCTACAGCTAGAGACACAACTGGGTCACGAAGAACTCACTTCTCCCAAGAATAAGGTCAGAAACTGAGCAAGGTGGGTCAACAGCATATTTCACTGACAGAAGGTAGGGGATGGGGAGGGTTGCTCAGCAGGAAGGCTGTTGCGCTGCTCTGTGTTCAACGTGGCCCCCCCCCACCCCCTGGAACAATGCCTACTTGGGTTGGCAGTGATGCATCCTCAGGCAGCATACATGTCTAGAGTGCTGATGTAAAAGGGGCCCATTTTCTAATTTAAAAAAAAAAAAAAAAAAAAAAGCCCAATGGGTCATTCAGTCTTATGCATTTAAAATGAAGTTTCCAAAGGCTTCTCTCTTAACCACCATTATCAACCGCTCAAACATGCAGAGAATCTAAAGTAATTATTATTTTGGACCCCTGAAGGTACCCTTACACAGCCTCTTTCATGTAAGGTATTTTACTGTTCTTACTGTACATGCCTCATACTTATTTTGGATTCAGGAGCACTGAAGTAATGCATTAGCCCCATGGGCTCAATCTGTGGGCAGGAAGCTCTGCTCTTTTCTGTAGCCACAGGCTATGATGTCACCATCACCAGCTGTGCTGTGAAAAGTCCCAAGGTCAGGAGAGAAAGAACTGGATCCCCCCAACTCTCCTACCTGTGAAGAAAAATCCATTTAAAACCCTCCCACTGGGGGCAAAAGAGAAGTAGTATTATCTGAACAAAAGGAGCGGAGTACGTTTAAGAGCAAAGCAGAGCAGAATAAGTTCTAGAACAGCCTAAGACTGCCCTACCAACTTATTTCCATGGTTTAACACTGTAGTATCCCAGATATTAAAGAAATATCCTGGAGAAGGTGGCTAAATGGTCAACATCAGCATAATAAACTACATTCCCAATGATTTTTACCATTAAATGAATGCTTAAGAGAAAAATGTAGCCCAAGAAACAAAATTACTTTTCACAACACAATGAACATTTCTGGAACACTAGGTAAAACTAATAACATTAACTAATAAAATTCTGAAACAAAGTACCAAAATATGGAATCCATTATGAGAATGTAGTGAAGAATGTAAAAATGTTTTTTATACCTGAATAGGTTTTTTTGTCCATTTCAAACCACCTAAACCTTTTAATTTTACATTCACATTCCTTTAAAAATGTGTGAAAAGCTGTACAATTTAGTCTTCTTGCTCTCCCCTTTGGCCATTATCACATTGCCTCAAGGCAGTCATCCATTCATCATTTTTTAAAGTTAGGTGAGAACTAAGACTTGTTTTTTTCTCCTCCCTTTTTCTCCTTCCCTGCCACACTCTACATCGAAGTTTACACCATATTTGTATGTAAAACACCAGATGAATTTTGAGTTCTACCCCCCACTTCTGTTGATTTGTTTTTTGGGGTTTTTGACTACACACTGAATAGGCAATGTTTACTGGCATTTTAAACAGTTGACACAGCATTTGAAAGACGATGTCTGGCCTCCATCTCTGAAAAGTTAATGTTATAATAGCAACATCAGCAACAATCTATTGAACACTTCCCATAAGTCAAATATTACTGAGCACTTTATAAACACTGTATTATTTAATCTTCAGAACAAAACTGAGCCACACATTATCCCTGGTTGATGACTGTTGAAAATACAGAAGCCAGAGTAATTAAATAACTCGCCTAAGGTCACATAAATAGCAAATAACACAGTCTGGATTCAAGCCCAGGTCTACCTGCCTCCTAAGCTCATTCTGTAAGCTTCTAGTAAAACTGAAAGACCATTTCTAAAGTCACACTTCAAAGAATTGAAATTTTTTTTTTTTAAGAGAAAGTAACTTCTCAACCAGCATTTATTTTTTGCATGTGATATATATCTAGCACTGGGCAAGCAAAAGCAAAGAAACTAAAGAGGAGTGGAAAAAGCAGACACAAGGGAAGAACACTCGGAACTTTAAACTAGGCAAAGAGCCAAGGGAAAAAGGAAGGTCATTCAAAAATGCAAAAATGCGAAGGTAGCCCAATACAGAACAGCAAAAATTGGCCAGTCGTGTAAGTCTTTTACAAAATATGTTTAAGCTCATATCCATTTATCATAATGAAAGGCTAAAAATGCAAGCGTTTTTTTTAAACATATGACTATCTTTAATGGATACACAGAAGTCTATTATATGATGTATTAACTTAATAGATTTACAGTTTTTAATACTCTAAAACAACTCAGCAGAAAACAATTTGTCCACTTGAGTAATTATTGCCTTTCATTACGTTAGAAGTCATGGACCCAATGTACTTTTTGGATTTTTTTACGGCTGTTGATGTCTAGTGCCAACTTCCTTTCTAAAAGAGTGGCAGTAACGGGAGCTCAACTCACTGAGCCTCATCTGTACAAGGTTCAATCATTCTTTCCAGTCTTTGTGAGTCTGAAAAACATGATACCATATTGTTTTAATAGTTACTACTAAAATGCAGTACTTAAAAAAGATAGAAACATGACCATTTATTCCACCTCATTCAGTTAAAAAAACCCACAAAAACCCTAAAGGTAGGAATTATTCTGACTTCACTGATACGGAAACAGGTTCAAAATGATTAAAATATTTGCTCAAATTTAATGGACAAGCAAACAGCAAAACTAAAATTCCTACTGATTCCAAAAAATCATAACTGTTTACTTAAAAATTGAAAGAAATATTAAATGCATTTTTTCTATAATGAGAATATTTAGTACCTCAAGAAACTCTTTGCAGTTGGTCTAGAAAATTTCAATTAAAAGTCTAAATTAAAAAAAATAGAGTAATGAAAATAATCTGCCAAGATATTTTTTAAAGTGTTTTTACCATCTGTGATTGCCTAGTTCAAATATTTTATTCTAAAACAAATCATCCTTAATGTTATTAATCATCACTTCAGACTTATCAGGTTCATAATTTCATCTCATTTCAAATAACTAATGTATACGTATTTAAAAGAAACTTTTTAAAGTTTTTTTTTTTATTCATTAGGGAGAGAGAGAGAGAGAGACAGACGGATGGGGAGAGAGAGAGAAAGCATGAGCCACAGGGAGAGGAAGAGGGAGACGCCGACTCCTGTGGGGCTTAAGCCCAGGACCTGGAGATCATAACCTCAGCCAAAGGCAGACACTTAACCATCTGAGCTACGCAGGTGCCCCATTTTTAACTTTTTTAAAGATTTATTTATTTATCTTAGGGACTGAGAGAGAGTGTGTGAGCATATGGAAGAGCAGAGGGACAGAGAATCCTCCAGCAGTCTCCTCGCTGAGCACAGAGCCCTACTTAGGGTTGCTTGATCCCAGATCCTTGAGATCATGATCTGAACTGAAAGCCAGAGCTGGCCACTTAACCAACTAAGCCACCCAGGCGCTCTGTAAGGTATATTTTTAAGTTACCTATTCAAACTATTGTAAGGAACTTTCTAGTTCATGGTATATTTTGGCATAGTTGATACTTTAACTGAACTTTAGGTTAAATTGTATAAAGGTTACAATTTTTGCTACTACGAAGTCTTTTTTGTTTTATACAGAACTCAGTTGCCCCTCCACAATCTATAAACACAATTTTAGTGCTAAGGTGAAATGATTTTCAGGATGCACACAATGAAAATATATAACCTCTTGTCTTAGAGTGCTGAAAACAGAGCAAATGCCTATAGTAGTATAACAGAGAAGTATCTTGAGTTGAGGCATAATGAGAAATATTCAGAGTGCAAACAGCATTTCCCTCTTCAACAGTAACTGTTTGAAGTTCCTGAATTTTAAAAAGAAAATGATCCATTTTTTTTTATAACAGCAATTGTCTGCCTACTTCCTGAAGTATGAGGATATCAGACTTATTTTTTAAAAAAATCTTGCACCCCTGGATTCCATTCCCTTCTTTCCAAAGGACCAAAAAATGTTAGCAGTACAATCAATAATCACAGGGGAGAATGAAAGATTAAGAGAAGGGATCTCAATGGGGCAAAGAAAGGGGAAAGGGAAAGAGGAAATCAATGGGGAGACCTTGACCAGCATTCTTTTAAACATCAAGATGTGTACTGACAAACAAGTGGGCACACAAATATCTTAATGCCAGGGTGAACCACCGTTCACTTTCAGCATCAAGTGCTTGACACCTAGAGGGCCTAGAGACTTTATGAGACCTCCTCAAATTACCAAATTTGCTAACATCATTGTATCACTGAATTTAACCCCTGACATGGAGTGCCAGGGATCTGTTTGCTCCCTTGATGACGGTTACTCAGGTGCAGTAACATTCAACTGTGAAGCAGACCTAGAGGGCAACGAACCCAGTCTGGTGCAGGAAGATAGGGCTGGTCCCAAGAGGGTGGGTCAAAAGAAAACAATGAAGTTCACTGTCACTGCTAGATTGATACCGTAGGGGAAATGCTACTAAGGGGCTGAAGAAGAGTGTGGGAAGATTCAGCCATAAATCAAAACAAAATTAAGGAAATGGAAAATGAGGGAAGCATTTCCACTGGAGGATAGATACCAGTACAGAACAAAAGACAAAAGACTACATGGCTTATTGATGAATGATATTTACATATTGTAAAAAATGCAAACAATGAATAGTGATTTAATTTTTAAAAACTTGTGATTTATCAGTATTAGAAAAATGGAAAGAGGGAAATGAGGTGTAAAGGCAGAAATTTTCACTTACATAAAAATAGGTAAATAGGGGCACGTGAGTGGCTGTCTGTTAAGTGTCTGCCTCAAGGTCAGGACATAATCCTGCAGTCCTGGATCAAGCCCCACATCAGGTTGCCTGCTCAGCAGGAGTCTCCTTCTCTCTCTGCCCCTCACCTCACTTGTGCTCTCTCTCTCTCTCTCTCAAATGGATAAAAGTAAAATCTTGAAAAAAATGAGTAAATAGATAATGTCTAATATTAATGATTCAAGAAATAGTATAACCACATTATTTACAAACTAGGAGATAAATATCAGGAAAAGTAGCTAAAATAATTGAAAGTATGCCTCTGGGGAAAAGAATAAGGCAAGAGGATTAATCTAATTTATTACATGCTTTTCAGTATTATTAATAGTTTAAAAGAATTTTTAAAAGTTCAAACACTGGGGTGTCTGGGTGGCTCAGTCGATTAAGTATCTGCCTTACGCTCAGGTTGTGATCCCAGGGTCCGGGAATGAAGCCCCCCATCAGACTCCCTGCTCAGTGAGGAGCCTGCTTCTTCCTCGGTTTCTTGCTCCCCCAACTTGTGCACGTGCGTGCTCTCTCTCTCTCTCTCTCTGTCGCTTGCTCTGACAAATAAGTAAAATCTTAAAAAAAAAAAAGTTGAAATTGTATCCAACATTAAAAACAAACAGGTTGATAAATATATATTATTGGGTAGGGAGGAAATAAAGGTTATGTATAAAAACTGCACATGCAGCATGATCCTATTTTTCATAAACAACCAAAACCAAAAGGTTATTTTTAAATGGTCTTATATTTGTTAGTCTATCTTTTAAGAATTTTCCACATTTTTTACTGTAAATACGTGGAACACTTTTTTAAAAAGAAACAAAAAAAAGGTAACAAGAAACAAGTGGGAGAAAAGTAGTCAACAAGAAATGGAACCTTCTAAGAAACAGGAGTTGGAGGGTGGCCCAGTTGTTTAAGCAGCAGACTCTTGATTTTGACTCAGGTAATGATTTCAGGCTCCTGGGATGGAACCCTGAGGTACACTCCAGGCTCAGCGGAGAGTCTGCTTAGGATTCTCTCTTCCTCTGCCCCCCACATCCCTCCCACACTCTTTCTCGCTCAAATAAATAAATAAAATCTTAAATAAATAAATAAGTAAATAAGCAAATAAATAAATAGGAGTTGGAAAGAGAAAAGAAGACACAGGAAAATAAAAAAGTATCCTAACAGGCAAGGAAGATAAGAAATGTCACCAGGAAGTGGGAAGTCAATAGAACCAAATGCTGCTGCGTAAGATGAAGCATTAAAAACCTCAGTTGGGGATGCCTGGGTGGCTCAGTGGGTTAAGCCGCTGCCTTCGGCTCAGGTCATGATCTCAGGGTCCTGGGATCGAGTCCTGCGTCGGGCTCTCTGCTCAGCGGGGAGCCTGCTTCCTCCCCTCTCTCTCTCTCTGCCTGCTTGTGATCTCTCTCGGTCAAATAAATAAATAAAATCTTAAAAAAAAAAAAAAATCCTCCGTTAGGAGATCACAGAATCTTCTTGAGCAAAGTAGGAGCAACGCTGGAGCAGAGCTGCAGGAGCTGAGCAGAGAAAAGAGATGGAGGAAGAGGGGACAGCATCAGGCACTCGGCTGTGAGAATTAACAGGAAGCCCAGGCCAGCTCTCAGGAGGTGAAGGCAGGTGTCTGGCTGTTAAAATCTGGGAAGAGATGTTTAAAACAAGACAGTGGAAAGGAAGTGACTGAGGATAAGAGAAAAGATGGTATCCCAGGTAAAAAACAAAAACAAAACAAAACAATAAAGACAAGACTGAGTAAATTTGGGGGGGGGTGGCTTTTAATTTTTATACATCTTGGTTCCTACTGAGTGACTGATTATATTCTGCCATTTGGCACCATAAAAACAAAGAACCCAAAAGAAGTCTGGCCATTCATTATGGGTGTTGACAATCTCTGAATTCTAATGTAAAAAGGGAAGAGCCTACTATTACTACTACTGTGTAAGTCAAAAGTTACCATTATTCACAAGAATACTTAACCACTTTAAAATAATTACTCTATAATGCTATTCAAGTTGATTAACAGGGCTGGCATACTTGATAATATGTTCAAAATAGTTTTTCATTATGGTTCATATTTTAACCTGAAGGTAGGGTTTTAAATCTCACTTAGCAAGTTCTTCTGGGGGAAAAAAAAAAAAAAAAAAGGATGCTGAACAGTATGTTTGGTATGACCCATTTTGATTTTTTAAGTGTTATAAGAATTGTGTTGTAAGAAGTGTTGTATATCTAACACTGGCTACATATTAGAGTCATTCTGGGATCTATTAAAAATACCAACACCCGGGCCGCACCCTCCAGCAGTTCTGGTTTATTTGGTCTAGAACACGGCCTGGGCATTAGGACTTCTGACATCCCTCCCTGGCCCTCTACCCTCCATGAGTGTGTATAAAGAGAAGACTTTGTTGAAAGGATTGATGTTCAGAATTTTTCATTTCCTACTCTGCACTATTCTATATTGTTTGACTCCTGAAATAATAAGAATGCACTACCTTGTATAATTTAAAAAGAAGTATTTCTGTTAAAAAATTAACAAAATAAACACCTCCTTCTACAACTTTAAAATGATTTTTTAAAAGATTTTATTTATTTATTTGAGACAGAGAGAGGTAGCACACAAGTGCGCATTGAGTGGTGAGAAGGGGCAGAAAGACAGGGAGAAGCAGGCTCCCCACTGAGCATGTATCCCAACATGGGGCTCGATGCCAGGACCTTGAGATCATGACCTGAGCCAAAGGCAGATGCTTAACCAACTGAGCCACCCAGGCACCCCTAAAATGACTTAAATAGGGAAAATATTTTTGAATTATGTCACAATGCTCACTTTTCTGTTACAGAACGTTTTAGAAAACATCAAATTTTGTGTACTTGTAATACAAGGGTGAATAAGAGGCAGTATAGGCACATCTTAATGGGAGAAAAGATTTGAGATTAATATGGAGGGGCTTTCATATGCCCTCTGAGTGTTCTGGTTTAACTACATAGGCAACTTAGACCACTTGAAGGCTTTTAACAGGCCATGACATGATGCAAACTCCAGATGAGGGAAAGCCAAATTATGAAATGTAAAACAATAACAGAAGAAAAAGTTGGAGAACATCTTGAAACCAAGGGGCAGGGAAGGATTTAGTACCTACCTGCCATAGGGCAAAAAAAGAAAAAAAAATGAAGTGACATCCCCAAATTTGGTAGCATATTTTAATTATTTCTTTTCAACGGATAAAGTTTACAGGCAGATGTAAGATTAGAAGATTTTCGCAATGCCCTGATAAGGGACTAATGTCCAGAATATGACAATGTCCCTCAAATCAACATAAGAAGATAGGAATCCCAACAGAAAAGTGAGCAAAATCTATAAATTAAAAAATTATATAAGAGAATATTAAAAAAGACAACAAGCAGATGAACAGATGATGAAGTTCACAAGTAGTCAGAGAAATTCAAACTAAGAATGAGGTTATCATATATCTGATAGACTGGCAGAAATTAGAAAGCTGTACCTCACCAAGTGTTGGTGGGGTGTGGGGATATATAGACAGATGCAGCCATCCTGGAGACCGTCAGGCACTGCCAACGCAGTTTAAAAAGTATTTACAGTCCATGACAAAGTGATCTGCATAGCTCCAAAAGAAATTGTCATACAAGTTCCAGGGAACATGAATCCCACTTCATGATGATGGGGAGGTGGAAGCAGTCTACATCCCTATCACTGAAGTAGTAGAGAGGTAAAACTAGATGAACATATATCATGAAATATTCAACTGTAGAACCAATAAGCTAATATTCACATAGGCCCAGGGACTGCTCTTTAAATGAAAATGCTGAGTGAAACATTAACTAAATGAGAATAATACCATTTATGTAACAATTTACATAATAGAAAATATACATTACACCAAGAGTACATACAAACAAAAAGCTGCACACTAAACACATTAGAACAAATGGTTGTGGAGTGGAGGGTATATGTAGGAGATAGTTAACAGGGAATAAGTAAAACATTGACTTGGCCCAGACCAATGATGACAAATTGTCATCAACTGAAATGTATGAACAACTCAACTCTCATTTCAGTCCAATCTGTACAAAATAAAAATTAGCAATGCAAACGAAGTACAGATAACAAATAGAAGTGAGAAAAACAAATGAAGGCAGTTTCACTAGTCTTCTAGGGTGTCCACTACTGAAAACCAAAAAACTTGTGCCCTCTTCAAGACAGATTAGATAGATGTTAAAAACCATTCCCTGCCCATCTTCCTCCTAGGGAACACTGCTATTTGTACTTCTTTCTCCAGGAAAAATGCCTCAGTATTCCAACTTGTTATTTCCCATTTCCAAATTTCAATCATCTAGGAAAATCAGCTATTATCATCATTAAAAGCCTAATAGCGGGGCGCCTGGGTGGCTCAGTTGGTCCTGGGATCGAGCCCCGCATTGGGCTCTCTGCTCAGCAGGGAGCCTGCTTCCCCCCTCTCTCTGCCTGCCTCTCTGCCTACTTGTGATCTTTCTCTCTGTCAAATAAATAAAATATTAAAAAAAAATAAAGCCTAATAGCAATTTTTATAAACAGCCATTAAAGGCAGAAATTTGGGGGCACCTGCTTGGCTCAGTGGGTAGAGCATGCAACTCTTGATCTCATGGTCCTGAGGTCAAGCCCCACACTGGGTATAGGGCCTACTTAAAAAAAGACAGATATTTGGGCGCCTGGGTGGCTCAGTAGGTTAAGCCGCTGCCTTCGGCTCAGGTCATGATCTCAGGGTCCTGGGATCAAGTCCCACATTGGGCTCTCTGCTTAGCAGAGAGCCTGCTTCCCTTCCTCTCTCTCTCTCTGCCTCTCTGCCTACTTGTGATCTCTCTCTGTCAAATAAATAAATAAAAATCTTAAAAAAAAAAAAAAGACAGATATTTGTTACAGGTTTTTGAAAATTTAGAAAAAATGCATATACTTTACTTATGTATATTTTAACCCCCTCAAAAAACTCTAATAAATGTTTTCCTTTTTTTTTTTTTTAAGATTTTATTAATTTATTTGAGACAGAGAGAGTGAGCAAGAGAGCATGGAGGGGAGGCAGACTCCCTGCTGAGCAGGGAGCCCACTGTTCTCCACCCCAGGATCCTGGTCCATGACCTGAGCTGAAAGTAGCCCGTTAACCAACTAAGCCACCCAGGCACCCCATGTTTTTCCTTGTCTTTTCACATTTGCTTTCCCTCCAGAGTTTTTAAAATTTGATTTGGTAACCATGTCTATCATCACAAAGGTACCAGAAGCCTAGACAGAAAGAAAGGTGAACAACTAATGTCCTAGATCCCCTCAAATATCCTAGGTAGATGCCATCTGGCATTAATGATTTACATACCCTTAAACTGACCATATTTGAAGTAAATCCAACTGTTTGGTCTAGTATCACTTAACGTGTCCATTTAAAAACACAATTTGAGAATAAGATTTCCCCCCTGTTAATCCTTAATGACCAGGAGTTAAAGAAACAGGATTTATACTCCTCGTTGCTTTCTCTGGGAAGGTGGTAGGACTGTAAGGAGAATTTTAGAGCTCGCCAGCACAAGCTAGACCTGAGAAAGCCAGACTCCACTCACCTCAATGCCCTTATCTTGTTAAAGTTTCACTGGACACAATTATATTTTTAACATAAATACTTCTGTTTGCTTTGATAGACATAGCTTTAAAAATTATTTCCACGGATTCCAACTGGCAAGAAAATTTTGTAAATTACATGGATAACAAAGGCTTAAATGCAATGAGCAGAATTTAGTTTCTTATATTCTGGAAAAGGTTAATAAACCTTAGGCCTGAACGGTAAGGAACTCTGAAAAAAGAGGGCTCTTGGCAAAAAAAAAATCTGCCAGCATTCACCTAAGGCAGGAAGCCAAAGGGATAGGGAACCCCATATCAGCATTTTGAGGGCCATCATTGGAGACCAGGAACATCTAAGAGGACAGAAGATGATTTCAGCCATGCCATACCAATTCCACAAGAGGAAGAAAATACATGCAACATAGACTAAGGGACACATCATTTTCCCTTAGCCAAGTAATTTTTAGTTTCAGAAACTTATTAGTCAAGGACACAAACTCAAAAAGATTAAGATAGTATGACCACATTAAAACTGCCTTCACAACTATAAACGGTATAACTGCAAGAAGTTACTATAAATAACTAAAAAAAAAACCCAGATATGCTAATATACAGTGAAATAATAACAGAAGTTTTAATAAATTTCATAAGGACAACATGGTTTCTTTGAAGGAAAAAGTTTCACTCTACCTGGGTGGTACTTTTTGTTTGTTTTAAATGAAACCCCCTTATCAAAAAGAAAAATGTCAGATTTCTTCATGTACAGAATGTGAACTGGAGAGATTTATCAAAACTCTCAAGTTTAACTCCCTCCCACTGAAGAGAGGAAAAAATAGTGGCTTAGAGAGATGAAGGTAGCCAACAGAAATGAAGACAAGCCTAGTTTTGGAGGCCTACTGCCTCGCTCACCTGCTCCTATCTATTTCCAGATAACTCTTGGATAGCTCTTTTTTTTTAAAATATTTTATTTATTTGACAGAGAGAAATCAAAACTAGGCAGAGAGGCAGGCAGAGAGAGAGAGGAGGAAGCAAGCTCCCTGCTGAGCAGAGAGCCCGATGCGGGGCTCGATCCCAGGTCCCTGGGATCATGACCTGAGCTGAAGGCAGAGGCTTTAACCCACTGAGCCACCCAGGCGCCCCTGGATAACTCTTTATAAGCAGTCACGGGCCTTGTACTTTCCCTGACTCAGGAGTGGATTGGAAGTTTTTTCAGCAAAGGTATCAATCATCACAATATTGATAACACTGCAGTTCTTTGAAGTGAAATTCCATCATGCTAAGGAATATTCTATTCATAAGAACTGAATAATAAATTCAGGCCATGAGCAAGGGGGATTACATAGAGGCATGCATTCTATATCACTGGAGGCTATCTTAAGAACTGTCTACCATATATTACCATGTACGGGAGAACCACATATAAGTGAGGTAAGTAAGTACCAGAGTCAAGACAGGGTTGGGGAGGACTCCTTTTTCTATGTGAATGCTTCCTCACCTTCTTTATAAGTGGCAAAACAATGTAAGTGATATGGGAAAAAAGGAAAGAACACATAGTAGATTAAGTGAATTCAGCAAGGCACCATTTTTGGAAAAGCCTCAGTAATCAGAGTAAGACCAAATGAAGATTCATCTCTGTGGGGAATGAAGAAAAAGCAAAGGAATTTTAGTAGGGATAGCATGTGCTAGTGAGTGTTAAGGAAGAGGATGCTCCCAGCACAATAAATATTTGTTAAATTTAGATTTTTTACATTTTTTAAAGTTTATACCCTATTTGCATTTTATAACCTTCCCTCACCAAATTTTTATATTTTTATAACTTGGTTTCATTAGAACATAAAATTTGATTTTGAGTGCATGTGTATAGAAATCTGCAGGATCACTCAGACAATGGTTAGAAATGATTTAATAGGTGGCAGTGATAAAGTTGTGGGTATATAAAGAAGAAACTGAAAAAAGTGGAAGGTCTAACCTAGATTATGGTCATATCCTATGGAAGAATTCAGAAGTGAATCATTCTATAACTGAAGAAACAAATTAACATTTCCTGTAATGATTTAGGCACCTAGGAGTTCTCTGCTTAATTTATTTTGCATATTTCATCATCATATTTATTCCCCAAAGAGCTGTTCTTACAAGACACTAACATCTGCCAAATAAAGACAAGATCTTTGGACCAGGGCTGTGTATGGCAGTGGTAGAATACAATGTCTTTATTCGGCAATCAAAATGATATAAAGAAAAAAGTGTCTGGGGAGCCTGGTTGGCTCAGTCAGTTAAGCGTCAGACTCTTGGTTTCTGCTCAGGTCATGCTCTCATGGATCCCAAGATGAGACCTCCATCGGGCTCAATGTCAGCAGGAACTCTGACTGAAGAGTCTTCCCTTCTGCCCATCGCCCTCCTAATAAATAAATAAATCTTTAAAAAAAATTAAAAAAGAAAAAAGTGTGGAATAAAAAGAATAGTTGTAGAAACTAAATATTTATTTCATTATTTATTTTATAAAGAGAGTGTGCGCATGAGTGGGTGGGAGGGGCAGAGGGTGAAGGAGAGAGAGAATCTCAAGCAGACTCCACAGTGAGCACAGAGCCAGAAACAGGGCTCAACCCGAGGACCCTGAGATCATGACCTGAGCTGAAACCAAAAGCTGGCCATTCAACTGACTAAGCCACCCAGGTTACTCCTGCAGAAACTATTCTAACATTTAAGTTCTTTCAGCACAAGTCTATTAAAATGTAACTTGAACAATGGGTTCTTTCTACATGTGACATAGCCCACATTAACTCAGAGGAACAGCATGGTTACAGAGGCTTTTTATTTTTAGTAACAGAAAACTAAGGTTTGTATTCTGAGTCTATTACTTACTAGTTGCAAGATCTTAGGCAAGTCAGAGATCTTTCTTAGTCTGCTTCCTGGTGTTTAAAACATGTATGATATTATTATTACACATTTCCAAAGATTATAGTTAAGACAACTGGTAAATTAGAAAATATACAGAAGCACTGTATGGTTTATTCAAAAGCAACTTGGTGTTTTTTGTTTTTTTTTAAAGTTTTATTTTTATTTGGGAGAGAGAGAGAGAGCATGAACAAGTGTGCAGGGAGAGGAGCAGGGGGGCGAGAAGAGAGGATATGAAATAAACTCCACAATGAAGTTGGAGCCCAATGTGGGGCCAAGTCCCATAACCCTGGGATCATGACTTGAGCTGAAACCAAGAGTCAGAAGCTTAACCAACTGAGCCAACTAGGTGCACCAAAAATGCAATTTTAAAAGAGCTTTGTGCCAGCTGAAAACATCCTATTTACATATGCCCTTAAGGCTCCACTATGTTACTTACAACTGTTTTTAACTAACACACAAAGTTGAGAGGCTAGTGCTGATATCACCAAAGATTCAACTATTTTTTTCCCAATTTATTTATTTTCAGAAAAACAGTATTCATTATTTTTTCACCACACCCAGTGCTCCATGCAAGCCGTGCCCTCTATAATACCCACCACCTGGTACTCCAACCTCCCACCCCCCCCCCCCGCCACTTCAAACCCCTCAGATTGTTTTTCAGAGTCCATAGTCTCTCATGGTTCACCTCCCCTTCCAATTTACCCAAAAGCACATACCCTCCCCAATGTCCATAACCCTACCCCCCTTCTCCCAACCCCCCTCCCCCCAGCTTAAGTGGGTAGGAGAAGAATCCATGAAACAAGATGGGATAGGGAGGGAGACAAACCATAAGTGACTCTTAATCTCATGAGATTCAACTATTTTGTGATAAACTCCATGCTCTGGCCACTTCTCTATCCCACACCTGTTTACAGTTATATCTTATATAAGGTATAAGGTCGACGTAACATTCATAAGGAATATATCTTAGCGCTGGAAGCAAGTACATGAAGATGAAGCATACGAGCTACATACAAGTTAAGAAAGAAAATACTTTTCTTTGAGTTTAAAATGTTAACTTTGAGTTTAAAACTATTCTTCAAATACACAGCCATGACTAAAATGACCAGTCCCCAAAGTCTTATTCAACCTACAAAGAATGTCATTGGAGTCACACATTTTACGGTCTCTAATCCAGCCTTGAGTTGTTCATGCTCAAGATGGACCATCCTGGGGCGTCTGGGTGGCTCAGTGGGTTAAAGCCTCTGCCTTTGGCTCAGGTCATGATCCCAGGGTTCTGGGATTGAGCCCCACATCGGGCTCTCTGCTTGGTGGGGAGCCTGCTTCCCTTCCTCTCTCTCTCTGCCTACTTGTGATCTCTGTCTATCAAATGAATTTTTAAAAAAAGGTCTTAAGAAAAAATTAAAAAAAAAAAAAAAGAAAAAAAGATGGACCATCCCAAGAAAAAAGACTGATCAATCACTGTTACTCTATACTTCATGACAATGATGTGTTGCTGGTGATACTCGGGGTGCATCCCTCAAGTGTTTACACAGACCACTTCCCGAATTGGTCTTGCCATGTAGCAGGTACTAGTTTATTATGCTTTATTTAAAAAATTCTCTACTTTATGATTTAGCCAAGAAGAGTTGGATTAGAATATGGGCCACTTGGTTCTAAATTCCACATTTTATTTGAGCCTACACTACTTTTAGTAAACTGAAACACTGCTCAGAAAGCTGCTGGAGATCTGCAGGGCTTATGAATCTCATTTAAAACTTTGTGCTTTAGTCTTCCATTTCATCTAAAACTCAGTTTGACATTGCTGTGAAAGTATTAGTTTTTCAAAAACCTGTAAGATTTGATACAATGGAAGATTCAGTCATATTTTGCTTAAATTTCTCAACTTCATCATTTATTACTTTAATAATAACCTCAAAGAAAAAGATCCTACTTTTTATGATACAATATTTTCTCCTTACTTCATATAACTTAATAACATTTTCCTTTTTTTTTACATTTTCTTCTTATATCATACCTACATATTCAAAGAGGAAGAAATTAGTTTAATTAAGGCCTATCACAAAAGAATTGAGAAACTGAGCTGCCAACCATCTCCAAAATAATTTTACCATAATTATAAATTAAATGTTACAAAATACAATTTTCCTTAGCAAATTCCATTTTGGATTCTTTTAGTTTGAACTCTACTATTAGTGATTATATAGATTCACTTAGAAATAAAAAACTCAATGGGACTCAAGTAAAAATGTACGTTTTCTTTCTGTAACAAAATTTAAATGCTGTTAGGTTTTAAATAGATTAAAATAACTTACTCTAAACATAACCTTAGATTACATATGCCAGCATATTTTAATTATTGACATTACTGATGGACAGACCTGAACATAAGCTAATACCTATTCTTATACTTGTGATCAAAACAAAACTACAGAGGGGCCTGGGTGGCTAAGTAAGCTAAGCATCTGTCTTCGGCTCGGGTCATGATCCTGAAATCCAGGGGCTGGGCCCCACCATCGGACCCCAGCATCAGTTTCCATGCTCAGAGGCAGTCTGCTTATCTCTCTTCCCTCTGCCCCTCCTCCCTGTTCATGCGCTTGCGCGCGCGCTCTCTCTCTCTGTCTCAAATAAATAATCTTTTTAAAAAAAACAACAGAAAAAACCCCAAAACAAAACAATAGCAAATCTTTGGCCATTATGAAGTTACACATTTTTTTTGTATTAGAATTCAACATGCTTTACAGAAATTTCAATATCATTTTAAGATTTTACAGATGATAATGAACTAAAGAATTAAATAATTTTGCTTACAGAAGGGCCGAGTCTCATGTTCAAGCTCAGTAATGGGTCACGTCAAGTCACTTTCATTTATTCATTTGACAAATATACATGGACCACCTAGTACAATACTTGTAAAGAGCTCTAAAAACAATGGTAAAGGGAGAAAAGACATAATTCCTCCTTCATGGAACTTACAGTCTTGTAGGAAAAACAGACTTCAGTCAAGTGAAATTATGAACAGCGGCGATATGTGTTACACTGAAGGCCTATCTCAGCACAGCAAGTGGTTATGAGCATGGCTTTTGGGATCAAGTAGTATGGACTAAAATTCCTGCTGTGTCACCTCCCAGCTGTGTATGTCTATATGAGATACTTCACTGTTTGTATTTCTATGTTCTCTTCTGTGAAACAGAGCTAATGTAATGATACCTGGCATAAAGGGTGGTTGTAAGGATTAAATGAATTAATTCACATAAAACACTTAGAATAGTTCCTGTCATATAGTCAGCACTCAATAAGCAATGACTGTTATTTGAAGAGAAGCTGGAAATCTGGACTTGTTTGGAATCTCTGCTCATTGGGGAAGGCAGGTCACACAAGGTCTTGTAGGTTACAGTCAGGCTTTCAGTCTTAAGTGACCTAATCAAATGGCAGTTTTTTCCCTTCTTTTTTAGAGATCTGGCACTTGGGGACAAGAGGTGAGGTACACTGAGGTGAGATATCAGGATGCTAAGGGGAATGGTTTAGCAACAATATCTTCGTATCTTCATTCTGATTGCTACTACAGAACTTTCCTACTGTAAGCACTCCCTTCTAAAAAGTTTGCATGTGGCTCTGCTGGCACCCCACTTATTAGCAGTGATTACAGAATCTCAGTCAATGAAGTGTCTGAGTCTTGGTTTCGGCTCAGGTCATGATCTCAGGGTCATCAGAGAGAGCCCCAGGAAGGGCTCTGCGCGCTGCAGGTAGTCTGCTTGGGATTCTCGCTCTCCCTCTGCCCCTTTCCCAGCTCACTCCACTTTCTAAAATACAGAAACAAATAAATCTTTTAAAAAATATTAAAAAACAGAACAAAACAGAACAAAAAAACCCAAATAGGTTCATGGGTAACAACCTACTTAATGGAAAAAAGTCCATCTATTACAACTTTCTAAAATGCTATTTGGAATAAAGTTCAATTGTGATCATCTTCATCATAAGAAATGCACCAGAGGCCCCATTAGGTAAAGTCTTCCCTTGGGAAAGGCATTTATGTGTATATGAGTGTGCAAAGGAAGGCATTCTTCCTAAGAACAGACAACATACATATTAAGGAACACTAACCTTGAACTAGAAACATTTCTAACACATTTACTAAATCAGGAAAGCAATGGGTAGTTCAAACAGCAGAACCTCGATCCTTCAATTCTCAGAGTCAAGTAGCAGAATTGATGCAGTTAGTCCAGAATCAAAAGATCTGGAAAAAAAAAATGTGTATTTATTCATGCTGGTATGCCTAACTTTTTAATGTTCACATACACCCTGTACAGACTCATTAGTCAGACTGGCAAAAGATGAGAAAATAAAACCCAAACTCGCAGACAATAAATCTTACTAGCTTTAAAATACTTTGCAGAAAAGTAACACCTTTCAGATTATCTGTTAACTTTTCCTCTAATTTATACATATTATTAGAGTACAACCTAATTCCAAATTCAGTTGGTTTTAATAAGACGTTAATAAATTCAAGAGCTAAAAGCAATAATTAACTTTAATAAAAACTATCAGTTATTTTTAATGTTAAGGGCTTTAAAAATGTTGAAAGTACACCCAACATAATCAACAATTAAATAAGCAAAAATCACTCTTCTAGACTGTAGGTTCCCCAAACACCATCTCAATGCACAAAACAGTACTTTTTTTCCAACCTGCTACATTAACAGTTTGTATTACATATTATGTCACTAATGTCCAGCCAGAGCTAATTAATCTCCAGGTGGCTCTACTGACTCAAAAAATTTATATGAAATGATAGAGATCAGGTTGCAAGTAGAAGATACAAACCTCAATAATTTAAGGACAGCATAAGAGGAAAATGACAAAAACAAAAACACATGAAAGGAAGAACAAACTAACACAGAAAGGAAAAAGGAGAGAAAGGATCAAGAGTTCTCAGAATGGCACTAGAAATTAGTGAGGCTTTAAGAAAAGTGTATTAACAAAGAACAGAACAGGTGGCTGAGGTTAAAAACTAACTCCACCATGAGAACTGGACAAAACCTATGATTAGGTCCCTAACACTTAACCTCAACTTTTCAAAAGATACCAACTTCTCCAAATCAAAAATACTGATTTTCCTCAGCATATACTAGAAGGAGACAGCTTCACTTGTGATTTAGAAGTGGGCCAAAAGATGACTTGTAATGTCTAAGTTTCAAAACCTAGCTATGAATATTTACTATTTTCACAACGGGAAGGAGAAAGCTACTTCAGTTTTAATTATTTATTTATTTTAAGAGAGAGAATGTGTACATAGGCATGCACTGAGTAGAGGGGTGAAGAGGGACAGGGAGATAGAGAATCTTAAGCAAACTCTACACCAAGCAAGGAGCCTGACACAGGGCTGGATTTCAGGACCCTGAGATCATGACGCGAGCCTAAATCAAGAGTTGAACGCTTAACCAACCAAGCCACCCAAGTGCCCTGGGAAAAGTCACTTTAAGTAATCACTTGGTCTATGTACAGGTAAAAACCAGTACACTCTAAACCTTCAAAATTCAGACTGGCAAAAGATTCTTTTATACTGTTCTTTTTATTCTTTTATACTGTTATATGCAAGTAAAATTCCAAGAATTTCAGAAGGGTCAACAGGCATTAAGAGAGAAGTCAATCTGACCCCTCTGGGGAAAACAAGAACAAAAACTTTACACAGCAAATGACGTTAGAGGTCTTAAGAAGATTGCTACAAATAGCAAAGACACATGAAATTCATAGGAGTGAAGGACAATGTTAACAAGAATAATATAAACAGCTGTAATTACCATCCACTACAGTGATCTGTACCTTTGCTAACGTTTCTGTATCAAATGATAAGTCTCTAAGAGAACTCTGGTAAAAAAATTATTTTTTACATTCCAGTGATAATATGCCTAGGTAAGAAACTTCAGAATAGGGGCACCTGGGTGGCTCAGTGGGTTAAGCCACTGCCTTCAGCTCAGGTCATGATCTCAGGGTCCTGGGATCAAGTCCCGCATCCGGCTCTCTGCTCAGCAGGGAGCCTGCTTCCCTTCCTCTCTCTCTGCCTGCCTCTGTGCTTACTTGTGATCTCTCTCTGTCAAATGAATAAATAAAATCTTTAAAAAAAAAAAAAAAAGAAACTTCAGAATAAAATAAATCTAGACCAGCACTCTCCAACTGAATTATCTGTGATGATGGAAATATTTGTATTGTCCTACATGGTAGGCATTCAAAATGTGGCTAGTGTGACCAAAGAGCTAAGTTTTTCATTTTAATTAATGTAAACCTATAGAGCCAAATGTGGCTAGTGTACTCAACAATACAGATAATTAAGACAGGACAGCAGCTAACAAACCTGCAAACTTTACTGATATTACTCTTAAGTAGAATACAGTAAGATATCACTAGCAGTAACAATGTGTTAAAATTGGACACTAAAGTTATAAACAAAATTGGCACCATTTTAAGAATATATGGTGGGGGGGTAAAATTCATATAACCAGTTTTGCTATATTTTTGTATGTTATGTGGGATTCATTTCTCCACATGTATTTTACTCATTATCATTCATTCTTACAAATATTTCTTTCCCCCCAAATAATTGTAATACTTGTAATAAAAGCACTTGAAATAAGCCAATTAAAAAATGGGCAAAGAATGTGAAAGACATTTTTCCAAAGAAGACATACAAATGGCCAATAAATACATGTTAATATGCTCAAATATAGTTATTAAGTTAATATAGTTACTAAGTTATTAGTTAAAAGAAAATATAAATCAAAACGACAATGAGATATCACTTTACACTCATTAGGAAAGCTATTATCAAAGATGGATAATACCAAGTGTTGGTGAGAATGTAGAGGACTGGGTGCACTCAGATATCGGCAGTGGGAAAAGTGGCAAAGGAAGAAAGTACAGCTGCTTTAGAAAGTTTGACAGTTTCTCAAAAAGTTAAATACAGAGTTACCATATGACCCAGCAATTTCACTTCTAAGTATACACCCAGAAGAACTAAAAACTTATTTACACAAAAACATACAAATGTTCACAGTAGCATTTTGTTAATAGCCAAAAAATAAAGAAAACAACCAACATGTGCATCAGCTGATAAATGGATAAGCAAAATGTGATTCGTATATGCATCCAAAAGAATATTATTCAATTATAAAAAGAAATTGGGTACTAATTCATGCTACAACATGGATGAATCTTGAAAATATTATGCCAAGTATAAGAGGTGGACAAAAGTCCAGATATTGTATGATTCTATTTATGTGAAATCTCCAGAATAGGCATATCCACAAAGTAAATTAGTTGTTTCCAGGGGCTAGGGGGCAAGGGGAACAGGGAATGACTGCTTAACATCATTGATTAACATGGACCAGGTTTATTTTGGGGGTGATGAAAATGTTCTGGAGTAAGCCTGATGATGGCCATGCAACTCTGTGAATGTACTAAAAACCACTGAAGGGGTGTCTCGGTGGCTCAGTGGGTTAAAGCCTCTGCCTTCAGCTCAGGTCATGATCCCAGTGTCCCAGGATCGGGCCCCACATCGGGCTCTCTGCTCAGCAGGGAGCCTGTTTCCCCCTCTCTGTCTGCCTGCCTCTCTGCCTACTTGTGATCTTTCTGTAAATAAAGAAATAAAATCCTAAAAATAAAAAACAAACTACTGAATTCTACACTTTAAATAAAAGAGCATATTTTATGGTATGGGAAATATATCTCAAGTTTAAAAAGCACTTCAATCTGGTTTTAATTTTTTTTTTTTTTAAGATTTACTTATTTGATAAAGAGAGAGAGAAAGAGGGTGCACAAGCAGTGGGGTAAGGGGCAGAGGGAGAAGCAGGCTTCCCACTGAGCAAGGAGCCGATGTGGGACTCGATCTCAGGACCCTGAGATCATGACCTGAGCTGAAGGCAGATGCTTAACAACTGAGCCACCCAGTTGCCCCTGGTTTTAAATTTGTAAAATTCTGCTTATATAATCTTTCCTTATCTATCCTGGGGGTGTTTATTTTTTCTTTGTAGAAATACTGATCATTTCAATAAGTGGTTTTGTGTAAGAAGAGAGATCTGAAAACTAAAGTTCTATATAGGAGGCAAATTTTAAAGGTTGCTAGTTACTTAAAAATATATTCTTTAAAGATTTTAAGTTTTATTTTTATTTTTTTGAAATATTTTATTTATTTGTCAGAGAGCGCATACAAGCAGGGAGACTGACAGGCAGAAGAGACAAGCAGGCTCCCTGCTGTGCAAGGAGCCCCATGCGGGACTAGATCCCAGGACCCTGGGACCATGACCCAAGCCAAAGGCAGAGGCTTAACCAAATGAGCAACTCAGGCATCCCTATTTCTTTTAGAAAGGGAAGAGGGACTTAGGGAGAGCAGGAGAATCTCAAGTAGACTCCTGCTGATTGGGGATATCTATGCAGGGCCCCATCTCAGGACCCTGAGATCATGACCTGATCCAAAATCAAGAGCAGAAACTGAGTAAGATGCTCAACTGACTGAGCCACCCAGGGCCCCACTAGTTACTTAAAATTAAGACAGGAAACATTAAACAAAAATCAGGAAAACCTCTGAATTGGCACTGACTTCTGAGTAGAAAAGGACAAGTATAAGCCCTTAACCTAGAGATACAGGGTAAGTCTGTAATATAGGCTCTCATCGAGAAGCAGCAGCAGGTCTGAGCTAAAGTCTGGGAAGAAAGACTTAGTCCCCTTGTTTCTGACATTCTCCTCAGGTGATAAAGGAGAAAATCTGGGAGGTTAAGGTTTAAGTCACATGGGCAAGCCCTGGATTTCAACATTAAGCCAAGGAAACGTAAGTAATGGGCTGAAATTTCTCTCTTTGAAGATATAAAGAGAATTTGTGGTGAACAAAAAGGCAAAAAAGAACACAGAAGTGCAAAATTTGCACAGATCCAAAAGAGAAAGCACAAATGCTTTAAAAATGCATTTGTGGAAAAGGATTGCCTGCCTGGGTCATATAATAAGACAGAGACTAAATGATAAATCACAGAGCAATTACTACCTATGAAGTCTTATTCAGCTGTCATCTTAATCAAATTACCACCTGTTAAGGGTTAATGAAGTTTTTTCCTGTGACTACGGTTGCTATTAGTTGAATTCTTTTCCAAATTGATAGATGTATTAAGATTCTCCTTTTAAGTGCAAAAATGTCAAAACTGCTTACAGAAGCTTAAAAACGAATATATCAAGGAAAAATTACATTTTAAAAATTATGCTACATTTAAAAGTTAGGTAATAGTCCATCTAAATTGCTGGAGAGCTGAAAATGTTGAAAAAAAAAAAAAAAGTAATGCTGCTTAAGTAATTCCTACTAACAGAAAAAGAGAAATAACAGCAACAGAGTGGGCTGGCTTAGTAGTCCAGCCTAGACAAGAAATGGGAGTACCTCCAACGAAGTGCTTAATAGGTTAAATTTACTAACTAATACCAGAGAAAAAGGAACAGGAAATCATATAGCCATAACAAAGATTTTCGGCTAAAAGTCTGCCTAGATTTATAAAAATGTACGTAGTAAAAATAAAAACATGATGTAAAGGACAAACACAAACTTCAGAAACCTTAGGCAAAACAAGATATGTTAAGCTTGAATGAGTTTCATGGGTTTTGTATTTGAAATATTCCATAAAAGCCTTTAACAAAAAAGTCTCATTATCATTAGCGATTGCCAGTTTCATTTACCCCAAAAGCCAAAATTATAGGATTTTCTTTTGAGGTGCAATTGACATTTAACATTATTATTAGTTTGAGCTGTATAATGTAAGGACTTGATATATATTGGGAAATGATCACCACAGTAAGTGTAGTTAACACTCATCAACATAGTCACAAAATTATTTTTCTTGTGGTAAGAACTTTTTTAAGATCTACTCTCTTAGCAACTTTCAGATACGCAATATAGTACCGTCAACATCCTGTACATGACATCCCTATGACTTATTTATATGACTGGAAAATTTGTACCTTGTTGACCCCCTTTACCCATTCAATTCAAATTACATTTTTGGACAACTACCAAAATATCATGTAAATAATTCATATTTTGTGTTTTACCATGTTGATTGGGAGATTTAAGCCATTACTAATAACTTACGTAATTCAATCAGAAATATTACAAAGCTATTTAACAGAAAAAGATGAGATACTGCCAAGGAAGAGAGGTGGACAGCAGGCAGATGACACGCACTTGCTGACGATTCCATTTATCTCAATTAGTATGGTAGTTAGTACAATACTTCTAACACATGTGATTATCTTTTAGTACAAAGAATTTAAAGACCACATTACATTGTCAGCACAGTCCAAAGAGTTCATTAAACTTTGAAAGTCAAACTCATAGCAAGTTACCAGCTTGTGAGCATGTCATCTTACAATATTCTAACTCACTGAATGGAGAAACAAAGTATACAACATAATGTGATTACTTTTAAGGTACAGAATTTTTTAAAATACTTCTCTAATTTAAAAAAACTCCAAGGGGCACCTGGGTGGCTCAGTGGGTTAAGACTCTGCCTTCAGCTCAGGTCACGATCTCAGGGTCCTGGGATCGAGCCCCACATTGGGCTCTCTGCTCAGCAGGGAGCCTGCTTCCCCCCCCCACCGCCTGCCTCTCTGCCTATTTGTGATCTCTCTGTCAAATAAATAAAATCTTAAAAAATAATAATAAAAAAGAAAAAAACTCAAAATACCCTAATGATTGTCTTTATAATGGGGGATAAAGTTAAAATTCTCTTTATTCAACAACCTCATACATTGTAGCTAACATGAGTTAAATTTCAAACCATACCCTTTCAGAAACAAAACTGCAAATTTAAAATCTCTAAGCTTTGCTAGTCTATTTTAGAACACTTAGAAATGTTTTTAAGCCTGAACGAGAAATTTCATTCTAGAACACAACAGTTGAGAGAATAAACTTTGTTCCTGGCTTATTCGTTACATACATCAAGCAATATTACAGCTATCAGATTATTTTTTTGCATACCTCAGAAGCTAGTCCCTATGGCTTAGCCAGCATAGAATTTTACCATTTTTTTCATAAACAAACTATTACCAGGAAATTGAACCTCAGTCTAATCCTATGTGATCAATATGACAATAGAATTTTATGGACCCTTGCTATAAAACTGTTACTTCACTTTTCTTTACGGTGTCTGTCCCTTGCTGCTTGGCCTCCAAAGAAATCAGGCCATAATTAATATTTCAATGGTATAAGATATTTCTGCTGCACTCAAGCAGTTCATTCACTCTGGCATGATTTTCTTCCAATTCCTTGTTTGTAAAATGGACCTCCAGGTGAGTTGGCCTAGATCACTTCCTGTTTTTAAATTCTGGGGGCAGAGTTGGGAGGGCAAGATTAAAGTCCTGAATTCTCATCTAAATTAGCTAGTAGGAAACATGGTGCCTTGCCCAAGATGCTGCCATGTATTCACACTGGACCTGCAGTCTGGGAGTTTCCTGTGGCCTTGAAACAACTGGGCCCACTATCTATTGCTGCCAATAAATTCTCTTCCTCTCCTTAGTATACATAATGGAGGAAGACTAGATTAAAAGCTCATGGAGTGCACTGAGCTCCCTTGTGTCTTCAGTATGAGGCACAGTGCTATTTAGATGCATGTAGACATCTAAAGGTTTAAGACAATTCTGGCCAAACCAACAGATCAGGTTCATACTCTAGACCTAAATATTTGGCCATTGCCAGTGTTCCAAAATAACAAATACCTAACCAAGCAGTTATGATTTCTATAATTATTGATGCTGGTTTACTGCTTTACTTGGCTATAACGATTAGCAGATACCAAAGGGTCCCTATCCTGAATTTCTTCCTGGTCACTAACAAATGCAGGATAGGAACAAGTCTGGAACTTAGGAAGGAAAGACTTTCTGTAATGAACAAGTCACAGCAAGATCTTATGATAAGTGCCTCACAACTATACAAATTAGGACAATATAAATTCACATATGAAAAATTTATAGGGCACCTGGGTGGCTCAGTGGGTTAAAGCCTCTGCCTTTGGCTCAGGTCATGATCTCAGGGTCCTGGGATGGAGCCAGCAACAGGCTCTCTGCTCAGCAGGGAGCCTGCTTCCTCCTCTCTCTCTCTGCCTGCCTCTCTGTCTACTTGTGATCTCCATCTGTCAAATAAATAAAATAAAATCTTTAAAAATTTTATATATAATTGAACTGGCACTCAAACTCCCAGGATTTGTGCTTGGCTAGTTTCAGAGGCAGACTTACTTTGGTGACCTCATTAACCTTGTACTGATCCAACTCCACATTTCACAGGACTGAATTTTCTGTATCCCATTAATACTATTATGGGAGGGTTTGACTGTGCCACTTAAGATTGTTTTTAACTTGGCTAGCTAAAGGGGTGCCTGGGTGGCACAGTGTGTTAAGCATCTGCCTTCAGCCGTGGTCGTGATCCCAAAGTCCTGGGATCGAGCCCTGTATGGGGCTCCCTGCTCAGTGGGGAGCCTGTTTCTTCCTCTTCATCTGCCTGCTGCTCCCTCTGCTTGTGCTCTCACACTCTTAAAGAAATCAATAAAATCTTTAAAAAAATAATATAAAATAAACTGCCTAGCTAGCTAGACAGCATGGATAGGCCTCTCCCCACACTGAGCTTATTCTTAGATTTAAATAAAATGACCATAAGATATGATACTTGAAGCAACAAATTAACTGAACTACACAAGTAGAAGACAAATTCTGATGCAAGTATCTTTAGGACGTCATTCACTGCCATCTCACCAACTTCTTTTATGTAACTTCTAGGACCTAGGATTTAGTTCAATAGTATCTTATGAACAAATAGTAAATAGTATCATCACAATGTACCACTAGATCAAAGCTGTAAGTACTGCAGCCAGCGATTTAACATGAAGCAGAAAGATGGTCTTGGTGAGGCTACTTCATCAAGATAAGCCCAGAAACAGATAGAGGGGCCCTTGAATGTTTTGGTAACACAGTGAGAATGTGTTAGATCCCTAGGGATCAACTACTTGATTCAACTTACACTGAACATCTGAGTTATCCTGGAAACTGTGTAACTTTTATTTACTTCTTAGAAAAAAAAGCATATTTTGAATATGCATAATAGCTTGATTCTACTTTTTAAAAACATCTGAATATCAAATCTGGGGCTACATGTGAATTCCATACCACTTGCATGTATTTTTTTCCTTCAGTATTTCCTAAAAATTAACAGCTTAATATAGTAATCACTGTACAAAGCTAAAAAAGGAACTCCTACAAACTAAAACATAAAATCAAAATTAAACCCATGAAATTAATCCATGAAGTGAAAGGAAGAGATATTAACTCTCAGTAAATTCAACATATGTTTTACAACCCAGTTAATAATTTTGGGTTACTAACATGGTATCTGGCTTAGCTTCTGGCCAAGGCTTAGGTCTCTATCGTTTTTTAGCTTTATGATTTAGGACTGTCTGGGAGACTGGATGACAAAGATATCAGTAACAAAGATTCCAAAGATGCCGCACACCTGCCACTGCTTCCTGAAACTCAACCTAGAGTCTAGTCTCATGAATAACTCCTCTCCAGTGACCTAAGGCAAAGTGACCACTGAAGTGGCAAACTGACCACCTGAAGAAGTAAAAGAGGGATATGGCATGCAGAGAATAATCTGGCATCCATCTCAGGAAGGACTCAGTCATAAGCCTGTGAGGCCCAGCCTACAAAGGCTATTCCTCCAAAGGATGACCAGGCTGCAGATACACACAGACACAACTACTTAAGGAATAAGTACCTATACTTCCTGATATAGGTACTTCCTATAAAAGGTAACTACCTATACTTCCTGATTCAGGCACACAAATGAACTTGAGTAACCACCTCCCCAGAACTCTGGTCATTTACCTGGAAAAGGAAGGGATTGCATGTGGTGATTTCTGACCTCCTTCCCTGGTCTGAAGGTCTTTGATTCTGTAAGCACTGACCTTGACAGCAGTGCTATTCTTCAGTGAGCACAGATCACAGTATCTGTGGCTTAACTTTAACATTACCATTAACATTACCATAAATTTAAAAATGAATTTGATTATTTACAACAAAATGGCAACAGTGGTCACCTCTGGGTACAAGTAAATATAGGTCGATTTTACTTTCTTCTTTCGTGCTTCTCTGCATTTAAAGATTTTTCTACAAAAGTATGCATCACATTTATGATCAGAAAAACAGTATAGTGAATTTTCCTATATTTAAAACAGAAGTTCTCTATTCCAAGACTAACACTATTTTACTTCAGTTAAAACTTCCGAGGATGAGCCCCAATTCAAAAGCATAGGAAAGAAACTGTAAAATGTGACACATTTCTGCTCTGCCACATGGACATAACCAGCAACATCAATGTAATCTGAAATCATATCTTTAAAATTCAGTTACTGAGATCTGATCACATGTGTACCTACAATGCCCCAATGATTTCCTCATCACATCTAAATAGAATCAGTATACCAGTCTTTTTTAAAAGGGAGTTACTCTAAATTCTTTAGAGAAAAAAGGATATTTCTTTTCATTTATTGCAATTATCCTAACTCTTTGGGGAAAGGAGAAATAAAGAACCATTTAAAAATCTGTTAAGGGATGTCTGGGTGGCTCAGTCAGTTAAGCCACTGCCTTCGGCTCAGGTCATGATCCCAGGGTTCTGGGATCGAGTACCACATCAGGCTCCTTCCTCAGCAGGGAGCCTGCTTCTCTCTTCCTCTGCCTGCCACTCTGCCTGTGCGCTCTTGCGCCCTCTCTCTGACAAATAAATAAATAAAATCTTAAAAAAACCAAAAATCTGTTGAAAGCTATAACTGGTCTACGGCCATACCACTCCGAGTGTGCTCGATCTCATCTGAAAGCTATAACTGCTCCCCATAAATAAGTAAATGTATGCATGTACGTACGTACGTATGTATGTTTGCCTATATTCAAGTCTCCTTAATTTTGCAGACTGTTTCTAATATATAGAACTACTTCAAGTGTCTAAATATTTATGTAAATTTAAAGTCTCCATAGCGAATGAGACCCCAAGGATTTGAGTACAAACAACTGACGTGGGAGCTGAACAAATGGGATAGGCCAGGGAAGGACATCAATACAGCATGCATTAGTGAGGTTACTACTGTGATCAGGTAGATCTCATGCTTGCTGGGGACTTCTGAAGTCTACAGAGGGTAGGCTATAGAGATACTCTGATGGGGTGAAGAGGCTACTGATCCAGTTCCTGTTTGTTAATGGTTGAGGGCTGCTAGGGTGACTACAGGTGGTAAACTCCTAGCACTTTTCACCTGAGCTAATGCTGGCTAGAGGCAGAGAAAGTCTTCAGGATAAAAGTCCCAAGGGCTTGCAGGAGGAAGCTACTGGGTCAGAAGACAATGGTGAGTGCCATGGGATGTGGGCAAGACACAGAATATGCTGCCATCATTAAATACAGTAAGAAAAAATGTCCTCACTTAAGTTAAAATGTTACTACAATGTCTATAAGCACAGAGCGCCTACTCTGTGAAGGGTACTCTGCTGGGCGTTAAAGATTAAAAAAAGAATAAAACAAAAAATAATAAAATCAGTTTCATGACATTTAGTCCACAACTTAGTGGGGACATGGATCATAAGCTACCAAAAAATAAAAAAAGCTCCAATAAAAGGATTTAAAGAGTGGGGCCATGGATTCTTGGCATTTCAAGTAGAAAGATTATATTCTTCAAAGCAGCTATAAAAAGTACTTGTAACATTTCTTCAAGGAGATAGGAAGGAAAATCAGAGACCTCACCCTGATGGCACCAAACAATCTGCTAATTCACAATTTTCCTCCAACCCATCAAAAAGCTGAAGCCTCAGTATAACCAATTAACCTGGAATTAAAGGATGAGAGGCACCTCCAAGAACAGACTGACTTACTTGTGCAGATGCTGCTGAATGCCAGTAAGAAATGAGTTAGAATTTTTAGCAAATCGGAAAAGTATGAATGTGGGCAAGCAAGAGAACAAAGAATCCTGCAGGGCTGCAGTCAAGAGGTGAATCCACACTCAGGTTGTCCTTAGAGAACCTCCCACTAGGTGCAAGCCTGGTGCACTGGAACAGCAGCTGCTGCAGGAAAGGCACAAAATCTTGCCTTGATTCTCCTTTCCTATCTCTACTATGGAACAAAGCCTCAAACTGCTGAGGGCAGGGCAAAAAGCCTGTCATTCTTAGGACACCAGTGAAAGCCCACCACATCGGGGAACTCCTGTCAGGATAGCTAAGTCACCCTATTTCATGAACAGTCTAAGTTAAAAATACCATGCTTGTTATAAACACAGCTCCAAGACTCTGGTCCTACCCTAAGTCCCAGGTTGACAGTCCAAGCCCCTTTCAATAAACACTACTAGAGCCACCCAGGACAGCAGAATCTTTCAAGACCTTAGAGGTCAAGAAGAAATAATCAGGGCCCAAGAGAGGGTTTAGTAGAAGAAAAGTTCTAAAGTGGTGTGAGCATGGCTATGGATGGAGTTAGGAAGTCAAACAATAGGATTAATAATAATTGGTGAGTAAAGATGGGTTATAAATCACTTGGCATGAATTTTCTTCTAAATGTTTTATCAATATAGTTGCTTAGATATGCAAGTTTAATTTTTGTTTAAAATAAGGGAAAATCCTACATGAATAGATTCCTGGATTAAATTTAGTATCAGATTTAATTTTTATAGTCAAGAACAATTAAACTGTCTGCTCCTATTTTCTGGATCATGAGAGCTATTCATGCTGAAATGTCTAACATTTTGCTTGTTGTCAAAAAAAAAAGCCTTCAAGTGCTGACACGAAGAACTGTGCTTTATTTCAAATTGTGCACATCACTGCAGTAACAGAAGCTCATCACACATATGAGAGGAGACACACTGGAAGTAAGATTTGTCTCTTCATCTAGCTGATTTGACATAAGCAGTAGCATCCAACCTAAATATCAATGAATGCCTATTTTAATATTTCTCCAATCTTATTCATAGTTACAAGATCAGGATAATTTCCTTCTTCTATTAACTACCATTTATCAAACTAAGCATTATTTCAAAGAAAAACAATACTAGTCATTGAAAAGTAATTCCATTTAAGTTACCACATTAAACCTAACAAAAGCATTTAAACACTTTTGATTACTGAAAAATTAAACAGCCTTAAACTATTCAGACTCATTCTACAAGACAGCCAAAACTTAAATATAGCTTATCAAAGCAAATGGTTTCTATAAGATACAGAATAAAAATGCATTCTTCCTCAGCTCTGTTCTCTGCTCCAAAAAGCTTTAAGAGGCTTAGTACAAAACTGAAAGTTAAAATGAATCCAAAAAAGGTGAATGAAAAACTATCTTCAAACAGACTCTATCAGTTCTCCTGTCTTTACAATCAAACTGAGTCAGAGCTGGGAAGTGGCCTGTACAAGTTACAGCCTACATGCTCACATGAAGAGAGTGAATCACCTAGTTTCTTAAAAGCAGTGAGAAATAAAACCATAGCCTATGTTGCATAGATCTGTTACATGTTAAATATTTAAAACAGGAAATGTTGAGATATATCAATTTAAAGCAATTAAAATTGTACATCAGCATTTTTGTTTTGAAGTTAAATTATGGATGTTTAAAATCAGATATGTCTGGGTCTTGGGGGTTGGGGGAAAGTGGTAACTGGGTGATGGGCATTAAGAAGGGCACATGATACAATGAGCATGGAATATTATATAGGACTGATGAATCACTGACATTTACCTCTGAAATTAATAATACACTATATATTAATTGAATTTAAGTAAAAATATTTAACTAAAAAATTTATAAAAAAAGAAATGTCTGGGTCTTAAGTCAGCATTAACGGAAAACATAAGAGAAGGGGGAGGACTCTGCTTTAACTTCCCTATGACTATGAAGCAAGGGGACAGTCTATATACTAAATGAATTACTATTGTGCATGTGGGTTAACAAATTCCATATACCCATATATCTATGTGTTCCAGGCAGTTTTTAATTTTAAAATTTTCTTTTAAAAAAAAAAGTTGTTTTAATTTATTCAAAAGAGAAAGGGGTGAGAGAGAGTGCACAAACGGAGGGAGTGGCAGAGGGAGAGGGAAGCAGGCCCCGGCATAACAGAGAGCAAGATGCAGGGCTTGATCCCAGGACCCTGAGACCATGACCTGAGCTGAAGGCAGATGCTTAACAGACTGAGTCACCCAGGCGCCCCTAATTTTAAAATTTTCAAAGCAAAACTACAAATGGAAGCTGTTCAGCACAGCTACTTTCCTTCTTTTGTCCCCAGAATTATGTAAAAGTTTTAATACAAGCTTCCTGAGGACAAGTTCTTTGCTTTCTATACTTTTGCTGTCCCTGTAGGTCTCAGCATGTAAACGGAATAGAGGAGAGTAAAAGGCTCTGGGCTCTGGTGGGCTTGAAGTTGCTACATATGTGAAGACAATCAAGCTTTTCTGTAATCAATAGTGACATTTCTGGGATCTCTGAGGTTCAACTGCTACTAGAGTATCACTTGTAGAGCAAATATCCTTAGTGTAGGACATTAACAAAGAATTAGGCCTTTTCTGCATCATTTCCACATCCCTCCTCATGCCTACCACAGGGCCTCAGAAAAAAATGGTCATTGACTAAGATTCACTGAGCTCTCTTGAAAATTTCAAAAGGAAATGAATTGAGTTTATTTTTTTAACTTGGTGAAATTTTAAGTGAAAGCAAAAATAACATACATTCATGTACATCAAACACATTCCATAATTCATTAATCAAATATTTATTTACTATTAAATAACAACTGTTTTCAGTATGAAGAACTGAACTACAAGCTTACAGTATATTTTAATGCCCTTTAAGAGTTACTCTTTTTATTTCCCACTGTGATGTTCACAATTTCCTTGCATGTGAAATGAAGGTAGAGGATCACCTATTTTACAATTATTAAAAAGATTAAATGAATATTAATAGAAATGTTTTAAAGATGGTAAAGCTATGCTATTTTGCTTTGTTACTCTAAAAGCATCTATCATTTTCTTCTTTATTTATAGCTGGTCCCAGCTACTGCTCTACACCAGTTCCAACAGAATTCTCTGTAATGACAGAAACATTCTGTATCTGCCCATTGTAACAGCTACTTGCCACATATAGTCATCCAGCAGTTAAAAATACAGTGGCCAGTGAGGATAAGAAACTAAATTTTTAATTAAAAAATTTAAATAGCCCATGTGGTCAGTAGCTACCCTAATGGACACCACAACTCTGTAGCTTCAGAAGCATATAGTCTTTTCATTGTTAAACAAAAACTTAAAGAAGTAAAGTTTGTTTTCTCAGCCACAGGTTTCACTCTTTTCATACGTGGTGCTAATATATAAAAATAAAAGACAGTAACTTAGGGAAGCAAACTCTCACTTAATACAGCCTATTTCACAGATGGAGTCTTTTAAAGACCAAACTGAGGGGGTTGCTGGAGGAGAAAGGAATGGGGTAACTTGGTGACAGATATTAAGAAAGGCTCGTGCTGTAATAAGCACTGGATATTATGTAAGACTGACATGACAAATTACTGACATCTATCCCTGAAACTAATGCATTATATGTTAATTAACTGAATTTAAATAAAAAACAAGAATTTTTTAAAAATCAAAACTTCACTTGGATCTAGGTTATTTGGCTACTGAGGTCACCAAAATATCTAAGTGACATATTAAAGACCGCTAAATGCTAGGTGCTATGCAAATAATTATTAATGGAAGGACAAATGAGAGACTGCCTTTTCATGGACATTTGGGTATGCCTAAGTTAGAGGCTAATTCCACTTGCCAGCATCACCAGCAGACACAACCTCTACTTCCTGAATGACTTCTTGAAATGTGTCACTGGTTATATCGAATGTGCAAGACAAGGACCCTTCCCTCAATGGACTATAATCTACTTGGGAGAAAGAGACAAGAGAAAAAACCATCATGGTGAGATTATGTTTAAAAGCCAGAGTACAAGTAAAAACATTTGGAGGAGAGAGGACAGTCAGCCAGGGTGGTCCTAGAAGGTCACTCACAAAAGGAAATATTTGAACTAGGTTTTGGAGGATTGTGAAAGATTTAAATGTGGAGTGCAGGAAGGCAAGGGACAGTGTGTAAAAACTAGTTTTGCAGATGTGGAAGGTTCAGAAAGTACACTAATTAGGCTTTCATTGTAAAAGGACTTAAATGGTAGGCAGGCTAAGGAGTTTGAAGCCATCCTGCAGGGTAAACAACCAGGAGTTACAGAAGGTTAGGGGAGGCAGGGACAACTAAGGTTATAAACAAAGAATTTAATTGTTCGTTCACCAAAGCAGGCATTTGGTACATATTATATGGCAGGCACATTGCTATGTGAGAGCTGTAATGATGGCGGTGACACAGCTCTAACCTGACCGGGGTTTACAACACAGCCAGGAAAAAAGAGACACAGAAGTTTGAAAACAATGTGACACACATTCATAGCACATTCACGCACAAAGTGTTAAGAAAAGAAGGGCCAAAGGAGGCTTCACTATGAAAGGGTCACCGAATTAGACCTTGATGAAAAAAAAAAAAAACCATGGGCTCACTTGGCAGAGAAGGAATACTAGTTACCTAGAGAAAAGCCTTCAAGAAATATACAAGTTGTTGGGAAGATCATACTGCTGGGAAGTTAAAGAGCACTGAGGATATATCATTCAAATATAAAGAAAGGATCAAATCTTTAAAAGCACAGTGTTAAAAAAAGAATGTTACTGTATAAACTGTATTTCAGGATTGCTTATGGCCATCAATTGTCTTCTCAGCTATGATTCTGGAAGACTATGAATGCTAAAAGCATTGATAAAAATATTAGACTAAAAATATAATACAGAACATGATATAAAACTAAATGATCTGGCAGTATTTTAAACTATGAAGAGAAACATATTTGACATTCTAGGTAGAAAGGACATTAATTCAAAAAATCAAATTATCAATAGTAAAGACTTTATTTAGGCCAGACACAATTTCAACATTTTTCTCTGGCAGAAATTGTATATAGTCATGCAAAAAGCAGGTGGTGGGGAGAGAAAGGGAGAAAGTGAGAAAACTGTGCTTTAAAAAAATGTCTTCTTTTCAGGAAGAAAGAATCCTTGCCTTTAAAAATATCAGGTATGATGGGACGCCTGGGTGGCGCAGTTGGTTGGACGACTGCCTTCGGCTCAGGGCGTGATCCTGGAGTCCCGGGATCGAGTCCCACATCAGGCTCCCAGCTCCATGGGGAGTCTGCTTCGCTCTCTGACCTTCTCCTCGCTCATGCTCTCTCTCACACTCTCTCTCTCAAATAAATAAATAAAATCTTTAAAAAAAAAATAAAAATAAAAATATCAGGTATGCTTGTTGTCTTCCACCTGACAACTGCATCAATTCCAGTCACCTACAAGGATACTGTTGTCTTTACTGTACATCCCCACTTTGCCTGTTAGCATGGTACACAATAAACAACTTTTCTGAAAGAACGTTACCTATGATTACTTACATCCAACACAGATAAAATACAGAACAAAACCTAATGTTAAAAATTGCATTTAAAAATACAGTATTGTTAACCAGAAATTGAATATACCTGCTGTCCAAAAAAAATAGAAAAACACAAATACTGAAATTGCTACAAAGCAACTGCATTATTTCCACTTAAAACAAATGATGGAGTTTTGCTAAAAATGAGGTAAACTTGCCGTAGATAGTATTTACAAAATCAGTAAGAAAAATAAGAATATATATATATATATTTACAGACAATATGTTTATAGACTTTATAGACAGGTTTTTATAATTTACCTAACTTTTAAATTACTGAGGTCTTATGTGATTCAATGTATAATAACCAAAAGAAACCTTCAAAAAATTTATAATGCAGGGGTGCCTCACTCGCTCAGTTGGAGAAGCATGTGAGTTTAGGCCCCATGTTGGGTATAGAGATTACTTAAAAATAAAATCTTCAAAAATATATATATAATTCAATCCACCAACTGCATTCCTGGGCATTTCCCTCAAAGAAATCTAAAGCTTGATAACACAGCTGTACACAGACATTTATAGCAGTTATATTTATAAATTGAGAATTATTATAAATTAAAAATGACTGAGATGTCCTCCACAGGTGAATGATTAAACAAACTGGTAATTCATATTATGTATTACAAAACAATAAAAAAGAAGAGATACTTATACATGTAACAACCTGAATGAATCTATAAAGAATTATGCTGAGTAAAAACAAAAAATAAGCAAAAAAACCTTCAAAGATACATATTATATGATTCTATTTATATAACATTCTTAAAATGAGAAAATCATAGAAATGGAGGACACTTGGTTGCTAGATATTGATCTTAGTTGCTAGATATTGAAAGAGAAGCAAGGGCGCAGCTGTAAAAAGGCAAGATGGGGGATGCTTGTAATGATGGAAGTTAATAATACTTCTAATGTTCATGTATTTTTATAGTATGAATTATACCATTTTAGTAACTTGTTTCCTTTGAAAAACTTCACATGTTTAAAATTACACCTACTTTTGACCTCAGTTTGTCAGGTGAGTATATAAAAGCTATTACTAATTCACAAAAGATAAGAACACAGAAAGTGCCAAAGCCTGACCAAGCTGGTCTTGGTACTTGATGGCTGCATATGGATATCTGAGAAAGAGCACTATGTAAATTCATGGCACCACAGTTATAACCCAGGCAATTAAAATTAATATGAACATGAATCAATCTGTTTTAAATCTTCTAATTGATGATTTTTTAAAAAGATTTTATTTATTTATTTGACAGAGAGAGCGATCACACGTATACAGAAAGGCAGGCAGAGAGAGAGGGAAGCAGGCTCCTTGCCAAGCAGAGAGCCTGATGTGGGGCTTGATCCCAGAACCCTGAGATCATGATCTGAACCAAAGGCAGAGGCTTTAACTCCTTGAGCCACCCAGGTGCCCCATAATTGATGATTTTTAGTAAAGAATTTGAAATAATGAATTATTAATCTAGAAAGCTGTATTACAAAGGTAATCTCTTTAAAAAGGCAGATGCAGTTTTTCCTCTGAAATATGCATGATAAACAGTTTTGAGGGTCTAAAACCAGTTTCTAAAAGTAGTTTATAAAGGAAAGAAGGTTGCAGACAGAAGTTCATCCAAAAGTAGTAGAAGGTATTCCAAAATCATAATTTACAACTCATTCATTCATGCGAGAAGACATTTGCAAAAGATGTATTTCCTAAGGGGTTAATATCTAAAATATATAAACAATGTACACAACTCAACACCAAAAAACCTAATCTGATTATTAAAAAATGGGCAGAGGATCTGAATAGATCTTTTCCAAAGAAGACATCCAGAGAGCCAACACATATGTGAAAAAATGTTCAATGTCACTGGTCATCAGGGAAATGAAAATGAAAACCACAATGAGTTACACCTTATACCAGTTAGAATGGAATGGCTAACATCAAAATGACAAGAAATGACAAGTGTTGGTGAGGATGCATTGTTGGTGGTAATGTAAACTGGTACTGTGGAAAACAGTATGGAGGTTCCTTAAAAAATTAAAAATAAAAATACCACATGATCCAGATATTCCACCACTGGGTATTTACACAAAGGGAATGAAAACACTAATTCACAAAGATACATGCATCTCTATGCTTATTGCAGCATTACTTACAATAGCCAAGATATGGAAGCAACCCAAGCACCTATCAATAGATGAATAGTTAGAGCATATGTAGCATAAATATATGGTGGAATATTACACAGTTATAAAAAAGGATGGAAGCTTTCCATCTGAGAAAACATAGATGTATCTAGAGGGTATTATGCTAAGTGAAATAAGTCAGAGAAAGACAAAAACCGTGACCGCACTTATATATGGATTCTAAAAAAACAAAAACAAAAACAAAAAAGACACAAAGGTCAGAATCAGACCTATAAATACAGAGAACACACTGATGGTTGCCAGATGGGAGAGGTGATGGGCAAAACGAGTAAAGGGAGTGGGAGATACAAGCTCCCACTGGAGCTTGTATGAATAAGTCATGGGAATGAATAAGCCATGGGAATAAGTCATGGGAATGAATAAGTCATGGGAATAAAAGACATAGCATAAGGAATAAATGCACAGGATTGGGACAGATAATTACATTTGGGGTGAGCATCATACAACATACAGACAAGTTGTATCACTATGTGGTACACCTGAAACTAACGCAATATTGTGTGTCAACTATACTCAAATAAAAAATGTTGGGGTGACTGGGTGGCTCAGTGGGTTAAGCCTCTGCCTTCAGCTCAGGTCATGCTCTCAGGGTCCGAGGATCAAGCCCTCCATTGGGCTCTCTGCTCGGCAGGGAGCCTGCTTCCCCCCACCCTCTCTGTCTACTTGTGATCTCTCTCTCTGACAAATAAGTATTTTTAAAAATGTTTTTTAAAAAAACAAACTTGTTCATACAAAGTAGACTAGAGGTCAAGAGTAAGTCATATAAAAAGACGAAGTCCCTACTATATTGAGTACCTCAGAGAAGGATGGGAATCCTAGAACCAATATATTCCAGTTACATCTTAGGATAGTGAATTTCTGGATTTATGTTGCTTCTATGGAAAATTGTGTTCAGAGCTCCAATCAAATGACCCACAACAATATTTTTGAAGACAGACACCTGCCAATATACTGTACAAAGATTTCAGACAACACATATTTTTCATCTGCCGACAGTCTGAATTAGACATTTAACAGCTGAATTGTCACAGATCCCAAAATAATAACAGTTCTTGTGCAAGTCCAACTGGGTTTTCTGATTCCTTTTTCAGTGTCTTAAAAAAGCTGACTTTTCTGCTTATTCAGTCATTGACAAATTGACAATAAGTGGAAAATTCCCATCAGTCCATCAGTGTGAGATGCAAGGTAAGATTCAATGAGAGTATTCTAGCAGATGTCGCAAGAGATTTTCAAAGCATTCTTGTGTTTATTCATAACAACGGAAGAGAATATTTTCAATAACAGATAATAAGTTTGGACTTAAAAAGGCACACAAATTGCATAAAGAATAAAGAAAAGCACAAAACACAATAAAGCAAAGTACTGCTGTATGAAAATAAGAACTTCCTTAAAATGGCAAGTCTTGAAAAATAAATTATGGTTTTTCCACAAATATTTCATTTTCACCATGATCAATTATTACATATAAGCTATGTGGTAAAGTATTCCAAGAACTATAACCAAAATAATCAAGTTCATGATTAAAATCTTTTCTGAAATCTCTATCTAATTATCAGTAAGGGAGCACTTTTTCCAATGAAAAGGTTTTTTCCCAATGAAAGCCACTGACAGTGGTTAATGCAGCAGCTGTCTATCCAGATTCTGGCAATGTATCAAGTAACACATACTTAAAAAGTAGATTTAGCTAAAGCCTAGTTAATATAAAGTCATTTTATGGCTCGTTCTTAACACTTAAAGAAAAATTTTGCATGTTTGTTTATATACCAAGGTTTTCTAGGACATTTTTTTCCAGTTCATGTGTCTTATCTTTCCCAACTACATTGTAAAATTAATCACAGATTCCTTAAAGATGGAGATTTTCAATACTGAATCCAACACAGACTACAAAACTCTTGGGGGAAATCATTACTTGGCCATGAGGCCTAGCACAGTCTGATACAGAGCAAGGGAACTGATAAATATTGCTTGAAGGGAGCTAAAATAAATCCTGTATCTTTTTAAATAAGAGGTATTCAAAACAGAACATAATACTTCACCCACAGTAGGGTTCCAGTAAATATATGAAGCACTAATCATGTTCAGTCCCCTTGTTTGGATCCCTGTTGGTACTCAGGAATTAGAAGTTACTTCCAACTAAATCAGTCTTTTTTCCCCATTCAATCCAGGGTACAGGTCTCAGGAAAAGATGGTGTACTTCACTTCAAAGTGGTTATTACTAGTTTCTATTTTACATGAGTGTTTCTAATTCTTGTGAAGGTATGGAAACTGGAAATCCTATTCAAGTGTTTACTTTGATCATGACATTGAAAATTCATTTACTATTGCATGCATTAGTAGTATATCTGACTCTCCTTTTAAAAGTAATGTACTTAATGCATTAGCAAAGGAAAACAGTCAATCTCAGTATTTTTAAACTACTATTTATGGATGTATACATATGTAAGTGCTATAAGGATTTTTCCCCCTTTTGTAAGGGGCAGGATCTAGAAGCAGCTCTCCTCAATCGAGTTTTTGTTTAAAAACAAAACAAAACAAAACAAAACAAAAAACCCAAAACTATACAAACCCAAGAGCACAAATTCATAATTTTTTTTTTTAAGATTTTATTTATTTATCAGAGAGAGAGAGGGGGAGAGAGCGAGCACAGGCAGACAGAATGGCAGGCAGAGGCAGAGGGAGAAGCAGGCTCCCTGCCAAGCAAGGAGCCCGATGTGGGACTCAATCCCAGGATGCTGGGATCATGACCTGAGCCGAAGGCAGCTGCTTAACCAACTGAGCCACGCAGGCGTCCCCCAAGAGCACAAATTCAAATACAGCATCCTTCTGTTGAAATCCGCTAGTTTCTGAACACTGATATGTTGTCCGTATTTAAAGATTAGAACTAGATGAAAGATACCTGTATTCTTTAATTAGATATGAATTAGGGAGTTCCTAGGCACATAAAGTATTTATGGAAAAGCAAGATGCTTTCAGAGGAACAACTCTGCCTCAGTTAATTTCTTTGAGAACAAATCAAAGCAAATGGTAAGTGGGTTTTTCTCAATTTAACAGATTAGTCCCCTCTAACCACTATCTAAATCCCTTTCTGTTTCTATCCAACTTCCAGAAAATGTAGTCTCAATTAGGGGCTACGACTCAAAAGTGCTCAGGAGACCGACTTAACAAATGAGTCTAAGAAGCTGGCTACTAATTCAGCCAGTACGGGGTCAAATACATTTTTATGAGCTGAGCATTTCAGGTATACAACTTCAAGTTTCTCCTCTTATCCCAAAGAGTAAATTATAAGAAATTCTTGAGAAGACAGTCTTCATTTTTGCTGAGGGAAAAATGAAATGGAATGAGAATGCATAATGTTCTAAGAACAGCAAAATAAATATAAGTACTAGAGTTCTAGAGAGCATCTAGTCCAAGTCCCTCATTTTATACACGAGAACACTAGAGCCCAAGAGTTAGATGACTCACTCATGAGATACACACAACTTAGTAGTATAGCCAGGTCTAGAATTAGATACTCTTTATATCTGTTAAACCACTGTCTGTTGGCTTATTACATCAAATATCTTCCAAAGGTCTCTTCTAGTCCTTCCTGGTTTGGCTTTTTCCTGCCAATTTCAAGTGTGATCTATTCTGGACAGAAAAGGCAGCTTAAAAAGTTAGTTTACAAGCTTTAGGTGCATGAGTACATAAATGATTAACACTAGCACTTTCTTCAGGTACTGACTAGCAAGGACATTGTATAAAATGACTCCTACTCAGAATTACAAATGCAATAGTTATTTATTTAAAAGGTATGTTTTACATTTTGCAAGGTTTCCACTCTGACCCCAGCAATACATGATTATCAGTCTTTACGTTTTACTTTTTTACTTTTAAAGATTTTATTTATTTATTTATTTGACACACAGAGACCACAAGAGGGAATAAAAGCAGGGGGAGTGGGAGAGGAAGAAGCAGGCTTCCCGCTGAGCAGGGAGCTTGATGCAGGGCTGGATTCCTGGAACCCGGGACCATGACCTGAGTCAAAGGCAGACACTTAATGACTGAGCAACCCAGGTGCCCCAGTCTTTACCTTTTAAACATAAGTTTACTAAGGAATGTTGAACCAAATCTCTTACATGTGTTGGTTTAGCAGTATTTTACATGCCTCTACGTATTGCCTACCTACAAAAAAAAGTATTAACTTCCCTATTTTAAGAAGGTCCTTTTTTGATTTATTTTGCTGGATTTTCTTCCTTATGGACAATCTCTTACAAACTATCAAGATCATCATTTCTCTTTAGGAGTTTATTTCTTCCCTGAAATACTATGTTTAGATTCAAAATCTTGTTGACTCAGATCAAAGAAAGCAAGCCAATAATTTGCCTGATATACAGTAGAAGCTACAGAAGGTATCATTAAGGGGGCACCTAGGTGGCTCAGTTGGTTGAGTGTTGACTCTTCCTTTAGGCTTAGGTCATGATCTTAGGGTCCTGGGATGGAGTCCCACCTTAGGCTCTGTGCTTAGTGGAAGTCTGCTCAAGTTCCTTTCTCTCTCACCCCCACCCCACTTGCCACTTTGTAATAAATAAATACAGCTTTTTAAAAAAGTATTATTGGGGCGCCTGGGTGGCTCAGTGGGTTAAGGCCTCTGCTTTCAGCTCAGGTCATGATCCCGGGGTCCTGGGTCCTGGGATTGAGCCCCGCATCGGGCTCTCTGCTCAGCAGGGAGCCTGCTTTCTTTCCTCTCTCTCTGCCTGCCTCTCTGCCTACTTGTGATCTCTGTCTGTCAAATAAATTAAAAAAAAAAAAAAAGTATTATTAAGTACCACAATGGAAGAATAATGACTTAAATGTATTAAAAGCTGCCCCAGAGCTTAAAATGCTTCACATATATTAACTCATTTAATCCTGATAAAAATGATATTTTTAATCATTGTTTTACAAATGAGTAAATGAGATCTCATTTTAAAAATGGGATCCACAGGGCACCTGGGTGGCTCAGGTGCCTTCGGCTCAGGTCATGATCCCAGGGTCTTGGGATCGAGCCCTCCATCGGGCTCTCTGCTCAGTAGGGTGCCTGCTTCCTCCTCTCTCTCTCTGCCTGCCTCTCTGCCTGCCAAATAAATAAATAAAATCTTAAAAAAAAAAAAAAAAGGGATCCACAGGGATTATATAGTGTACCAAGTCACATACCTAGCAAATAAATAGAACTGAACTATGACAGTCTGGCTACTAACCACACAGCTCACTCACTGCCTTAATGACATTTTTTATGGAATTCACTCAGTGTCAAGGTGAAAGCCCAAGGACTTTTTCTGGCCTAAACTGCCATGGTTAATCCTGGATGAGGGGTGGGGGTAGATAATCAAGACTCTGAAAACACTGTATATTTTGATCCCTCCCCTCACTTCCCAAAATGACATTGTTAAAAAAAGGAAAAACAACAATTTAAGATGAACGTGAGATTCAAAAGTCTCAAAAGAGAACCCCAACTATCTTGTTGCTATGATTTGTACGAGGAGGAGAAACAGGACTCATTACATAAATGAATGCTTAGGAAACCTTTTCTTAAAAAAAAAAAAAAACAGAAAACAAAACAAACAAACAAAAAAACAACACTGGGGGCTTTGGAAACCTTGAGCTGAAATGTATCTTAGATCAATGCAATCCAAACCCTGGCATTTTCAATAGGAGAAAGCTATAAACCCAAATGTTTTAAATGGGTTGTCACCATAGACTTAGATCTACTAATTTCTGGAATAGGGTGCTTTTCCTCTCCCCCTCATGTCTGCAATTTAAGAGAGAGCTTACAATGGGCCAGAATTTCAAACACTACTTACCCAGTGTTTTAAGTCAATTTGTAAGTCAGTTATGGGTGTCTATGAAAAACAGTATTCCAAGTTCCAGACCAGGCCCCCAAAGCCTTTACAATAACTCTGATAATCCCTCTTCAAAAAATGTGTACATTTTTTGATTACAAAATCCCTCAAAATGTGTACATTTTACTCAAGTTTCATATATAATGCCATTTTTATGACAAAAACTCACGTCCACTCTAAATTGAACTTGGAACACAAAGCACCAACTTCTATATCAAGTGGTCCCTGAAAAGGGGCTTTCTCTGCCTCTCCAAGCAGACATATGCATTGTGGTGATGGTGTGTGTGTGCTGGAGGGAAGGGAGGTTAGGGAGGGGATCCAGATTAGGGAAGAATAGAATAAACTCCCTTTACAACTCACTAAATTTACAAAATGTAAATTGATTCACAACTCACCAAGTTTATATTTAATACAGACAATAATCATAGAAGCCAAATATGCCTTGGTTGTTTGAAGGAAGAGGGTTATTGATTCGCTTGCCCCCTCCCTCCCCAACCCTTCATTTGCGAGTTCTGGACTTTATGAGGGCTATATGATATAATATCTGCCTATGAGGATTGGCATCTACCCAATCGACAGGCATTATTCAGTTCAAGAAAAATGTTTCACAATGACGTGACTTAAAATAATGCAGATACTTCCATATTTTGATTTATGTATTTTATAGTAGTAAAAATTTACAATCGGGGCGCCTGGGTGGCTCAGTGGGTTAAAGCCTCTGCTTTCAGCTCAGGTCATGATCTCAGGGTCATGGGATCGAGCCCCACGTCGGGCTCTCTGCTCAGCAGGGAGCCTGCTTCCTCCTTTCCCTCTGCCTGCCTCTCTGCCTACTTGTGATCTCTGTCTGTCAAATAAATAAATAAAATCTTTTAAAAAAAAGTTACAATCAATCTCTAATGACATTTTATCATCTTCAGTGAACCATTATGTATTAGTCAAATAAACTATAATATCATCAAGACTATGAATAATAAAATGATCAGGACTATAGCTAACATTAGTGTACCAAATAAAAGTAAATCTAAGTTATAAAAAGAAAACAACTTAGGGGCACCTGGGTGGCTCAGTGGGTTAAAGCCTCTGCCTTCAGCTCGAGTCATGGTCCCAGGGTCCTGGGACCGAGCCCCACATCGGGCTCTCTGCTCAGCGGGGAGCCTGCTTCCCCTTCCCTCTCTCTGCCTACCTCTCTGCCTACTTATGATCTCTGTCTGTCAAATAAATAAAACCTCTTAAAAAAAAAAAAGAAAGAAAGAAAACAACTTAGATCAATGACAAATGGAATGTCTGCAGCAAACTGAAAAGCAACATCATATAAAATCCTCAATTTAGTTATGATAACATAGCCCCCAAAAGATGAAGATAATTCCACTGAATTACTAAAGTGGTAATCTAAACAATAGTTGAAAGTCATACAATTTCTCAAATGAAACCAGCAAGCACATGAATGATTGCTCTTTGTGACCAAGGGGCCTTTTCTCCTTATCCTAAAAGAAACCTGTTATTTCTTACAGCTGGCCATCAAACTGACCTCCTGAGTACTGGCAGTTTATGAAGCCTTACATCCAGTTATGCTTAAAGTTTTACTTCCTCACTCTCACACTCTGGAGCTATTTGTAGTTACAGTTTGGGCATGAAACAGTTACCCAATTTTCCAAACACAATCAGTCCACTGGTGTTCTGCATCAGATTCTTCTTCCCCCGTCAGTGCAGGAAAGGCACTACAAAACCATTTAACACATTGAAGAAGTCATTATCTCCCAGTACACTGAAGGCGTGAAGGCAACTTCCCAAAGTGTCATACAATTCCATGAATGTTTACGCCCTAGAATAACCCTATAATAACCTCTATTTTATCTTCCAGTTAATAATAAAAATATTCACTTCATTATTATGATTCCATTTTACAAATAAGCAAATTAGGGATTTACCTCTTGGTTGAAACAGGAAAAGAATATTAGAGAGCACTCTCAAAATATCTTAATATTTCAAAGCAGTCCAGTGAGACTGGACTTCTCAAGTGATTCGCATCAGCTAGGATACAAAAATTCTCTATTTAAATCAATTCTTGGCCAACAACAAGGAAATAATTCAATTTTAAAATTGGCAATAACTGGATTTTTTAATTAAGTGAATGTAAAAGTTTTAAATTTATTTTCCCAGTTTGCATAGAAAAGAAAAAAAAACTTCAGTTCTGAATTAATATAGACTTAATTCAAATACTCAAGGTCATACAATTGCTAAAGTTTTTATTAAACTGAGTTTGAGAGTAGTTCTTTTTTTTAAGTCTTAATATATAAGAATTACAGAAGTAGATTAAGTAGATTTGGCTTATTCAGCTTATAAATGCAGCATTAACATCCCTCCACCCCCTCCATGAATACCAACTGCTCCTACTTTCTGCTTACCTTCTCTTATGCTTTCCATCACTACTACCCTGCTCCACTATCTTCCTTCAAAAACAGCATAGGTAAAAATTAAGATAACTGGACACCTAGATCTACAATTTAGGATCTTCAGTATAACATACAATACATGAAATGCTGCACCTTCTCCTTACATAATAGTGGGGGTTGGCGAGGGAATATACTTTGGCCAAAACACAGCTTATGTTACTGGTTGTGAATGATTAGTAGTTTTGAAACTTCTCCTCAAATATCTATAACAAGAATATATTTCTAAGTGAAAGCCTACCTTTACTTGAAGCAGGTAAAATTATCTGCACATTTATATACATTATCTATGCACCCGAACCAGTTATTTCAATTTCTAATGTAGCAGGGAAATTGAATGTGCTTTTACTTTCTAATCTTCACATCAAATCAAATAAGCAGGTGCTAAACTCTGCTGTAATGTGATATTGTTACATAACAAGTTTCCTGTTGGCATCTACAAACACCTCCCGGTATCCTATACTATGTTACTAACTTTAATTTAGAGTTAAACCTGTAAATTATACTATCTACAGATTAAGTATATACCTGAAAAACAATGTGGCAGGCAGAAGACACAACCTTTCCCAGTGCAAAGTTTTTTTTGTTTGTTTGTTTGTTTTCTTCCATTTTTCCTTTCTGCTGAGTCCTTAACCAAAAGATTCTCATCTTATACTTTTCAATGCATTTGATCCATACAAAGTAGGTATTGGAAGACAGCTGAGACCATCAACCTATTATTTTCCTGAATCTGATACAAAAATAACCAAGTGTGGAGAGGCATATAGTAAACTCAACCTCTAAAACAAAGTGTCAAACAAAGGCACACACAGTATGATTTACAACATCCAGAAACCTTATTTTGGACATCAGTTGTTCTCATTTTTATGTTACCATTTCCATAAGTGCTTCACAGGCACCAGAAAAGAAGATACTTCCATATCAATGTATTGTATTCAAAGAGAAAAGCAGTCTTCTACTTCCCCTTTTAAAATAAAATAATCTAAGCCCAATTCTAGAAAAGCACCGTCTGTCAAAAATTTGTTTTTCTGCATTAAAGAAAATAAAATTTGACCAAAAATGTATATGAATCATTACTGATTGTATAATTACTATTCCTTAAAAGTTGGAAGACTGTATTTATTTTTTTCAGTCAAACTTAGTAACAAAAAGAACTGCGACCTCAACTAATAAATTGCATCTCGAAATATACATGATTGCGTTGTCCCTGTGTTACTTCCAGTGGTAACTGACACGCCCCGAATTTAACTGTACCAGACAGTTCTATCTGTCCCATCGCTGACCAAACACTGCTTCTCTGTTTCTATTCATTATGTATTATAAGAGGTCTAAACACAACCCAGCATGACGAGAAAAAAATTACAATTCTTATGACAGCAAAGTGATGCATTCAAGTTCTCTCTTGCAGTACATCCCTATCCGTGAGCATTAACAGACATTTTTGATAGAGCTAAAATGCGTTGGCTGCAAGCTCATTACTCTAAGAACCTTGGACACCTTTCCTGAAGGTTTTCAGAAAACCCTCGTAAAAACCAGGCACTATTCAAACCCTGCAAACCAAACTTGCCAAGAATCTTGTGCAACGATCAATAACCTTGGCTCCACCACCAACCGCCTCAAATTCACGGTCCCTGAGACCAATGCAGCAAAACCCAGGCTAACGGCTAGCTAAAGCCCAAGAACTGCCGCGCTTCCCCTCCGCGCCCTCTCTGCCGCATGGAGAGAGGTTAAGGGAAGAAGAGGAGTGGAGCTAGGCTCACCAGCTCCGAAGATGCTCCGGTGACCTCTGGCTGCGTGGCGAGAGCTGGGCCGGGAAAGCGCTAGTGCAGCCGCGACGGGCCGTGTGGACTATGCCCCTGGTGCATTCCTCGCATTCCTGCACAATCTGTCGCCAGCCGAGGAGCCCGCGGCGCGCGTTCCCCCGCTGGACACACACACCTGCCTACTGCTGCGCCCCGAGTGGCCACGGCCGCCGCGGCGCCTCCACTGCCCGCGCTCGCTGTTTGTCGCACTCAGCCAACACGCAGCCAAATCCCAGCCCCGGCGCTCAACCCCTTGCTTCCCGGGTCGGGGTAAAAGGGAGAGGGCCAAGCAGCCCGAGCGGTGGGCAGGGACACCAGAACCCCCTGGGGGTGGCGGGGTGGGGGGGTGCCGCAGCTCCGCTTCAACTCCTGGCAGGGTGAGGGGAAAGCGGCGGCGGAGGAGGGCAGCCGGGGAAGCTCCGGGCTCGGGAACCCGGAGGGGTGGAGCGTGAGGATACGCCGTGAAGAGCGAGGGGCGCGCTGGCCAGAGCGGGGTGGGCAGGACCTGCAGGAGCGCGGGACTCCGAAGGCAAACGCGAGACCACGCAGGGAGTCGGGGCGTGGGAGGAAAAAGAGGGCCAGGATGCAGGATCTGGGGCTGGAGGGACGCACAGACCGCCCCGAGGGCCGAGGAAGGCGGGAACCCCACGGTGTTGGGGGCGCGGGGCGGCGTGCCAGGCGGACAAGAGCGGGGGAGCCTCGGGGAAGACGTCCGGGAGGGTTCTGCGTGGCGCTGAAGTTCGGGGCTGGGGGCTCTGGATCCGAAAATGCCAACGTGGGGAGGGTCCTGCGCGGCGTGCAGGGGAGACCCGGGAGAGTAATAGCCGGGAAAAGCAAATGGAGGGTGAAACTTGTGCGCCTGCCGGGGGGAGGGGAGCAGGCAGGCGAGTGCGGGCAGGAACACGAGGCGGGGCAGGAAAGCCGAGGCGGCCGCGAGGCGGTGGGGACGGAGTAACGGGAGGGAGGCGCCCGTCCCCCCGCGCGCCCCTCACGGGCAGGTCCGGGCTCGGGCACGAGGGGGCGGGGGCCGGGGGTCTCGGGGGCAGGAGTCCTCGTGCCCTCCCGCGAGCTCGCACACTTACTTTCCAGGTTAGGCTGCGCCCGTCGTCGCTCGGAGAATCAGGGACATCTGCGCCGAGGGGTCGCCGCTGCGGCACCCGAAAAAATTAAAAAAGTGCCGCGGCCAAGCGGCTGCCCGCCCCTCCCTCCCCCACCCGCCCCCTCCCCCGAAGTGGCTCTTCCACCACCCCAGACGGCGGCGGTGGCCAACTTGCCCCTCTACCCGGTGCCCATGGTGCCGCCTCCGCGGCCGGCGTCGACACGGACTCAGCCCCGGAGCCCCCTCTACTGCCCAGAGGCCGCCGCCGCCGCCCGCCCAGCCGCCAGCCCGCCTGCCCAGCCAGCCCCGGGCTCCCGGGAACGTCAGCACGCCGCCGTCTCCGGACCTGCTCCCCGCCAACCCCATTGGTCGGAAGGAGAAGGCTGGCCCTCCCCATTGGCCCGGCCCTCATATTGAACCGGCCAATGCGAACTGCGGTTTCAGGTCGCCATAGAGACCGATGCTGTTAAGAGCGAGAGGGCCTGAAGAAGGTGGGGAGTGAGGCTGAAGGTGTCTCGGGCTTTGCGAGCGGGAGGGGCTGTAGGGAAGAGGTACATGGGGGATTCCTGCATGCTGGCTCTGAAACCCGAGGCAGCTTGTGCTTTGGCTTCCTGCCAACCCCAGCTGTGCGTGGTAGGGTTTGTCCCTCATCTCACCTCGAATCCATGAGAGTCTAGGTGTGGGCATTTCGTTTTTCCTGCGACGGGGAGCCCCTGAGACGTTGCCCTTTGACCTTTGACATGTGTGCAGCTTCTGCTACTCCAGGTGAGTTTGCACGCCATCTCTTAATTCTCTGCTCGCTGATCCACCCGAATTCTACTTGTTTTTCGTTCAACCACTCCCCTTTCCCTGGGGCGGATCTTGCCTCAAAATGTTGGGTCTAAAAACTTAACAGACTTACCTAAAGGAGACTCAAAGAATTATATTTTGGTAAGGAAACAGGCTGACGTATATTATGTTAGTTGTCACTGAGTCATCACATAAGATGATGTGTTCTCTGGTTCTCCAAGCAAACCTCTAATCTCGCCATTGAAGGATTTTTATTAAAGACCCACCTGTGTGTACATTATGCACTGTGAGCTTGGCAGGTGCGCGCTCTTTCCCCTAAGAGTTTTCAGAGTGAGGAAAGACAGGTGACAAAGTCGATTCTTCATGCCTTCTGGTGATCTCACAGAGTAAAGAGAATAGTTTACAGTTGAGAGGTGTTGTTTTCTGGGTATTTTCCAGTTTACCTCAAATTTGAGAAAGAAATGAACTGAGACATGCAGTTAGTACACAGAAAAATCTTGAACTTTAATAACAAGTTCTTTGCTTTCCTTTAGTCACTTTGGGCTTGTTTGTCAATACCAACTGTTTTTTGTAAATAACTTTGATATTTAGATACTGGCTATTCAAGTGGGTCTTCATGAAAATATTACTTTTAAGCATTTTATAGCTCTCTCATGTAGCCACTGACATTCTTTTGGTGATTTTGCCATGTTAGTAAGACGTAAGAAAGCAATGTTTATGTTACCACCCTAGAGGGACCATATTTTGTGAAAAACCTGGAATTTGGAAATTACAAATATCTATTGAGAGAAACAGATGAGTGTGTGTGTAAGCTACATAGGTCTAACTACTGTACGGAATTTTAAGTTGAATAATATGCTTTGCTATTAGTTTTTATCTTACTATAATTGGAAAACTACATAAATAGATAAGACTTAATATGGTGCTTTGATTGGAGAAACATCTCTTACAATTTGTAGTAAAATTTAAACCTAGTTGATAATCCTATACAGGGTTGATCTGTGGAACAAAACAGTTGAACATATGAATGTTCCCCCTAAATATTTCTAAAATGGAAAAGGAATCAGCAGGGACCATAGTGTGTACTTGTCTCATGCCTTGCCATCGTGGAAGTTTGCACATCATGCTTTTCATTTCTGGCTTTTGTATGTGTGTTTGTTTTTGGAGAATAGAAAAAATAAAATGCAAATTGTATGACTCATTTTTAATGTACTAAGAAATACCAATGATTTGGTTTTAAAAAACTTCTAATAATAATGAATAGAAGATGTGTCTAATGGAAAGAATTACACTGATGTTTCCTTTATTCTTGCCTTGGGCTAGCGTAGAAAGAAGAAAACAAGAATTAATTTTTTTTTACTCCAATAATCTTTTCTGTCTGTATTTTTCTCAGATCACATGTGATGAGTATTTTGATACTGTATTCCATGTTTGCAGTGATTAAAATCACTAAAATCTGTGAATAAAGTCCCTTAAAATGTTGCTATTTGACATTATTATTATTATTAGTTATTTTTTGTAATTCTTATTTGCAGTTGAAAATTTTCTTTTGAACTTGCTCCTGTACTACCATGCTTTGCTGGATAAAGGCTAAGAAAACACTTTGTTCCAGTGAATATCTATGCTATCCGGACTTGGCTGGGTCTTCACCAATTCTCTAAATTCCTTTCGTCATCAGGAGGTTGATTAGACAGAACACTTATGCAGGGACATTATCCAAGGCACTTCTCCCAACCTGTCCCATTTCTGCTCTTCTCAAGTCCCCACTGTACTTTGTCTTCTTCCAGTTCTATAAACTGAGGATCTACCATGAGTTTTCTGTCTTTAACTCTCCTAAACCCCATCTCAATTTTTATACCTGAATCACTTACTTTAGTCCTGACTGAGAAGGAGTGCCACTCTTCTGTTCTAGACTCATTATCCATTTCTACTCCCAAACATGGGCCGTCTTGTCTCCCCAAGATTATCCTCTATTGACCATAATTTCTCCCTTAGATAATATGTTATTTTCTCCTCCAAAAATTTTTCTTCCCTACACCTTACAACATACCTGACCATTTGTGAAACCACTCTTCTTCAGCCTACATCCCTCTCCATGTTTTGGCTTTTCTTCTCACCAAAAAAACAGTCTGAAGGGACTTTCTTTCTTTCTTTCCTTTTTTTTTTTTTTAAGATTTTATTTATTTACTTGACAGAGATCATAAGTGGGCAGAGAGGCAGGCAGAGAGAGATAGGAGGAAGCAGGCTTCCCACTGAGTGGAGAACCTGAAGCGGGGCTCGATTCCAGGACCCTGGGATCATGACCTAAGCAGAAAGCAGAGACTTTAACCCACTGAGCCAACCAGGCACCCCTGAAGGGAATTTCTTAAGGCTTTTATTTTTTAACCTTCAATATCCTGGCCCTTGAATACAACTGAAAAGATTCTGAAGGTTTTGCACTTTCTTCTCAAAATCCTAACTCATTTTGTCAGTAAATTTCTCTCCTACAAAAGGGCCTTATACTTGCAAGTTGCAGTTCCTTAATTCCAGATTTCCAGTGAAGGGTAGAAACCATTGTCTCTCACTCAGAGGTTCCATATTAATGCAAACGAACAACTTGAGAAGAGGAAGCATTTAACCTGCTAGCCAAACCACCTAGGTAGGTGGTGGGTCTTACTACTGGGAAGAAGTGTGGGAAGAGGGGTCTCTGCTGAGCCTGACTGAATGTGGGACCGAGGGCAAAGTTCTAAAGACTGAAGAGGTTTTGGTGAACACCACCTTCAAGAAAAAAAGTAAATTGCAGAAATCAAAAGGATTTTTTTTTTTCCAGTTACCATCTCAGGAAGAAGTCCGTCAGAACCTTTCATGATTATGAAAACTTTGTAGCTTTCCAGTGTTTGTTGTTTTCATATTAGCTCATCATGATTAGTATTCCTGAAAAATAATAGCAGAGGCAGCAAGGGAAAGGGGGAGAGCAGAAACACTGGCTCCTTTCTCATTCTTGGAAGCCTCTGGAGAAGGTGGAAAAAGTAAATACGAGAATTCCAAAAAACACACTAATTGATAGTTGCTTTTTTTGTTTGTTTTTAAAAGGGATGTTAAAACAGAGGCAGGTGGCAAATGAAGGAAAGAGAGCAGTGAAATAAACTGGTCCTGGGAATGGCTGCTAAAGCTTAATAATAGTTCTGCTCAGGATTTCAGAATCGACTGTGTGCCACCTCCAGACTATTCTCTGACTATGCCAATCCTCCCCTGCCCTTAGAGGCCCAGCCCCACTGGTACCTCTAAAGCCTTTCTGAAAATTTCCCCCCACCTTACTCGCACCTCTGGAGAAGGTGATTTCTGCCTTAATATTTTATTGTGTCACTCTCTACCCCATGGTATGGTTATTTATGTGTAAGCCTGCTCTCCTAGAAGATAGGATACATGTAATAGTTATGACTGTATCCTCCATAGTGCCTTGGACTACTAAAGTATCTCCCACACCAAGAAAAGCCAACACTCATTAATCCTTTTTTTCAGTCCTTGGAAGAATTTGACTTCTAACAATGAAAACGTAGAATCAGTAATGTAGGGAGGTACTTACAAAAAGATGGGACTAGAGGTTCAATGTAGAGAGGTGAGATTAACTTATTACAGAGCAGAGGGGAGGTTTCTGCGGTGCAGCCTCCCAAGGGAGAAAAGCTTTAAATCTTATCGCTAAGAGGACCTATCTCTGCCACTCTATGAGGGAGGGACTGTGTGAGAAGGACTGGCTGCATGTGCTTTGGGATGAAGTTACCACACTGAGAGGCAAAATTCTATGTTTTGGGAAAAGCAGTTGAAACTCAGCTTTGTCAAGCAGATTAAATAAGAGTTACCTACATTTTTTTCCATCCAAAGTATCCAGGTTGCTCTATTTTTTGGAACACAGTAGAGTCCTGAGAATGTAACAACTTTATAAAATCATAAAGGCATCAAACACCTGGTAAGTGTAATAGACATGTTTCTAAGTACCTATATCCACAGCCACTGAAGTATGCAGCCCTGCAAGCTTCCTGACCTAGCATCTGGCCATGGTATCAGCCAGAGAGACCTGATTCATATGTAACCAATTCACTGCAGACCATTGGTCATAACCTATAACAATGCCAATCAGATTCATTTCCTGGAAATTTGGAATTGAGAGAACAAGTGAGCTAGAGAGAGCCCTGATGTTTTCAGGGCTCCTATTCTCCCCACAAAGCCAGAATACACTTCATTTCTTAGTATTCCATGAACTTTCTGTTTCTCATAGTCACCCCAATACTTTCTTTTCCTGGTTTGCATTTAGTGAGTCTCTGTTTCTTACAATAAAAAGATTTCATTACAATATTGTGCAAATTTCTGACAACAAACCAGAACATGTATTATGACCATCTTATTGTACTATGAAGAATAACAGTCTAAAACTGTCTAACAAACTATAAAAAATGACCTAGTTTTTTAGTTCTAAATATTGCCAGTCTCAGTTAAAAGAACTTTATTTAGTGTGGTGTCTATTACTCCCCACTCCCCAACCTCAAAGCCTTATATTCTTCAACTCAGTTCTCCTCTCATGAAATTGGAAACAAAAAGAAGAACTTTGAGAAGATTAGCAATATGACTGGTTTTTTAAAGTAGAATCATTTGCCATGCTACTAATGCAGAAAGAAAAAATTAGAATTTATATTTATTTTATACATGTCTAGTAATTTTTTAGAAACAGGGCTAAAAAATAAAAATTAGGAAAATTTGCCAGAGATATCAGTGACCACACAGCTCCATGGAAACAGATTCTGAGATCTAATTTCCAGCAATTTCAAGAAAATCTTTCAAGAGGAAAACCAGAATTGATCCAATATTGCTATATACTTAGCTAAAATCATAGAGTTTTCAACAAAAAATTTTGAGACCTGCAAAGAACAAAACAAAACAAAACAGGGAAGAATAACCCAAATTCAGAAAAATAGGTAGCCAGTGGACATGCTCAGGAACCCACTAGTTGGATTTTGTAGGCAACTAATCCAAACGAGCTACTATAAATACATTTTAAAAACTTAAAGGTAGGGGCGCCTGGGTGGCTCAGTGGATTAAGCCTCTGCCTTCGGCTCAGGTCATGATCCCAGGGTCCTGAGATCGAGCCCCGCATCAGGCTCTCTGCTCAGCGGGAAGCCTGCTTCCTCCTCTCTCTCTGCCTGCCTCTCTGCCTACTTGTGATCTCTCTCTGTCAAATAAATAAATTAAAAAAAAAACTTAAAGGTAAAATGACTCAACAAATAGGGACTCTCAATAAAGAAATAGAAAGTATAAAAAAGAAATGAAAACTACCCACTCCGATTAACAAAGAAAAAAAGTTTGAAGAAAAATGAACAGAGTTTCAGAAACTTTGTGGAGCAGCTGGAAGTACAAGAAAGAAAGGAAGGATAGAAGAGTATATAAAAAATATTTCAAGAAGGAGAAATCAAAAACTTCCCAAATTTTATTTAAAAATTAATCTACAGATCAATGAAACCCAGCAAATCCTAAGTAGATTAAACATAAGAATCAAAGCTAGATATATCATCATCAAATTTCTAAAAACAAAGACAAGAAAATTTTGAAGCAACAAGAGAATAACAACTCTTTATGTTCAAGGAAACCACAGTAAAACTAGTAGCTGACTTATTATCATCAGAAACAGAAGAAGCCAGAGAGCAATGGAAGAATAGATTTGAAGTTCTGGAAGAAAAAAACCTATAGATCAAGAATTCCATATCAAGCAAAAATGATCTGTCAAAAATTAAGATGACAGGCTTCATAAATGGCTCTATGTTGAAAGTGTACTAATTACTGATGGAATCCATTTTGTTTCTAGCGTAGAGCGAAGCCTAAAGCGAAAGAAGGCTGTCAGACAGATGTGGGGCACTTGGAAAATCAACAATTTCCATTTGTAAAGTAGTTCTAGACTCAGTTCCAACCCTGGGATATCAAATGATCACCACACCAAACTGTTGTATAAGGTATAGATTTGAAGTTATTTTCCTTAAATAAATTCCGTGAAAATATGACTTAAGTAGTTTCTTAAGTCCAGAACTATCTGCCTGCTTCATAAAGATGGCAATGAGCTGATTAGAACAGTAGGGGAGAGAATATAAATCACATACAAGAGTTCTCCTTATATCCTATCTTCCAACCATAGTACCCAGCCCTTCTCATTCCTGGACACATGTTTCCTTTACAAACCAGGTCAGCTAACTCTTATCACAGGGCTTCCACACAGCTTGTTACAACTTCTGTGCATCTCAAGTTGGACTAGGGCCATAAGTCAACAGCACCTGCTGGTACATTATCTTGTCAGGAACCACAAGGCAAGAAATGCCAAATTTTTCTGTCATTTATTCGCTTTTAAAAATGAGGAAAAATGATGAAAATAGATGAAGAAAAGTAATTGACAAGATAGAACAACCCATTCATGATACAGATGTCCAACAAACTAGCAACAGAAGGGCACTTCCTTGATGTGATAGAGTGCATCTATGAAAAACCTATAGCTGTCATCACATTTGTGGTAAAAGACTGAATATTTTCCAAGATTGAGAATGAAATTATATCCACTCTTATAATTTTTATTCAACATTGTTCTAAAGGCTTTAGCCATTGTAATAAGGAAAGAAAAATAAATTAAAGGCATATAAATTACAATGGGAAATTTAAAGCTATCTTTATTTACAGATAACATGATCATATACATAGAAAATTCCGAAGAAAATTCAACACAAGTAACACTAGAAGTAATAAATGAATTTAACAAAGTCACAGGATATATACGATCAGTACATAAAAAACAATTGTATTTTCATATTCTAGGAAATAGCAATTTGAAAGTAAACTTGAGGAAACAATTTATTGTTTATAAAACAATTTATGTTTATAATAACATAAAAAATATATACTGAGGAATATATCTTAGAAAAGTATAAGATCTCTGACCTATATAGTCAATGTGATCCCTATGAAAATCCCAGCTAATGCTTTATATAGAAATTGATAAGCCAGTATTAAAATGCACATATAAGGGTGCCTGGCTGGCTCAGTGGGTTAAGTGTCTGCCTTCAGCTCAGGTCATGATCCCAGAGTCCTGGGATCCAGCTCCACATGGGGCTGTCTGCTCAGCGGGTAGTCTGCTTCTTCCTCTCCCTCTGCTGCTCCCCCTGCTTGTGCTCTCTCTCTGAAATAAATAAATAAAATCTTTTTAAAAATGCACATACATGGAAACAAGAATAACAGCTCCCTCCAAAGAAACCCAACAGAGTAGGAAGAATTGCAATATCCAATTTAAAAATTTATTAAAAAGTTGCAGTAACAGAATATAGTATTGGCATAATGATAGCCTTGTAGATCAATGACATAGAATAGAGAGAGAGTGCAGAAATAAGTCCTTACATTTATGGTCAACTGAATTCCAACAAAGATGCCAAGGTAGTTCAGTGGGGGAAAGGGGTGTCTCTTCATGAAGTGCATTGACTATCCATATGCAAAATCATGAGCTTTTACTCTTACCTTACAGCACACAGAAAAATTAACTCAGTTTGCATCATAGACCTAAGAACTAAAATTATAAGACTTGGGGGCACCTGGCTAGCTCATTTGAAAGGGCTGCAACTCTTGATATCTGAGTCATGGGTTCAAACCCCATGTTGGGCATAGAGATTATCTAAAAAATAAAATCTTGGGATGCCTGGGTGGCTCAGTGGGTTAAGCCGCTGCCTTCGGCTCAGGTCATGATCCCAGGGTTCTGGGATCAAGTCCCACATCGGGCTCCTTGCTCGGCAGGGAGCCTGCTTCTCCCTCTGCCTCTGCCTGCCTCTCTGTCTGCCGGTGCTCACTTGCTCTCTCTCCCTCTGTCTCTGACAAATAAATAAATAAAATCTTTAAAATAAAATAAAATAAAATAAAAAATAAAATCTTAAAAAAATAAAATTATTAGACTTCTAGAAGAAAACATAGTACAAGATTTCTGTGACTTTGCTTTAGACAAAGATATCTTGGATATGATACCACATCATGATCCATAAAAGAAGAAATTGATAAATCGTACTTAATAAAAATAAATTTTTTAAATAAAACTTTTGTTTTTCAAAACACAAGAAAATGAGAATATAAGCCATATAAGCCATAGAATATTTTCTTTTTTCTTTAAGTTTTTTGTTTTTTTTTTTCTTTTTAGTAATCTCTATCCCCAATGTAGGCCTCAAACTCTTGACACTGAGAACAGGAGTCCTATATCTTCCCACTGAGCCAGCCAGGTGTCTGGGGAAAAATATTTTCTAATCATATTCTGATAAAGGACTTATATAGAGAATATATATTGAATTTCTAAACATGAAAAGTAAAAAGGCAAGCAACTCAATTTAAAAATGTGCAAAATAAATTTTATTTTATTTTTTCAGTATTCCAAAATTCATTGTTTATGCACCATACCCAGTCCTCCATGCAATATGTGCCCATGTGCAAAATATTTGGATAGACATTTCACCAAAATGTTATATAAATGGTTAATCATAATAGAAGAAGATACTCGACATAATTAATCATAAAGGAAATGGACATTAAAACCACGATACAACTATATAACCACTACCATGGGTATAGGCAAAAGATTAATAACACCAAGTGATGATGAGGATGTGGAAAACTGGAACTATCGTAAGTTGCTGGTTTCCACGCTGGAAAACCAATGGATGGTTTTTTAAAAATATAAGTATAAACTTACCATATGACTCAGCAAGAAATAAAACCACATGTCTACACAAAGATGTTTATATCAATAATATCAGTATTATTCATAGTTGGAAAAAACAAAATAATCAAAATGTCTATCAAGTAATTATTAGATAAAATGTGGTAAAAATTATTTACTTATTTTAGAGACAGAGGTTGAGTGGAGGGAGGAACGCAGGGAGATGGAGGAGGTGAAAGAATCTCAAGCAGACTCCATGTGTTGTGTACCCAGCTTGATGAGGGGCTCGATCTCACGACCCCGAGATCATGACCTGAGCCAAAACTGAAAGTGGGATGCTTAGCTGATTGAGCCACCTAGGTGTCCCAAGACCACATGTTATATAATACCATTTGTATGACACTTCCAAAAAACAAACAAAAAAATAGACAAAAAGCAAATTAGTGATTGCTTTGAGCTGGGATGCAAAGATTGAATGTAAGTGAATATGATAGAACATTTTCAGATGATGGAAATATTCTAGAACTGAAGGGTGGTAATGATTGCACAATTACACATTTATTAAAAATAATCACATTGTATGCTTATAATGGCTATATTTTCATGGAATATAAATTATGTCTCTATAAAGCTATTACAAACAAAAACTTTAAAAATGATGTAAGCATATCATCTTACTAACATCATCTTCTAACATGATCGAAAATCTTCCAAATACCATTTCAGTGGATTGAGAGGCTGTTTGTTAAATGTTAAAGAAAAAAAAAAAAAAACTTGCAGGGAAAACTGATTGATAGGGAAGTCAGAAAATTATTAGAGAAAAAGCCTAAATTATAACCTTAGTATAACTATTGGTTGGAGTTGAAATTTGAGTGTCGTAATTGAGTACATGAAGACAACTTTGTATTTCTTCCATATCTTTTTGTGGTATCTATTTTAGCTTTTATAGCCCTTACATCCAAGTATGGGGATAAACTGATGTTAAATTTGAATCTTTCTATGACCAGGTATTAAACCATGATTTTCAAGGTAATGCAACATTTTCCATCACAAAACTCTCACTAAAATTTATTTAAATTATCAATACTATAGGGGCACCCGGATGGCCCATTTGGTTGGGCATCCAGCTCTTGGTTTCAGTGGGGGTCATGATCTCAGAGTCATGAGATCAAACCTCACGTTGGACTCTGTGCTCAACAAGGCATCTGCTTAGGATTTCCTCGCTCCTTTTGCCCCTCCCTCCCTCAAATAAATAAATCTTTTTAAAAAAATCACATATATATATTTCAGTACATCTTTTTTTTGTACTTGTGGATTATTCTTTGTGTTTTATATGTTAGGACATTACATTTAAGTGATTTATAATTATGTTTGGTAATAGAGGTATGTGATTGAGAATGTTTACAGACCTCATTTTTAATAGAACATCTTTAGATAAAATGTACATTCTTTCCCTCTTGTTTGCTTTGTTTCTGTTGGTTGTTTAGTTTTTTTCCTCTGTCTACCGCAGGTGATATAAATCTCTGGAAAACTACATTCTAATTTTTTGGTGTTTTTGTTGTCTTGAAGATCAGTTAGATCATTTACCTCTAACAAGTCACATTTGAATTTCTAACATCACTAGAGTCACTAATCATAACTGTGATCCATCTTGAGAGAGGTGAAGTCTCAAGTGGTATTGAGAAGAGTATTCTTTTGACACAGCCAAATGATGTAGAAGTGAGACATAACACAAATACAGTAGAAAGAAGGCTAAGGAAATTGCCATAAAATAGAGAATTTGAGACAAGAAAAAAATTCCACCCACACAGAATTAATTCATTTCTATGGTCAATAGAAAACCTGATTTCAAAACTCTAGGCTTTCAATGATTTACTATTTGGCTTTCGAAAACTCATTTATTTTTCCACTGACTGCCCCGACATTAATGAAAATGAGGCATAAGATACTTCTCCTTTCTCACAAACACTACTCATTAACTTTTAAACCTAAAAAAAAAGGGAAATATGTAAGCTTCTGAACTTCTAGTATGAGTATAGTACTGTACCTATCACAAATACAGGAGTCCTTGGTATCTAAGAGATTATATGAGAAAAAATCTCATTTCTACTTTACTTCAGCTTTCCTTTTTGCTTTCTTCCTTCTATTTTTCAGCAAGTTAAAAAAATTTTTTAATCAATTACCATAGTCTGAAATGCCACAGATGATAACCATCAGCATTTTATTAACTTTTAAATCTCCCCTTTTTGAAGTCACTATAAATAATTTTCTCGCCACTTCGAGGGGGTGGGAGGTGGGATACCAGGTGGTGGGTATTATAGAGGGCACGGCTTGCATGGAGCACTGGGTGTGGTGAAAAAATAATGAATAATGTTTTTCTGAAAATAAATAAATTGAAAAAAAATAATAATTTTCTCATAGACTTGGGTGGTGTATCGTAATCTCATTGGGTCAAATATACTTAAATTATAAAAATATTTTATCTAATTACCAGTTTTCTAAAATTATAGAATTTTCGAGCTGGGAAGAAAATTAGAGATTACAAACCAGCATTAACACTGGGTATATAACTCTCACTGTCCAACCTTTTCAGTCTCTCTAGTAAAGAACAAATTAGTATGATTTAGACATTTCACTCTTTGCTATACATACATGTGTGACTAAATTTTTCAAAGCTCAAATAATTTCAGTTTAAAAATTTGTGTAGGGATAAAATATTAGAGGTAAAAAAATATGCATCTATGCCAAGAACTCTCTTCCTTGCATTTATAAGTGACTACTTTATCTTCATTGCTCCTTTATAATACTATTTGACAATTGAGAAGATGATAACTTTAAGGTATTTTGTGTTTAATCTTCAACATGTTGAACACAGAGGTGGTGGTCCTTAAATTGAGTCAAAACCTATTGACCACCACCTCTGTTTTAAAAGCTGACAAAATGTGTTTGCTATAGTTGGTGGAAGAGCATTGAGCTCAAAAGTCAGGAGATCTGCTTGGGTTCTAGCCTCACCTATGCTACCTGTTTCCTCATGTCTTAGACAAGTCGTTTAATCTCTCTGGCCCTGTGTTTACTGATCTGTAAAATATATCAGTCACACTCAACTCTTTTCTGGGTTTAGGTTAATTTGTGTATTATGAAATGCATGATCTCATTCTAAATATTGGCTTTGTTTTCTTTATTTTCTTGAAAGAAATTTACCACAAATGTTTATCACTTTGCCCTTACGTCTATTTCCACTGCCCTCTTTGTTCGCATGTTCTCATAAACTGCCTTTAAATACATTGCATTCTTTGTCTTGGTTCAATATCTGTCTCTCCCCTTCACTCCCGCTTGTATCTTGCCTTTTTTTCTCTCCCTCTAGGACCTTCCCTTTCCTCTTAGGAAACATCTCTCCACTAAAAAAATCGTGACAGAGGTCCATTTCTCTGCATGTTGAGGAACACTGCCTGTGAGTTGTCTCCCTTCACTGACAGGGAGAATAGAGGGGTTAGGTGCATGGGCTCTTGAGCCTGGGTGTGTATCTGGTTTTTACCACCCACTAGTTGGATGATCTTTACCTCAGTTTCCTATTCGGCAAAATAGGAACAACAGTATTACCCAGATATCACTGTGAATCTTAACTCAATCAAAATAAGTAAAGCTTTTAGTATAGTGCCTGTCTTATAAGAACTTGATCGATAAACGTCCACGATTATTGCACGCACTCTGTGGACCCTCATATGGTGGTAATCACTTCAGCACAAGCTAGAAGAGGAAAGGATAAAGCTGAGGCAATGGAATAGCTCTGGGTACATTCAATGGTGTGTTCCCACAGTTTGATGCCTTTTGTGACAACATTCTGTATTTCCTACACCTTGCCCTTTACTTTTCATCCTATTCGGATGTAAATGTTGGGCAAAAGCACAATGAAGAGGAAGACTGGCACAATTTGTGGGTGATGTACCTTTTATTTAATTTGCAGGAATGGCTACCTAATGGCAACTTTTTCCTCCAACTAAATTATCTGTTTGAAACTTGATTTTGTTTTGTTTTGTTTTGTTTTCTGCCAGCCTTTTGAACTGGTATGCCATAATTATTATACTCTAGAACATTAAAGAAAAAGCCCAAGAATTGTCCTTTGGGCAGCTCTATTTATTTAATGCTCCATTTGAGAAATAGCACTGGAAAAAACTGTTCTTAGCAAAGAATGTTAATTGATGAAAACATTTCTTTGCTAACAATCTAAGGGAAGCAATCTGTTCTTAGCTCTTCAAACCACAAAATAGATTTAGCCATTCATGAACAAAAGCCAATTATTTATTTTCAATACTACCTTTAACAAGTCTTTGTTTTTGATAATGGAGCTCTCTTTCTATTCTCTATAGAAGCAGGTTTTAAAAATATGACTGCTCTTTTAATAATAAAAAGGCAGCTAAATCTAATAACAAGATTGTCATTTGGGTAAAAAACATAGTTTCCACCTTAATATTCAACTTTTGAATTGAGCTTTTTAAATGGGGAAGGGCTTATCCATTGTGATTAAGGAGTCTATATACCTAATATTCTGTAGAGCTAGCATAACAAAAGTCATGTAAAAAAAAAAGTACAAGAGATAATTCTGACTGGTGAGAAGCCAAAATTTTATAGTGTTTAGAAAATTATAGTACTGTACATACTTGAGGAGCATGGAAGATACTGAATCTGGTTCAATCAATGAGCATTTTACTTTTCCTCATGGTTTTCTAGAGAAGAAGGAAAATGTTAGTACATGTACTTATCAGGTCATACATATTTTTGAATCTCAAAAAGAAATATATGAACAAAAGTAGAAATTAGAATTCCCAATCAAAGGAGGTCACTTGGCAAAAAATGTGCTTTTTAATAGAACATCTTCAGCAAATTTTTATTTCAAATACTAAAATAAGAAAGAAAGTCACATATCACATGATCATTGCAAGAAACTGATATACAACTCAATAATAACAGCAACAGCAACAAACAAATTAAAAATGAGCAGAGGAACTAAATAGACATTTTTCCAAGAAGATATACAAATGGCCAGCACATACATGAAAAGGTGCTCAATATCACTAATCATCATTGAAATATAAATCAAAACCACAAGGAGATATCACCTGACATCTGTCAGAATGGTATCATCATAAAGACAAGAGATACGTATTGATGAGAATGTGGAGAAAAGAGAACCCTTGTGCATTGGGTGGGAATATAAATTGGTGTAACATGAAAAACAACATGGAGGTTCCTCAAAAAATTGGAAGTAGAATTACCATGCAATTCAGCAATTCCAATTTTGGTATCTATCTGAAGTGCAAAAATATCTCGAAAAGATATTGCAAGCCTTTATTACAATAGGTCATTGCAGCATTATTTACAACAATCAAGATATGGAAACAACCTAAGCATCCATCAAGGGCTGAATGGATAAAGATGTTGTATATGTGCTGCCGAAGCCAGCACTGAATGGATAAAGATGTTGTAATACACACACACACACACACACACACACACACACACTGAACTATTATTTAGTCATAAAAAGGAAGGAAATCCTGCCACATGGATGGACCTTGAGGGCATTAATGCTGAGTGAAATAAGACAGACAGTAAAAGATAAATAATGTACGATTCTCATTTATATGTAGAATCTAAAAAGCCACAATCCACAGATGCATTGAATAGATTGGTGGTTGCCAGAAGCAAGGGTGAAATGGGTACATTTCAAAAGGTACAAACTCTCAGTTATAGATAAAAAAAAACTCCAGGATGTAAACAAAATTGTGACTAAAGTTTAAAATACTGCATTGTGTATTTGAAAGTTGCGAAGAGATTAGATCTTGAAAGTTGTCGTACAAATACACAAAATTTCTGTGTGAGGTAGTAGATGTTAAGTAAACTAATAGTGATAGTCATTTCACAGTATATACATATATCAAATCATCATGTTATAAACCTAAAACTAACACAATGTTGTATGTCAATTATATTTCAGTAAATGGAAAAAATGGTTAAATGGTAAATTTTATATTTTATCACAATAAAAATTTTTTGTTGTTATCACTCCTACTAGCAAAAAGAAGCTACAATTACATAAAAAAATAAGGAATTCAATAGATGTTCCAAGATATATAAGGTAATTAAATTCTGTGATTATTTTGCAACCTTCTAATTAGATGTTTCTGATTTATTTTAGATTTTTTTGTGTGATATTTAGTTCAGAAATGTTAAGGTTAATATAATTAGTTCTGATAATCTCTTCATTCTGCTCCTTATATATTGTACATTTAGAGTTTTCACAGTTTAATTTGGCCAGTTGATAGCTCTAGAAAGCAAAATCACATTTTTAATAGGACCCATGTAAGAGATGTTTAACATCTCCTTAGTTTGTCCAAACTTGGTGTTGTATGCTAATTCACTCACCTCAGGATTATAATACTTCAGATTTTGTTCCAAGTTTTCTTAACATGAAATCTTTGGAGAGTCTGCTTATATAACACATAGGAGGTGGTTCTCATTGTTGAGCATATTGCATTTACTTTTTACTAGACTACTGAACATCCGTCAGATAAAACCACTCAGATATGAGCAATGTGAAGTAGATTTGTAGTCATTTTTATTTGCACCATAATATCTAACATTTATATAGCATTTACTGTATGCCTGACACAGTTCTAGGCACTTCATGTATATTATTTCATTTATCTCTATAAGAACTATATGAGGTAGGTATACTATTATTATCTTCACTTGATATTAAATTATGGCACAGATAAGTTACTTCGCTTGTCCAAAATCACTCAACTTCTAAATAGCATAGGCTGGGATAGCATCTTTATTTTTTTCCTGTTTCATATTTCTCCTCTCTATCAATATTGAACATTAGAATGGAGATGAGTCATTTCATTTTAAAATCAACTTTAATAAGATATAATTTACATAAAACAAAATATACTAATTTTAAGAGCATAGTTTGATGAGTATTGATAGACCATTCATCCACATAAGCACCAATAGAATCATTTCTATCACTTCAAAAATTTTCCTTACTGGCCCTTGCCAAGCAACAATTGGTCTGCCTTTTGTCATTATACATTAGATTTATTTCATTTAAATGGAATCATACAACATGTACTCTTTTGTTTCTGACTTCTTTCACTCAGCATAGCGATTTGAGATGCAGCCATATTATATATATATATATCATTAGTTCATTCCTTTTTATTGGTGAGTAGTACTGTATTATATGTATGTGCTACAATTTGTTTAGTCATCTACCTATTGATGGACTCTTGAATTGTTTCAGTGGTTATTATAAATAAGCTGCTGTGGACATTTGTGTACAAGTTTTTGTGTGGGCATATATTTATATTTCTCACGGAATTCCTGGGTCTTATGATAAGTTTATGATTAACCGTTTAAGAAACTGCAAAAGTTTTCCAAAGTAGCTCTACCATTTTATACACCCATCAACAATGTATGAAGTTCCAGTTGCTTTATATTCTGGTCAATACTTAGTTGTCAATATTTTAAATTTTAGCTATTCTAATGTGTGTAATGGTATCTTATTGCGGTTTAAATTTCCATTTCCCTGATGTCTAAAGATATTGAATATCCTTTCTTGTGCTTATCGGACATGTGTAGATCTTCTCTTGGGAAGCATCTGTTCAAATAATTTACCTTTTTAAATTGCTTTCTCTTACAATTATAAGTTATAAGGTATTTATATATTCTGGATTCAGGTTGTCGGCTATATGTATCAAAGATACATACACGTTTATCATACATCAGATATGTGTACCCGTTACATATATCTCCTAGTGTTTTCTTTGCAATTTAAGTTCCTGAACAGTGTCATTTGAAGAGCAAAAGTTGTAATTTTGATTAAGCCCACTGTTTCTATTTTTTAATTTATGGCTTGGGCATTACTGTCTTATCTGAGAATTCATTTTCTACTCCAAAGTGATGAAGATTTAGGTCTGTTTTCTTCTAGAAGTCAAATTTATAGAGACAGGATACAGAATGGTGATTTCTAGGGGATAAAGAGGACAACAGTGGGGAGCCAGTGTTAAATGAATATGGAGTTACAGTTGGGGGAGGTGAGAAAAGTATGGAGATGTATGGTGGGGATAGTTGCACAACAATGGGAATGTACTTAGTGCCGCTGAACTATACGCTCAAAAATAGTAAATTTTATGTTATTTTTATCTTACCACAATTTAAAAAATCAACTGACCATATTTGTTGATTTTATTTCTAGACTTTCTTCTCTTTCATTGTTGTATGTTTATCCTTATGCCAAAACTATAATATCTTGTTATTTGTACTTTTTATATAGTCTTAAAATGAGATAGTGTAAGTTCTCCAACTTTGTTGTTCCTTCCCAAAATTATTTTGGCTGTTCTAAGTCTTTTGCTTTTCTGGATAAATTTTAAAATCCGATTATCAAGTTCTATTTTTTAAAGAAGCCAACTGGGAAGTTTATTGGGATGGCGTTACTTTTTATATTACTATGGGTAGAACTGACGATAATATCAGTTTAAGAAGTGAATATAGTATATCTCTCTTTTTTTTTTTAAGATTTTATTTATTTATTTGACAGACAGAGGTCACAAGTAGGCAGAGAGGCAGGCAGAGAGAGAGGAGGAAACAGGGTCCCCACGGAGCAGAGAGCCCGACATGGGGCTAGATCCCTGAGATCATGACCCGAGCCGAAGGCTTTAACCCACTGAGCCACCCAGGAGCCCCTTTCTCTTTCTTTCTTTTTTTTTTTTTTTAAAGATTTTGTTTATTTGACAGACAGAGATCACAAGTAGACAGAGAGGCAGGCAGAGAGAGAGAGAGGGAAGCAGGGCCCCCGCTGAGCAGAGAGCCCCATGTGGGACTTGATCCCAGGACCCCGGGATCATGACCTGAGCCGAAGGCAGTGGCTTAACCCACTGAGCCACCCAGGCCCCCCTCCCCTTTCTCTTTCTTAATTTAGATTTTCTTTAATATCTCTTGGGACTATATTATAGTTTTTAAGGTAGAATTTCAAGGTCTTGAATGTATATTGCTATACATTCCTAAGTAGTTCATAGTTTTGACACTATTTTAAATGGTATTTTAAATTTCATTTTCCAACTGTTCATCACCAACATGTAGAAATACAATTGAATATTGTATATTATTCTTATATCTTGTGACTTAGCTAACTTGCATTAGTTTTAGTAGGTGTTTGTTTTGTTTTGTTTTGTATATTACTTGATATTTTCTATAGACACAGTATGCTGTCTTTGTTTTTTTTTTTATTAATATATATGTATTATTTGCCCCAGGGGTACAGGTCTGTGAATCATCAGGCTTACACATTTCACAGCACCCACCATAGCACATACCCTCCCCAATGTCCATAATCCAGACACTCTATCCCTACTTCCCTACCCTCCAGCAACCTTCAATTTGCTTCCTGATATTAAGAGTCTATTATTAAACCATAAGTTTGTCTCCCTCCGTATCCCATCTTGTTTCATTCCCCCCTGCCACCCCCCATGACCCCCAACCCTGCCTCTCAAATTCTTATCAGATCAGTATGTCTTTGAATAGAGATGGTATTAGTTCCCCTTTCCAAAGTCTTGGCATTTTGTGTCATTTTTCTTTCTTTATGTGTACTTGTGAAGATGAGAACAGTGTTGACTAGGAGTTGCCAAAGGATACATCATTGCTTTGTTGATTGAGAATGAAAAGCACTCTCTCTTTTACCATACAGTATTGTTATAATTGAAAATTTCTTACTAATGCCCTTTATCAAGTTAAAGAAGTTTCTTTGTATCAGTTTGTTGAAATTTCCAGTCATGAGGTAATGTTAAATGTTGTCAAATATATCTGCATCTGAAGATGATCAAAGAGTTTTTCTGCTTTATTTTGTTAATATCCTTAATTTAATTGATTGATATTCAAATGTTAAATGAATACTACATTCCTAGGATAAACACCACTGGGTCAAGTGTACTATGCTTTTAGATTCAGTATGCTCCTTTAAAAAGAAATTGTCTGTTTTTGCTCCTGAGGAATATTGGTCTTTAGTTTTCTTTCCCTGTAATTTCATTTTTGGTTCTGGTATTAGGGTAATGCCAACCTTTTAAAAAACTTGGGCTATGAAACTATGGAAAGAACCTAGATGTCCATCAACAGATGAATGGAGGAAGAAGATGTGGTGTGTGTGTGTGTGTGTGTGTGTGTGTGTGTGTATATCACACATATATATACAATGGAATACTATGCAGCCATCAAAAATGAAATCTTGCCATTTGCGATGACGTGGATGGAACTAGAGGGTATTATGCTTAGCGAAATAAGTCAATCAGAGAAAGACAATTATCATATGATCTCCCTTATATGAGGAAGTAGAGAGACAACATGGGAGTTTTGAAGGTTAGGAAAAGAATAAATGAAACAAGATGGGATCGGGAGGGAGACAAACCACAAGAGACTCTTAATCACAGAAAACAAACTGAGGGTTGCTGGGGAGAGGGGGTAGGGAGAGGGTGGTGGGTTATGGACATTGGGGCAGGTATGTGCTATGGTGAGTGCTGTGAAGTTGTGTAAACCTGGCGATTCACAGACCTGTACCCCTGGGGCTAATAATACATTATATGTTAATAAATAAATAAATAAATAAATAAAAATTTGGGCTATGTTCCCTTCTCCTTTAATGTCTGAAGGAGTTTGGTTAGCATTAGCATTATTTATTCCTTAAAATATTAATAGAATTTAACAGTAGAATGGTCTGGCCCTGAAGTTTATTCCTTCAAGAGGATTGGGAATTTTTAAAAAATCAATTAATGTAAATAATTTGATAGATATAAGGCTATTAAGGTTTTCTATTCCTCAGTGACCTTTGATGATTTACATCCTTCAGGAATTTGTACATTCCATGTATGTTGTTGAATTTCTTGGTGTAAATTTGTTTATAATGTATTCCCTTATTATGCTTTCAAGGTATATATTGTCTGTAGTGATGGCCCTTCTTTCATTTCTGATATTGATAATTTGTATCTTTCTGGTTTTTGATCAGTTGGCCTTTTTGATCTTCTCATCTGCCCTGACCCCTGCGCCCAAACCTGACGCAATTCCAGTGTTTCATATACCTCCCACCATGTCCAGTTGTGCTGGTCAGAAACCAAGGAGGAATCTTAGACAGCTTCCTTTCCCTTATTCTTCTGCCATCCCCAGCTGTGCCTCTGTAGTCTCTTTGTCAACAGATCTTACCAGTTTTACCTCTTAAGTTGTTTTGACTCCATCCATTTCTAACCCCTGCCACTGAATTTAGCACAAGCTAAATATAGTCTCTCACCTTAATTACAATAACAGTCCCTTAACTAACCTCTGTATATCCCCTCTAACTATTCACCCAGTACTTCAGGCTAAAGTGATCTTCCAAAATGCAGATCTACACATGTCACCTTCTTCCTTGAATATCCTCAGTGGAGTCTCATTAATTTTAGATAAAGACCCAAATCTTAAACAAGACCTAAAAGGCCTTTGTCTCCATCTCTTTTTTTCTCACCATTAGACCTCTCACTCTGTGTTCCAGCCGTACTGAATTTCTTTCCATTCTTGGAGATGTCACATTCCTTCTTGCCATAAGCTCTCAACATTTGCAGTTATCATTCACCTTCAAATCATACCCTTCTCCAGGTTAATTCTTATTTATCTATAGATTTTAGCTCCTATCACCTCTTCAAGAAATATGCACTTTGTGAAAGCCTTCCTTTACCTTTAAACATGTACTTTGTGTATACTTAGATAAAACTAATTATGTCACCACCACTTTGTCCCCAGTGGAAATAAGCTTCATGTCTTCAACAGTAAGCACTACATAAATATTTGTTGAATGAACAAGTCAATGATTGCCTTTTTATTTTTATGGGATCATGAGCATGATAGATCGTAAATGAAAATTTGTTGACCACTTTATGAATTATTACCTAATATACATCATTTCATATATTCTGAGTGACAATTTATTTATAGCCTCTAAAAAATGAGGTTCATATCTCATTGAAAATAATAGCATAGAAGAATTTAATTTCAAGTAAACTTTCATTATGAGGGCAAGTTTTTTTTTTTTTTCTTTTTAAAAATATGGTTGAAAAGTTCACCCCCTGGTTGCTGTTTGCCATTTGTATTTCTGGCAGGGAGGGAAACAAGACCTACTTTCAAAATATTTCAGTCAGTTTTCAACTGTACATATTATGTATTTTCACAAAGAATGCAATAGTATCTAGTTTCTAGTGAGGGAAATGGGCTTATAGAGGTAGTTCTAATATCTCTCCCCTCTCACAAACACATACTCTTGAGCACCATGGACTTAAACTGCAATGCATTTTCATTGTTCAGCTTAGCTACCATCTCATGTGTTGCTAATCCTGTGTTCAGTATCATGAATCTTCAAAACAAGTATTCTAATAGTGTAACATGCATTAGTAGTACTATTTTACAAACTAAAAATTAAGTGAATTATTTAGAACCATAATTAGTAAGTGCCAGGGCCAGGATCAACAAGCTCCAAAACCTATACTGTTTCTGCTACTTCTTCATGAGCCAATGCTTGATTATATCATGGAAGGTTGAGAATTGACTTCAAATTTTTTTGCTCTTTTTACTTTATGATATCAAATTTATTTAAAGGATTATCTTGTAAAAATGTTTTCTTTAAATTTCTATGGCTCATTCTTAATATGACCTTTCTATAATGATTAAATTTTCATAGTTATTTCATGCCTTTATTATTAGGCATTGTGATTTTCAATTCTTTGGAAATCAATAGAATTATTTTGATACTTACTTGTTTCCAATTATTAAAAGCTAAGTAATTAAGCCTTTTGCTCAATTAGTTAGAACATGATCTTGATATTAATCAGCATAAAATTCTATTGACCTTCTGCAGAGAAACCTATCTGAAAGCTAACACTAATGCTACTTCTGGCTCACATTTGGGGTATTATCTACTCTAGCTGTGAAAAACAACACACAGAGCCTTGTTTATATTCTACTTTTATATGACCCTGGAAAAAAATGGAATGAGCTATGATTTTTATAATTCCTTTCATTTTCTTAAAAGTTAAAATGTATGTTTTCTGTTAGGGTGCATCTATTCAGTTGCTAACTCATTCATTCATGTGACATTTATTGAGTGCTTCTTACCTGCCAGGCATCATTCTAGGAGATACAATGATGAAGAAGACAGACAAAATGTTTTTCCCATAGAGGTTCTATTCTAGTGGAGAGAAATGGACAACCAAACAACAAGTAATGAGAACTGCTGCTCAGAAAATATGCAGGCTATTCTGATAATGAGGCTTGGGGAGGGTATGGGAGATTTATTTTGGACAGGATGATCATATAAAGCCTTTTTGAGGGGAGGTAACATTTGAACCAAGACCTGAACTAACTATAAGAAGGAGCCATCCCTTTAGAAAGCTGAAAGAAATACTTTCCAAACAGATGCAAGAGACCTAGAGGGAGGAATGATCTGGGGATGTACTGGGAACAGAAAGAAGGTATTGCTAGAACGGAGATTATAATGCTGGAAAAAGAGTCAGGGGCCAGATCATGAGGATGTCAAATAAACCTAAAGTTACCATCAGTAACTTTAAAGTTACTCTAAAAGTTTTCAAAGTAACTCTAAAGTTTCTTCAGAAATAACATTTTTGATATTATTATATTTGCCTTAAAATTAACGTTATCTCTCTGAAACAATTCATTAGTTGAAACATATCTTATCATAATATTTCAAATTGACAAGTTCTTTAGGAATTATGTAGTCCAATCTCTTATTTTATTTTATTTTCTATTTTTTTAAAAGATTTCATTTATTTATTTGACAGAGTGAGAGAGCACAAGCAGGCAGAGCAGCAGAGGGAGAAGGAGAAGCAGGCTCCCCACTGAGCAGGGAGCACAATGTGGGGCTCGATCCCAGGCTCCTGGTATCATGACCTGAGCTGAAGGTAGACACTCAACAACTGACCCCCAGGCACCACCAGAAATCAGTTTTTAAGAAAACATTCAAACAAAACTTTCAAAGTTTTCAAAATTTATGGCATTTCTATGGCTCTTTGTTTTCCACTGGAAAAAAAATTTTTTTAAAGATTTTTTTTTTATTTATTTGACAGAGAGAGAGAGGGAACAGAAGCAGAGGCAGTGGGAGAGGGAGATGCTGGCTTCTGGCTGAGCAGGGAGTCCGATTTGGGGCTCCATCCCAGAACCCTGGGATCATGACCCAAGCTGAAGGCAGACGCTTAATGACTGAGCCACCCAGGTGCCCCTGAAATATTTTTAAAATAGTAAATTATCATAACTTAACCAGTATATAGGAACCTTTTTGATTTAGGATCGCACGTGGTTTTTAAAAATCATTGATCACATTCTTATTTTTTTTTCTAGTTTTGTTTTCAGATTTTATTTATTTATTTCAAAGAGAGAGAGAGCATAGGCAGGATGAGTGACAGAGGGAAAGGGAGAAGCAAACTCCCCAATGAGCAGAGAGCCCCTTTCAGGGCTCCATCCTAGGACCCTGGGATTATGACCTGAGCTGAAGACAGACATTTAACTGACTGAGCCACCCAGGCAGCCTGGCCACATTCTTACAAGAACAGAATAATTCAGACTTTGAATTAGTGTCTATCTTTCATTTGACTTTCATTGTACCATCCGTAGAGGTTTTTAACCTGGTGTTCTTTCACTCCAAGGGATGCACAAATGGGCTTCAAGGTTTTATTAACCCTCTGGAAAGTTTCACATCTTATATGCTTATGAGTTTCATTTCAGCTCCTCCAAGAAACAGACATCAAAAAAGATTTAGACAATTTATAGGAAAATGCCTACCTATGGAGGATAAAGGAGAGAGAGCAGGAATAGGTAACAATGAGAGCACAAGATAGGTCTGACATCTGTGAAGGGAAAAAGGGAAGGAAGAATTGGGTAGAAAGTCTCAAATGCCAGTACCGTTCCAAGAAAGCGTCAGCCAGGCTGATGGGGAATCCCCATGGAAAAGCTGCTGAGTTAAGGTATCTTGTGTCCAGCAGAAAGGCACTGCCACTAGTGTCCTGCCATGCTCAGTTATTGGCTCTAAGCATCCCCAGGGGAAGTGTGGTTTTGCTAAGAACACTATCGTGAATCCAAGGGGGCAACAGCTGGGGCTGTCTATCAACTCTGCTCCTGGCAGCAGTTCTCTGGAAGAGATTAAGTGGTGAATTTCCAGCACCATCTCACTATGCTTATGTGTGTTCCTTTGGGGAAAGCATCAGTGGCTCTTGTCATATTTGCTAAGAGGGTGGGTTCCTCCAAAAGTTCGGAACCACTGACTGTTCTGACACCCACCTGATTCAGTTGTGGCCCTCAAAGAATGCAAATTGGTGTGGCCACGTGGAGAACAGTATGGAGGTTACCCTAAAAATTAAAAAAAGAAGTACTATATGATCAAGTAATTTTACTACTGGCTATTTACCCAACGAATACAAAAATACAAAATCAAAGGAATATATGCACCCATATGCTTATTGCAACATTATTTACAATAGCCAGATTATGGAAGCAGCCTGTGTCTATTGATAGATGAAAGGATAAAGAAGATCGGGCATATATACGCAGAATATTACTCAGCCATAAAAAAGGAATGGAATTTTGCCATTTGCAACAATGTGGATGGATCTAGAGAGTATAAAACTAAATGAAATAAGCCAGTTATAGAAAGACAAATACCATATGATTTCACTCATGTGGCATTTGAAAAGCAAAATAAATGAAAAAAGGGGGGAAAAGAGACAAACCAAAAAACCCAGACTCTTAACTATAGAGAACTGACGGTTACCAGAGGAGAGGTGGGTAGGGAGATGAGTGAAATAGGTGATGGGATTAAGAGTACACTTATCTTGATGAGAGCTGAATAATATATGGAATCATTGAAACATACTGTATACTTAAAACTATTATAACACTATATATTAACTACATTGGAACTAAAAATTACAAAATAATAAATGTGGCCCTCAGCAACCAAAGTATGGACTCAAATTTATTACTAAAAGTCAATAAGCAGGAATTATCAAACCACTGAAAATTGGCTTTGTTCCCATTATTTCTTCATGAGTGACAGAAACATACTTTTCCTATATATGTTTACCACAATCAAAGCAACTAGTGTGAGAATATGATGGCAGGGCTATAAGATATGGTGTGTACGATCCTATTTTTCCTTAGGGGAAGCACTAAAGATTCAGAACATGGATGTTGGAGACAAAACTTCTCTGGGTGCATAATGTGGTTCTGTCCCTAATGAGATACTTGACCATGAGTAAATTACTTCTCTGTGCTTAAGATTGCTCATTTCTAACATGGACATGCCTCCTCGGATTGTGGGGCGGATGCAATGAGATCATCTCCAGAAAGCGCCTCATACAATGCCTGGCACACACTATTCCTATGGTGATAGGCCCTTGGGGGTTGAGCACTGCAGTATGCCTGCTTGAGCAGATTCAGCAATCTTTAAAACGTGAACTTAGGGATGAATGAATACATGAAGCACTGATTCTTAAGCTGCAGAAGGATCCCTTGAAGAGTGAGCTCTTGTAAAACATTTGAAAATTATTCAGTTGAAAAGTACTATCTCTGGTTTGTAGTATTTGAGGAGATACTACATTCTGTTTGTGTACTTATTTGTATTTTTAATTTAGAAAGTGAATATGCATTTCATTTTTATAATTTTATGCCCAGTTCTTTAACACATCTGCATTTTAAACAAATTTAGAGCTATAAAGGTGATATTGCGTAGAAGAAACCTTATCATACTTGCACTATAGATCTTTACCTTTCTTGATGAATCAATCGTTTTCTGTTTAGGTGACACTGCCTTTCCTCCTTTAACAACTTCCTGAATTCTCTCAGCCTATTTTTTTCTGTAATTCTTTAATTACCTATCTCCTTGGTATAGCAGCTTTTTACTATTCCTGGCATAAGCATTTTTAGTAGAGTGGATATGAAAAAAGGTTAAATAGGTATTTGAAAGGTTAAGTAAGCATTCACAAATTATTTAGTCTGGTGGTTGGCAAACAAAAGCCCAAGGGCCAAATCTGGCCAGCAGTCTGTTTGTGTAAATAAAGTTTTATTGGAATGATGATTTTTAGATTACATATTGGCTGCTTTCATGCCACACAATGGAACTGAATAGTTACAATAGATACTGTAGACCACAAAGCATAAAATATTTATTATCTGACCTCTCACAGAAAAAGTTTGCCAACCTCTGATTTAGTTTACCCAAAATTTTGAAAAGCAGAGTAAACATAAAAAGTAGATCTAGAACAGGATAGCTTCTTGAGGGTAGGGACTGTGCCTTATTCATCATTTTACCCTTAGTAGCTAGTCTAGAGCCAGGTCTGTAGTAGATATTAAACAAATATTTGTGAACTTGAACTGATTGCATTAATTAAAAAAATTAAATACTTAAAAAGAAATTGCCTCCCAGTATTTTTTTTATTGAAGCTGGCACTATAGAATAAACTAGCTGGGCTTGTGCAGTAGAGTGACCATTATAAATAATTTTCCTGGGGTGATTTGTAATACATTAGAAAAACATTCCTTTTGTGAATAAACTATTAGTTTAATGAAATAATATGTTTGAGAGAGAATATTTGATCCCCTGCTGCTTCTTTCAACTTTTGCTTTTTGTACTAAGATTCCTTTCATAATTTCTTAATACTGTAGGCATGATAATTCATCAAATTCCTAGACTCACATGCATGAAGCTCTCTAAATATTTCAGTAAATGTATTATAGTACCTGGTTTGGGAAAATTGGGTAGAAAAGCCTTTGTATCTGGTTACAGATGAATTACAAAATTAATACTTGTTATATTACTATAAAGGTAAAAATGTTCTAAGCTATTATAATTGATTAATCATTTGTATTCAAAATTTCACAAAGAAAGTAATCTAACTTTAAATACATGATACTTTTTAAAAACTAGGGCACAGGCTTCTGTGATTTTATTTTCTCAGTCCATTTGGTTTTGTGTAATTAACAAGGACATTAATTAATAGGAGCTTTCAAAAATTTCCATAAAATTCTTGTTGATAAGAATCATCACTTCAAAAAAATTTCCAGGGGGAAGGGATGAATAGGCAGAGCAGAGAGGATTCTGCGGGGCAATGAAACTATTCTGTCTTACATTTGTTCAAACCCATAGAATGTACAACACCAGAAGTGAACTTAGAACTATGGGCTTTGAATGCTAATGATATATCATATGAATGTAGGTTCATCAATTATAATAAATGCACCACTCTGGTTGGGATATTAATAATGGTAGGTATTGATAATGGCTTGTTTGCATGTTTGGGGGGCAGGGAGTGTCTGGGAAATCTCTGTACCTTTCTTTTAATTTTGCTGTGAACCTAATACTATTCATGAAAAAATAAAATATCAGAAAAAAAGGAATAAAAAATTCTTAGGCCTCTTTCCTCTAAATTCTGAATTAGTATGTGTAATACGGGGCCCTAGACTTCTTGTTTTCTAGTTATAAGCAACCCAAGTGATTCACATAATCACAGAATTTTAGGAAATGCTACTGTAAAGAATTCCTTCACATTTTTCTTGAACATGGATGAAGTAATATGGGCTTGAAAGGCTTACCTGGACCTAAAATATCCTCCCACCAATAATGAGACCATTTTAATGTTAACACATAGAATTTAATATTTGCACTTAAAATAGGTTAAATACTAGTTAATTTCACCAATTATTTAGAGTGAAGTTCTTTTGATGTTTCAGTCACTGACACTCCTTCAATATTTTAAGCTTATTTGGGTCACAGATTCCCTCTGAGAAGTTGATGAAATCTGTGTAATCTCTCCCCAGGAAAATTAACACAAAAAAATTTTGCATCTAATTACAAGGTTTTTACTAACCCTGACATATAATAATGGACTCTATCCATGGGCCAATTTAAGGTCTGGTTTTTATTGGATCCCCTTTATTTTAAATTTTGCTCTACCTCCAGAAGCCTTTAACCTTAATTTTTTTTTTTTCTATCAGATGTCATACAGCCAAACTTTCATAATTGTGTTGGCATCCTGATTGTATGTATCTCTCTTTTCAGTTAAATAGGACATAAACTGTCATTGTAGTTCTTTTGTTTACCATGTCCTTTTAAAAAAATTCATGTGTTTTTATACAGCTGTGGATTTGGAGAATGCTATTTATGTAAAGAACAAGAAGTCGACAGTTTGATGGAGGAATGATAGAGGGATAGATACCTTGAGATTGAGTGACTCCTGATAGACCATGTGATCAAAAAGAAGACGCCTGGGGGGAAAGCTGCGGTAATCAGGAACCAGCAATGAAAACCATAGGGCCGACTGGAGTAAAAGGGGTGAATTCAGAGGAAGCTGACAGGATAGGCCCTTGATTCCTCCCTAGTTTTAGAAATGAGAATTCACTGAGGGATGCAAACAGCTTGGGTGGCAGATGGCTTCTGAGAGAACTGTTTCAACCCGAATTTGAGCATTGTATCAAAAACTCAGGCAGAAAGAATCTTGTTTTCTTCAAGGTCTTAGGGATAAAGTTGACAGGGAGAGAGAGGGGGAAGAGAGGAAGAAATAGTGAATGGGGAAGAGAGGGGGAGGAGAAGGGAGAGAGAGGGAAGTGGGACAGGGAGAAAAGCAGACAGACAGAGAAGTACAGGAAAGAAGACACTCTTATTTTAAACTGGACAAAACCAGGCTCACTGATACACTGGAAATGTAATCTGTCTACCTGGCTATAACCTCAAGCGTGTACTTGAAAATGACTTTCCGAGAGTGTACATTGTAGTAGTGTTTTATGTCTCACTGTGATAGGAAGAGTATCAGAGAATACAGAAGGGCCAGTGTCTCACCTTTATGTCAGATAATGACTCGGGGCTCACAGTAGCCCACGGGACACTTTTGTGTAAATCAGACAGATGCAGCCCCATGCCACGGCATGTGGTTTAGCAAGCAAGCACAGTCAAGACTTCAGCCACCATTTCTCTTCATTGCCAAAACCTCTTGGGTAGTGAACTCCCTGCCCAGCCCTATGTGTCAGCCCTGTTACAAAGAACTGAATTGCTCCTTAGGCTTCAGGCAGTAGAGAGGACAAGGAGAGCCTTCATAACTGTGTGAAGACATTTCAGACCTCAGCCAGAGCTTCTACAGCATAGTGATTTTTATCTAGGGTTCCAGCTATCTGAGGAACTGTGAATCAAGGTAGCAAGGTCACAGATCAAGCTGGTTTGGGGGAGATTACAATGAGAAATCAAGGAGGAAGCGCTGGTCCAGCCTGCCCCATCATACAGAACCCCTGGCAATCAATCCAGAGGCAGATGTTTCAGCCAGATTGCTCTCATAGTCAGAAAGTAGTTAGAATTTTCATGTTTTTACAAATAATCATTGAAATAGTTTCAGAAGTCATAACATTCATAAATATAAATTATAAAACACACACACATACACACACACATACACAATTCATATACATGCTTTGTATATACATATATTTATGAACCCTAGCCATTCTTCCATGTGATTTACTTTAAACTATTACAATATCCAAAAATATACTATCCAATAAATGCAATTATTATAAATAATTCCTATTGTGTCTACTACAACAAAATATGAAATATGTAAATAAGGAAGTCATTAACTTGCCTGGGGAACACAATTGAGTCTCACTGAACTGCTAATTTAATGTTTAATGCTAATCAACTAAACATCTAACACATTTTATTCATGTAAATGATTAAGTTTAAAATATTTTGCACATATTTCCAATATTTTCTTCAGTTTTTCCTCTGCTTCTATCTCCATTTGCAAATTCACTGAAAATATGGGTAATAAGAGATTGCTAATCAAATGTGAATTGTGTCCATGTGTTTTATTGTCTTTGTATGAATTACCCTTATAAGGCTGGCCTGTTTTCCTCATTTAGACTTGCTCATCATCATCTGTTGTGACCAGTAAAGTTTATAGTTGTAAGAGGTAGGGAGGTACTTTTTCTTCCTCTATGTTTAAATTGTTTCATTGTTTGTAGATTCAAAACAGTCTCTTTAAGACTTTTTACTTAAAAAAACAAAGACTTTTTACTTTTTAAAAACCAACAATTTTAAAATTCTTTTAGTTTTAAAAAACATTTATTTATTTATTTATGTATTTGAGACAGAGTGAGCGAGAGAGAGAGAACATGAGTGGGGAGTAGAGGGGAAGAACAGAGGAAGAAGGAGAAGCAGACCCCACGGAGCAGAGATCCCGACTCAAGGCTTGACCCTGGGATCATGGCCTGAGCCAAAGGCAGACACTTGACCAACTGAGCCACCCTGATGCCCCAAAATTCTTTTAATTTTTTTAATATTGAAAACTTGATATGGTTCAAAAATTAAAATGATGCCAGAATGTATGCGTGGAGAAATCCAACCATTATTCCATTTGGGGTCCCATGTTCCTCTTGCCTCATACATAATCATTTTTAGTAGTTTTTTAATCTTTTCTGTGTTCCTTAATAAATACGCAAGAAAACCCAAATATGGGTTCGTGTTTTTCTTGTAGTCTTTCAAAAACAGGCAAAATTTAAAAACTCTTCCTATAATGCCCCTTTTTTCAATTTTTAAAAAATGTATTTATTTATTTTCTCTAAGAAGGAAAGTTACATTATATATTGCTTACTCAGAATATTTATATTAATTAATTAAAATTTAAGAATTAAATTAAAAAAATTATTTATGGGACCCCTGGGTGGCTCAGTAGGTTGAGGCCTCTGCCTTTGGCTCGGATCGTGATCCCGGGGTCCTGGGATCGAGCCCTGCGTTGGGCTCTCTGCTCAGTAGGGAGCCTGCTTCCTTTTCTCTTTCTGCCTGCCTCTCTGCCTACTTATGATCTCTGTCTGTCATATAAATAGATAAAGTCTTCAAACAAAAAAACACAAAAACAAATTTTATTTATTGTTTTAAGTAAACTCTAGCCCTTCCCCCGACATGGGACTTGGACTCATGACCCTGAGATCAAGCATCCCATGCTCTACTGATGGAACCTGTCCAGTGTCCCCAAAATATTGATATATCTTATACTACTAGCTTGTCAAATCAAATTATTAAATTTGAAAACACCTCACACATCTTTTTCTTTTTTCTTTTTTTTTATTGAAGCATAGTCGACACAGTGTTACAGCATAGTGACTCGACAGCTCATTCCAAGGATAGCTACACTCTATCACCATCCAACACTATTACAAAACCAGACTATATTCTCCATGCTGTACCTTTTATTCCCATGACTTATTCATTCCATAACTGGAAGCCCGTGTCTTCTGTTCACTTCACCCATTTTTCCCATTCCCATTCCCCAGCAGCCATCATATATTTATAGGTCTGTTTCTGCTTTAGGTTGGTTATGCAATTTTTAAAAGATTGTATTTTCCTTTTTAAAGTAATATCTACATCCAGTGTGGGGCTCAAACTCAACCCTGAGATCAAGAGTCAAATATTCTGCTAACTGAGCCAGTCAGGTATCCCTGTTTTGTTTTTTAGATGCCACATATAAGTGAAATTATGTGGTATTTGTCTTTCTCACTCTGACTTATTTCACTTAGCGTAATACTCTCTGGGTCCATCCATATTGTTGCAAATGGCAAGATCTCATCATTTTTATATGGTTGAGTAATATTCCTGTGTGTATCATATATATATGTGTGTATGTATACACACACACACACACACACACACACACACATATATATATATAATCTGCTTTTATCCATTCATCTGTTGATAGACACTTGGGATTCTTCCATATCTTGGCTATTGTAAATAATGCTGCAATAGGCATAGATGTGCATATATCTTTATGAATTAGTGTTTCCATTTCCTTTGTGTAAAAACTCAGTAGTGGAATTCCTGCATCATGTGGTACTTCTAGTTTTAATTTTTTTAAGAACCTCCATATTGTTTTCTACAGTAGATGTTCCAGTTTACATTCCCACCAACAACACATGAGAGTTCTTTTTTCTCTATATCCTCGCCAACATTTGTTGCTTCTTGCCAATTTGATGTTAGCCATTCTAACTGGTGTAAGATGATAACTGATCGTGGTTTTGATTTGCATTTCCCTAATAATGAGTGATGTTGAGCATCTTTTCACATGTCTGTTGGCCATCTGGATGTCTTCTTTGGAAAAATGTCTATTCAGGTGCTCTGCCCATTTTTAAAAATTGGATTATTAGTTCTTTTGGTGCTATGTTGTAAAAGTTCTCTACACATTTTGCATATTCACCCCTTATTGGATATATCATTTGCAAATATCTTCTCCTATTCAGTAGATCACTGATGGTTTCTTTGCTGTGCAAAATCCTTTTATTTTAGGGTAGTCCCAGTAGTTTATTTTTGCTTTTGTTTCCCTTGCTTCAGGAGACATCTAGAAAAATATTGCTAAGGCTGATGTCAAGGAAATTACTACCTGTGTTCTCTTCTAGGATTTTCATGGGTTCAAGCCTCACATTTAGGTCTTTTTTTTTTTAAAGATTTTATTTATTTATTTGACAGAGATCACAAGTAGGCAGAGAGGCAGGCAGAGAAAGAGAGAGAGGGAAGCAGGCTCCCTGCTGATGTGGGGCTCGATCCCAGGACCCTCGGATCATGACCTGAGCCGAAGGCAGAGGCTTTAACCCACTGAGCCACCCAGGCACCCCTCGCATTTAGGTCTTTAATCCATTTTGAGTTTATTTTTGTGCATGGTATAAGAAAGTGGTCCAGTTTCATTCTTTTGTATGTAGTTGTGTAGTTTTCCCAACACTTTTTATTGAAAAGGCTGTCTTTCCCCCATTATATGTTCTTGCCTCTTTTGTCATAAATTAACTGATTATATAAGCATGGGTTTACTTCTGGGCTTTCTATTGTGTTCCATTGATCTGTGTGTCTGTTTTTGTGGCAGGGCCGTACTGTTTTGATTACTACAGCTTTGTAGTATATCTTGAAATCTGGGATTGTGATACTTCCAGTTTTGTTCTTCTTTCTCAAGATTGCTTTGGCTATTCAGGGTCTTTTGGTGGTTCCAACAAATTCCCATAACAAATTCCCTTTTAATATTGCTACTAATTTGTTTGTCAGTTGGTAATTCACCTTTTCTTTGCAAAGAGGGCTAATGAAATCCTCTATATACACATTCACAAGCTCTCCATAAAGTTATCAAAATTAATGAGATGATTTTAGGTAAACATCTATTGATTGCACTCCTATAAATTTCTGAATGGATTAGCTAATTTGCTATAAGCACAATGTTTGAGTTAAGGATGTCAGAGAGGAAGCTGGTCCTCTCTAGTGACTGGAATGTTTTGGTGCACTATCCAGATTACAGCCTTCCTGGCCTGATTATTTGGATTATTGCTGTGCTATTTCTTCCCTAATTTAAACATTAGTTCAATTTTTAGCATAAAAGCTATGCCAAAAACACCACATGGGAAGATATATATGGACCTAAGGAATGGTTAAGAATGTTTTATGATAAATGCAAATGTTAAAAACCCTTAATTTCAAAGTGTTGTGTAAAGTGGTGTTGCAAAAAAGCTTGACCTGTTTAAATTAGAATGCTAGAAAACATTTTGATACTGACAGTAGTCTCTGGTATCATACCACCAGTTGATTACAAAACTTGAAATTTTAATTTTTATTCATTTTTTATTAAGTTTTTCATTTTATTTCCAGTATTGTTAACATGCAGTGTTATATTAGTTTCAGACATACAATATATTGACTCTATAGTTCCGTACATCACTCGGTGTCCATCACAACAAGTATACTCCTTAATCCCCTTCACCTCTTTCACCCATCTCTCCACCCACCTCCCCTCCGCTAACTACCAGTTATCCTCTATAGTTTAGTCTGTTTCTTGGTTTCTGTCTCTCTCTTTCTTTTTTTCTTCTTTGCTTGTTTTGTTTCTTGAATTCCAGATCAGTGAAATTGTACAGAATTTGTCTTTCTCTGACTTATTTTGCTTAGTATTATATTCTCTAGCTTCATCCATTTTGTTGCACAAAACTGGAAATTTTTCATTAATCTGAGTCTTTCCTTTGCATAGCTAGGTAGTTAGGCATTTTCCTTTACTAATGCAATTTTATATTTCACGTGTCTCATCACTAAAATCTTGCTCCTAGTCTATAGTTACAGTATTCTATGCTACTAAACTGTGCTGTACAATGATTAGATTGACTTTCTATCCCTGCCACCATATGGCTAATAGAGCTCCCTTTCAATCTCAAAAGTGTCTTGGCTTGAATGAGAAATTATATGATCAGCCTATGAGATTTCTCAACTCTAATAATGGCTAACCTTTAATGGACATCTGCTGTACACCAGGCACTGTGCTAAACTCTTCACATATGATTTCATTTGTAACTGCATATAGTGTAACTTCCAATAGGCAACTAGTATTATGATACTTATGTTACAAAACACAGTGGAAGCTAAGAGGTTAACTAATTTACTCAAGTTCATGCAACTAATAACCCAGGAATTAGGACTTGAATTCATCCATCCAGTAACTATTTGATATTAAGAGTGTTTTTAGGGTTAGCCTGTGGCCACCAGTGTGCAAGTTAGTTTGGCAGCTTGAATTGCTGGGGCTTAAATTTATTCAGGCCATTCATCGGATAAATAAATAAATTAGTTCTTTTTCTTTTTCTTTTTTAAATAATTGCCAGAGAAAAACAATAATTTTTTTATTTTATTTTTTTTTTTGGACACAGGACCAATAATCTTGGCAGTGTTTTGTTACAATGGATTTTTAAATTTTGTGCTAGATGTCATTTAATTGTTCAATTTGATGGGTGCATTAGGGACAATGGTTCACTCTTCTACCTTAGAAAAGCTGCTCTGTCAGGTTTGTGAACAGCTTATTGTTTAGTTCACATAAAGGTCAGTAGCTCTAAAAATATACACTTTAATGGGTGATGTAATAGATATTTTATATGTGTTGCAGGTGCTTTCCCTCAGTGGTTGAAATGAGTACCTTTGGGCCTTCTGGAGAGAAGATCCATGTATGTGTGGCATGTAAATATGTGTGTCTGTATGTCTATGTGCACATGCACACCTTGTTTGCAAGCCCCATCTTCCCATCTTACAAACCTACATGCTGGATTCTTAAATCCCTATCTTATGAAATATCAACGTCTGCCAATCTATTGTGTATCATTGGATTTCATAGGCATTTCATCTAATTTTGAAAGGCAGACTTTGGGTCAGAAAAAATGAAAAATAGGTTTGTGTTGAGTTTTGTTTGATTAAAAAAAAATTGTATCAATTGATTCAGTTTCATTTGGCAGCCTTACAGGTAACTTCAGCTTCTGCATCTTCAAACTGAGCTCAGCTTTTCCTGGCCTAAGAGACCATTTCTTTCCTTTTGTTTCTTTTCTTAGCTTGATGAAGTGTTAAGATTTGATCATTTCAAAACAGACCATTTAAGAGTGAAAAAACCACATTGTTTAGTTCACTGGACTGGGTGCCTTAGAGACATGATCTATTCTCAGCTCTGGAAAAATCTTTTAAAGCAAAATCACATGACCTGCAAAAAAAAAATTACTCCAGTTTGAGATAATACATTTTACTTTCTAATCATTGTTGAAAGCATAGTATTAACTGGAAAGTCCTTGGCAAACTTACACTATCTAAACAGGCAAGATCCAAATCCTGGCAGAGAATATTCCTTTGAGTTACATTTTCCTACAACTTTTTAAAGTCTCTTCTTGACTGTAATCCTTCATTCCGACAAGAATAATACAAGATTAACCTATCCATTGGGAGGATAAAGATATTTTGGATGAAGTTACTATAAATCCTGTATGGAAATGTTATTACATTGTAATCTCCAATTCCATTGGTCTGGGATGGGTGGTGGTAGGGAAATCGGGTTACTTTGATTTGTACTTGGAACTGTTGGTGACACCCTAGAGAAATTGATCTTCTTAGCTATGCTGGCCCAGTCTTTGACAGGTCTTTTTCTTGGCCTTTCTCTTCCATATTCAACCAAGGCATATCTATCTGCATTCAGACAAACAAACAAATAAATAAACAATAACACAAACTTCCTTAGGCAAATTAAGAAAACTATAAAGGAAAAAACAAACCTGGAAACCACTTGGTGATCAAAATAAAATTTCTGAAGACGGTGCAGCAAGCAGTGCAAAGTAATTGGTTTCAGAAGAATTAAGCTCTAGCAGTCTTCACCATTTACTGATTTTGTGCCTTTAAGCAATTGATTTAATCTCTTCTTCGCTATTCATCTGTAGAATAAGAGGATACTATATCCTATAGCTAGTCTGGAATCAAATGATAAACATGAAAGTACTTTGTACAAGATGGATGTTAGTTGTTGTGTTGGTGATGAAAGTCCTGCCTTGGGGCTGTTAGGTACATTAGGTACACAGCCTAGTTGTTTTTCTCCACTTTGTGGAAGCCCTAAGGAGAAGTAATTTCTGACTGTGTGCCATCACACATGGTGAAATTCGCACCATCTACATGATCTCCCTTCTCTTATAGTCTTGTCTTTGGTTTTCTAGCTGTACTCTCCCACTCCTCCATTGTTCTGCCTCAGTACCTCCTCCCCAGAGAGAAAGGCTTGTCTTCCCTGGGTCAGTACCAACTTGTGGGTACCTCCCTCACCCCTCTGGAGCTTTCTAGCACCATGTCTTTAGAGGTCCTTTTCCCCATTCTGGTTCTGTCTGCTGGATTATTTTATCTAAAACGTTTCTTACAGGGATGGGGATTTTGTGACACATTCTTGCCTTTGCTCACCTGGGCTTGATCATGAGTCTGGCTTGCTGGTGGTCTCACTGCCTTTGAGATTAGAAGCTCTCTTACTTCATCCCATGGCCCATTTCATTGTGCTCTTGCATAGCATTAGACAGAAACTGCTCTTTCCCACTTTTGAAAGCCTCCATGTTCCCTAGGGCTTTCCAAACAATTTCAGTTTTTAGCCTGTGAAAACAGAAGTGTGAATGAAGTAAGCCCAGAAGTGTGTTTATCCTTCTTGACAAACACTAGTATAGTAATTGTCATGGTACTGCTACTAGCAGTAATGGTGAGAGTCACAATAGCAGCTGTCCTCAGCATTGTCCTCAGCATTGTTGTCACTGTGGTAGTTAACATTTTGCCCCTTTTTACAGCCAGGTGTGAGGAAAAGCTCTTCTTATGCATTATATTACTTAAACATCACAATAGTGGGGCGCCTGGGTGGCTCAGTGGGTTAAGGCCTCTGCCTTCAGCTTGGGTCATGGTCCCAGGGTCTTGGGATCGAGCCCTGCGTCGGGCTCTCTGCTCGGTGAGGCGCCTGCTTCCCCTCTCTCTCTGCCTGCCTCTCTGCCTACTTGTGATCTCTGTCTGTCAAGTAAATAAATAAAATATTAAAAAACAACAACAAAAAAAAACATCACAATGGTTCTGTGAGATGAGCCAGTTACTCGTTCTCTTGCACACTTGAAGAAACTGAGGCTCTGAGAGGTAAAGAAACTGGCCCAAGGTCACAAAACTAGTAATCTGGAGAATCAGTATTCAACCCAGATTATCAGGTTTCAGAACCTGAATACCCTACTGCGTACCATGGACTATGCTCATTAGCTCTTGTGGCAGAGGTCACTAACTCAAATGTCCATAGGAACTAGGCCAGAATTGAAAATTAGTGGGGAAAGCGTAAAGTTAGCAAGGAAACAGTGCAAGTTAGATGACTAATGGCAACTGACATTCTTCCCCCATGTTGGGGTGCTACAAAGCATGACAAGGACCGTGGCTAACTGGAGAACATATGTTCTAACTAAAAAAGCTAACTGCTGCTTACTCCAGCAGTTGTTTTCATTAGGGAATAAGCCTTGAAACATGAATTTTTTAGAAGATTTATTTATGTTTTTGAGAGAGAGAGAGAGAGAGAAAAAAAACACACCAGTGGAGGGAGGGGCAGAGGGAGAGAATCTCAAGCAGACTCCCCACTGAGTAGGGAGCCCAATACAGGGCTCGATCCCATGAACCTGACTGAGATCAGGACCTGATCCAAAACCAGAACTCAGATGCTCAACCGACTGAGCCACCCAGGCCTCCTGGAAATATGAATTTTTTTTAAAAATGATGGAAATATAGATTTTATGACATATTTCCTGACTGTTAAATGCTGGCAACTAACTAACTCAGATAAAAAACCTAAACACAACTCTGTGAAGGTTAAAGTAATTATGACTGGGGATCAAATTTGGCCTGGTTTGTAACCTCTCTTAGGAGAAGAATTTTGCAACATTCTAACCATTTCAAAGAGCTATGACATGGTACAATAAGAGATGTTTTGTTCCCCCTTGGGTAGTAGTTAGACTTTCCTTGGCCACTCCATCAACTATTGCTTAACAAAAGACTGGCAACCCCCCAGTTTATCACATTTTGTATAGACACCAAAAGAATAGCACAAAGAACAGTAGATCCTGTTTTTGTGTACCTACTGTGTTCCAACAAACACTTTATATATGCTCTTTTATTCCTTTTACTCCCCAAAGTAATCCTGCATCACAGGTGATGAAAGAGGTCTGGAAATCTCAACAGTAATAGCAACAGCGTTGTGCCCAAGGCATTCCTCCAGCTGGGTACAGTGTGGGTTTGAATCCATTTATACCTTTGTCCAAAGCCCTTCATCTTGCTGCTCAGCTCTTACCTGCTTTTCTAGTGTTATATCCCAAACAGATGAGCATTATGCTGGAACTCAAGCATGCGCAACAGTGTTTCCATGTGATTTTCAGTTTCACTGGGGGTAGTTCCTCAAATCAAAATTATCTTTGCACACTACTGAAGTTCTTCCATTTCACTTTATCATGCACCTTGAAATTCTAGCCTTTAGAGATACTTTTGTGTTAACAAGCATGTTCCTTAGAAGGTCTCTGCTAAAGTAACCATTGTTTCAATCATGTGTTAATGTGAAATTAATTAGAAAATATTCTTCAAACAACTAGCTGAGATCTTGGGATTTTCCTAGGACAACAGGGGAGAAAAAGGGGCTGTTCTCAGGTATGGGTCACTGTTCAGGTGGAGGAACTGCTTGGAGTAACTTGGGATAGGCTCCTAGTCTCAGGGTTAGGCTTCTGGCTGCCCAAGAAGCAGGAAAGCAGAAATGCAAGTTTGTTAGCTACTTCACTTTTTGCCTAGAGCTATCCCTTCAAATAGATGAGACCATATTATTGCTTGGTGGTTTTTATTCCATTACATTTATGCTACAAGAATGCAGCACTTTTATACTCTTGGTGAGCATAGCATAATGTATAGAGAAGTTGAATCACTCTGTTGTATACCTGAAACTAATGTAATATTCTGTGACAACTATACTCAACTAAAATTTAAAAAGAGAGAGAGAGAGAGAGAGAGAGAGAGAGAATGCACCATTTTTGCTTTGATAGATTTTAAACATCTTTTATACTTCTAAAATAAAAAATATAATCTTTAAAAAATTGGGGTTTTGGTTTTTTTGTTGTTGTTGTTATTGTTCAGATTAAGGAACCCAGTGAATAATGAAAGAGAAATCAAAGCTGAAGAAATAATCACGAAATGGCTGTTTCTAAGGGAGAAGATTATGATGGATGTTTTATGTATTATTTGAATTTTTTATAATAAGGTAACTCATTTTAGAAGAAGAACAAACAACAGAATTACATTATTGAAGCATAGTGAAAAAATTCTTAGTTGTCAAGGTGTGGTAAGAATAAGGTGGTCAAGTTTTACTGCTTATGAGCTAAATCTGGAATTATCTTAAACGAGAGGGGCCCTGGTAAGGGTGTAGGACACATGAAAGGGAGCAGCAGAAAAGCTGACTTTCAAAGTTTTTCTCTCTCTTTCTCCCCACTCCTAGAGCCTTATGGAGTGTGGGTTTTCCCAGATCTTTTTTCCTTCTGCAAGCAAAAGTGAGAAGAATTGGAAGAATTCAGGGTGATTCGATGCTAAGAGCTCCCTGACATCTGCTAAGCCTTAGGACTGCTATTTATTAGACAGCTTTGCCCAAAACATCCCCTTAATGTAGAATTTTCTCATGCTTCCTTGCAACACAAATCTCTTTTCTTCTTTATGGCTATCCCAGAATATTTCTATTTTCTTTCCTTTGAGAAACCAGTTATAAAATATAATTCTTTTATTGTGGTTCAAATGCAACCTGGGATCCTCTACTGAATTTCCGAGTTATTTGTTAGTGGCATTTTTTGCTTTGGTTTAACTATAGTATATTGTCTTTCTTCGTAAGTTTGCATTTTCCAAACATAGAATAGTAATATTTTTTCCAGCTTTACTGAGACATAATTGACAAAATTATAAGACATTTAAGGTATGATGTGATAATTTCACATAATAAGAGTGGTGTTTAGGGACACCTAGGTGACTCAGCTGGTTGAGCAGCTGCCTTCAGCTCAGGTCATCATCCCAGCGTCCTGGGATCGAGTCCCACATCGGGCTCCTCGCAGGGAGCCTGCTTCTCCCTCTGACTCTGCCTGCCACTCTGTCTGCCTGTGCTCGCTCTCGCTCGCCCTCTCTCTGACAAATAAATAAATAAAATCTTTAAAAAAAATAAAAAGAGTGGTGTTTAAATGTATACATAGATTAATGAATAGCTAAGTTTTACTTTTTGTAAATAAATTCAAAGCTGGTAGACAGTGATAGGATACAGTTCAATGATAAGGACTTGTTCAGCTATTTGGACCTAGACATCTCTCATTGGTCAATCCCCAGAGTCTCTTAGAGGTTTTGAAGAGTAACAAGGCTACAAAGAGGAGTACCTGGGGCTTGAATTCAGAAAGCTCTTTAGCCATTAATGGCAAAGTGATCATTATATCCTTTAAAATCAAATTTATTATGTAATTATTCCATTTGTCTAACCCACAAATAACTGGTAGAGGAAAGGCTTTTATGGATAACTGTTCTACTCTGTGATATTCCAGGAGATAGGACTGATTTATTTGGTTACCAAGAAAGCAACTCTACAGCTGTGTCTTTTAATATGACATGTTCCTCAGTGATTTCTCTTTAAAAATCTATCCACCTCTGTGATCTGCTCTCTCATCAGCTCATCTATTTAATTTTGGCTGCCCTTTTCTAAATTGAAGCCATCAGTGTTCTTGGCACCAGCAGATTTCTGTCAGCCCTCTTCTCATCCATTATTTCTGTCTATATCTAAGGCTGCCCACTTGGCCCCCTTACCTGTAGGCATGCAGAATTGCTTGCTGGTACTCCTCCAAACATGTCCTGCTCTTTTGCTCCCTGATTTCAAAAGCTGTGTCTTCTGAGGCCTTCTCTCTTCATATACGTGATGAAACCACCTTACTGCTTTTTAGCAGTCACCTTACTTGTCTCCAGCCCTACCTCTGTCCGCCTTGGCCTTCCACCTCAAGCGAAATGAAGCTGTCTGCCCTTTATGCTCCAGTGTCTTGGATGTCAGGATCTTTGTCTCACTCTGCAGGCCAGTGTTCTTCCAGATGGAGGACAAATTGACCCCATGCTGGAAAGTATAGGAAGGCAACATTAATCTTTTTATATTTATTTTAAGTCTAAGGAAATAAAGTTAACTTTTCTTATCTTTAATGCATGGATACATCCTGGTACTTTCACTCAGTTCCCCCATTATACCAAGTTTACTCTAACTCATTTCCTCATATTCAGCATATTTTGAAATGCTATAAATTACTTTCATGTGGTTTTAAGTGAACTTATCGATGTTAACTTGTTTTATTTTTTAAAACAAAACTAACCTTTATAAAATGGGCAAATGCCTTAAGTATATTCCTTCAAAACCCCTGGATTCTTAATGATATTTGTAATGTAGGTACAACAAGTAACAAGAAGCTATCAGAGTGGACTCTTCTGTATGTCTATGAGGACTTCCTAGGCAGCAGTATGGCATGTGGCTGTATACAATAATATGCAGGGGCCCGGCTGTCAGACCTATTAGAAGTAAAAACAGTAACAGTAGCAGCCTGATTGTATTTTGAAGAAGACTTAAATTATGAAGATCATTTATAATACAGATTTACTTTGGGGTGCCTGGGTGCCTTGGTTAGCTAAGTGGCCAGCTTTTGATTTCAGCTCAGGTTGTGAACTCAGGGTCCTGGGGTTGAGCCCAGTATCCTGGCTCTGCACTCAAGATCTGCACTTGAGGATTCTCTTTCCCTCTGCCTCTGCCCCTCCCTCCACTTCTGTTCTCTCTCTCTCTCAAATAATTAAATCTAAGAAAAAAATAAATAGGGGGGTGCCTGGGTGGCTTAGTTGGTTAAGCATCTGCCTTGGGCTCAGGTCATGATGCCAGGGTCCTGGGATTGAGTCCTGTGTCAGACTCCCTGCTTGGTGGGGAGTCTGCTTCTTTTTCTCCCTCTGCCCTCCCCCACTACTCCTACTCTCTTTCTGGCACAGTCTCTCACTCTCTCTCATGAATAAATAAATAAATAAATAAAATCTTTAAAAAGAAAAAAAATTTAAATTAAAAGAATCCATAGATTTACATCAACTATTGCTATGTAGGAACATTATCCTAAGGGTTTATTTTGCCCTGCAATATTAGATGAAAGGAATACAATAACAGTAATAACCTATTATAGTTGTGATAATTTACAAATAGTAAATATCCATTATTGACAGGATATAATAAAAATTTTATTAAGAGTATGGATTAGAAAAGTTGAGAGAACACTATCATGAGCTTAGAGACCAAATGCTCAAAGCTATTAGAGGATAAAGACTGTGTCTTCCTCATCTTTGTAGCTCCAGCACCTGGCACAGTGACTGGAGCATAGTATATGCTCAGAAAATAAGTGAGGAATAAATCAATGGTAGAATCAATGCAGAAAGGTGAATGCTTTGCAGAGAAACCCAAATCTTTTCTTCTATTTTAAGCTGGTACTGGTACAACCTCAATCTAGAGGTGAGAAACCAAGATGAAAAAATCAGATGAGTCAGATGAAGGAAGTAGATTTATGTCTGAGTACATGCAGTGAAATGATGACCCTGTAATGTGAATATGTCTGGTGAGGGCAGCACTTCCTGTCTCATGGGGAAAGAGAGACTGCCAGTCAAAGGAAGGAATTTGGGATCATTCTCCTGTGATTTTATCTTAAAACTGAACCTCATTGCTCAGATTCAAATCCAGGTCTTGCCCTCTCCCACCTTCTTCTTGTGCCTTGTTACTGTAAAGACTTATGGAACTTTGAAATACTCACCTGCATTCCTGAATGATTTTATTTGTCTCTACTATGGTAACAGTCCCCAAAGTATTTTCTGATAAATGATTGCAACTATACTTATATAACCCTGCAAGCCCAGGCTTGTCCTTCAGTATAGTGGCAAAAATCCTTCAAATTCATTTCGTGGTATTACACCAAAAATCTCACCTTAGGACTTAATTGTTTTACTATTTAAGGATTAGTTATCCTTAGAAGATCTTGGTTTGTAATAAAGGAATTCTTTAATCATTTCTATGCATAAGTAATCATTTTAAGTGCTAAGGAAAGTAATGTGGGCTAGCAATTAACATGTTTTCAGAAGTAAAGAAAGATATTTTCTCAATATTTTAAAAGAACAAAATGGTTTCAATAACTAGTATAAAATAAAGCCTCATTACTTTGTGGCAAATGTTTAATTCGTCTCTGTCACCTTGATTAAATGTTCTATGAGATTTTAAGGTAGTTATAAACTGAGCTAGTATGTCTTAAGACTGGTAATATAGGCATTTCACAAATAATATTGATCTTTTAATTAAGTGTTCATGATAAATATAGAATATTCATTTGAGCACTAATATTTTTCATTGCATTATTATGCAAGAGTAGCAACCATCAATAGTGAGGAAAGCTTGCTTTCTGTAATTCATTGCCCATGATCACACCAGGCCATTAGTAAGTACCATGAAAGCAGGGAGCAATATGTCTCTTTTGTCTACTGTAGTGGACCATATGTGTAGTACAATGGCTAGCACTTAACAGAAATCCAATAGATATATGTTGAATGAATAATGCAATATGCGTAGGTTCATCCCTGACACCAACCACACATTATACCCATTTCTGTCTAGAAAAACAAGTCTCAAATAATAGCTTCTAGGGCAGGGAGTTTCAGTTTTGGATCTGCAGAACATTGATGTTCTGTGGAGATGCTGAGGGGTTCTGCAATCAGTAAATTACTTTCTGCCAAACTTTAAATGGCCTGAGAATATTTGTCAGGATTCTTAATTACAATGGAATATAGCTTAAGCAAAACAAAACCAAAAACATTTGCTCAGGAATACAACAAAGATAGAACAAATGAAGCCAACGAAAGGGCAAGATTCAGTGTTTGCCTCAGAAAAACTCACCACCTCCATCTCTCAAGATGTTGGCTTCATATATGCTCACTGCAGACTGGTTTCTATTAGTAGGAAACATAGCTTGTGACGGCTGTTAAGCTTTATGTTTTAGAAGTTTAGTCATGGATAAAGACTGACTTTTCAGGCTTTCTTTGGCCTTAAGTTTAAAATCTTGTAAAAGGAATTTTGTTTACCAAAGAGTTTGGTATTGAAAACGGTCTGAAAAATTTTCGCTCTAAGCAATTAATTTGCAATCCCACTCCTCTTATTCTCCTGATTTTATCCCCATCTGCTTTCCCTCAGCATCATTTTCCTCTTTGTGAACTTGGATGTCCCTGCCTTGTCTTTCCCCTTTCTTTTTTTTTTTTAAAAGATTTTATTTATTTATTTGACAGAGAGAGATCACAAGTAGGCAGAGAGGCAGGCAGAGAGAGAGGAGGAAGCAGGCTCCCTGCCGAGCAGAGAGCCCGATGCGGGACTCGATCCCAGGACCCTGAGATCATGACCTGAGCCGAAGGCAGCGGCTTAACCCACTGAGCCACCCAGGCGCCCTCCCCTTTCTTAACTCTACCCCCTGGCATGTTTGGTTTTGAGATTTCCTCTTCCTCAGGCTTGATATGCCTTTGAGTTCTTCTATCCTCTTATCTTGAGTGACGACTCCCTGCCCAGGGAATCCCCTTCCAGCTTTCTGTCTGGGAGGAACTGAGCATATAATGTGCAAGTTTCAAGAGTACACATACCATAACTGTATTAAATCTTCCTGCTGCTTTTAAAAGGTTTTCATTTAAGGACAAAGGCAGTTATTTTATATCCACTGTACTCCCAAGCAGCATGTAAATAGGGTAGAAGTTCTTAAAATAACTTCTTTTGTAAAGTGGGACACCTTCAATCCTCAGACAACTAGAATTTTCTCTGAAACAAGTACTCAGAAATGACCTTGATTGGTAAAGAGGTACATGCATATTGAAGCATAAGAATGAGCAATACAGTCTTTCCTTTCTGTTCCTGGACAATTAAGGTTCCTTTTTTGTAAGCCATAGCAGAGCCTAACCTCAGTCAATGTTTGCCAGTGACATTATTTGGCTATGACCAAGGAGTTGCCAGCCAGTTTTTAGGGTAGGATATTTCACTTGGACTATTCCACTTAAACTTCTGAACTGAATTCAGAAAATGTGAGAGACTTGTCCTGGAAAAACATTTTAAATCTTGAGAAAATATTACTAATAGAGTCACAGAGCAGAATGAATCTAAGTGAGTAAGGGAGTAATCCTACGGAGTATTCTACACTGATCTCTCTGGTGAAATTGTTTTTAAATGAAAAAAAATGAAGTTGTACATTAATAAGTTTATGAGGATATGGATAAGTGCTTTTGAAACAGTAATGATCTTGCCCATAAGAGAATGTAGGTTGAAAATTGGAGTTGATCTAGGATCAGCTCAATTAAATTTATCATAATCTTCTCATGTTCTGCAGTTGATTAGCATGAATTCCATCATACATAAACTTTCTCTCTCTCTCTTTTTGTTTGTTTCAGGTGATTCTTATTTAGAATAATTGAAAGAAGCCCTGACAATTTAAACTAAAATAAAATTCATTAAAAGGCTATTTAATCTTTGTTTATATTACTTTAAGTTATAGAGAAAATGAAAATGTATTATTCTGCTCTAAGGAGTTATTGTCACACTAGAGATCACCAATATATGCTAGGAGATTTAGAAGTTTCCTATGAGAATTTAACTATTTCATGTTTTTATTTCAAACACAATTTTTAAGGGAAGAAGATAAATATGTAGTCTTTTTGGTGCCTATTTTTGTGCTAATGGATTTATGATATGTAAGTGCCAAGTGATCACCTAAGTGCCAGAGTCTACATTTTAATATATTGTTCATATCAGGATCTAAGAATCACAGAGTCAATGGACACATTTTCTGGTATTTGGGAGTATTCTTATAATATCAATAAATAATATTTTATAATATTTTTTATGCCAGATGCTCTTCTAAGAATTTTTCATATATTATCTGCCATAATCCTCATGACTCTAAGAAGTACCACTGTTATCTTCTTTTTACAGATGGGAAAATGGAGGCACAAAAAAGTTAAGGAACTTGCCAAAGACCTCAGAGTTGAGTTTTGAATCTAATATTCTAGCTCCAGAGCTCACACTCTTGAATAGTATGATATTTTCCCTCCCTAAATGGAAAAATAGGTACTATTCCCTTTCTTTGTCATTGGTCACCTATAATTATGATCACTAAAAAGTAATTACTTTTGTTAATTTAATGATAATAAATTTTAATTTCTTAGAATAAAAGGACTTCAGAAAATGTTGACTGGTCACTATTTTTTTAGAAGAGTTTATTCATTTATTTATTTGAGAGAGAGAGAGAGCAAGTTGGGGGAGGAGCAGAAAGAGGGGGACAAGTAGACTCCATGCTGAGTGCTGAGTTGGAAACCAAAGCAGGGCTTAGTCTCACAACATTGAGATCACGACCTGATCCAAAATCAAGAGTCAGATGCTTAATCAACTAAAGGACCCAGATGTGGCACTCACTGATCCTTATTTTAAGAGTATGACAGCTTATTGGATAAATTAATTTATATAGAAAATATTTTTAGAGTTAGCAATAGCAAACTGTTAAACTATAGTAGGAATAAAGTAGAGATTTCTGTTGAGGTATATTACCTATTTAGGAAGGCAACAGTGTTTTCTCTACACAAGTTCCTCTTCTCTCTCTTCCCTTCCTGAACAATCAGTCCTGAAGCCATTTGAAGGGGCAAAACAAGACTGGTCTCTGCACTAAAGGAGGAGGGAACTGCAGTGGCTCAGGGCATGGCACTGGAGCCCAAAACAGGAAAGGAGGGGATTCATTTGGGAGGGCTGACCAACCAAGATAAGGACTACTACCATGTGGAGGGGCAGCCTCATATAGGTGCCAGAACTCAAGAGTAGCTGCGGGGGGGGGGACCTATGAATGGGGGTGATCTAGTGTAGTGTGTTAGAGCTCAAGTAGGGTGAGTAGAGTGTGAATATATAAATGGAGGGCAGTCTGACTTGAGGTTTTGAAACTCTACCATATGGGCAACCATGTCCATGCAGTGGGCTGCGAAGACAGATGGGGAGTCAAAGTGAGAAAGATGTCTATTTAGAAGATTCTAGTCTGCCATGGAATATTGGTGCTTATATGGTAGTAGTGGGGTACCTGCTCTGGATTGTTGGAACCCAAGTGGGTTGAAGAGGGAGTTGGTGTAGAGAAGGAATGGAATCAGAGATGAGAGATTGGTTATATATAGAGTGTTGATGAAATAAAAATATATAAAGGGTAATGGGGTGCCAGGTATCTCACTATTAGAATAAGTTACAAAAGTAGGAAAGGAAAGAATGAGAATGAACTCCATATTGTTGTATTGCAGTTGGACATATTACTGTACATGGTGTAGTCTCTCTCTCTCTCTCTCTCTATCATCATCATATAAAAAATAATACAGTAATACTAGGGGACTTTAACAACCCCCTCACTGCAATGGACAGTTCACCTAAGCAGATGATCAAGAAGGAAATAAGGGCTTTGAATGACACACTGGACCAAATGGACTTAAAATGTATTCAGAACATTCCATTCCAAAGCAACAGAATACACATTCTTTTCTAGCACACATGGAACATTTTTCAGAATAGATCATATCCTGGGTCACAATCAGGTCTCAACTGGTACCAAAAGACTGGGATCATTCCCTGCATATTTTCAGACCACAATGTTTTGAAAATGGAACTCAGTCACAAGAAGAAAGTTGGAAAGAACTCAAACATGGAGATTAAAGAGCATCCTACTAAAGAAAGAATGGGTCAACCAGGAAATCAAAGAAGAATTTTTTAAAAATCATGGAAACAAATGAAAATGCAAACATTAACTGTTCAAAACCTTTGGGATGCAGCAAAAGCAGTCCTAAGAGAGGACTATATAGCACTACAAAACTTTCTCAAGGAATAAGAAAGGTCTCAAATACACAACCTAACCTTACACCTAAAGGAGCTGGAGAAAGAACAGCAAATAAAGCCTAAACCCAATGTTCAACAAAGTACCAGAAGTCTTAGCCTCAGTAATCAGACAAAAAATGAAATAAAGTTCATCTGAATCGGCAAAGAAGAAGTCAAATTCTCATTCTTTGCAGAAGACATGATACTCTATGTGGAAAACCCAAAAGACCCCCCTCAAATTGCTAGAACTCATATAGCAATTCAGCAAAGTGGCGGGATATAAAATCAATGCACATTAGTGAGATTGAAGAAAGAGAAATTAAGGAGTTAATCCCATTTACAATTGCCTAGATACCTAGAAATAAACATAACCAAGGAGGCATAGGATCTGTACTCAGAAAACTTTAGAACACTCATGAAAGAAGTGGAGGCAGATACAAAGAAATGGAAAACATTCCCTGCTCATGGATCGAAAGAACAAATACTGTTAAAATGTCTATAGCAATCTAGAGCAATCTTTACATTCATTACAATCCCTATCAAAATATCATAAACTTTTTTTTCACAGAGCTGTAACAAATAATCCTAAAATTTGTATGGAACTGGAAAAGACCCCAAATAGCTAAAGGAATGTTCAAAAAGAAAACCAAAGTTGGGGGTATCACAATTCCAGACTCTATTACGTAGCTGTAAACTTGAAGGTACCATGGTACTGGCACAAAAACAGTTATATAGATCAGTGGAATAGAATAGAGAACCTAGAAATAGTCTCTCAACTGTATGGTCAACTAATCTTCGACAAAGTTGTAAAGAATATCCAATGGAAAAAAGTCAGTCTCTTCAACAAATGGTGCTGGGAAAATTGGACAGCCACATGAAGAAGAATGAAAGTGGACGATTTCCTTATACCATACACAAAAATAGACTCAAAATGGATGAATGATGTAAATGGGAAACAGACATCCATTAAAATCCTGGGAGAGAATAGAGGCAACAACCTCTGTGTCCTCAGCTGCAGCAGCTTCTTGCTAGATGCATTGCCAAGGACAAGGGAAACAGAGGCAAAAATGAACTATTAGGACATCAACAAGATAAAAAAAATTTTTTTGCAAAGCAAAGGAAACATTTGACGGAACCAAAAGATAACTGGCAGAATGGGAGAAGATATTTGTAAATGACATATCAGATAAAGGCTAATATCCAAAATCTATAAAGAACTTATCAAACTCAACACCAAAAGAACAAATAATTTAATCAAGAAGTGGGCAGAAGACATGAACAGGCACTTCTCCAAGGAAGACATTCAAATGGCCAATATACTCATTAAAAAATGGTCAACATAATTTGGCATCAGGCAAATACAAATCAAAACCATGATGAGAAGCCACCTCACACTTGTCAGAATGACTAAAATTAACCACTTAGTAAATGACAGATGTTGGCGAGGATGTGGAAAAAGGGGAACCCTCTTACACTATTGATAGGAATACAAGGTGGTGCAGCCACTCTGGAAAACAGTATGGAGGTTCCTCAAAAAGTAAATAGAGCTACCCTATGATCCAGCAATCACACTACCAGATATTTACTCCAATTATACAAATGTAGTGATCTGAAGGGGCACGTGCACCCCAATGTTCATAGAACCAATGTCCACACAGCCAAACTATGGAAAGAGCCCAGATGTTCATTGACAGATGAATGGATAAAGAAGAAGTGGTACATATACACAATGGAATATTACTCAGCTATCAAAAAAAAAAAAAGAAATCTTGCGATTTACAGTGATGTGGATGGAACTGGAGGGTATTATGCTAAGCAAAATAAGTCAGTCGGAGAAAGACAATTATCATATGATCTCACTCATACATGGAATTTAAGAAACAAAACAGAGGGGGGCGCCTGGGTGGCTCAGTGGGTTAAAGCCTCTGCCTTCGGCTCAGGTCGTGATCCCAGGGTTCTGGGATGGAGCCCCACATCAGGCTCAATGCTCAGCGGGGAGCCTGCTCCCCTCCCCGCCTGCCTCTCTGCCAGCCTCTCAGCCCACTTGTGATCTCTCTCTGTGTGTGAAGTAAATAAAATATTAAAAAAAAAAAAAAAAGAAACAAAATAGAGGATCATAGGGGAAGAGAGGAAAATATAAAACAAGAGAAAAAAGAGAGGGAGACAGGCCATAAGAAACTCTTAATCAGGGCGCCTGGGTAGCTCAGTGGGTTGGGCCGCTGCCTTTGGCTCGGGTCATGATCTCAGGGTCCTGGGATCGAGTCCCGCATCGGGCTCTCTGCTCAGCAGGGAGCCTGCTTCCTCCTCTCTCTCTTTGCTTGCCTCTCTGCCTACTTGTGATCTCTCTCTGTCAAATAAATAAATAAATAAATAAATAAAAATTAAAAAAAAAAAAGAAACTCTTAATCATAGGAAACAAACTGAGGGTTGCTGGAGGGAAGAGGAGTGGGGGTAACTGAGTGATATACATTAAGGAGGGCATGTGACGGAATGTGCACTGGGTATCATATAAGACTGATCAATCAACGACTTCTACCTTGGAACTAATAATGTGCTATATGTTAATGAACTGAATTTAAAAATAGATTTATATGTATTTATTAACTTAAAAGTATTTATAAATACTTATTCACTGTAATTTTTATTAATGGAGAAAACCTTTCATCAGTTGAGAGTACAGAAAAGCAACATTTGTATATAAATAACCCTATTTAAAAAAAGTTATTTCAAAGCAAAAGAAAAAAAAAAGAATTGTGTCGTAGAAAGAGGTAGAAGAAATTATCCTCGGTTTTTAGGTCTATGGAAGAATGCTAGTTCTGAACATGGAGTTTAGAGTATCTGTCTTTGGGCTGAGAGAGCAAAGGGAAAAATTGTTTCAATCTGAATTTGTGGTGATATCTGGATGCCCCAGTTAAAAGAGTATCTCCTAATTTGAGAGTAAAAGTCTGAGAGGCTGGAGCTGAAAAAAGCTTAGGAGAAAAAAATTAATCACTTTGCATATGGTTAATTTGCTTTCAGGTTTAGTGAAGCAGCGATGTGTACATAGTAGGTCTTAACCTTGGCTAATCGTTGACATTTTGTAGGGAGCTTTTAAAATACATAAATAAAAAATATACATATATAAATAAAGTGTGTATGTGTGTGTGTGTGTGTGTGTGTGTGTGTGTGTGTGTATAGAGAGAGATATATCTATATCTCTCTCTATATATATTTCAGAAATCACCAGGAATCACTGAAGTGGTAAAAGGGAGAAGAAGCCAGTGGCTTCAAAACCTATTTTTACCATTTCTTAAAAGTATGTCCTTGAACAAGTTATTTAACCTTTCTGAGCCTCAGTTTTCTAACCTATAAAATGGGACTAATAGTAGCTATTTTATAGTATTAAAAGGGTTATAGGTGCTCTCTCAATAAAGGGAAACTTCTGTTCCCCCTTTACCCAGTTAATTAACCAAACATATTTCTTACTCTCAGATGCCCCTAAACAAAAATTATACTCTAGAATCTAAGCTGAGAGTATAATTTAACCAATTTAATATAAAGTGGATTATACATTAGAAATGAGAAGCAAGACCACACTTTTTTTTTTTGCAATTTAAGGCCTTGGTTAAGGCAGCAGAGCAGGGGAGAAGATGCAGAGCCTTGGTCTTCAGGATGCTTCTGTTGCTTTGGCAAATGGGCATGACCAGAGAGGTCGTGCGAGGGAATGTTCTCCCTCTTTTCTTGTTACCTTGTGTTGCCCAAGGACCACTTCCCACTCCCAGAAACATGCCAGGGCTCCCTTAGCAGTTGCCAGAAACCTTATTTGACCTACAGCAATGTGAGCGAGGCTAATACCTATCTTTCCATAACATAGGCCTTTAACTATAACAGCTCAAGAGAGAGAGAAAAGCAGGAATCCATTTGGTGTTTGACTAAAATTGGGTAAGACTAATAAGGGCAATTTTGTAACCTGTAATTCCTTCACTTCTAACATGAGTATGTTCCTTCCTTATTCAATACTTTTCATGTCATGTATTTTTGTGTTTTGTTGTTGTTGTTTTAAGGCTTCATAGTATTCCATTGAAAAACTACACTGTATTATTTAACCAAACCCCTAAAAAAGAGATTTTTAAATTTCTTTTAAAGTATTTATTATTATAAACATACTATAATTAAAATCTTCTTTCCTATATCTTTGTGTGTACCTCTGCTCTAGGATGAATTCCTAGAAGTGAAAATACTAGGGTTTCAATACACATTGCCAAGTGATCTCCAGAAACGTCTTAACAATTTATATTTCTTTGATGTTACACTGAAGTATCATTTTACTACATCTTTGTCATTACTGTATCATTGCTATCTTTTTAAAAGATTTTATTTATTTATTTAACAGACAGAGATCACAGGTAGGCAGAGAGGCAGGCAGAGAGAGAGATGGGAGGAAGCAGGCTCCCCGCGGAGCAGAGAGCCTGATGTGGGGCTCAATCCCAGGACTCTGGGATCATGATCTGAGCCGAAGGCAGAAGCTTTAACCCACTGAGCCACCCAGGTGCCCCATCATTGCTATTTTTAAAATTTCTGTGAGTCTGTGAGATAATGAATAATAATAATAGCTAATGCATGTATAGTGCTTACAATGTGCCAAGCACTGTTCTAGAGCTTTACATAGTAAGCAATAGGAGACAGAATACTAAGATGGCCTCCAAGACTCCTGTTCCCTGGTGTGTCTGCTTTGTGTAATCCCCAGGAGTATGAATATGCAGAGATATTACTCCTGTGATTTCGTTATTTTATATGGCAAAAGGATTTTGCATAGGCAATTTAGGTCCCAGATCAGTTGACCTGATGACAGATAGGTTATTGAGTGGGCTGCCTTTGTCACTTGAATCCTTTAAATCAAGGTTTAATGGTCAGAGACAGAGGAAGTCAGAGTTTCAAAGCATGAGAGAGATTTAACATGGGAGTGATTATCCATGGTGGTCTTGAAGTTGGAGGGAGCCACTTGGCAAGGAATGCAATCTCTAGTTGCAGAGAGTGGCCACTGGCTGAAAGCAAGCAAGGAAAAGGGGCCCTCTGTCCTATCACTGCACGTTACTGAATTCAGCCAACAATAAGAATAAGATTGCAAGTGGATATTGTCCCGAGCACCTGCATAAAAACTGAACCTGGCTGATATTTTGATTTCAACTTTGTCATATCCTGAGCAAAGAACCCAGCCATACCATACCAGATGTCTGACCTATGGAACTATGAGCTAATAAATGAGTATTATTTTTTAAAAACACATAAGACACAGGAACCAACTTGAAGAGCTATCTCCTGGCTAAACTGAAGGTAATTTGAGCATCAAAATAAATAATTACAGTAACAGGGCACCTGGCCAGTTCAGTCAGTAGAGCTTGAGACTCTTGATCTCAAGGTTGTAAGTTTGAGCTCCATATTGGGTGTAGAGATTACTTAAAAATAAAATCTTTTTTTAAGGATTATATTTATTTATGTAAGAGAGAGAGCAGGAGCTGGCAGGGGTAGGGAAGGACAGAGGGAGAGGGAGAAGCAGGCTCCCTAGTGAGCAGGGAATTGGATGTGGGGCTTGATCTCAAGACCCTGGGACCATGACCTAGCCAAAGGCAGATGCTTAATCACCGAAGCCACCTGGACACCCCTTAAAAATTAAATCTTAAGAAAACATAATTATAGTAAAGATGATAGCCCACTGAATAAAATCAATCTATAGAGATATAGGCAAAGAAATATACAAATTAAATGTTTAATTTGGGATACAGCATTTCAAAGACTTACTTTTTAATATTTATTAATTAGAAGTGGGAAAAAGTGGCAGATGCTACCTTGATTAAGTGTTCAAAATGAACATCATCAGTAATGGACAAATGGAAATCAGGTGATAGTATGCAATGAGAAGCACACAAATCACTTCTGTGACATTCCTGTCAAAGACGTATAACCTGAGTCTGTGAAGAAACATCAGAGAAACCCAAACTGAGGATCATTTTACAAAATAACTGTTCTATGATCTTCAAAATTATGAAGATCATAAAAGTCAAAGAAGACTGAATAGCGATTTCAGACTGAAGAGACACGATAATTACATGTAATGCTTAATTCTGAACTGAAGTTGTTTAGTATAAAGAACATTATTTACTATAAAGAACATCATTGGAACAATGGGCAAAACTTGAGTGGGGTCTGAGGATTAGTTGATAGTAGTGTTTATCAATGTTAATTTCTTATTAATAATCATCTTGCAGTTATGCAAGAGATTGTCCTTGTTAATAGGAAAGACATTCTTATATGCCTTTAGGAGTGATGGGGAATTAGGGCAGCAACTTCCTCTGAAATGGAGTCTTCCTTCAGAAACATAAATTTATGCTGTTCTTGCAAGTTTTCTGTAAGTCTGTGATTGTTTGAAATTTTTAATAAATTATTAAATTTTTTTAAAAATATTTTTTCTTCAGTCACTTGCAAATTTGTAAATACAGAACAAAAAGAAATTAAAAATCTATTCATACTTTTTGTTATACGGTGGTGTACAGTTCTCAATCATTTATTAAATATTCATGTAGGCACATATTCCTACACACTTTTTATAAAATTTAAATTCTTCCTATTTTGTATCTTGCTTTAAGATTTTTGTATTTATATGTAATCTATATCTCATTAAATTATCTTCTACAATATTAATTTTTAAAAATATTTTATTTATTTGAGAGAGAGAATGAGACAGAGTGGGAGGAAGAGGGAGAGAGAATCTGAGGTAGATTCTGCACTGAGCATAGAGCCCTACTTGGGTCGATCCCATGACCTCAAGATTATGACTGAGCTGAAACCAAGAGTCAGATGCTCACCCAACTGAGCTACCCAGGTGCTCCCACAATAATAATTTTTCTGGTGACATTTTTTGCACGTGAAATACATTATGTTATTGCTTAAAATGTTCAGAATTGATTTTATCATAATTGAGTGCCTCTCATCGAGTTTGTCATCTCTGTCACCATGGCAAATTAACATCAGCTAGCAATTATAAAGAAATAGATATCTTGAACAAGAAAATTAGGCAAATATTAAAGAAGAATAATGCCTGATATTAATGTATCCTTTTTCTTATGAATACTTCCCCTTGGACAAAGCCAGAAGTTATTGTCTTGTCTTCTTGGGGCAAGTTGTCTTCTTGACCCAAGAAGGCACTATTACTGATGAATATTTGACTACACACTTCTTGTCATAGCCTTGTTCCTAATGACTAAAGTCAAATAGTAAATTTATGAATATACCACAGTTTATTGATTCAACTACTGATAGAGTTTGAGTAGTTTATGATTTGGGGTTACTAGGAATAGTGCTTCTATTAACATTCTTATACATACCTTCTGATGAATGTATGTACACATTTCTGTTGGGTACATGTGAGAGTAGATTCACTGGGCCATAGTAGCTGAACTGGCAGTGAATTTTCTAAAGCAGTTGTACCAACTTATACTCCCACCAGCAATGTTTGAATGTTCTGGTTGCTCCACCTTCTTTGCAACATTTGATATTTTCTTTGTCATTTTAGCCACTCTAGTATGTTTTTAGATGTACTGAATTTTGGTTTTAAATTGATTTGCCTGGGGTGCCTGGGTGACTCAGTTGGTTAAGTGTCTGACTTGATTTTTGCTCAGGTCATGATCTCGGGGATGTGGGATTGAGCCCTGTGATGGTTTCACACTCAGCACTGAGTCTACTTGTCCCTCTCCTTCTGCTCCTCCCCTACTCGGGCACACACACTTTCTCTCTCAAATAAATAAAATCCTTTAAAAATAAATTGGATTTCCTAATGAATAAAGTTGAAGCCTTTTAATATGTTCACTGACCATTTGGTTTCCTTTTTTGTGGAATGTTTATTCAGGTGTTCTGCCTCATTTTCTATTGGGCTCTCTGACCTTTCCTTATTAATTTGTAAGTATTTAAATATATTACATTAAGTATATCTATATTCTGGATACAAGCCTTTTGTTGAATATATTATTGCAAATATATTTTCCCACTATTTATAGTGGGGGAAAAGTTGCCTTTTTACTACCTTAATGGTGTATTTGGATGAATAGAAGTTCTTAATTTTAGGATTCCCCAACTTATTACATTTTCCATTTATGATTAGCGCTTTTTTTTGGTGAACTGTTTGAGAAATCTTTGCCAACTCCAAGGTCATGAATATGTTTTCCTATGTAATCTTCTAAAAGCTTCATTTTTTTTTATCTTTCACATTTGGATCTCTAATACATCTGGAATTGATTTTTGTGAATGTTGGGAAATAGGGCGTCAAGATTCATTTTTTCCATATGACATCCAGCTATCCCAGGACCATTTATTGAAGGCTGTTCTTTGCACACTGCCGTGTGACTCACCTCTGTCATAAATCAGGTGAATATATATATATATGGATCTATTTCTTGCTTCTCTGTACTGTTCATTGGCCTATTTTTACACCCCTGTGCCAATAACACATTGTCTTAATTACTACAGTTTCATAATGGATCTTGATATATGGTACTATAAACCCTCCAGCTTTGTTCTCTTCTTCAAGATTTCCTTGGCTGTCCTTTGTCCTTTGCATTTCTATAAACATTTTAAATCAGCTTGCCAATTTTTGCCAAAAAATCTTCTAGGATTTCAGTTGAAGTATATAAATTAATTTGAAAGAATTGACATGTTTACAGTATTCAGTCTTTTCTATCATTTAAGTAATTTGCTGAGAGTTCCATAATTTAAAATTGGTGAGTTGGAATTCACTCCTCTGTAGTCTCATTCTAAAGCCAACAGTCCTCCAGAGTTCAGGTGTATCTTAGTTTTGAGAATGGGTGTTTTCATATCAATTAAATTTTAAACAAACCCCATGTTGTTGGCAATGTTTTCTACAGGAGCAGTTTTTAAAAATCTCCCATTGCATGGATATCTCATGCATCTGGTGTCTTCAATTACCACTGACAAGTAGTAGTCATATGTCAATGATCATTTTGTGTATTATAGACCGTTATATTTTGGACCAAATTACTTTGATGGTGTTTTTAAAGCCAAGTGGAAAATCTTGTGCAGCCAAATTCTTACTGTTTGTCCTTGGGCTACATGACATTTGGTCCTCTCATTACCCTCCTCCTACTCTCCTCTTGCACCACCCCAGGCAGAAAGAACTCTTCTTTCACACTTCTTTTTTTTTAAGATTTTATTTATTTATTTGGTATATAGAGAGAGACAGCGAGAGAGGGGGCACAAGCAGAGGGAGTGGGAGAAGGAAAAGTAGGCTTTCCGCTGAGCAGGGAGCCAGATGTGGGGCTGCATCCCAGGACCCTGGGATCATGACCTGAACCACCCAGGCGCCCCTTTCACTCTTTTTGTTAAAGGAGAGAAATCTATTTTTCTTCTGTCTCCCCCAGCTTTCATAAGATATTACTGAGATTTTTCCATCCAAGGACTTCCAACTTTATTCAGATAATATGGATCCCTGTGGAAGGAGAACATGAAATAGAGGAGAGTGGAAGGTTCCTTTCTCCTTTTCTGTGTGAAGAATTATGTTGAAACAAAAATTGAAACAGGAAAAGACTGACATCTCTCATTATATCTTCTGCATTCATCCCATCTGGTCACACCAAATAGATCTTCCCTTTCTCTTCTTCAGAGTGGAGCTGCTCATCCTGAGTTAGTTGCCTGCTGCCAGTGGGAATCCCACCACACCTGCCTTAGTTAGGGCCCTCCTTTGTGTTTGAAAATTACCTGCTCTACATCCTCTGTAATAAGACTTCTAACCACTTCAGTGAAGCTGATCTAAACTGTGAGTTTGCCTTTAGAGGGAGGAGGATGCCTTCTTCTTTGACCAAACTTAAGGGACCTAGAAAGTAGAAACAAGAAATGAACACAATTTTTTTCTTCCCTTGTTCTTTTTAATTTTCTTTTTCTTCATACTTTCTTTCCCTCCTTTAAACTATCTTAATTTCTTTAACCTTCTCCTTTCATTTCTTCATGCCTTCACCTTAGAGATCTTTCCCTTATACAAAAATGAGTTAATATTTCCTACCCATTATAATTTCTTCATGCATTCAAAATGTGTTAGTGCTACTGTGTTCCAAGCACTATCATTTAATGGATTCTTATAGTCCTTATTATTAAAGAGTGCTAGGGTGCCATCTTTTATTTAAAAATTTTTAAAAATGTGTAGCATTTTAAGAGAAAATTCCTCTTCAAATAGTTAATCCTTTGTGGAAAATTATTTTTTCTGGAGTACTAAAAACCCACAGATACATTCTTCTGTGTTATTTTTTTGATAGTGAAACTAAGTTTCTCAAGATTTTTCTTCTTTTCCCTTCCAGAACCACCTACGCTCTTTACCTACTCTCTTTCAGTGATGTTGAACTGCAAATGAAACTCTATTGGAGTTTTCAAATAGGAAATTTTTCTAGCTGTGATTTTCTCAAACTACTGTTGAAAAGCAACCACGTAATATTTTCTAGTATTTTATCCTATGCTGTATTGATGGGTGCTTTTCTAGAAGAATTTTTATAATGCTGTATATGGAAGGGCATCAATACTTCTTGGATGCTTCAGATTTTCCCATTCTGTGTCAGCTGGGAGTTTTGTTAGACTGAAACTTACAGAACCTGCTTGCAGAAGCTTGAGATTTATTTCTTTCATAACAAGTCTAGAGAGAAGTAGTCTATAGCTGGTGTAGCAGATTCTTGATATCATCAGTGTCCCAGGCTCCCTTTGGCTTTCTTCTCTGGGATACTTAGTATATATCTTTTATCCTAATATTCACTACATAGTCACAGATGTCTTCTCCATATCCAGTTTCATGTTCACATTTCCAGGCAAGAAGAACGAAGAGGACAGGGAAGGGATAGTACTCATATGAAGAAGCAAGTCCCATACCCCAGTTCCCAGCAGACCTCTGCTTATATCTTATTGACTGGAACTGTGTCACGTGGTCACTTAGAATCTAAGGGATAGCGAAGACAGCCAGTCTTTTAATCCTGAATAAAACTGGGTTATGCTCGGAAGGAAAAAAAGGAAGAATGGTATAATTTTCTTAGCAATAATAGTGGAATAGTGGAAAATTCCATTTAATTGTTAAACTCTATAACCTTGTTGTGGCCTTGATATTAATAGTTCTCTTTTAATGAACAAACTTGCAATCAAAAGAATGAGCAGTGCTTTTGTGACCATTAAGTAAAATTTAAAAATACTGTGTTTTGAATCATTTTGTTAAAGAAGATGTCAGAAGAAATTTCTAGTATAAGGCACAACAAATTTGTATAAAAATTATTTGATTAGGGGCACCTGGGTAGCTCAATCAGTTAGGCATCCAACTCTTGGTTTCAGCTCAGGTCATGATCTCGGTAAGGGCTGTGAGATGGAGCCTGGCCTCAGGCTCTGCACTGGACATGGAGCCTGCTTAAGATTCTCTCTCTCCCTCTCCCTCTGTCCCTCCCTGCCCGCTGCTAGCACATGTTCACTTTCTTCCCCGACTCCGCACCCCCAAGTTTAATTATATTCAAAATTAAAGCTAAAGTTAACTGGATATTTCAGGCTGGGCTTTATGGGTTGTCAGTCCTGGGAGGGTCAAGTTCCTTTGGAAGAAGACCACGTTTAACAGGTTCTGAAATGGGTGCAATTGGGTTGTTAGGCCCTGGGGCTCCACTGATAGAACCCACTGGATAATCACTTATAAACTCAAATGTAATTGTATTAACTATACAATAGATAATATAATTACTTAGAAATAAGATCTTTGGGGGTAATGTTTATTACTCTTAAGTATATAAATATAGATAAATATAAATATATATATACACACACACATATACATTCTCTTTGTAAAAAGGCAAAGATTTCATTACAGATAGAGTACCCTTTGAAACTAACCTCCAGTTTCAGTATCCTCTCTAGTTTGGTCTATTTATATATCCTTTAGACTTTTCTCCCTACATGTGTAACCCTTTGTAGAATGCATGTGTGGGACAGTGTGTGTGTAATATACCTAACATTTTTTGGTGTCTTTGTATGTTTATGTAATGGTATCACATGGTATGTATGTTGGTGCAACTTGCTTTTTTCATTGAACAATACATGTTGAAGATAAAACCAGATAATCTGTGTGTACTATGCAAAGAATGATCTTCTTATCCTCAAACTCTTGAAGAGAGTTTGAGGGTAAGATGACACAGATGTGTTACGTGCGGTGATTAGCAGCTAAATAGCTGCTCAAGGGGTACCTTCAACTGTCATTAACATGAATTATAGTCAGAGCTGAAACTCACCAAGATAAAGTAGGGGTATTTTTCCTTTCTTACTTCTTGACATATGCCTTAGTACACTGACCATTTTGATTTGGAATTTGTTTTTATAAAACTTTTAATCTCATACAAGTGAGCCTAGATTTTAAACATTGAAAAAGAGGAAGGGAAACTATGTGTTTGTCTCTTATATTACCATGCCCTAGGAAGAGGACCATGATCTGTAATGCAATCACTTGAGGCTTTTTTAAGCAAATATCTGTTGAGTGTCTAGTATATGATATGCACTATTTTAGGCATTCTGGAGAAATAGAGATAATCAGCTAAAGGCCCTGATTTTATAGAGTATACATCCTTGGTTGTAGAAGTGAACAATAAGCAGATCAACAAATGAATGAATATATAGTATAATGCCACTTAGTGAGAAGAGCTATGAAGGGAAATAATTAGATTAAGGGGATAAAGAGTGATTGAAGGTGAAGGGGGCTACTTTAGATGAGATGCCCAAGGCAGGTCTCTCTGTAGAGCCTGAATAAATCTATATCCCTTAGACTAGTCTATGATAGATGTTCAATAAACACTGAATAAATGAATAATGGCATCAGCAGGAATACACAAAAATATAATAGTAGCACAAGAGAGAAGATAAATAATCTATATCTGGATTAAGAGAAGCTTCAGTAGGATGCTTAAAACGAGACAAAGTATGTAGTCATTGGTCAGAGAGGCAGTGATTGAGAAGGGCATTCCAAGCACAGGTAACAGCATATGCAAAAGTAAGGAGGTATAAAAGAGCACTGTCAATTTCCTATTGCTACTGCAAAAATCTACATAAAAGATTTGGAAGGGGTGATTTACATGATGCTCCTCTACTGATGAGAGGTTAGAAGTAAAATGAGCGGGGGAAGCAGATAAGCCTCTAACTTCAAGTCCAGCTATATAGGATGAGGAACTGGATTCCCAGATTGTATCAGAAGGTTGACAAAGTCTCCAGTTTAAGCATGTCCAAAATGGCAAGTGAAGAAGGACAAGTGATGAGTGTTCTCACAACAGAGGATCACTTTGAATACTCTCCTTTATGGGTTGCACATTTAGGGAGAAAATTTAGGACAAAGTAATATTTCACCATAAATAATTATTTAATCTCCCCAAGTTGTTTTGCTGGAGCTTAAAACTGCCAGTCATGTCTTCTGGTTGGAATTTCTGAGGCAATCAACGTGAATTTCTCAGGGAGAAGAGGGAATAGATAAATTCAATTTCCCTCCTTCCCCCACCCTTTGTTTTCACTATATACTACTTTAAACTAGGTACACATGCAATTTCTCTTGTATTTTTTGAAATGATTAAAACAGCTTTGAGGATGTAGGAGGAATAAAGGCATGGGAGGTTCTACAGAAGTTATTTCTACTCTCTGGAACTCTGAAATCTGTCAGAAACTTCTAAGTTTCTTGCCTCAATTAATTCTGTTCTTTCTACTTGATTTTGCTCTCCAGGCTTTTATTGGAAAAGTGTATGGGATAAATAGATTTTTATTTTAATCACTTTCATTAGTGAGGTTGATTTAGAGTCTCCTCTTTGAGCTATTCTAGACATAAAAAAGGGATATTCATAAAGAGTGACTATATGTAGAATTTGCTTCATAAGTGAATTTATATGAATTATGAAAAGGGCAGAGGTTTTATAGAATTACCTTTGTCTACTTATGGATTTTATTTTGCATAAAAGGGTAAAATATTTTTTGAAGAATTTCATTCTTGGATTCTTGTACTGGTTAATAAATGGTGATTTTGTGAATTTGTTATTTAGCAGCCATTAAAGATATAACCATATATGCATAGACACACAAATAGAGTGATGTGGAAAGATGAATTATTAAATGAGAAGCAACTTGTAGAATTGTACATGTATCATGATTGCATTTGTGTAAAAATTCGATATGCGGGATGCCTGGGTGGCTCAGTTGGTTGGACGACTGCCTTCGGCTCAGGTCATGATCCCGGAGTCCTGGGATCGAGTCCCACATCAGGCTCCCAGCTCCATGGGGAGTCTGCTTCACTCTCTGACCTTCTCCTCACACATGCTCTCTCTCACTGTCTCTCTCTCAAATAAATAAATTTTAAAAAATCTTTAAAAATTCGATATGCATGTGTCTGTTTATGTGCACAGAAAATCTTTGAAAGAATATACAATAAAACATTGAAAATGACTGCCAGGACTAAATACATCTGGAGTATTATGGCTAAATAGGGCTGGAAACTTTAATTTTTACCATATATTTTTCTGTACAGTTTCATATTATTTAACCAGTACTTTTATAATTGAAAGGATCGTTTAATATATTTTTTCCTCATACAACATTAAAAAGTGACCTTGTGAATATTTTAATGCTAACATTTTCAGGTTCTAAAAAATGCTACCAATGTATTTACGTACCCTGTTTTTTTAATAGAAGAGGACTAGTAAAAAATATTTCAGTTCAATATTTCAGTGTGGAAAACTATATTGTATATACAAGTTCACATCTTAAAGATTTCTTGGTGTCATGAAATCCAGTTTCTTTTCTGACTGGTAAAATATGGAAACTGTGGTATTTTTTCCCCTAATTTATAGTGAAATAAGTATTGTCTTGGCTTAGTATGTTTTAAAGTGTATTTTTTTCTTCCTGTAAATATTTTTGAAATTCTGCTCAAACAAAAAAAAGAAATCAAAATCAACTATAAACCTACTATCCCCAAATTGCCACTATTAAGTATTTGACCCACAAAATCAGAATTAAGTTTTGTTTCCTTTAATAAACTTTTGTGGTTTTTTAGGGTCTGAGTCCTGTACAATTCTTGTATAGTTTATTCCTAGGTATTTTGGGTTTTTTTGTTCTGTTGTAGTTGTTCCTTTGACTGAGAGCCTTCTGCATTATGTTTGAAATTATTATTTATTATGTAACTGAACACTTTAACTATTTTTGTTAACTTTAATAGTTTCACTTTTGCTTCCATTCATTTTCCAGGACAATATTTTTATCTTATGCTGACTACAATGTATAATGTTTCATAATGGAAGTAATATGCACTGTTCTGCTTATAATTTAAAAGAGAATTTTGCATGTTAGAAAACTATTGCTTAAACCAGACTTTGGCCATAGTATTTGAACTCACATTTGAAATGAGATCTTTCATATGAAAAAAGGCTATAATATGATGCTACATCCAAGGTATTTTATTTCATATTTGCATTGTTCTCACACTATTTGGCCTGGCAGAATCCCTACCACTTTTGAAAACTTACCTTCATGGGATGATTGGCTAATCTACATATCTATACAGTTAGGCAGTTTAGAGTTAACAGACTATCCATGCATTGTACAATTTTAAGCCTAAGTACAACTGAGATTTTCTTCCTTGGAGTATTAAAAGAAATTTTCTTAGGAAAGAGAAGAATACAGATTTTAATACTGTAAAAAGATTGCCTTGTTATATAAATGATCTCTTTGCTATTTTTTTCTCATCTCTAGAGAAGTCCTTCTTGCTCACCTACCCCATAGAGACCAGTTGAGGTCATGTAACTTTTTAAGTTTAGATTCTCTATCAAATCTGTAAAAATTAACTTTATATTAAAATCTTTATTCAATCCTCTAGCTACTGTGAAGCTATCGTTACATTATATATTATAACCTTCTTGCTATACTGTAAGAAACTTCTCATAAAAAGATATTATTTTAAAATATTTTCAGTAATTGAGTAAATCTGAAAGGTTTAACATTTTGATAATACTCATAAGCAATTTCTAAAATGTCACATAATGTGAACTTGGAATTAATTTCTAAAACTAAGTGCTTTAAAATTGTTTAACATGGAAAATTCTGTTCAAGTAGCTGTTACTCAGTCAAAAGCATTTTAACTGCAGGCTGAAGTAGCCACTTAGAATTTCACTGGTAAGCATAAAATTGAAATGGCCTAGATGACATATGCTTGTTTGGGAATCAAGGACTGTTTTTTGTTTTTTTTTTTTAAAGATTTTATTTATTTATCAGAGGGGCGGGGGGGAGAGAGCGAGCACAGGCAGACAGAATGGCAGGCAGAGGCAGAGGGAGAAGCAGGCTCCCTGCCGAGCAAGGAGCCCGATGTGGGACTCGATCCTAGGACGCTGGGATCATGACCTGAGCCGAAGGCAGCTGCTTAACCAACTGAGCCACCCAGGCGTCCCAAGGACTGTTTGTTTTAGTACAGTTTCATACTCTCTTATCTGAAGTCTGTGGTGCCAGATGTAGTTTTGATTTTTCAGATTTTTAAAATGTACTATAGAGCAAATGTAATATAGGGCATATGCCCTATATTACTTAAAACTGATGGTATCTAGGCAGCGCCCTATAATAAAGCACATTAACACTTTTGGACAAACCTATGAATGTTTACATTAAATAAGATTAACTTTGGTTTGGGTCAAGTTTGCCACCAAGTGATTTCAGCTCAGATTGGATTTGGACACCATCTTGATTATGATATACACCTTCATTTTCAGAGATTTTTGTATTATGAAAATGAGATTTTGGACTTGAAGTTCTCTGTGATCTTGGTCATTTTTCTGGGCTGCAATCATCTCATACGCTAAAATGAGAAGTTAGACTAAGTGAATTATATGTGAACTTTTCAGATTCTAAATATGTCTATTTAATTCTCTGATATAAGAAACACTACGAATGTCATTCTTATATTATTTCAGTTTAACAATTATTTAGTTCAGAGATCCTCAATATCCCTGGAATGTAAGTGGTAACTATTTATGCTTTATATATAGATATTAGAAAATGTAGGTCAAGAAGTGTTTTTGCTTGCAAGGTCTTCTGTATAGTTGCAACCAAACTAGATTTCAGGTTCATGAAGACAGAGTAGTTTTTGTTTGCAATTTTGATTTTCAGAATGTATTCTACTTTGAGTGTCTTACAGTCATAATTAATATTTGCACCATGCAGAAATGGTAAGAAATGTTCTGTGGACTTCATGACTTTCCTCTGGAAACCTGAAAATCTAAGCAATGTTCAACCACGGTAACCTAAAGGGAGTCTGCAAAACCCCACTTTGTTTCAGGGCCTCAGTCATGCAATCTAAATCCCCCCAAAATGAGTCCTAAATCTGAGGGGCTGGGCTCCCCACTGAGGAAAAACCTAAAGGTAATCAATTAGAAAACTGGTGAGATCTCTCCAAGATGGAGATAGCAAGCTCATGTCAAGTTCCTGGTGGGAGACGGAGAAAACAAAAGGTGAGATTCAGTCAGCTAGAGTTCACAGACTGCTTGCTAAATGCAGCATCCATTTGTTTTGGATACTGGCTTTATTTGTGGCATACCTTTGTTAATTAAAAGAAAAAAACGTATTTGATTATCTTTGGGCACGGAATGCTCTTTCGTGTTCTTTTTTTTCTGCTCTCCCTGTTGTTGTGTACCTTGTCACTCTCTCATTGACTTGATGGCCTCTGAAGGCATGTAAATGTGCCATTTTTGCCTGCAGGCTATACTATTAAGGCAGCCTTTTGAAAAGTGAAAACTTATTGTTGGAGAGGGAGGCTATAGTATGGACTAAGGAATTGGTATTGCAGCTCTTCCGGGGGCTAAAAGACATTGAGCTACCACCAGCTACCCTTTTTACTCATTTTCTCAAATAGTATTTATTGAGCATTTACTACCTATGCTGGGCACTGGGGATGCAATCAGAAGATGCACATAGGCCACAAGTCTATGGAGGAAGAAGACATTGAATCAGTAAACATGAGGTTGTGAAGACTAATACAAATTATCATGGAAAAGAAAGAATAGGATGAGAGAGAAAAAAAAAAGCGTTCTCCCTTATTTAGGTGGAGAAGTCTGGTTAAGTCTCTGAGGTTTAGCTGAAAGCTGAGTAGGAACCAGCCAGGTAAAAAGAGGAAGGAAATAGGGGTGCCTGGGTGGTCAGCTGGTTAAGCAGCTGCCTTCTGCTCAGATCATGATTCCAAGGTCTGGGGATCGAGCCCTGCATCAGGCTCCCTGCTAAGCAGGGAATGCTTCTCCCTCAGCCTCTGCCTGCTGCTGTACGTGTGCTCTCTATTTCTCTGTCAAATAAATTTAAAAAAAAAAAAAGAGGAAGGAAATATCTTTAAGGTAGAGAGGACAGCGTGTGGGAAGGCCTTAAGGCAAAATGAACTTGGTATATTTGAGAAGCAGAAAGAGAGTGTGGTCGGAATGTGTGAATGAGATCAGAATGGAGAGATGAACATGGGCAAGGTTATGCAGGGCTCTATGGGCCATTTAGGGCACTATTATAAAGGATAATGGAAGCTGTTGAAAGGATTCAGCAAGGTCAGACTAGAGTTGTTAAAGAGTTGTTAAAGTTGCTTAGGCTACCCTGTGAAGAATGGTCTCTAAGGGTACAAAGTAGAACTGCTGCTGTCATCAGTCAGGAGGTGACAGTGGCTTAAGGCAGTGCAGACTGACAGGTGAAAATCTTTCCCCCCAAAAGAAGAATCCCTATGGATAGGATGTAGATGTGAGTAGAAACCAGACTATAGGGAGGAATGTCAGTGTTATCGAAGACTTAAAACAAGAATTCCCTGACATACGCACTGGAGTTTATCGCTGTATTCTGAAAGCTGGTGGGCAATCACCATGATTCTTAGTAACTTGGAAGTTTCCAAAATATCATGTACTTGTGCTACTTTCTCTTTCATTTAAGAAGACTTAGGTTACCTCAAAAGCCATCAGACATGAGTAGTTGAACCTAGTGGATATGGAATAAAAATTTATGAAAGATGGTACTGTTACACCATTTGACTAGTCTGTTGCCCTGGAGGTGCCCTAAAATGATGCCAGTTTAGTTTGGTGCTACCGCAGGTTGAGATCTCAGGAAGGAGATGCTGAGGCAGAGCTTGCGTGCTAAATATTCATTAGAGATCCATATCTGAAAGGAAGAAGGAGGAAGCAGGATTGGGCAGATGAAAAAGTCAGTTTCACTGCAGGTCCAGCAAAAACCCTGCAGGGAGCTCTGGATGAAATATTGCTCATCGGGATGACTCACATTGGATCCAGACTGGTCAGACTTTAGAATCCTGCCTTGCTCAGTCTTTGGGTGTAGGATGCCCCAGCATTTGTATATCTTTGGACGAGGTTACTCTCTGAAACTGAGTCCAACTCTCAGAAAGAAGGGACAGCTGGGCATCGAATGTTTTCTAGAAGTGGATGGCACATCTGAGCATCAGCCACAAAGGCTGATTGGCTTAATGGTAGTAGTGAGTCACTTGGCCTGCTGCTTTCTTTTATATTTAAAGATTTTATTTATTTATTTGACAGAAAGAGTGAGAGACCATAAGCAGGCAGAGCAGCAGAGGGAGAGGGAGACACAGGCTGGGATCGTTGGGATGCTGGGATCATGACCCGAGCTGAGGGCAGTCACTTAACCAACTGAGTACCCAGGTGCCCCCTGCTGCTTTATTTTTTAATTTATGTAGTTTTTTCCTCCTAGGGACTCAGGATAAAGTTTACACAATTTTTATCACAAAATATTTATGAGTCACTAAGACAATCTAAGAGAGGGGGATTAAAACATCTGAGGTTGGAAGGAGACACCAAGAGCAGGAAAGGCATGGAGGGAAAAAACTAATGGAAGGAAGAAAACTCTGGAACTTGGAGAAGAAAATTTTAGTAAATACAAAGAGTTATGGCATCCAGCCATGGGTCTTGTTTTTAAGAAAAGAAAGAAAGAAAGAAAGAAAGAAAGAAAGAAAGAAAGAAAGAAAGAAAGAAAGAAAACTACAATTAATGCATCTTTAAAAACACTTGGGAGATAACATTGTGAAATCTTAGCTGTCTCTTGTTTCTTCCACAGATATGGAGGACTTCAATAAAAGAGATCAACCATTCATGACAATTCAGAAAAATGATAGCTCAGGTATTTTTTCTACTTCCAGATCTGTTCTATGATTTATAGTGGATTATGGATGATGTGAAGTTGGAATGTTGATTTTCAAAATTTTAATGGAAAGCTCATTGTTTGGTCATACTGAAGGTTTCTCCAGTTCTCTTACAATGCATACTCTACAATGTATACTTTAATTTTCAACAGTGGTCAAGATAACAATAATTTCCTTAACTGTGTTTGTCCTTAAATCATTTGGAGTCTACTTAAAAGTCATGTGACTCATGATATACTTAATATTACTTTGTATGGTACAGATTATTTGTATAATTGGGGCAAAAATGCATTTTTTGCCCTCAAATTACTCAGATTATTATACTTTATGCTACGTGGCCTTTGAGTACCTTCTGCTTACGTTTTACTTTATCAGAAAAACGAACATCATACTAAACTAGGATATTTTATGTATTTGGATGGAGAATGCCTACCTGACCATTTTACATCATTTTATTCTTATTTGGCCCATTAAAATTTTTGGCTTTAAGTTTCAACCTTTTTTCAAATTTACTTGAAATTACTTCAATTTTTTCTATTAGAAATGCAGCTATGACTTTAAAAATCTACTTAATTTTATTTATAATAAGATGATACTTAAATATTCACAGCTGATGCCTAAACCTTTTTAAAATAAAAAGACTTGTTACACTTTGACAATTTTCTAAAATTCTCAATAAACTTACTTAAGTGGAAGTATTCCCTTTATGTTCTTTTAGAAGTAATTTTATGCAAAGTATATAGTGGTAATTATTTTTAAAGTTTCTAAAGATAGAGGTTCAACTATACTATGAATGTTATAATATTATTTCTTGTTTTTGCTTAAAAATATTTAAAAATAATACAACAACATAACTATTTTGTGCTAAATATAATAAATAAATAAAAATAAAAACTAAAATAAATAACTAAAAAAATAAAATAACTAAATAGCTATTGCCGCTAACTTCCGATTATGAGACTTCCAATAATGTGGTATTATTTTTTTTGTCATTTTCTGTTTTAATGAAAAACAGATAATCTGGTATTCCATATGAAAAATGGAATGAGAAACATCAAGTATAAACCAGTAGACTATCAACAGTTGCATGCATTAACAGAAGCAAAAAAATTAGCTTCTGCCTCTACAGAGCTAAAGGTTAGAAGTATGTATGTGTGTATGTGTGTTTTCTAGTTTTGGAAAATTGAGTTTCCTGGAAGTAAAATGATATTTATAATGTAAATGTGAAAATTAATGACATTCTAAATAGTTTTAGAATCTTCCAACTATTAATAATAGTGAAGAGCCGCTGACGTTTATTGAATGCTCTCAGACTCTTTGCTATATAGTTTACATGCATTCCTCAGTTAATGTTCATAACATCCCTGAGGTCTTTACTTTTAGAAAGCTAGCTATTTTATTAGCTTTTGACAATTTATAACTTGCTCTGAAAAATAAGAACTGCAAATAAGTGCCAGCCATGGATTACCATCTGATTTAAGGCTCCTTTTGCAGCATGATACAAATATGCCCTCAAGTGCCTCTCTTTTCTACAATTCCCTTTTTTGCCCTCATCTCAGAAAAGATGAACCTGGACTAGATTTTTCAAAAGCTTTTTGTACAAATGATTGTACAGTATTTTAGGTCCAAGTGTGGTTTAGGATTACTATTACAGTATGTTTCTCTCTTGTGCAAATAATAAAGTACATTACAAGCAACATTGCTTTGTTGCATTAAAAATCTGATTTGGCAAAGTGACATATTAAGTAATTAAAAGTTTTCATTTGCATTTAGTATTTTTTGTATTACATTAGTTTTACATGGCTTTTTCTGGTTAATGTCTTTTTAAAATGGCAAACATTATGATTCCAAAGCACATTTTGTACCTATTTTAAAGAAATGACTATCTACCCATGAGATATATCCCCTCAAACTAAGCAAACTTCTTAGAAAGGGCCTTATTTTTTCAGTTCAGATGTAACTTTGAAAGAATTTGATGTTCTCAGGATATTGAAAGAAATTTTATGGGAAAATCACTTATATAACCATCATCCTAATAAAACTATCTTCATATTTCTGACTTCTATTCTGACCCATTGTATATACATCACATATATTCACGCATATATAGACGTAAGCATATACATAGATATTTTATTTTCTCCCAATGATAAACATAGACATGCAATCCTGTATACTTTCCCCCTAACACTTTGCCACATAATCTTTTTAATATTTATTATAGAATATTTAATTGCTCTCATAAATAAATATTTATTATGTGGCTCAGTAATACAATAATGAGCAAAATACATCCCTTGCCCTCATGGCATGCACTGTTTGTAGGAGAGAAGGAGGAAAGTGAGTGTTTTCAAATAATAAAAACATGCTGTCTGGTGTATACTAAGAGGACTTGATCATAGTTCAGTGGGAAGGCTTTTTTGAGGCAATGACATTGGAATTGGGATGCCAAGGCCAATAAAAATTAAGCCAAAACAGGAGTGATGAGTACTTCAAATAGAAAAAGATAATATACCTTATCACATCTCAATTTTTGGATATTTGGATTGTATCCAATTTTACAATATTAGAAATCGTACTTTGGTAAATATCTTCATACAGAGACATTTTCATGTTTTAGAATCTTTCACCCTCATAGGATAAATTCCCATGATTGGAGTGTTCAGACAAAAAAAAATTTGGATGTTTTTTAAAAAGTTCTTTTTCAAAGTGTTCTAATAAAGATACCACCACAGGTACTTCCTCTACACCCTTCCAGTATTGGAATATGTACATATATATTCATGTATATACACACATACATCTTAAATATTATCTATATATCTGCTTGTCTCTGTCCATCCATCATGTTCCAAAAATTTTTTTTGGCTGAATATAGAATGGTTAAATGTCAGAACTCATTGCTTGGCCATGGGGAATTTCTCTTTGGTATCAAAGAATAAACATGTTTAAAAATGTTAATCATTGATGTGGCTTTCAGTTTTTGATATTAAGTGCAAGGACAGTAATTTCTCAGCCCTGTCAGCTGTTAGATTGCTTCTCTGGTCACTGTGTTACACATTCGTGAGATTAAACAGATGATTACTTTCAACTGACATTTTAAATAACATCAATACCCTTTTTGTTCATAGAATATAATTCAGGAAGAAGCTTTTTAGTTACATATTTTCTGGAAATAACTGTACCTGGGATTTATAGCTTGGCAAATCTCAAAAATCCCTTGTCTTCAACTACTGAAAGTGGTCCACAGTCTGTAGTAATCATTTTGATAAGCTTCTTGCTTCCATTTTTAGTCTCCATAGATTCATAATGATAAGGAATTGTCCTGCTAGAGCATTTTTATGGTATCTGTTGTTTTGAATTTCAGTTAGTGAGAACAAAGCGTATCCTGGATACCTCATCATTTTCTAATACTTTCTTCTTTCCTTTTATAGTTTTCATTTTTTAGTATAGCTGGATTAAGAAAGATGTACTGAGAATGTTGTTTCATGTGATTTTTGGTCTTTCCTTCTCTTTTAATTCAGAGATAACAAGTTTATATTTTGCTTTTAATTGACTCTTACAAAATGTGAACAATTCCTAAATAAGACTTTTCCTTGAAAGGTTCATGGCCTAAATGGAATTAGATAACTAGAAATTAAGTATAATTCTTAAAGTTTATTTTGCTTAATGTTGTGAATGCTAATATATATACGAACCAGTCTATACCAACTGGGATTATTATTATAATGTTATCTCTGTTACTCTTTCTTATATTGTTATTTACATTTATATGAAATATGCCTTGGCTCAAGAAGAATATTTTTCTTCCTCATATTACATAGTTAACACATTTTTTTCAATATTTTTGTTAAATATCAGTTCATTTCCTACTTTTTACCTAACTAAATATGTTCTTTTCTTGCACGTGAAATTAACAGCTTTAACAATCTTGTTAATTACTATAGCAGTATATTCTGGCAATATTAAGTGTAAATATACTTAAACTGAAGGATAGAATGTTAACACTAAGGATGTATTTGCATTAAGTTGGATCTAGAGTACTTAGTTATATTTGATAATTATTGTTAATTAGCAGTAAATTCAGAAGACTTGCCTTGTTTCTGTTACTCATATTGGTATATTGATCAGATGTGTCTATGTTATTGATCATGCACAAATTGTGGACTGCCAGATAAGATACTGATGTGAACATAGAGTGATCTAGTCTTTCACAGGCTGAGATTGAATCCGAAGTCAAAAAGTAGATTTGGGCTGGAAACAGAGACCAATTTTTGGTATATTATATGTTAACTGTTCACATATAATTTAGGTTAAATATAAAAGAGATCTTTACGATTACTTTTATTTGAATAGTTTTGCTTAGCAAGAATAAATATTTCTTATTATCTATTTGTCTATTAATTCTTTTTTTAAAAACACTATCAGAAATTGTAAACACATGCAAAATGAGAGTGAATGATTAATAATCTCTTTGTAATTTATCCAGCTTCAACTATGGTCAACTCTTGGCTATTATTTTCTCTGTAGTCCTTACTACAACTTTCCCCTCTGCCGGCTTGTTTTGAAGTAAATCTCAGGCATCATGATATTTAACCATAAATATTTCAGCATGTATCTCTAAAAGATGAGGGCTAAACAGCCCCACCCCAAACCTTATAATACCATTACCATTAGGATACTAATAATTTCTTAATTTCAAATATCCAGTGTTAAATTTCCATGATTGTCTTCAATTCTTTTTACTTGGAGTTTGTGCAAATCAGTATCTAAGTAGGATCTGTAGATTATAGTTGATTTTTATTTTTTAGGTCTCCTCCTCTATCCTCTTATATTTTTGTAATTTGTGTTTTGAAGAAATTATATTGTTTGTCTTTTATATTTTCTTACAGTCTGGATTTTGCTGATTACATCCTGGTGGTGTCACTTAACATGTTTTTCTGTCTCTTGTATTTCCAGTAAATTGGTAGTTATATCTGCAGACTTGATGAGATTCCGGTTCAATTTATTTTGGCAGAGTCACTTATTGATAGAATTTTTGTACTGCAGTCTTTTTCCATCACAAATAGTGCTGCAGTGAATAGTTTGTAGTTCATTTGTCTTTTTATACTTTTGTCAGTATAGTCTTCTGTAAGCAAATTTACTAGGTCAGGGGGTAAATCCATTAGAAATTTCACTATACACCTCCAGATTCCCTTCCGTGGGAGGCAGCACCATTTTGCATTCCCACCAGCAACAGGAAAGAATATGTTTCCCTATAGCCTCACAGGGTGTTTTGTGACACATCTGAGGTTTTCTAGCTTGATAGATGAGGAATTGCATCTTAGTGTAGATGGGTTTTTTTCTTTTTATTTATGTTAACAGTTCCTTATACACTTAACTGTTCTTTTACCTTTGATGAGGCATAATAAGTACACAGATCTTATGTACATCTCAATGAATTTTGACAAATGTATATACATATGTAACCAACATTTAAGTTGTCCACTACTTATTGTGGCTTATATTTAAAAATGGACCATCTGCCCAAAGGGTTTTCATGCATTTCAGGGTGCCTATTTAGAGCCTTATTATCTTGGATCATCACAATAGACCATATAGGAAACCTCTAGTTTCTTATTCATTAATGAATTTATTATTTTTGCTATTTTTAATTCATTAGCATTCTGCATAAATCATCATCCACTTTAAATATTGATTTCATATGGCTTATTGCCCAGCAAAATACATTAGAACCACCTAGAAATCTCTCTATTGAAAAAGATACAACTTTAAATCTTTTTATTCTTTTAAGACTTTATTTTTCCTTCATTTTTGGCCTGAGGATAGAAGCAGAGTCAATGAGTGAACTTAAAAAAATCAGGATGTTCTTTAAAATATTGGAAGTGTCTAGTGAAAAATAGTAGCTTTATTTTCACTTTTATAGTCTACTTAATTGGTCTTACCCTGGCCTCAAAGGCTACAACATTGATTTTTTTAAGCTATAAAAATGTGTCTACATCTTTCACCAATGTGTTTTAATTTTTTTGTACAACATGGACCAAATATGTCAAAGAGATCTAATTTTAAAAGTTGTGTCTGCTGCAACAAACTTTAGAGGCTATAGGTGGCAAATAATTGGAAGGGGTTTTAGGCATTCTTAAAGCAAATACGAGAGTGTCAGATTTTTAGAAACACTAAGTACTTTTATGTTTTTAGTAGGTGAAATAAGGATTGCTGAGTGTTTTTCTGCAGTTTCCCATTCTTTTTTTTTTTTTTGTAAAGATTTTATTTATTTATTTGAGAGAGAGATAGAGTGAATGGGAGAGAAAGAGAGAGGATGCAGCTGTCAGAGGGAGAGGCCGAGGGAGAAGCAGAGTCCCTGCTAAACAGGGAGTCTGATTCAGTCCCGGATCACAACCTGAGCGGAAGGCAGAAGCTTTCCCCACTGAGCCATTCAGGTGTCCCTCCTGTTCTTATTTAAATGTACTTTTCCTAATTGTTACACTCCTAAGACCTCCTGGGGAAAAGATTTGACTTTGACTTAATGTTTTTGTTTTCCTATACCCCTAATTTTGAATCAGTAACTGGAACAGTGAAAAGATGAAGTCAAGGTTAAAGCAATCAGTGAATGACAGCTAGAAATAGCACGCATTATAGAGTCTCTTCTTAAGACTTGTCTTCTGAAATTTTTTTATCTTCAGCATTGATCTGTTAAAGCTTTCAGGCTACTAAGTATTCTAGTAGCACAGAAAACATAAAATATGCATATTTCATCAAATTTCTGATTTGGGAGTATCACTTTTGTAGATGTTTAGAAGTACTAATATTGGATATGTGAATTCAGTGAACACATGAATATCAGTCTAACAAAGAAACAGACACTGAGGATTTAAATATTTTATTCATTTATTTGTGAGGGAGAGAGCAAGAGAGAGGAGAAGGTCAGAGGGAGAAGCAGACTTCCTGTGGAGCTGGGAGCCTGGTGCAGGACTGGATCCAGGATCATGACCCTTAGTCACCCAGGCATCCAGACATTAAGGATTTTAGGTGTCATTAATGCAGGAAATGGTTACACAGGCTGAGAAGCCAAATGCGGCCATGAAGGAATACAGGGGTTAACAACAGCAAAAGTCACTGCCATGCTTGGGTCAGAGGGATATTAGAAAAAGCAAATCTGTACCACATTGTGTGGGCTGAGTTTACCCAGAAATTGTTGGAACCATAGTAGAACTGTCAAGAAATGTTAGAGCAATGGAGAAGATGCAGATGCTTCTGGAGACCACTCTGAGAGTAGAAAAGGCAGGCAGAGTAATCCTTTGGCTTCTGCTTTCCTCCCTCTGTTCAGTCTCTGAAACCAGTTTTTCCCTTTGGCTGAAACCAGCTGGAAGCCTGTTAATAGGGTTGTCGGGGAAACGGGCTGCTCTGTGATATGGAGCAGATCAGGGAGATGGCCAAGAATGGATGTTAAGGCAAACAGATCCAGGCCTGATACAACTTGTCAACAAACTCCAAAGCACTAATTATGAACTACATTTTCAAAAAGCCATAAAATTTGAGGAAATTTTGAATTTAATTACAAATGTGGGCTTTAGTGTTACATGATTTTTCACAATTTCTTTAAGTTCCTTCAAATAAATATTTGCCTAAATTTTTAAAACTTTACTTATGAAGTCATGGAGTTGAAAGATTAAAACTGGATTTCAAAGTCATATTTCTAGTAGGTGCTGAAGCTGAAACTAAAGCCAGACTTTCTAACAACTTATCCAATTGACTTTTCCCAGTCCTCTGCTGAAGGAGCATGTAAAAGCCAATCTGAACACCAAGGTCTATGTGTTTCTGATGTTTATGAGCTTCATGATCTTGACAAGTTTTTTTAACCTCTCTGAACTTCAGTGTCCTTGTAAGTCAAATGGAGATAATGATGGCCATAATGCCTGGCAGGGAAGAGGTATCAAAAAGAGAAGAAATATATGGAAAGCTCTTGAAAAATTTTCTGAGACTGTGTGAATTCAGGTGTTTTTCATTGTATGTAAGGAAAATAGAATTACATCATCTTTCTTTTCATAACTACTTTAAAGACAATTCTTGACTTGGACAGTATTCCAAACCATTTTCTCTTTCACCTTCCTGCATTTTGTTTAATGAATTACTTATTTTAAGGTGGATTTTGTGTTATAAAATGCACTATTAGGATTGAAAAAGGATAAATATTTAACTTAGAAATGACAAATTAAACAATTTCCTTGTGGAAAACACACTTAGAAAATATTGGAATTGCTCTTTTTTTGTTCTTCTAAATCTAGATCAGGAAAGCAGTGGAGACTTCAAAGATATCTAAGGAAAAAACACTACTAAAACAACACAAGCAAGTGTGGTGGCAGGAACACCAACGGCTAACTGATGTCAGGTAAGAACTGAGGGAAATCTCTACAAGAACATGTGGGACTTGCTAAGAGCTGCACTTAGAAGTTCCATAACTTTCTATGTTAATTGAACCACTAAAAAGAGTTAAAGTTACAGTTTGATTGTGAGTTAAATTAAAATTCCTTCATTTCCTCAATTTAATTTGAAATCCAGTGAATACATTAATATAGTTTTTGCTTTCCTTCAGGGAAAAAAGATCATCTTCTATATCTGTTGATCATTTATTCTTCTACATTTCCTCTCATACTTGTAATTATTCGTATTGCCCTTAGCACATTGAATTATAATATCTTGTTTACATGTTTGTCTTCCCTATGAAGTGCCAAACAAGGGCAAACATACCATCAGTTTTATCTTTTCGTTGTAGGATTCATAGGAGGAGACAGAGAAAAGATTTCAATAAATGAATAAAAAATGAACTAAGGAGTTCAAGTTGTTCACTGATTTCTAGATGTAGCTGCCTCATGACTAACTTAGTCAATTTGCATTTTTGACTTTTGTTAGTATTTCTAGCACTTGTTTCATGATGAAGCAACAAAATAACGATTCTATCCTTGTTCTTAATTGTAATCCTTGAAAAATACATTTCTTTCAAAGGTTAGGGCAGAAAGAGAAGGCAGATATGTTTCCCCTCCATATGAAACATGTATACTAGTTTTAATGATGGTGGTATTTATAAAGTATGCTTTTTAAAATGTATATTTTAATCATATATTTTATATTAAAATAGGTTGTTTTATGGTCTTATTCTAAGTCAAATGCAAAGGTCATTAACTTTACCTTTGATAAGTACTTTTATAGGTACTTTTCAAATTAGTAGGAGTTTCTTATTCTGTTAAGAGATTCTGAACTGAACTAAAAGGCTCATGATTGGAAATGGTTGTACAACATTGTATAACTTAAAACAAACAAAAACAAAATTATATGGACTCTATCACCATGCTGCAACATAAAAACAAATCAGTCCCATTATACGTCTCAAAAAGTCACCTTTTATGGAGAGGATGTTTGAGCCCATTAGAAATTTTTTTAAATTTGCATAACTTGGTAGAAAGAAAAGCTGTTAGAAAATTTTTATTACAGTGCTCACTGATGTAAGCTCAAAGGTAAAGGATGACACTGGTAAAAGTTTTTATCTTGGCTGTTCCACATGCTTCTAAATGTGTGCATTAGCTGTTCTAGAGCTAGATAGAAGAGGCATATACATATCATTATGGAAAATGGTTGACCTGGAATGACACAAAGGCAATGGAAGGGAGGAGCATTCAAGGAATAGCCTTAAGTGTTGAAACTTGTAAGTGCTGAAAACAGAACAAAAAGAAGAATTCTAAGATAATTTTCTGTGTTATTCTAGAAACCGGATTCATTTCAATATGTTTTCAGTGAAAGAAAAACTAAGAGTGAAAGGAGGAAAGTTAGAGAAGTGGCTTGATTTGTGGAGAATTTAGGGACCACCAAAAAGTCAGGAGTGTGAGCTCCAACCTTTAAAAACCTATACTCCTTTTTCATAAAAGATTAAAAATAAAATATTCTTATGCTTCACCATAGGAGAGTCTGTTTGAGACTCTCAGGCCCACAGAAGGTGGGGGACTACAATGACATTGAACTTTTGTTGGGCTATTTAGTATGTGCCAGGTAATACGGTAAATAATTTATATGCTTTATTTCATTAAGTCCTTATGACCACCCTACAGAGTAGGTATCTTTGTGTCCCCACTTTATAGGTGACAATCTTGAGTTTCAGAGGATCAAAGTTTTTCACAGAAGGCAAATCAGCTTGTTTATGTGAAGATGGCATTGGAGCATTTGCCTTTAACTCCTGCACTCCAGGAACTTGGAGTTCAGAAGCTTATCTCCCCCACAGGGTTCCATTCATATCACCTGATTATTGAATTAGTCTAATCTTGCTAGCAAAAAAATTTTTTTTTGGCCAATTTTTAATTCTTTGAAATCTGTCCTAAGGAAACTAGACATACAAAATTTCTAAATATATAGTTTTTTAATATAATATTTAAAATATATAAAATTTAAATTTATAAAATTTCTCACTTAAACTTATAAAATTACATTTAGTATTTAATGTGCTTTCCCAAACTATACCTCTTGGAAACCTCGATATACTTTCTTAGAGGCACTTGCTTCCTTGTTTCAGAATGACTGGTGTAGAGTTAAGGAGGGAGTTATTTATATTGACCATGTGGTAAAGAATTACAATTTTTGTTTTAGTCAGAATTGTTGAATCATAAAAGTTGGAAGGTTCATTTGTACACTTTACTACTTGTATGATAATTCCTACAAGAGATGTTTTATAACCAAATCCCTTAGAAATACATGTAGTCTCTTGCTCACAGTTTTGGTTTTATTTTCTTTCTTCTTTTTTCACAGTTTTAATCTTAAAATATTATTTTAAAAATGTCTCCTTTTTACAGAGGGTATCATGGGTTTTAACCAACAACAATTAAATGTCTATAAATAAATCTTTAAAGAGAAAATTGACACCAGTATTCATACTGTGCAATTCAGAGCCTCAAAGAACTCTCTAAGCCCAGCTCCTGAGTGCCTTCCCCCAGCCATTGGTTGTGAGACTCCCTTCTCTGCCTCTGTGGTATGCTCACTTGGGACAAACTCAGGTGAGAAGTGAATCAAATAGCTGAGTGTTAGGAACCAAGCTGCCTGACCTGCTAAGTTCCTTCCTTGTGGGAGGGACAGAGCTTTGACCTTCAGCCTACTCTGGTACCCTAATTTTCTGCAGGTCTCCTGGCTGTTAATTTCATTAATGAAACTTTATCATATTCTCTTGCTCTGCCTTTCATGATCTGTGTCCCTTTGTTTATTGTTTGCTTATGGCTTCTGTCTCTATTTCTTGTACCCCATGTTTTGTTTGTTCTACCCAAATTGGTAACCAAGTGATTACCCTAGAAATCTCAGGAAGCTCTGGTGATGTTTGATGTTCTGAGGAGACTGATTTTATACCTAGAACTTTGGCACCATCCTGGAAGGATGAGGACATATATGGCATAGACTCCCGAGAGTTCAATAACACCCATCACCAGGCTGGTTTACCTTGCAGGCGGTTGCATTGCAACTAGGCAGATCTAAGAAGTAGGTGAACATATCATCTAGGCAAAAACTCAGGAGACTTTTTTGTAGTGCTGTCAGATTCACTGGTAACAAAGGATAGGCCAAATAGCATTAGGAGGTACTTAAATTGGCAGATTTGGGCACAGAAAGCTGCCTTACATTTGCTCACTCTTCAGAGGGGAAGACATTGTATGTGCTGTAGAGTTCCACCTTGGAAAACACCCGAGACCTGGTCTAGCAAGTCAGTGATGAATAGGACAGGATTCTCTTCTCCAGAGTTACAATTTTTATTGCTCTTGAATCCACCAGAATTATATTTAAAAGATAGATAGATATATAGATAGATAGATTGATATTAGTTGGGGGTGGGGAGGGCCAGAAGTAGAGAGGGAGAGTCTTACGCAGACTCTGCACTGAGCATGGAGCCCTATGCAGATCTCAGTCCCACAACCCTGAGATTATGACCTAAGGCTAAAAATGGTCAGATGCTTTATTGGCTGAACCGCCCAGGAGCCCCAACCACAATTTTTATATTTACTAAATCAAATTCTATAAAACAAATATTCTTTGAGATACTCCATTGAGAATAATGAATTTCATGTTCCTATAAATTAGAAAATCTATTTCTTAATCACCTCAAGAAAATCACCTCAGTGCACTTTAGCATAATCAAGTTTTTGAGAAATCCTGTGCTGAAACATATGATAAGCTGAAACATATCAAATTTTGTTTAGTTTACTATTTCCCATTCCCCCCAATCCCAGCATCTCATTGACAGTATTGTTTTATAGAACATAATTCGGGAAATGTTAGCTTATATTCACAAGCTAGTTTCAGAGTCTCATAGTTCTTGAGGACTTAAAAAAATGCTTTTGAATTTTGTTGGGCAATTAGGACTATCAGAGAAAAAGCCTGATCTTGGCAGATGGGTTAGGTTGTTAATCTAGGAAACCAAGATGGAACTTACTAGAATTATTACATGTAAGTAGCAGGTTGGTCTCCTGGATGAACAAAGCCAATTCTCCTATTGGCTTGTATGTTTTACTATGATTTTCTGGGTGCTGAAAACTTAAGGGAGTTGAGCTAGTTGGTTGATAAGTGCTGTGTTTTTGTTTAAACAAATCCACCATGAAATAATTTGTTTTTATTCCACAATTATGCAACCATCCTTCATGTAACAGTTTCAAATATTTTTCTGGCAAAAACTACATGTTAAAAAAGTAGACAATGAAGTATCATCTACAATAGTATCCCTCCATTATATATATATTTTTAATCACTAATTTTTTAAAAAGATTTTATTTATTTATTTATTTGACATAGAGAGAGAGATCACAAATAGGCAGAGAGGCAGGCAGAGGGGGAGTGGGAAGCAGGCCCCCGGCTGAGCAGGGAGCCCGATGTGGGACTTGATTCCAGGACCTTGAGATCATGACCTGGGCTGAAGGCAGAGACTTAACCCACTGAGCCACCCAGGTACCTCAAATCCTTCCATTATAGATACAAATAAAACCTCTGTCCATGTAAGTAAGTTGGCTTAGAAGATAGTGGCACATATATAAAATAGAATACTATGAGGCCATTAAAATAAATGGCAATTGTGAGAATTACTTAGAAGTATCTTTTTAGAAAGATTTTATTTATTTATTTGACACAGAGAGAGAGAGAGAGATAGCAAGAGAGGGAACATAAGTGGGGTGGGGGTAGGAGAGGAAGAAGCAGGCCTCTGGCTGAGCAGGGAGCCTGATGTGGGGCTCAATACTAGGACACTGAGATCATGACTGAGTAGAAGCCAGATGCTTAATGACTGAGCCACCTAGGTACCCCTAGAAATATCTTAAAATGTTATTGAAAAATCCCAATATAAAATGGTAAATATGCCATAAGTATAGTTATTTAAAATATATATATGCATGTAGACAGGGACTGGAAACTTATATGCAAAAATAAAAATAACCATTGTATTAAAGTAATTGATGCTATTTTCTTATTTTATGTCATTTCTGATGTTGATAAATGATAATCAAAACTCTTTTCTATGATTTCATTAAATCTGCCATAAGCATGGGATAAACTACAATGTTTTTGGATGTCCATTTAGAGCTGTTTATGGTTTTATTCTAAAAATGACTGTATTTAAATAATGTGATAAAAAGTCATTAAGATATATTACTTTTATTAGTAATTAAATTCTACTTGTACTCCCATTTCCCTATTTCAGGGCCTCATGATCTCTTAACTTTTGAAATAACCTCCATGTTGGTCTAGGTTTACCTGATCCCCTCCCTCTTCATTTTCTGTTTTTATTGACCACTCCTTCTCCCAGCCCACACCCCATTTTGCTGCCTTGGGAATCTTTCTAAAACACAGATCTGCTTGGCAGGTGAGGTCAGCTGAATATCCCTCAGTGGCTTCCTACTGCCCTAAGCTCTTTCCACACAAAGCAATGCTAGGATGTGCCATGCGCTTGCCTTTATGCTCATGCTGTTACTTCTACCTGGGGTGTTCGCTTATGCTTCTAACTCCATGTCTAGCAAGTGTATGGTCTGAATAAATGAACAGGTGAATTTTTAAATCTATGTATGTTTATGATTATTTAAAAAAAACTGATGGAGATAATGTCTATTTCAGATGTAAAGTGGAATCTGAAATAAAATCCTTTCTCAGTGAAGAAAACATTGGAAATGAATGTCTTTCTGACCTTCTAAATTTTGGTGAGTTGTTTTCCTTTTTGATCCTATGTTTAAAGGGGAGATTCATTTTGAAGATGAAAGTGGGCCACTCACCATAGGTTCTCTTCCTATTAACTGCTTGTTTTTTTCTGAAGGAATCCAAAGCTAAATATGCATTGTAATGACCAGTTCTTGAAGGAACTTAAAATAATAAGGGGCTACCTGGATGTAATTTTGTTTCTTCATAGAACAAGAGTTATCAGAACAATGGTGCACATATCTTAAGAATGTGATAAGTCCTATTCAGCAATTGAGAGCAGATCTAAAATACAGACAGCATCACATTTCACAGTATTCATGCTCACATATTGAGCTTAACTCGGTGAAAGTACTGGAAGAGGTCAGTATATTACCATTACTTCTAATAATGTAATATTCCATTTTTGTTCCAACTAGAACAGTTTGACATAGGAAATAAATGTGTGCCTTGTATTTAAATAGAAGGTAGGGGCACCTGCGTGGCTCAGTCCTTAAGCCTCGACCTTCAGCTCAGGGCATGATCCCAGGGTCCTAGGATCAAGTCCTGCATCAGGCTCCCTGCTCCTCGGGAAGCCTGCTTCTCCCTCTCCCACTCCCTTTGCTTATATCCCCTCTCTTGCTCTCTCGCTCTCTTTCTCTCTCTCTCTGTCAAATAAATAAATAAAATCTTTTAAAAAATAAAAATTTAAAAAAAAACCAAGGTATAGCAAATTGTGTCTCTTCAGTATCTTAAACGTATCCCTGAATCTGTCCAAGCATGCTTATTTCTGTCCTGAAAAGTTACAATGACCTCATGACAAGACTCCCTGCACTCATTCTTGCCGCTCTTCACAGTACGTTTTGGGATTCTACCTTAGGTGGAGGGAGATCAAGTCATCCCCCTGATAGATCCCCTCAAGGCCCGTAATTCCTCCTGATACATCCTGGCCTCTCCCTTCTTAAACCTCATGTCTTGCCTGACACTCCCCTTTTTCTTAGACCTTGTCACACTGAGGCTGACCTCCCATCTAGTCCTCAGAGGTGCCAGACTCCTCATCTCAAAGTCTTTGCATCATCTGTTTTCTCTGTCCCACTGATGCCACTTTTTGTCACTTAGGTCTTAGCTTAAGTGTCTTTTCCCGTGAGAGGCCTGTCCTGATCATCCACATGAGAGAAGCTACAGTCATTCTCTATTACATTACCCTGTTTTTATGTCACTTACCTCCTCTTGATAATCATCTTATATATTTTTTAACCCACTGAGCCACTCAGGCGCCCCTCATCTTATATATTTTTAAAAAAAAATTTTGCTTGTTTATTTGAAAGAGAGAAAGAGCGAGTGTGCATGAGCGGGTCAGGGAGGAGCAGAGCGAGAGGGAGAAGCAGACTTCCCACTGAGCAAGGAGCCTGATACAGGACTCGATCCTGTGAACTGAGCTGAAGGCAGATGCTTAACCCACTGAGCCATCCAGGAGTCCCTAGGCAAGGGATTTTCAATGCCTTTAAATAAATAAATAAATATATATATATGTATATATATATATATATATATATATATATATATATATATAATTTATATATATATATAATTTATGAAAGCAAAATAACAACACTACAGAATAACTGAAAAATGGTAAGAAAAATCATCTAAAAGCATACATCTAGTGCTATTATGACTGTGGAGCTTATGCTCTAGTCAGGGGAGGTAGTCAGTAAACTAATAAGAAAATAGATAAGGGGTGCCTAGGTGGCTCAATCGATTAAGCGTCTACCTTTGGCTCAGGTCATGTTTATGGTTTCTCTCTCTCTCTATCTGACAAACAAAAAACAAACAAATAAATAAATAAAATCTTAAAACAAAAATGCATGTCCAGCTGGGGATTGGAGGCAAGGATGCAAAGGGAGGAAGGGGGTGATTAAACCAGAGACAATCTGGTAAGCTCTGTCTTAACACAAACAAAATCCAAATGAGAATGCAGAGTGGCTATGACCCCACTGTACTTCCTAGGCCCATTTTTAGGATATGTGTCTAGAGGTCCACTCTGATAAGCACTATCTGGCTATGGCATTTCTTGAACCCTTTTCCACAGGTCCTCAAAGAGACCTTCTTTTATCTATATCCTCTAGATTGACTTCGTGAAGAAACAATTGAAAGCTGTCTTCGAAAGTCTTAGTCTGGAGCAACAGAAAATAGAAAATTATCTTTCAGACTGGAGTATGAAGGTAAGTGTGATGTGTATAGTAATTTGTTTATCAATTTGTCATTTATGTTAAGTACAACAATCATATAATTTTTTTTCAGTTACTAGATTATTCTTCAGAAGAAAGAAGTAACCTGCTTAGTGAACTGCCTGTGGAATTAGAAAATTTGGAATGCCCATTCCCTGATTTAAAATCTTCAATTCTTCATGAGTTCTGTAACTTTACAGAGAATTATCAAAAGAAACTTCAAGACGTTGATCTGCAGTTAGAAGATATATCCAGGTGATAAGATAACACTACTTGAATTATGTAGATTTCTGCCACTACATTTTTATTTTTATTAGGGTTTATTATACTTCTGATTTATTGTTTTCATAGTTATTATGTGGTTGGAACATAGTCAATCAGCAAATGTTTAGATTAACTATTTGCTATATAAGGGTTATCTTTCCTCCAAGATAATTTTCCTGAACAATGGCTTTAAAAATTTTTATAAGGTTGAAACATGATAAAAATATCACCTCACTGAGCTCTTTATTGAATAATTAAGAAACAGTTTTCAGTAACCATGAATTTTTATTTTAATGTGTGAAACTCCTCTTCAGTGGAAATTTATGAATCAATACTAATAATAATTGATTGCAATAGAAAATGTATCCATGGAATTATGTTACTGGTAATCTGCTGTGATTTGTTCTACAGTAAACACAAAGTATGTTTTATAAATTTTTAAAAAATGTTAATTTTTTTTAGAAAGTGGGACTTCTGGATGTATCCTGGGAATGACAAATCCTCTTCTGAATGAGAAATACAACATGAGGGGATTTATTTTATTTTATTTTTTTATTAACATATAATGTATTATTTGCTCCAGAAGTAAAGGTCTGTGAATCATCAGGCTTACACATTTCACAGCACTCACCATAGCACATACCCTCCCCAAGGTCCATAACCCAGCCACTCTATCCCTACCTCCCACCCCATAGCAACCCTCAGTTTGTTTCATGAGATTAAGAGTTTTGTCTCCCTCCTGATCCCATCTTGTTTCATTTGTTTCCCTCATGATCCCCTGCCCTGCCTCTCCAATTCCTCATATCAGGGAGATCATATGATAATTGTCTTTCTCTGATTGACTTATTTTGCTTAGCATAGTACCCTCTAGTTCCATCCACGTTGTTGCAAATGTCAAGATTTCATTTCTTTTGATGGCTGTTTAGTATTCCATTGTAGATATATGTCACATCTTTATCCATTCATCTGTTGAAGGACATCTAGGTTCCTTCCAAGTTTGGCTATTGTGGACATTTCTACTGTAAGCATTCAAGTGCACTGCCTCTTCGGATCACTACATTTGAAGCTTTAGAGTAAATACTCAGTAGTGTGATTGCTAGGTCATAGGATAGCTTTATTTTAAACTTTCTGAGGAACCTCCATACTGTTTTCCAGGGTGGCTGCACCAGCTTGCATTCCCACCAGCAGTGTAGGAGGGTTCCCCTTTCTCCACATCCTCACCAGCATCTGTCATTTCCTGACTTGTTAATTTTATCCATTCTGAATGGTGTAAGGTGGTATCTCATTGTAGTTTGAATTGAATTTCCCTAATGCCAAGTGATGTGGAGCACTTTTTCATGTGTCTATTTGCCATGTGGATATCTTCTTGGCAGAAATGTCTGTTCATGTCTTCTGCCCACTTCTTGTTTTTTTTTTTAATATTTTATTTATTTATTTGACAGACAGAGATCACAAGTAGGCAGAGAGGCAGGCAGAGAGAGAGAGAAGGAAGCAGGCTCCCTGCAGAGCAGAGAGCCCGATGTGGGGCTCCATCCCAGGACCCTGGGATCATGACCCGAGCCGAAGGCAGAGGCTTTAACCACTGAGTCACCCATGCACCCCCACTTCTGCCCACTTCTTGATTGGATTATTTGTTCTTTGGGTGTTGAATTTGATAAGTTTTTTATAGATTTTGGATATGAGCCCTTTATCTGATATGTCATTTGCGAATATCTTCTCCCATTCTCTCAGTTGTCTTTTCATTTTGTTGACTGTTTCCTTTGCTGTGCAAAAGATTTTGATCTTGGTGAAGTCCCAATAGTTCATTTTTGCCCTTGCTTCCCTCGCCTTTGGTGATGTTTCTAGGAAGAAGTTACTGTGACTGAGGTCGAAGAGGTTGCTGCCTACATTCTCCTCAAGGATTTTGATGGATTCCTGTCTCACATTGAGGTCTTTCATCCATGTAGAGTCTATTTTTGTGTGTGGTGTAAGAAAATGGTCCAGTTTCATTCTTCTGCATGTGGCTGTTCAATTTTCCCAACACCGTTTGTTGAAGAGATTGTCTTTTTTCCATTGGACATTCTTTCCTGCTTTGTCAAAGATTAGTTGACCATAGAGTTGAGGGTCTATTTCTGGGCTCTCTATTCTGTTCCATTGATCTATGTGTTTGTTTTTGTGTCAGTACCATATTCTCTTGATGATTACAGCTTCGTAATAGAGCTTGAAGTCTGGAATTGTGATGGTGCCACTTTGGTTTTCTTTTTCAACATTTCTCTGGCTATTTGCGGTCTTATCCAGTCCATATAAATTTTAGAATTATTTGTTACATTTCCTTAAAAAAATTGATGGTGCTTTGATAGGGATTGTGTTACATGTGTAGATTGCTTTAGGTAGCACAGATATTTTCACAATATTTGTTCTTTGAATCCATAAGCATGGAAGGTTTTTCCATGTCGTTGTGTTTTCCTCAATTTCTTTCATGAGTACTTTATAGTTTTCTGAGTACAGATTCTTTACCTCTTTGGTTATGCTTATTCCTAGGTATTTTATGGTTTTGGGTATAAATGGGATCAACTTCTTAATTTCTCTTTCTTCTGTCTTGCTGTTGGTGTCTAGAAATGCAACTGATTTCTGTGCATTGATTTTATATCTTGATACTTTACTGAATTCCTATATGAGTTCTAGCAGTTTTGGAGTGGACCCTTTTGGGTTTTCTACATAGAGTATCATATCATCTGCAAAGAGTAATAGTTTGACTTCTTCTTTGCTGATTCGGATGTCTTTAATTTCTTTTTGTTGTCTGATTGCTGAGGCTAGGACTTCTTGTACTATGTTGAATAGTAGTGGTGATTATGGACAGCCCGGCCATGTTCCTGACCTTAGGGGAAAAGATCTCAGTTTTTCCCCATTGAGAATGATATTCACTGTGGGTTTTTCATAGATGGCTTTGATGATATTGAGGTATATACCCTCTATGACTACACTGAAGAACTTTCATCAAAAAAAGATGCTGTACTTTGTCAAATGCTTTTTCAGCATCTATTAAGAGTATCATATGGCTCTTTTTTTTCTTTTATTAATGTAGTGTATCACATTGATTGATTTGCACATATTGAACCAACCTTGCAACCCAGGAATAAATCCCACTTGGTCATGGTGAATAATTCTTTTAATGTACTGTTGGATACTATTGGCTAGTATTTTAGTGAGAATTTTTGCGTCCATGTTCATCAAGGATATTGGTCTGTAATTCTCCTTTTTGGTGGGGTCTTTGTCTGATTTTGGGATCAAGGTAATGCTGGTCTCATAAAATGAGTTTGGAAGTTTTCCTTCCATTCCTGTTTTTTGGAACAGTTTTAGGAGAATAGGTATTTATTCTTCTTTAAATGTTTGGTTGAATTCCCCTAGGAAGCCATCTGGCCCTGGACTCTTGTTTGTTGGGAGATTTTTGATGACTGCTTCAATATCCTTTCTGGTTATGGGTCTTTTCCGGTTTTCTATTTCTTCCTGGTTCAGTTTTGGTAGTTTATACGTCTCTAGGAATGCATCCATTTCTTCCAGGTTGTCAAATTTGCTGGCATATAGTTGCTCATAATATGCTCTTATAATTGTTTGTATTTTTTTGGTGTTGGTTGTGATCTCTCCTTTTTCATTCATGATTTTATTTATTTGGGTCCTTTCTTAATTCTTTTTGATAAGCCTGGCCAGAGGTTTATCAATCTTAATAATTCTTTCAAAGAACCAGCTCCTAGTTTCATTGATCTGTTCTATTGTTCTTTTGGTTTGTTTCATTGATTTCTTCTCTGATCTTTATTATTTCTCTTCTCCTCCTGGGTGTAGGCTTCCTTGCTGTTCCTTCTCCAGCTCCTTTAGGTGCAGCTCCTTTAGGTTGTGTATTTGAGACCTTTCTTGTTTCTTGAGAAAGGTTTATATTGCTATATACTTTCCTCTCAGGACCACTTTTGTTGTGTCCCAATGATTTTGAATAGTTGTGTTTTCATTTTCACTAGTTTCCATGAATTTTTTAAATTCTTCTCTAATTTCTTGGTGGATCAACCAATCCACTCTAATTTCTTCGTGGATCATTCTTTAGTAGGATGCTCTTTAGCCTCCATGTATTCGAGTTCTTTCCAACTTGCCTCTTGTTATTGAGTTCTAGTTTCAGAGCATTGTGGTCTGAAAATATGCAGGGAATGATACCAGTCTTTTGGTACTGGTTGAGACTTGATTTGTGATCCAGGATGTGATCTATTCTGGAGAATGTTCCATGTGCACTAGAGAGGAATGCGTATTCTGTTTGGGTTAGAATGTTCTGATTATATCTGTGATGTCCATCTGGTCCAGTGTGTCATTTAAAGCCTTTATTTCCTTGTTGATCTTTTGCTTAGATAATCTATCCATTTCAGCAAGGGAGTTGTAAAAGATCCCTACTACTATTATTGTCTTATTGTCAATGTGTTTCTTCAATTTTGTTATTAACTGGTTTATATAATTGGCTGCTCCCATGTTAGGGGTATAGATATTTAAAATTGTTAGATGTTCTTATTGGACAGACCCTTTAAGTGTTATATAGTGTCTTTCCTCATCTCTTATTATAGTCTTTGGCTTAAAATCTAATTGATCTGAAATAAGGATTGCCACCCCAGGTTTCTTTTGATATCCATTAGCATGGTAAATTGTTTTCCACCCCCTCACTATAAATCTGGAGGTGTATTTGGGTATAAAATGAGTCTCTTGCAGACAGCATATCAATGGGTCTTTTTTTTTTTTTAATCAATTCTAATATCCTGTGTCTTTTGATTGGGACATTTAGCCCATTTACATTCAGGGTAACTATTGAAAGATATGAATTTAGTGCCATTGTATTGCCTGTAAGGTGACTGTTACTGTTTATTGTCTTTGTTCCTTTCTGGTCTGTTACCTTTAGCCTCTGTCTTTGCATAGAGGACCCTTTTAATATTTCCCGTAGGGCGGTTTGGTGTTTGCAAATTCTTTTAATTTTTGTTTGTCCTGGAAGCTTTTTATCTCTCCTTCTATTTTCAATGATAGCCTAGCTGGATATAGCATTCTTGGCTACATATTTCTCTCGTTTAATGCTCTAAATATATTATGCCAGTCCTTTCTAGCCTGCCAGGTCTCTGTGTATAGGTCTTTTGGCCATCTAATATGTCTACCATTGTATGTTACAGACCTCTTGTCCTGAGCTGCTTTCAGGATTTTCTTTTTGTCTCTGAGACTTTACTATTAGATGATGGACCTATTTTATTATAAACCTATTTTTATTGATTTTTAGGGGGATTCTCTGTGCCTCCTGGATTTTGATGCTTACTCCCTTCGCCAGATTAGGGAAATTCTCTGCTATAATTTGCTCCAATAAACCTTCTTCCCCCCTCTTTCTTTTTCCTTCTTCTGGAATCCCAATTATTCTAATATTGTTTCATCTTTTGGTATCACTTGTCTCTTGAATTCTGCCCTCGTAGTCCAGTAGTTCTTTGTCTCTCTTTTGCTCAATTTCTTTATTCTCTATCATTTAGTCTTTTTTTTTTAATCATTAATTATCTCTTCTGCTTCATATATCCTGGCAGTAAAGCCTCCATTTTTTATTGCACCTCATTAATAGCTTTTTTTATTTCAACTTGGTTAGTTCTTTTTTTCCTCAGAAAAGGATTTTATTTCCCCAGAAAGGGATTCTCTAACATTTTCCACTTTTTTGAGGCTGGCTAGTACCTTGAGAATCATCATTTTGAACTCTAGTTCTGACATATTACTACTGTTTGTATTGATTAGGTGCCTAGCCTAGCTGTCGGTAGTGCCTCTTGTTCTTTTTTTTTTTTTGTGGTGAGTTTTTCCACCTTGTCATTTTATCCAGGTAAGAATAGATGAATGAGAGTACAAAGTACTAATAAAAGGGTAGCAACAATCCTGGAAAAAATATATACTAACCAAATCCGAAGAGACCTGAAGCTGGGGGGAGAAGGATGGGAGGGAAGAAATAAAAAAATATATAGATATATTAGACTGGTGAATAGAACAGATCTACACACTTGATTTTGGGTGTATTTTGGTCTTTTAGAAGAAACTACCTCCCCAAATTTTAAAGACAGAAAAACTTACATACATATACAAAAATAAAGATAAACACAATAAAGGATGGAATATGACTGTAAAGATGAAATTTTAAAAAGATTCTAGAAAAGGAATTGATATGATAAGATGTTGGTTGAAAAAAAAAAAAGAGAAAAGAATGTGATCAGGCTGGAGACTAGAACAAAGCTATGCAGTTAATTTAGGATATATTTTGATCTATAAGAAGAAATTGTATCCCAAAATTTTAAAGAAGGAAAAACCTATATGTATACAAGAAATAAGGTTAAATACAGTGAAGGGATAAAATATGATTATAACAATAAAAATTTTAAAAAGATTTTTAAAAAGGTATTGATAAGGTAAAATAGGTAAAAAAAAAAAAAGTTAAAATAGGAAAGCGGAAAAATTTTTAAAAATAGAATGAGAAAAAAATAAAATTTAAAAAAAATTTAACTTTGAAGGGTGCCTGGGTTGCTCAGTTGGTTAAGCCTCTGCCTTCAACTCAGGTCATGATCTCAGGGTCCTGGCATTGAGCTCTGCATCAGGCTCTCCGCTTAGTGGGGAACCTGCTTCCCCCTCTCTCTCTCTGCCTGCCTCTCTGCCTACTTGTGATCTCTCTCTCTGTCAAATAAATAAATAAAATCTTTTAAAAAAATTAACCTTGAAAGACTAAAGAATCATGGGAAAAGAGCCATGAATTCTGTGTGTTGCATTCCCCTAGCTCTGGAGTTCTGCAGTTCTCATTGATTGGTGAACTTGGTCTTGTCTGGGTGTTCTTGAGATCTTCTGGGGGAGAGCTGTGATTCTCATATGTCTTTGCCTGAGTCAGAATTGCACCAACCTTGCCAGGGACCAGGTTAAGTAATCTGCTTGAGTTCGCTCTCGGGAGCTTTTGTTCCCTGAACGCTTTCTGTATTTGGAGGCCATGAATAAAAATACCAGCCTCCCAATTTCCAGCCCAGAGCATCTGAGAGATCAGGGCCCCCACTGCTCAGTACAGCCTCAGAGAAAAGCTGTTAATCACTCCTGCTCCCTGGTCTCGGGCTGCACTCTGAGCTCATCCAGCCTGTGATGGAGCATTTCTATCTCTGGTATATGGCCCCATTTGGAGTCTCCAAACCAAGCTTCTACTTGTCTTACTTGGAGAGGCAGTCCTTGGTGATGTCTGACTCCTTCCTGACCCATGTTTTTCTTATATCTCTATTGGGATGGTCAGGTGTTTATTGTAGGCAGACACTTTTTGGTCTTCTAAGAGTCCCTTCTCTCCCTGCCTCTCTGCCTTCCTTTATTCCATCCCACCTTGCATTAAAGCTGGAGGAAAATTAATAATGTATCTTTTATATGTGTTGATTGATTAATTAATTACACTTTAATTGAAACTCAGTCACAGTGAAATGTTAACCCAGCCGTGCACTTAGTTGAAGTCTCTAATTGTAAAATAAACATCCTTTCTCCCTTCCCCATCCCAACCTTGTTAAGGAGATTTTAGAGTTCATCAAGTAAGAAGGAGAGAGTTTTTTGTTTTTGCTCTTTTGTTTTTCTGGGGGACGCATTATAATTAGGCTGCTTGTGGCTAATGAAGAAGGTAATTTTGACCCTTCCTTTTTAAAGGAAACTGTGTCATCAAGAATCTTTATAAATGTGAACGATCATTGTTTAGAAATAATCTTAAAGGAAATAATCATGGAAGTGAAATGAATAGTTGGCTTCAAGGATAGTCAATATTGTTTTTTTCCTTTCTTTAGTGATGGCAAAATCTTCAAAATGACAAAATATCCAACAATTAGAGGATTACCTTAATCAATTATGATATACCTATGTAATGGAATGCCACACTGTCATTAATAATTATATTAAATAATTTTTAATGTTACATATAATTTCAATAAGTTGCTTGCAATTAGAAATTAGGCCACAAAATAGTGGAGTCTCTCTCTCTCTCTTTTTTCCCCCTTTTCCCTCTGAAAGTCTATTTATAGATATGTCTATTTATACATATCTACAAAGCTACAGAAAAAACTGGAAGTTTATCTAAACCAGCAATAACAGTAGTTATCCTCAGGAAGTAAAATTATAAATAAGTTTGGCCTTCCTGCTTTTTTCTATTTGTAAAGCAAAACACAGACTTTAAAAATTTAAGTTAAAGAGTGTAGGGGATACTATTGATATTTATTGAGTACCTGTTAAATGACATGACAGGTACATGCCATTTTGACTGTCAATATAGCCCATTTAAAAAATGACTTTACAAAGAAACCGCAGCAAAGTGGAAAGTGAACAATCTCTCCAAAGTTTCTGAGTTACCAGATAGCTGAACAGGAATGAGTTTCTTCTGCTCATCTGAATTGAAAGCTTTCCTTCACACCATTCCAATTCAACCATTTACATGTATCAGTTGTGTTGCTAAATTGCAGTGCTGTTGAACAGAAGTACAATGCAGGCCACAGATGTGAACAGCATATAGAATTTGAAGTTTCTAAGTAGCCATGTTAAAATATTTTTTAAAGGATGAAATTTAATAGTATATTTCATTTAACTCAATAGTTCAAAATATTAGCATTTTGACATACAATCAGTATTTCAAAATTATTAATTAGATACATTACATTCCATTTTTCATATGAAGTCTTTGAAATCTGGTCTGGATATTAATTACACTTGCAGCACACCTTAATTGGTGTGCTAACCACATATTAAGTCCTGAATAACGACATAGTGGCTTGTGGCTACTGTCTTGGACAACACAGCTTTAAAGGAGGTTGTCTTTAACTCTAACATATTTTTTTTTCTTTAAATCTGACAGCAATTGAACCTATCGCTTTATTCAATATGTGTGAAGCTATTTAGATTTTATTTAAGCTGTATTTCATTAGTAACATGAAGACAAGTTTAATTGCTTGTTTTAGACTCAGATGAGATTGTGGCTTTAATTTCCTAACATTTGGATGAATTAATCATATAGATGAGACATAATTGTCTGATGCTCCATTTAGCTATGTCAGATCTGAAGCCAATATACAGCAAAGCTATAGAGTGATAACGAGTTATTTCTACTTTATTGTCTGATAGGCATATTAAATTTTAAATATTGATTCATAATTATTATCCTGTTATTTTGTGAGATCAGAATCTGAATACTATTTAAAATCTACACTGATTGTAACAGTTTTGTCCCTCTATGTGTACATTGTCAAGGCCTATAGTTTCATATTTTTTCAACTAAATTATTTCAATTTACTCGACTTGTTACTTGAAAGTTACTAAATAGTAACTAGTAACTTACTACTTGAAAGTAGTAACTTTCAAGTAACAAGTCAAGTAAATTACTAACTAGTAAGTTTCAAGATAACTAGTAGCATTATATATGTTTCCTTATATATGTATTTTTTCTTTTTCTTTTTTTTTAAAGATTTTATTTATTTATTTGACAGAGAGAGATCACAAGTAGGCAGAGAGGCAGGCAGAGAGAGAGGAGGAAGCAGGCTTCCTGCTGAGCAGAAAGCCCGATGTGGGGCTCAATCCCAGGACCCTGGGATCATGACCTGAGCCGAAGACAGAGGCTTTAACCCACTGAGCCACCCAGGTGTCCCTGTATTTTTTCTTTTAATACAGAAATAATTACATTCATTACAGAAAATGTTTAAAAAACCAAGGCAAGCAAAGAGAAGGAAGTAAAAGTTAGTCTTTAGTTCCCAACACCAAGAGACAGTCTCTGGTAACAATTTATATATTTAAATTATATGTATGTTTATAAAAATGAAATGTTTATAGAAATGTATATTTATACATATACATTAAAAATGAAAACATACTCTACACCTACTCGTTATTTTTCCTGTTTGTGAATCAAATCTAATATTATTCATTTTTCCAATCAGTGTTTACTAACCTATGTCTTAGATCACTGTATTAAATATTCCTTTACAATGTATTTTTTATTATACACATGACATTACAATATGTCGTTGTACCAGATAAATTCAATCCATCTTCTGGCTTTAGACAATTACTTAGTATACATTTTGATATTTGGTTAAAAACCTTGGGACAAATAACTCTGTTGCTATATTTTGAGTAATCTCATGATTATTCCCTTAACATGAATCTCTAAGGATGGAATTGCTGAGTCAAAGGGATTGAAAAATTATAATACTTTTGAGAGTATGGCTATATTGCCCTCCAGAAAAGTAGAAACACTTTATACATTGACCAACAGACTTTCCATTGTTTGGTTCATCTTTTGGATTTCGTTGGATTTTATAATCCTGTGCGAATATCCCCAGTGTCCTGTTCATATTCTCTTTCTCTCTCTTTTTCAGTACTTATTTACATAGCATAGCTCTGTCACTGTCTTTTTGTGAAAGTTTTGCCAACAGAATCACCAAAAAGATGAAAAAGATAAAAGGCAGCAGCAGAAACTTAGCACTCAGGAAACAATGAGTGACTTCATGTAATTTTCTTTAAAATATGTATATTTTAAAGATTTTATTTATTTATTTATTTGACACACACACACAGAGAAAGATCACAAGTAGGCTGAGCAGCAGGCAGAGAGAGAGGGGGAAGTGGGCTGTCTGCTGAGCAAAGAGTCTGATGTGGGGCTCGATCTCAGGACCCTGAGATCATGACCTGGGCTGAAGGCAGAGGCTTAACCCACTGAACCACCTAGGCGCCCCTAAAGTATTTTTAATAAATAAATATTTACATATGAGGATATTGCTTGATGAATACAAGATAGAAGAAAAAGAAGAAAAGGGACGGAATAACTGATACTTGCTTACTTGATGACGTTACGACGAGTTAAAACAATGGGGCTTTAAATTACCAGATGGGATTCTTTTTAGAGAATGTAGTCTCAGAAATTTTGGAAAATTTCCTTGCCTAGGAATGTCCAGTCTCAGGTTCAGACATTTCTGGTCTGGGCTGGTTGTATGTCAAGGGTAGTTAGTAAGTGGAAAAGTGCTCATAGGAACATGGTTGTTTGAACATTGGTGTGTTCACTTAGTTACATTGGTTACATGACCTACTCGAGCAACACCTGGGTAACTGCAACTCTCATTTTCTCTTGAGGTATTCCAACATGGTTTGTCCAACCTGATTTTGCAATTTATATTTTTTAGAGGGAGGGGAGGTCATAATTGTAGACTATGATTTATTTTTTGTCATACATATTTAATAACTTTCTCTTAAAATAAATACATCATTGAAAATACTTAATTACTTTATGACTCTTGAACTAAAAGCCATATTTGACAACTGTTTAACCTACTTCAGGTTTGTTGTGGGAATAAAGTATATTTTAAGTTCTTTTGGCTATAGTGTAATGCATTTTATCAAGGGAGAAAAATGGATGCATTTTCTATAGGATACCTGAAAAGCTAGTCTTAGAGTTTGCCTTGCTTGATTAATAATTCAGCTTGTATATTTATTTGGATGTTATGTTTGTTTAAATGTATCTGTGAGGATAAATCTAGAAATAGTAGCTGTAAGTTTCTAGGTTCAACTGTCCTTATTGTTAGTATCACTGAAGCCCACACCTACCTTCTTGATATAATTGTTTCAGCTAGAAACTACACAGTGTAGTGGTGTTTGAGGCTACATTTCTTAATACTTTTGGAGACTGAAAAATCTGCTTTTTATAGGATGAAGGAGTGAGAGTCATTTATGAGAGGTTTCTGTTCTTTGGTGGATATGAAATCAAATTAATCTTGAGTAAATCAGATTGGAGAAAATGGAAACACAGCAGCTTGAGAGATTTGTGTCCAGGACAATTGACATATGTTATTTTTTAACCTGGATAATACAGATAGAGTTTATTATTAACATAATAAAATATGTGTAGCTATAAACAAAGACAAGATTAAAATTACTATGGACAGGATTGCCAAATTTTGACAAGAGAGGAATTATAATGCCTATTTTATATATCAAATCAATTGTTCATAACAAGATTTTCCTACTCCTTGTACCTTGAGGTCCAATCCTTTGAGGAAACTGTATCATTAGAACTGAGTCTATGGAGAACCAGTAACATAAGAAATTATAATCACCATTCTCAGGCTTATGTTTATCTGCAGTCTTAGTGCTTATATAAGAACGTAAAGTTGAATATTGATAATGTCTAAAAAATAATAAACTTCTCTAGGAAAGAGAATCATCAGTCCTCCAATCTACTCTATAATTTCTTAATGACTACTGATGGTTTGAGGTGATATTACATTTTTATGTGGCATTTAAAATTTCAAAAGCCTGAGGCACCTGCCCTGCTCAGTCATTAAAGCATGTGACTCTTGAACTTAAGGTTGTGAGTTTGAGCCCCACTTTGGGTGTGGAGCCAAATAAATAAATAAATAAATAAATAAAATGTCAAAAGCCCTCAATGGTTAATTTAATGTTTCCTCATGCCATCCCAAAGTAATAGGCCAGCTTTATTATTCTTGTTTTTGAATCTGGAAAACTGAGTCATAATGTCTATATAAGTAACTTTTTTCACTTCACCTTTATTGCAGCTAAAAATGTTCTTGTTTCCCCCAAATGAAAAATAACTGGTACATGGGGGCAAGTTCTGGCTCAGTAGGACTAAAAAGAATAGAGCACATTGTGTGTTTGTAGGTGATCTTTTACTGATTGTATACATTCGAGTTTGAGCTGGTTTTGTTTAGTTCTGGGTCTTTGCCTTTAAAATGGTCCTTGATGTTGAATACTTGTCAGTTACCAATCATCAGAGGAATGTTAGTGTAGATGGTGGTCTCTGGACACATTTAAAAAGTCATTTTTCTATCAAGATACCCTATCAAATAGGGTATCTTTGGCTGTAAGTAAGAGAATCCCAACTTAAGTCATTGTCACTTAAACAACAGTGATGTCTTATTTCCCATAAAAATGCAGAAGTAGAGAAGTCCAAGCACAGTGAAATCTGGTTTTCTGCATTCTCTTGCCCTGCTTTCCTGCAAGGTAGATGACTTCCTGCAGCAATTCCCACCATAACACTCAGAGGCAGAAAAAGAACTTTTCTTCCTCATAAGCTAGGAAACCTTTGCCTTAGAAGACTAGTTCTCACATTTCATTGGCCAGAATTGGGTGTTTTGTCCATACTTATACCAAACATTGGCCAGAAGAATAGGAAGCTTGTGAATGGATGTCTGTAAATGGCTTAAAATCAGGCAAGATTCTCTCTCAGGGGTGGGGATGGTGCCCACCTTCCCTGGAGTGGAGGCCTATGGAGAAAGGTAGATCTTGAATAAAATTAGGATTCTGATGAGCAGAAGCAGGAATAGGGAAAATGTTTGCTACTTTTTACCTTTTCCTTACACTTATGATGAATATAATTACTTAAAACATAGCATGTGGAGTGGTTGAGCCATTATGTGTTACTTTTAACAGGCTGTTTTATCTTGATCATACGATCTCAAAACTTCCACTAGGAATTATATTGCCTCTTAAAACTGTGTAGATGGATGTAGGGACAAAGGATGGTTTAGGAGCCTTGCCATCATCCCAGCTACTGCACTTCTAAAAAATATACATTCTAAGTAAAAAATCGAGCTTTCTATGACAACTCCTCCTCCTCAAAAAAAACTAAGAAAAACCAGTGTGCTTGCCATATCAATAGCAGCTTCCATATAAATCACTTAACCTCCTCTTCTGGCCAGATTCATGCCCCTAAACCCTTCTGGAAGAAATTCTGGAGTCATCAATTTTAGAGCCCTGCCATATTTTCACTTTCTTGTGGCCCTCAGGAGACTGTGGCTTTGGATGCTGATGTAAGTTCTGGCTTTACCCTATAGGCAATTTTGTTGTTGATTCTTTAATTCAGTGGATTTTGGCCATACATCTACAACTGATCGTAGCCAAAAGGCTGAGAAGTGAGGGCTTTACTTGCGAGAGCCTACCTTATTCTAGCCATCAACTTCCACCTAAGTAGGCAGACTGGGCAGAGCCTGAGGACCCTGGAAGTGAGAACTGCTAAGTAAGAATGGGTCTCTGGAAAGACAATATACTTACTCAAACAAAATCCAAGGAGAAGATTCTGTTGGTTAGAAGTAACTCTAAGGCTCAGGAGCCCCCTATAAACCCGGCCGGAAACCAAAGAAAGATTTATATTTGGATAATGGGAGTGGGGTATTGTGGTAGTTGGGTGGGGTGACAGTTTCAGGAATCAGGCTAATTAGATTCAGTGTTTGGGTCTGATTTGGAAAGACAACATTAAAAAGTAGAGTCAAGTTATATCTCCTAGAAGGTCAGACCCAATACAGCCCAAAAAGCCAATTACATCAGAGCTATCTTTTACTCACATTAATCCACCAGTGTTTCCTTGCAATCCTACTTCTTAGTGGAGAGAAGCACTAGATGTCTCCTGCCACTGTTACACTAGAAGAGTTAAGAGTTTTTCTCCAGGCCAGATTCACTGTGGCCAGTTGCCAATCTTTAGCTAGCTATTAGATGTATCAGGCAGCTTTAGGAGGTACTACCATTTTGCTGGAAATCTCCCTTCACTCTGAGAAAGTTAAAAAACAACTTTCAGCCATTTGTGAACATAATGGTTAATTTCATAAACTTGTCTCTGCTGATAAAGTACTTGTCACCTTGTTTGCCACCATTGGTTGCCTCTCTGCTTCTCCCCCCACCACAAATGTGTGCTGATGTCATAGAGCTGAAACCTTAAGGAAATGACTTAAGCATGACTAAGAAGAAAATTGGTGGCTAAGTTAATTGTGAGTCAGTTTAGAATTTTTGGAATGATTCAAACAGGTAGAATTAGGGAGACAGTCAGCCTTGGTGTAGTTAGATTCTTATAGCTGTCATTCTTTTCTGAATTACCCATTTTGTATCACATTCTGGGATATCATGTTAAACTTATATCATGGGACTTCATTATGGGGTGGGGATGGTAGGTGGAGACTGAACAGTAGATATTTTATACTTCTGCAGTCTGGAATTTCCTGAAGTATTAGAAGTGCCCAGTAAGCCTAGAAACTGTAAAATCTTGGTATGCTATTATAAAGATGAAAACTATGAAACATTTGAAATCAGAAAATTTGGATGGACAAAAAGAATAGAAATTGCACAGACCTGCCAAAGATTTTTTTCTCTAAAGATAATTTAAAAATTGCAAAAGTTTAGGATAATTTTAAAGCCTTCTTTAAATAAATAAATTTCTTAAATAAATTTTTTAAAATTATGGAGTCACTTTTCAAATTCAGAAAGTAGGAAATGATTAGAAGAGCTTTTAATAGTTGTATAACTTAGCTACTTCTGTCATTGGAATCACCAGCAAAGCAATTAAATTAAACAGGAACTTTGAAGGTAAAATCTAACCTTAGCGGCACCGGGGTGGCTCAATTGCTTAAACAACTGCCTTTGGCTCAGGTCAGGATCCCGGGGTCCTGGGATTGAGTCCTAGGTCAAGCTCTTTGCTCAGTGGGGAGCCTGCTTCTGCTCCCTCTGCCTGCTACTCTGCCTGCTTGTGCTCTCTCTCTGTCAAATAAATAAATAAAACTAAAAAAAAAAAAAAAAGCTAACCTTAGTTATTTTGTATAGCTTAGCTATTTTACATAGGTTTTTCTGTACAATGAAAAGATGTTTGATTAGGAAAGATAAATGTCCAGATTGGAATTTAGAAATTCAGATTTGTTAAATTTGATTTTATTTTAGAGGCTAAATAGAAAACAGCTACTTTGTTATTCTGAAGAGGCCATTATATTTGAATATTCCTCTTAGATTTTTACTATCCAGAAGACTCAGTATATATATAATGGTGGGGGCTTTCTCCCTCACAAACAGCATCCTAATGGAGATGTATGACTATGCTATTACTATTGCCAGTATGAGTATTTGCCTCAAAATTTAAGCCGTTGGCTCTAAAAACTGCTATAAATACTCTAAAATAATAATGTTGTGAGTATTTATGTATCATTTTAAAGTATGTTTTTTGTTTTTATTCTATGTATACTAGAAAAATGACTTACAGTTTGCATAATTGTGGTAATTGGAAAAAGTTGTTGAAATGTGAGGTTTCTAAAATCAATAAGAAGAGCAAAATGGATGTGATCTTTTGTGGCATACTTGGTTTGAAATAGTTTCGATGTTATATTATCATTTCATATGTTTAAGTGGTTTTAATGTTGTCACTATAATGGCACGTAATTAATACATTGACACAATACGTAAAAATGCACTCAGTGCCACAGATTCTCCTGCTGCTATATTTATTTATAGCAATGCACACTGCTTAATGTGTGCTTTTATTTGAAAAGCATTTTTGTAAATGTTTGCCATTTGCACTTTCTCTTTGAGTGTAGCCGAAATCTTGCACCACCATTCAATATGAGAGATCATCAAAGCAATTAGCTTAGAAGTACTTCTCCATTTACCAAAGGATTAAAACTATTTTTTGAAAATTATGGGTAAGATGGCTTAGATACAATCTTAGGTCAGGTTCTATAGAAGCAAAGCTGAGACAGGAATTATAAGAACAAGTGATATGTTGGGCAATGCTTTCAGGAGAAGGATGGTAAGGAAAGAAAGAGGAGGGGAAAATGGTTCTGCATGGAGGTGAGCTCAGTGGAAACAGTCTGCAATTTGCTTCCACAGTGAAATTCTAGAGCATGAATAGTATCACAGAGTTGGTTGCATCGTGAGGCAAGTGGGTTGACCTTCTGTACCCCCATATCAGCCAAACATTGGTGGCAGCTGCCCTCAAAAATGGGTGGGAGAGAAGCCTCCTGGGCTTCTCCCATTTGGTCTGGGGCAATTCTGCAGAGAAACAGGTGCATCTGTGAATTATCAGCATCTTGGTGATGGGACTTCTAGCTAATAAGGGAGATCTAGCATGGCACCAACAGCATCCACCAAATAGATGGATGACAACTTAAAACAAATGGACATATCTTGAAAGAAGTTGCTGTGGCTGATATCGAAGAGATTACTGCCTATATTCTCCTCTAGGATTCTGATGGATTCCTGTCTCACGTTGATGTCATTTATCCATTTTGAGTTTATCTTTGTGTACGGTGTAAGAGAATGGTCGAGTTTCATTCTTCTACATATAGCTGTTCAGTTTTCCCAGCACCATTTATTGAAGAGACTGTCTTTTTTCCACTGTATACTTTTTCCCGTTTTGTCGAAAATTATTTGCCCATAGAGTTGAGGGTCCATATCTGGGCTCTCTACTCTGTTCCACTGGTCTGTGCATCTGTTTTTATGCCAGTACCATGCTGTCTTGGTGATCACAGCTTTGTAGTAAAGCATGAAATCAGGTAGCGTGATGCCCCCTGTTTTATTTTTGTTTTTCAACATTTCCTTAGCGATTCGGGGTCTCTTCTGATTCCATACAAATTTTTGGATTATTTGCTCCAGCTCTTTGAAAAATACTGGTGGAATTTTGATCGGAATGGCATTAAAAGTATAGATTGCTTTAGGAACTATAGACATTTTAACAATGTTTATTCTTCCAATCCAAGAGCATGGAATGGTCTTCCATCTTTTTGTGTCTTCTTCAATTTCTTTCATGAGTGTTCTGTAGTTCCTCAAATACAGATCTTTTACCTCTTTGGTTAGGTTTATTCCCAGGTATCTTATGGTTCTTGATGCTATAGTAAATGGAATCGATTCTCTAATTTCCCTTTCTGTATTTTCATTGTTAGTGTATAAGAAAGCCACTGATTTCTGTACATTGACTTTGTATCCTGCCACGTTGCTGAATTGCTGTATGAGTTCTAGTAGTTTGGGGGTGGAGTCTTTTGGGTTTTCCATATAAAGAATCATGTCATCTGCGAAGAGAGAGAGTTTGACTTCTTCATTGCCAATTTGGATACCTTTTATTTCTCTTTGTTGTCTGATTGCTGTTGCTAGGACTTCTAATACTATGTTGAACAAGAGTGGTGAGAGTGGGCATCCTTGTCGTGTTCCTGATCTCAACGGGAAGGCTGCAAGCTTTTTCCCATTGAGGATGATATTTGCTGTGGGTTTTTCATAGATAGATTTGATGAAGTTCAGGAATGTTCCCTCTATCCCTATATTTTGAAGCGTTTTAATCAGGAACGGATGCTGGATTTTGTCAGAAGCTTTTTCTGCATCGAGAGGACCATGTGGTTCTTCTCTCTTCTCATATTAATTTGTTCTATCACATTGATTGATTTGCGAATGTTGAACCATCCTTGTAGCCCAGGGATGAATCCCCAAAGGCAAAGGAAACAAAAGTGAAAATAAACTTTTGGGACTTCATCAAAATCAAAAGCTTCTGCACAGCAAAGGAAACAGTCAAGAAAACAAAGAGGCAATCCACAGAATGGGAGAAGATATTTGCAAATGATAGTACAGACAAAAGTTTGATATCCAGGATCTATAAAGAACTCCTCAAACTCAACACACACAAAACAGACAATCATATCAAACAATGGGCAGAAGATATGAACAGACACTTCTCCAATGAAGACATACAAATGGCTATCAGACACATGAAAACATGTCCATCATCACTAGCCATCAGGGAGATTCAAATTAAAACCACATTGAGATATCACCTTACACCAGTTAGAATGGCCAAAATTAGCAAGACAGGAAACAACATGTGTTGGAGGGGATGTGGAGAAAGGGGAACCCTCTTACACTGTTGATGGGAATGCAAGTTGGTGCAGCCTCTTTGGAGAACTGTGTGGAGATTCCTCAAGAAATTAAAAATAGAGCTTCCCTATGACCCTGCAATTGCACTCCTGGGTATTTACCCCAAAGATACAGATGTCATGAAAAGAAGGGCCATCTGTACCCCAATGTTCATAGCAGCAATGGTCATGGTCGCCAAACTGTGGAAAGAACCAAGATGCCCTTCAACGGATGAATGGATAAGGAAGATGTGGTCCATATACACTATGGAGTATTATGCCTCCATCAGAAAGGATGAATACCCAACTTTTGTAGCAACATGGATGGGACTGGAAGAGATTATGCTGAGTGAAATAGGTCAAGCAGAGAGAGTCAATTATATGGTTTCACTTATTTGTGGAGCATAACAAATAGCAAGGAGGACATGGGGAGTTAGAGAGGAGAAGGGAGTTGGGGGAAATTGGAAGGGGAGGTGAACCATGAGAGACTATGGACTCTGAAACAAACAATCTGAGGGTTTTGAAGGGGCGGGGCGTGGGAGGTTGGGGAACCTGGTGGTGGGTATTATAGAGGGCACGGATTGCATGGAACACTGGGTGTGGTGCAAAAATAATGAATACTGTTATGCTGAAAATAAATAAAAAATAAATTAAAACAAACAAACAAACAAACAAAAAATGGACAATTTATTGACCTCAAATCTGTTATTTTCTCCTCCTCAGCATACCCTGCCACATACATACACATTTGTGATTAAATAAAAGTGGAAAGTCAAACTATGTTCAAGTCCCTGTGATTAGAGAAATAGTTTAAAAGCATAAATGAAGACATGGATCGCAGGTCTATTTTGTTGTTGTTGTTGTTACTTGTGGTGTAGTAATAGAGAATTTATGTGGCTGACTTTGCCATTAAAATGCATTTTTGTTTTTGTGAACAAAATGTGTTTGAGAGAGGACCTTAGGTATTACCCATGAAGTCTTGAGGGTGTTCTAAATGCCAAGTACACTTAGGCAAGTGTTTCCACAGACTTAATACCCCTATATGAAATGCTTTGTTTGAATGTCTATACATTCATACCTGATTCAGACAGAAGCAATACACTCAGTGTGTTCAATGAATGAACTCGTCTCAAATTATTTCTCTGCAATAGATTATGTCATATAGAAGAACTGTGGAGTATGCTTCTTCTGGTAAAATACCTCCATGCCTCTTTTTCTTCCCATTATAGAGCTGTTAGTGAAGATTATCTTTTTTGAAAGAGAATTTTTTTTTTCTTGCTACTTACCAGAATAGTGAAACACTTTACAAAGACCAGGTAACTTTGTACGATATGAGGACAGTGGAATTCCCATTAGTATCACTGATTTAAAGAAGTTTTTATTCATTTTAAATTGTCAAGTATTTTTCAAGGGCATAGAAGATATATTATGAATTCTTTGAATTGCACTATTAACTTTAAAGTAGAAGATCATTGGTATAGTAGAAATAAACAATACCAAGTCTCCATCTTGGATCAAAGAAATACTTGCTCCTAATAATATTCACTCTGATTGCATCTGTATTTCATTATTCCAATTTATTAAACAAGAATAACAATATGCAAATAAACCCAGAATAATAAAGAGGCATTAATTCAGTTTAGAGTTTAAGCTGATATCACACCCTTTCCACTCTGCATAGGGCTTTGCTAATACCTTATGTAAAACACAAACCAGGCCTGTGCCTAGGAGTGCCCTGAAATGAAAAAGGCATTTTGGACCAGGGTGGACATGTTACTAGGTAGGGCCTTGAAGAGGTCCTGTTTACAAATGATTTCTTCAGTGATCTGCAATCTAATGCCATTGGTAATCTTCTCACTAATATTATCTAGTCTTAATCCTACCACACGAGAAGTTGAGAGAGTAAATTAATGATAATTTTAGACTTGTTTTAAAGTGAAACCTTAAATAAGTGCTTTCCTCAGGCTTTAATTTCCTTTGTAAAATTGTTCATTTAACTGTGTACATTTGTGTTTTCCTCCAGGAATAAAAATTCCATTTTAGTCTGTATGTTTTATTTCCCAATGTTCATTTATTTCACTCATTGATTGTGAATTTTTAAATATTCTTATAGGGAGGATAGAATAAATATTTTAAAAGTATTATGTCACTTTGCAAACTTCTTGAAATTATGCCTGGAACTTGTGGTAAGACCAATAAAGGATTGAAGAACCCATCGTATTAGGATTTAGAACCTTTTCTATAGCAGACATATAGTTTGGCTATAATGTATTTTAAAAAACCAACCCCAGACTTCATTTTATATAATCAGTACCATTTGTTAATAGTTTGAGCAGTTTGAGTTCCCTCAAACTCGGTGATTGCTTAACAATGTGTTGTGACACTTTTGTTGCTTCTAGAAACTTCCAGTTAAGTGAAGAAGACCACTGGATTTACCAGGCTGTTTTGGATCAGTATCCTGGAGAGCTCTGTAACAGAAGAACTCTATATCTGAACATGTTACAAAGATATTTTCCTCACAGATCTAGGCATGATTTGGTGAGTACAGGACCCTATATAACAGCAAGTTAAATTGCTTTAGTGGTCAATAATTACTAGGCAAAATTTATATTTTTAGAATGGTGCTCTAAAATTTTTTTCCTACACTCTCTCAAATAATAGAGTTATAGGTTGAAAGTCTCCCATTTTTCAAGTCATATGGTGCATAAGAATGTAGAGAACCCTTCAGGCAACATTCATTCTTCTACGCTTACCTGCCCGAGAGATCTTTACTGTGACTTCCTGGGTTGCTCTGCCTGTAATTGACCTCTAGGTGTCTGTGCATTCACCTGCCCACCCTCAGAGGTTCTGCAATCTCTGGCTCTTGCCTGAAAGTGGGGTGCCTGCTACCCATCTATCTACAGAGCCTGCCACATCCCAGCCCTTCTAGTCATGGGGAAGGCAGCACTTGCCCTGGGGGCTGGTGCTTACTTATATCATCCCCACAACATCATCTCCACTTTATCACCCTAGATGGATCTGAAATACAAATGCCCCAAATTAAAACTCAGAGTCATGACTGAAATTTCCCTGAGAAGGGTCTTTAGTTCATAAGACCACAAAGACAAGAAAACAGAAGTTACCATGTCGCCAATTAACTTTACAATGACTCATCTTAAAACATATATGTAAATAAACACATGTAAACTTTTAAATGGACCATGCTATAAAATATTATTACATACTCTGCATTTTGTAATTATTTTAAATAAGCAGGTAACAATAGTACCGACGTGTATAGAATTTACCTTATTTCAGTCATGAGTAGACTTCTATAACACACAGAAGTAGACAAAAGAGTACTATTTTTATTATATTTTTCAGATAAAGAAACTGAAGCAAAGGTCACACATCTAGTATGACCATTCTCTCCCATCCCTGATTCCCCCACCGAATGGTTGTTTTAATTTTGATCTTTATTTTATAGCAGATACCTATTATATAAAAAACATGTTAAATAATAAATAATTCACTCTAGCTTTTTAAAGTTTTATTAAATTAAATCTTTCTTTTTATTCCCTGTTGATTCTATTTGTTTTTGTGACCAGTTATGATTTTTAACTTTTTGTATTGACCTATTAACATGATAAAGATTTTTGTATTCACTTCTTAAAATGGGTTGATTAGTATGCATTTCTGCATGGTATATGCTTCCTTTCTTAGTGTTTTAGAGATTTTTAGTATATTTTTGACTTTTGGGAACAAAGCTCAGAAGTTTCCACAACATATTTTAGCAGCTAATATTTGGTTTAATTGAATGCATAGCCTGTTTCATCATGTACCTAATTAACCATACCTGGATTATTATCTTAGAACAACCTTATCCTTCTTGCTTGATTCTTTTCTCACACCACTTAGGGGTTAAATAATGTATAAATTCAGAGATATGGTCTATACTGGCAAGATAAAGAATTATGAGGGTCAGTGGCTCTCAATTTCAGAAGACACAACTTCATATAAAGAACATTTCAGAATCACCTACAAAGGCTTTTCAAACAACTCAGGCAATCTCCATTCCTGTTCTTCACCTCAAGACTTTCCCTCAAGACTCTGAGATCTCTCATGGTTGGGATTCACTGCCAGCAGGAACTACCAGTACCCATGTGAGAATATCATGGCCATCAGGACTGCAGGATGGGAAGAACTAATATGACTGCTGTAATTCCTTTGAGTTCAGACATCCTAAAACCTGAATATATCAGTAATCAAGGGCAAACTGAGTTTTGGGGATTATGGTAGCAATTTATATTTATTAGCATGCGTCTAAGTGAAGCACTTGAAGTAATTGTTAAAATACCAAAACTAAATTACAGATGGAATATTTTTGAAATTATATACAAGGGAAATAATACTTTCTGTGAATAAATTCACGGCCATGTAGACATGGAAGATGTTTTAGGGCTGCCTAATCAGACTCCATCCCATACAAGGAAACTAAGGACTTACAAACATTAAACAACTGGTCCTTAGTTACCAGTTAGCCATAGGCTCAGAACTTGGGGAATTGTACCTGGTCCTGGTTGCTGCATTCACTATTAAGATGTTTGTCTCGATTTTTCAAAATTACTGGTTATAATTCATTTATTCATTTTTTGTAGCAATGACATAAAGCATAGTCTCAGTTTCAAAAGTGTTTGCCATCTGTTTTCTTTTCAGGTGGAACATGAGAAATATTGTGATCAATATCGCTTTGCCAGGGAGCAGCGAAGGATCCTGATATCAAATTGGAATAAGAACAGGAGAGACTTTATCCAGAAGGCTGTGCTGACCCTCACTGAGGCCTGTGCAACACATGCAATGGAGGACACGTTGGCTAAGGACAGGAGAAAGCAGCAGGAACTGTGTGCACATCTGAAAGCCAAGGTGAGATGCTCTGCTGATGGTGTTTAGGGATTTGCCCTGGCATTCATTTAAGAACCCACTGTCCTGTTTGCTCAAATCCAACCTGAAGTTCAGTTTTCTCTAAAAATTTTATTTTGAATAAAACTTTTAGTTGGAACCATATGAAATTACAATTGTTTTAGATCAACAGTAGTCAACAATCAACAATTTCTTATGGTTCAAGTGGAAGTTACCATGACAGGTCAATGTTCAAATTTGGATTGAGCGATATCCAACACGAACTACAAATGCTACTTAAGAGGTGCTGGATGAAAATGCAGAAAGTAACTAGAGAGTAGAGTCTGATTCGAGCTCACTCTTGGACTTCTCATTCACATTAAAGATGTCAAAAAAGGTAAAATTATGAAGAGGAGAGAAGATTTGTGAAGTGATATGTTGGGGGGAGCTTGATGGGCAAAGTGAAAGGTGGACTGGATGGGGAATTCCTCTTCCTCAGATCCAATGAGGGGGTCTCCGGGATGGCTTGGAGAGGTTAGTGGGGAACCCCTGCAGTTGGAGCTTGAGGACTAGTGTTTCATGGTCACAGGAAGCCAGAGGATCTGCCTCCATGGCAGAATTGAAAACAAAGATGGCTGCTGTCTTGAGAATAATTTCATTCCCCAGACTGCTCACTGGTGCATGAGTCCTGAAGGCCCGAGGTGGATATAGCCTTTGTTGGCAGGACTATTAAACAAATTGTGTTGTGGTACAGCATATCTACAGTAAAGTACACAAATATTTATATATTTTTATTATTTTTTAAAAGATTTTATTTATTCAGTTGACAGAGAGAGAGATCACAAGCAGGGAGAGCGGCAGGCAGAGGGAGAAGCAGGCTCCCCACTGAGCAGGGAGCCCAATTCAGGGCTTGATCCTAGGAGCCTAAGATCCTGACCTGAGCCAACGACAGATGCTTAACCAACTGAGCTACCCAGGCACCCCTGCAAATCTTTATTTATTGATAAATGACATGGTAGGAGAATGATGGCACAAGAAGTTTTATTCTATTGGTAGAAAAAAAAATAACCTGCAATTAATAGTTATACCACAGCAATTAACAGCATGTAAAAAGAAATGTCTCTTTTAAAACATTAGAGGAGAAATGCCTACTCCGTATTTTTTTTTAAACAAAAAGATACTATATTGGGTATTGCATAAGCTTGGGATCTAGAAGGAAGAGAAGCTGCATCAAGCCTGAACTGCCTACCATGGACTATAGAGCTAATGCACATTTCTTCTCCATCTGCAGCCGATAAGAAACACACATGGGTCAGGGACAAGGACAAGTCTCTATATACTCCAGAGTCTTGTTTATATTCATTTTGTGCACAGTATCATTAGACTTTTAGCTCTGCTGTGGGGGATTATTTTCTTTTTATTGTATTGCATTGAGGTAAACATGCAGTAAAGAACAGAAAAGGGAAGTGGGTGATTGAATGAAATTTTACAAATTTATACTGCCGCATATAAAAACCACTGAGCTGAAAAGAGAACATTTCCTGCAGCTCAGGTTCCCTCATGTCTCTTCCTAGCATATACTACCCACACCCATAACCACTATTCTAAATTCATCACTATAAATTAGTTTTTCTTATTCTTGAATTTCATATAACTCAAATCATACATATATAGACATATACCACAATTTATTTATAGGTTATCATGTTAATAGAAATTCATGTTATTTCCAGGTTTTTGCTATTATGATAATGGGCCTGTGAACATTCTTGAACATGTCTTATGGTAGACATATGCACTCATTTCTATAGGATTTATACTTGGGAGTGGGATTGCCAGATCAGGGGTATTTAGCTTTAGTAAATACTGCCAAATAGTTTTCCAAAGTGGTTATACAAATTTGCCGCTGGTTTCAGTTGCTCCACATCCTCACCAACATTGATACCGCCAATGTTTAAATTTAGCTAGTCTCCTATATGTGTAGTGGTCCTTCAACAAGGTTTTCATCTAACTTCAGAAGAGATGATGAGCATCTTTCCACATGCATATTGAGCCTTAGAGTATCCACTCCTGTGAAATGTCACCTCAAGACTTTTGCCCATTTTTCTATTCCGGTTGTCTGTTTTTTCTTATACATTTGTGTGTTCTTTATATATTCCATATGCAAATTCTATTTCCTTTCTTTCTTTGACTTTTCATTCTTTTAATGGTGTCTTTTGATCAACAAAAGTTCTTAGTTTCAATGAAATTCTTTGTTTAATTTAAATGTCTGAGATATAAATTATATGCAATAAAATCACCTGTTTTAGTTAGTGTATAGTTCCCTGAGTTTTAACAAATGCATGACGTGTAACTACTACCACAAGCAACATACAGACTGCTTCATCACCCTTCAGAAATTCTTCTTGCCCTTTGTGCTCCACTCCACATCCACCTTCAGCCTTCAGCAACTACTGATCTCTGTCCCTGTACTTGGCTGTTCTAGAGTGTCATATAAATGTAACCATACAGTATGTGGAAATCTGGGTTTGGCTTTTATCACTTAGCATAATGCATTTGAGATCTAGCTATTTTGTTATGTGTATCAATAGTTCCTTTTTATTACTGAGTAGTAGTCTGTGGTTTAATCACTGTTTATCCATTCACCAGCTATTTTCAGTATTTAGCAATTAGTGTTACTTTAGTTAGGGTGGAGTAGGCTTTAGGCTTTCCCTGTGAGCCTGTGCCTCAGAGAGACTTGCCACTGGTTTTCCTTGCCCTGCAGTAGATTCTTATTAGACACTTGATGGGCTGTGTCTGATAAGGGAGAGGCATTCTGCCTTCTTGGTTCAGCCATAGGCTCAGACAGGTTTTTTTCACTTGGTCTTGGGACCAGAACCTACTCAGTGATCTTGGCCTCCTCACCATGGCAGACAAACTCTGCCCTGTGTCTTAGTGGTTCTTGTGTGGGAGAGAGCTTCCCCCGTTACTCCAAGAGAGGAGGGTATCTTTGTTTTTTGTCTTTTCCCCCAGCTGTAATAGGTGTACACTTGTACCCGGTGGGTTCCCTGCTCTACATCCCTCCCCACCCCCAGTGCCTTTTATTCTGTAGGGCTTTGTTCTTCTTCTTCTTCTTTTAAATATTTTATTTATTTTTAGAGAGAGACAGAGACAGAGAGGGTTGGAAGAAAGGCAAAGGGAGAGAATCTCAACCAGACTCCCCACTGAATACAGAGCCCAGATAGGGTGGGGGGTAATATCTCACGACTTTGAGATCATTACCTGAGCCAAAACCAAGAGTTAGTCAATTACATAGGGCTTTTTTTCTCATTTCTTGGACCTGTATTAACTTAAGAATCTTCCTCTGCTTACCTCCCTTGACCCCAATCTATTTTTTTGAGCTTTCTGTGGAGAAAAGCCTATAAGGGGGTGTAAATTCCCTTGTGTCTGTAACTTCCATGGGTTCTATACTCCCTGCTTTATGACAACAGCAAATTATAAAAAATTTAACTGTTGACTCATTACAGAGTATTAGCTGCAATCTTCTTTCCCACATATACAGTGGCCTTGACTTTTTTAGGTGCTCTGTCTCAAATAAGTCAGTTTCTGTATTGCCTCTTTCCTTGGAAACATTGCCCGTTCTTTCAATCTCAGGCTTATTTGCCCTGCGACCTCAGTCCTGGATTTGAGAAAAGTTCAGATATAGCTTTTCCTTGTGCTTAAAGTGGGAGGTGACATTCTTTCCAGCTTCTTACATTCTAAATGGAACCTGGAAGGTCCTCATGAAATACTATTTATCAATCTGTGTGTGCCCTGCTTAAGAAATCATTGCATAGTAGCACAAGGCTGTTTTCAAAGGCAGCCTGCCTGAGATTTTTCTCAGAAAAATCCAATAGGACTTCTGCTAATGGGGAGGGGACCTTCCAAATGTGGGGTAGAAGAGCCCTAATTGGGAGCATGATAGATGGAAGAGAAGCAGCTAGACAAAGGAAAATGTAAATGACCCACTTCAGGGGAATGTTTCCAGGAATGTTTCCCAGCTGGCCATCAAGACAACAAAACTTATAGGAGGGCAAGAGTCAGCATTAACCACCTGCCAGGTTTACTGGGGGACATTATCAGTCACCAGGCTAATGACTACTCTGTTGGCCTCTCCTATATGCACAATATACAGATTGTTCCCTCTCCCTCCTACCCATGGACTCTGATGGTTTAAACATCTAAGGAATAAAACGAGAGGTCATTGTCTGAATAAAGAGGAAAGAGTTGATTATCTCTTAGAACTGGGCAATTTGATTTTGATTAACTATATTTTGTGACTTAAAGTGACTGTAAGACCCTTTGTAACCCAAGGGTGAACCATGGGATCTGCTTAGTTTTCATCTAGTGGCAAGTGAAATATCTAAATGGGGGACAAGAATAATGCTGTGTTTTGATTATTTCATGTATCTGGCTGTTCAGTGTATTGGGTATACTCTATGAAGTGTTCCTGCATCTCAGGCATTCTATTAGCATTTTATCATATTATCTTCAGTGACAAATCCAAGATGTGTAGTGGTTGCTGTGGAGTACCCACCCACAGAAATTAGGGGCTTGGTTTCTGGAAGCAATATAATATGGCGTCTCCTCAGAGACCCATGGTCACAAGATGGTGAACAAATGTCTCTGAACTTTTGGAGATGAAGCCTCCAAAGAGTAAATATGAGCAGAGAATGGTGGAACATAAACTAAATTGTGATGCAAAATATGTTCTATTTCGCATAGAGATGGTATTATCATTAGAGTTTGTGTTCCTGGTCAGGAACTGAGGCTCAATAAGTTGTAGCTAGAAATAGAAGGAAAAACAAAAGATAGAATCATAAAGGAAATGAATTAATCCTATCAATTCAATAGTAATTTAAAATACTAAATTATGCTCTCTCTTTTTTTTTTAACCTGGATGAAAACTTGGAGATTTATCCCCATCCTTCATTTTACAAGTCTAAAAGCTGAAGTCCTGAAAGATAAAGTGATTTGCCTAAGGTTCATGCCAGGTCATTTGACTTGAAATTCAATATTATCTTGGCCCTACACAGCTTTGCATACAAGAATCTTGCAAAAATAATAGAAGATATTTATTATACTTTGAGCCCCAATGCACTATAAAATAGACACACAGAATGTGAAAAATATTACTTCCATTGTATCATAAATTTGACCTTTCTAAAACTAACATGGTAGCTATAATAAACATTAGTTAAACATTTAACCATAATTTTGTTCTTAGTCTTGGAATTTAAAAAGGATTTTTGGGGATGATTTATGTGATTCATGCCTTTTAAGGAAAGTGTTAAAGGAATTTTGAAATAATGAGTTTTCTCACTCTCTTTCACCCCTTCTCTGTTTTATTTTGGTTTTCTATTGGTAATGGATGCTGTACCAACTAGAGAACTCTTCCCAGAGCAGTGAGGAAAGCAGGGAAATGGAAGTCTCATTCTCCTGCTACCACAAAGCTCACTCTTTGATCCCCGAAAATCCAGCCCTTCCCTAGCATCCAGCCTAAACCACTCTGTTAGCAGTGTACTTGATTTTTTAGCATGCTTTTTCCACCATGGCTGGGGAACTTTATTCCCAGGTCTGTCTTAGTTCCTTTCTCTGCCCCCTTGCTGGGTAGCCAAGTGCTACTAAGTTTACCTGGACTCTCAAGGCCACGTGAGAGACCTTAGTCTTATCCTTTGTTCGCCAGTTCTCCCCATTCCTCTTAATGACTGTTTCAAAAGGTCACCAGTCCTTTCAGTACCTGGAACCTAATGCCACACACCATCCCCTTCCAGCCCCTGGAGACAACCTTCCTCTATTTTATCAATAAAATGAAGTCATGGAGTTGTGAAATAGATCCCTAATTCCTGCCGCACCCTATGTCCTTATGTCTTCTGCTAGTCTACCCACTCTTTTCCTGATGCAAGATGATGCCTTCTAAGTGCTCATATCCAGTCCTTCCCCCAGTCTTCGGGCCTCTAACCCATTTAACCACTTTAGGAGCCTGGTTCTACTGATTATCTCCTTTTATTATTATTTTTCTTTCTTATCCTATGAGTATTTCTTCTAGCCTGTAAATATGGTTAAGTCTTTCTTACTCAAATCAAACCTTCTCTTCTCGGAAGTCATCCTCTAGCTCCTGGGTAGTCCCTAATCTCTATTCATTTCTTTGATATCAACCATTTAAAAGAATAATCTATATTTTCTCAGGACTTCTGACTTCTCTACTCTACCAAGATCCTCTCCTCTCCCCAAGGTCACCAGTGACCTCAATTAATTACCTAATCCTGTCAGTGCTCTTCCATCCTTCGGCTAGTAGACCTCCCTGCTTCATTTCTCATTGTTGGCCATGTACTCTTTGTTCTAAAATATTGTTTCAGCTTCTAAAATATTATTCTGTTTGCCATATCTTAGTCTGCCTATGTGTTTGTCATCTTCTGCACCATCCTAAAACCCTGGTTTCCTCACTTGCTGTCCTTGTTCTTTCCTTTTCTCTCAGAACTTCACTGGCTCCTAATCCCACTTGTGCTTTTACCTATCTTTATATGCTTTAAGATTTATGTACGTATTTATTTATTTGACAGAGAGAGAAAGAGAAAGAGAGAGAGTATAAGCAAGGGGAGTAGCAGAAGCGGGCTCCCTGCTGATCAGGGAGCCTGATGTGGGACTCAATCCCAGGACCCTGGAATCATCACCTGAGCTGAAGGCAGACGCTTAACTGATTAAGCCACCCAGATGCCCACTCTTTTTTCCCATCTCTGAACAGCTCTCTCTTGAACCTCATTTATCCATCTACATACTGATTATATCCACTTAAAAGTCTATAGATACCTTGAAGTCTATGTCCAAAATGGGAATTTTTGTTTCCCTCCAATAAATTGACACTCTTTTCTTGAAACTTATTTTAACTTCCTCTTCCCACTCTCTCACCCCCATAGCTATTTACCAGCTTTCTCGAAATTTTCTCTCTTAACCTGGGCTTGGCCGTTGTTCCTGGACTATTGCAGTGGCACTCTACTGGCTTTCTACTGCATCCATGCTGGGTGGTCAAATCCTGCCCTTCTGAACTTTTCCCCCTAAACAGTAGGCAGAATGCTATATCTAAAATGCAATTTGGGTTATGCCCTCCCTTGATGATAACACCTCTGTGGCACCCTTTGCTTATAATAATGGCCAAACTTCCTGGCATGGCTTTCCAGGTCCTCAATAACATGGACTCTAGCTCCCTTTCCAGCCTCCTTTCTTGACACACTCCACCTCATACTTTACAATTTAGAAATGTCAGACTCCTTGTAATCCACTTCCACTCTACCTCTGCCATTGCACTGTACAACCTTTTGTTTCCTGACTGTGCCTTTGCTCCTGCTATTGTTGATTTTGTCCAGAATGCCTCTGCTTCCTTTGTCTGGCTAAGTCTCATTCATCTTCAAGATTCAGCTTAAATGTTTGCTACAGGAAGACTTTCTTGGTATTCCTTAGTCCTTGGTCAGATTCAATCTATTCTTGGTTCTCCCTTACCCCTTGTACATAACCCTGACTTGACAATGGTTATGGCACACTATGGAAATCTATGTCGCCTCACAAATGCAAGCAGGAACCCCATCTTATTCATCTTGGTATAACATACACCCCTTCCAACTCCGTTAAACCTTCACCTTCCATTTGAACCCACCACTACCTGAAACTGTTGCAGATTTTTTAGTGCTTGGAGCGTAGTAGGTACTCAATAACTTTTGTTGAAGTGACATATTTAATAAGCCTTGGGCATTTTTTCCCTCTTCTTCTCAGTACCTTCTGATATAGTACTATTTTCACTATCTTCTTTCTACCTGAGAAATCTAACTATGGAAACAAGTATATGGATGTGCAAAGCATTAAAAAATGAAGTCTAAGTCTTAATTGTCAATATTGAATTAAAATCTCAAATGTGGTTTTATTTTATTTAATTTTTTAATGTTATTTTATTTAAACTTTATTTAGTTACCATACAGTACAGTATTGGTTTCTGGGGTAGAATTCAGTGATTTGACACTTATAGACAATACTGGTACTTATCACAAAAAGTGCCTCCTTAATGCCTTTCACCCATCTATCCCATCTCCTCACCCACCTGCCTCCATCAACCCTCAGTTTGTTCTCTATCATTAAGAGTCTCTTATGGTTTATTTCTCTCTCTCCCTCACACCCCTCCCATATGTTCATATTTTTTTTTCTTAAATTTCACGTATGAGTGAGATCATAGATATTTGTCTTTCTTTGACTGACTTATTTCAGTTAGCATAATACACTCTAGCTCCATCCATATCATTGCAAATGGCAAGATTTCATTCTTTTTGATTGGCTGAGTAATATTGCATTGTGTGTGTAAATGTGTGTGTGTGTGTGTGTATATCTTCTTTATTCATTCATCAATTGATGGACATTTGAGCTCTCTACATAGTTTGGCTCTTGTTGATAATGCTACTATAAACATCAGGACACATGTACTCAAATGTGGTTTTAAAAATAAAACCTGATGACCTATAAAACTGAGGTACATTTTAGGCACGAACAAAAAGTGACCAGGCACTTTTCCACTTTTCTCCACTTCATCTTACTTTTGTGCTTCTTGCCCCATCTCTAGCTGATCAGCTAATGTAATCAAGAAGCCATAGTAGTTAAAGAATCAGATAGTGATGGAGTAGAAGACACTTTTTGAATAAATACCATATGGACACCCTTTTCACATTTTGATAATTTCTTAGAGCATCAACTCCTTTCACAATCTCCCTTCTCCATATATTTCAGGCTCCTTTCCTAATGGAGAACAAACTTGGACTTAGGTTTCACAAATCTGATGGGAAATGATACTTTAATTTAAAATAGAGAGTTTTTTGAGGTCCAATTTCAGTGATAATGAATAGTTGATATGGTAACATCTATAAAAAATTAGCAAAATATTTTTAAAAATATTGTTTGCAGGCATTGGACAAAAAGTGCATAGATAAAATTCTTGAGATAAGAAAAGCTGTGGAGTTGAGCCCTTTATTCACACAATTAAATGGTCAAGTGTTCAAAGAAATAAGAAAAAGTAACTAACAGATAATCAAGGAATAAAACAAACTCAGAAATGATATAGATATTGTAGTTTTGGGGGGCAAAAAAGACATTCTAGAAATGTATGTAAAATTTTTTTAAAGATTTTACTTATTTATTTGACAGAGGAAATGTATGTAAAATTTAATACCTGAAATTAAGAACTCATTGGATGAGCTTTTAGAGCAGATTGGACATAGCAGGAGACAGAATTAATGAATTTGAAGTCAGGTTAAGAGAAAATATTCAAACTGAAACATATAAAGAGAAAATAATAAAATGAAGAGCAGAATGGAGAACATAAGAGAAATATGGAACATAGCAAACAGTTTTAATATATATGTAATTAAAGCCCCAGGAGGAGTGAGAGAATGAAAGAGAGGCAATATTGAAGAAGCCACATCCAAGAACTTCACAAATTTGACAAGCAACATCCATGTGTATTTTCAAGAAGCTTAGCAAACCCTGAGATGGATATATACAAAGAAAATAATACTTAGACACATGATAATCAAGCTATGAAACAAAAGTTAGTTATGTGAAGAGACAGATACAGCATGGAGATCCATCCTATTGGTGCAATCAAGAGCAAAAGCAGCATGTGCTGGGTCAGTGGTGATAGTAGCAACTTCCCAGTTGTGCCAGAGTCGGTATGACATGACCAAGTCTGTGATATGTGGTTCTGGATGTTTTTCCTGGAAGCTTAGTCTAGAGCTTGCTTCTCTGACCCTTACAAAGACTTTGGAAACTTTCTAAAATCCTGCAATTAATGCTTTCCTTCTTAAACTAACTAGGGTAGATTCTGATGTGCAACTAATACCTCAAACCCAGGTGACGTATGCGTTCTGCTATGCTATTCTAACATGCTGGCTTGCTGACTGCAAGTTAAGATGAACAAGAGTCAGAATCAATAATGGCCCGTTACTCACCTGGTTCAAGCTGGAATTGAACCAGGACTATAGGCATACAGGACTCTATAGAAGACCATGTTAAACGAGGAGGTGGCCACAAAAAACTTACCCATAAGTCACATGGCTTGAGTGACTAGATGCCAAAGAGAAAGGATATTTTCACCACATGATAACAATCTCTCAATCTCCATAGTTGTAATTCATTTCCATTTATATATCTGATATCAACTCTGGGGTTTTTTCCTTGGTAATGGGAGATATAGGAAGTTTCTTCTTGGCATTAACGATGCTCATATTACATGCTTCCTTGATTAGAAAAGAAGAAGAAACAAAGTAATTGGAAAAACTTAGATGTCTTGTTTATCACAGGAGCTGGCAAGAATTCGGTAGTTTCTGCCAATTTAGGGAATTTGTTTATGGATGTCTTAGTGTGGTCAACTGTGCTATGCACCCTCAGCATAATCAATTTTATTGGTGAATCTTTGTGTTGTTGGCTTCCCTGTAGTCTCTGCAGTTGGGGACATTCAGAGAAGTTCGCTTTGGTTAACCATGGGTATAATATTGGCAATATCAAGAGAGCTCTGAGGAACCATAGGCAGATACTAGAGTGATTTTTGTTCACAGAGGCAGATGGTATTTCCTCTATACAGCTATATTATGCTATCTGTGGCTCTTGGCAGGTAGCTAATTGAAATTCCACAGGGCCTGGGGACTTGATGAATCTATGTATTAGTTCCAAGTAAAATAGTTGGACTAGCCCTACTCTTAAAATGTCTTAGTTTTAAAAAGCATATTTGTCTACATTGAGGTCTATTTAATGAAGTCTAAAAGAAACTGTACTTTTTAATGTTCTTTAAAATAAATGCCTTATATTTCAATGGCAAGTCATAAAAACATCTCATAAGATGTTTTACAAATAAGGATACTTGTTGTTGTGACATATATTGTATGTTTGCCTTTTAGAGTGAGTTTATGCAATATAACTTTAGGCAAACATAATCACAAGGACTAGGTAATTTAAGAGAAGAAGCCTCAACTTGAGATTGGAAAGCTAGCACTTTAAAAATTCCTATTAAAAATAAATATATATTTATTAGAAAAAACTTTAACTGTGTCTCACTTAACAGAATGGAGAATCCAGAAATAGACCCACACATCCATGCTCAGTTGATTTTCAATAAAGATACAAAGTAAGTTCAATGGAGAAAGAGTAGTCTTAACAACAAATGGTGTGGGAGCCATTGAATATCCAGATGCAAAAAGAAATGAGCCTTGATACATAACATGTGCTTTATATAAAAATTAACTCAAAATGAATCATTGATCTAAATGTAAAACTGAAAACTATAAAACACAGGAAAAGACAATAAAAGAGAAAATCTTTATGACCTTGGGTTGGGCAAAGTTTCTTAAACACAACACCAAATGCACTATCCCTAGAAGAAAAACTTGATAAGCTGGACTTTCTCAAAATTAGGAATTCTGGGGTGCCCGGGTGGCTCAGTGGGTTGGGCTTCTGATTCTTGGTTTCAGTGCATGTCATAATCTCAGGGTGGTGAGATGAGCCCTGTGTGGGGCTCTACGCTCAAAGGGACTCTTCTTCTAGCTCCCTCTCCCTTTGCCCCTTCCTCTGCTAGCACATTCTCTCTGTTTCTCTTTAAAATAAATAAAAAAGGGGTGCCTGGGTGGCTCAGTAGGTTAAAGCCTCTGTCCTCGGCTCAGGTCATGATCCCAGGGTCCTGGGATCAAGCCCCACGTTGGGCTCTCTGTTCAGTAGGGAGCCTGCTTCCCTTCCTCTCTCTCTGCCTGTCTCCCTGCCTACTTGTGATCTCTGTCTGTCAAATAAATAAATAAAATCTTAATAAAATAAATTAAAAATTCTTTAAAAAATTAAGAACTTCTGCTCATCGAAAGACACTGTGAAGACAATAAAAAAGCAGGCCTTCCACTAGGAGAAATATTTGCAAATCACATATCTGATAAAGGGCTCATATCAGAGTTAATGAAGAATTTTCAAAGCTTAATAATAAGTAAACAAGTCAATAAAAAAGAATAGTCAGTTCACAAAAAAGATATTTGGGGAGAATGGAGCATCTGGGTGGCTCAGTGGGTTAAGCCTCTGCCTTTGGCCTAGGTCACGATTCCAGGGTCGTGGGATTGAGCCCTGCATGGGGCTTTCTGCTCATCGGGGAGCCTGCTTCCCCCTCTCCCTCTGCCTGTCTCTCTGCCTACTTGTGATCTCTCTCTCTGTGTCAAATAAATATATAAAATCTTTTTTTAAAAAAAAGGTATTTGGCAAATATCTTTTGCTAAAGAAAAGATGCTCAATATCATTAGTCACTAGACAGATGCAAATCAAAACAACAATTGGATATTCCTATAGATCTATTAAAAAGTCTAAAAAAAACCCCGACCATTCCAAATATTGACAAAGATGTGGAACAGCTTGAACAACTTGAATTTCATACATTGCTGCAGAAGTATGCAATGATGCATATATGATGCAATGAGATGCAAAATGACACAATCACTTTGTAAAACATTTGTGCAGTTCTTCATGCTCTTAAACGTACACTTACCACAATCCCCAGAAGTCCTACTCCTAGGTGTTTACTTATTTAAATGAAAACCTATGTTTACACAGAAACCTGTAAGTGACCATGTGCAGCAGTTTTGTCATTGCTAAAACCAAAAGTAACCCCAATACCCCAATGTCCTCAACTGGAGGAGGGATAACAAACTATGATACTTCCATACAATGGAAGCATTTTACTTAGCAATAAAAATAATGAATACGGAAACATGCAACAACATGGACAAATCTCAAAGGTACTACAAGTGAAAAATGCCAGATGCAAAAGGCTGCATACTATGTGATTTCAGTTATATGACCTTCTTGCAAAGAAAGAATTATAAGAACTGGGGAAGCAGGGACTTCCGTTATCAGCAGGAAGAGGAAAAGGAGAAGGCCACTTACCTCCAAGTTAACTTTCCAGAAATTTCACTCTGATTCCGCTTGGCTTCTCATGAACCAGCACTTGCCTCACACCTGCCATATGTGAGTGCAAGGTGAACAAGGTGGTCTCTTTTACGTGGTTAATGTCCCATCCGAGTTAGGAGGTCACTTCCATAAAAAAAAGGGGAGAGTAAGTAAGAAGGATAACCAGCAAACTCTGGCTATGAGGTGTCAGCAAAGGATTTGGGGTCCCTGCCTCCCCAAGACTTTCCTTTTACTGCAGGCAATCTCACAAAAGCTTATTATCTGTTAGGACAAACACAGGGCCCGTAGAGGCACAGTGTTTTCTTCTAGGGCTGAGTCTATGGTATTTTTTAGGAGAAACCTCAGGAAAAAAATAAATTCAGCCGAAGGGTAACTATAGTCTTTAGCTTCTCTCATCCCTTTTGTTGCCATTTACTCTTCTCTGCATGCCTCATCCACCTGCCCTTGCTATATGATGACCAAATATTTGTAGAATAAATAAATGAAACTTTGTTTTGAAACCCATAGTATAAATGGTGTCAAATTCCTGTTTTTGTAGATCAGAAATGGCTAAATATTAATACTATCTTATGGCAAGCCCAGGCTAATATATAGATAAATATAAGGTATGCTGGCTCCTTTACATTATACATAATGGTATATTAACAGTGCAACTTTCTCTAGAAATCTATTTTTATATGTATTGCAATAGATAAATGTGTTCTTCCTCCCTCCCCCACATTGTCTTCCCTATGTTCACCTCCCACATTCCATTTATTATATCTGATGCTAATGTTTGTATGTCTGTTGCTGAACTCTAAACATATGAAGAGAAAGATACATTTTTCATTCATCTTTGTATCCCTAATGCCTAATGCCAGTTATAATCCATAATAGGTACTCAAAAAGCCCGTATTGATTTTATATACCCTTGAATAAGTTGTATTTGTATAAAATCAACCTTTAATTTTTAAAAAGTGCTATGTGAAGAATCTTGTATGCCCATTTATGTTCTCTTACAATCTGCTTGCATTTCATATTGTTCACATCTGGTTTTTATGTTTTTTTTAATGTTAAAAACTCTTTTGCATTTTAAAATCAAATGGTATGGTATGGTATTATGGCATTAATTCATCCAAGTCTTTTTAAGACAATCCCCATAGTTTTCATGACACCAGAGCTCATTCTGGTTTCTATATATACTTTTCTCCAACTAGAAACTCAGAGGGCAGATCTGCCTGCTTTTTATAGTTTGCCCTTTTACCCTGGCATTGTTTGATTGGGAAAACTTTAGGCAGTGAATGAGAGGATAATTGGGTAGAAAAACCTCGTCCTGATTCCTTGCTCTTAACTCCAGATGGAACAGGAAGTCTTTTAACAAGAGAATTTCAAGTTTAGGATTAACAGTTAATAAATGGACAGATGAAGGTATCTTTTTAATGTGAGATGTATCTTCACAGACCTCTCTGGGTAAAAATGGAGAAATTAAATATATTAGTTATTAAAAGGAAATCTCTGTTGTATTATCTATGGTATATATTTCTACCTAGTGGAGCATTTAGTTCTCTGAACACAATGACTGCTTATCTCTTGCCACCAAGCTGATTCTTACCCAGTGAATTCCCATTAGCCTATTTTCACTGCAGACTACTTGAGAAAATCCCCATTTTGCAAATGTCAAAAATAATGTATATAAGTTTCTCCTATATTGTCTCATTATATCAAATGTTACATTTGGTTATGGTGGTTCCCTGAAAGTTTTTTTTTTTTGTAGGTGAAAGAGGCAGAGTATTGAAGGGATAAAGTTGAACAAAAAAAAAAAAAAAGAGAGAGAGAGAGAGAGAGAAAATGATCTGTTGGTGCCTGAGGCATTTACAATAAAGAGAAGCAAATTTCTGGGCATGAAAGAACCATAAGAGACATGTTAAAAGTGATTCTTCTGGGCTCTGTGCCTATTTCTTTACTTTCACAAAAGATGGAATTTGTAAAAGACATATGTTGAATGCCTGAGTATTTGCAAGTGACACAAGTTGCTTGTTACCAATTTCCTTAGTGATTATTACAAAAATTCCTTTTCTTTGTGTATAGCTTAACTCACTTATTTACTCAGTCAAATATTTTTGAGTACCTGCCTATGTCAGGCAATGATAGAGGCACTACGCATACAGAGATGACTAAGACACACACAAAGATCTTAGGTTCCAGTAGAAGAGAACAGTGTATACATATAGTTATGACAGAGTATGGTAAGTGTCACAGGACAGTGTGTATGAAAATTATGGGAGTATGGAGGAGGGTACATAGCAAACGGGGCAGGCAGCAATAGTAAGCCCTGGTAGAGGCAAGCATTTGAACTAAATCCTAAAGAATGGTATTTATTAGCATGGTAAAATGAGAAGTGGGAATACATTCTTAACGCAGGACAGATGAGTCAGTCTCCCACAGATCAGAAACATGTTAGCATACAAATTGGAGGGGGAGGTGAATCATTAGAGACTGCGGACTCTGGACTCTGAGGAACTAACTGAGGGTTTTGGAGGGGAGAGGGGTGGGAGGTTGGGTGAGCCTGGTGGTGGGTATTGTGGAGAACACGAAATGCATGGAGCACTGGGTGTGGTACATACCCTGGGTGTGGTCCAGTGAATTCTGGAACACTGAAAAGAGATTTAAAAAATAAATAAAAATTTAAACAAACAAACAAACAAACAAACAAGCAAAAGCATTTTGGTGTTTCCTGATAGTAAATTGTGGTCCAGAGTAATGAGAGGAGGGCTAGAGAGGTAGGTGTGCGCTAGATCTTGCAGGGATGTGCAACGTCAAGGAACTGGAATTGTAATCACCATGTGTGATGAGAAGCCATTGAAGGGTTTTAGGAGATCGACCTGTTTTAAGATCAATCTGATAGTTTCAGGGTGGATGGATTTTATGGGGCATAGACTAGAGGAGGGGTTAAAAGTCAGATATCTATGGTCATATTCTGGGTGAAATATAGTGGTCTGAGCTAAGAGTGATGGAAATAGAGATGAAGAGGAAGGGGTAGAGGGATATTTAGAAAATTAAATAGATAGAACTGGGTGACAGAGAAGAAAGAGGAAAAAGTGCCCAGGTTTCTAGCTTTCATTACTGGATGGGTGGGTTTGTTGATTAATTCAACAAATTTTAAGTGAATGCTGAGTATATACTGGCATTCTTCTAAATACTGGGGAGTCAAACATGAAAAAGACCCCTAAGTCCCAACCCTTGTATGTATATCAGTACTTAAATTCTAATAGAAGTTAGGATGCTTAGCAAGGTAAATAAGTAAAACATATAATGCAGGAGAGTAGTATTAGTAAGAAAAATATTTAAAAAAGGAAAGAGACAAACTAGGGGGTGTGCTGTTGACTATTTAGATAGCCTATCATTGAAAGGCCTTAGAGAGAAGATGACAGGTGAGTAAAAACCTGAAAGAGATGAGAGAGCAAGCTGTGTATCGAGTGGAAATGTAATAGGCAAATCTAGGCAAAGAGCATAGCAAGTGCAAAGACCCTGCCTATTGTACTTGAGGAACAGAAATGAGGATATTGTGGCTATAGTGAGTAAGGAATGACATGATCTGACATCAAGAGTTTAACAGGATCCCTCTAACTGTTGGTTTGAGAATAGGCTAGAGAGGCAAGGGAAGAAGATGGCTGACCCATTTGGGAGCTTTTGCAGTTAGCCAGGCTAGAGATGATAGTATGGAATGTTAGGTATAACAGTAACCTGACTGCCTGGCAGAGCATGCCCTGTGCACAGCTCTTGCCCACTGGTAGCCTCCTTCTCCATTAGCTTGCTGTGTTGACCCCACCTCCTTAGCCTGCTGCTGCCCCTCAGCTCCCTTTCCTGTGTGACTCACCTCAACTTCCATATCTGCATCTTACTTATCCCTCCAGGTCTAGTTCTTCTTCGCCTCCTCCTCTCCAAGACTTCTGCCCCACCCCAGTCCCTTGGCTGTGTTCTTCTCTTAGTCCCTTTCTTTCAACCTCTACCCAGTTTCCCTCTCAGGCTCTACCCTAACACCAACCCTCAGCCTCTGAATAGTATAAGCAAATTTTTGCGATAATCATTTCTCTGCTTATACCACTGGATATGCATTCCTGAACAGTACAAATTAGTTTTGCCTGTGTTTGAACTTTTGTGAATAGGCTCAAACAGTATGTGATTTCATTGTGCATGGCATCTTTTCCTCTATGTTTTGTTGTTGTGTGTGACTTTAGTACACTACAACTAAGTGACCCATTTTCCTAATGATGATCTTTGCGCTATTTGCATGTTTAGAGTTTTTTAAGGGATTATGTTGCTATGAACATTTTTACACATATTCCCTGATACCACATTTCTGTGGAGAATACCTAAGAGTTGAATGCTGGGTCATAGCATATACATATTTACAACTTTGCAAGGTACTACTTGCTACTATACTTTTTTCCCAAAGGGTTTGTACCAGTTGACTCGTACAGCAGCAGAGCATGCAAGTTCCCATTCCACATTCTTGCTAATGTTTGTGTTCTCAGAAGTTTTCATTTTAACCAATCTGGTGGGTGTGAATTGATATTTTGTTGTGATTTTCACTTGCAGTTCTCTAATTTCTAATGATGTTGAGGGTCTTTTAGCATGTTTAATGGCTCTTTGGATTTCTTTGTAAAATTGCCTATTCAAATCTTTTGCTCATTTTTTTTCCCTGTTGGACAGTCTGTGTTTTTCTTATCAGTTTATACTTGTTCACTAAGTATTTTGGATATAAACTCTTTGTGGATTTTATGTGTTTCAGATATGTTTCCCTGCTCTGTACATCTCATTTTCATTGTCTGAGTACTAACTTTCTGCATAGGGGAGTTTTTAATTTTTAAGTAATGAACTTATCAACCTTTCTCTTTGATAGTTAATGCTCTTATATTTTGTGTAAAATATCTTTCTCTACCTCCATGGCCAAAACTAGAATTCAAAATATTCTCTTAAGAATAAAAAAAATTGTTAGGACCAATTATAACAGATACCGTAAACCCAATTATGGATCACAAATAAATATTGTGAATGTATTAAGACTGTATCATTACTGAAAACTATTCCCAGGGCTGCTACATGTTAACTGTGCAAAGTAAATATAGAACACAGCTCAAGGGATGGTGACATTTGCAGAACTTAAAGTTGGGCAGTGCACAGGCTGAATGACTAGTCACAGCAGGATTGACTATTTCATGCAAAAAATCCTTTTGAAGAGTTGAAGAGCTGCTCTAACACACCCTACACTTCTTTGAGGTGTTGATGGTCATTCTTGATACTTAACAATTCATACTTACCAAACGTTCCAAATTAGGCTAATGTTATCATTTTTCTCTTTGACTCACAATCAAGGGAAGTAATGCCTAACATTGATGAAATGTTTACTGCATTTTAGGGACTATGCCATATGATTTAAATACATGGCCTCATTTAAGACTTGCTATAACATAGTAAGTTAGGTCTTTAATTTTCTCTTATAAAATGAGGAAACAGGAGCTTAGAGGGGTTAAGTAACTTGTTCAAGTTTAACAAGCTCATAAGTAATCTGAAGGAGATATGACCTAGTATTTTCAGGCTTCCATTTCCTGTCAAAGACAAGAGTTGGACTAAATTATCTCCAGTTCCAAAACTCTAAGATTTGCATGTAACATGTGATTTTTAGTATCTCTGCTGTGAACTTGTGTCTTTGAGTCAATTTCTAGTATTAGCTGCATAGGTTGAAATTTCTGTTTATAGGCTGATAATTAGTAGGAAGCATCATAGCATCATAATTTTTCCATTTGTCATATTAACAGAGCATCTGTCTTCTAGAACAAATGGGTGGCATTTAAAATAATGGGGTTTAGTCTGATCCAAGAGACTTTTTCAAAGTCTGGTCCGGAACCATGATTATCCATGTGTAAATGACCATTTTAGATGCCTACTTAGTTCACAGTATTTCATATGGCTGAAAAAACTCCTCATCAGTGATAATGGAAATGCCATTTTGTGTGTGTGAATGAAAGGGGCACCTGGGTGGCTCAGTGGGTTGAGCCGCTGCCTTCGGCTCAGGTCATGATCCCAGGGTCCTGGGATCGGGCCCCGCATCGGGCTCTCTGCTCACCCGGGAGCCTGCTTCCTTCTCTCTCTCTCTCTGCCTGCTTGTGATCTCTCTCTGTCAAATAAATAAAAAAATCTAAAAAAAAAAAATATATGAAATTGCAGTGCACTTAATGTAATACTTCATACTTAAAGTTGGCTCAATGGTACAATTAGGTAATTTTGAACACCAACCCAGTAAACTTCTAATGCCTCATCCTGGTCTGATAAGATTCTTGAAAAAATTCAACTTATATAAATAATTTATAACTATATATCATTTTATAGTTAATTAAAAATAAATTTAATTTTTTGGGAGAATTTAGGCATCTTTTTCTTTCTCTAAAAAAAGAAAGCTTGTCAGAAATTTATAGGTGTACAAGTAATACTTAGATTTTAAAATGCATATATGCTCAAGCCATAGACTTCTTCGGATACTAACAAATACTGATGATGATGTGCATGGGTGATTCTGTCTGGAACTTGCATTGCAGGAAAATAGCTCACCATAATATGGACCTTTTCAAAGTCATCATGACTACTTATACTTTTCCAAAGTAATAATAATTTCTCCAGAGACTTTTTTCAATTTAAAATTTCCCCATCAAGAATCTTTTACAAAATACTTTGAATAAATATAATGAACAGCAACTCTGACTTCCAGCTGTCACCAAAGGTCTCCAAAGAATGTACTTTGATTATAAAACAAGATTGACAGGGATTTGAGGAAAGAAAAAGAGACCCAAAAAGGCACAGAACTGTTAGGCCCCTTTGTTCACATAAATTCCCTAGTATGAAGCCATAGAGAAGTGTTAATATCAGAAAGTTCTTTCTTTCTTTTTTGAGAAAGGAAAAACCTAATTACTACCTAGAAGTGAGTGGTGTGGCTCCCACTCATGCATACTGATGCTCTGAATGGAAACCTAATATATTGTCGAAATCTAAACAATACAACAGTCACAATTTAGTTATCTTAATTCTTCAAAAATACTTTGACATATATGTTTCTGTCACCAAAGCTATCTTAAGAGAGAAGAAAAATTATTACCCCTAAGCCCCAGATAAGGACATTGAGTCAAAGAAAATAGGCCTGTCAGAAGTGACTTATATGGCGTTTGATTTGGGACTGGAATTCATTCTGCAGAGTCTTACTGCTGCCGTTTTCTAAAGACTACAGGATCACTTACAGAGACAGAGGAATAAATGGGAAAATGCTGCTCTAAGAAAAGCAAGGAAGTGTTCCTTCCTCTTTCTCCTTTTCTGTGTCCTTTTCCTTCAATACTCATGCCACAGCAAAGTGAGTTCGTCTTGATATTCCCAGCTGTATGGGGATGGGCCACATTTTGTGGCCATCTGGCTACCAACTTAAATAAATTCATATAAATCCATTTGGCTCTATTTACTTGCCTCTTCCTTCTTGATTTCTCTCATCCTTGCTTCTGAGAATCCTCCTTGTCCAAATTTTTCTTCTAGTCTACGGCCACTCAAGACTCTCTTAGATTGCAGTGATAGTCACCCACATTGGTTCTCCAACACCAGTCTTATGGACCTAAATCTATCCTCCAAACAACTGCCAGAAGAGTCTACCTGAAACAAAATATTTAGCCATGTTACTTCCCTGCTTAAAACTTGGAATGGCTTCCCATGGACCTTGTCAGTGTTTGTCAATGCCCTCAGACCAAATGCCTTTTATTTGTAATGGTGTTCTATAAAATCTCCTTACTCTCCTAAAATGAAACACATAGAAAATACAATCAGCTTATACACATAACTTGAAAATGAAATCAATAAAATGCCCCAACAATAATGTAAAAGGGAAGTAAAATAATTTAGTATAAAAAAATATGGACTTAAGTATGTAAATGTGTGGGTGTGACACCACCAGAAGACACAATGGTCAGATACTTGTGCCTATATTCAGGATCACAGAGACTGTGAAGGCTGCAGATACAGATGCGTACAGATGTATATATTCATGACTCAAATCCATGAGCAGTGTTGGTGTCAGTGATGTAATTTTCTAAAATGGTAAAATTTACAGGGTGCCTGGGTGGCTCAGTCAGTTAAGCATCTGCATTTGTCTTAGGTCATGATCCCAGAGTCTTGGGATTGAGTCCCACGTGGGGCTCCCTGCTCAATGGGAAACCTGCTTCTTTGCCCCTACCCTGGCTCATGCGCACTGTTGCTCTCACTCACTCTCTATCTCTGTCAAATAAATAAAATCTTAAAAATAAACACATGCATAAAATGATAAAATTTAGTGATATAGTCTGTAACACTGTCTCTTCATACTTGAATGTAAATATGAATCACCTGGAGATCTCCACAAACTGCACATTCTAGGATGGAGTTTGAAATTATGCTTTTCTAATGAGCCCCAGGTGAGCCTATACTGTAGGTCCATGGACTACATGTTGAATAGTCGGAGCCTCGGCTGGGGGGATTTCATTTGTATGCAGAGGCTAATAACATCTAGGGATATTCCAGTAAAAGTTTGAAGTTCCATGCAAGACTTTATGAATTCTAGTATGGGGGTCATCTGAGTATTACAGTAACTGCTATTATGGAACTTAGCCATGGAGGTCAGGAAACTCCCAAAAGAACACTGTCCCCTTCTCAGAGAAAGAGTCAGTGGCTAAGGCTGGAGTCCTCTCCAAGGGACTGTAGTATTTTGCAGGTAGTACAGAGGAGCAAGATAGACCCTGCCAAACCTAAACTCATTCTGTAATTTCATGCCATGTATCTATTCAGGTATTCAGGTGCCTTAGACAAGTGGATGAGAGATTATGATGGGGGGATGGCATGGAATCTGAATCCTTTGAAACAGAATAATAAGCATGATGTATTATTGTAAGGAACCTAGAATTGCTATGGTACCGAAAGACTGGAGGGAATGCAGGGCTAGCTAGCACCTGTAGCGTTTGGTGGCTTTGCTAGCACCAGGAGATAGCCTGCAAGGAAATCCCTTGTAAGAGCTGCAGACTTAGTGGATCAGATGAGAGATGGCAGATCCTCCCCTGACGTCTAAGAAAGAGGCAAATGCCCAACAGACATGTAAACATTTGTTAGTATACTCTCTGTTAATTTCTAGAAATAATTTGGGAGCATTTTACAGTGGGTTGAAATCCCATGGGAGAGGGTAAGCATAAGGAGGTAGTAAAATTTGTCCACAAATGCTAATGTGACTATTTGTAGTCACAAGTTGAAGTCTGGGGACCTTGTTATTTACTACTGTAGATTGGATATATTGTTATTTATTACTGATAATCATCAAATACCTTCTTTACTGTTGTTCTCTATATATCATGCCTGTTGTCACCATAATGTACACTTTTTACCCATCTTCATTTCCTCATAGTTTGCCATCTTTTATATCAGATCTATATGACTCCCACCTATATTTTCTTCCTGATCTTTATAAAATGCTCATGTAGGGGTTTGGTAATCCAGAATCCTACTTTGTGGTATAGAAAGCAAATCTTTTCTTGACTCTTTGTTCAGAACCAGCCATTTACTCTCACATTCTCTAGCTTCTTCCAAATGTGCAATCTCCAATTAGAAGAAAAATTAATCTACTTCTTGTGTCTCCAGGCTTCAATTTGTGAGACAAGTTTTTTTTCAGGCCCCAGAGATATCTATATTCTGGGTTTCATTATTTCAATTCTTTCCCAATGAATAAACAGAGATGTGGGGGTTGGTATGTTTGATTCTAGGAAGCTCTTCTTGAGCCCTGACTGAGTACACCGGGAAGATTGATTCCCCACAACAGATTTGCATCCAGTGTCTCGTCTTCTGCAGTAAGACCCACACATCCAGGCCCGTGCAGTACTGGTGTCCTGTTCTCTGGGTGAGGCTTCTGCAGCTACATCAGAAGGTCTGCATCTTCTCTGCTTGGGGAGAGTTTCATACTTGATGGAGAGTTAGGCATTATAGAGTTTCCTCTTTTTCTTCTCTGTGTCAAAGATAAGAATTGCCAAAGCATTGAAGTAGTTTTGCTCTTTTTCTTCTTGACTTTTGTTCAAGGATACTTTATTCCATTCATCCAAGAACTGTACTTCACCTTCCATAAACCAGAGATGTAGAAGGAGTTATGAAAGCCTCCTCCTTCATCAAGGGAACTAACTTGGATTTAGGACAAATAGGTTTGTCTCCACCTCTAGCACATGCTTTACTTGTCCCTGAGACTTACTCCACAATCATTCGTAAGTCTAAAGTTGAGCTACAGCTCTTCGTGCTTTCCCACCATAAAAATTCCTGCTATAAATCTTATGAAAACCTCTTGGAATGCCATATTTAAGCTTGTCAGGTAATTTTCATGTCTTCTCAGAGCTCACTTACAATTGGTACTGATAGTAATAGAGCACCAGTCTAGTCTTTTGGACTTGGAAAGGAGGAGAGGGAACAGAAAGAAAGAAAAAAAGAACTGTATAAAACAAAGGATGAATTAATATAACTTATTATTGGGAGACAAAGATGTAAGAGTCCTAAAATTTCTAATCTGAAGTGTCTGGAATAACAGAAAAGAGAAGAGAAATTACTTTTGTGCCAAAATCACTAAGTTTGGTTGTAAGGCATATTGTTTAAATGATAGTTGTACTCCTAAATAAAAATAATCAGCAGTCAAGGTTTTCTCTGAATTCAGTTTAATAAAATAGATATGTTGCAAGCTACTCATGTACTGGTGAATTATTATCTAAAAAGTTTAGAAGAGTACACATAAAATCTTCAAAGTAGCTTATTAACTATAAAAATCTGCATCATTAACTCCATTAGTTGATGAAAGAGAAGTAGTTTCACAAGACAATATGTTGTAAATATTTATAATGCTTGATTACTATAAATAGTAAGTTATTTGTATGATTTTCACTTGGGTATTTTAATTTTTTATTTATTATTATTACTATTAGAGATTTTATTCATGTATTTGTCACAGAGAGAGAGAGAGCAAGAGTGCCCAGGCAGGGGGAGTGGCAGGCAAAGGGAGACCAAACAGAGGGAGAAGCAGGCTCCCTCTCATCCAAGCAAGGAACTGGATATGGTATTTGATCCCAGGGCTCTGGGATCATGACCTGAGCCAAAGGCAGATGCTTAACCAACAGAGCCACCAAGGCATCCCTCTCTTATGCATTTTTTATCTAGAATCACATCACACCTAAATTGTTCATTTTTCCTAGGAGCTTTTCTTCCAGGATTCATCTATGGAGCCTAAAAACTGTGAATGAAATTCAGGAGCTATCTTCTAATAGTGTACACATATGTGGCTTCTGTCTACCAGTATGTAGCTTCTAGTTCTTACAAAGATACTAAGAATGCTTTCTGCAATAGGAAAGAACTCCCACAGAAAGAATGCCTGTAGGTATAATCAATGAACATATATATAAATAATGTATATGTTCCAGAAAGATATGTGCCAAAAAGTGTTGAGTTATACTTGTATTGTCATCAAGAAAATTTAGAGATCTACCCTTATGAATAGACTAGCTTTCTCTTGCCTGCTAACAAAAGCTACTTTCGTATGGACAACGAGAAAAGTAGTATCTGTTGTTAAAAGCAATGATAATAATACAAACCTTTTTAAGATCCCAGGTTACCTATAAATTATTTCCCGTATGGACACTTAAAAGCATAAGATTTATCTGAGCCACCTGAGTATGGTTTTGGTGGTCAGACTTATCAGGATCAAAGACTGTGTTCCTCATATGAAATAAAGTAAACTTTTCCTTTGCTATTTGCTTTTATCCTAAATGACACAAGGGTCACTCATGTCCTCTTTTCAGAACTGATGTGAACCTCTGTACACAGTAACACCCCCCTTCCATATGAAACCACATTTAAGTAAGCCACCCCTATTGTTTTCCATTATTCCCATGAGGCTCTGTCACAAAACATGCAAATAAAATAAAACAATGCAAATTTACAAATTACTATAGAATAAACATTAAATGTTAATGTTTAGCAAGTTGACATTAATATTGTTTTCAGCACATCTAAAATGCTGTCTTCACATATCTCCTTGAGATGCTAATTCAAGAGACATATTTAAGTATTAAAAATCCAACAATTTAGTCTTATATCTTAGTGATCTTATGCTTGATTTAGACTTGAAGGCATGCCTAAAAATAGTACCCACTAAAGAGAAAAAAAATGTAATTCTTGTGTTTCTTACAGAGAATATTAGCATAGGTACTGCTTGGTTCTATTATTTTCTTCCTCTTTGAGCTGAAGTACTTTCTAAAAGTGGACTTAGACTGGATATCACCTAAAGGAACCTCCACACTGTTTTCCAGAGTGGTTGCACCAGCTTGCATTCCCAGCAACAGTGTAGGAGGGTTCCCCTCTCTCTGCATCCTCGCCAGCATCTGTCATTTCTTGACTTGTTGATTTTAGCCATTCTGACTGGTGTGAGGTGATATCTCATTGTGGTTTTGATTTGTATTTCCCTAATGCTGAGTGACGTGGAGCATTTTTTTATGTGTCTATTGGCCATCTGGATGTCTTCTTTGCAGAAATGTCTGTTCATGTCCTCTACCCACTTCTTGATTGGATTATTTGTTCTTTGGGTGTTGAGTTTGCTAAGCTCTTTATAGATTTGGGATACTAGCCCTTTATCTGATATGTCGTTTGCAAATACCTTCTTCCATTCTGTCAGTTGTCTTTTGGTTTTGTTTTTTTTGTTTGTTTGTTTTTTAAATTTATTTTTCATTTTCAGCATAACAGTATTCATTATTTTTGCACCACATCCAGTGCTCTTTTGGTTTTGTTAACTGTTTCCTTTGCTGTGCAAAAGCTTTTGATCTTGATGAAATCCCAATAGTTCATTTTTGCCCTTGCTTCTGTTGCCTTTGGTGATGTTCCTAGGAAGAAGTTGTTGTGGTTGAGGTCAAAGAGGTTGCTGCCTATGTTCTCCTCGAGGATTTTGATGGATTCCTTTCTCACATCGAGGTCCGTCATCCATTTTGAGTCTATTTTTGTGTGTGGTGTAAGGTCTATTTCTGGGCTCTCTATTCTGTTCCATTGATCTATGTGTCTGTTTTTGTGCCAGTACCATACTGTCTTGATGATGACAGCTTTGTAATAGAGCTTGAAGTCCAGAATTGTGATGCCACCAACTTTGGCTTTCTTTTTCAATATTCCTTTGGCTATTCGAGGTCTTTTCTGGTTCCATATAAATTTTAGGATTATTTTATCTATTTCTTTGAAAAAAATGGATGGGATTTTGATAGGGATTGAATTAAATGTGTAGATTGCTTTAGGTAGTATAGACATTTTCACAATATTTGTTCTTCCAATTCATGAGCATGGAACATTTTTCCATTTCTTTGTGTCTTCCTCAATTTCTTCATGAGTACTTTATAGTTTTCTGAGTATAGATTCTTTGCCTCTTTAGTTAGGTTTATTCCTAGGTATCTTATAGTTTTGGGTGCAATTGTAAATGGGACTGACTCCTTAATTTCTCTTTCTTCTGTCTTGTTGTTGGTGTGGAGAAATGCAACTGATTTCTGTGCATTGATTTTATATCCTGACACATTACTGAATTCCTGTACAAGTTCTAGCAGTTTTGGAGTGGAGTCTTTTGGGTTTTCCACATATAGTATCATATCATCTGCAAAGAGTGATAGTTTGACTTCTTCTTTGCTGATTCGGATGCCTTTAATTTCTTTTTGTTGTCGCTTCCATCTCCCTGGCCTCCAGCCACGCGCTTGGAGAAAAGTGCTCAGTCACTCTATCTCCCTGGCCTCCAGCCGCGCTCTGAGCTCACCTAGCCTGTGCCTGGTTCAACGTAACCCCAAGTTGAGAGCTCACTCCTCAGCTTTGTCGCTGTAGCCGGCTTCCCCGCTCTAATACCTGTGAGCTCTGCGACACTCAGACACCCATAGTCCTTCTGTGACCCCGTGGGACCTGGGGTTACGCTGACCCCGCGTGGGGTTACCCCTGGTTTAGCCTCTGGAGCGATGTCCCTCAGTGGAGCAGACTTTTAAAAGTCCTGATTTAGTGCTCCATTGCTCCGCTGCTTGCCAAGAGCCAGCCCCTACCCCTGTGGTCTATCTTCCCGTCACTTTGGATTCACTTCTCCGTAGGTCCTACCTTTTAGAAAGTGATCGATTTTCTGTTTCTAGAATTGTTGCTCTTCTCTTCGATTTCCCATTGGATTTGTAGGTGTTCTCAATGGTTATATAAGCTATCTAGCTGATCTCCTGCTACCTGATGTCGTCTCAGCCTGCTACTTCTCCGCCATCTTGACTCCTCCTCTAGAGTATAAATGTTCTTACATTTCTAGGTTTACACATGCATCAGAATGAGAAGGTTTTTGCATATATTTCATGTGGAGGATGGGGACAGAGATGCTGCAGGGCAGAAAGGAGAGATACATGGTGCATGTGAGGTGAAGCTGAGTTGCTTTCAGATCATCCTTGTGAACAGCTGGTTTCACAACAATGATGCAGTTAAAACATTGGCCAAGAGGATGTGGGGCGGGACACAGAGATATCTGTTGTATAGGGCAGAGATGTCTGATATATAAAGATGTCACCTAGTAAGGAAGAATAAAGATAAAATGATTTATAGGAGGTCAGGCAAATTGAAGCCAAAATGAAATCCCACGATGCTTCTGTTGGAATGTTTCTAATCATTCCTCCCCTCAAAAAATTCACTGTCCCCGAATTTGACAACATCGTGACCTGGAGAGGTTGTGAAGCAACTGGAACTCTTTTACACTGCTTATGGAAATGCAGATGGGACAGCCAATTTGGAAAAACAGTTTGGCAATTTCTGATAAAGTTAAACATACACTTACCATATGACTCACTGATCTTACTGGGTATTTATCCAAGTGAAATGAAACTTATGTTTATACAAAAACCTTCAGCAAATGTTTATAGCAGCTTAATTATAACCACCAAAAACTGGAAGCAATCCAAATGTCCTGGATCTAGTGAGTAGATAAACAATCTGTGGTGCATCCATACAATGGAATACTCAGCAATACAAAGGAATTGGCTTCTGATACATGCACCAACATGGAGAAATATCAAATGCATTATGCTAACTGAAAGAAGCCAGACTTCCAAACTACATGCTGTGTAATTCCTTTTTTATAACATTCTGGAAAAGGCAAAATTATAGAGTCAGGAAACAGGGCTGAAGTCACTGCATATGAGTGAAGGACTGACCAGCCTGGAAGAAGAAACAGATTGTCAGCATTTTTCAATTAAAGCTAAAGTTGTTTTATTTATATGAAAGCAAAGTTAAATTCATTCAGACATGAGTGAAGGTCTCTATTTGTTTTCCTACTGTTAATACTTTATTATAAACTGGGGAAAATGGCATAGTCACTTAGGTCTTATTTCTCTCCAGTATAGTATATATTCAATAACAGGCTATGGGCTGTGAATAGATGTAAAAGGCTGAATAAGTCCTTTCCTTAAAAGAGCTCCATTATTTGATAGGATAGACAAGTATAAAATAAATAATATCAAACTGTGATTAATTCTGTAATAAGTGTATGTTTTAGTATGGTGGTCATAAGGACAAAGTAATTGTCTTACTGTGGCTGGATCTGGGAAGGTTTTACAGAGAAAGAGATGCTTGATCTGAGTCTGGAAGAGTAAATAATTTTCTATTAAAATAAGAGGTGAGTAGGGGTAGCGGGGTGTTCCAGAAGTAGAAAAGCTGCTCAAAGCCATGAGAGCCTAAAGGAGCATGGCATGTAGTTTGTAATGAGTGGAACATGGAGGCTGAAGAAAGAAACGTTCTTTGATGGATAATGGGGTCTGGTATGTCACGCCAGGAGTTGAATTGTATCTAGTATATGAGAGGTTGAAAATGATAGCCTAAATATTAAATTAGGTCTTCATACGCTTGTTTTTAAGAATGTAGGTCTATTTTCAACATTATCATTTTGGAAAATGTCCATACAAACCCAGGCTTCCAGCTTCTCTTGAAAAGTTGGAACACCTGGTGGCCCAGAACTTATGTTTCTATGTGACAACAACTAGCTAGTCAGAAGCAACTGCCTCCCTTAAGTGCCTTAGGTAGAGCATGTGCCTATCTGTCTGGGTACAGCTCCAGCCACTACCTGTTATCTTATATCGACCCCCTTTTAATAACTGGATACTCACCTGGCCCCGGCAGATGTTTGAACTTGTGCCTCTGCTAGAGACAGTAGGGAACCATTAAAAGCCTTGAGTCAGTGGAGAAATATGATCAGATTTTTCATTATAAAAGGATTAGTCAGACATGATGTGAAGGATGGATTGACATGGGATAAATCTGAAAGTGGGGAGCCCCATTAGGAAATAATTCTCATGGTGTAAGAAAAAGATGATGAAGGTTTGACTGAAGATAGTAGTTTTGGTGCTGGAGATGAGATAAAAGAGTCTAGATATACTAAGAAGGATTTGATGACAGGATGGAAGGGGTAAGAAGAGAAAAGAGTCTGGAGTGGCTCTTGGCTTGGACAACTGGATTATCTATGATGCCATCAACCTAGATAGGGAATATAGGTTCTGAGGGAAGAATAGTGATTCTTTTTTTAAATGCATTACTTTTAGAGCGCTGTGGGTTACCCTTCAGGCAGTTGTGTATATGGATCTGGAGTCATGAGTGTGGGAGCTATGAGCATGTTCCTTTGGGTTGAGTCAAAAGGAAAGAAGAAAAATGAAACCCTGGGAACACAGAGGGAACATATAGGAGGTGGGTTCAAGTAGCCAATGAAGATGTACAATTGGCATTATTAATTCTGACATGTTACTAGCTCTTTAAAGTATGCTTTTATTCAATTGTAAGTAAGACACACTTTCTTGTTAATGTCATAGAATGTCTTAAACACTAATGTAATATTATTCAAGGATCAGAGCCTCTTTCTATGTGATTCATGGAATGCACATGACATAGAGGACTTACACATATAAGAAGCCTGGATGGCCATAACTTGTCTTACTCCTCTGAAAAGACAAATTTGTTTTAAATGTAAAAAATGCCCAAGGTGTTTGCAAATAATGATGTACAGAATTATCGGGCAGTAGCTTTAGCCCTGTTGTAGCAGATAGGATCTTTTTTTTTCTAGCTGGGAGCAATTATCTGTAAGCAGGAAACTTGCAATAGAATGTAGACTTAAAAGACCAAATTCAAATTTCTAAATCTTGTAGCTTAAGTGCCAATTAGATTCACACCATCATGCTTTATATGTTCTATTTAATATGTTTTTATGGATTAGGACAGAAATGTCTCCTTGGCTGAGTAGTATAGAATTTTATGTAAAGGGTCATAGCTATTCCTGTGAGAAAAATGCAGAATAAGTAATTAGAAGTTTGGGGAAGGTAAGGGAATATATAAATGAGATTCAGTGGAGTTGTCATGAAGTTGTCATTTAGAAGTGAAATTGATTAAATCTTGAACATAAAATAAATGAATTCAAAATAATGCACATTGTTCTAGTGTTTATCTGCTCAGAACATTCATTTCAGAGGTTTACTAAGACCTTATGGAAAGGAATAAGATTTCCCATTTCCATGAACATATTGTAATATCAGTATAGCATCCTGTTTCTTCCTTAGTATCTGTTTGGAAAAAGTTCAAGATGACAGGATTTTTCATCTTGTGAATGCTTAAGGAATTATTATATGTAACATCCATTAACATTTTGGAGGATAATCTGGGTGAGGTCCCTGTGCATAGATACAATGGCACTTTAATTTTCATTTTAACTTTTGTCTTCCTCAGCTCCCCTTTTTTCCTTTTGCTTTTTTTCCACCATAAGAAGATAGGGCTTTTTCCCCTCTAATATATTCTGACTGTGCTTTCTGCAGGAAGCACTCAGGCAATATGCATATATCAATATGCACTATATCTAGTTTGAAATATTTATTGCTGAATAACATCCCAAGTGAAGGGGGTTCTGCTGATGATAATGGAAATCACTTTCCTTTATGATTTTTCTCAGTTAATCTTTTTGTGATCTCTGCTTGACTTATCTTCTTGGCCCCCATATAGGTAAGATATAATGAGTTTGTGTGAAGAGATTAAAAGTACTGCCAAGTTCTGTAAATTATCTGTTGTTGATTCTCTGCTATATCTAAAAAGAACTGAGCTGATGGGAGAGAACAATGTTCTCCTTGTAGGCTTCCTATTTGGGTCCTAAGAGTTAGGAAATCCATAAACTGTAATCATTTTTATCACATTCTATAATCATTTTCCTTAATTTTTGTTCTCAGCAGTGGTCTCCATTTCATAGTTCCAAAATCACCTTATTCTCATAAAAAAAAAAAAAACTGTTCCAGTGGTTTCTGATCTATGAGCATTTCTCTTGAGATTCTGTTCATTAAAATAATAACTCTAGGGGCACCTGGGTGGCTCAGTTGTTAAGTGTCTGCCTTCGGCTCAGGTCATGATTCCAGGGTCCTGGGATCAAGCCCCGCATCAGGCTCCCTGCTCAGCAGAAGGCCTGCTTCTCCCTCTGCCTGCTGCTCCCCCTACTTGTGTGTGTGCTCTCTCTCTCTCTCACTATCAAACAAATAAATAAAATATTTTAAAAAATAACTCTTAAGGGAAATATCAGAGCTGTAAGGTATAAGCTATGCTATGTAAACCTGTTCATTTAAGAATAGTTTACTAATGCTTATTTACACTATGTAATACACATCTTCTACTTTCTCCCTCTAGACATCATACCATCCTGAATACAGGAATGGATTCTAGATAACTCCTCTTCTCAGTAATCCCTTTCACTTGTATTAATTAAGCAAATGCCTTGTTAGGCAAATTTTATTTGTATTTTATTTTTAACCATAGCCCAAAGTAAGAAAGCTCAGAATTGCAGAATAAAATATGAAGCCATTCTGGGGTTGGTGTCTTTATAGAAAATCTCTGATACAAAACTACAATTACTGCCAAGCCGAGAGTTGTCTCAACCTTTTATAGGATGTTTGTAAGATCACAGATATCTTGTGGGCACCTGGGTAGCTCAGTGGATGAAGCATCTGATTCTGGCTTTGGCTCAGGTCACAATCTTGTGGGTCCTGGGATTGAGCTATATCAGCCTCCATGCTCAGTGTGGAGTCTGCTTGAACATACTCTCCTTCTGCCCCTCCCCCGTTCACAAACATGAGTGCTCTCTCTCACTCTTTCAAAAATAAATAAAGAAATATTTTTTTAAAAGGTCACATATATCTTTATAAAATTTCTTAGAGTATCTCCTATGAGTTTGCATTGTTGTGGATTTTATTGATTACAAAACTGCATAAACCTTGATCTAGAATATAAGTGGTATATAATCTAGTTGGAAAGTGGGATGTGCATGTGAAATGGTTAATAAACCAAAACCTCTTTTATCTTTTAAGAAAATGAGATGTAATTGACAAGTAACATTGTATTAGTTTTAGGTGTACAATAAAATGATTTGAAAAGGTATATATTGCATGGAATGATTACCACAATAAGTTTAATTAACATCCATCACCACACAGAATTATTACTTGTTTTTTCTTGTGGTGACAACTTTTAAGACTAACTCTCTCAGCAACTTTCAAATATACAATACATTATTGACAACCATAGTCACCATTTTGCCTATTACAAACCCAGGACTGACTTACCTTACTGTGGGAACTTTGTGACTTTTGCCTCCCTTCATCTGTTTTACCTCAACCTCTCCACCTCTAGCAACCACCAATCTATTCTTTGTGTCTATGAGTTTATTTTGTTCGTTTTAGATTCCACATATAAGTGAGATCATACAGTGTATGATCTCTGACTTATTTTGCTTAGCACAATGCCCTCAAGGTCTTTTCTTCTTTTTTTAATGGCTGAATAATATATATGATATATACATATATATTATATACATGTAAAAATACACATGTATATGTATGAGACACATTTCCTTTATCCATTCATCCATTGATGGACAATTAGATTTTCCCCAAGTCTTGGGTATTATAAATAATGCTACAGTGAACATGGTTGCAGATCCACTATTTTCAAAATAGTGATTCCATTTCTGTTAAATAAATACCCAGAGGTGGAATTTCTGGATCATATGGTATTTCTATTTTTAATATTTTATATTGTTTTCATAGTGGCTGCACCAATTTACATTCCCATCAATAGTACACAGGATTCGCCTTTTCTCTATATCCTTGCGAACGCTTATTATTTCTTGTCTTTTTGATGTAACAGGTGTGAGGTGAGATCTCATCATGGTTTTGATTTGCATTTCCCTGATGATTAGTGATGTTGAACATCATTTTTTTCATATACCTGTTTGCCATTTGTAGGTCTTCTTTGGAAAAATATCTATTCAGGATCCTGCCCATTTTAAAATTGTTTTCTTTTTCTAATGAGTTGTGTGAGTTCTTTGTATGTTTTGGATATTAACCTCTTATCAGATATATAATTTACAGATATTTTCTCCCATTTGTTAGATTGCCTTTTTTTGTTTTGTTGATGGTTTCCTTTGCTGTGCAGAAACTTTAGTTTGACATAGTCCCACTTGTTTATTTTTGCCTTTTTTTTTTTTTGTATTTACTTTTGTGAGGTTTATAGCCTAAGCAAATATACAGTTTATGGGGTGCCTGGGTGGCTCAGCCGTTATGCAGTAGCCTTCGGCTCAGGTCATGATCCCGGGGTCCTGGGATCGAGCCCAGGCTCCCTGCTTAGTGGGAGGCTTGCTTTTCCCTCTCCCACTCCCCCTGCTGTGTTCCCTCTTTTGCTGTGTCTCTCTCTGTCAAATAAATAAATAAAATCTTTTAAAAATATACAGTTTATAATCTGAGTTTTGGACGCTCATTCATCTATCTAAGAAATATTCATAGAGAAACTACTTTGGGTGAGGCTGTTCCAGGAGTGGGGTTAGAGCAGTTAAAAAAAAAGTCAAGTCCTTGTTACCCCAGAGCTTAAAGTTTAGTGAGAAAGACAAGAAAATAAAATCAATTAATAATATTATTTTTTCAGTTTTATTAAGAAATAATTAGTATATCACTGTATAAGTTTAAGGCATATAGGATGATAATTTGATTTACATATATTGTGAAGTGATAACCACAATAGGTTTAATCAATATCCATCATCTCATGGTCTACAGTGTATCTAAATGTATCTAACAATAAAAAGAAAGGAAAAAAAATTCTCCTTGTGATGAAAACTCTTAAGGTAATATACTTTATAAGTGATAAATGAAATGAAAATAAATCTAGACAGACTAGAGAGTGATTGGATAGTGTCTATTTTAGACACTATTCATGAATACAGACCAGAGATGGGATAGCAAATGTTGGATAAAATAATTAGGAGGAGGCTCTGAATGACCCTGAAGGACAGGTGAATGGAGTGAGGGTTTTCTAGGCAAAGGCCTGGGACAGAGATAAGCATGAATGTGTAGGAGTAGGGAGAAGAGAAAGAGGCAAAGGAGGAAGAAGAAGGTGTGGACTGTCTACCCTGGAGAATAACAGGAAATAAGGTCATATGTATGGGTTTAAGTCCAAATATGCCTTTAAAGATTGAATCCTCCTTTTGAATAAAGTCGTGTCCAAATAAATAGTTATAAAAGCCACTTGAAATGATAACCATTGCAAAGCCCCTATTATTAAACCTTGAGCAAAAATATGTAAGAAATAATGTAATAGACAAATGTATACAGAATAGGTTGAATCAAAGTGACACTGAAGTCAGGAGAAGTCAACTGGAAAATAATTGCAGCAGTCCAAGAACATAGTTAACATTTGTGTAGCACTTATGTTTTCTTATCTCATTTATTATCCATTCAGGATTATTTATTAAGCATCTGTTAGGTGTCAGGTGGTATGTAAGATGCTGAGGATGTAATGATGAGCCAATCAGGTACAGTCCCTATCCTTGTGGAGATCACAGTCTGGTGGGGAAGCAGACACTGGTCATGTAATCATAAGACTGAATATTTCATTTTAAACTATGAGAAGTATCTTGAAGGCAAAATAAATTGTTATGGGAATGTGCAACTGGGAAGGAGGAAGCTTTACCTCATGTAGGGTGGGTGGATAAGGCTTCAGTGCCAGCATTGGAACTGAAATTTGGAACTGAGTAAGTATTGATTAGGAAAAGGTGTGGGGAAGCAAGGAGGGAAGAGAATTCCAAGCAAAGGAAATAGCATGTACAATATCCACATGGCTGAGGAAATGTGGCCTTTTCAGGGATTTGTAAGATGGACAGGTGCACCTGGAGCACAGAGGGTGAATCTATGAGTGGTATGGGGTTATGAGTTAGGGCTGCAGACACAGGCAGAGCCAAACCCTGGAGGCCTTATCGTCCATTATTGGAAGCAGTGGAAACCATTGAAAATGTAGGCAGTGAGATGGGGATGTGGGCATGGAGTGAAATAAGAGTGGATGCCAGATGCATGCTGGTAGCATTAGGATGGGAGCTGTGAAGATGGAGAGAAGTGAGTGGGGGTCTAAGAGATAGTCAAAGTATAGTCATCTGGACTTAGCCATTGATTATAAATGGAGTGTCAGGACAAGCAGAATGATTCTTGAGTTTCTGGCTTGTACAAGTTGACGGTGTTTACACAGAAACCCTGTAAGGCATGCATCACTGCTGTCCCATTTTACATTAGTCTAGTTCTAGGTGGTTAAGCAATGGACTCCAGAAAATGCCATTAATAAATTAGTAGGACTCAAGCTCTGGTTTATTTTTGCAAAACCTGGGTTTTCTCATCTATATTATGCTTCCGGGTTGATTGCAGAAGGAATAAGGGCTGTGGCTTAATGATGGCAACACAATAACTCTTGTCTTTATATTACAGAGTCATAGAATTTTAGCATTGGAAGGAATTATAGAGAACTTTGTACTGTATTTTTCAAGCTTCTTTGACCATAGCCTACAATGAGAAATGTATTTTACATCACACACACACACACACACACACTCACACAAATGGAAACAAAAATTTCTTGAAACTGTGTTACTATAATAATATGAAATGCACTCTGATATTTTCTGTTCTGTTTTCTTTTGTAAGAAAACACTAGTTCCCATCCACAAAATCAATTTCATTATCTACTAATGAGTTGTGGTACTGTTTTGAAGAAGTGAACTAGTCTTCATTTTTTTCAATGAGGATTTGAGGCCCAGAAATAGGAACTGATTTCCCTGGATCTCATAGCCAACAGGCAAGTGATTTCCTGACTATTAGCCCCATTTTCTGACAATAATATACAGTTTGGCTTTGTCAGCTTCATACATAAAACTGACTGATAGTTTTCTGCTTATTGACATTTAGTTTGTTTCCTTCTCCACAAGTTTTGTTTTACACTAAAGTTAAGACCCTGTAGGACCCAATTAAATGCAACTTTGCAAGACTTTATTTGAAAAGTAAAGGACATGAAACAGTCAAGATAATGGTGAATATGGGACGCCTGGGTGGCTCAGTTGGTTGGACGACTGCCTTCGGCTCAGGGCGTGATCCTGGAGTCCCGGGATCGAGTCCCGCATCAGGCTCCCAGCTCCATGGGGAGTCTGCTTCACTCTCTGACCTTCTCCTCGCTCGTGCTCTCTCTCACTGTCTCTCTCTCTCTCAAATAAATAAATAAATAAAATCTTAAAAAAAAAAAAAAGATAATGGTGAATAATCTTTGAGATTCTGCGAAAGACTAATAAAAAGCCATGGAAAATGGAAAGTGGTTATCAAAGTGAGGTGATAAAGAATACACTTATGAAATAACCCAAGAAACCAAGGGGGCAGTTATGAAACCAAAAGAAAAAAAAAAAAAAACAAGTCTTTCTTCTAAGTAAAAATGCCAAGGAGAGAATGGAAGGCTTTAATAACATACGCAAAATCACAGGTACCATATGTCATGAGTAAATTTAAACAAGAATGGAACCCATGAGATTAAAAAGCTCAGGTAATTTTGAAAAATAGTAAGACAATTGGAAAGAACTTAATGAAACTATTAGATTAAGATTTAATAAAGTGAAAATTTGAAATTTACTCAGCTGAACTGAGTCTAGAAACTTATAGGAATATTGAAGGAGAAGACAGAGAGGTTACCATTTTTTTACACATGACTTCTCATTGCTAGAAATGTGAATTAGTCACTGAAAATCCTGACAAGGTTTTCTGGATATTTTCCCTGTCAGGCAAGCAGAGATGGAGCTGTGGAGGCATGGAAACAACTAGGACTGGGGAAATTAAGAATTAAAAGTCTCCTGTGGGGGGAGTCAGAAAACGGTAGCATGTGTGTGGGCAGGGGTGTGTGTGTGTGTGTGTGTGTGTGTGTGTGTGTGGAGTTGAGCATGGTTGCCTTTTCTTTCTAAAGATCAGTCCAGCATGTGTGGTGGGCAGGTGTGTTTCTGTGTGTCTGTGTAGTTGAGCTTGGTTACCTTTTCTTTGTAAAGATCAGTCCAGTGTGGGGAAGGGGAAATGTCAATTTAACTGCCAAGGATAGTCTCAGAGCCTTATCTGTGCATATCCCAAGTATTTCTTGAACTGTTTTTAAGTACCAGATGCCATGATAGGCTCTATAGAGAGGTTATAGATAAAACAAATTTGGTCCCTGCCCTTAAGAAGTTTATAGCCAAGTTGGTAGTACAGGTAAATGGTTTAATGCATGTTGTAATAGAAGAGTGGGACAATGTGCTAGGGAAATGGAGAAGAGACACCTAGCATGGACATGGTAAATTAGGGAAAGCTTCCTGGAGCAAATGATCTCTAAGCTCAGACATGAATAAGGGTAAGTAGAAGTTAGCCAGATGAAGTCTGAAGAAGACAAGTTGCTTGTTTCAAAGGTTACATCATACCATGAGTTCAGTGTCTTTATAAAGCATGGGACTGGCATACAATAAGCCCTCATAAATGGCAGTTTTTAATATTTTATTGCTGCCGGTTATAGGTAGTGGTCAGATAGAACTTTTCCTGTATAAGACAACACACATGACACAATGTTTCCATAAATATGAATGATAGAATTCTATATTAATATTTGTCTATTATTATTTAACAGGCCTATAAAATACAGATATTTCTCATTGCAGTTCATTTTGCTTGCAGAAGAAAATTGCAGGTGTCATATATTGCTGTCTCTCCATATAACGAATATGTAAAATAGAATCAGGATAATATAACTTAAAGAAATCATGAAGTCATCTGATCCAGTCCTCCCCTTTAACACACAAGAAGACTGGGTTAGCCATTTGCTCAAAGTAACAATATTATTGGTTAGTGGCAGAGATAAGACAAAAAAGGAGATGTTCTGACCAACAGTTCATTATTTTGTTTCCTTCATACCACATTGCCATTTGTAGAATTTTTTCAAGGCCTTCAACTTTGCTGTAAAATTGTGTTACTGTTGTTACCTTGATATTAATTTCCACTATTACCTTTGAAGTTTTGGTGCGCTTTTAAAAAATTTTTTTATATTTTTAAAATTTCTTTTCAGTGTTCCAGAATTCATTGTTTATGCACCACATGCAGTGCTCCATGCAGTACGTGCCCTCCATAATACCTACCTACCAGCCATTTCACCTTTATGGCTCTGAAGCATTTTCAGGAATCTGAGTGACCATATATATATTTCTTATAAATCATTATATCACACAAGGCTTCTTAGGAACCCTCCCTTATGACGAGTAACGTGACAATGACTAACATTCAGTAGTTCCCAGCAGCTCTCAGAGGACATGAGGGCAATTTCATGAATTATCTACAAACAGAAACAGAACAAATACAACAGAAGACAAATCCACAATGCTCATCAGGTCATCCAGTGCAGAATTCCAGAGCTCCGTAAGAATAGGATCTGTACAGTATTACTGCTCCCCCCCCCAAATTTAATGACATTTCTCCCAAGTAGAAATGTCACCCAACCTCCCATCCTCCTCCCCTCCAAAACCCTGTTTGTTTCTCAGAGTCCACAGACTCTCATGGTTTGTCTCCCCCTCCAGTTTCCCCCAACTCACTTCTCCTCTCCAACTTCCAATGTCCTCCATGTTATTCCTTATGCTCCACAAGTAAGTGAAACCATAGGATAATTGACTCTCTCTGCTTGAATTAATTCACTCAGCATAATCTCTTCCAGTCCCATCCAAGTTGATACAAAAGTTGGGTATTCATCCTTTCTGATGGAGGCATAATACTCCATTGTGTATATGGACCATATCTTCTTTATCCATTCATCCTTTCTAGTAGTTTATTTACTCTGAGAATATGTGTATTTATTAATTTCACTTGAACAATTTTACTTTTACATTAAGAGCAAGGAATACATATAATGCTACTAACCATTTTCATTTTAAGCCCTTAATTTATTATTTGCAGTAGATGAACATATTTTAAACTCCATTTGTTCTTTGTTGGGTTAAGGTTTCATTCAGACTGTACCTTTGCAGGAATATTAAGGTATTAACTAAAGACCTGGGAAAATAATCTGTAGTTAATAATCTAAATAATGCTCTCCTTCTAACATGCACCTGACTGCCACGGTGGTAATGTTCTTTCATGGTTATTATTGTTGCACAGTTATGCTCACATGCTCTGTTTAAAGCTATATAATTAGCAAGCCACTAAAATGTTCTTCTGGGCTATTCTTCCTTTTGCTCACTGTTCACTCAAGAGTCTTCTATATTTTAGCTTGTTGTAATAATATTGATTCCTTTGCCCACCTGCCAGCTTTCTTATTCTGGGGCATCTGAAAAACACCATAATTGGTTGTCATTCTCTCCACATGGGAGCCATCCAAATCCCTTGACTGCCTCTGGGAATCCATTGGATAAGGATTTTTTTTTCAATGGCACCCGTTTGCCACCAGATTCTTCACTGCATCCATTGTGCATTCTGAAAAGTCCTGTTTACCTTACTGCCTGGAAACCGATTACTGCAGAGCCTGTTTCTTGTCAAGATCTCACAACTCTAACTACTTAGGATATAATGCTACCTTCAACAACCTTCTCTCCTTTATTCTTTACCTTTTTTTTTTTTGAGTGTGGTTATAATTACAGATGATATTGTAGGTTATTGATTTCAAGCAGACCTCTAAGGGGCCCTAACGATTCTCATAATTCCAATATTAGGTGCAGCAATTTAGTTTCTAAAGGTTGATGCTGACTTGCTTGAGAGTCTTTTCCCCAGAATTTCATGTATATGTGTGTTATCTGACATCTTAACCCATTGGCTTTTGATTGCTGAACTTCAGTTTGTTTTATGATTTTTCAGTGTGTTTGTCCCATTTCAAAACCTACCATAGCCTCTCAAACAGTTTTTACTTATGTGGACTTAATATAAACTTAACCAGCTAAGAAAACTTAAGAAAATAACAACTACCATAATCTTTTCTTCTCTGGAGAACAGGAGAAACATCATTTAGACTTGCAAATACAAAGAGGGGTAAATTGGCTAAATTGGTGAATGAAGTGTGTTGCTCCAGTTTTATTGGTCTGGTTGTTGTTGTTGTTATTATTATTATCATTATTATTTTGCTATACTTTCCTTTGGAAACAGACATCTTCTCCAATTATAGATATTTGCTTATGCATTGACTTCTTCTTTTTTTTTTTAAGATTTTATTTATTTATTTGACAGATGGAGATTACAAGCAGGCAGAGGCAGGCAGAGAGAGAGGAGGAAGTAGGCTCCCTGCTGAGCAGAGAGCCCGATGTGGGGCTCGACCCCAGGACTCTGAGATCATGACCTGAGCCGAAGGCAGTGGCTTAACCCACTGAGCCACCCAGGTGCCCCTATGCATTGGCTTCTTTAAGTCTTACGCATCACATATAATCACATTATAATTCCTGGGTTAGTCTTCTTCTTTTTTTTTTTTTTTAAGATTTTATTTATTTATTTGACAGAGATCACAAGTAGGCAGAGAGGCAGGCAGAGAGAGAGAGAGAGAGAGAGAGAAAAGCAGGCCCTGCGGAGCAGAGAGCCTGATATAGGACTCAATCCCAGGACCCTGGGATTATGACCTGAGCCAAAGGCAGAGGCCTTAAACCACTGAGCCACCGAGGCACCCCTATTCCCATGTTAATCTTAAAAGGTGAGAAGAGTAGTTCTAAAACCCAAGCTTCTTTCTACTGAAATTTATAAAACTAGTAGTCTTACTACTCAGAAAGGCTAAATTTATGCTACTTTTCTTTCCTTTTTTCTTTCCTTTCATTAGTTCTTTTCTTTCCTTTCATTAGTTCAATGTGCCTCAAATCTCCCTTACTACTGAGAACCTTGAGACTACAGTATTTTATTATATAAACCTCTTTGGACATACATTATATTTTATGGTTTCTTTATTTTTACAGAATTTATTTTACAGAATTTATTTTTACAGAATTTTTAGAATTTTGAATTTTGGAAAAATTTAAACATACAAGTCTATTATCACTCAATGGCAACAATTATCAAATCATTAGTCAAATTGGTCTTATGTATACTGATACCCTTGAGCATTGGATAATAGTGAGCAAATCCCCAGACATCATACCATTAGATCTGTTAGTATTTCAGTATATACCTCTAAAATTAGAAAGACTCTTTTAAAAAGCATAGCTAGGGGTGCTCAGTCAGTTGAGTGTCTGACTCTTGATTTCAGTTTAGGAAATCTGGGGTTGTGGGGTTGGGTCCCCCATCAGACTCTTTGCTCAGCGAGGAGTCTGCTTCTTTTCTTTGCCCTCTCCCTTTACTCCTCTCCCTTCTCTCTCTCTCTCTCTAAAATAAATAAATAAGTCTTTAAAAAAATTAAAATTAAAAACCAGAACTATGTTATAATCATACCTAAAAGCTTCAACAATATTTCCTTAAAAGTATCAACTAATCAATATCCAATATTTTTGTTTTATAATTTTTATTTAGTTTATCCAAATCAAAACCAAATATAATCTATACATTACATTTGATTACTATATTTCTTAAATCCCTTTATCAATAGTTCTCCTTCCTTTTTTCTTGTAATTTGTTAAGGTCCTTTAATGCTTTTCAAATTTCAGTTTTGTTGATGACATCCCCATGTAACTATTTCTCCATTAGTTGAATTTCCCATGACATAATAGATAGGTCTAGCAAGTTGATGATATTCATTTCTATTTTTTGGCAAAAATACTTCAAGGAATGTTGTATATTTCCATCAGGAGACCAAAATATCTGCTTGTTTCTCTGTGATGTTAACATTGTTCAGTGTGTTCAGCTGTTACCAGCCCGATTCTTCTATTATAAAGTTTCCCATCTGCTATTAACATGAAGTATTTAATAGTCATTGATGATCATAAACAAGGATTTATGATTTCATTAGCTTTTACAAAATGGTATATTCTAATACATTTATTTCTTCTTCATTTATTAGGTTTTGCCTAAAAATGTTTGTTTTGGTAAATTACATAGAAGGTAATTACTGGGCATCTATGATGTGCTAGTACTTTGCTAGACGGTATAAGAGGAAGACAAAATACATATGTATCATAGACCCTTCTGTAGATAAAAATCAAACATTATGCTCAAAATGATTAGAGAACACCTATGGTATGGTAAGTGAAATAAAAAAAGAGAAACGATTATGGGTTGAAGAATATTTCATGGAAGAAGTGGAACATGTACTGGGCCAAGAAGCATTTAATGAAGTAGGGGGAAATGGAGGGTGTTTCAGATGGGAGAGCAGTTTGGACCAAACCATAAGGCTAAGAACAAGAATGGTCACATATGGAAAGGCACAGGAAGAAAAAAATCTATGTAGAGATTACACATTAGTTAAATTAAAACGAAGCATTGATTTTGAATAAGAAAAATAAATTACTTAGGTCCTACTGGGATAAATTGGCATCACCCCATGAAATCTGGCATTTTTCTCAATATATTTGGCATAGACTTTGGTTGAACAAAGAAACTACAGCGAAGTGGCCCAGAAAAATTCAGTACTTTAGAAATTGATTTGTCGTAAGTAAAACTCATCTGATCTTAAGAAATATAAGATTGCCCAAATCACATGTAAAATGTAAAGAATTAATTGTTTCGATAGGTGTACACAGTAGTAAAAAATACAAACTATAGCGATACTTGTGGTTCCACAGAACAAACCAGGATATTTGAAAAAAGAGGCAGTTTCACAGGGCTTGTGAGGGTGGCAAAGTTAAAGATGTTCAGTTTAATTTTGAAAATATTGTGTTTTGAGTACACGTGCAAATAGTAAAGACCTTAAATGTTTGTTAGGATAGAGTTGCAGACAAAAAGACAAAGCTGATATTGTGCACTTTAGTCATACACAACCAGAAGTGATAGGTTAACTCATAGGAGACACACATAACAAGCATAGGGAGGCTGAGTTCATAGAAAGAGACTAACAATAGGAGCACCTGGGTGGCTCAGTCTGTGAAGCGCTGGACTCATGATTTTGACTCAGGTCATGATCTTGGGGTCATGAGATTAAGCCCCATGTTCTCAGCATGGAGTCTGCTTGAGATTCTCTCCCTCCGCCATCACCCACCACCACCACCACTCATGCTCTCTAGCTTTCTCAAAAAAAAAAAAGGTAGTAGGAGAGTTGAGTTGAGAGTGGAGGATGGACAGAACAAAGAAGAGAGTAGTATACATTAGTGGAGAAGCAGAGATAACATTGTTGTGGGTCATGAAGGAAAGAACTTTAATTGGGAAGAGATGGTCAGCAGGGTCAACATGATATACCACCATCACTAGCCACATTTGACAAGACACTTGATTTTAATACAGTATGTTACAGATGGAAGATGGCTTACAGGAAGGAATGGTTTGGGAGTGGGAGATCAGGACAGAAGACATGTGATCTTATCCTAGGAATGGGCTTCCAAAAGAGATGGTAAATATAAGGACTAGGGCAAGCAGCAGATGGGGAAACCTAGGTGCCAAGAGTCTGAATTTCCTTGTTTTGGGGAGTGGGGGGATCTATTTATTTATGTTAGAGAGATAGCACATGTGAGGAAGAGAAGGAGCCAGGGGTGGGGGAGAAAAGCAGACTCCCTACTGAGCATGGACTTCCCCCCAACCTTGCCCCAGGCTCCACCTCACAACAATGAGACTGACCTGAACCGAAATCCAGAGTTGGGCACTTAACCAAATGAGCCACCCAGTCACCCCTCCTTGGTTGTTTTGGTAAATAAGACAAAGTATATTTTTAGAAAACAAACTTAGAACAGTGAAAGTGCACAAAGAGCTTAACTATTTAGTCACTTTAATTCATTATATTTTAGGACATTTTATTTGTTCTATTCTCATTTTATGTATTACCATAATGAGTCATCCTTATATCAAACACAAGATATGAAGTATTAATTTGGAAATGCTAGTTCCTTTCTTTTCTGAAAAGAATTCTGCATCCTCATCTTCCTTCTTTCTGCTTTCTTAATTTTCTTAGTGTATGTAGAACATGTAAATGTTTGTTTCTATTTTGTTAGTTTCATTGGTTTGCTGCCTACAAAGAATGACACATTTATTGTAAAAATGTCATTCAGCACAGAAAGGCTTAAAGAATAAATTTTTTGAGTTTCATGAAATGATACTATTCAGAGATAACCAGTACCATTATTTTGGTAAATCTCCAAGTCTTTTTCTAGGTATAGATATAGAGATGAGTAGGGGAAGAGCAAGAGGGCAGAGGAGTAGGAGACCTAAATTTCCTCTGGTCCCAGAAATTCAGCTAGAGAGTTAACAAACCATTCTGAATACCTACAAACTCAACAGGAGATCAAAAAAAAGAATAGCAGCAATTCTGTAGACAGAAAAGAGACCATTTTCTGGAAGGCAGGACTTGCAGAGAAGTGAATCTGAGATGATATATGGGACAATAGACTACAGGAGGTGGGGTCAGCTCCCGGCAAATTATTGGGCAGCAGAGCACAAAATCAGAACTTTTAGGAGTCTGCTCCATGGAGGGACATCACTCCAGTGGCTAAGCAGGTGAGTGGAATCCTTGCAGTGTGGTCTCAAGATCCTCAGAGTCACAGAAAGACCAGGGGTGCCTGAGTGTGGCAGAACTCCCAGGTATCAGAGTGGGGAAGTTGGCTGCAGAGATGAAACTGAGGAGTGGGCTCTCAGCTCAGGGTTGCCGTAAACCGTGATCTCCGGGACAGTTGGCCACTACTCTTCAAGCAGAGACCCAACAAGCAGCAGCTCTGGAGTGGCACAGGAGCATGCTCTAAGAATCTGCTAGGTTTGGAGACTCCAAATGGGCCATGTGCCAGAGATAGAAATGCTCAGTCACAAGCCAGGTGAGTTCAGAGTGCAGCCCGAGACCAGAGAGAGAAGCATGATTGACTGCTGTTCTCTGAGGAGTCACTGAAGAGGGGGGCCCCGAACTCTCAGCTCCTCTGGGGTCAGAGATTGGGAGACAACCTTCTTCATTCTTGTCCTCCAAAGCTGTATGGAAAGCATTCAGGGAACAAAAGCTACTGAGACCAAAACTAAGCAGATTAATTAGCCTGGTCCCTGGCAAGGGTGGTTCAATTCTGCCTTGGGCAAAGACATTTGAGAATCACTGCAACAGGCCCCTCCCCCAGAAGATCAGCAAGAACATCTAGCCAGGACCAAGTTTCCTTACCAATGAGAACTGTAGAACTCCCAGTGCTAGGAAAATACAGCACATAGAATTCATGGCTTTTTCCCCATGATTCTTTCATTTTTCAAAGTTAAATTTTTAAAATTTTCTTGATGATTTGTTTTTCTATATTTAAAATCTTTTCCTCTTTGTTATATTTTTAAAAATATTTTATTTATTTATTTATTTATTTGAGAGAGAGAAAGACAGACAGCATGAGACGGGAGAGGTCAGAGGGAGAAGCAGACTCCCTGCCAAGCAGGGAGCCTCATGCAGGGCTTGATCATGGGACTCCAGGATCATGACCTGAGCCAAAGGCAGTCACTTAACCAACTGAGCCACCCAGGTGCCCTTCTCTTTGCTATTTTAACCAACATCTTATCAATACCTTTTTTAAAATCTTTTTAATTTTCATTTTTATAGTCATATTCTATCCCTTCATTGTATTTAACCTTATTTTTTGTATATATAAGCTTTTCTTTTTTTAAAAATTTTGGGCATAGTTTCTTCTAATAGACAAAATATATCCTGAATCTAGTGTATGGCTTTGTTTTAGTCTCCCATCTGATCACATTCTCTCCTTTTTTTTTGTTAAAATTTTTTCTTTCTTTTATCAACCAACTTATTATCTTATCAATTCCCTTTTTAAAATCTTTCTAAATTTTCATTTTTATAGTCTTATTCTATCACTTCATCAAATTTACCCTTGTTTTTGTATATATATGTTTTTCTTTCTTTAAAATTTTGGGAGGCAGTTTTTTCTAACAGACCAAAGTACACCCCAAATCAAGTGTATGGCTCTGTTCTATTTGCCAGCCTGGGCATATATATATATATTTTTCCTTTCTTTTCCTCCTAGTTTTGGGTCTCTTCTGATTTGTTTAGTGTATATTTTACTGGGGCCTTTGTTACCCTTTTAGTGTTTTGTTGTCTCATTCATCTATTTTGCTCTGGACAAAATGACAAAGCAGAAAAACTCACCTCAAAAAAAGAACAAGAGGCAATACTGACAACTAGGGACCTAATCAATACAGACATTAGGAAGCCATCAGAATTAGAGATCAGAATGATGATTATAAAGATGCTAGCTGGGCTTGAAAAAGCATAGAAGATACTGGAGAATCCCTTTCTGGAGAAATGAAAGAACTAAAATCTAACCAAGTTGAAATAAAAAAAGCTGTTAATGAGATGCAATCAAGAATTGTTACTGCTCAGATAAATGAAGCAGAAGAGAGAGTTAGTGATACAGAAAACCACATGGTGGAGAATAAAGAAGCTGAAAAAAAGAGAGAAACAACTGCTGGATCATGAGGGGAGAATTTGAGAGATAAGTGATACCATAAGATGAAACAATATTAGAATAATTGGGATCCCAGAAGAAGAAGAAAGAGAGAGGGGGGCAGAAGGTATAGTGTAGCAGATTATAGTGGAGAACTTCCCTAATTTGGGGAGGGAAACAGGCATCAAAATCCAAGGGGCACAGAGAACCCCCCTCAAAATCAATAAAAATAGGTCCACACCCTGTCATCTAATAGTAAAACTTACAAGTCTCAGAGACAAAGAGAAAATCCTGAAAGTAGCTTGGGACAAGAGGTCTGTAACCCACAACTGCAGAAATATTAGATTGGCAGGAGACCTATCCACAGAGACCTATCCACAGAGACCTGGCAGGACAGAAAGGACTGGCATGATATATTTAGAGCACTAAGTGAGAAAAATATGCAGCCAAGCATACTATATCCAGCTAGGATGTCATTGAAAATAGAAGGAGAGATAAAAATCTTCCAGGACAAACAAAAACTAAAAGAATTTGGAAACACCAAACCAGCCCTACAGGAAATAACAAAAGGGGTCCTCTAAGCGAAGACAGGGCCTAAAAGTAACATATACCAGAAAGGAACAGAGACAATATACAGTAATATTCACCTTACAGGCAATACAATGGCACTAAATTCATCTTCCAGTAATTACCCTGAATGCAAACGGGCTAAATGCCCCAATCAAAAGACACAGGGTATCCGAATGGATTAAAAAAAGAAGACCCATATATATGCTGTCTACAAGGGACTGATTTTAGACACCTCCAGATTTATAGTGAGGGGTTAGAAAATCATTTACCATGATAATGGACATCAAAAGAAAGCTGGGGTGACTATCCTTATATCAGATAAATTAGATTTTTAAACCAAAAACTATAAAAAGAGATGAGGAAGGACACTATAGCCTAGTTAAAGGATCTGTACAACAAGAAGATCAAACAATTGTAAATATCTATACTCCTAATATGGGAGCAACTAATTATATAAACCAATTAATAACAAAATCAAAGAACACAACAACAATAATACAATAATGTAGGAGATTTAACACCCTCCTCACTGAAATGGGCAGATCATCTAAGCAAAGGATCAACAAGGAATAAAGACTTTACATGACATACTGGACCAGATGGACATCACAAATATATTCAGAACATTCCATCCCAAACAACAGAATACACATTATTCTCTAGTGCACATGGAACATTCTCCAGATTCTCCTGGGTCACAAGTCAGGTCTCAACCAGTACCAAAGATTGGGATCATTCCCTGCATATTTAAGACCACAGTGCTTTGAAACTAGAACTCAACTACAAGAGAAAGTTGGAAGGAACTCAAATGCATGGAGGCTAAAGAGCATCCTACTAAAGAATGAATGGACCAACCAGGAAATTAAAGAAGAATTTTAAAAATTCATTGGAACAAACAAAAATGAAAACACAGTTGTTCAAAATCTTTGGGATGCAGCAAAGGGGATCCTAAGAGTAAAGTATATAGCAATACATAGATGTTATTTTATGTTGAGATCATAATATTAATGTAGTTTTGCACCTGCTTTTTGCATCTAATAATATGTTGTGGACATTATTATGTCAATGAATATAGGTATAGACCATTCTTTTTCAATGGTGGTCATTGGATGATGTGTCAGAATTAATTTAAGACATCTGTTGCCAGACATCCTGTTGCTGTGAATGCGTGAATGAATGTTTAGTTGTCTGAGTTTTGATTGATCTTGGTGTTTGACATGGAATCAATTAGACTCTTTCCAATTTTTCTGCTTAAGCAGCACCACAGGGAACACTCCTGTGGATACATTTTTGTGCGCTTATCCAACTGATTGTCTTCTTTGAGTAACTTCCCAAAAATGTGGTTGTGGGTCAAAGGCTATGCATATTTTATATTGTGATACATACTTATTTACATATTGTCCAGTGTCCTTTAGAAGTGCAGTACTAAGTATGCTTCTACCAATAATATCAATCAATACCCAGAAAGTTCTTTTAAATGTCTTAAAATTTTTTTTCATCTTCAAACAGACTAATTTTCCTCACTTATAAAATAAGGATGAAATCTATCAGTGGTTCTTAAACTTTTAGGATCATAGGATCATTTGAGAATTTTTTTTTTTTTTTTTTTTATTTGGGAGAGAGAGACAGTGAGACAGAGCATGAGCGAGGAGAAGGTCAGAGAGCGAAGCAGACTCCCCATGGAGCTGGGAGCCTGATGTGGGACTCGATCCCGGGACTCCAGGATCACGCCCTGAGCCGAAGGCAGTCGTCCAACTAACTGCGCCACCCAGGCGTCCCTCATTTGAGAATTTTTGAAAACCGATTAGAAACTTGAACTGTCGTTTCAGAAAAACAAACCTGTGCAAAAATAGAGAAATTTATACGTACTATTTTTGAGAATTCATAGATTCTTTGAAGTCAATTCACAGACCCTTTAGGATCTCAGTCCATGAATCTAAGTGAAGAATCCCTGAATGAGATGATTTTAAAGTTGCTTTCTCTTTTAACACTTACACACACTTGCACACACACACACACACACACAATCTTACATACACATCATGCACACGTCACACACAGAATTTTAATGTGTATTTGGAAAAGCTTTGACACCTGCTTGATATAGAACACAGTCTTATAAAACCTCTGTAAAATCACTTGACTGGGTATAGTTATTGGAATGAATTTCCATTTATTTCAGGTTCTTCAATGGCGAGCCCACCAGGAAGAGGTAGCACGATTGGAAATGGAAATTTCTGCCAGAAGAAGAGAAATGGAGAAGGAGAAAGAGAAACTTTGGAAGGAGAAGGAATTGTTACAAAGAGCAGAGAAGAAAAAGAAAGTATGAAATCTGCTATTTCTGCAAATGCGTGAATGAATGTTTAGTTGTCTGAGTTTTGATTGATCTTAATGTTTGACATGGAATCATCATAGACAGTTCTTAGAAAGATTCATAAGGTTCTAGTAGAGTCTTGCTTCAGTTCATTTAAGCTTCAAAATTTGTGGATATGGAGGAGAATCCACTTTATTAACCTGCATGAGCACAGGTACTTGTGGTTAGAAGAAAGGCCGTAGGGAATGAAAAGTCAGGGTTTATGACTTGTTAAGTCTTGTTCTAAGTAGGAACATGCAAAGACAAGAGGATACCAGGGTAACATTTTGGTTGACTGCAGTGTAGCAACCAACTGTCAAAAGAGGTCTTTGCTGGCAAAATACATCGTACCAAGGTCAGAGCAGCTTATGGCACACCAGAAAGCCCTTTAAAGAATTTACTTCCTGACTTATTATTTGTTAGATTGTTTGTCTTTCATTTGCTGACACAAATTCATCGCTCTACTTTTGAGCAAACATTTGCTTCCCAGTTTGCAAAAAATTAATCACAACACTTATTAACAGCTTCAAAATGATTGCTGATATTCCATGGAAGGAAAAAAGTGAATTTGAAATGGGATTTTAAACATGTATCTGGGGTATTTATTTAGATGTTTTTGTTTATTTTAACAATTTTTGTGGTGTAAACAAACACATTAGTACTCATCGCCTAGCACTGGAACTGTTTAAGGTTTTTTATTCTTTTATAGATTTATTTTATTTTACAGGTAAAGTTGAAGTCCTCTCTTGAGGATGTACTCAGTACCATTTTCCTTCTTACCTCCTCAAAGTCAGTCTCGATCATAAATTTTATTCCTATCTTTACAGGCCATCAATTGCTTTTAACATTTTTTTTTTTAAGATTTTATATATTGACTTGACAGAGCGAGAGAGCACAAGCAGGGGGAGGAGTGACAGAGGGAGAGGGAAAAGCAGGCTCCCTGCTGAGCAGGAAGCCTGATGTGGGGCTGGAATCATGACCTGAGCAGAAGGCAGACACTTTACCGACTGAGCCACCCAGGAACCCTGCTTTTAACATCTTTTAATATGTAATTTGTGACTTTTACATTTTTTCCTGAATACTTTGGGACTGTATCATTCTGTGGCATGTACTTCTTCATTTAACCTTAACTTTTGAGATACAGCTATATTAATAAACAGAGATGGAGTTCACCCCTTTCCACTGTGATATACTGTTTCAACAGAGAACAAAGCTGCCTTTCATGCCTTCTCTTAGTGGTTGACATTTATGGTTCTGAAGTTTCGTTCTTGCAACCATGCTGGCATAGCCACCTTGTACAGGTCGACTGGGTTGTGTGTGCACAGCTCTCTCCACGGTACACCAAGGAGGAGAATTACTGTGTGGTAGGATTTGTATGCTTTTAATTTTATAAAGTTTCTTTTAGTTTATAAGATAATATAAATCTTCTTTTTGACTTTCGCCAATCGGATGAATGTGAACAGTATGTCAGTATTTTAAGTCAGGTTCTCCTTCAATCTTCAAACGTGAAATTGAAAAATTTCCTCATGTTTATTGGGCCATTTTCTTCCTCTGTAAATTGCTTATTAGTACTTTTTGTTTGTTTTTCTTTATTAATCTGTAGAAGTTATTTATAAATTCTGATATTATTTCTTTTTGTCAGTTATATTTTCTTTCATTGGTCATCTGCCTTTAAATTTGATCTATAGTGTCTACGGTTCAATGGAAATTTAAAATGATCAAGTAATCAAAGTTATTAAACTTTTCTCCTTTGTAAACTGTGCTTTCCTTTAGGAACCATGACCTGATAGTGAGAGCATCTTTAGAGTTCTTGATCACTTCTGCTTAGGACCATGTACCTTTTACTGGCCCTGGACTCGTGCATGTATTGTGTGAGACTGGGATCTGTGCTGTGAGATCGCAGACAGTGCTAACTTAGCACTCATGCACAGCACCAGCCTGGCTTCCTCTGATGACCCTTCTCCTTCTCTGATCCTAACCAGAAAGTTAGCCCCCTTATCACTTTTCTGCGGAGTGGTCTTGGTGTGTCTGAGTCTCATTGTGTGCATGGACAAGTCCTACAGGACTTAGTGCTCTTCTTAAGAGGCATGATTCCAGCTCCCATGCACGAAAGTCTCATAGCTACTGTTAAAGACCCAGCCACCAGCTCCTCAGGCCTGTCTCAGGCCCAGTTCTGTACAAGAGCCCTTTGACTCTGGCCCCCTCTTACTGCTCTGACTTTGAGTTCCATCTTTATCTTCAGCACTGGGGCATTTGTGTGTGTTTGTGTGCAGTTGTGTTATAGTTTGTCCAAAATTTCTATGTGTTTAAAGTAGGAAAGGAGATTTCTATGTCTGCTCAGACAAACTGACCAAAGTTCTGGCTGCCTTTATATATACTATGAATCCAGACTCTCTTTGTTCTGTTTTCTATGCTAGAGACAAATTTTAGTTCTTTACTATTTTGGCAGAAACCCTCCTATAGTTTCTCAAATCAGCAGCTCCCCCTGACTTGAGACCGATTGCTTTGTTAGCTGGTGCTCTGGTTTTCCTCATCTACTGTTTCACCTGCTTGGATTTCTCTGCTCATAAGCTAGCAGCCATAGAGGTAGAAAAACTATTCCATGTATAATACCCCACCTGAGGATTTCTGAATAACAGATCGTCTTTTTTCCTAATTCTGCTTCTCAGCAACTTGTCTTTTAGGAAATGACACTGTCTTTTTGTTGGAATAACATTTTTAATTTGTATTCCAAAGTTAATCCTGGTAGATGCCCAAATCTTTTCAAATCGACCTTTAAATTATTAGATTACTTTTTCTTCTGTGCTTTAAAACTTGAGTTGAATATAGGATACCCAGTTTTCATAGTTTTATCTCAAGACTCAAAGTAACTTGTTATTCCTAGGCTGTTAGGTGATAATGGTAATATTTCAGAAACATCTCTTCACTTTTGAAATTATTGTCATGATAAAAATCAAAGAATAATGTCTTTCCATAAACTATCCCTAGGAGATATTGTAAGAAACAAAATTACTGAGCTAGGTGAACCTTAAAATGCCTGATATGTAATATTGGCCCCAGTACCACCCTTTCACTAGATGTAGCATTTTGGATGGCTTGAATAACATAAAAACTACTCTGCATCACAGCGTTTTAGGAGGTTTTTTACTGTTTCATGCCTGGAGTTCTATGGGATCAAAGCAAGAATAGTTTCAGCCTCACTGCAAAAATAGAGATTTCAAGCAAGGCTTATATTAAAAGGAGACAGATTCCTTCCTTGCTCTAGCATGTTACATTTCTCTCCCAATTTTACTGGTTCCTAATCCAGCACTGAAGCCCCCACATTGTACTGCTGAAGGATGGGAAGCATTATCAGGAAAATCAGAATAACTTCAACAGCCATGGCCCACCAGCCATGTGACCTTCAGCTTTACCTCTGAGATGTTTCTGGGGAGAAATCTATCATTTTGTGATTTCTCAGCCTCAAGGGACATTATATCAGTAAATATCAATAGACCCAGGCATCAGTAGAACCTTGACACTTATGTGGTTCCCCTTGACCTCAGGTGATTCGGCAAATACTCAAAATTACATTCATCCTACAGAAAACCAGGAGACAGCAAAAACAGTCTAAAATAAAAAAGGGCAGGTTATCATCAACAGAATGCAGGCTAGAGAGCTAGGCCAGTACCGCTTCCTAGAAGATTTAAGAAGCTCTGCTCTTTGGAGGGTGTCTTCTCAATTCATATCAAAGCTATTCTCTCAGTGTGGGAATCTGTGCATTCTTATGAGAACAATTTATCATGAAATCCCCTCCCCATTGTTTCTTAATCTAATAATATACTGACCTAAAGAGCTAAGAGTAGTGGGGTGGGTAGATAGACACTGAAGAATGATAAAAAATAAATTTCCTATAAACTCTACTTCAGGATTGTTGGAACTGAAAGGGGCCAATGAATCACACCTGTGATAAGCGGGCTTCTAAGATAGGCTCCAAGATTTCCTGCCCTCCTGGGATACACATCCTTTATAATCACCAGGATTATAACTTCCATGGCTTAGATTATGTTATATGGCACAGACAACCTTGGGAAAGGGAGATTACCCAGAAGGACTTGATCTAGTCACATGAGCTCTTTAAAAGTACAGACTTTTCTTTGGCTTGTCACAAGAGGGGTCATCAGAGATTTAAAGCATGAAAAGAACATGACTAAATATTTTGGCTTGAAGATTGAGGAGGTCACATGGCAAGGAATGTGGGTAAACTCTAGCAGTGGAAAGTGGCCCTGGCTGACAGCCAGAAGGGAAATGGGAACCTGTAACCTATAGTCCTACAACTATGAGGAACTGAATTCTGCCAAAACCAAGAATGAGCTTAGAAACATATTTTCCTCTGAAGCTCCCAGGCGAGAACTCAGTTTTTTCAGCACCTTGATTTCGTTCTTCTGATATCATGGGCAAAGAGTTCAGGGACACCATGCTGGACTTCTGAGTTAAAGGAGTCTGAGTTCATAAGTAAGTTTGGTCTAAGCTGCTAAATTTTTGGTAAGTGTTACACAGCAGTTAAAAAACTAGCACAGTTTTTGGTATCTAGAAGTAAATTGTTGCCATAACAAATACCTGAAAATGTGGAATGGAATTAGGAAGTGGGAAGAAGTAGGAAGAATTTTAGGAACATGACAGAAAAAAGTCTAGAATGCCTTGAACTGATTTAGTAAAGATGTGGCTCTGAGTCTCAGAAGGAAGTGACAAACATGTTCTTCAAAACTGGAGAAAGGATCACTGTTATGTGGTGACAAGAAGCCTAAGGAATTAATTCTGCACTGCAGTTAGGTGGAAAACATTCCCAAGTAATGAACTTCATATGTGATGAGCAAAGAGGATTTCTGAAATGTTGAAGGTGTCACTAGGATTTTTTGCTGCTTACAGTAACAAGGAGGGATTTGATGCTTTGGGAAAATTCTCAATCTATGTAAATGGCAAAAGACTCCAGAGTTAAGAGATTATTGCCACCATCATGCCATAGAGAAAAGGCTGAAAATGTGAATATACAATCCTGTTACAGCGTTGAAAAGATCACAGGGTCAGAGTATTCAGTCATATAAAAGACCCTTCTAGGAGATTAAGGGTGTTTCTCTTAGATCTCAAACTAGAAAGCCTCTGGGAAGTTTAAGGGCAATTTCTATCAGCCATCTCAATAGAAAACCAAGAGAGAGAGAAAGGATTATCTCAAAAAGACCTGTGGGTGTGTGACTTTTGTCTAATGGAGTGAATCCTCATAAAATTTGCAAAGGCTCACTTGATTCTTGTGACAATTTTTCAGAAACACTGCCAGCTTGACTGAAAGGGACAGAGCGAGTATGAAATGAAAGGAGGCTCCTGGACTTCCCAAAATTCTCTTGGCAGGAAGCAGGCTGATAAAACTACTTAGGAAGTTGGCATTCCTAATACTTCTACCACTGGACCAACCCACCCATCCAGGCTCAGGAAAATCTTTGCTTTACTTTTCACCACCTTATACATAGAATGGTTGTATCACCTTCCAGTAAGATATACTGACAGTAGATTATATATAAATTCAAAGGGGTCACTAAAAGTCCTATTTAGGATTATCATTCATCCATGTATTATTCATTTATTCATTAAGTATTACCAAGTGTCTTTAATGTGACACACATTATACCCAGTCCTTCATGAAATTGCAAGAGGTCACCCTACTCAAACAGAAGTTGCCCCTTTTCTGATATCCATCTATCTATCTATCTATCTATCTATCATTTATTTTAAATAGGCTCCGCACCCATTGTGGAGCCCAGTGTTAGGTTTGAAACCATGACCATAAGATGAAGACTGGAGCTGAGAGCAAGAGTTGGACAGCTAACCAACTGAGCCACCCAGCCACCACTTTGGTATCTTTTTAAAGGAATGTGTTTACCTGTTTCATCACAAACATAATACACAATTCTTGATTAGGTTAGTATAAGCTCTAACTAATAATACAGAAGGGTTTCTTTTATTTTCAAACTTTATGAGTAAGCAAAAGGGTTAACAGAGAAAAATCAAAAATACAAAGTGGAGTGAAATATATATAGTTTGCAATTAGTTAAATTAAGCATGACTACGAATAGTAAATTAAATATATATGCATATATACACAGTATTTACAAATGGGTATATTTGTGTAGGTACATACACACACACACGTAAGAACAGTGTGACTTTCCTGCCTCTCTCACTGGGTACTGATTGCTTAGGGAGTTTAGGATGGTGCCTTTGCCTTCTTTTATGCCTAGACCTCCTCTTCTCTTATTTCCTGGTTCTGTATCAGCAAAGCATACTTTGGGTATCTGTCATCACATGAAGGTCCATGCTAGTCTGATTACTTCCTAGTATGAATCCTCTGATGCCAATAAAAGTTATTAGTTTTGCTACCATTGATCAAAGTTCAGGCCTTAGCATATGAACATTTTGCCCTGACTGACTCCAGTAAGACTTCATCAAGTCTCTATTAATTTTTTCTTTTTGTTTAGGCTTTTAATTGCTACTGTATGCACTTGTGCACTGCAGGAACTGCAGAATATAGAACTGTCCTGTGCAGTTTCCTTCAAATGCCTATGGCTGATTACCTTTTATTTCCAGTGCAAGCTTTGCTATTCCAGAGGGTGGGGGATATAGATTTAAGGAGTTAGGTAGTGGGAAAAAGGATGTTTAAGATGAGAGCACTGCCTGGAAAACATCCCCTGACTGATTAAAGGAGTGTGTGTGTGTGTGCAAAAGAGAGCTAGTGATCTAACTGGATCCCACATAGAACTAAAATGACTTAAGATATAAATACTGTAAATTTTGTAATGTATCACTGCGGACCAACTGAACTGTGAACTTACAAAAACACTATGGCAGCACTCAGCAACACAGTAATGCAGTGGCTTTCAGGTGATCTAAATCTGCGTAAAGCACTTTTTTGCATTTTCATAAATGGAGAATATGGAATATAAAAACTCTGATTGATGCCTTGGACCTTGAAAATATGTCTTTGAAACTCTCTGAACTCCAGTTTGATGTCTGCTCTAATATACACCCACCTAAACCTCTCACTTGCAAACATCCTCTTAAAGGAACTGCTACTAAAGCCAAAGTGTTTTCCATCTGGCTGAGGTCCAATTTGTGGTTCTCTCAATTACTAATTCCTAAAAGTGTGAAGTTGCAGTAAACATTTGAGGAGGTGTTTATTTTTAATTATTGGTCTTTTTATTTGGGAATCTGATGAAATATCCCAACTGGGGAGCTATAAAACCTAGTGAGTAAAATAACTATCAGGGTATTATAATCATCAGAAGGAGGACATAGTTAATATATATTTTATGTAAAACTGACTCCAAAGAAACTGGGGTTCAGAGTTTATTTTCTAAATTTTTAATATTAGGCCTCTGAATAATATTATTTAAATAAAGAAATTAATGTAATGTGGGAAGTTTAATTATCCAAAAGAAATCAAAGATCATGTAATTTTAAAATGTTCATAACGTTCCTTATTTTGTTATTAAAATTTAGAAATGAACATTAACGTAAGCTTATTAACTGATTCTAACATTCTAATATGAGACTGAATGTAGAGCCAGCTATCAGTATATTAATGAACAGGTGACATAAAGGTAGGATGAAATAGGGCTACACTGAGACGCATGATAAGTAAATTGTCAAAATTCAAAGACAAAGAATGAATTTTAAGAGCAACAAGAAAAAAAGAGAGAACTTACATATAAGGGAACCCCGATAAGACCATAGGTAGGTTCCTCCACACACTCCTTTCAGGCCAGGAGACAATGGAATGACATTAAAAAAAAATTGAAAGAAAATAATTGTCAATGCTGTCCTTCAGAAATGGAGGAATAAAAACTTCCAAACAACAAAAGCTGAGGGAGTTCATTACCGCCAGACCTGCCTTATAAGAAATACTAAAGAGAGTTCTTGAGTGGAAGTAAAAGAATGCTAATTAACATAATAAAAACACAAAAAAGTAGCATAAACCTCACTGGTACTGGTAAATATATAGTCATTATTAGAGTCTGCAATATAGTAATAGTGGTACATAACTCAAAAGTCTAGCTTAAAAGTTAAAAAAAGAATATGGCAAAAAGCATCAATACAACGATCTGTTATTAGTTACACAATGAAAAGAAAACACCTGTAAATTGTAATAGCAATAACCTAAAATATGGGGGAGGAAAGATATAAATGTGTAAAATATATTAATTCTATGGAAGGTAAGTTGTTATCAGTCTAAAATAGGTTTAATATAAATTTAATAGGGGGACCTGGGGGACTCAGTTGGTTAAGTATCTACCTTTGGCTTGGGTCATGTTCTCAGGGTCCTGGAATCAAGTCCTGCATCAGGCTTTCTGCCCAGCAGGGAGCCTGCTTCTCTCTCTGTAGGCCACTCACTCTGCTTGTGCTTGCTCTCTCTCTGCCTCTGAAAAATAAATAAATAAAATCTTTTAAAAAATGAAATAATAAATAAATAAATTCAATATATTTTATATAAGCCTCATGATAACCACAAAGGGAAATCTTATAGTAATTATACAAAAGAACATGATAAAGAAGTCAAAGCCTATTAATACCAAGACATCAAAACTAAAAAAAAAAAGATAAAAAAGAACAGTGGATCTACAAAATAACCAGAAAACAATTAACAAAATGACAATAGTAAGTTCTTACCTATGAAAAATTACTTTAAATGTAAACAGATTAAATTCCCCAATCAAAAGACATATAATGGCTGAATGGATTTAATAAAAAAAATTAAAATCCCACACCCAACAACATGCTGCCTACAAAAGACTCTTTTTAGCCTTAAAGATACACATAAACTGAGAGTGAAGGGATGGATAGAGACATTTCAAGCAAATGGTAATTAAAGCCAATCAACCAAACAACAAAAAACTAAACAAAACTGGAAGCGATTATGCTGAGTGAAATAAGTCAAGCAGAGAGAGTCAATTATCATATGGTTTCACTTATTTGCGGAGCATAACAAAAAGCATGGAGGACATGGGGAGTTAGAGAGGAGAAGGGAGTTGGGGGAAATTGGAAGGGAAGGTGAACCATGAGAGACTATGGACTCTGAAAAACAATCTGAGGGGTTTGAATTGGCGGGGTGGGGGTGGGAGGTTGGGGTACCAGGTGGTGGGCATTAGAGAGGACATGGATTGCAATGGAGCACTGGGTGTGGTGAAAAAATAATGAATACTGTTATGCTGAAATTAAATAAAAAATAAAAAATTAAAAAAAACTAAACAAAACAAATAAAACTCCAAAAGTAGCTATACATACAGCAGATAAAATAGACTTTAAATTTAAAATGGTAAAAGTAGACAAAGAAAGTCAGTATATAATGATAAAGTGTTTAAGACATCACGATGGTATAACTGTAAATGCTTATGCACCTAACATTGGAGCACCTAAATATGTAAAGCAGAAACTACCAAAGCTAAAAGGGGAAATAAATAGTAATACAGTAATAGACATTTTAATAGTCTACTTTAAACAACAGATAGATTTACAGAGAACCAATAAGGAAACAGTGGATCTGAACAATACTGTAGATCATGTCATCTGCAAAGAGACAGAGTTTAACTTCTTCATTGCCAATTTGAATACCTTTTATTTCTTTTTGTTGTCTGATTGCTGTTGCTAGGACTTCTAGTACTATGTCGAACAAGAATGGTGAGAGTGGGCATCCTTTATATGGAAAACCCAAAAGACTCCACCCCCAAACTACTAGAACTCATATAGCAACTCAGTAATGTGGCAGGATACAAAATCAATGTACAGAAATCAGTTGCTTTCTTATACACTAACAATGAAAATATAGAAAGGGAAATGAGAGAATCGATTCCATGTACTATAGCACCAAGAACCATAAGGGAATAAACCTAACCAAAGAGTTAAAGATCTGTGCTTGAGGAACTACAGAACACTCATGAAAGAAATTGAAGAAGACACAAAAAGATGGAAGACCATTCCATGCTCATGGATTGGAAGAATAAACATTGTTAAAGTGCCTATACTGCCTAGAGCAATCTATACTTTCAATGCCATCCCAATCAAAATTCCACTGGCATTTTTCAAAGAGCTGAAACAAACAATCCTAAAATTTGTATGGAACCAGAAGAGACCCTGAATTGCTTAAGGAAATGTTGAAAAAGAAAAACAAAACTGGGGACATCATGTTGCTGATTTCAAGCTTTACTACAAAGCTGTGATCACTAAGACAGCATGGTACTGGCACAAAAACAGACACATAGACCAGTGGAACAGAGTAGAGAGCCCAGATATGGACCCACAACTCTGTGGTCAAATAATCTTCGACAAAGCAGGAAAAAATATACAGTGGAGAAAAGTCTCTTCAATAAATGGTGCTGGGAAAATTGGACAGCTATATGTAGAAGAATGAAATTCCACCATTCTCTTACACTATACACAAAGATAAACTTGAAATGGATAAAAGACCTCAACGTGAGGCAGGAATCTATCAAAATCCTAGAGGAGAACATAGGCAGTAAACTCTTTGACATTGGCCACAGGAACTTCTTTCATGATATGTCTCCAAAGGCAAAGGAAACAAAAGTGAAAAGGAACTTTTGGGACTTCAAGATCAAAAGCTTCTGCACAGCAAAGGAAACAGTCAACAAAACAAAGAGGCAACCCACAGAATGGGAGAAGATATTTGCAAATGACATTACAGACAAAAGGCTGATATCCAAGATCTATAAAGAACACCTCAAACTCAACACACACAAAACAAATAATCACGTCAAAAAATGGACAGAAGACATGAACAGACACTTCTCCAAAGAAGATATACAAATGGCTAACAGACACATGAAAAAATGTTCATCATCATTAGCAATCAGGGAAATTCAAATCAAAACCACATTGAGTTACCACCTTACGCCAGTTAGAATGGCCAAAATTAACAAGACAGTAAACAAGTGTTGGAGAGGATGTGGAGAAAGGGGAACCCTCCTACACTGTTGGTGGGAATGCAAGTTGGTGCAGCCACTTTGGAAAACTGTGTGGAGATTCCTTAAGAAACTAAAAATAGAGCTACCCTATGACCCTGCAATTGCACTACTGGGTATTTACCCCAAAGATACAGATGTAGTGAAAAGAAGGGCCACCTGTACCCCAATGTTCATAGCAGCAATGGCCACAGTTGCCAACTGTGGAAAGAACCAAGATGCCCTTCAATGGACGACTGGATAAAGAAGATATGGTCCATATATACAATGGAGTATTATGCCTCCACCAGAAAGGATGAATACCCAACTTTTTATCAACATGGACAGGACTGGAAGAGATTATGCTGAGTGAAATAAGTCAAGCAGAGAGAGCCAAGAATTGTATGGTTTCATTTACTTGTGGAGCATAAGGAATAACACAGAGGACATTGAGAGATGGAGAGGAGAAGTGAGATGGGGGAAATTGGAGGGGGAAACTAACCATGAGAGACTGTGGACTCTGAGAAACAAACAGAGTTTTGGAGGAGAAGGGGGGAGGGGGTGGGGTGAGCCTGGTGGTAGGTATTATAGAGGGCACGTATTGCATGGAGCACTGGGTGTGGTGCATAAACAATGAATTTTGGAACACTGAAAAGAAATAAAATAAAATGGAAAAAATATTGTAGATCAAATGGAAGTAACAGACATATAAAAAATATTCTATGCAACAACAGAATATGCATTCTTCTTAAGTGCATGTGCAACATTTCCTAGGACATACCTTATGTTAGGCCACAAAACAAATCTTAGCAGATATAAGGTTAAAATTGTACCAAGTATCTTCTCTGACCACAATGGCATGAAATTAGAAATTAATAACAAGAGGAAAACTGGAAAATTCACAAACATGTGGAAATTAAACAATACTCTTTTGAATAACCAATGAATCAAAGAAGAAATTAAGAAATAAAGTTTCTTGAGACAAATGAAAATAGAAATTCACCATACCAGAACTTATGGGACATAGCAAAAGCAATTCTTAGAGAGAAGTTCATAGCAATAAGTGCCTACATTAAGAAGTAAGAAATATCCCAAGTAAACAACCTAACTCTATACCTTAAGAAACTAGAAAAAGAAAAACAAAATTAGCCTAAATTAGAAGAAAGGAAATAATAAAGATTAGAGAAGAAATAAATAGAGAACAGAAAAACAATTGAAAAATTAACCAAACTAAGAGTCAGTTCTTGAAAAAATAAACAAAATTGACAAACCCTTAAGTAGACTAAGAAAAAGAGAGAAGACCCAAACCAACAAAATTTAAATGAGTAAGGAGATATTACAACTGATACCACAGACAAGGAAAGAACCATCATAGGCTACTATAAACATGTATATGTCAAACAAACAAACATACAAACTGGACAACCTAGGAGAAATGGGAAAATTCTTAGAAACATACAGATTACCAAGACCGAATCAGGAAGAAATAGTACATCTGAATAGGCCAATTACTACTAAGAAGATTAAATCAGGAATAAAATGTCTCCCAATGAAGAAAAGCCTAGGACCAAGTGGCTTCACTGTTCAATTTTAGTAAGCATTTAAAGAACAGTTAACACGAATCCTTCTCAAACTCTTCCCAAAAATTTGATGAGGAGAAAACATTCCCAGACTCATTTTTTAAGGCCATCATTATCCCGATACCAAAATCAGAAAAGGACACTAGAAAAACAAAACAAAACAAAACACTATAGGTCAATATCTTGATGAATGAGATGCCAAAATTCTCAATAAAATACTAGCAAACTAAATTTAGAAGTACATTAAAAGTATCATTCACCATAATCAAGTGGGATTTATCTCTGGGATGCAAAGATGTTTCAACATGCGCAAATCAACCAATGTGATACATCACAGTAATAGAATGAAAGAAAAGGATTATATGATCATCTCAGTAGATGCACAAAAATTATTCAGCAAAATTCAACATCCATTCATGATATCTCAACACAATAAAAGCCATATAAGACAAACCCACAGCTGACATCATACTCACCGGTGAAAGGATTAAAACTTTTCCTCTAACATCAGGAACAACACAGGATTCTCATTCTTATAGTTTTATTCAACACAGTACTGGAGGTCCTAGTTAGAGCAATCAGGCAATGAAAGAAAAGGAAGAAAGGGTGGAAGGGAAGGGCTTCAGGATCAGAAAGGAAGACATAAAATTGTCTCTATTTGCAGATAACATAATTTTATATATAGAAAATTCTAGAGTCTCAACCCAAAACCGATAAATCTAATCAGTAAATTTAATAAAGTTGTAGGATACAAAATCAACATACAAAAATCAGGAACATTTCTATACAGTAAAAATGAAATTTTTAAAAACAAATCAATCCCGTTTACAAGTAGCATCAAAAGCATCAAAAATAAAATACTTAACAAATTTAACTAGGGAGTGAAATGTGTTCATGCTAAAAACTACAAGACACTGATAAAAGAAATTGAAGAAGACACAAATAAATGGGAAGGTATCTCATGTTTATGAATTGGAAGAAGTAATATTGTTAATATGTCAGTACTACAGAAAGCCATCTATAAATTCAGTGCAACCACTATCAAAAGTCTAATGACATTTTTTACAAGAGTAGAAAAAACTCTCCTGAGATATATATGGAAACACAGAAGATGCTGAATAGCTAAGGAAATCCTGAGAAAGAACAAAGCAGGAGGTATCATACTTCTTGATTTCAAGCTGTGCTGTAAAGCTATAGTCATCAAAACATTGTGGTACTGGCATAAAAATAAGCAAATAGAATAATGAAACGAAATAGAAAGCCTAGAAATAAATTCAACCCTATATGGTCAGCTAACACTTGATAAGAGAGCCAAGAATACTCACTGGAGAAAAGATGGTCTCTTCAATAAATGTAGCTGGGATAATTGGATATTCACAAGTAAAAGAATGAAACTGGAACCATATATTATACCACTCACAAAAAGTAACTCAAAATGGATTAAAGACTTAAATATGAGACTTGAATCTGTGAAACTCTTAGAAGGAAACAGGAACAGAACTCCTTGACATGGGTCTTAATAATGATTTTTCAGTATGAAACCTGAAGCACAAGCAACAAAAGATAAACAAGTGGGACTACATCAAACGAAAAGTTCTCAGTCAAAAGAAACTGCCAACAAAGCGAGAAGACAACCTATGGGATGAGAAAAAGTATTTGCAAATCATATATCTGATAAAGAGTTAATATCCAAAATATATATATTTAAAAAAAAACTCATACAACTTAACAGCAAAAAGAAAATAACCCAATTAAAAATTTAGGCATTTTTAAAGGATCTAAATAGACATTTCTACAAGGAAGACATATAAAAGGCCAAAGGTATATGAAAAGATGCTTAACATCACTAGTCATTAGGGAAATGCAAATTAAAATCACAATGAGATATTGCCTAATGCTCTTTAGAATGGCCATCATCAAAAAGACAAGAAGTAAAAACACTGGCATGGATGTGGAGAAAAGGAAACACTTGTGCACTGGTGGTGAGATGATGTGAATTGGTACAGCCACTATGGTAAACAATATGGAAGATCCAAAAAAATTAAAAATAGAACTATCATATAATCCAGAAATTCCACTTTTGAGGCTGTATTCAAAGGTATCAAAAACACGAACTCAGGGACACCTGGGTGTGTCTGTTGGTTAAGTGACTGCCTGCAGCTCAGGTCATGATGCTGGAGTCCCAGGACCAAGTCCTACACTGGGCTCCCTGCTCTGCAGAGAGTCTGCTTCTCCCTTTAACCCTCCCCTCATCTCATTCTCTCTCTCTCCCTCTCTCAAATAAATAAATAAAATCTTTATTATTTTTAAAAAGATATTTATTTATTTTTAAAAAGTTATTTATTTATTTATTTTAGATTTATTAAATTTAAAATTATTAATAAATAAACAAAATCTTTATTGTTTTTAAAAAGATATTTGTTTATTTTTTAAAAGATATTTATTTATTTATTTATTTGAGAGAGGGTGAGAGAGCATGAGAGGGGAGAAGGTCAGAGAGAGAAGCAGATTCCTTGTTGGGCAGGGAGCCCCATGCGGGACTCAATCCTGGGATCATGACCTGAGCTGAAGGCAGTCGCTTAACCAACTGAGCCACCCAGGTACCCTAAATAAAATACTTTTAAAAACACTAACTCGAAAAGATATCTACACCCCCATGTTCAAAGCACCATTATTTACAATAGTCAAGATATGGAAACAACCTAAGTATCCATCAATGGATGAATGAATAAAGACGTCATGGTATATATACACAATGGAATATTTTCAGCTACTAAAAATGGGGAAATAAACCATTTGCAATGACTTGGATGGACATTGAAAGCATTATGAATGCTTTCAATGAAGTAAGACAGAGAAAGTGAAATCATAATGCTAAGTGTAGTCAGAGAAAGTAATTATGCTAAATGAAGTCAGAGAAAGGTAAATACTATATGATCTCACTTGTGTGGAATCTTAAAAAAAATCTCTGATAAAGAGATCAGACATATGATCACAAGGAGGGGTGGCAGGAGGGGACATTAATGGAAGATTGTCAGAAGGTACAAACTTTCAGTTATAAGAACGACACATTACAGATATTTAATGTACAACATGGTGTCCATAGCTAACACTGGTGTATACAAAGTTGTTCAGACAGTAAATCTTGGGACACCTGGGTGGCTCAGTTGGTTGAGCCGCTGCCTATGGCTGGGGTTATAATCCCAGGATCCTGGGATCAAGTCCCGCATCAGACTCCTTGCTTGGCGGGAAGTCTGCTTCTCTCTCCGCCTCTGCCTGCCACTCTGCCTGTTTGTGCGTTCTCTCTCTCTCTGACAAATAAATAAATAATTAAAAATCTTTAAAAGAGAGTAAATCTTAAGAGTTCTCATCACAAGGAGAAAATAATATTTTCCCTTTATTCTTTTCTTCTTTCTTCTCCTTTTATTGTATCCATATGAGAAATCGGGTGTTAGTTGAACCTATTATGGTAATCATCTTACAATAGGTAAATCATACCATCATACTACACACCTTAAAGATACAGAAGGATGTATGCCAATTATTTCTCAATAAAACTGGAAAAAAATGAAATTTTCTACTAGAACTTTTCTTTGAAAAGTAAAACTAAAACAAAAATGTGATCATAGGATCTTCCTAGTTTTTGTCAGGACACAGTTTTAAGAAAAAGTCAGATAGAGAGAGAAAAAAAGCAGCCTGGATTAGTCAAGAGCCAGATGTATGTTTCTTTGGAAGAGATTTTTCAATAGGCAGTTTTAAAATTTTTTTAAATTAACCCCATGTATCAATTTTTGGGTATATTTTCTGTCTAGGTCTTGGTTATTCATGGTGATTTGATTTAATTAATAGACATCTATACAATGCTTGCTTCATGCAAGGCCCTGTTCTATGTTCATTTAATCTTCTTGACAACCCTAAGGGCAAGGTACTAATGTGATCTTCATTTTATAAAAGAAAAAACTGAGACACATAGAAGGTACATTATTTCCCCAAAGTCATACAACCATAAAGAGGTTCAGAATTTGAACTCAGCAGGACTAACTCCACATTTCGTGATTCTAAACACTGTGCTATGCTGTGTACCATTGTGATTGCTGTTTGCTATTAGTTTTGTGATTAATAAATTTTGAGAAAAGTCAGTTTAAAACTTTTTGCTTTAGGGTCATTTTCATGGTGTTGGTCCTGTCCTAGATTACTCAGAGTTTCTAAATAGGTAGGAAACTGATAATTTTAAAACTCTTTAGTCGTCTGCTTACTAGGAGTATTTTTGTTCTATATGTGCAAACAGTTTCACTGTGTCTGTCTTCTTTTTCCTCAATATTTCTTCAGAATTTCTCTCCTTGGGCTAATGAACCACTGTGACTAAACAATTTATAAGAAACCACACAATTGGGACCCCTGGGTGGCTCAGTTGGTTAAGCAGCTGCCTTCGGCTCGGGTCATGATCCCGGCGTCCTGGGATCAAGTCCCACATCGGGCTCCTTGCTCGGCGGGGAGCTTGCTTCTCCCTCTGCCTCTGCCAGCCATTCTGTCTGCCTGTGCTCGCTCTCTCTTCCTCTCTCTCTCTGATAAATAAATAAAATCTTTAAAAAAAAAAAAAAAAAAAGAAACCACACAATTATAGGTGTTTCCCCCCCAAGTATTTATTTAAACTCCGGCTAGCTAACATACAGTACAATATTATTTCAGGTGTAGAATGTGGAGATTCATCACTTACATATACCGTTATAGTTTGATCACAATTGAAGTATCAAGTGTAAGACATGTGTTTTGAATGGATTTTAAAAACCACTTTCATTGCTTCTTTGGTGCTCTTCTTTTGTTAAGGAGACCAAAGAAAATAACGATTTCCATGTGATTTTTTTTTTTTTTAACCTTTCAGTATCTTACTTAACAAGAAGACAATCTCCACAGGCTTCCAGTATCACATCTACCAACTGATCAGAATTTGTACCCATTACTCACTTTCCCTTTTACAATGCATGAAGTACCTGTGCTGCTAAAGCCAGCCCCTTCATACACTAGACCCTATCCTCTCTCTCCTAGTCAAGGTCATCCCAGTCTCTCTCCCACCACCATTTCTCTCTTCTCTTCTAGATCTTTCCTAATAACCTACAAATATGCCATTATGACTTCTATTTAAAAAAAAAATACTCTCCTTTGACCCCATACCTCCTCCCTTAGAAATTGTACCATTCTGTAGTCTACACACTGTCTCCAGCTTCTTTCCATTCACTCTCTCATGGGCTATTTTGTCCTACCACTCCAGCAAAGCTGTGGTTACCAAGGTCATCATTGATCCCATATTGCTCATTCCAGGAGTCAGTTCTCAATCCTCACTTTATTTGAACTATTGAAACAGAAGTGATCACCACCTCCTCCTTGGAAAACTTGATACTTGGCTCTCAGGAAGCCATTCTCTCTGCTTTTATCTCACCTTGCTCTTTTACCTCACTGGTTTCTCCTTCTCAATAAACTTGGATGGATCCTCCACATCATTCTAACTTCTGGGCCTTGGAGTACCCTGAGGGCTCTAAGTATAGGTACTTCCTAGGTGATCTCAATCAATGCAGTATTATTTAGATGTCATTTATATGCTGACAATAGCAATTAACATCTCTGGTCTAGGCTTCTCTCCTGAACTCCAAATTCATGCATACTATTGCCTCAAATATAGTACGCCCAAAATGTATTCTAGTTTTTCCCTGCAGGCCTACCCCTTCCCCAGTTTTCTTTTTCTCAACAAATGGAAACTATTCTCCTAGTTTTCCAAACAATAACCTTGGTATTATCTTTGATTCTTACTTTTCCCCTTGCACACCTCCTACTGATACCTTCATCTATTATCATAAACAAAGGCTCTACCTTTTAAATCGGAACTATTATAGTAACTTCTTAATCTCTTAATTTCTCTGCCTCCTCCTTTTCCATTCCCATTCTCCTTCTCCAGGCTATTTTCCACACAGCAGTCAAAGAAATGTTTTTAAAATTCATGTCAGATTATGTCACTTCCTGCATTACATTCTATATCTCTTGGATCTTATTTCCTGCCACTTTCCCCCTAACTCGTCTTGTGCCAGCCATACCAGTCTACTTCCTCCTCTTCCAACACCCTGGCACATGTCTTAGGCTTCTGCAGTGGCTGTTCTGCTGCCTGGAATACTACCCTTCCAGATGTCTGCATAACTCACTCTCACTTCATTCAGGGTCTCACTTCAATATCGTGTTATCAGAGACAAACCTCATCCTCAATTACCAAACTTAAAATAGCACCCTCTTTTTCTGTCACTTTGTTCATTTGCCCTACTTTTATTTTTTTTCTTAGCACTTACCATCCCACCTGACACCCATTTATTTATCTATTGACTGTTTTCTCTTTCTCTTCTACAATAAAAAAAGAGGGTTTTTTCTATTTTCGTTGTTTTATCTCCAGTGCCTGACACAAGGCACTCAACAAATAATAGTTGAATGAATGAATATAATGAAAGAGCAGTATGCAGCTGTACTTTAATGCTGAGGAAAATATGCTGAACTAGGAGGACCTAACAAGGCGGGTGACCTTGGGGGGTGCCTAGGTGACTCGGTCATTAAGTATCTGCCTTTGGCTCAGGTCTTGATCCCAGGGTCCTGCACTCAAGCCCCACATCAGGCTCTCTGCTCAGCGGGAAGCCTGCTTCCCCTCCCCCATTCCTCTTGCTTGTGTTCCTATTCTTGGTGTCTTTCTCTCTCTGTCAAATAAATAAATAAAATATTAAAAAAATAAAAAGGTGGGTGACCTTGGGCAAGTTATACAGCTCTGTGGGGTTTTGCCTCCTCAATTGTAAAATGAGGTGTTTGGATTAAATGATTGCTAAAATCACCTCAGCTCTAAGAAGTTATGATTGAATGACTCTGAGGTTTGATTACTTTCCACTTTTCAGTCTCCGTGACACCTCAGGTTGTGAAATACAACATCCTCAGTATATATACTCCCTTCCTAATGAACAGTGAAAAGAGAGAAATTAAACAAGATTACAGACAAATTCATTTTAGCAATATCAACATATGACATGATCATTATGTAATATTTCAATGCCCATACTGAAAATAGACTTTACTTTTAAAGAAGACATGACAGTAATTTTTTAATCCACCTGGCATTTCAATTAAGAGGGAGATAACTAATGTGTTTACCCCAAAACACTTCCTTGGCTCATCATTGTTCTAAGGGCATAAGACTACATCACAGCACAAACAGCTATTGCCAATTCAAGTAGACAGCTCTTCTGTGGAAAAATGATCTCATAAATGACCAAAGTGAACACCACCTAAAAGAGATTAATATAATTTATCTATGCATATAGACATCACCTACTTCCATGCAAATTATAATAAGAGGCATTAATATGACTATGCTGAACATCCTCCCCTTGGGTCATATCTACTCTCCATTTTTTTTAGTTGTCTTGTACAACTCCCTTGCCCTCTGGCTTCTGGTCAGATTCAGTCAAAATGGAACACTAGAGATGGTGATGAGAAAGGAGACTGACGTTGGGGGAGTTGTTTCCCCAGCTCCTAGCTCTGCAGAGTTGTGATGACCAGCTGTGTCCTCCACCAAAGTTCTCAGCCCCTCCTGTCCGGTGGCCCTCCTCACTCAGCTTTCTCTGACTCTAGTATTGGTGATAAAGGAGCTTAGCTATTGCATGATGTCTTATGATTGCCCTGAATTCCAACCCTCCTTTGTCAATTGTCCCCTTATTAGATTCTTCTTCATTTATTCTAATTTTGAGCATGCCATCTGTTTCCTATTAAGAATCATTAAAATAGAAAATTAGTAAGAGAATGTAAGACAAAAAATTAAGAGGATGGGAATATAGTTATGTCAGCAAACCAGGACTAAAAAGGGGTGCTGTAATTGAACATGGTTAAAGTTAAAAGGAAGCTTTTAGCTCTTATTTGCTAATAATAGACAACATCCTAGCACATCAGGAGCTGACAGCATGTACTGGGGGGGAGGGAAGCAAACCAACCAGTGGATAGCATTTTTAGTAGAACTGCTTTACAGAAGCATCTAAATGAATCCTCAAATGATATTGCATCAACCTTTATAAGGCCTAGGATATAAAATTAAACCATAGTCTTGTGAAACTTTCTCTAGAAAGTGAAAATGATGTTGCATGCAAGAGTGATAAAAAGTGAAAATGTTATATACAGGAATATACTATGTTCTTGTCATCTGACTTGCTATAGAAATAGAGTTTGGAAATTTCTGGAATGAATAATGGTCACGTCCCTTAGACGTTCCTTCTAAACACTGCTTTTTTTTTGTTGGCCAGACTTTCAAAAAACGTACTTTTGTAATTGTATTTATGTCTATTGTAGATAGTTTGGAAAATACAAATAAGCACACAGACTACAATAAAAGTCACCCCAGTTCCTAAACCAGTACCAAAAGAAAATTATTAAGTGTTCTTATATTCCTTTTTCTACATACATGGGGAATTTAACTTAACTAGAATCATACCGCATATATTATTTTTAACCTATTTTAAAAATTTATCAATAAATCTTATATATTTCCCCTGTTTTCCTACCACATATTTTTTAGTGTTTACATAGTGTTTCACCATGTGAAATATTGCATTTAACCACTTTCTTATTTTGGAGTATTAAATTATTTCCAACCTTTCACCATTTCAAGGCTGTAATGAATATACTGATACCTAAGTCTTTGCATATGTCCCTGCTTATTAATTCTAAACTTTGTTTCTTAATCCTTGAGGCTTTTTGCTAGTGATTTTCTTACTTATTCTTTAGAAAGAGTGTGTCAATCTATCCTCTTTCCAGTGGTGGATGTACTTGTTTATCAGGCTGGAGATTGGTGGCAAAAATGTTCAAGTTTAGGATACTGGTAAATAGCTGAAATACAAATAGTCTGAATTGTGGACTGAAAGGAGATCTGTTCAAATAACCAGGCAGGAAGTTTGCAGATTTGACTTTCTATTTCGATTTCTTACCCATATAAAGAGTGTTCAAATGTTTGCATAAAGAATGCAATGGAAAGTAATTCTTTTGGGGCCGAATTTTATTGAGAAGCTTCACCAGGTCCTGGGTTAAAGCCCACAGAGCTCTCTATACCATAAACTATAGAAGAGATGATGTTGGCTGAAAGGTTTTGAGGATAGAGTGACAGAGTGTCCCTCTCTAGAAGAAGAAAAAAATCTTTAATCTGATCCTCACAGATGACCTACCTTGAGAAATACCATACCCCCAGGCTTTTTTGAGATTAAATGCACTTCTACCCCACACATCAGTTAGTGGAGTGAACCACTGATTGTTTGTTGTCTGTTTTTATTGTCTAATTGAATACTTTTTTAGTAGTTTTGGTTTTATATAAGTTGAAATAAGAAGAGTTTTGTGCAGTGTTGCTTTTCCATATTGTTTGTCGCTGGATTTGTTTAGCAGAGGTATACATGTATTTCTCATTTGCAAGATGCAGTACTAGATACAAATACGTATTACAGTGTAAGCATGTTCCTTACCCTTCAGAAATTCACACAAATGTGTGAAAGATTATGTGATGAAATATAGATGCTTGTCAAATTGATTGTAGGAAAAGAATAGTCATACTTCAATTGGTGGCGATTTTATGAGATACAGGCTGATCTAAATGGAGCAAATGGAAAAAAGTTAAAGTAAAAAAAAAAAGCACAATAATTTTCTTTTAAGAGGACCTGCTGCTTTTACATGTAACAATATCACTATTTTGTGAGGTTGCATATTCCATACCAAAAGTAGAAAGATGTGTAAAATGCGAAGAATTAGCTAAGTAAATTAGAATCTAGAAAATGGACTTAAAGTCCATTATCTCAGTGGCTTATGAGTAATGGAATTGGATATTTTGGATTTCCTATTTCATATATTTTAAGTATCTAGTTAAGGATTATGACCTCCTCCTGAATAAGTCTATAAAGCCCTTGAAATAATGACCTGGGAACAAAGTATAGAAATTTATTTGTTCGAAGATTCAACATCATACAGATTGCTTGAAATCAGAAACCAAACTGTCTTCCTTCTACAATGCTTTAGTCCTAACATTTTGCTTTCTATGTATAAACAAGAAATTCTTATTTTATGCTGAATTATAATAAATCTTGGACTGAAGGCGTGAAAAAATATAATTTAATGGTTATGTAGTATTAGTCTAAGTTTTTTAGAATTAAACTTTGAGGTACTCTAATGCTGTAAACATTGTGTCCTAGTGGAATTTTTAACAGGAAACATGTTTAGAAGATTAGAAAGGTAAAGTGGGGTATAAAAATGATCTCAGGGGCACCTGGGTGGCTCAGTGGGTTAAAGCCTCTGCCTTCGGCTCAAGTCATGATCCCAGGGTTCTGGGATTGAGCCCCACATTGGGCTCTCTGCTCAGTGGGGAGCCTGCTTCCTCCTCTCTCTCTGCCTGCCTCTCTGCCTACTTGTGATCTCTCCTTGTCAAATAAATAAATAAAATCTTTTTAAAAAAATGATCTCAAACTCTTTGAAAATTTAGCATAGCATTATTTTACATAATAGTTTCTTTGGTTTACTTACACCTTTACTGGCTTAACTTCTCCAAAACGAGCAAACTGTAGGACTGTGAAAGGGGAACATCCAATATGAATCTGAGATAATATGAGGAGATGGAGAGGAATGAAGTCCTGTTTTGTTTTTCAAAAAAGCAAGCTTTTCCTAAAAATGTCATCTGTGAAAGTCAAGGAAGAGACTTTAAATTCAACTCCAATTACTTGAACTTATTTTCTGATTTCCTATCCCTAGAATGTCATAAGGATCACTCAAAAAGTAAAAAACAGCATGTTTGAAATCTGTGTCTCAATAAATGTCCCAAAGAACTAGTTGAATTTCCTTAGCCTTAACTTTAGTTTGAGGCTTTCAAAGTCAATAATTCTTGACACACAATTCCTGCTCCTATTAATTGTCAAAAAGTGAATGGAACTGTCCTTAGGGAAGTTCCTAGTTCAGACTTTACCATCCTGCAACTAAAACTGCTGGCCTTGTTCCCATCCACAACTTTGTTATTCTTGGACCAGAGACCAGAAGAAGCTTCCACTCACCTAATGATGATCAGTTAAGCCCTGTGTCAGACATGATACAAGATACTATTACAAAAATGAATAATGCAGACCAATATGGAAAATGCTATGCTAAGGATACATAAATAGTGCCTTAGAAGGTACACCTATGCCTGGAGGAGAGGGAGAAGGAGGAAGGCTGAGAAAGCAACGCTAAAACTGAGTCTTCAAGAATGGATAGGAGGAACTTAGCAGGCTACAGGCAGGGCAGACCATGCTGGGCTTGTAGTAAATGCCTAAATATATCAGTAACAATCCAGTGGCAGAATCAGGGAACTCAAGGCAGGACAAAATGGAGAGTATAAACCTTCACCAGGGGTCGTTGGTGTGTCAAGGATGGGGCTGAGATATTTTCCTGGAAGGGTTCAGAGGGTGATTCAAGGAGGAGATGACGTTTGTTCTGATAGTAAGCGTAGAGTAAAACTGACAGGTGGAAGAGGGAAAGGATGTCATCCTAGCTAAGAAAATTTGCAAAAGGCAAATAGGAAAGAAAGTACATGGTCATCTTCTTCTATTTATGCTCTCACCCTAGAGATCTCACCTAGTCCTGTGGCATCAAATACCATTTTAAGTGAATATTTCCTTAATTCAGATCTCCATCCTTGAATCAACCCTTGAGCTACCCATCTGCACCCTCCATTTGTTTATTTGGAATCTTCACTTCAAGGTCTTATGGTCCTGTCAATTGTTCAATGTTCAATACTGAGCTCCTGATTGTCTTTCTTTTCCAAACCTGTTATTCTTCCAATCTTCCATCTCAGTTAATGGTTTAATCATTCAACTGGTTGCTCTAGCAAAAATCTAGATTCCCTTTTTTCTTTCTTTTTTTTTTTTAAAGATTTTATTTATTTGACAGACAGAGAGCACAAGCAGGCAGAGAGGCAGGCAGAGAGAGAGGAGGAAGCAGGCTCGCTGCGGAGCAGAGAGCCCGATGCGGGGCTCGATCCCAGGACCCTGGGATCATGACCTGAGCCAAAGGCAGCGGCTTAACCCACTGAGCCACCCAGGCGCCCCTAGATTCCCTTTTTCTTCAAACTTCTTATCCAATCCCCCAGTGAGCAGTCTGGCTCCACTCAAAAGCCATCTCAAGTCTGCACACTTCCCTTCATCTCCGGTCCAAGTGATCATTTTTGCCTTATTCTTCTATCTGGTCTCCTTATTTCTCCTTTGTTCCTTTACTATCCATTCTTCACCCAATATCCAGAACTACCTTTTAAAAATATTAGTCAGATAATGTCACTCCCTGCTTTGAATTCTTCAATAGCTTTTCCTTGTTTCTAGACCTTAAATCCTCACCTAATCACTTAGCCCCCAGCTAGCTTCTCAGTCTCACTTCCATTTTTAACTCACACCACATGCTCAGCCATACTGGCTTCTTCCCAGACCTGAAAATGCACAAGGTCTTTCCCTACTCAATGCTGTTGTACCTAGAGCTCCCACTTCTGTGGTGATCATTCTCATTGTCTCACAATCATCTTTCAAGTTTTGATTTAAATGTCATTACAAAAATATGCCTTCTAATGAAAATTCTACCCCAAATTTTCTAAATCATTACTATACTTACTTCCTTCTTGGAACTTCACATGTAATATTCTGTTCATTCATTTATGTGTTTATTCTCTTTCTCTCTTTATTTCTAGAAGTCCCAGCTCTATGAGGCTGAGGCCTTATTTCTCTTTAAGCATCATATTCAAGTACACAGCACAGTACCTGGCTTAAAGCATGTGTTCAATAAATATTTGCTGAACAAATGAGTACTAAAGTCAGTAATATCTTAAGACTGGAGATAACGGTTGACAGAATTAAATACACAAGAGACATTATGTAAAATAAGCATTGAGAAGGATCATTTATTTAGTTTGCTCATTTGGATGTCACTGGTGAGCCTAGTGAATTTGGTGGGAAGGCAGAGGTGGGAAAGTCATGGATGAGAAATAAAAATAGGAGATGTGAAATTCAAGAACAGTAAGTATCCTAAGATGTTTAACTGAAAAAGGAGCAATGAAAGGACAGTCTTGGGGCCCTAAAGAAAATTATTTTAAATTTTGTAAATGGGTGATATTTGTACATATTTCCATGTGAGGAGAAGGAAGCAGCATAGATCAAGAGATTGAAGGTACGAAAGGAAGAGAGGGAGATGATGGAGAAAGGTTATGGAGAAGATGGAAATGGGGAGTAGAATCTGGAACCCATCTTGTACAAATGAATGACATCTCTTCTTCTGAGGGGCAAGGCATCAAGAAAGGTATCATTTAGAGCCTCCATTTTTCCTGGTAAAAGTAAAGAAAGAAGTAGTTAGAGATCTTAACATAGTGAACAGGTTTTGGAATGTAGCCATGAGAAATTAAGAGGCATTAACCAGGAATTCATAAAAGGAATGCTAGTTATTAATGAGGATTCAGTTGAAACCATAAATTTGTAGAAATTTTGTAGAAAATTTTGTAGAAAAAATTTCACAATTGTGTAATTAATTCATCAATCAAAAATTTTTTGGTATATACTATGGTCTAAACCCTTTAATTAATGTTGGAAGTACCAAAATAAATCACATTTTCTGAGTCTAGCGGGGGAGAAACAAGCATATTAATTAGTGTCTTCCACAACGGACTTCTGCTGGCAGTTACTCACTATCATTCACCATTGAGGTACTCTGCTTTTTCCAGCAAGATCCAGTCTCTTGACTGGACACACTCTTGACACACAACATGACAAGCCAGAGTGGTTGAGGGGCCTCTATCAAATAATGCTCAAATAAGCATTAACTTCAACTGTCCCACCAGCGGAACTAGGGGAACCCTGAATAATGGTTTCATCCTCCTGAAAATCCATATGAGTTTTCAGTTTTCTCAGTCGGCCTCCATTTTCAGAGAAGGGAAGTAAAACAGGTCTAGGAAGAACAAAGCTCTCACCTTTTAGAGCTTGATAAATTTGTCCTTTATTTTACCACATAAGTCAGAACTACTATATATCACAACCCTGCTAATTTTTTCTTCTCCTCCTTCCTCCCACCTATCTCCTGCCACTTCCCCAGAAGCATAAAGCTTTCAACATCCTGCTGTCCATTAGCATAAATAAACTCTTGCTTTTAAAGTAAAAATAAGTTTAATGCCATATTTGTTAAAGACTGCATTATCGTAAGAGGATAAAAATATTCTTGAGTAACAGGTAGATCATAGATTTTAGAGACAATAACATGCTTCTATTGTGGTTCTCTGAAAGTCGATTATTTTAACCATGGATTTAAACTTCAGATCTCAGCATAAGTTACATTTCCACTTTAGAAGTTGTTAAACCATGCAGTTTCTCAAGACATGTACCTTCATGTTCTCATTTTTATTTGTTTTCAATATACCGTAGACAGATCTAAGAAATGAAAAAAGATAACAAGCCGTTAAATTTAATATTGGCTATATGAACCAGGAGATATGTTGTTATAACTTTTCTCTTCATTTTGACTTATCTGTTGTTAATTTAAATTTTATGTATCATTTGTACTATAGATAAGAAAATACTGGGCTAAAAAAGAACAGAAATGGCAAGAAATGGAAATAAGAGATCTTCAGCGTCTGGAAGAACTGAAGAAATTAATGGCTGAACAGTCCGTGAAAGACAGAGAAAGGTAAAAGAAAAATCCTAACTTGCATAGTAATGGAGGTGGTTAGACTAAACAGAGGGAGCATTTTTCTATACTTAATGTATTCTTACAATATTTATATTCACAAATAGATAAAATCACACTTATAATGTGTTTCAGTCTCTCATAGTCATACACAAAGTTACACCTAGTTACTTAGATAGCTTCCACGTTAAAACCCTCACAGATGATTTCTTAGTACTTGATTGCCCACTGTGTGCATGAAATGATACTGGCTGCTACTATGACTTAATATGGTGACCAAGAAGGAGTAAACCATATTCAGAAAAGAAGGGAGACCCATTTATTGTGACTATGGCTGGGAAGACAATGCACAATTATACTGTGTATGCAATTAATTCTAGTATACTTAGAATGTACCCTATGTAGAAAAACACAGAGGATTTCTTGGAATAATGTAATTTTAGAGCTGAAGAGGACATTTGAGATCAACTAACCCAGTGTCCTCATTTTGTGAATGAGTACCCTGAGAAATTAAAATCACTTTTCTAAGTTTACCATATCAATCAGTGTCAGCAAGGAGCCAGAGACAACACAGTAATTTGAATAGGGAAAGTTTAAGATAAAGAATCACTAATTCTAATAGAAAACCTCTGTTATATAAAGAAATAAAGGGTACTTTAAAGAAGACCCCGGGCTGAAGAAAGTTTTCCAAAGAAGAAACGAATATGGATTGGGGCGCCTGGGTGGCTCAGTGGGTTAAAGCCTCTGCCTTCAGCTCGGGTCACGATCCCAGGGAGAGGATTCCTCCTCTCTCTCTCTCTCTCTCTCTGCCTGCCTCTCTGCCTACTTGTGATCTCTGTCTGTCAAATAAATAAAATCTTAAAAAAAAAAAGAAGAATATGGAAGCCACCCCCACCCCCATGGTTAAGACTCAGACCTCATTGTTGAAGGCATGGTTGTAGCCCAATGCATGGTGGAGAAGTTTTAAAAGGGCTCAACCAGAACTTGTTTGTAGTCACGGGGCAAGCAGGAAGTGCCCTGCTTGAGTGTAGGAGGCCAAAGCTGGAAGTCAACCATTGGGATGCTTGCAAAACTCAGTAGGAATCTGACCCTGGGAGTGCCTCTAAAATTTGATGGGAAACTGACCACTGGCTGCCATTGGAACTCCATGGGCACAGGGGCCACTGTAAGTTCCCCACACATGCAGCAGGCAGCCATATGGTAGGAGCAAGAAGGGGTACCAGAAAAGAAAGCCTCTTCCTTCTTCAGCATCTTTCCAGAACCCATTTCTAACATAGCTTAACATTGTGCCAGACAATAAATTGGTAACTGGCATAGTTATCTAGTTAGATAGCTTCTGAGTAGATTTTCACAAGAGATAAATTAAGAATAGCTCTTTTGTTTCATAACAGAAATCACAGTAAGTTTACTGTTAGTGTAAAAAACCTTGCCTGGAACTCTGTTCTTTCTGCTCAATTTTGCTAAAAATAAAGTCTATTTAAAAACTACCCCTTAGGGGTGCCTGGGTGGCTCAGTCAGTTAAGCCTCCAACTCTTGGTTTTGGCCCAGGTCCTGATCTCATGGTTTGTGAGATCGAGTTGGGATCCATACTCAGCAGGAATTTGCTTGGATATACTCTCTCCCTCTGACCCTTCCTCTCTCTCTCTCTAAATAAATAAATCTTTATTTATTTATTGTAAATAAATAAATACAAAATAAAATTACCCCTTAGACTTATGCATAACCTTGGAAGACATAACCATTTTATACAACAAGTTTCACTTTTATCAAGGAAGCTTCCTTTGTGAGTCATGGGACAGTTATCTCAAACTCTAGCTACCAAACTTGCAGAGTAAATCTGGAGTTCCACATAGATGCTGGGCAATTCCCAAGGATTCTCCAGATGAAACTTACATAATTTTCTAGGTATCTCAGGATTTTAGAGTTCAGTTGAATCTATTATGGAGACAAAGGAGAATACAGCAAAGCCTAGTTTCTAGACTAAGAGGTGAAACAGCTAATGAGAAACCAGCCAAAAAGCACAAACCAAGATAAAGTAGATACCAGCAGGTAGGTCATGCCATATGTCAGAGACAAAAATTCCACTAAAGAGCAAGAAAATGGTGAGGTCAAAGGCTTGTTGGATAGTCTGAAGCTATGCTGGGAAATTGAGAGCACCACAGGAGTTAACGGGGGTGGGGAAAATGAAGAGATATGAGGTCCCAACATCTAGCAGACATGCTTCTAATAGACTCTCCTCTCATAGCCAGGGAGTTTCTTTGATTACAGAGCCATTTCAGTCTTTTGCTTCCTGTTTCAATAATTATCAAGATTAGCTGACTCAGAACTCCAACTGAAAAGAAGAAAAGGAAAATCAGATTAATCTGCATTACATAACAGGAAAAAATAGGCTATCACACATAGCAGAAAGAGTACTAAGGACTAGGAACCAGGGGACCAGGGTTTTAGTCTTAAATCTCCTTGGAATAGTGTATGACTTGGCTAAAACCATTCATTTAACCTCTGTGAGGCTCTGCTTTGTTCTTTGTAAAATTGAACTGGATAGCTTCTGAGGGCTAAGTGAGCTATCGACTTTAAGGGGTCTATGATCTGTGTATTCAACTCACGTGACATGTTGTAGATATGGATTGTTATGAGTCCAGTACTTGCATGCCAATGGGAAATCAGTAAGGAAGGTCATTAAAATATCAGGATAATATGATATAACAAGAAACAGTTCCCAGAAAATTTTGGATAATGTGTATGAAAGTATTGTCCTCATTCTGTGACTTAGGGAGATGGAGTTCCAACATATAAAGACTGTTGGTTGCTTTTGCTTCTGGCAAGAACCAGAAGTTGTGTTCTTTTGTAACCACCCTGACACTACGAGATTTGGGTAATTGCATTTTCTCTACTACTGAAATACAGTTCACAAATCTCATGTTTAATTTTTTAACCAGAGGCACATTTTTTTTCTTAATATCAGAATAAAAGCTTAAGACAGTTTCCAGATCTGTTAAAAACACATACATGGCCTTGAGGGTTTAAAATTTTCTGTTGTTTATTTTCTTCTTCTATATTCTAAGTGTCTTGAAAACAATATTCATAAATTAGCAGATTGATTAGGTCTAACCAGAAGAAAATTCCTTTTCTGCAGGTCAGAAATGGTTAAGTATTGGCAGTTTCATGTGGTTCAACATAAAAAGATTCAGTGATTCATTTTATTTATTAATTGTGTTTCCCTTCTCAGTTATATTCTGTATTTTGCCCTCATTTTTAAAATGTTTTATTCAAAGTAAATTTAATCAACATATAAGTGTATTATTTGTTTCAGAGGTAGAATTTAGTGATTCATCCATTGCATATAACACCCAGTGCTCATTCCATCAAGTGACCTCCTTAATGCCAATGCCCATCACCTAGTTACCCCATCCTCCTACTCACTTCCCCTCCAGCAACCCTCAGTTTATTTCCTATAGTTAAGAGTTATTTTATTTTATTTTATTGAAATTGTTTTTGCCAAAGTTTCCACTAACCTCCTCATTTCCCTATTTTCTTTCTGAACATGCCAGAGAAGTTAAGAGGAAATGTTCTTTAATCAAGTTGTTCACATTAGAATCCTGGCTCTATTCTTTCTTTTTTTTTTTAATATTTTATTTATTTACTTGACAGAGATCATAAGTAGGCAGAAAGGTAGGCAGTGGGGGTGGGGGGAGGAAAGCAGGCTCCCTGCCGAGCAGAGAGCTTGATCCCAGGACCCTGAGATCATGACCTGAGCTGAAGGCAGAGGCTTTAACCCACTGAGACACCCAGGCGCCCCTCCTGGCTCTATTCTTTATAGCGATGTGAGTTTTGGGTAAGTTATTCAACTTCCCTGTGCTTAAATTTCTTTGTACGATAAAGACATATCTAGTGTCTACTTCTTAGGAGTGTTGGAAGGATTAAAGAGGTAGTGAATGTAGCACATATTAAACATAAGTGATTACTATCAACTAAATTTTTAAAACACAAGATACCTTCTAACACTAATTTCTTAAAATATTTAAGCATTTTGGGGCACCTGGGTGGCTCAGTCAGTTAAGTATCTGCCTTCAGCTCAGATCATGATCTCAGGGTCCTGGGATCAAGCCCTGCATCAGGCTCCCTACTCCGTGGGGAGTCTGCTTCTCCCACTCATTCTCCCTCTGTGCTTTCTCTCTCTCTCAAATAAATAAAATCTTTAAAAAAATATTTAAGCGGGGCACCTGGGTGGCTCAGTGGGTTAAAGCCTCTGCCTTCAGCTCAGGTCATGATCTAAGGGTCCTGGGATCGAGCCCACGCACTGGGCTCTCTGCTCAGCAAGGAGCCTGCTTCCTCCTCTCTCTCTGCCTGCCTCTCTGCCTACCTGTGATCTCTTTCTCTCTCTGTCAAATAAATAAATAAAATCTTTAAAAAATATATTAAGCATTTTAATATTTTCTCTTTTTTCTTTTTTTATTATTTTATGTTAGTCACCATACAGTACATCATTAATTTTTGAAGTTGTGTTCCATGATTCAATTATTGCGTAAAACACCCAGTGCTCTATGCCCTCCTTAATACCCATTTTAATATTTTAAATAAAATATGTAATGGGCGCCTGAGTGGCTCAGTGGGTTAAGCAAAAGTGTCCCTTGATCACTACTCTCATATAATGTCTTCTCTGGAAGTCCTTTCTGTTATCAGTTGTCTATTGATAGAGATGCATACATACTATCTCTATATACCTATACAAAAAAAAATGAGTTTAAGAACAAAAACAAAAGCAAAAACAAAACCCAGTACATTTTATAATATACTACTATTGTATTAGCTCCAACTGCCATAACAAAGTACCATAGACTAGTGGCTTAAACCACATAAATTTATTTCCTTATAGTTCTGGAGACTAGAAATCCAAGATCAAGGTACCAGCATGGTGAGTTTCTGGGAAGAACGCTTTCTGGCTTATAGACCAGTGGTTTCTTGCTTTGTGCCCATAGGTGGGGAGAGAGACAGTAGCTCTAAGATATCTCTTCTTAAGGACACTAATCCCATCCAGAGGACCTACCCTCATGACCTCATCTAAACTTAATTATTACCTAGGGCCTCATCTCCAAGCGCTATTGCATTGGAGGGTAGGGTGGTAGGACTTCAACATATGAATTTTAGAGGGACACGTTCAGTTTATAGCAACCATTTGGGTTTAAAAAGGCATTTATGAATCTACAAATTACCTATTACTATTAACTACTATTTATTGGTTACGCTAGCAGATAAGGTTTTTGTGCCAATTAGAAAAGGTACTCTGTTCTGGTGGCAAAGTGCATAGATTCCCAACCTGAATACACAAATTAGGAAAAGATGGGGGGACCATGGCAGGCAGCTTGGCAAGCAGTGACAAAGCTGGATGCCATTCCCTATTTATACTCCTGGGCCAGCATTATCTTTGCAAAGCACAAACTTCAAAATGATATATAGCACCCCTGCAAATAGATGTACTTATTTTTTTTAATAGTGTGTATTATCCACATTTCTTCTAAAATTTAGCCATCTGGAATTTATTTCCAAGAATGATAGGACTTAAAAGTCTGATTTTCATTTTTTTGGTCATAATTGATAGCAAACTCTGTCAACACCAATTATTTAATGATTCATCCTAACCCACTGAGTTGAAATGCCACCTTTATTATATATTATACTTCTAATTATACTTTCATATCCATATGGACTCTTGAGTAGATTAAATAAAACTGATCTATATTTATATTTCTACATCGATACTGTGCTGTTTTAGTTAATCTGTTTTGCTATCTGATAGAACAAGTGTTCACTCATTATTCTTTTCAAAAATATCTTATTCTTATGTCTAATTTTATTTTTAAAAATCCTGTTGATTGTTTGCATTGCAATTTTGTTAGAGAATGCTGACATACATACCAAATTTAATCTCCAATCTAGGATCATCCTTCTGGAATAGCTCTCCAGTTCAAGTCTTCTCTCACTTCTGCAAAAGATTTCATAGTTTTTTTGTTTGTTTTCTGGTGAAGGCTTGGAAATTATTTTGGAATAAGTAGAAATTGATGACCAAGAAGCTGATTCTTAATTTCTTTAGTAGCTGTGTGAGAAAAAGTGTATGAACTAGGAAGTGGTAGTGGGGATGTTGAGGTGACAAATGTTCATCAAGTATTTAGATTAGGTGAAATATGATAACTTGTTTCATTGGGAGTGGAGTTTGAGGGAAGAACAGAGAAAGAAGCATGGTTCTGAATATTATTGAGCTATTTCTATCCTCTTAGGTTGAAAGCTTTAGTTAGTCAGTTTTCAGTCTCTTTTATTTTTAATAAATTTATTTGGCTATGGGTTCCTTTTTTTCTGTGTATCTTTGGCTGCATTCTACAAGTTTTGAAATTGGGTTTCATTATCTAATTTCTAAATAACTACATTTCATTTTTGATGTCCTAACAATAAATTGATTGATACTGAAGTGTTTGCCAAAGGCAGGGTTACTGATAGTTTTCAACTTTTTTTTAAAGATTTTATTTATTTATTTGACAGAGAGAAATCACAAGTAGATAGAGAGGCAGGCAGAGAGAGAGAGAGGGAAGCAGGCTCCCTGCTGAGCAGAGAGCCCGATGTGGGACTCGATCCCAGGACCCTGAGATCATGACCCAAGCCGAAGGCAGTGGCTTAACCCACTGAGCCACCCAGGCGCCCCGAGTTTTCAATTTTTTTGATGTGTCTATGTTTCACATCTTTCCATAACAATGTGCAAAAATTTAGAATGGTTTATGGGAAGCTACTGACCTTGCTACTTTTTTTTTTCAAAGATTTTATTTATTTATTTGACAGAGAGAGATCACAAGTAGGCAGAGAGGCAGGCAGAGAGAAGTGGGGGGTGGGGGGAAGCAAGCTCCCTGCTGAGCAGAGAGCCCGATGCGAGGCTCAATCCCAGGACCTTGAGATCATGACCTGAGCTGAAGGCAGAGGTTTTAAACCACTGAGCCACCCAGGCGCCCCGACCTTGCTACTTTTAACAATAAAGAAATAATACCTCTTTATTGAAGAACAACTTATATATTACAAACTCCCTTGTTTTCAGTGTACAATTAAATGATTTTTAGTAAATTTGTATAGGTGTACAACCCTTGCTATAGTCTAGTTTTACATCATGATATAAATGTTTTACAACATCCCAGGAAGATCTCTCGTGCCCATTTCCATTAATTCCCGGTCCTACTCCCAGCCCGTAATGACCACTAATCTCTTTCTGTTTCAGTAGATTTGCTTTTTCTGGCTATCTTACATAAATGTAATGCATCTGGGTTCTTAGCATAGTGTTTTTGAGGCTCACCCATGTTATACCATGTATTATTTTTTTCCTTTTATTTCCAAATAGTATTCCATTTCAGCATTACATTTTTAATCTGTTTTGCTAGGGCAATATATATATTTTTTCCTGGTGGTGAGAGATTAATGTATGCAGGATGATTAACCAAGGAGGGTTCAAAATGTATATAAAAGTATGATACGAATTCTGTAAAAGACTTTACTTTGTACTAAGGTCAAGTATTTACTCACACCATTCCCAAATGTGTGAAGAATAATAACTGATCTCAACTTCTATATGAGACCACTTCCTGCAGGGTAGTGAAGAAAGATGAAAACTTTTCAATTAAAAGTCATCTCAAGCACTTTCATTTCAAAATTATCTCATTTTAGGTTATCTCTACCCATTTAGTGGGGCAAAATACCAACTCCCGACCGGTCAGGTAGCCTCCTTCAATGGAAGGATGTAATGCCTGGTTAGCCTATAGGTTCTGACACTCTTAAGGGTCCTCATTCCCCTATGCAATTTTATCCCATCCTTCTATCTCCCCAGGGGACAAGGCAGTACTATCCAGTAGAAATATATGCTAATCACATATAATTTAAATTTTTCTCATAGCCACACTTAAAGGTGTAAAAAGTGACAGATGGAATTGGCTTTTTTTTTTAAAGACATATTTATATATTTTAGAGAGAGAGAGAGAGAGCGAGAGAGAGCAAGAGAGCACATGAGCAAGCATGGGGTGAGGCAGAGGGAGAGGGAGAATCTTAAGCAGGCTCCACACCTAGCAGCACAGACCTCGAAAGGGATGTGATCTCACAATCCTGAGATCATGACCTGAGCTGAAATCAAGAGCCAGGCACTTAACCGACAGAGCCACCCAGTGCCCCCCACAATTTTATTTTTAAGTAATCTGTACATCCAAGGTGGCGTTTGAACTCAAAACCCCGAGATCCAGACTTGCATGCTCTTCTGACTGAGCCGCGTGCCCCTTTACAGAGCATTCTTCATGTGAGACATGCACAGGGAGGAGAAGAAAACATCATTGCTTCCCATTATCATTGAAGGTTGTGGAGTAAATAAGCAGAAATTAGATCATCCCTCAATGCACGGGACCCTCTCTCCTCTTGTCATTACGACATTTTGTAAACACTTATTAAAATGTTCAGTTTCTAACTTCTCTGAAGTTCACTCTCTGAAGTGCAGCTAACATATATTCTCCTTCCATATTTGTCAATTATTATTTTTGCAAGGATGGATGTAAATCTGACCTTTCACTTATTTATATTCATTGTTGTTCCTTGCAATTTAATAAAAAGTCTGCCTGTCCCACTTAACTTCCTTGTAGTAACTTTAACATATTTTAATTTTTAACTATATGCTCTGGAGGATAATTTAAATATTTCTAAAGTAGACTTCCTTGGCTAAGTAGCCCCTCTGGATAACATTTCTTAAACAGAAGACTGAATGAAGCTTGCATGACCAACAGATGGAAGGTAAGGATATAAGAACTTCATTGGTCAATGCTAGTGTAGTACTAGAGCCGCAGTTGCATTCTTTGCTAGAACAGAAAAAGTCCTGAAAGTCCTGATGCTTAGGCCAGGAGCCAAACCAATTAAATCAGAACCTGTGGCAATGGGATTTTGGTCCCAACAGTTTATGAAAATCTTCAGGGGGTTCTAAAATGCAGTGAAGTTTGAGGACTATTATACTAGACCTCTTTTTATACTTTTTGAAGTATGGACCCAAATCTTCTATTGGATTCTTGAGAAGATCCCACTGTTTGTAGACCTGCCTCTGAATTTTTTTCTTCTGATCCTATTCCCTCATTGAAATAGTCCAGGGAAGTCATGGAAATGAAACTTTATATTCATGGAGGAGTTTATCAATTCAAGAATCCTCTGCAAGCAAAAATCTTGCATGTTTCTGTCTAAGCAAATGTGTATGTGTGTGCATATGTGTACATGGGTATGTGTTCAATGGAGAAATTATTATTTAGTTGTTTAGTTATTTAATTATTGTTTCCAAAAGAAAGGAGTTTTTCGGGGCACCTGGGTGGCTCAGTGGGTTAAAGCCTCTGCCTTCGGCTCGGGTCATGATCCCAGGGTACTGGGATCGAGCCCCGCATCGGGCTCTCTGCTCCACAGGGAGCCTGCTTCCTCCCCCCACTCTCTCTGCCTGCCTCTCTGCCTACTTGTGACTTCTCTCTGTCAAATAAATAAAATCTTAAAAAAAAAAAAAAAAAGAAAGGAGTTTTTCTATGTTGCAAAAAGTACATCTTTGAAGTTTAAGATGTTGATGACCATTTAGGAAGGAAGAAACTAGAGCCAGCTGCCGTCCTAACACTAAATTGGCTTTGTTAATCTATTGTGTGTTTGGGGGTGCTTGCCAACAGCAGGGAATTGACAATTATTGCATTTTCTAAGTAGTAAAACCAGATGTTTCTATTTTCCGTGTTTTTTCTTAACAATATGCAAAATTCAGCATGTTGTATTAGAAGACATTAAGGACATTTAAAGTGGGTTCACAGTCTAATCTATGATTTTTAAAGAGTATGTTTATTAGGGTGACTTCAACAGAAACTTTACAAACATTTGTTATGTTTTTGCTTCTCAGCAAGAGATTTCCCAAAATTAGTGGAATGCTCTTGTTCATTAAATCTCTGTCAACCAAATCTCCATTCCAAGTAGATGTGCCAAATGATGCCGACCAAAGATCACTGTGAGGCATTAAACAAATAGAGTTCTTAGTAAGACTGTCTGTTTTGTCTTTTAAAGGATATTAGAAATGTTTCACAAATTAGAAATTTAAAAGACTGAAATAGAACCCACAGGTAGCCAACATGCTATTTTCCAACTCATAGAGGTAATTCTGTCTAAAAATAATAAAACTGAGAACCTGCTCATCAGTATAACATAATGAATTATGACGTGTGTGTGTGTGTGTTATTTTGATACATTGGAACGTGAATACACAGATTATTTGACTTAATTGTAATGGTCCTTGAATGAATCTCAGCTGAGCAAGCATAAGAAGGAGGCTAAGAAGTTTATGAACAAAGCAATGTACAGTAATTTTAACGTGAAAAGAAACAAGCAAGCTTGTGCCAGTGGGCAGGCGGAGCACCAGCTGGGCAGAGATGGCTCAGCTAAGGGTCATTGTAGAGGTCTTAGATGACGATTTATCTCCTGATCATCAAGTCCAGCTTTAGATTTATGATCCTTACCAAACCACAACAATCAGAGAGCATCTTTTGTTTAGTACTTTGGGTTGCTTTAATTTATTGTTTACAACTTTGATTTTTGATTTTAGAAATCTTTGCTCATTAAAAAACTACAGGATTTCTACCATATGCCACGTTGATCTGTCTGTTACAGTTACATGCTTAGGACATAAAGTGGAATGTCAGCAGGTATGTGTTTGGTAGAGGGCTGGCAATGTTCAGAACCCCTGATGATGCATTTTTTATACAAAATGTTCGTTATTGCTTCCTTTTAGTACCCTTTTAGCATTATTTGTCTGTCATATGTATGTATCAGTGAAGTGACCACAGATGCTACCATTTCAAATAGAATAGCTAGATAGCTGTGTTTTCTCAAGAATCACCTCATATTCTCTCCACAGGAACACAGACTTTTATCTTGTCTTATTAATTATTAATTAATTAATTGTAATTATTAATGAATGCTACAGATATTCAAAACTTTCTTACTAGGGATTGGATTGTTTTGAAACTGCATTGCCTTTCTCTCATTCAACATTTGTACCAATATGTAGAGGCAAATAATTTGCTATGTCATTTCTACAGCAAAGGGATGCTAGTCCTTTGATGCCCCACACAGTATTTTTGAGTGAGGGGGCAAACACTCTTTAGTTTACTGAGGTTTTTATTGCTAACTCCTTAGTTAGGGAGTTTTACTAAGGACTTTCAGGTAATGAAATACTGACCTATTAGGCATAAACTCTAGGAAGAATTTCTAAAGCTGTGGGGCTAGGTAGGCAGAAACTTAGCAAGCATGGTTAAATGAAGGATGTATAAATCCATGGGCTAGGAGAAATGTAATGGTAGCTTTCACGAAATAACACCACTGTGATGGATGCAATATAGCTTCGAGCACTTGTTTATCCTTCCTTCCTTTGCTTGGAACTATTCCTGTAAGGCACGCGTGCGTGCGCACGTACACACACACACACACACACACACACACACAGCTATCAGATGATATTAAATAGTAATTACTCAGTGAAAGGAACATGTTTATAATCTAGGTTCTTTTCTTATTTTATGTATTTTAATAGGGGTTTTATAGAGTCTTGTAATTTTAGAGCTGGGCGGAATCTTGGAAAGCACCTAGCCCAGCCTTCTTTTATTAACTAGGGCTCTAGTTTGCAAACATAAGAAACCATTTCTGCTTGAATTTTGCAATAAAAATATTTTATGTTAAGGTAGCTTACAGAATCAGTTGCAGACCTGAGCTTAGAACATGCTTGGGAATAACCGAGGCTGGGAAGATAAGAAGAGTCAAGGCTGTACTCCAGCTCCCTGCACAGAATCATCCCAGCAAGTCCAGCCACTGACCACCAGATGCCGTGGCTTGCGCCTCCTCCGCTGCCATCTCTGGATTCTGGACATCCTAGTTGGCAGTGCTGCTTTTAATCATACCCCTGCCCTGCTGCTCTGCCAGAAGCCTTCACAGTGTCTCCACAGGCCCTGCTTTAAAAAAAAAAAATTATTAATATGTAATGTATTATTTGTTTCAGGGGTGCAGGCCTGTGGATCATCATTCTTACACAATTCACAACACTCACCATAACACATACCCTCCTAGATATCCATCCATCAGCCACCCCATCCCTTCTACTGTCCTCCCCTCCAGCAACTCTGTTTCATGAGATTAAGAGTCTCATGATTTGTCTCCATCTCTGGTTTCATCTTGTTTCATTTTTTCCTCTCTTCCCCCATTATCCTTTGCCTTGTGGCTCAAATTCCACATATCAGTGAGATCGTAGGATACTTGTCTTTCTTGCTTTGACTTATTTCGCTTAGCATAATACCCTCTAGTTCCATCCACATCATTGCAAGTGGCAAGATTTCCATTTTTTTGATGGTTGCATATATTCCATGATATATATATATACCACATGTATATATAAATACACCACATTCATCTGCCAATGGACATCTACACAGGCCCTGCCTCTTTGCATCACCAGCTTCCAAGTGAAGCACCCCTGGGCTGAACTCAGGTCAAATGCTCATGAGCTAGCTGCAAAGGTGGGAAAGCAAGTATCTGACATCATTTTATAGAGTTTTTCAAAGGAAGGAGGGGGATTCAGGAGCTGAAAAAAGAAAAAGAAATAAAAGTTAAAAAAAAAAAAAGGTCTCTTACTATCTATAACTATAGTTGGCAAAATCAATAGACTTTTCTTTTTCTACTACACTGCCAAAAAAATTTCCTTCCACCTAACACTCTGATTAATAGATATAACTCTAAGAGCTATCTTTTTGCCTTATTGTCCTCTGGTTCTGTTATGATCCATCCAAATATTCCATGACCTATGGAATAAATTTTAGTTTACTACCAATAAACATGTCTTAAGTAAAATTATAAGGAAAAGAGAAGTGAAGAAAGCAGACAGAAAATTTGTATATATATAAAGTGAATTCAGGATTTGGGATCTTTTCTTGGGCTAGTGATCTGCATTGTGATCCGCTCTCCTGATGCTGGGCAGTGGTGGTGAACTGCAGCTTCCAGTCAGCCACACAAGAGTGAACAACTGATAGATACACTTATACTCATACAACCATTCCTTTTTTCACTTTTAGTATAACACTTAATAAATTATATGAGTTATTCCTACACCTTTTTATAAAATAGGTTTTGCATAAGAAAATTTTGCTCACCTGTAGTCTAATGCAATTGTTTTGAGCACATTTAAGGTAGGTGAGGCTAAGCTATGATGTTTTGTAGGTAAGGTGCATTAGATGCATTTTCAAATGATAATATTTTCAATGTATGATGGGTTTATTGAGATGTAACCCCATCGTAAGTCAAGGAAGATCTGTATTTATACATACTATATGTATATGTGTATGTGGCAGGTGATGAACACCTTCAGTAAACATTCAAGATGACAATTCAAATTTGTGATTTTTCTTTTCTGCTAAGCATTACATTTGCTCTTTGCTTTCAACCAGCATCTTGGCTAGGTGAGTTTCTTTACCCAATGGGTTGATTTACACTGGCTTGTATAAGATAACTTTTACCACTGGCCATGCAATACTGGAAGGTATCCTAGGAGCTCCTTGGATTCCATCTCCTTCTTGCCTCTATTAAAAAACAGCATTCCTATTTCCCTCTGATGCCAACTGTTCCACCACTGTAAACTCCTTTTCTACCTGCTTACTTAGTGCTATGATAAATCCCAAAAGGCAAATATTTGTATCAGCTCCCAGTTCAATGTAACCATTGTTATCCTCCTAGTGGCAGTATTCAAAGTTAAAACCAGGAGAGATAAGAGTTTCAGGAATGGGGAAAAGAGGTTTTGGAAATGGGCCTTTAGGGCTAATAATGAAAAGCACCATTCCCTCTGTAAGTGATCTGGCTGTGTTGAGAAACAGCACAATATATTGGCCACTACTTCAGAACAAAACCACCTCCTGTAAAATAGCACCCAAGCTCACGAAATACTATCTCATAGCTATGACATATCTGAGTCTTCAAGAGGCCATTTCTTTGTTCAATAAGAACAGCAGCATATGGGCTTCAGCCCACTGCCTTACTTCTTACACAGTTAAGGAAGTTCCTTAGGAAGAAGCATCATCTAGTGGGATGTACTAGGAGTGCACAAACAGTGCACATATGGTATATAGGGAAAGAAAGTCCAAATTCTTTTTGCCTTTCCCATTACAGAATGAGTGTGATACAATGTTATAACCAGCTAACACTGTCTAATTCCCCTGGTGTATTTTACCCTGTCAAGGGCTCATACCGACAGCAGCCAGTTCAGTCTTGATAAGGATAAATTCATGTACCTGAGCAATGTATAAGTTTTGTTCCCACCACTGGGAGTTTTATTATGAGCCCATTGAACAAGTACCCATTTGCCAGGGAAGAATACTGACACACTTATAGCAGATCATCTCTTCTACCTAATTCTTTAAAAGCACTCATAAATTATTCCCACACTTTGAACCAGTTCCATTAGGTCCATCCACATAATCTCTCTGAATCTTCTTGTCACAAATCCTCCAATCATATTCCTTCAATATCCCTAACCAGCTGACCAAACCATTCACTAGTGTCTACAGATTATTAATTCATTATTTATTCATTTACTTCAAAATATTTGAGTACCTAATGTGTGGCAGTCACTAGTCCTTAACCTCAGGTAAAGTGTACCCTGAGACAGTCCTCTTGAAATTACACCCACATGGAAGATTTCACTTTTTTACCTTGTTTTAGGGAGATTTCAGAGCGGAACTATCCACCATAGCTGTCTACTTTTGTTTGGGGCCAGTTTTTGTGTAGACCTGGCTATAAAACTTGCTCATTTTTGCCTTCTCCAGTCAACTAGTTGTTGGGAATGCCCCTTGGGCCATATGTGTGTGTTGAGGGAGGGAGGTCAGTGTGGACAGTGACACACCTGTTAATACAAATTATCTGTGTCTTCTGGTCGTGCGCATGCTCAAGCTCAATCTACTTTTGTTTCATTAGTCTGTGCTGCCAGTCACATCCAGCTTTATGGCCGGGTGTCTCAGATAGTATCCAGCTCATTATGAGTAGCTGAATCTCATTGTCACCTGCTGTCTTAAAATCAAAAGTAAAATTGATACCCATCCTCGTCTATAAAAGGTAGATTAAAAAATAATACCTATCTCATTTGGATTTTTATGAGAAATTAAAAAGTTAAAACATGGAAGCAGTTACAAGATGCCTACCACATTGTGCCTGCTTGACAAATGATAGTTATAGTAATTATCATGGTCCCTCAGTAAACCAAGAGCTAGTTCTTCAAAGAAAAATCACAACTTTCAAAGAAGGCCTGAGTATGCTGAGTATGCTGGATCCTGAAGATCTCACTAACCAAGCTCCATCGAACATTCTGATCATCCAGAATACATCAGTGAGTCCATGGGGTCATGGGACCACGTGGCATTGCTGTCTGCACTGTGGCTTAGATCAGCGCGACAGCTTTCTTTTTCTTTGGCCCCTTTTCAGAACTGTAGCTTTTCAGGTCACCCACTAAACTGACTAGAGAGGCATTCTCAAATGCTGATTTTGCTGCTTTCTAAATCCAAAGAGTATCACCCAGCATTACAACTTTTTTTTTTTTTTTGAAGTGGAAAGTAGTACCACGTGTCTTTTACTTTGAACTAGAATTAAGAAGATCTATATTGAAATGTCTACCCTACACTTCCTGTCTCTCTGATCTTAGGCTGGTTATTTACCTCTCTGAACACCCCACATGGTTGTTATCAGATCAAGGGAAATAACAGTACCTGGATTAAAATACTCACTTGGTAATATTAGTTCCCCTCCATACTCTCCTTTTTACTGATAATGTTTAATCACCTGTTGCCTGGCTTTGCCACATGGATGTTTCTCTGGCACTTCAAATTCTCCATGCCCCAGATCAAGCTGTTCATCACCCCTTCTAATCTGTTCTTCCTCCACTGTTTCCTTTCGGGTAAATGATACCACTACTTACTCCACTGCCTAGGTGACTCCTCCCTCTCTCACTTCACGTTCTCATAGCCAAAGGCTTAGTGAGTCCCATGAATTTTCCTTTTGAATATTGATCCCTATGGCTATCCTGGTCAGCCTACTATTATCTCTCACCAGAATTAAGGCTCTAACTTCTCACTATTTCATCCTTGCCCGCAATGCAAACACATCCAGTCACGTGATTCTGATACCAAAACCCCTTCAGCAGTTTATCTTCACAATCCTGACAAAGCTCAGATGCCATGATCTTGCTTATGAGATGACCATGGTCAGACTACTTCATCTTTTACTTCCCACCTGACTCCTGTACATCCTACTCCTTTTTGGACTACTACACTCTACCAGTTCCTGAAGGACCCAGGTATTTCTTTTGCCTCCACTGGCTCTTCAAACTCTTCCTTCTGCGAACACTCTTGTAGCTAATTTTACTCCTTCATGTCTCGGCTGAAATATGATTTCCTCAGAGGACTTCTCTGGCCTCAAGGTTATGCCTTCTTAATACATGTTCTCATGGGCCTGTTGTGATGAACTGTTGTTACAAACCACCCCATAACTTATTGGCATGGGATAACAATGATGTTATTATCATGCTTACGGATTCATTGGGTCAGGAGTTTGGATACGTCCCAGAGAGGATGGCCTGACTCTGCTCCATGATATCTGGACTATCAGCCTAGAAGGCATGAATGGCGGGAGTGACTTGAATGCCTGGAGCTGGAATACTTTGGTGAATTCCTTTTTCATTTGGGCTGGGATGACTAGAAAGCTGGGAGTAACAGGAAGCCATCAGCTGGAGCTCTGTCTGGTCTCTCTCTGAAGCTGACTTCTTCAAAGCACAGTGGGCTCAGAGTAGCTGGACTTCCTACAGGGTACCTCAGGGCTCCAGAAACTCGTCTTCCAACAAACAAGGCAGAAGCCACAGGACCTAGAAATCGCATAGTGTTATTTCTATTTTATCTATTGGTCAAAGTAGTTATAAGCCCAAACAGATTCAAATGAAGGGAATTTGGCCCCAAACTCTCAACAGGGGGAGTATCAAATAATTTGTCATCATGTTTATTTTTTTAAGAGATTTTATTTCTTTGAGAGAGAGAGCACACACAAGTGGGTGGAGGGGTAGAGGAAGAGGAATAAGCAGACTCCCTGCTGAGCAGGGAGCCAACTTGGATATGAGGCTGGATCCCAGGACCCTGAGATCATGGTCTGAGCTGAAGGCAGACACTTAACTGACCTCCGTCATCATGTTCAAAGACCATCACAGTGCCCTATATCTACACAGTCTCAACACCCATATTTTAATTGTAATTACTAATTAGATTTTTATCTTTTCCAAAAAATTATAAATTCTATGAGAAAAGAATCTGTGTCTATACCATAATATCCTCATATTTGACACATTGTAAATGTAGATAACACAGTCTCATTAAATAGTCATTATATGGGAGAATGCATATAACTAGCATAAAGCACTATTCGGGGAATGATAGGGCCTCAATTTACTGTAGGTGAATGAGCCACTCTGGTCTTTGTTGTGGTTAAACTAGAGGAGTAGGAATTGCCTCACTCTTACAATTATTTATCTTTGCTCCTTTTTTTCTTAAGAAGAGTGCCACTTCAAAGTGTCAGGCCTAAGTGTTAAGTGTCAAAAATCTTAAAAGTTACCCAGTTCAATGATTTCAATTTTTGAATCTTGTGTCCACTAAGTAGACATACACCCTAGGTATGTATGTATCTCCAGATACTGAACTTGCTATCTTCCAGAGCAGTCCATTTCATCTTTGGACAGCTATTGAATTTTTTTCTTTCCCTCTCGTTGTTTCTTTAGTTTTTGGTAGTAAGCCCAGCTCTTTCTCAGCTTCCATACATTAATTCTCCTTTTATTGCTTGAGAGCAAGCGAAAAAGTCTGAACCTTCTTTTCCTTGACAACCATTTAAATACTAAGGGATAGTTATGTATTTCTCCTTCCCCATCTCCATCTCCATCCTTATAAGCCCTTCCTTTTCATAAGCTCTTCTTGGAGAGGTAGGTTTTCAACTCACTTGTCATTTGCAGGGAAGGAGGGCCTTAGGGGAAAACCCTCACTGGCCAAAGGGACCCAGCATGATTCAGCACATGTCATGGTTCAGGGTCACTATGGAAATATTATCAAAGGATATAAATTATTCTAAGTAAAAGTTACTACTTAGGAAGTTATTTGTGTAAGTATCTACCATGTATTTATTTAAATAAGACAAGTTTACATCTACAGGCAAACTAATTTGATTGCACCGAGATGTTAACATGACCTAAATCTGCCATGGCAAGGCCCCAGAGTAAAGACAGTGGATGAGGTGACTTTACTGCAGAAGGAAATAAATGAGAAATCATCTAGTTCCAGGTGGATCCTGGGCTGATGGACCAAGATTCTAGTTGTTATTACCTACATTATGACTTCTCCTAATTACACTGATTCCTAACATAGAACAAGCCTTACTATTTAGAGGAGCTGATGGACTTCTTGGATCTTGGAGGTCTGGGAAGAGATTTACTATCTGTTTGATGGTTTAAAAGCACAAAGCTGCTAAGCCCTGTCATCCCATTCAAAGGAGTCCCTTTCCTTTACCAGAGCTAAGTGAGGCAGCTAAAAGGCAGCCTGCACAAAGGCACAATTGTAAGTTTTTCCCTTTTGTTTTCTGGGTTGAACCACATCTACCCTTCTCTCTACTTTTTGTATTGTCTGTAAACAAAGAATATTTTTTACATTTTTAAATGGCTAGGAAAAAAAGATCATGTTGTGTGAAAACTATATGAAATTTCAGTTTCTGTGTCCATAAAGCAATGTTTTATTTGAACACACCATGTTCATTCATCTGTCTCTGGATGCTTTTGTATGCCACAATGACACATATAGCAACTGTATGGCCCACAGTGATAATGACAGACAGTGACTATGTGAACAACAGGCCTGAAATATTTATTATCTCACCCTTTAAAAAAAGTTTGCTGATCCCAGGTCTAGTGGGATTGTAGAAGGGAAGGGCATGAATGCTGTTGTTTTTTGCAAAATATCCTTATGTATTTGGGTTCTATCCTTAACTAGCCTCTAGATAAATTGAACTGGAATGAAGGAAAGCTAGGAAAAGCTGACATTTTACTCAATCCAAAGCACCATCCTTTCCTCTGAATACATTCTTTTTTGTCTATTCCCTTTCACATTAAAGCACTTAGAGCTCTAGGTACGCTCTACCCCTCGGCCAAAGCAGAGCACAATTAAAGCTTCTTTCCAGCACAAACATCTTAATTAATCTTGCCCAAGGTGACAAAGCGTTTATGCATGAGTATGTGGATCTCTTTTAAAAATCTGTATTAAACTCATGATCCTCTTTCTCTTTTTTCTCCACCTCTAACTTTTTGATAGGCTTTCAAATTTAAGGACGAGTTGCAAAAATGGCACAAAGGAATTCCTACCCAGATTTATGAACTTCTGGTATTTTGCCCTATTTCCTTCATCACTTGTACTCTTGCTCTCTCTCTTTCCCTCCAGCCCACCCCTCACACTGAGGTCTGCCATACACGATTAGAAGAAAGTTGCAGGCAAGCAGCTGGGGTTGCTGTGCTTCCGTTCCCTCCCCAGTCCCTTGTCTCCATGCTCCCTGCTGCAGTGAACTTCCTTAAAAGTTTCTTGCTGCTGGGCCCAGCTGAGGGGCTCTGTGCTACACAGCAAGGCATCCCAGCACCCCTTACCTCACTGAGAGCCATCTGTCTTGGTTAGATGGCTCTGGATTAGGATTCTCACAGGAATACCCCACCACTAGTGTCCAGGGATCTAAGTGCCTATCCATGAGAGTATTTCTATGTTATGGTGAATGCCAGATCTGGGGAAGAATCAAAAGAATCTGTTGCTGAAGAGAAGACAGTGATGATAATGTTGAACCTCTTGCTGAATTTAGATTTGTGCTTAGTGATAAATCAGCAAAGCTCACTGCACTGTGTGAATGCCAGGCTTTGCATCAGATCCTGAGGATGATGATTCAGATGATTGTGATGGAACAGAATAGGATATGGAAGCCCAGGACAAGCCCTTCATTTTACACCTATGAAGAAGGATTATCCCATTTAACAGCAGAAGTCCAAGCCGCACTGACGAGATCAGAATGAATGCTTTCTCAGTCTGTACGCAGCCTCTGTAACATGGCTGGAGTCTGGACAAGATTCAGTAAGGGACTATGAAGATGGGGTGGAGGTAGCTACTATACTAACAGTTGCTGGACAGTTTGAGGATGCAGATGGTGATCACCGAGAATGATTTATGCAGCTGTGAGATTCTACTCTCTATGTAGATTCTATTCTATGTAGGAAAGAACTTGGTGCCTCTTATGTGGAGTTGGTGCTGAGTAAAGTCTTTTTGCTTCTCCAAAATTTATCTGAACCAATTCTTTTTTGAGAAAGACTATACTGAGACAAAAACTTGTTGTCAGCAGAAGAAACTATGATCTTTATTAACAAAGGTGAATTAACCAAGAGGGTATTTGTAGTTTATCATCTACCACAAAACTTTCTATGCATAGGTCCCCTCTGAGTAGGACTATACTTGCTGCCTTCACTCTAGGGACCTTCTGTAACCCCGCAGGTCCACACGTTGAGAATGAGCAGGCGTTTGAAGGTGTAGGTAGACTGGATGGGAAGAAGGGAGGCTGAGTCCAAGCTATACACCTGCACAGCCTAAGCTTTCCCTCACAGCTTAGAAAGAAAGACAAAAAGATCTCAGAGAAATCCTGGCCTCTGCTCATTCTCCACAGGGGTAATGGTCTTTTCACTAACTGGGGACCCAGGTTAATTCGCTCAGGCATCTTCAGGGGAGCATCTTTGGAAACATCCTTACCACATATACTACCACTAACACAAGTGCTTCTGACTAGCTTTTACTCCTTTTGCCATGTGTCACCAGTCTTGTGACAAAACACCAGTTTTGTTATAACCTGTTAGGTTATATTCTTTAATTTCTAACCTCTTAGGTTGGTCTCCATAACAACAGTGAAATTGGGGTGAACTCCTCAGAGTACTTTGGATGATAATTGTCTTGTCTTTGTAATAGTTTAACAAATCTAGGTTTACTAAAAAACTGAAAAAGAAAAAAAGAAAAGCAAAGAAAAGAAAGTTGCAGACACCATGAAATCTCACCACTAAATATTTTGGCATGACTTAGCTAAGAATAAGGACAATCACCGGTGTAACCACAATACCATTATGATAGCTAAGAAAACGAACTTAGGCTGTTTTATTTTGTCATCTCATAAATGTTGAAGGCATGATAGATTTAGAAACTGGCACTTTTCAATCTCCAATGTAGTAATTATTTCAGGTGAAGGCCATCAATAGATAGTAAAATCTTTAGATGGAAGAGTTTTAGATGGTAAATAGGATATTTACACAGAGCCCAAGTATCACTCCATGAATTACTTACTAAATGAAAAGAGGGAGGAAACATGCCTGTACAATGAGGAGATCTGGCTATCGCGACTTTAGTTAAGTATACAAACAGCATCACTAGTGGAGGACTAATAATCTCCTGAAATGATGCAATATGAAATACATCATCTTTGTGCCAAAATTACTTTATCCCAATCTGATAAATTTTCTGGTATAGGAATTGGCAAAGATTTTTTAGAAAGAGACAGACTATGATTATTTTAGGCTTTGTGGGCCATGTGGTCTCTTGTCACCACTGCTCAACCTGCCCCAGGAAAACAACTATGGACAATATGCAAACCCATGGGTGTGGCTCTGTTCCAATAAAACCTTATTTACAAAAATAAAGTAGGGGATTGGATTTGGCCTATGAGTTATATAGCTGATCAAGTCTTGTTTGAGACCTAACTTAAATGAAAATCAGGGGGGGAAGAGGAATGACAGGAAAGGGTTTGATACCAAAAGGAAATAATCAGAAAAATCCAAAACGATGGATATGCTACAAAACAACTTTAAATGCTTCAAAAAGTCAGTGTCATGGGTAAAAGTGATGGAACTGTTGACTGCTCAGACTAAAATAAATTAGTGAGGCATAACAATCAGTTTGTGTGTGTAGATCTAGGTAGATCTAGCAATCATCCTTTTTACACACAGTGCCACTAAACCCCGGCTCCACATCCCTGTTCTTGTGCAGATGATTTTTTGGACCAATGTGCAGAATCATTTGGTTATCCTCTCTCTTTCATTAGAATGATTTGCAATCACTACCAGAATGACTTGTTTGAGAGTGTCTCAACACTTCTGGGTTGCTTTTCAGAGTCTTGTGACATAAAATCAATCCTATTTTTCTCTAAACTTTTGATTACAATCATTAAGAAAGCAAGTTCATGAAGAGCGAGGGAGGCAGAAAAAAAAAAAAAAACAAACCCCGCCTATGCTTTAATCACCAATCTTTAATTATTATCTGTCACAAGTAGGAGGTTTGTATCATTTGACCCTTTTATTCCCAAAGGTAAAGAAAAATTTGCTTGTTCCTAATAACAATCTAAGTAGATAACTGTATTTTTACTAATAATTATAATGAGGTGACCTTCCTTATTCACTGCCATTTTCCTATGAGACATGACTTGGAATTAAAATCTCAATTTATTTCACAAAAGGCCATTTAAAACTCCTAAGTTCTGTTAGAGGGAAATAACTTCAAAATAACTTACCAGCTCAAAACTGGTTTTAAATTAAAATCAACATATCTTTTTAGTTGAAAATATTTAAAAGACAGTTATTTTCCAAGCTTAAGTTATCATATTTTAAAATTTTATTTTATTTTATTATGCTATGTTAGTCACCATACAGTGCATCATTAGTATCATACGCTTTTGAGCAAACTAATAAAGCAAGTAAGATTTCTTATAGATCAACATTTTTTCCCCCAGTTCACACCTTACTGTCATGACAATCTTCTGTTCTCCTGGTAAAGCCTGTACATGACTTTAGAGCAAATGTCTTTACGTTCCCCTAATCTTCACTAGTCTGATCATCCCTGCCTTTATTTTTCCACTCTTATTTTGGTTTCCTGTCTTAATAAGTCATCTTTGCGAGGACAAAGCCATTTCAAAGTCAAGGCTTAATTTCCCTCATCACAATGAAAGTTTCTCCTGCTTTTGTTCCTTAGGGGAGGAGATGTTTTTGAACTTCACAGTGGCTTTTCAGTTTTGTTTAACAAAGGGCTGAAGCATGTGCTACCAATAACATACAAAATCAAACAAGACAAATTTAAACACAGTTTACTGTTTTTGCCTTTTTTATCCTACAGACCATTCTTATAGGATGGTAGTTTTAAAGTCTCTTTTTCAACCTGTAAAATAGATCTTGAGGCCACTACAAGTATTGCCTGAAGATATTAGCCAGAAAGTTCAACGGAAATCCCAGACACCACTAGGAAAGAAAGCAGAAACATGACTTGACATGTGTACAAAATCATCATAAATTTGTATTTGGGAGACTGAATTATTCCTAATGTGTTTCAGAAAATGATGCCTATAATGACCATGAAATCAAGTCATTCTTGTAAGAGTTGCTAGAGTTGATGGACGGAACCTCGAGTATGGAATATAGTGGTGATATTATTATTTAAATCTATTAACCTATTTAATTTATGAGTTTAATAATTATAACTGATGCCTACTATGTTGGCAAAGACTCATGAACAAAAAGGACCGTCCCTGTTTTCAAGGACCTGACAGTCTAATGAGGAATTCAGAAATTCTTGGTGAAGGCAAGCACAAATACAATGGGAACATATGGGAGCGGCGTCTAAACCAGGTAGGAGGTGGCAGGGGGAGTCAGGAATTCTTCATGGTTGAAGGGAACATCTTCCAGAAATGGGAAATACCTTTCTGTCAAATACCCATGGCGATTTAAAGGAACTGACAGTGATTTGGTATAGTTGAAGCATATGATTTGGAGTGGGCTAGGGAAAGGTTTTGGTGAAAGAAAAGATTAAATAGATAAGTTGAATCCAAGTTATGGGAAGTCCGTAGAAGCCTTACATCTCATAAGGTTTGAGTTGGGTAAATTCTTTTAATTTATTAATTATAATTAATTGAATTAAACAATTAATACATTTAGTGGCTTATACTTTTTCTATTTCCAAAAGGATTTTAATATATGCATAGAGATTTAACAAATTCTAGAATACTAGAAGAAAAAAGAACTTGGGAAGTAATTAACCATGGGTGGGTTTTACTTATTAATACATAAATGGCTTTAAAATGGGATTAGATACATAAATGGTAGGTTGTTAAGGAAACTTGTTTATTTAAGGCCATCCCACACCTTCCCAGAAAGGGACCTCATGTCTGAGTCTCAGACAGAGCATTTCTTTTGGTCTGATCTGGTATTATGTGTCCTGGATATTTTTATCCTTATCCCTTATGTATACATACCCATCTATTTGAGGTAGGCTCAGTAAATACGATCTTCAGGTGAGCTTGGAACATCAGAGAATATTTAGAAAGCTAAAGTCCCTATCTACTTTTGGAGAAAATCCAGACATCCCATCTTCCATTGATTGCATTTTTGAGTGACTTTTTAGCAATAAAACTCTCTACCTCCAAATTAAGCTTCTATGGAATCATTGATTAAAATGGCTGATTAAAAACAACTTTAGGGGAAAAAACCCTTAAGACAATTTTCTCTTACTGAATTCTTCTCAAGTTCTTTCTATGAAATGCTGTAAGTTGAATCTCTCTTAGCTCATCCCAAGTGGAAACAGAGAACAATGATTCCTCTGTATAAAATTCCTAGTCATTCTCCAAGATCACTTTCAGTTTCCCATTAGCCTTATCATTGCTATATAAGGAGTCTTACTTTCTTTATATTTTCTTGAGTCAGTTCCTGATCCTTTAATAACATTTGCTGACCTCCTTCTGAATTCCCTCTTAAGAAATTCAAGTATTGATTCCGAGACATTTAATGATCTCCCTTTCTAGTGTCTTAGTAGATAGATACAGAGTTGGGCTTAAATTGTAATTATTTGAGGTACAAGTTAGCTAATAAGAACTAAGTATACAGCTACTGTCCAGAGCACATGGATATGCACAAACACTGACACAAACACAGGTACAAACACATGTGTGCAGAATAGGGTCTAGGGGATAATGTAGACAAAGGAGCAGGGATTTTGAACAGAAGAAAATCAGATATAAAATTTATAAAAAGGAATTTCTGACTTCACCTTAGGAGAGCCAATTAATAAAGTAATGACTCAATATGAACATTATTCAGGTCAGTTGTTTGGTATAGGTTATGGTTCCACATGTTTTGACTTGGGAGAAGTCAGACCACTTTGAAAGGAAGGCAGGTTGGAGGAAGTGGGGAAGTGAATTAAAGTTGAGAAATATCTAACGCCCCTTGTCCCTTGGGCAAGGGGCGTTAGAGAGGAGAAGGGAATTTGGGTAAATTGGAAGGGGAGGTGAACCATGAGAGACTATGGACTCGTAAAAACAATCTGAGCGGGGCGCCTGGGTGGCTCAGTGGGTTAAGCCGCTGCCTTCGGCTCAGGTCATGATCTCAGGGTCCTGGGATCGAGTCCCGCATCGGGCTCTCTGCTCAGCAGGGAGCCTGCTTCCCCCTCTCTCTCTCTGCCTGCCTCCCTGCCTACTTGTGATCTCTCTCTGTCAAATAAATAAATAAAATCTAAAACAACAACAACAACAAAACAATCTGAGGGGTTTGAAGTGGCGGGGGGGTGGGAGGTTGGGGTACCAGGTGGTGGGTATTATAGAGGACACGGCTTGCATGGGGCACTGGGTGTGGTGAAAAAATAATGAATAATGTTTTTCTGAAAATAAATAAATTGGAAAAAAAAGTTGAGAAATATCACATAACTATACTTTATCTTTGTGTTTTTCCATTTTACTACTAAGGGGATTTACAGTAATAATGTACTAGTAAATATTTAATGACTTGCTGGGGTTTGGGGAAGGGGATGGGATAAGTCCTGATTTGTAGTATTTGCTGATTTCTGTGGTATACATACTTTCACCATGGCTTACTTCAAACAACCAACCTGATGTCACCTAACACAGAATCTGGAGGAAATGTGCAGTTATATGCCATTATATAGTATTCCTACTGTACAGACACAACAGATATAAATAAACTCAAGAGCATAGGTAATAGTAAAATAATTCAGAAGTGATGAATTTTGATTATTTATTACCTTTGTTATTCTTTTCGTGTTGTATTAAGTTTTAACTTTAATTCCAGTGTAGTTAACATATAGTGCTATATCAGTTTCAGGTGTACAATACAGTGATTCAATGATTCTATGCATTACTCAGTGCTCCTCATCACAAGTGCCCTCCTTAATTGCCATCACTTATTTCACCCATCCCTCCAAGACCTCCCCTCTGGGAACCATCCATTTGTTCTCTATAGTTAAGAGTCTGTTTCTTGGTTTGCTTCTCTTTTTTTCCTTCGCTCATTTGTTTTGTTTCTTAAGTTCCACATATGAGTGAATTCATATGGTATTTGTTTTCTCTGACTTATTTCACTTAGCATTATACTTTCTAGCTCTATCCATGTTGATGCAAATGGCAAGATTTCATCTTTTTCATGACTAATAGTATTCCATTGCATATACACCACATCTTCCTTATCCATTCTTCTATTGATGGACACTTTGGCTACTTCCACAATTTGGCTATTGTAAATAATCCTGCAATAAACACGGGGGTGCTTATATCCCTTTGAATTGGTCTTTTTGTATTTTTTGAGTAACTACCCAGTAGCACAGTTACTGGAATGTGGGGTTCTATTTTAAACTTTTTTGAGGAACCTCCGTATTGTTTTCCACAGTAGCTGCATCAGTTTGCATTCCCATCAACAGTGCATGAGTGTTCCCATTTGTGTTCTCCACGTTCTCGCCAACACTTGTTTTTTTCTCGTGTTTTTGATTTCAGCCATTATGACAGGTGTGAGGCGATCTCATAATAGTTTTGATTTGCATTTCCCTGATAACAAGTGATGTTGAGCATCATTTCCCATATCTGTTAGCCATGTTACCTTTGTTTTTAAATACAACTTGTTTCATTGTAAGTTAATATAATGTTTATTAATGGCTGTATTAAAGAACTAGTTTGCAAAGGTCCTGAACGTTTGGCAGTTGGCTCTTTCCAGCTGGTATGATAGCTTTGGCACTTGACTAAGGCTCACAGTTACCCCAGCAGATGAAAGCAATCATAGGACTTAAGTCTCATGAAGAGATAATTGAGATTCCCTGTGGCTTGCTATGGAATTGCCTGTTTGCATACCTGCTGTGCCATATTAGCTGTTCTGCCTCCCTGTGAATTCTCCCAAAATTCAGAAGTGAGGTCCTAAACATCATGCACCTACTGGACACTCTTCACTTATTCTGGCTTGTCTGGTCAGCTTGAAGAAAAGTAGAAGGTTTTCCAGAAACTTGTAAGTCTTGAGTGGAAGACTGAAGGACCTGGATACAGGGAATATTTTCATCTGGTGTACTTACTAACACTGGTAGTTTAGGAAGCAGAGTCACACATAGGTAATTCTCAGGTTGTGCCACATATGAACTTTAAAAAATAGTTTCCAAGGTGTCTATGACCAGAAAGACAGGGTCTGAGCTATGAACAAAGGTACTTCTTAAGATGGAGCAAATATTTTTGGCAGAAGTCTTCACAGTCCTAATAAAAGTCAGTGGTGGGGCAGAGGATTACCTTAAATTTTAAGAGAAAAGGCAAAAATTCACAGGGAACAAGAGCAGCAAAACCTTGGGGCTACATGGTTGTTGAATGATGATGAATTCCCAGACATTTGACTGGAAGATTGATAATTATAGCACAGAAATTAGGACCATGAACTTTAAATTTAATTAGGATGTTGGACATGCTTTCAAGTGAATGATGAAACACAGGAGACAACAGTATAAGCCAATGAATATATCGGGGAAAGTGGAAAATAACAAGAGCAATAGATTCTGTCTGAGAGCATTTGGAGAGTGGGAAAATATGAGATATGTACTTCAAATATAGAGAATAGCCCAATAAGGTCCATTAACTGGAAATAACATCAAAAGGTAGAGAACAGATAATTCCTCCTACATAGGCTCACATTTGGGCATGGATGGCCAGAAGCCAGGGAGGGAGCATCTCACATGTTCCCACAAACAGCAGTGGAGTACATTATCCCCAAGCGAGACAAGTAGAGAATACAGCATGTGCAGAGCTATAAAAGTGAGCCTGGAGTTACCAGCAGGTGATGGAACATCCACAAATATCAGGAGCCTGTGGCAGGAATCAAAAACAAGCTGATGAGCAGGAAGGGGATGGGATGCTGGAAGGAGAATATTATAGTCAGAAAAGGCCAAGTGTGTGGGAATATCCAAAGTAAGATATTAAGTGATCAATGGACAAGGCATTGGAAGTAGTATAAACACAGAGCAGAAATAGGGAGGCAAAAAGCGGGATCCAAGAGACTGATTACCAAAACAATTTTCTACCTTTTTTTTTTTTTTTAAGAGAGGGAGAGAGGGTTGGGAAGGGGGCAGAGGAAGAGGGGGAGAGAAAATCCAAAGCAGACTCTGTGTCCAGTATGGAGCCTGATGGGGGGAGGTGGGGGGGCTCTATCTTACAACCCAAAGGTCACGACCTGAGCCAAAATCAAGAGTTGGACACTTAACCCACTTCCACCCAGGTACCCCTTATTTTCTACTTTCTTAGTGCTGGGTTTTCAGTTGTTCCCATGTAACAAGCACTAATCCAGAGAAGCAGTGGTGTCCAAATTTACAGAGCAAAAAAATGTATAACCTAACGATTATGTGAAAATATAATCCCAGAATCCTACCACTGGTGATTTTAGGTTAAGCCCAGGAATTTGCATTCTAAAAATAAACACCACTGAAAATCCCATTTCAGTTAGTTCACCAACCACTTTCTGAGAAATACAGAAGTATCATCAATCCAAGGGCCCTGATGGTGAGATGGTTCTGTTAATAGCCCAGAGTTTCCGCATTTCTGCCTGGTGAGCAAATGCTAACTCCTGTGAGAGGCAAGTTCATGGCCCAGCTATCTCAATTTGTTGCAGTTGCTTGGAAACATCTACTCCTTTTACTTGGTTTTGTATCTTATTTGACTTTTAATGTTGCCATTTTACCTTGGGTTTAATATTACACATCATTTTAAATCTTGTTTGGAAACAGGTAGGATAAACATCCTAATTAAATTTAAAATTAATTGCTGATGGCCTCTCTCATGTAATCAGAAGTGGAAAAAGTAAGTAATGCTGTTTAGATATTAGTTGAATAATAAAATGTGCTATGCTGAATCTTTCATGGTAATGTATATGAGAGTACCTTGAAAACTAAAGTTTTATATAACTAGGTGATATTTAAAATATTCATACTTAACATCTACCAAATAAGTATGTGTATTTATTATATTCCTAGAAAGTCTTTATATACTCAAAGCTTCTTGTACTTATGATATTTTATTAATTGAAGGGGGAAAGTCCATATTTTCTGTCACATATGCATAAAGAGAAGAATACATCACTTTGTCCAAATATTGTGGCTCTTTATTCTTTGTAGCTCTTCCAAATCCTACAGACAGAGAGAGGATTATCAGTACTCTCTGAATGTGTGTGGGTTTGAAAGCTCTAAACGTTTCTAGAAGAGCAAGGCTTTTGATACTTTTTTTTTTTTTTTTAAATACTTGGGAGCTTTTGGAGCAAGTTAATCCTTATGATGTCTCAGACTAATGCTCCACAAACTATACCTTCCTAAGACTTCCACAGAGTGGACATAACTGATTTTATGTTGGACCAGGTTCAGATAGGGTCTTCCTATTGTCTGTTTGGCAATTGGACTATTTGCAGAAAGACTCACGTCCATCTGCAATTATGCCAATGTCTACATAAAATGTTTTTATGCATTCAAATGAAGCAATTCAAGCAAACATTTCTGCTTGGATTGACAAATACCTATAAGAGAGAAATGCTGGCTATGCCTGGCTAAGGTGACAAAATTATTTTCAAAACCGAGGATCTAGGCAGAAGATAGATTTATTGATGTGACAGTCTTCAGGGAAACCAGAAACTTGATCTCAGAAAGATGTATATTCAAAAGGAGGCTTTAGGGAATATTCTTGTCTCTTGAAATAATGGAGAATCTGGCAGGAGGAGTTGTGACATCTGGGAGAGGACAATAAAGACTAAAATTTAGAGTTACTCGGAGAGAAAATGTGAGTTGCCTTTCATATATGTGACAAGGTTGGCTGTATCTTTAAGAAATTAGAACTGTGTGTAAATAGAGGACAAACTAATGGTTGCCAGAGGGGAGGGGAGTGGGGGAATGGGCAACCTGAAAGGAATGTAACATTGTGTGTCAACTATACTTCAATTGAAAATAGTAAGGATGAAGGATGTGTACATGTAGTGTTAATATTTGAAGAGCATATTTAACTATTGCCCATTGTGTTAGTCATTTCGGGCAGCCATATTTAATTTTTGTTTCAAAACTATTTTTCCAGTTTTATCAATTTTGGTTACTTTAATAAGTAAGGTAATTCCTTATGTTAAAAAAAAAAAAGAAATTAGAATTGTGTCCACCTTCAGGTTATAGCTTTTAAAGGAAAAAAAATCACTTTCTTTTGGTATCCAGGCCATTGGATCACCCAGTAACTTGAATTAGGGTAAATAATCTAGGCCTTTCGTTAGTTTAATTTAGACTAAGTGGATTTTCCTGTTGGCTTATGGTTTGGGGGTCATGACTAGGGCTCCTGGGAGAGCCAGGCTTGTTTCTTTTCTGAGGTTGATAACTAAGAAGGTCTTAAGAATGGAGAGAGCTCTTCTTCCTAAGGAACCTCTCGTGCTATTGCTTTACACTCTGTGCAAAATATGAACAGAGACAACCCATCTCTTGGTGTCTTTGTTAGCTGTCTAGAGAGGCCAACATCTGGCTAATGTAACCCTTCTTTTTTTTTTTTTTTAAAGATTTAATTTATTTGACAGAGAGAGATCACAAGTAGGCAGAGAGGCAGGCAGAGAGAGAGAGAGAGAGAGGAGGAGGAGGAGGAAGAAGCAGGCTCCCTGCCTAGCAGAGAGCCCGATGCGGGACTCGATCCCAGGACCCTGAGATCATGACCCGAGCTGAAGGCAGCGGCTTAACCCACTGAGCCACCCAGGCGCCCCATAACTCTTTTTTAAATGTAACTTTTATTAAGTAAAATTCCATGAAAGTTAATTACCTGTTTTGTTTACACCAGCAACTTACTTAGGAAACTCTGCATTACTTCTCTTCTAGACTGTCTACCTTTTCCCCAGCTGCTCCCCAAGCTTGGGATTAAACTATAATTCTGATATTCTATTAAATTGTACAAATTGTGTGTTTTTGTTCACCTGCTTTACTGTACTTCTCTGATCCATGACTCTCCTCTAGGAATTTCTCCATTTCTCCATTCAAAGAGAGGTTGCAAGGAATATAGGTGTGGATATCTCTAGCTTAATGTAGGAAAGGAAAATACAGGTTTTTTTTGAAATTTATTTCTGCCTGTAACTAAACAGTGTTGTTGAGAAAATAATACATATCCTTTAAAAGGGGAGCTGAAGGTCAGTGATGTAAGTATTATTATTTTTAAAGAGTTTACTTATATATTTGAGAGAGAAAAAATATGGGCAGGGTGGTAGGAGCAGGGGGAGAAGCAGGCTTCCCGCTGAGCCACATTCTGAACATGTGGCTCAGTCCTAGGACCCTGGGATCATGACCTGAGTCGAAGGCAGAAGCTTAACGACTGAGCCGCCCAGGTGCCCCTGTAGGAATTACCTTTAAATTTATCTGGATCTCTGCCCTGTTTATTATTTTCTCTTTTCCGGTAAATTTGGTTTCCTGTCACTTCAGTCTATAGTACTATTTCCAATTTTGTTTATCTGCTTGAGCTGTGGAGAAAGCCACACATCTCTCTCTTGGCTTCAAGTAATAGCCTTTCTTGAACGTCGGCTTCAGCATCTCACCTGGAAAAATTGCAGTACTGCCATTAGAGCTCATGGAGCTGGCCCTGGGGATAGGCCCTCTCCCCTGAGATCCAAACATCACTGTTCACTTGGCCAGACTGTAGGGTGCACTGAATCTGCCTCTAAAGAGAGAAAACATACAGTGATTTCAGAGTTCAGTCCCTAAGGCTGAATTCTGAGACCGAAAAGAGATTGCTAAGAGAGGCGTGACTGGGCAGGAAGTCACTGGAGAGGCGAGCCGAAACTTGGAGGCAGAAACTCCAGGGGCGACGAGAGTCTATCAGCATTTATAGGAGCCAAGGAAAAAAGTATGAGGAAAATCATGCCCAAAACAAAATACATTTCATCTTTTGTTTTTTTAAGAAAACATACTTAAAATGTCTAACCAAAAAGAAAATATTTTCGTGGTAAAGAAAATATTCTATGTTTGTAGAGGGAAGATTAGCAGGGTTATAAAAAAAAAAAAAAAAAGAGAGAGGGAAAAAAAAAAAAAAAAAAAAAAGCCCCCAAAGGTGTTTATGAAAGTAACCATTCTGCTACATTGATTTTTTTTTTTTTTTAACTTCAAATGTTAAAGAGGCTGTTTGTGAAGCCTCTTCGCTGATCATTTCCTAGGCTGAAAGAAAATCAGGGTTTACTTCATTGCTGTGGGCAGCTGAATCACTATAAAAATCTTTGGTCCTTTTGATGTTTGCTGTCTACAGAAGTTCTGAGAGACCTGGGAAGGAAGAAAGAGAATGTAAGGGGGATTTTCAAACAATATTAGAGAAGGCAAGTTTTATTAATCCTATTTACTTAAATCATTTGTTTGAAGAAGAGGACTGTGGTTTCTTTTGTTCTCAATGCCATCCCATTGGGATTCCTGAAGAAGAGAAACCAGTTCCATCAAAATGACACAAATGTCTATCTCTGGAAATAAGGGACCAGTTGAAGTCAGAAGTTGAAAATAGAAAAACAAACAAACAAACAAAAAAACCAAACTGAAATGTTATAATTTGATAACCCAGTGGTGTATATTACTAGTATGGCTTTTTAAAATTTCAGTCTAACATGATGCTTCTTTCAGTTTTGATTATTCCAAAAACACTCTTCTTGAAATTAGGGTCATCAGAAATTATACGTATCTTATAAGAATTCCTCAGAAAAAAATCCAGTAAAACAAAACACCCATGCTTGTCACCTTCTTACCTTTAAATTATTTCTTTTTCTTTACAAACCATAGTACAAAAATTTAAAGAAAGCTAATATTGTGAGGTAAGCCCTCAACCCTCAATGAGTTCCCTTCTTATATAACAGATAAAATGATTAGATAGATTCTTGAAGATTTTTTAAAATGCAATACATATTAGCTGTAACACTAAACTTGATCTACTGTGAACCATTTGTGAGTTCAAGAGTCACTGTGCAAATTACCCAATTAGTGTCGAATGACAGATGTCTCTTCTTAGTGAATTCCTATGATGGCAACTGGCAAGCTTCTAGATGGATTAAAAAATATGTGTTTGTTTACTTGATAGGTGTTTCTAATTGCTCTGAGCTTATCATAAAAAGCATAGGATTATGATTTTTACATATTCATATATGTGACACTTAATAAAAATATGTTGAACAAATGAAATAATGAAGGCAATTAGGCAAATAAATGCTGCTGTACTGGGGTAGTCTGTTACATTCCAGATCATCATAAATCATTGCTGAGAGCCAAGTCATTCCTGCCTCTGCTGCCCCTCCAAAACCACAGGACTAGCAAGTCTGTGTCATGGATGTCATGGCTTTTAGCATCCATGGTTCCAGATTGTCCAAAGGATCTAAGCACCTGATTTGTTTTCCATTGTTTCAACTTCTCTTACTCCTCTGTCACGTCCCCAAATGATTACGTATCTTACAAGGAATACCCACTGATTAGACAGGCTTAACAGAAGGGTGTATATTCAACTTATTCTTTATTTTTTATTCTGTCGACTCTTGTTATTTACCTACAATTTAGAAAATTTTAATTGAATGTTTGCTATTACATTTAAAATTTTGTTTGTCATTTATTCTTTCATTTTTTTGATGAATAATGAATATTGCCTTCTGTTTTAGGCACTATGCTAGTTGTTAGAGACACAAACTCATTTAAGACACAGCCAATGTACTCAGGAAATGTAGTCTAACACAAACAACACATGGAAACAAATCACTGTAGTGCAAATGAATAAGTGTATATCTGTTTATGCCTATTACTTTGCTTACTTGAATATCTCTGCTTGTTCAATGGAAAGACAAGTAATATTTCCCAAACTGGATTCTATTAGAAAAAGCTATTATCAGATAATTTGGGGAAATTAGCATACTAGTCTTCTTTTTGAAAATTCATAATGCATACCACCATATTCTAATAAATATTCCGAGAGATTCTACTATAAAGAAACCCATTTCACTTTGTTTATCTTTCTGAAGCTTACTTGAATAGCCAAACACATTATCCATGGCACACATCTTAACATCCTGTGGGATATTAACATTCCATGGGCCATCAATTTTGAAATGAGCTGATTATCAATTGGGACAGCTGGGTACATGCCCTCCTGTTATAGAGGATGAAAAAATAAGTATTCCCTTATACATAAGTGATATGTTGACTGGTCAGGACTCCTCAGAAGCAACTGAGAGAAACCTAACTCAAACTAGCTTAGGCAGACAGGAGAATAGATTGAGTCACACGAATGGGAATCCAAGAATGGGTCTTGCCTCAGGGACTCAAATGGCACCTTTAGGTTCTTCTCACTCTCTTTCTACTTCTTTACTCTTACCTGTTCATGCATTGGTCTGGACTTTCTCATATGTCTGGGCTGGGGAGACTGGGGAGAAAGGAGACTATTCCTGAACAGCTCCAGGCTTATTTACATTATTTTTACTTAGTGACCTTGAAAAGAAAAGAAAATTTTTCTTCTTCAAAAGCCATATATAAATCCCCAGGAAAGATTCTGATTGACTTAACTGAAGCTCACACTTCAGCTGATTGGCCAATCACTGCAGTGTAGTATTATTAACCATATCTGGTCACCAGGAATGTTGAGGGGGGTGGTATTCTCTGATTAAAGGTTTTAACAGACCTAGAAGGAATGAGGAAAGGCAGTTGGAAAGGGATTGATGTTACTAGGTTGATGTTAGAGGATAAACCAGAAAGATGTCTACCACAATGTGGTCTAATTATCAAAATCTAGATTTGGCCATAATAGGTAGTTAGCCCTAGGATCTAATTACTGCCAAAAATCAGGGATAAAAATTAAAAAAAGACAACTTTTCTAATATTAAAGTCATTATTTTTAGAATACCTCTTCTAATGTAAAAAATGGTTTATTGCTAATAATCCCAAATATTGTGACCTCAGACAGGTTTAATTATATAAAAGATTTTCTTGGCTCCAAAAAGTTGTATTGTTCAAAGTTATATATTCTATGATTTTTAAATACTTGAAATGATTAGCCCTGCTATAAATATTTCAGGTTAAAATCACTACAGACATACTATAAGGTATTAAGCAATAGGAACTTATTTCTCTGCCTTTGGATTAGAGCAAACCTAAAATAACAGACTAGGTAGAGGGGTACCTGTGTGACTCAGTCGGTTGGGCATCTGCCTTCAGCTCAGGTCATGATTCCAGGGTCCTGGAATCAAGCCCCACATCAGGCTTCCTGCTCAGTAGGGAGCCTGCTTCTCCCTCTCTCCCTGCTTGTGCTCTCCCTCTGTCAAGTATAAAAATAAAATTATATATTAAAAAAAAAAAAAAGACTAGGTGGAATCTTGGCCCTCTCAACTCTTAAGAGGATGTGGGTTGGCATTCCAGACTTCTCATAGACATGTGTCATTAGGTTTGTTCCTAAGATTTTTTTGCGTATGGAAAAAACTATGCCAAACTCAGATGCCCATTAAAGCAGATGCTCTGTATTATTGATAGTTATATATGAATATGAAGTAGTTATACTTGAGAGATTTGTCTAAAACCAATTTTGTGATATTGCATAAAGAAAAAAATAAACGATCCGAGTATTTGGGGGTTTGAAGGAGGTGGAGGCTACAGATACTAATGCCTGGATTATAGCAGGAGTCAGACTTCCCAGAAGATGTTTTTAAATTAAGAAGATTTTTCATGTTGGAAAAATCTTGGGTGAGCAGATGAGGAGAAACCTGTAAAGGAAAAGGAGGGGAAAGCAGAGGGGTAGGATGTGCATTTCATGAGGGGGTCATTCGTAGCAGGCATGGTGGACAGGTTAAGTCAGAGGAGCTCGAAAAGAAGCTAGATTTACATTTGGGAGTCCCTGGTGATATTGGGGGTTTCCAGGAAGTGGAGGAGTCAGACTGCATGGGTTTTGGGTTAAATGAGAAGTGAAGAACTGACAAAGTATGGCTTTTTCTTTTAAAATATTTTGCAGCGATGGGAAAATGAAAAAGAGGATGGCAGTTGGAAAGGGATTCAGAGTTGGGAGACATATTTTCCCCCATTTGAAGAAGTTTGTCTATAGAGGGAAAAGATGCATGAAGGGGGGATCAAGAAGGAGACTAAAGAAATAGGAAAGGAAGAAATTCATTTTGGAAGCAAGGTCCTAGAAACAACTAGGCTTATGGGATAAAAGCCCAGGTTTAAGAAGCAAAGGACTTGAATAAGAACTAGTCTTAACATAATTGGAAGTGGGCAAAGCATGTCAGGGAAAGGAATGCTTATAGCCTTTCCAGTAAAGTAGGAAGGGAGGTTCTCTGCTAAGAGGGAGAATGTTAAGCAGCTGGTGAAAATACAATTTGGAGGAGTGAGTGTGGAGTGTTCAGGTAAAGTTCGACCTCATAAATACGTAATAAATTCAGCAAAAGATTGGAGCTGGGAATTGGCAGGACATATGTAGAAAAAAAAAAACAAGTAGGGGTTACTAGTCATAATACTCTTACAAACATAGACCCAGGGATACACAGCTGAAAAGAGAATGAAGTAAATAAAATCTGGCTGTGTCTCATAACCTGGGGGCAGGGGGTAAGATGTAGAACAGTAAGTTTCATGAGGGAAGATCTAGCCCCATGTCTGGCACACAGAACACAGTTTAAATAGATCATTGAAAAATGGAGAACCTGATGGGCTAGAGTAGCTGGTTGAGTACAGATAGATGATGAGAGCATAAGAAAGGTAGGCAGTCAGCAGGCAACCCACGCCTGGAGTTGCAGGCATTATCAGTATATGTGGTGGCCCTGATATCAGTCAGAACAGAATTCCTTTGTTTCAGATTTGGGCAGGAGGGGCACCTGGGTGGCTCAATTGGTTAGGTGACTACCTTCAGCTCGGTCATGATCTGGGGGTCCCAAGATGGAGACCCACATCAGGCTCCCTGCTCAGCGGAGAGCCTGCTTCTCCCTCTCCTACTGCGTGGCTCTCTGTCTGCTTGTGTGCTCACGTTCTCTCTCTGTCAAAATATAAATAAAAAAAGTCTTGGGGCACCTGGGTGGCTCAATCGTTAAGCGTCTGCCTTCGGTTCAGGTCATGATCCCAGGATTCTGGGATCAAGTTCCACAGGGCTCCCTGCACGGTGAGAAGTCTGCTTCTTCCTCTCTCACTTCCCTTGCCTGTGTTTCTACTCTCACTGTGTCTGTCAAATAGATAAATAAAATCTAAAAAAAAAAATCTTTTAAGATTTTGGTAAGAAACAGTTTTAGGTGATACCAAGCTCCAAGTCTGGTCAAAGGAATGAGCTGCTGGGAGCACCTGGGTGGCTCAGTGGGTTAAAGCCTCTGCCTTCAGCCCAGGTCATGATCCCAGGGTTCTGGGATCAAGCCTCACATCGGGCTCTCTGCTCAGCAGGGAGCCTGCAACCCTTCTTCTCTCTCTGCCTGCCTCTCTGCCTACTTGTGATCTCTGTCTGTCAAATAAATAAATAAAATCTTTAAAAAAAAAAAGGAATGAGCTGCTGAGACAGGGGAGAAGTGGAGGCTGTTGAGGCTCAAAGGACTGCAAGGGGGAGTTTTGAATAACCCTCAGTAAGTGTTGGGCAGTGACATGGGCAACTAGTAGTTGATTCCAAGAATCCTATCAGAAAGAGGATGGTATAATCTCAATGTCAATGGATAAAGCTTTCCTAGAACTGGTGCTAGAAAGCCAGGAAAATGCCAGCCTTCTCCTTCCACAATTTTAAAGGGAAGCATGGGAGTAGTGTCACCTGGGAAGCACTGGTTTTCAATTAAGAAAAACTATTAAAAGGAGCAACCAAGAGTGACGTGGGATGGGGTTATATGCTCCAGTGAAGGGAATATTTCATCACTCGCCTTGTTTAGACTTGCTAGTCTGTGATCAAAAAAATGACTTTTATTCTTGTTTTTAATTCTTTATAGAAGGTGCACCTCTTGAAATGCTATTAGAAAGGAGTGTGCTAGGCAAATTTTAAGGGTATGAAAAGATTACTGAAATTTAGAAGGGTTAGGAAAGGGTCAACAAGAGGAGGGTAAATAAATTGTTGTAGAAATGTCTTTTGGGGGCACCTAGGTGGCTCAGTTGGTTAAGCGACTGCCTTTGGCTCAGGTCATGATCCTGGGGTTGTGGGATCAAGTCCCGAGTCAGCCTCCCCCTGCACTTCGGGGAGCCTGCTTCTCTCTCTCTGCCTGCCATTCCTCCTGCTTGTTCTCTCTCTGTCAAATGAATAAGTAAAATCTTAAAAAAAAAAAAAAAAAAAAAAAAAGAAAAAAGAAAAGAAAGAAAGGAAAAGAAAAAAATTTCTTTCTGCACTACTATAGGGAAAGAGCTAATATGATATTTGTGACATTCTTTCAGTAACCCTCTCCCTACATCTTATCATGTATTCAACTCTGGATTCCTAGGCTTCAGTCCTTGTTTCACTGCTGTTTATAAGACCGTACTTCTAACTCAAGTGAAGTCAGACAGCGAGGTTGAAATTGATCACAGCAACCAGGAAAACGTACTTCACTCTCTTTTGTGGGTTTTCACTTCCAGTGTGAGAAATATCCACCCTTTTGGAGCTACAAGAGTTATTTCCAAAGGAAGTGGCTCATACCTCCCCTTTTTGCCCCCTAGATTTTATTTATTTATATGATAGAGAGAGAGAGAGAGAGCGCGCGCGCACACGAGCATGAAAGGGGAGAAGGTCAGAGGGAGAAGCAGACTCTCCAGGGAGCTGGGAGCCCAGTACGGAACTCGATCCTGGGATTCCAGGACCATGACTTGAGCCAAAGGCAGTCGCTCAACCAACTGAGACACCCAGGTGCCCCATCATACCTCCTTTTTAAGGCTTAAATGTTTCAAGTGTTTTCTTCCTTCTTTGATTTTACTGAGTGTACCCTTTAAGTATCTCCAGTAGCCTGATGTTTTCAACTGTCATAGGATAACCAGCGCTTTGTCCATTGGGGAGAAAGGAATTGGCTCAGTAGCCGCTGATCTCGCAATTGCTCGTCACTGACACTGGCCCAAGGCTGAGAGGGCCACTGTGGTTGGGGAAACCTGTCATTTGTGTGTGTAAAGTCATGGAGGGGGAGGAGAAGTTGAAGGATTCTGCTCTTGAAAGTCAGTAGCACCAAAGCAGGAATTTCTAGTTTGGATCAGTCCTGAGGCATATAACTGTGCTATTTGGCACATGCAAACCGAAATCAGCCCTGTCTGGGTAGTAAGCCATACCTGGTTTGGTCTTGATAACAATAGTCATGCAGAATCTCTATAATCTGAATATTTATACTCTAATTCTCAAAATGTAGTCCTCAGGCCACCAAAATCAGTGTCACCTGGAAATGTCTTATAAATATAAAATTTCAGACCCCACTTCTTTACTACTGAATCAGAAACTCTGGAGGTGGTCCGGTGGTCTAGGCTTTAACAAGCCCTCCAAGTGATTCTGATAGCTCAAGTTAGGGAACCAATGGGCCAAAGGATGTAGCTCTCAGAACTGACTGTACACTAGAATCATCTGGGGGAAACGTTGATGCCTGAGCCCCACCAACATAACAACAGATTCTGATGTAATTAGTTTGGTTTAGGACTTGGCATCAGAACTTTTTATAAGTTTCAGTGGTTCTAATGACTGTCATAGTTGAAGACCATAACTCTATAGCAATATAAGAAGGGGTAATTTAAGACTTTGTGATAAATAATTTATTAAGAACAATTTTATATATTTTATTAGAATGTTAATTTAGGCCTGCTTATTTAAAAAAAAACAAAAACAAAACACAAATACTCTAAGACTTGAGAGGGCAGGGATCTTTTTGGCCGAGTTTTAATTTTTCCCTGTTGTATCCTAGATCTGGGGACAGGGTTTGGTACGTAGTAAGTGCTCAAATAACCATATGTTGACTAACTGAATCAATCAGTTAAAGAATAGAGTTCCAATGACAACTTGTCTTTACACCTCACAAAGGAACCAGTAAGTGCTCTGAGCTGGAAGAATAGTCTCTGTTTGGGGCTGGCGTAGGATCATCTCTTGGGTCTGTGAATCCTCTTTGTTCTTTCCCCATGCCTCTCTGTACCAGGATGTCACTTGCCGTATCACGATTCACATTCTATTGGCAGAAATTGGTCTCTGCTTATGCCCCTAGACAGAATGCCCAGACTGGAGTCTCATTGCCCATATCATTAGAAGCAACCAGGGGCATCCAATGAGCAACTAGTTATGTTATTTTCCTTCTCTTTGGGCTGGCTTCTCCTTCTCTCTCAACCCTTCCCCGCCACCATCTACCTCTTGACAGATGATGCCACCTGGCCTGCCTGTGTTTCGATCCATGGATTCTTCCCTGTTGGGGTACCCTATGGCTAAGAGAAGAGTTTCTCTCCACTTGGTGGGCAGAATGACTTTCTGAGTGGGTCTGAGCCAAAAATGGCTTTCCCAACAGGCAGGAAGAGGTTCAGCGTGCTGTTGCTCCAGGGCCTCTGCGAGCAGCACCCCGGCGGGTGTCTGTGTAAAGGGTTCTTGTTCAATAGTGAGTGAGCCACGTGACCTCAACACTAAGTAGCAAGTTTGCACATAAACTGCCTTCAATTCAGTAGGGAAAATTACTTCCCTGAAAAAATTTCAAGGGGTATTCAATACTGGTTCCAGTACCCTGATTAAGACGTGCCTTAAGGTTTTATTTATAACCCAAACTTTTATCTTTTTTTATTGTAGATCAAGCCCCTCGGTCGCTATAGGTTTGTTTAGACTGAAGTCACCTGGGCTCCAGACAGGAGGGAGGTCAAGGTTTAGTACATAATATTTTGCCCAGTTTTCACTGAAGTTTTACTGAAGTAAAGGGATGCTGCTACTAAGGTTCAAGGTGTTTCCAAGCCATTTGCATTTGTCCATTCATCTGTTCAAGAGCAGTACACACATACAGAGTCTCCTAACCTACCTTGGCTCTCCCTTTCTTTTTTTTTTTAAAGATTTTATTTATTTATTTGACAGAGAGAGATCACAAGTAGGCAGAGAGGCAGGCAGAGAGAGAGAGGAGGAAGCAGGCTCCCTGCTGAGCAGAGAACCCGATGTGGGACTCAATCCCAGGACCCTGAGATCCTGAACCTGAGCTGAAGGCAGCGGCTTAACCCACTGAGCCACCCAGGCCCCCCTCGGCTCTCCCTTTCTACATGAAAGCTTCCTGTCCCTTCAACTACTCAGGCCTGGAGGCTTAAAGAAAATCCTTCCCAGATTATTGTTAATGCCGGGCCTGATTCTGTAGCAGCTGTTGTTTTTGAACAATAGAGTGCTTCTCCTCCTTGACAAGAAGCTGAAAATGCCCATTTTGCTGCACTTCCAACCTCTGCAGACGCAGAGAGCATAAAACGGACTGAGGGATGGACTCAAAACTCCTGTTCGGGAATTCTGTGCACAACTTAAAGACTATTGAGTTTAGCCACTTCCTGACATTGACTTTCATAGCAACAGTTTAATTTGGAGAAAATCTGCCACCTCAAATAGCTAAAGGTATTTATGTGGAAAATTTTCCAAATGATTGGCTTTACTGTGTTGCTATTTTCTTTCCCCATGAATATGTGAGTATTTGGCATCCTCCCTCGAGTTTTTCTGCATCACTTCTCTTTAGGCAAAGAAAAGTTTCTATCCAGACTGGGAGAAGAAAGTGGCACCAAGAGTTTCCCCCTTTAAAGGAAATTATTATTTGAGTTTAAACCATAGCATCTGTATAAATGACGAATTTCGGTGTGTTGCCTGTTTGCTTAAGTTTTCCATGGCAAATCCTCAAGGTGGCCAGAGTAATCTTGATCATCACTTTGGAGGCAACACAGGTGTGATGGGCTGCAAGCTCCCAGCAGCCCCCCCCCTCCACGGCAGCACCAGTCTTGCTGAAGGGGTTGTCTCTAGACCCTCACCCACCTCCACCTCATGGGCTCCGCTAATTCTTCAGCCACCTCTCTTCTGACCTCTCTTTCCAAGATCACCAATGACTCCCTCCTATTTCGTCCAGCGACCATTGGGTGTTACATCAGAACTTGCTGTATCATTTGACAGTGTTAATGTTATTTTCCTTCACTGCTTTGGCACCATTTCTCCCATTCTCCTAGACAGTTTCCTCCTCTGTCCCTTTCTTAAATGTTTCCTTGGCAATCACTCCTAGACCTACTTTTCTTATTGCCTCACACTCTCTTCCTGATTGATACCATCTGCATCATTGCTTGGATTCCATGCTGTGGATTAAGATCCTCCATCTCCATCTTCAGCCCAGATCTGTGAAGGCTGGTCCTTGTTCCAACTGAACCTATTTTCCTTCTTTTCCCTGTTTTTCTAAGTTCCCAGATGTACTGAGGGACACCGTTGCTCATTGTGCAAGAAAGAAAGGTTAACTCCTTTCTCTCTCTATCTCTTCTGCTATCCCATGAAATAAAGATTCCAATTTATTCTATTTCCTACATAAATTTTAAGTCCGTGTCTTCTTCAGTATCTCCTCAATATCTACCTCCTACCATTCCCTAGGATAGGAAAACATCAGCTTGCCTGTGGATACCTCTCTCGAGTCTTGGCTCTTTACAATCCATGTCCATATTACAGGAGAGGTTTTTCTGATCACCCTATTTCCCTAATCAAGGCCCTCATGCTTGCAAAGCCCGCATCTGGCCTCTTCTGCCCCTCCAGCCTCGGCTCTTGGCACTCTGCCTTTGCATCATTCGCTTTTGGTCATCCTTTGGGGCCTTCATATATTGTTTTTCCCTGCCTAGAAAATTCTATTCTCTCCCCTCTGCTCCTTTTTCAGGTCTGAAATTCGGAGAACTTCCTCTTGGGTCTCCCTTGAATGCCCCCACTCTGCCAAGGTGCCTCTCCCAAGGCCCATGACACATGGCCTCTCCAGAACTAGCCCCCCTCCCCGCCCCTTATCAAAATGGCCTGGGTCTTTGTATCCTCACTAGGTTGTCAGTTCTGTGAGGACAGAGCATGCCTCCCATGTTGAAATTGTATCTCCAGCACCTGGCACAGTGGCGGATGCAGAACAGGTGCTCAGTAAATGCTTGTTGAATAAGCGAGTGAGCCTCAGAGCAACCTGTGAGCCAGGCCTCTTCAGACACAAGTCCAAATGCCTGATTCTCGTTTGCAAATTCTTCCTCACTAGTCAAGCTCCCCTCACTGGAACAACTATTACTTTTTCACAGCAGACAAAAGTCTGATGCAGACAAAGCAACCTATATATCCCAGAGGAAGAGAAACTTTTCAAAGGTTCTGAGGATTAGCATATGGTAATTATCAAATCCCAGGGTATCTTTTAATTGAACCTTCACAGTAGTTCCCTTAACTTGTACTCAGTACATAAATTGAGTAGAACCTCATTAGGGAGGTTGTATCATGCCTTTAGTGAAAATGGGGAGAATGAGCAAGAGCTTCCTGTGATGTGGAGGCCTTGGAGAAAGGGAGCAATGTGGTTTGTGCTCCTTTAATCTGTGTATCTGACCACCGACTCCTGATATGGAGGATGATGAGGACAGCCATGGCTGTCAGAGGAGTTTAGGATCTGCCTTCTAAATCCCACTGTGGGTTTTGTACTCTGCAAGTGTCTACTGCATGCTTCCCTCCTCTCTTCTCCTGTGCTGCGACTGCTTTAATGTCGGCCTCAGGAGCAGCCTGATTTTAAAGATTTTTTCCTCCCCAGGAGCAAATCTTCCTGAAGGAACCAAGGGACTTCCAGGCTCAGCCTGCCAATACTTCCCTGGGCTTCTCTTTCATTCGCTCACCCAGCTCAAATGACGCAGCTTCAGATGCTTTACTCTGTTCTAGCCACCTTGATCTCTTCCTTTCAAAGGACTGTGACCAGTAAGGCAAGCAAGGTACCCAGGGGGCAAAACTTAAAAGTTACCTACTCACAGGGGCACCTGGGTGGCTCGGTGGGTTGGGCCTCTGCCTTCGGTCATGATCTCAGGATGCTGGGATGGAGCCCTGCATCGGGCTCTCTGCTCAGTGGGGAGCCTGCTTCCTCCTCTCTCTCTCTGCCTGTCTCTGCCTACTTGTGATTTCTGTCAAGTAAAATAAATAAAATCTTAAAAAAAAAAGTTACCTACTCTCAGATGCCAACCCAATGTGTTTTTTTTTTTTGTTTGTTTGTTTTTAAGATTTTATTTATTTGACAGACAGAGATCACAAGTAGGCAGAGAGGCAGGCAGAGAGAGAAGGAAATAGGCTCCCCGCTGAGCAGAGAGCCCTATGCGGGACTTGATCCCAGGACCCTGGGATCATCACCTGAGCCAAAGGCAGAGGCTTTAACCCACTGAGCCACCCAGGTGCCCCTCCAACCCAATGTTTGCATGGGCCTGAGTGTGAGCGCCCTTCTTGACTCACCCTTGTCCTGGCACTGTCTGCCAGGAAGGCCAGCCTGCCCTCCACTACCATGTCTCTCCAAATGCTAATCCTTGAGACCCAGCTCAGATGCTGCCTCCTCCCTGAAGCTCTTACTGAAGCCTCCCAGTCCTTCCCACAACCTTGCAAATCCCAGTGGACCTTTTTTATACCTCTCTGAAGGCACTACATACCTTGACTACTTCATAGGCCTTTTTGTCTCTATATTAAACTACAAGTGTCTAAGAGCTGTCTTTTTCTCGATGTGCTTATAATATCTAGCACAGGGGAAGCACGCAGCAGGTATTCGTGTCAGTGAGGGGAGTGGAACAATCAAGGGGAGAAGAGAGAAGAGCATAGTGGCTAATAGCAGGGGGGTGGGAGGGTCAGGGTCAGCGGGAGGTCTAGGGCCAGTCTGCCTGGGTTGGATCTCTGGATCTGCCACTTGCTGGGTGTGAGAACATGGGCAAGTTACATCACCAGTCTACACCTCCATTTCTTTATCTTTAAAAACGGGATCAGGGGCGCCTGGGTGGCTCAGTGGGTTAAAGCCTCTGCCTTCGGCTCAGGTCATGGTCCCAGGGTCCTGGGATCGAGCCCCACATTGGGCTCTCTGCTCAGCAGGGAGCCTGCTTCCTCCTCTCTCTCTCTCTGCCTGCTTCTCTGCCTACTTGTGATCTCTGTCTGTAAAATAAATAAATAAAATCTTAAAAAAAAAAAACCCAAAAAACAAAAAACGGGATCAACACTGGTACCCCAACATCAGGTTGTGGTGAAGTCTGAGCTAAAACACAGAAAGCACTTAGCAACAGAGTTGATGCGTAGTGAACAGCTACCTCAGTAAACCTCAAGATCCAGAATTAAATAGGTCTCATGAGGGTTCATCTGTGGAAAATGCAGGTATACATGCTAAAGGCAAAGCACATTTGTGACGATGTCTTAAAGTTAAATCTAAACTATCAATAATGGAAGACAGAGGCAATGACCTCATCCTCCCTTGAGAACCCAAGTGTCTACTTTTTTAGAAAAGACAAATCTCATTCCTAAAATTCAATAGAAGAGTGGCTTGGGCAAGAAGATGGGAAGGAGGCTGTCTAAAAAAGGCAGCAAAAGAGGGTCAAATGAGCTTGGAGGTATTGAAATGTTCTCTGGGTTAGTATCTGCTGATTTTAAGGAGAATAGAAACAATGCTAAGGGAAAAATTATGTTTTTGCTGCCATCTACAGTCAAAATGCAATGTTTAGACTTAACACACACACACACACACACACACACACGCGCGCGCGCGCGCGCGCACGCACACATATACACATCCAAAAAGGGCATTCTTGACCGAATGAGTGACAATATAGACAAGTCTGGTTTAAGTTCCAGTAATTTGGCATATTATTACATCATTTTATTTACTATTCTTTCTAAAAGTATGATGTTTAACTAGGAACATAACCTTTTTAACATCTCAAACTGTGCTAGAACTGCTCTTCAGAAAACAGCTGGAATAATCAGGAGTGAGACTGTTGTCTGCTGGGGCAGATTAGCTGCAGCTGTGGCAAGCGACGGACAGTTTGAGAGTCAATACAATGATTTCAGCGATGAAAGAGATGGATTGGATTTTACCCTACGTTTTCCTAGCCTCTGATCTGCAGTTCTCTGGTTCTTAGAATTGCTGTAGCCTGCATTTTATACCAGTATATTTGATTGTGTGGCTGTGAGAAATCAACCAGAAGCAAGTAAAGAACAAATTCTGGCCATGATGTCACCTCAGACATGCCTCCTGCCCTATGCTCCTATCCATGTAATTTCCACAATTATCATAATATTTTTCTAATGTCCTTGTGCCTTATTTTTAAAGGGTTAAATATAGACAAGAATTACTGGAAAAGCGTTTGATGGAGAAAAAAGAAGTGGCCCTTCGAGACGCTCATGAAGAAGAGGAAAGAGAGAGACGTCTAGAAGCCCTTAGGAAACAGGTGTTTTTAATTTGGAAATTTTCATGGGTGGTTTCTGAGTGTCCTTCATAACATTATTAGTAGGCTTAGATCACAAACTCTGTGATATGAAATGTAACTTTTCCAAATTGGGACACTGGTCTTCACTCCTGGGAGCAATTAGGTTTATGTTGAACGATTTCCAGTTTCTTAGTGTATTAAAATAACTTTATCAGCATCTTTCAAAAAGCTCTCCCAAGATTTAAATGCATCCATATTACCTCTAGTTTAATAGCTGAAGAGTATCCATTTACAGACCTGAAACTGTACATCTACCAGAAGGATTTTATGCTCTCAAAATCCTGGGGGAGCTAGAGCAAGGTAATCCTCTTTGGGGTAGGAACCTCTGTTTAGAAATACCCTATAGTTAGCAAACATGCGAAAAACCACTTTTTAAAACTTCTATGAGCTAATTAAAGCCTCCCATTCCTTTGCCTAGTGAAAATAGGCAAAAGTTTTTAAAATAGAGAGGAGATGGCAAAAGCAGGAATTTAAGAATTTGAGAAATGTGATAAAATAGTTTTACTTGGTAATTTTTCAGAGGTTTTGATTTGAAAATGATTAGCTCAAATCATAAGCTCCAAAGTCCATTGACACCATTTCCTAGCTGAGAGGAAATGACTATCTCATTTTCCTTCCATGTCGGTGGAAGAAACATGGAATCTTGAATAAGAACTTGGCCTCCAGTGTCCTTCAAACCTGGTACAACCTGGCTCGGTCCTTATTGGCAGAGAAAACTTGGATTTTTTACCTAACTCCCCTAAGCTTCCTTTCCTCCTCTGAAAGATGGGACTAATGATAGTACCTGCCCCATAGGTTTGCAGTAATGTGTGTTCATATTTTCTTTTAAAAATTTTATTTATTTGTCACACAGAGAGAGATCACAAGCAGGCAGAGAGGCAGGCAGAGAGAAAGGAGGAAGCAGGCTCCCTGCTGAGCAGAGAGCCCAAAGCAGGACTCTATCCCAGGACCCTGAGATCATAACCTGAGCTGAAGGCAGAGGCTTAACCCACTGAGGCACCCAGGTGCCCAATGTGTGTTCATATTTTAAAAATTAATACTAAGTATAAAGCCCTCTTCTAAATGTTCTTAGGTTTTATCTCAATCTCTATGGCAACCCCATGATGTATGTATTATTTCTATTTTATAGCAATATTTCTGTTTTATAGAAGAGGAAACTGAGGAGGCATAGGTTCCCCAAAGTCACACAGCTAGTAACTGTCAGACTGGATTCAAACTGAGGAGGTCTAGTTAAATGGCATAGTTTAGGGGGAGTGTTAATGCATACAACTATTATATCGTCTTCCTTGATAAAATAGTTGACAGAAATAAATTCAAAGCATAGGAACCTAAGACCTGTCATCCTAGATTCAACAAACGTTAAATTACTCTATCATTAGCAAATAATTACATTCCTGGGGACAAAACTTTAATGTCACTATTTCTAAACACATTCCTGTTCACAATATAACTTGGATAACTACGGAGTCCGTATAATTAGAATTCTTCCCATCTGTGAACTCTTTGAAAGAGGAAATATCTGTGCCCATTACCTGTAATCAGTGTTTAGAACTATAGTATAAGACATTTTGGCTAGGAAACCTATAATAATTAAAGTACGTTCAACTCAGTTATGTCATTACGGTTTCTAAATGGCATTAAAAATGCCATTTTCTTAATGCTAATTCTTGACTTTAGGAATTAACAGGCAGGTGTTACTAATGGTGCATATAATTTACAAAATTAGTGGCTTCTTTTCATTAGGATACAGGTTTGAATGATTTCAATTATCATAAAGGACAAGGACATTTATGTTAAAATGACTGTACAGTTTTTCAGTAGAAGGGAAAACAATGGTTTACAACAATCCTTGGAACTCTAGTTACTTACACAATGGCATTCACCCATCTTGCCCAATGATGCCAACACAACTCAACTTAACCCATTAACAATATATTCTAGATTGAGCTTGATCAGATTAAACTTCCTAGAAAGCTTCATGGGGTTGTTACCATGGCCATATGTTGCTAGTGGTTAAAAGTCAATGTTTTTTACTTTTGGTTACTTCTAGGGTAGTTCAATATGTATGTTTTCTAGGCTTGATTTCCTCTTAGTACCAGAAATATAAATTTTTATCTAAATTTAATCATAACTATAATTATTCAATCAGTAGCAAACAATATATATCATGGTCTTTTAATATATTTTGTTTTTAAACCATTAACTCCTTCATGGATTTCTAGGACGGGCCTGGTTTAATATTCTGTCTGCCCTTCCTTCTTAGGTTTTATCTTCCTTAAAGTTAGGAAACTTTATTAGACATTAAACATTAATAGTGTTCCCCAGAAGTAGTTAGCTTGTATCTTAATCCAAGTAGTTGTGCTTTTTCTTCTTTTAGGTTGCTATTGTCGCTCAGTTTGATCCCGTTAGAATGATGTCAGATACAATGGCATCGAAAGCAAGGATGGGTATTGGAATTGAAGAAGAATATATTCTTCAAAAGCCACTCTTTACATTGAATACATACAATGAATACCAGGTAATTATGGGAATTAGCATGATTGATGCAAAAGCCATGACGATAAGATTTATGGAAGTGTGTGTTTGGGGTTTCGGATTATTTTCAATATTTACATTTGAATGCCACATGGATTAACATAATTTTTACTGCTAAATGATAGCACACAATCACTGCCCAATTCGTAATGTTATAAAATAGTTGATAGGTGATCGTGGAATAGTTTATCTGAACATATGAATCTGTCACTGAGAATTATTTTTTATTTTTTAAAAGATTTTATTTATTTGTCAGAGAGATAGAGAGAGTACAGGCAGGCAGAGTAGCAGGTAGCGGCAGAGGGAGAAGCAGGCTCTCCACGGAGCTCCGATGTGGGACTCCATCCCAGGACCCTGGGACACAACCTGAGCTGAAGGCAGCCGCTTAACCCACTGAGCCACCCAGGCATCCCGAAAATTATTTTTTAAATTTACATTTTATGTTAAAAATTATTTTTAAAACTTGTAAACTTTAAAGTTGTGTTAATACTGTATTTTGTTTAAGTGTTTCTCTATTATTTGGAATTTGTTTAAAATCATAATATAAGTCCTATTAAAGTAACAACTGATGATACTGATAGGGTAAAGCAGAGGGGAGCTTTCAGAAATTAAAATGAAGATAATACATCAGAGCTAGTGATAAAAGAAATCATTTTCTGTGGAAAAATATTAAGGTGTATTTAACCATTTCCAGGAACTTCTGACTCCTTGTAGTCTGTTACTGAGAAGGGATCGTAAAAAGTCTTTTGGGGGGCACCTGGGTGGCTCAGTGGGGTAAAGCCTCTGCCTTCAGCTCAGGTCATGATCCCACGGTCCTGGGATCGAGCCCTGCACATGCTTCTCTGCTCAGCGGGGAGCCTGCTTCCTTCTCTCTCTGCCTGCCTCTCTGCCTCCATGTGATCTCTGTCTGTCAAATAAATAAATAAATAAATTTTTGGAAAAAAGTCTTTTTGGATGGATGGATGGAAAGCAGGAGGGAAGACAGATGAATGATTGGGTATCACTGAAATTAAGGGAGAAAGTAGTCCCCCTAGTTTATTAATTTTATAAACCTAAAGAGCGCAGCTCAATATTTAATTATTTAAAAAGTAAGAAACTGCATCCATTCACCCACTGACAAATAAATTGAGTGTGCCTCTTTGTGGACAATTCACTTATTAATTGGACAAATATTTATGGAACATACAGTGTCTTTGGCATTGTGGAGTTGCCAGGTCTGCATTCCAAACAGTATGGACTTGTTCTCTTGGAGGAAGTGAGCAGGGTAGCTGGGTTGGGAGGAAAAGTAGCCTGTGTGGCAATAATGTCCCTGGGTGGAGGTCTAAGGGCTGCAGTGGTAAGCAGAAGGGAACCCATGGAAACGTGACTAGGGAAGTCAGAGTGTCAAAGAAGAAACTAATCTACATCTTGGGTGAGGATTCTTAGCAGCAGTAACAAAATTTAATCTAGGTGATTTAACCTAAAAACAAACAAACAAAAATAGGTTGGGAGGAGGGGTAGGGTAAAAAGAAAGGGACTCATTATAAGGATGTAAGTGTGTCTCCAGAAGCCAAAGCAGGGAGGGCCGCCGGGGTTGGCAGAGAATTGGTCAGAAACTGGAAAACTTTCAGGTACCTGGGCTGAGGCAGTTAAGGGTTTCACCAAGCAGAGGAGGGCAGAAAGGGGCCCTTACTGGCGTGGCTTCATTGTAAAATAAGCAGCAAGGGTGGGTGCTGGGAGATAGACTGGGAACCTAGATTACGGTCAGGATGAAAAGTGCAGAAGCTCTAGCTTGCTAAGACATTATCTTGTGAGCACAGGCGAGACTCAGAAGCAGGTGAATTATATAATCAGATATGTGTTAGCAACATGTCCTGGATAGAAAATTGGTGGGTTTGGGGGTCAGAGCCTTTTCAGATGGCAGAGGCCTCATCAACATGGGACAGAGGGGCATGAATGGCTTTGTCTGAGAGGAGGGAGTATGATACCAAGCTAGGCAGCAAGTGATGCTGAGAAGAGCCTGCATTTTGGATTCAAATCCACATCCGCTATTTACTGGCTATGTGAACTTGTGTAAGCTATTAACATCTTTATGTCTTGTTTACTTCATCTGTAAAATAATAATTTGTAAGGTTCTTATGAGGATTAGGATAATAAATGTCAATTGCCTAGGATATTGCCTGGCACCTAGAAGTAATTCAGTAAATTATAATCATTAGTTGTGGCTGCCATTAACCATAAAAGAATACAGAAGTAAAAACAGACTTAGGGAGAAAGAGAATGTGTTTTGTTCCTGCCATGTCTATGGTGAAGATGTCTAGAACATATTTACAAGAAACTGATTGGCTGCTTCTGGGGAGGTGAATTGGGGAAATGAAGGTCAGTTTTCGAGAGAGATCTCCATTTCACTTCGTCTATTTTAAAAATAGAATAATGAGACTTTTAAACCTCAGAAACCAGAAGCTGAGAAGACAGGTGAATCCAGGAGATAATTAGGGAGCATACAGGTGGAGCCTGAATCCTTAGATGTGGATGAGGGGGACCACGTAGACTGTATCCAGAAGAGACGCTGGGTGGAAGGATCAACTACGTTGCTTCTCAGACACAAAATCTCTGTATTTTTGACTTGCATGCACCATTGTCTCTCATTTCCATCCCTCTTCAGTTGCCAGAATCTCTTGATTCTTCCCTTCATCGTGTTTTCGACAGTTCTTTCTTCCTTGCTGCCAGCCAAGTTTAGGCACTTATTACTTCATGGGTAGACCACTGTAGTAGACTGCTACTCCATTGTTCTACCGGAACCGCCCTGGTCCCAAATTGACCTATTTCACCTCTAAATTTGCATGTGCCTTCCTTTCCTGCTCTGTTTTCCTCCCCACTCTGCTTTGTAGAAGAATAGGGTGGACGTCACAGTTAGCTCAAGTGCTGTTGCTTACCTGAGGTCATCCTAGTCTCACCTGCATGGGGAAATGCACCTTTCTTCTATTCTTAGTACATAGTCACATGGGCCACGCGAGTTGTAGTTATCTGTAAACATTCTTATTACCCCTGTTAGCTTAAGAGCTTCTTCAAGGAGGGGCTGCTTTCAACCCCTTATTATCCCATCCTCTAGGGGAACTTCAAGTCCATGTAAAATGCCTCATTAGCTAAAATCCATATGTGGCTACCTTATCATAGCAAGCAGTGTCTGTTGACATTTAATATTCATAGAAGAAGGGGAAGAGGAAAAAGGCCCAATCAGCTATAAATGAAAATAGAAATCGAACTACTCATATTTCAATTCCCACTTAGAATCACATTGGTGGAAACATTTTCTAATCCTGCTTGAAATAGAAATCCAGCCTTGGAAGGAGAGTTTGATTGATTTTGTTGTTGTTGTTTTTAAAGTAGGGGCCATGTGTTTAAACATAATTTACATATTGATGAATGATGGAGAAATTGATGTTTAAAGACCAGTGTGTATAAGGTTGTGGTTTAGACTTATTTTAAATGATGATTGTCTTTATTTTCTAATTCTAGCTATCAATAATGACTCAGTGAATAGTACTGAAAGTAAGCTTTTTTCACCCCATTTTTAAATAATTTCAATTTTTTTTTTTCTAATTTGGCATGATATTCCCTATACCTTATGTTGGAAACCAGGGATACACTGGAAAATAATCACACTAAGAAGATTTGGACATTTCCTTTTCTTCTTTTTCTTTCTTTTTTTAAAAATTTAATTTGTGTGTGTTACTTTTCTTTTTTAAAAAGATTTATTTATTTATTTTAGAGAGAAAGAGAGAGAGCATGAATGAGCCCAAGCAGGGAGAGGGACAGAGGTAGAGGCAGAGGAAGAGAGAGAATCCACAAGCAGACTCCCCAACTTGCAGCTCTATCCCAAGACCCTGATATCATGACCTGAGCCAAAATCAAGAGTTGGCCACTTAACCAACCAAACAACTCAGGTGCCCCTGGACATTTCCAGTAAAAAACAAACAAAACCCAACAGAATATAGTCACTGTATATAGTCACAAGTTTATAGTCATCTACCCAGAAAAAAAGTTAAACAGCTTGAAGAAATATGAAACAAAATAATAAAATGTAATTTAGTTCAATGAATTGCTACTTACTTAAATGTATTTTATTTCTACAGATAATTTCTGACCCTAGACTCCGTTTTGAGTTAGCGCTTCGAGAAGCTGGACTTCATAAAACATTTTATGCCAAAGAGATCTTACCAAAAATCAGTCCTCAAAAACCTCCAAGAAAGGACATGGAGTCTACTGTATTTAAAATATAGTTCATCTGCAAATCCTATTATATGTAAGCAAGATTTTTCTTTGAAAACATTTATATGGATAACAATTACAACTTTGTAAAAATTTTTAAATATCAGACATAGAAATCAAAGTTAATTAAAACAACTTTGTCTTTTATGACTCTCAGAATTTCATGCACTATTTCCCATATCTTTATTATGTCTAATAGTACTAAATTCAACAAGACTATGAAACATAATTATGACACATATGATACATGTTTTATCATTTAGTAAATTTCATATTGAAGATTGCATTATCCCATGAAAAAAGCTCAAAATAACCATTTGCAAGAATTATAATTTATGTTGCTACTACCTGCTAAAGTTTATTTCTGCTTGTTATTTCAGAATTTGACTTTTTAATTATGGAAGCTCCATTATCATTAATACTTCTATTATTTCTAGATTATTATAAAAGGAGACTCAACCTTTCTCTAAATTTAGAAACCAATTTGGTATACCATGTTTACTGCAAACCAATCATCCAAACAATTTCATTTTGCAAATTAGCCTGTAAAAATAAGTTAGAAATTAGAAACAGCATTTCAAGCATGGGAATATCTGTTTTGGCTTGGGGAAAAAATGTATTTGTGTGGTTGTTTAGAAGGAGTATTCTAAAATTTGTAATTTAAATGCTATCAAAAATTCCAAATTATCTATGTAAGATCTAGGTAGTATTATAGATAAGGAGCATTTTTTAAAGAATATTTATTTATTTTTAGAGAGAGAATCTCAAGCAAACTCTCCATTGAGAACAGAGCCCACTGCAAGGCTTGATCCCACAGCTCTCAGATCATAATATGAGCCTAAATCAAGAGATTATGCTGAGTGAAATAAGTCAAGCAGAGAGTGTCAATTATCATATGGTTTCACTTACTTGTGGAGCATAAGGAATAACACAAAAGACATTGGGAGATGGAGAGGAGAAATGAGTTGGAGGAAATCGGAGGAGGAGACAAACCATGGGAGATTGTGGACTCTGAGAAACAAACTGAGGGTTTTGGAGTTGGGGGTTGGGTGAGCCTGGTGGTGGGTACTAAGAAGGGCACGTATTGCATGGAGCACTGGGTATGGTGCATAAACAATGAATTTTGGAACACTGAAATGAAATAAAATTTAAAAAAGAATAATGTAAAATATCATTAATAACTAATATCATTAATAACTAAATAAATGCTTCCATGTCAGAATTAAAATATTTTGGATACACTGGGTTAAATGAAAGTATTAAAATTCAAAAAAAAGAAAAAAAAAGAGTCAGCCAATCAACTGACTAAGCTGCCCAGGTGCTCCAGGTAGGAAACATTTCAAATAAAACTCAAGGATGGGGCGCCTGGGTGGCTCAGTTGGTTAAACATCTGCCTTCAGCCTAGGTCATGATCTCGAGGTCCTTGAATTGAGCCCCAGGTTGGGCTCCCTGCTCAGTGGGGAGTATGTTTCTCCCTTTCCATCTGTTCCTCCTAACCCCTCCCCACCTGTGCGTTCTCTTTCTTTCTCTCTCAAATAAATAAAATCTTAAAAAACAAAAATAAAAACAAAAACAAAACCTTAAGCATTTATTTCTTACTATTTAAAAAAATTGATTATTTAATCAGAATAGCAATTTGGTGTTTTTAGAAGTTGCCATTATTACTGTTAGGAAGACTTCTTCCCCCACTTCAAGCTCTTTTCCTCTCCATTGCAACTCCCTGCCATTTCCTAGGCGGGTTGCAGTTACTGGAATAATGTAAAAAAAGAGAAGGTCCAGTCTGACCAGTGGAATATTTGGCTTTATGAGTATTCCAGCATGATAGGAATGAATAATGTAGCAAACCCAGCTCATTAGAATAAACCTTCACTGAAAAGTCTATTGGCAAAATCCCTTATCTCTATCCACAATTCATTATAATGCCCTCCCAGTTCAGCCTTTTGCATCATCACATCTCCTAGTAAGAAGAGGAAAAGCAATCCTTAACAAGACTCAGGGCTGTGAGCAATGGCAACTCTCTTGAGAATGTCTCCCACGGTCACAGTGTTCCTTCATGGGCCCTCAATTTACTTGACACAAAGCTTCAGATGTTTATTCTGCCTCTTAATCTGTTTTCATTTTTTTTTTTCATGTTAACACAAAGATCTGATTCTTTTCTTTGTTCATTTATATTTAAAATTTGTTTTCCTTAACTTCTAGAAATAACTGTAGCTCCAGATATCCTTCTAACTTCACAGCTCTGTAAGTTCTCTCCTTTGTTCTATTTGTGTCGCTTACTTTCTGGAGCTATGTCTTCCCCTACTTTTAACTGGACCTGCTATTTCCTTGGACTTTGCCGCTCCTGTGGTGCTCAATGTGCATTCTCCTTGCAACATTTCCCGTAGTGATGGAACTTTGTCCTAGAAGTAAGTTTTGACTACTTAGTGTGGGACTTCATGGGACCCAGACCTGTCGCCCCTTCAGAGTGCACTGCAAGCTCTTTATGCTCATTCATTATTAGAGTATAAAACCCCTGTCAGTCTTCTGAAGTTTCCAGTGAGTACTTCTTGGCTCTTTGGGGTTCTCCAGTCTGTCTGATGTGCCTTGCTTCCCTCTGTCCTGAGCAGGTGTTGGTACAAGCAGGTCTTAAAGCTGTCAGTGATTACTCCTTACCCATTCATATTTTGTAGCAGAAGGGAATTCCTTCTCACCTACTGTTGAAGACTATCACCTACTGTTGAAAGACTACTGTTTGGCTTTCTGGTGCCATTTTTTTGTTTCTTTTTATAGGCTGCTTTGAGGAGATTAACAAATTATGCCACTTCTGCTGTCATCTTCCCAGAATCCCCCCAAACTGAATTCTTGATCCCAGTGACTTTTCTTGCACTAAACAAGCCCACCCCATCTCAGTAATGGCACCGCCATCCACCACAGATGCAAATGTGAAATCTGAGAGTCACTTGTGCTGCCCCCTCTTCCTCACTTGTAATATCTAATCAGTCAAGACCTCCTAACTTTTTGGCGGCTATAATGGAGCCATTCTTTCAATGGAAAATGTGTGCCATGCCTTGTGGCTACCCAACTACACCATTCCTACATTTGGGAATTGTCTCCCATTATGTACCCATCTCCCAGAGTAGAAGCTAGCTACTCCATTTTCCCGGTTCTCAGGGTATACAGTCAATGGCAATCCAATGCACCTATTTGAGATTTCATTATGAGAGAGCTATGTGAGATCCCAAGAATCCGCTTTCTGGCAAGGCTAGCTATGGAAACTTTCAAGCTTTGGGGGGTAAAATTTGCATAACTCGTAGTATCTAGCAGTCCGGGTAGGTGATGCCCGTAGAGGTGTGTGGGACTACCAGAGCAGCCATGGGTCTCCATGAAGCAGTTTCCTGGTAAGCGCTGAGCATCTTCCCAGTAGGATAACCTCAAACAGAGACTCTCTGGTCTTGCAGAAATACCTAGCACTCTTTAATAAATTGCTTTTCTATGTAAGCTAGCTGAAGTCGGTTTGCTACTGTGGTGGCAGGAATACACTGATCTTTCTTCAGTTCCTGTTATGCACCAAGGACACAGTCCCATGCTCTCCACTGATGATGTGTCTTTGTAATCCGTCCTCTCAATTAACATCTCCCCTCTCTTCAGAAAGCAAGAAGAAGAAAACAGTTCAGGCTTTGTGTGTGTGTGTGTGTGACCTTAATTGCTGAGTACTGTTTTTCACAGAAGTGATTTTCACTCTAAGGATGGGCCAACTAGAAATTACTTTCTCCCTCCTCAAAGAGTTCAGCCCATTTCCCCATATCCAGAGTCCCATATGGCATTTTAAAAAAGCACAAAGAGGCTGAAGCTTCCTATATCTGGCATATATTTGCTTATTTTTTATGGAACCCATATTTTCTTGGGTTTTCTTTTACCCTCATTTAAAACAGCTCCATCATCGCCTTAGTTGTGCTAGATTTTAAGTCCAGGACACAGAGGTAAAGTATAAAGTCATTTAGAAGGCAAAATACATTTTTAAGGACACTTGGGGAAATTAGAAACTTTTTAAGATCATGACTGTTTGGCTGGAGAATCTAAAATACAGAATTTTTCAGATCTCAGTCAAATCCCAGGAATGATGGAGTTTGACCTAAGGAGAGAAAAAGATCTGAGAATTCTGTTTCTGACATCTGATCAATTTGTTTTGAGAAAATGGTACATGCTTCCTGATGCATTTGATGAAGAGCACTTGCTAGATTACTGCTGAGAACCAGAGCCGTCCTGGGGGGAAAGTTCTCAGGAACTTAGACACTAAGCATTGAGGAAGAGTGAATATTGCACTTCGAGGCTCAGCGTGGGACTAGATTATAATAATAGAACCCACAAGCAGTATGCCCTCATGGGATCAAGTCTCGATCCTGAGAGAGGAATATGGCATCAAATCTGTCCTGTTCTTGTCATGTTTTTAAAATCTCCAGAAAGACGTTTTCCAACCATAGCATTTCCTCTTTTTACACAAACGAGTGCCCGTGTTTCCTTTCCTATCTTCAGTAGCATTTGAGTCTACATTTTCCACTGCTTCGCCTGATTCAAGTTTGTATTTATGTATATGTTTTAATGTCACTGTAGGACTTACTAATTTACCCAGTGCCTTTTTTCCCCCTCGGAGAATGTATTATTTTGTATGTGGGAATATAACTGTGCGGAAAGAGTAGTTGCATTATCTCCCTCTGTTTTGCACATTTTCCCAGACATGTCAGTATTACTTAGCACCACATATGCTTAAAGTTCCTAATATTTATAAATAATTTCAAAAACAATTTGCTTGCATTGCTTTAGACATTTTATAAATATTGTATTAATCTGAAATGCTTACCTTCACAGTATATTTAAAACAAATGCTGCAAAAATTGTCCTGTTACTTAGAAATATTACAAACTAACTTGATTTGGGAAGATTATTAAAAGTAGTATTCATTTTTAAACTTACCCAAATGAAATAAAGCGTTCCTTGAAAGCAAAAATAATTGACTTGCTAAAGGAAATCCAGCATAATGCAACATGAATTTGTGTCCATGTGGATTAGGACTCTGCTATCTGGAAAGAAAAGATCTAGATAAAATGAAAAGAATATTTTTTCATCCATATTATTATATCAGTATAACATAGTTGTTTAAAACTGGCTTAAAGGACCAGCAGAAGCCTTGGAGCTTTTTTGTTTTTAGGTTTCTAGGCAACTTTCTTTTTTTTCTCCATTTTCTCAATCCAAATCTATAGTTTAAACCAATTCAACAAGTATTTACTGATCTCATGGCATAAGATAAAACAAAATCTCTGCAACCATTAAAAATAATGAATGAGGATTGTGGTGGTGGCAGCACAGCTCTAAATAATCTGAAAACCATTGACTGATACACTATTTTTTTTAAAAAGATTTATTTATTTATTTTAGAGAGAGTGCATGTGAATGGGGAGAGGGGCAGAGGGAGAGAGAGAATCCTCAAGCAGACTCACTGATGAGCCCGGAGCCCACATGGGCTCAGATTGGGGCTCCATCCCAGGACCCCAATATCATGACCTGAACTGAGACCAAGAGTCCAATGCCTAACTAAATGAGTTACCCAGGCACCCCTGGGTATACTTTAAATAAGTGATTGCGTGGTATGTGAATTATATCTCAATAAAACTTTTTGTTGTTGTTCTGAGAGAGAGAGTGCACAAGTGGGAGAAAAGAGAGAAGACAGAGAGAGAAAATCTTGAGCAGGCTTCTCGCCTAGTACAGACCCCAATGACACAGGCTTGATTGCATGATCCTGAAATCAAGAGTCAGATGCTTAACTGACTGAGCTACCCAGGTGTCCCTTGATAAAACTGCCTTTTTTTTTTTAAGATCTTTTTTTTTTTTATTTGAGAGAGAGAGAGAAGGAGAGCCTGGGTGGGGAGGAAGGCCAGAGAGAGAGGGACAAGCAGATTCCTGGCTGAGCAGGGAGCCCAAGGCGGGGCTTGGTCCCAGGACCCGAGATCATGACCTGAGCCAATGTCAGATTCTTAACCAATTGAGCCACCCAGGTGCCCCTCCTCAATAAAACTGGGGTTTTTTTTTGTCCCCTTAGAAAAAGAACAAGGAGAGTTACATGGCCTTATATGAAAAGAAAACCAAAATATATTGTATAGATGAGAGGTGGGGGCAACAAGAGAAAAACACATATAGAATGATATTATTTTTGTAAAAAAAATACTAACTTCAGAAAGATAGATAAGAAACCTTCAACCATTACTTTTGGACAGCTGGAATGGGAAGTTTGTGTGGAGTGGCAACCAGGAAGTCTTACTTTTCCCTTTATACCCTTCTGTGCTGTGTTCAAGTTTGCCATGAGCTTGTATTATTTTCACAACTTTATCCCTTTATTTTTATAATTTCAAAGCTGAATATTTTATTTGGTGCCACGTATCAGACGCTGAGCAATCTAATAATACCAGAACCCACATACACTGCCCAGTGATGGGACTGCCCAGCAGAGGTTTGTGGTGGAGAGGAATCAGTAAGTGATGATTGACTCAGTGACAAAAAGGACTGATGGATGCACAGGTGAACTGTAAGAGTTTTGTCATTTTATGGAGTAACCAACTAACAATTATCTATTGCTGCTCTGAATAAGTATAAATATATAGATTAGAAAGACACTGTTTAAAATAAATCCCTTCTTAGGTTGCTTGGGTGGCTTAGTTTGTTAAGTATCTGGCTCTTGATTTCAGCTCAGGGTCATGACCTCAGGGTTGGAGGGTTGGGCACAAGTCAGTCTCCACGTTCAGTGTGGAGTCTGCTGAAGATTCTTTCACTGCCCTCTCCTGCTGCCCCAACCCCTCTAAGATAAGTAAATAAATCTTTAAAAAATATAAATAAAATGCATCTGTCCTTTTCCCAAAGCATGCTCAGCGTATGACTGTGGAGATAGAACATTTCATGTATTTAAGAAAAAATACAAGTAAAAGGTGGTAGGTATGAGAGGACTACATAACAAGGCATTCTTGTCCTTCTTGCTGCCCTCATGGCTTGTGTTGAAACTCCTTAGCTTCTTAGGCCATCAGAACAGCTTGTGTCTTCTCCATTTCTTCCTATCTTATGCAGAGTGATGAGAAAGGACTAGGCAGTGAGGAAACTGAGAGGATAGACCAATATGAATGGGTGCAAAGGTTTGCATCAAGGGGTAAAGGGTTATGGTAAACACTGTGCGGCACAAACGTAAGTCTGAAATTAAAACATGAAATTGGGAGAACATTGCAGAGGACCTCTGTGGTTCACCATGACTCAAACTGCCCTCCTGGAGAAATGGGAAATCCCCTAATCTCCTACACAGGTATATATAAGGGCAGCTGCATAAATTAAAGTGCAGACACAGGAAAATAGATAGTAGAATATTATGCAGCAAGATTATTGGGACCCAGAGCTCAAACATTGGGCATAGATGATTGTCTTAAGTGACATGGCTTGCTGAGTGGCTTTACCAGGTAGCAGAAGTTTTCTTCTGGGCAATAATGGGATCCTTCCAGTAGGAAAGAATGAATTTCTGGGTACCCTTTTGTTCATATCTGGCAGGTTTTTTTCCATCCCTGCAAGCTGCTGACCATTGTTACCTCTATGGTCTGTTCCTGTGATTAAAAAAAAAAGGGAGGGGATGCATCATTCAGATGTTTCCTTTGTGCTGTTTGTGCACCTGTTAGGCTTGATAAAGCTGGAAGATAGTAGTTCCTGGCATGCGAGTTTCACTTCTGTCATTCTCCAACCTAATCCCTCTTAGGCACAAGCACGTGGACCCTTGAGTAAAAGCCTAAGGTGTTCAAACTTTATCATGTAGCCAGTACTACATAGTTAAGCTTTCCTGGGCATAGAAACAAAGACAGTGTTTCTGGAAGGCTAACATGAGAGTTGGTACTAGTTGGGTGAAAGTGGGGGGAAGACTGGGGCTGGGGGGAGCCCTTTACAATTACTTAGAATAAATCAGGTGTGAGGTGATGTGAAAGTGGGGGAGAGTGGAATCCTTATCAAATGATGGAGAAAAAAGAATTCTGAATTTATTCATTCCTTTCCCTTTTACAAAATTCTTTTAGACCATACCCAGTGAACCATGCCTCCTAGTAGCCCCTTCCCTCCACACTGAATCTGGATGACCTTGTGACTTCTTTACCCAGTATCGTGGGCAGAAGTGAGGCTGTGCCAGCTCTGGACCTGAGGGTTAGGAAAGGCCTGGCAGCTTCTGCTTTTGTGTTCTCAGAAGAAACTTAACCATGGGAGAAGTCTGACCACCCTGCTGGGAGATAGCCCCCACAGAGAGCCCAAATTCCTTCCAGTAGTGAAGCATTTATGAAAATGTGAATCCTCCAGGAGGCTACTAATTTGAGCCATTGTTTTCAAGGTCTATTCTTAGAACTTTCTATTCAAGCACCAAATGACTTCCCAACTAATGACAATTAAGTTTCACTTCCTTTTTATATTATCATTAGTTTTGCCATAACCATCGGCTTTTATTTTTACCTGCTACTCCTCTCCACATTTCTGGAAATGCCTACATATCATACAAACTTGTCCTGGGTGCAGCTTGTCATCTTAGCCAGTCCTGTGACTCCACCCACAGTGCTAGACTCTGAAGACCATCTTCCGCCATCTCATATTTGGCCTCACATAGACAGTTGCTGTTCTCTTTCTAAACTTGGCTCCAAACATGAAAACAGGGAATTTCCTTAATTCCACACACTAATAGCTTTGATCAGCCTGTGGCAATTCACAAGATTTATTGAAGGCTTAAAGACTTAAAGGGGATTATGACCAGAGAAGTAAAGGACTAATATTTGAGATGTGATCCCAGGCCAACTCTTCCACAGGAGTCTGTCCCATTCTCTTTGGTGTGGCTTGCCAGGATGTAGTAGTGCCGTGATGTCGTAGTGGCCTGCATCCAGGGGAGAACCCAAGTGTCTCTTCTGCCTGCAGCCGGGCTCCAACTCTGTCAGGCCCCAAGGTATAAAATTATTCCCTTGAGACTACTTAGTCTTCCACAGTGAATGAAAAAAATGCAGAGAAACAATGGAGAGAAAATGCTGGCATCACCTCCTTTGGAATACAGCTAGCTGATGGAGAGAAAGTGCCTGCAGAAATGGACCTTGGAGCCGGTGGGCTGCTTGTGTGGTGGGCATAAGAGCAGCACTGAATCTTAGCGATGCTGCCAGTTTCAGAGTAACTCCCATCTGGAGCAAGGTCATGAAGTTTCCTTATTTGTACCCTTTGCGAACAGTTAGATATTCCCTCAACTCATCCTTTTACAGAGAAGACACTCATTTCAATAGTCTGACTCTCTTGAAGGAGTCTCTTTGTAATCTTCCTCATGGTGCACAGACTGAACTGATCACACTTTAGTTTTCTATTTTTAATGTGATGTGGTACTGTTTTTTAATCCCCCAAATTGATTTCTCAGTCATGTTTACCAGTGTCTTTGCTTACCATTACTTCTTGGATTCTGTACATTCTTCTGAGTTTTTTCCCCCACTGAACTAGATTCTTCAATTAGCCGTTCTTTCAGCAAGAATCTAAGTGTAGGATTTTTACTTTGTCCTCGTGTCTGAATAATATCCTATCTGGGTATAAAACTCCACATTTATGATATTTTTCCTCAGGATTCTGGAGTTATTATCTTCTAGATAGTCTAGAATCTTTTAGAATTTATGGCTGCTCTTGAGATATGTGCTATTAATCTAATTGTTCATTTATAGTGAATCTGGCTCATTTTTTGCTTGTTTTTGATATTTTCTCTTAATTTTCTTACTTTCACTACAAAATTTCCATGTGTGATTTAACTTTACTTATACTGCACTTCTTTAATACTTATGTCTTTCACCAATTCTGGAAATTTCTGCCACTATGTTTTTAAATATTGTCTCTTTATTGTTCTTCCTGTTCTCTTCCTGCTTCTGTTAGAAATATGTTGGATCTTTTCATTTTATTTTCTATATTTCTTATTCTTGCTTTTATATTTCCCATCTCTTTTTCTTTCTGGGCTATATTTTCAGATTTTTTTCAGTTTTATTTTACACTTATTCTTTCTTCAGTTGTGCTTAATCTGCTATTTAATTCATTTACTGATTTTCTGTCAAAATTACAAGTTTTTTTCATGTTTGTAATTTTCAAATCTTGAAAGGTTTTGAAATTTGGCATTTCATTTGAAAATAAACTTTGTTCTTTGGTCTGGTGTAGTGATTAAGATCCTATATTCTGGTAAATGGATTGAAAGTGTACCATTACCACCCCCACTCCCTGCAAAGTCCTGTATTAAAATCCTACCCCCCAGTGTTGGTATTAGCACAAGGGGCTTCGAGGAGGCGATGAGGTCATGGAGGTAGAGCCCACAGGAATGCAGTAAGTACCCTTGTAAAAGAGGCTCCAGGTAGTTCCCTTGTCCCTTCCACCATGTGAGGTTGCACTAAGAAGATTGCCGTCCATGAACCGGGAAACCAGCCTCACCAGACATTGAATCCTGTCAGCACCTAGATCTTCGTCTTCCCAGCCTCCTGAACTGAATTGGAAGAACCAGTTTCTGTTGTTTATAAACCCCCCAGTCTATGCTATTTTGTTATAGCAGCCTAAATGAGCTAAGACATTTGTATAAATAATACCTTGTACAAATTTCAACTCTGCCACTTTTTTTTGTGACCTAGAGGAAGTTATTTAGCCTTTCTGTCCCAGTTTTCTCTTCTTTAAAATGGGAAAATACTAATACCTCATAATACAATGTTGCTGTGAGAATTAAATGAGCTACTATTTTTTAAAAAGATTTTATTTATTTGAGAGGGAGAGAGAGAGACAGTGCGCAAGTGAGAGCTTAAGAACCGGGAGGGGAGAAGCAGGCTCCCCATTGAGCAGGGAGCCTAAAGCAGGGCTCTGGACTCTGGGATCATGACCTGAGCTGAAGACAGCCACTTAACCGACTGAACAAGCCAGGTACCCCCAAATGAGTTAATATTTGCAAAATATTTGCAAAATGAGTTAATATTCGCAAAGCATTTAGAAAAGGGCCTAGCAAGTGGCCAGTACTGTACTATTATCATCAGCAGCACCAAACATTATTCACAGTAGCTTGTCTTTTTGCATTTCTCATTCCTGTGTTTTAATTACTCCTGCTACAGTTTTAATAATTTTAAAGATCTTTTCTTTAGTAGTCACTTTCTAAATTCCATTCTGGTAACTCCCATTATCGGGTCTAATCTTTTTGTATCTTGTGTTCATTGCCTATACCTCACACAAAAATTGTTACTTGCTTATTCTTTGACTTATTATCATGGGCTCATCTGCAGTGAGCCTGTCACACCCTTGCCACATAGGCGTGTCTGTGTTCCCCAGCGCGGGTTTTGCATTTACTTGTGCCAAGGGGTATCTCTGTTTCCTAACCAAATTTCTGTTTATATTTTAGGTGAGGTTTCATGGAATATAACATAAGTTTAAATTCCAGGTCTAAATGAGTATCAAGCATGGAGTTTGGATTTCTTAGGGAAATACATGTTTGTTGGATTTGAGGGTCTTAGGTTTTTGAGGTCTTAGTTCCAACACCTTGCCTCCTCCAAAATGAGGCCTCATGTCTAAATGAGCTTTAAGCCCAAGCCTTCAGGTTATCAGGTATCCATTCAGGTCATCACTCTGACTTTAAATTTTCTTTTTTAAAGCATATTTTAATTCCCTTCCAAAACTGTTTCATACAGCTTTTGTAGATGTTTCCAGTGCTTTGGAGATATGTTAGCTCTCCATCTTACAGAACCCCAGTAGACTTCTTCCTTCACATAACATGATTTTACAACTGCCTTCCTTTCTTGCTAGTCTTCCTGACCTCTCAATATTTCCTTTCATTTTTTTCTTATCAGATTCTCCCACTTCACATCAGTTTCTTTCCTTCTTTGGTAGCTTATTTTGATCCTACAGTGTCCCATATGTGATATGTCAACCTGCAAAGATAAATAGCCCTATTAATTGGTCTTCTCCTTTCATTGAGACACCAAGGCATTTATACCAAGAGCCATGCATATTGGGTTGATGCAGGAAATGTTCACTTTAAAATCAGACTTTGATCCTGTAGAAATATTCCCAGGTATCACTCCTCTTCTCTCTAGTGAGTATTTTAGATTTAATCATTCTTTATGATAGCTATTGATGTGTTTGTCATATTATTTCACTGCATTCGTGACTATGATGAACTGTGCTTTGAAAAATAGCCTTGGTTGGCTACACTGTCTTGAGGAAGAGTACCCAGACAGGCTAATGCAAAGATTCAGACCTCCTTGGCAGATATATTCCTACATTGAAGATAGGAACATTAGGCCAAACAACCTTTCTACTGGTAGCCATTACTATACGCATCTCCTTTGCTCTGACTCCTAACTCCCTATGTAACCTTTTAGAGACCACGACTCCTTCTGCAGAACAGAGGCCTGTGTACAAAGGACAGCCTGTAGGCATGATCCTATCAGGTCACATAGTGTTAATTTTCTCCCTAAAACCTAGTAAATTAGAATTTGGCATCATGAAAACCACAATATAGACCTCACTGAGCCCTTGCTTTTAAAAAACTGTAGAAAATATGCATGCCATAACATTTACCATTGTAACTTTTCTTGAGTATTTAATTTGGTGGCATTACATATACTCACATTGTGCAGCCATCACCACTGTCCATCTCCAGAACTTTATCATCATTCCCAAACAGAAACTATACCTATTAAACAATAACCCCTTTGTCTTCTTTCCCTCAGCTCCTGGTAACAACTCATCTACTTTCTTTCTCTATTAATTTGACTACTCTAGGTACCTCAGATAAGAAGAATTATGCAATATTTCTCTTTTTGTGTCTTATTCCACTTAGCATGACATTTTCAAGGTTTATCCATGTTATCCTATATGTCAGAATTTCACTGACCCTTTTTTTAATATATTGAATTTTATACACTTTTGCTCGAATTATCCTTTGCCTTTTAGCAAAAGAAATACTTGGGAAACACATCATCTTCATGTGAAAGGGAATTTTTATTCTGAAATATGTAAGCTGCTTAACTTATTAGGTGAAAATGTGAGGTCACTGACCTTCACAAGTAGGGGAGCTGACTAGTCTAACAAGAAAATGATGTCTTTGGCGGCCACAGCTTGTCTTTAATCCATCTCTGCCCTCCCCGCAACCTTGGGATATTGTGGAAGGTCACGGTCAAGCCTTGGTCATCCACACCTGGACAAAGTTTCTTGTTACTGGTACTTATCTCTACCTTACTTCCCCTCCTCCCACTCACCTCTACCAGACTCCTCAATGGTTCTGCTCTATGCCTTTCAGCCACTTCCCTTTGCCTATCAAGGCCCCATCTCCTTAACCTGATTTGTAGGGTCCCACAGAATAGAACCCCATTTTACCTTTCCAGATTCAGCCAAACAGGACATGACTAGAATAGTGATGTCCTATTTTCCTTCTTTGTCTTTTTGTTTTCAATGAAAATGCCTTTCCCCAAGTGTCTTTCAAAATTACAGCCCTTAAATAAAGCTTGTCTCAAATATACACCTTGTCTAAGAAATCCTAGCTTCAAATCCTAGCTTCATATGATCATTCTCTCTGTCGAGTCCCCCAAATGTTTTTATTTCTACCTCTCTTTTGGAGTCTATCAGATTATCTTTTAAATTATAACACATTTGTCTTAGTGCCTCAAACTTAACAAGCTACATATTGTTAAAGGAAGTTACTGTGTCTTGCTTTCCCACAACACCTATTACTATGACTTACATGAAGTAGGTTCTTTATAAATACCTTTCTTCTACCATTTGCTTGTTGACTTAGTGCAGATCTGTGGTATTGCAATCTTAAATCAATCATTGAACCAGCTGTATAACAGGAGATATCTTTTGAGTCCCTGTGGAAGAAAGAGAAGGCAGGACAATGAAGTGTGGGAAATATATCTGAGTAGTGGACTGGTTTCCATTGCTGAGTATTTACCCAGAATAAGTAGAACATTGATAACATTTTGTTTGCCTCTTAGTTTTTGTTTGTTGCAATGTTGTGAGGACATGTAAATGCAAAGGACCTTAAACTCAGATGAAAAATAATGTGATATGAAAATGAAAAGAAGAACCTAGATCTTAAATAATTCACTCTTCTTATTCTAATAGGGCATGGAGCAAAATCACTTTACTCCAATGATTTCTGTAACTCCAAATGTCTAGTGTTTCATGATGATAATGATTAAGCTACTGTAGAGAAACAGCTTTTCTAAGAAATTTTAGAAATTTAGAAAAAATAAACACAATCTTAAATTACTGCCTTTTCTAGCTAATTCTTGATTAATCATCTATAAAATATAATATTGGTTCTAGGTCCTTTGCTTGATGATTTTTAAATTACTTAATATTTACAATATTTAAATCAAGTTTAAAGTTTCAGGGGAAAGAAGTGGTTTAATGGTGGGTTTTGTTCTTTTGTGAAAATTTTCATGCTCAGTGTTTAGAAAAACGAATTATAATACCGATTCTGAATTGAGTGATACCTATTTGGGGAGAGTAAAAAAGCAAATTAGAAATGGGGAAACAGTTAAGGAGTTAATAATGAAGCAGGTTGCAAATTGCAAGTCTTTCAGTTATTCATTTTAGGAGACACTGGATGACAGAGCCACTGGCTATTGTTTTAGGATTCAAAGAGCCTACTTCCTCCTCTCTCTCTGCCTGCCTCTCTGCCTGCTTGTGATCTGTCTGTCAAATTAATAAATAAAATCTTTTAAAAAAAGGGACAAAGAGAGACCCCAATAACTAAATATTAATTTACTTAGCTTTAATTCCGAAATGAAGATTATAGATCAAATCCTCAAAAAACCTACTTGTGGTATTGACTTCTCCAGGCACTCAGGATCCTGTAGAGGAACAGTGTGGCTTTATGAAACTCAGTATGTGTCAGACAATTTTAATTTCCTTCCATGACAGGATGATGGGACATGTAGCTTGGAGGCAAGCAACAGAGGCCATTTATCTGTCTTTTACTCAAGCTTTCAATTCTTTCAAACACGTGATGCCCAGCAGTCCTCTAGGAAAATAAGTCAAGCACCATGTTTCTCAAGCTTCAAGCCCTGGAGAATTCCATGAGAACTTTTATGTGTGAAAATAAACATTCTTGTATTAGAAGATTATCTTTTTGAAAGTATTCTACCAGTTAAAAGAAAAATACTAACTTCTGTTTTGCAGTAAAAAAATTGTAATCGAAAGATCTTCACATGGAATGGAGTTTCTTAAGTCAGTGCTTTTCAAAATGGTTTTGGGTCCCCAGATGTAATTTGGAGGCTGTATTGCCAGGTCGCAGCAGGAATCAGATGGTACAATTAAACTGAGGTACTGAGAGAGTTACTGAAAGGATTGTTTACAAAGGGGGAGGGGTCAGGACAGAGCGAACAACAAAGGATGGTGCAGCTGGGAACAGCTGTTACCAGCCCTGATCTGAGGGGGTAGGGAGAGAAATTACCAGAACCTGGAGAGGACAGCAATATGGCAAGGCCCACCAATAGGAGGTCTGGACATTGGTAGGTAGGGGACACAAGTTATCCTGCCATGCACAGCCTGAGGCCGGTGTCTGGACCCATGAAGTTTTATGCAGATTTGGGGATATATGTGTGACTGTGTCTCTTCCTGCAGAGCGGGCCCATAGATTTTATCAACAGTCTCCAAAACGAGTCCCAAATGTTAAGAGCGATATTTTTAAGTGATGGAAATAAAAATTCAAACTGACTTTGTTATATTCCTGAGCTTTATGGTTTATAGCACTTCTTAAGGATCTACAAGGTACAAAGCACTAAATAACATTCTACCAATAGATACAAATAAGCCAGGAGAAGTTTTTTAGTGTATTTTGGACCAAAGATTCAGTTTGACTAAGCAACTGTTAAGTGTGTCAGTTACTTAGTTTGTTGGTGCTTAGAAGTGAAATGTGGGACTAAAGAGCTGGTCATGGTTGTTCATGAGTTCACACAGCAAATTACACTGAATAATATACACATATTACTCTGAAAGGTTGGTTAAGAATATCATTTGGGCAAAATTAAGTTGACAGGCAATTAGCTATATATTTACTTTTATCTGTCTATCTATCCTATTTATGGTGGCTTTGTTTGTTGGTTTTGTTTATTTTTTATTTTTTTATTTTTATTTTTTTATATTTTATTTATTTATTTGTCAGAGAGAGAGAGAGAGAGAGAGAGGGAGGGAGAAAGAGAGCATGCCAGCACAGGCAGACAGAGTGGTAGGCAGAGGCAGAGGCAGAGGGAGAAGCAGGCTCCCCGCCGAGCAAGGAGCCTGATGTGGGACTCGATCCCAGGACGCTAGGATCATGACCTGAGCCGAAGGCAGCCGCTTAACCAACTGAGCCACCCAGGCGTCCCGGTTTTGTTTATTTTTGTATGTATATCATTATATACTACTACACACACACACACACACACTAGCACTGTGCTTGGTACATTGCAAGAGTGATGGAGTTATACATGTAAATTCATTATGTATATACATACATATATAATTCATATATATATTATTATATACATACAAACTATATGTCTTAATCAGCTCAAGCTGACAAAATATTAAGTGGCTTAAGCAACAGAAAATTTCTTTCTCCCAATTCTGGAGGCTAGAGGTCCCAGATCAAAATTCTACCCTATTCCATATCTAGTGAGAAGATGGCCACCTTCTCATGTGTCCTCACATGGCCCTTTCTCCATGAGTGTGTACACAGAGAGACAGAGTGAGCTCTTTGATGTCCCTTCTTATAAGTACACTAATCCCATCCAGTCAGGGCCTTACCCCATGATCTCCTTTACCTTAATAATTTCTTACAGATCCCATCTCCAGATATAGCCACACTGGGATCAGAAGTTCAACATATACATTTTGGGGGGGATAAAAAATTCCTTTTTAAAAAAGATTTATTCTGCACTAAGGACACTTAAAATTTACCAGAAGAGTAAACCTTAAGTATACAATATAGCATTGAGTATAATCACCATGCTGTGATCCCAGAATGTATTCCTCTTGTAACTAAAAGCTTGTAACCTTTAACCAATTTCACCAGCAACTCCCTAGTTCCCTGACCCCCAGCTCCTAGTAATTGCCATTCTATTTTGTGTCCAGGAGTTTGACTTTTTTTTTCCGTTTAACTATTTCACATGTAAGTATTACTATGCAGTATTGGTCTTTCTTTGGTTTATTTTACTTAGCATAATGCCCTTCAGTTTCATCCCTGCTGTCACAAGTGGCAGGATTTCCTCCTTTTTATGACTGAATAATAGTCTATTGTGTGCATATGCCACATTCTCTTTATTCATTCATTGATCAACACTTAGTGTCTTTTCCCTATGTTGACTATTGTAACTATGTGAGGTAGTGGGTGGTGTCAGTTCACTTGATTGTGGTAATCATTTCACGATATATATGTACATCAAATTATCACATTGTACACTTTAAATATATACAATTTTATTTGTCAATTATATCTCAGTTAAATATATATGTGTGTGTATATACACATACATTGAGGAATAAGAGTCAAGTGAAAGAGCTTGATCTTTATATAACTACTCCTGGGGACATTCCATCTGAAGACTTGTAGAAGGCGGGGTGCCTGGGTGGCTCAGTGGGTTGGGCCTCTGCCTTCAGCTTAGGTCATGATCTCAGGATCCTGGGATCGAGCTCCGCATCAGGCTCTCCGTTCAGTGGGGAGCCTGCTTCCCCCTCTCTCTCTGCCTGCCTCTCTGCCTACTTGTTATCTCTGTCAAATAAATAAAATCTTAAAAAAAAAAATAAAGACTTGTAGAAGTCCACTTAGAGGAATACCCTGCCCTATTCACAGGCTACCCATTCTTCTAAATCATTGGCTCTTGACCCTGGCAGCAAATCACCAGGGGAGATTTTTAAAAATGGGACAGGGGTTCCCTGTCCCATCCCCAGAGATTCTTATTTAGTTGGCCTGAGGAAGGGCTCCAAATGGTGTTTTTTAAAGGCTTCCCTGGTGATCGTAATGTGTACTAGTGTTGAGAATCACTTGGAGTAGATGCGCTGACCACCACTTACCCCACCTCCCACACCCGGGCCATCTGCTCCAGGGCCCACGCTTCTCACTGCACTACACTGTGACCTCTTAGAATCAGGACTAGTTGTTCTTCTCCTAATTATTAGTTCACATTTTATCTTAGAGACATTGTAAAATTTTCTCTTTATGAAGCAATGCTAGCCAGCCCAAAGCCAATTTATGGCCTGCCATCTGCTAATGACTAGACTGTATGGAACGTGTCTATGCATCTCAGTATCAGCTCCAGGCTCTGTGCCAGTGAAGCCCCTTCCCTTCACGGTTCCTTTTCCTTCCTCATTTATTCTAATTTATACTATCTGGATGTGCTTTTATTATTCTTATAAACTGTTTCTAATTATTTTAGGGAAGAAGGATGGATATGTATTTATAATGAATGAACGAACAAAGGAACAAACATATAAAAAAATGCACAGAAACCCCTATACATAGAATAACCAGAAGAGAGTTTTTGCAAGCCTATCTGTTTCTTGAAGAGTGTTCAAGGAAGGCAAGATGAAATGAGTGAGTGGAGAAGATGAAATTAGCAGTAAAGTGAAAGGCAGGCACAGGTGAGCAGTCAGAAAATACCTACAGGGAGCTACTCCATGGCAGTCTAAGGGTAGAAGGGAGACACGGGCCCTTCAAATGAGGATAAGCTGGGCGGTCATAAACCAAGTTCATGAAAAAGGATGCATGTTCTCAGTTCTCAACACAATATCGGACTGAAAACAAATTGGTATCTCCTAGGGTAACCCTAGTTTGAAAGGAACAAGAAGGGAAGTCATGATAGGGTGAGGGGGAATTAAGCTTAGAGACCTTCCTGAAGGTGGGTAATCTGGATTTGGTTGTGAAGTGGGGAAAGCCATATGCTCTAGGAGAAATCCAGGTTCTAGACATTGCCACACTCTACACTAATGTACAGAGGCTCTTCCTCATTCAAAAAGTGAGATGGGAAGGGCAGTCGGGGGAGCCATGCTGACAAGGGACTGACTAAAGGAAGGATGAGTCTTGCAAAGATTTTGGGCATTTTGTGAGAGTTTATACAGGAAATGCTAACAAGAGGATTCATTCTTCACTTAACAAATATTTATTGAGCACTTAGTATGTGACAGGCACTGTTTTGGGTTCTTTGGTTATGTCAGTAAATAAAACAGGTACAGACTTTGCCCTCGCAAACCTTATAGTCTAGGCAGTAGACGTTCATTAAATAATGACCCAAATCACAACATAATTGCAAGCTGTGGTGAGTACTTTGAGGAGGCTGTAGAGGCACTGTGGGAAGCTGTGGGCAAGGCTGGCTGGGAGGACTCCAGGTTGAGGACCAGGAAGGTGGTGGACATATTGGAGAAATATTTAGGAGAATCAGTTAATAGGATTGGGCAATTGACTGGGAAGGAACAGAATCATTGAAGAGGTCACCCAGGTCCCTGGCTTGTTCTGCTGATACCATTTCCTGAGATGGCAAATAACTAGTGGGGAAAACACACATTCATTCACAAACTTATGTACTTATGTAGGCAGGGGCACACACACATGCACACACGCACATGCACACACACACTCCTAGTCAGGAGCTGAGATGATGATTAACTGTAATTCTTCTCTCTCTTTCATAACTTCCTCTTCTCCCAATAAAAAGGAAAATAAAGGAGCTTTTCCATGACCTGACAGGTAAAAATTCAACCTGAAGGCTAATGGATTGCACTACGAAATATTCCATGTGGTCTACAAAGATACGAAGCAACGGGAAAACCTCACTAGGGGCTGTGGTGTTATTCTACGTTACTCTCAGCTCTGATCTTTCTACCTGATGATCGATTATTGGTGCACCCTAGAAATCGCACTCCAAACATATCTATTGCCAAAAGAAGTCCTCAAACTGATGCACCTCTCAGGAGGGTTGTTTATTGTCACCGATTAAAAGAGAAAATCCTTTTCTGAGCAGGAGCAGGCTCCTGCAGACTCCAGCAGCCCAGACCATGTTGACCACCAACAGGAATCCCGCCCTGTGCCTCCACTCTGTCACTCACGTGGCAGATAATTTTTATTATGGTTGGTGTTAAGCTTTATTTGAGTCATGACCGTATAAATATCTGTCCACAGCGTTACACACTATACAAGTGGGTCAGCCATCCTCCACCCATCCCCCATCCACACTTCCCAACTGCTCGGGCTTCAGAAACCCCTCCAGGGGGCAGCAGCTCCCATGAAGCACAGTCACATGAAAGCACGACTTTCTCATCCTGAACTCGTCTAAACTCAGTTGTTATTAATTCCTCACCCTATTTGGTTAATACTGAAATGAGATTTTTAAATATGGCTTCTTTGAAACATTTCCTCAAAAGACAAGAAAACTGCTAGAAGGCAATTTAGTCATTTGTGAGTTCTGAAAAAAATCAGGATTATTCTTTCTTTTACCTAGGGTTTTCATCTGAATATAAATATATGGCCTAGACTTATTATACTCCATGATAAAATCAGAAATATAGGCAAATATAAGCCTCCAATCCTAGTCCATGTTGCACTGAAATCACACAGGGGGTGGAAAGAAGAGTGGTCAAATTTCCTGAAGGGTGACTTTCTCATATAGACCTACATCACACAGGCACTTTCTTTGTGTAGCTATTCTAAATGTGCATCATCAATTTCTGTCACTTGTCCAACACCTAGTAAGTGCCTGACGATGTTCCAACATTTCTGGACTGGTTTCAGAAACAGAGTGTCTGGAAACTGTATCTACAAGTGGCTAATCTATTTTGATGTGAGCTTAATTAATGCTACATATGAAACTCCAAATGTTACAATCCAGGAGTTTAAAATTTTTAATTATTAGACTAAGTTATTCTAAGATGAAATTTTAATTTAATATTAAGCATTAAATTCCTTTACAATAAATTCATTTTTCAAGAGAAAGGGGTTTTATAAAACCACTCTGTAATGCTTGTAGCACATGGATAAGAACTACATAAAAACATCACAAATAATACATGACTTCAGCACTACAATTCAAACTGCAAACTTGCAGGGAAGGATTGGGCTACACAGTTATGACATCTGGTCATGAAATCCAAGCTGCTGTTTGATGAAGTTGGAGATTAGGGGCTGAGGCTGTTGCTCATGGGGTAAGCTGATCTGGTCACATTTAAGTCCGACAAGATGCGTCACATGGAGCGCAGGAGCTAGAAAAGCAGGTGACATCGTTAATGAACAAATGGGTTTATCTTTGTGCAGAAACCAGACAAATATCCCGATCTCCCTAGCATATGTACTTTGTATTATCTCCCATTACATAGATGAAACTTCCTGAACCCTCTAGCTTTTCATATAATTCATATTTCTGTGGACTCCATCAAACACTCCATCTAAGTAAGTTAACTGGGATAATCTTAAGCACTCTCCTTTTTAAGGCTCAGGAAAGCTTTGTGTTTAGGACAAGAATACGGAGAGATCTTTGCCATCCTAGACACGCAAAGCTCCCAGCTTTCTATCCTATTGCCAATTCTTAAAGAAGGATCTTCTTGCTTGAGGGTATTACCGGAGAACGAGCTATTACTCCTGAGATGACATTTTACTCTGTGGTGCGATGTTTGAGTTTGCCTGCTTCAGCCCCTGCTGAAGAGTAAAGTAAATAGAGAAGAGGTATGAAAGCAAACCTCAGGAAATACCAATAAATGTGATCCCTGACCCTTGTGAAATTTGAGAAGGAAAATATGAAATGAAGTGCATAAACCTAAGAGCCAACACCATGAGGGAGAAAATTTTTTTAGAATTTAGTTTCTAAAGAATAGGAATAAAAATTTTAAGATAGATATGAAACCAGGGGAGAAGTACAAACATCTTTTTCTTAAAAAAAATTACAAAACAAAAGAATCTCTCCGTTATGAAAAGTCACCATGAAGGTACATGAAGGTAGTATCTTTGGTTTTTTCCACCAAGAAGAACCAGAGAGAAAAACTGGGTCCCCTACAAATTCTTTATTGTCAATTTCACATGAAATCTTTGATTTCAAGGAACATGGTTACACAGCTGAAATCAATGTTAACTACTTTAAATAGATAGCAATGTAGTAATTTCTGTCTTCAGCTGTACCATTTTATTTTATTTATTTATTTTTTTAAAGTAAGCTCTACAACCAATGTGTGGCTTGAACTCACGACCCCAAGATCAAAAGTCACATGCTCATTGACTAAGCCAGTCAGGTGCCCCTCATCTGCAACATTTTAGATAGTTATACATTTTGGTATACATAGGATTAGATGTGCTTACATTAACAAGCTTGTAAGGCATGGAGATCAAGTTGGGTGTGGATGTAGTATTTATTTTTTTGACCTCCACACTAATTCAGACTGCTTAATAAGACATTAATTTGGGAAGGAAAAATGGACTGTAATGATATGAGATGCTATCCTTTTTGTTCGGTTCAGTTCTTGTTATATGCCGACTATTTACAGTATCATTGAGTCCTTACAGCCATACTATGAGCTAACTATTATTTTTACCCCCTTTGACAGATGATGAAATGAGGGCATAAGGAGGTAAAAAAATGGCCCAGAATGACATAGTTAGTAAATAGCCAGCCTCCTGAAGAGCTGAGAAGAGTTCTCTGCCTTCCATCTACTGCTCCCCTGAGCAGGCACATGGTGAACCATTTCCCAGACCTGCCCTGAACTCTTGGTCAACCTGATTCTCCTGTTCAGTGAAGTGAAAAGCAATGAAAATATTCAACTTGAACTGAGTCAAATATTTTATCACCTAGGACCCTGTGTATTCAAAACTCACTCACTTGTAAAGCAACTTGGCTGAACAGGTAAATAAGCAAAGGGAAGGGCTAGAAACTTCCTCAGTTCTTTGAGTTAATGATCAGCAAGTCTGTGAAGCCTGACTTGGGTTGGCAGTAGCAGGGAAAAGCTGAAAGTCCTTCTCTAATCCTTCACTTGGCAAAAGGATAAAAGGAAACTCGTGCTCTGTACTTTTCACAGAGTGGAAGCTGGCTTTACTAAATGTCTTTTCTGGTGATTTCAAGGGGAACGCCAAAGATGGAAAAGAACAGGTCATAGCAACCCCATCGGTGTTTTCTCGACCCTGGAGGACCCATTAACAAGTAGCATATAATAATCTTGTCACCAAAAATTACTATTTCCATGAGCAATTAAAAGGGACTAATTACCCAAAACAATTTGTCAAAATTAAGCCTGACAGCTTTGCTACCATAATCCTCAGATTGGGCAGGGAGAGTGGCTCCTATGGAGAGACACTTCGTGATCTAGCTGTCACCAAGGAAATTGTCAACTAACTGACCTTAGGCTGTCATGGGATGAAACACACCAACATGAACAGGGAGCTTGATGTACCTCAGCCCCACCAGGAATTCCTAGTGATTCTGCATTCTTTGGGATCATTTATTGTCCCTTTGAGCATCTGATGAAAGTTGTCACTGGAACCTCGTTTCACAGAAATACACATACACACAAAATATTCATGTATCATTTCAGGGAATTCAGGGCCCCTGAAATCCACCACGAAAACCTTAGGAATCCACAGATCTCGATGGACCCCCCATTTCAGCCCTCCCTCTCTGATTCAGATGGACTCCCAGCAAGGTATTTGCATAAACTGTAGGTAGGCAAAGACAGGAAGGCAAGGCACAAATTGCCCTGTGCACTGCAGAACCCAAATAAAGCTGGGCCTAAGAAAATGGTGAAGCAGCAAAGGTTAGCTTTGGTGTTTCCAGGTAAGCAAAGGTTAGTTGGTGTTTCCAGGCTGGCCCTTATGACTGCTCCTCTTCCACTTAGCCCCAGCCTTTTTCATGACCCCCTACACTCCCCATCTTTACTGGGTATATGTGTGGAATATAAAACATAGAAATCTCAACAACCCAGAGCCTATGCATATCCTCTGTCTTCCCTGAATCTTCAATTTCAGGCTATTGGCTGCTAGTCAAAACCAAGGGGAGAAAATTTATATTCAAAGGGGTGGATCAAAGCTAAGGAGCATAGGAATAATTTGTTCTTCTAGACTGGTATTTCTTTGAATGTGTCCCACTGGTCCCCTGGATCAGAACCAGAGCTTGTATTGTGTGTGTTTAAGATTTTGTTTATATGAGAGAGAGAGAGAGAGCAGGAGTTGGGGCAGAGGGAGAGAGAGAGGCAGAGAATCTCAAGCAGACTTCAAGCTGCTTGCAGAGCCCCATGTAGGGCTCAGTCTCACCACCCTGAGATCATGACCTGAGCCAAAACCAAGAGTCAGAGGCTTAACCAACTGAGCCACTGAGTCGTCCCCAGGGCTTGTGAATAATGCCGATTCTTAGGCTCTATCCTGGATGTGCGGAATGAGGGATGAGGGTGAGGGAGGGCAGTAAATCTACATAGAAAAGAAAACCTTACCTGTAAATTGTTTTCACATTAGTATTTGAGAACCATTGCTTTAAAAACTTTAAACTTCATCCTGAATCAAATCAAGATACAACTACATACCTGAACCCCAGTGCTTTAGGTTCCCAAAGAAATGCTGATTTTAGACAGAACCAAGATTTAGCATGAACTCCATCAAGAATTGCCCGATATTTTATAAAAGAATTATTGAAGACATTATCTATTATAATATAGGTGACAATTTCACTCAAGATTAACATTCAGATGAACATTTGGATGAAGTCTCGAATGCTTTCTTTTATTAGATAATGAATGTTATGTAACTCAAAGTGTTTCCATTTTCAACTTGGCCTCCAGGAAACTCAGAACTTAATCTAAGTATTTAGCTTTAGTACTATACTCCCAGGTGCCTCTTTCATACTGAAAACTCCCCACTTGCTCCCTTAAATATATATATATATATATATATATATATATATATATATATATATATATTCTCTTTACCTTTGCTTAAATTATATTAAACTTTCTTCCTTTATTGAAAGCTGCTGCCAATGCCCATTCAAAAAAAAGAAAAACAGAGAATACAAGTAATCTGTCAGTAGATAAATGTGTTACTCTTTTACACCTATGGAATACTGGAGAGAGTGGAGATCAGGAGACAGGAAATCTCAGTTCTCATCCATCTATCTTTCTCTGCCTAGCTGGGTTTCCTTGGAAGGTTGCCTCATTTCACCCTTTGAGAGAGGGGCAAGTTGGATCTCAGAGGTCTCTCCCCGGTCCACACTCTCAGCTTATGCACTTCCAATTATCTTGTTGGTGTGAGGGGCATGCTTTCATCTCCAGGAAGTCCAGCTGCAGCCTTTAGTCCTTGAGCATCTGCTGGATGCTGGACCCCCAACTGGAGGTGCATCAGGATTGACAGAGGACGGAACCTGACGTGCTGGGGGTGGGAGACTCCAGGAGGGCACCCAGGAAGCCTCACTGGGGTCACAGTGAGGGCCAAAAAGGTCACAAGCAATGTCAAACAGACAAAGGGTTGAGTCAATGGCCCAAAATGATCCTCTAATATGTGCGTGTATTGGTAGGGTGGAAGGGAGGAGTTGGATAGAGGGTAGGAGAGGACAACTAGAATAAATGAAATAAAACTATAGAGGCTTACCTTGATTAAAAATATATAAAAACCAACAAAGAAAAAAGAATTTTTTAAAATCTTGTTTTTGTAAAAGTAATAAATGAATTACCTACCATTTATGCCTGATTTCCCAGATGTACTAATTTTCTTTGCAAAATAATGGCGATACATCCTACTGCATAAGTGTCAAATTAATGCTTTATTTGATTCCAACTCTAACCATCTTGGTATAGGCTGAGCCCTTAGGGTTTGCTGGCTGAGGTGGAATGACTATCTGCTCACAACTTTTTTAAAATAAAGAAATCTGGGGACACCTGGGTGACTCAGTGGGTTAAGCCTCTGCCTTCTGCTCAGGTCATGATCTCAGAGTCCTGGGATTGAACCCCACATCATGCTCTCTGCTCAGCGGGGAGCCTGCTTGCCCCTCCCTCTCTGCCTGCCTCTCTGCCTACTTGCAATCTCTCTCTCTGTCAAATAAATTAAAAAATCTTAAAAAAAAAAAAAGAAATCTGCACTTTTGTTGTTGTTGCTCTTCTGAACAGACTGTGAACCTTGTGTGTCCGTGGGGAGCTGCTGGGATGACACAGCAGGGCATGGTGCAAAGAGGCCTCAAATCAGAGTTGGGCTCCAGTCCCAGCTCAACTGTGTGTTAACTGGGAGACTTGAGGGTTAGTTATTGAACTTCTGCAAGCCACAGTTTGTCTCTTGGGAGAGTGAAGAGAGTGGCATTTAGTTGCTTCTTACCCTTGTGTGATAATATTTAAAAACCCTGATTTTTTTTCTATTTTGCAGTTAAGAAATGCTCTAACTCCAGATCGAATGTAATCTTTAATCCTTGTTGTAATATCTTCTTTACCAGTGATCGCCATGCAGTTCCCAGAGCCCACTATCCTTCATTGCTGGAACCAGTAGAAGAATATAAAATTGAGTTAAAAATCAAGATTCTGCTCCCTTTCATTGAATTGTAATGAAGTAATATCATAAAGACTGACTATATCCCCAAAGTTACCAGTATCTGGTAACTTTTATTTCAAAAGAAATAACACTGGATTCTTCTTTTACCAAACACCAAAACCAAAACCAAAACCAAACCAAACCAAAACAAAACAAAAAACCACAGTGAGTGCTGCAAATAACAGAAACAAAGACAAAGAAGAGGATTTACGCAGAACTTAATCTTAGATATATATTAGGTTTCACTTACTGCCATGCAAGCAAGCGTATGTCAAAAGGTAGCACTGTCTTTTAAAAATGGGTACAAATTGAACATACTTATCACAAGTTCACAGTTCAAAAGGATTATCATCTTTAATCAGAGTGTTAGGGTTTTAATTGGATTTTGCTTGAAGGGGATATGCATATTATAGAATCATAGATGAATTCATTTATGCAGCATTGTACAGTGGGTTTATATTATTCTGAAGGTTTAGCCTTTCAGTGGGGAATAATTCTGTGAATGCCATCATTTCCCTTCACCCTAATCTTTGTTAAAGCAACACTGGATTTCCTCTGTTCTTTTTCAGGATAACAAGATCAAGATAACAGCAGTGACTTATAGATGTCCATGAGTACCTTTCAAGCAGTTTGTACACCTATCAGACATCAAAGGATCCAAGGGCTGGAGCTCCAGCAGCAGGAGGGGATGACTCTTACAGCAAAGGAAGGCTTAACTCTAAGGCTTTGCCTCTTCTGTTTGGACAGTTCAGAGATCCTCTGGGGTCCATTAGCAATTCCAAGCCATCAGTTATGGTCAGGGAATGAAGGAACCAGATGAATTTGCCATAGTCATTTTTCATGGTAAATGAGAATTAATGTCCATTCCTTCCATTCATTTGTTCATTCATGTAGCAAATACTTATTGAATGACCAGATGGCAGATATTATTCTAAATACTGGGGATATAGCCAGAAAACTACAAACAAGGTCCCATGTTCTCACGGCGCTTATATTTCTAATGGAGAGAGATGTTAAATATATACCTCTAACTCATTAATATATGTAAAATAGTATATAAGTTCATATATAGAGAAACCAGAGTATAATTTATAGTGGTAAATGTGATGCAGAGAAATGGAGTACAATGGGTGAGTGAGTTGAGTTGAGGTCATCATACAAGGAAGGCTTGCTGATGAAGTGAGATTTGTGGAGAGAGCTGATATGAATCATAAGATAAGAAGTGGTAATCCACTGGGGCACCTGGGTGGCTCAGTGGGTTAAAGCCTCTGCCTTCAGCTCAGGTCATGATCCCAGGGTCCTGGGATCAAGCCCTGCATCGGGCTCTCTGCTCAGCGGGGAGCCTGCTTCCTCCTCTCTCTCTGCCAGCCTCTCTGCCTACTTGTGATCTCTGTCTGTCAAATAAATGAATAAAATCTTTAAAAAAAAAAAAAAAAGAAGTGGTAATCCACTTGGACACAAGACCTTTTCCCCGAGGGATGAAGAAAGATCCAATTTTGCATCAATCCAAATTCTGCAAGTGACTCCTCTGAGTTAGAACAATGGCTTCTAGAAGACCCTTGTTTAAATAACAAGCTGTTTATGAGTTGAAACCATTAGCCATCACCACCTTTGTATGAAGTCAGAGTGGTTATCTGGTGGTCATCTGGTGATATCCAAAGGACAGAAAAGGCCATTAGAGAAGGTGGTCTGGACAGACAGGGTGGAGGTGGCCATTATTAACAGTAGGAACACAATGGTGGGGGGCTGGGGGAGCAGGAGAATAGGCCTGAGAGGTCAGCTACAGACTGTGGGCCCTGAGCCATTGCTACCAAGTGAAATGCATTGTCCAGTGGTACTTAACCACTGATGTCTTCTCCCTAAGTTCTTCCATGTTAAAGCAGCCTCTTGTGAAGGCTGTCTCAGTTCCCCACAGCAAGCTTTTTGAGCTCACACAGAGTTTTTCCAAGCTTCACTGCTGTGGGGGAAGGATGTTAAAAAGTGGTGATTAAAGATGGGGACATGGTGGCATTGTATGCATGGAGATTTGACCTGCTGGTCAATCTGCCGGGGGCACTGTAACAGGAATTCACCTTGAAAACAGTGGCGTCTGAGGGAGATAAGAGTCCCCATCACCACAGAGAAATTCCGACAGAAATACCCCCGAGAACTACAGGATGAGAGCTACAGATTCAACTTGTGGTGTGAATGTTGGCAGTCCAGAAGAGGTCGGCTTGGGGCGAGAGCTGCAGCAGAGGCTAGGAAGCTAGGTGCTGTAAGGCTGGGATCAGCTACCTATGGGTCCAGAGCCGCAGGGGAAGGGAAGGTCTGCAGGGCTTCCAGAGCTACAGGAAGCAGGAAAGAAGAGTCTAGGAGAGCTCCGGCAGGGGGCGGGGAGAGCAAGGTCACAAGGAATCGCAGCAAGGACAGAAAGTTCCCTCATAAGCCCTCTCTGGGGTTTTGGCAACACCCTTAAAGAGAGATGAATCAGGGTCCAGCATTCACAAGCCTAGATTCTTCCTGGCTGCCAATCAGTGCCCCTTAGGAAAGAACTGATGGTCATCACCAAACTTAAAACCAGGGCAGCACTGTTTAGAAGGAGGCAGTTTTTGTCTAACTAAACTGGTTATCGATTCTCCACTTGCATATTATGGGGAGCCGTGATTCAAGTGACCACTTGTTATTTCTATAATAAAGAAATGCGAGGAGCCGTTTCCTAGGGCAGACATGTCTAAATCCAGGTGTTCCTACAGATGGTGTGCTGATTGGACCGTTGCTCAGGGCAAGGTCAAGCCGCCACCACCTGCAGCTCTCACTCCCACTAACTTGTGGGGGGAAAAGGGTGTTAATGATGACCTTCTAAAGAGGATAAGGATGCATTTGAATTCTTCACCCATATATTACAGGGATCTGCATGTTATGTGTATTCTGAGAGACATGGTGGTCCTACGAGTAATCTCTTTGTATGAGCAGTAACTTCTTTCTTAAAATGTATTTTTAGAAATGTTACTGCGTATATTTGTTTGTAGTTTTATATATTATAATTGATCAACTCTAAGGACAAATATTGGAATTAAAATTCTACCTGTGATTAAAAGACACATTAACATGTTATAATTCTTGACGTCTTCTTTGGAGGCTTCTTCTCTGGGAGATGGGGCACTAGACTCTCCAGATGTACTGCCAGTTCCACTGGTCGTTCCTCCTTGGTCTTCGCTGGATCTCCCTTACCTCGCCTAACATTTCACATCTAATCGAAGACCTTTTCTCCTCTGTTTCTAGATGCATTTGCTTTGTTATCTCATCTGCTGTGTGGCTTTAAATGCCAAATTTATGCTGTAAACTTACATTTTACTTCTCCAGCCCAAACTTCTCATCTAAACTCCAGATTCACAAATCCACCTGCTTACTTAGCCTCCGTTTGATGTCTATTACTTCTAATTTTCTCCAGTCCAGTCATGTTAACTTCATCCTTCCAGTTGTTCAGGACCCAAACTTAGAAGTTGTTCTCAACTTTTGTCTTTCTCTCAAAATCCATATCAAATTGCCAAAAATCTTGTTGCATCTGTCTTCAAAATGTACCTTGAATCTGACTACTTCTCACTACCTCCACTACTACCATCCTGGTCCATCATCTCCCCCTGGACCACCATACTACCCTCTTACTCCCCTCCCTGCCTCTGACTGTGGTGCCCCGCCCTAGTAGGCTCTCCCCAACTCAGCAGCCAGTGGGCACCTGTTAAAATGCAAGTCAGATGTGGTCACTTCTTTATTCGGAGCCTTAGAGTGGCTTCCCATTTCCCTCAGAGTGAAATTCACGTTCTCACTGTGACCACACAGTCTGCACACCCCCACCTCCTCCCACTCGGCACTGCTCTCCCTCCTCTAGTCACACTGGTCTCCTTGTTCCTACAACACACTTTGCATGCTCCTGCCCGGGAACCTTTGATTTGCATGTCCCAGGCTCTTCCCTACATATCCATGTGCCATTTTCCTGAATAGTACCTTCTCCATGCACTCTTCCCTGACCATGTGATTTAAAATTGTGGTTTCCCATCCAACTCTGTTTTGTCTCTGTTCCGTTCCCCTATCCAAATTTTTGCCATAGCACTCTTCAGCATCTAACATATTACTGTTGTTATATATCACTCTTTGCTGTTGTTTGTCTCCCTCACTAGACACCACGGGGCAGGGACTATCTGTGTTGTCCTCTGCTAAATCCCCAGTACCTGGGCACTCTGGCCACTAGGCTGATGGACAGAAGAAAGTCTTTCTTAGGGTTCCTGGGTAACTCAGTTGGTTGAGTGTCTGACTCTTGGCATTGGCTCAGGTCATGATCTCAGGATCCAGGGATCCAGCCCAGAGTTGGGCTCCACGCTCAGCTAGGAGTCTGCTTAGGGATTCTCTCTCTCTCCCTCTGCCCCTCCACCCTCCCATGGGTGTGCTCTCTCTCACTCTCTAAAATAAATAAGTAATTTTTTTAATAAAAAAGAAAGTCCTTTCTTTAAGAAGGTAATAATTGAGATAAATCTTACCAACCAAAGATTTGACTTGAAAACTAGGTTTCTTAGTATTGTATCATGTACTCAGTAAGCACACCATAAAACACATTTGAGATGATGAGATATTATATGTCCTATTTTTTTTTAATTTGGAAAAAAAAAGACAATTGTCCGAAATGCAAAACCATCATTCTGAAAAAAATTGCTCCAACATTTTCTTGGATATCACTGTTAATATTTGGAGACTGCTTTCACTAAAAACAGTATTTTAGATGATGTTTTTCTGCTTTAGGTCTGAGGCTTTCTTAATCAATGTAATGAAGAATATTTTATTTAAAAAATAATATTTTATTCACTTTATAGCTTCTTTATAGCTTTATTCTCTGCCATCAATAAAATTTACAATTTTTAAAACCTAGAGGATAACTATGAAATTATTGAAAATCATAAAGAATAGTTATTTGATGAGTGCTCATGAAAATTGTATTTTATGTCATCAGGTTTTTTTTGGTGGTAGCCAAAGGTTGGTGCTTCTATTGGAATAATTTCACCAAAAATTAAAATGCATGACACACTCATGTTTGGTTTTTTGTTATCGTTCTGCACCAAGAGGCACCAGAGCTTCCTGGAGAAATGGCTCATTCCAGACTTGAGGCAAGGAAAGTGCAAGTCGTGCCTCAGAATCCTGTTATGTTTGAAAGCAAGAAAATTCTCAAGATCTAAGAGGATTATGCCAAAAGGACAAAAGAGTATGCTAGAAGGGGTTCTTCCTGGTCAAATTTGGGAGAGTTTGTGTATCAAAAACAATGACAGAAACCATTTACAACATATTGATTCGAACTAGATCCACAAAGCAGTAATAACTACTCCCCAACCCCCCACTGCCAGACAGAAAGAGAAAAGAGTATGAGAGAAAAACTTAAAGCAGAACGTCAGCTATTAAATGTAGGGGGAATGATTGCATTAAAGATCATCATTTTGCAGCCCATGCTAAAATCATTGGTAAAAGATGATTGCGTTACAAGGTGTTCATGCAGTTGCTAAATTGTCACTGCAGAGATTACTTGTTCCAAACAAAGAGAAAGGTTTAACTTTTCAGTGCAAAGCAATGGCAGTTACCCCCGTGAGCCAAGTTATCCAATTTGAAATTACTAATAGTAGGACATCTTCACATTACATCTCCCTGAGGAAGCGCAACTGGAAGTTTACATTGCCGTAAAGTATTCTTGCCATAACGCTGAATCTAGTGAGGCCACGAGACGTCACTTCCACTTACAAGAAATGTGCAGTAAGATGAACAAGTGAAACTCTGATGAAACACATAGACAAATCTAGAACATGGTCTATTCAACAAGTTAACAGTCTTGACTCTTTGAGAAAATTCATTGTCATAGGAAGAAAAGGAAGATTGGGGGAATATTCTAGACATAAAAAATACAGAGGTATAGTAACCAAGTAATATATGAAATTATCTTGATGTTGAGTAAGAAAAAAATCGATAAAAGATGTTTTAGGAAAACTAGGGAAATTTAAATATGTATGGATAGTAAGTGATGTTATGAAGCTCTTTTTACTTCCCTTAGTTTTGTTTTTTTTTGTTTTTTGGGTTTTTTTGTTTGTTTGTTTGTTTGATAATGGGATTTTGGTTATTAGGAGAATATCTTTATTCTTAGGAAATGATGCTGAGGCACAAGAGCTAAGTGGCATAATGTTTGCAATTCATTTACAAATGAATCAGGAGAAAAGCAAACAGGTGTATGTGTACTTATATTTACACACACCTATTTACATACATATACATCTATAAATATTTAGAGAACATTCATAAATATGGCAAAATATTAAAAATTATTTAATCTTGGTGAAGTGTACATAGATTTTATTATTTTTAAAATTTTTTCTGAATTATGAAAAGTTTTCAAAATAAAAATTTGGAAAAAACAAAACTACATGTAAATTAATTTTGAAAACATACAACTCCTACTGATGTTTTGTCTTTTGATGAACTATTTTACGAATATCTCAATTGTATCATGTCCTGATACATTTAATTGCAACAGAAAATAGCAGCCAATACCAGGATCAAGAAAGTGGAATTTGCTGTCAGGTCCTGACTATATAACCTTCATGACTTTGGGCAATTCACTTTTGACCCTTGAGACTTGGTTTCCTCATCTGCATAATTAGAATAATGTCCTGCTTCCCATAAGATATTATGATGATATTATAAACAATTACAAGGCATGGTTCAACCCCAAGTAATATATAGTTGGATCCCTTTTTCTTCTCCTGTGAAGTGAAAATAACTTCATGAAAAAGGAGAACTGGACCAGAGGCTTTCATGAATAGCTTACCTTTTAGACCACAAAATCTACACAGAGCAATAAACATTGCTGATTCCATTTCAGTATTTCTGACTCTGGCTTTATATGCTGCCTTCAAGCAATGTAACTTTTCTTCTCTGGAAAAGGACTCCAGTGCTCCACCTGGTTGACCCCAGACTGAAAGAGAGTGGAGAACTCTTAGCAACCTGATGTCCTACCAACGTGGCAGTAGTATCACTAAGCAGCTTGCTGGGGACCCAAGTGCTCAATGGCTAACTCTAATGCTTGGGTCTGCACTCCTGGTAGGACACATCCAGCCATCTGAATTTCCCCTTCAAGGCACCTGAAGCACGGCCATGCCTGGCTTAAGAGTCCCTTGTAGTGGGACGCCTGTGTGGCTCAGTGGGTTAAAGCCTCTGCCTTCGGCTCAGGTCATGATCTCAGGGTCCTAGGATCGAGCCCCGAATCGGGCTCTCTGCTCAGTGGGGAGCCTGCTTCCTCCTCTCTCTCTGCCTACTTGTGATCTCTATCAAATAAATAAATAGAATCTTAAAAAAAAAGAGTCCCTCGTAGAGAGGAGTCACCATAGTGTTGAACACTCCAGTTCTGGGAAAAGTAATCCTTGAGAGGCCACAGCAGCTAGCACTGTACTGGGACAGCAAGACCTGGAGGGCTGCCGGGAGATCTGCCCTTTGAGGAAAATCTCAGGTTGCTTCTGTGACTGGGGGATGGCTCAGGGACGGTGCTGGTGGAGAAGAAGTGGCTTCAAACCTCTAGAAGCTATTAAGGATGAAGATGGTGGTTGAGACGTTGCAGTTCTCCATCCCCACGAGGACAGTGCTAGTCACATTCAAGCAATCAACTTGCCTCCCTTCTTCCCTGCCGCACATGTCTTGGGCTGCATGCCACCCTTTTGTGATTGCTTTTTTCCTTCTAGTCAGCTCTCAGGGTTCATTTATCACCTGTGTCAGCTAGTGAAGCCAGAAGGAAGGAAGCTTCTTCCTTCTGGAGAAGCCTGATGCTATTTTGCCTCCCCCACTGTGCCCGCGCAGCTCCCTCTTGAGTGGAGGGTTGAAGCAGGAAGGCTGATACACTGTCACCAACCATTATTTGCACAGTCCCCATTTTGGCTCCCTTTCCACTCTTTTTCTCCCTTTTCTCTTACACGCTCCTTCCACCCTGGCTGTCTGCTTCTCCTTGTTCCCTCCTCCTCACTGCTGCCTGCCAACCCCTCTAACACAGTGTCATCTAAGTCAGTTCAAACTCCCATGTCCCAGAAGCTGAGCAGGTAACATCAATGAGGTCTGCCTGGTCTGAAGGAAAGAACAGCCTGGCCTTACCTTCAGCAAACTTAGCCTGGATGATAGCTGGGGCTGGCCAGGGCTGCCATGCTTATATTATTTTATATTTTTTATGTTATGTTATCTCAAGAAGCCAAAAATCTGGACTTTCTTGCAAAACCTCCAGAAATTTTCAACGTTGGCAAACTAATTCACATTTTAAAAAATACTGTGCAGGCCAAAGAAAACATTGACTCCAACAGGCCGCCATTTGCAAGCTGTGGCTAAAACCTATCGATGACCCTCCCAGTGAAGGGGCCTGTGGCCTATGACAGAGTCTCAACCTTATCAGACGCAACATGCCTCCTATTCTATAACACATATGTACGGACACCCCTTTTACTAACCTAAAGTAACATTTGAAGATAATATAACCTGTTTCCATACATAATTTTTAAAAAATTCAATATAATGCCCTAAGTCTGATCCAAGGGAAAAGAAAAGAAACATAATTTAAGATGAGATAATACCAAATTTGATGAACATACATGAATGCAACAACGCTACACGATTTCTAGAAGGCCATTCAAGGAATGGTAACAATCCTGCTTAGGTTCTTTCTTGTACAATGAGCAGGGTCTGCCCTTGAGGGTGTTTTCTCCTGGCCCCTCCCCACCCCTTGTAGCAAGAGCTACTACTTGGCAAATCACCTGATTTCAGGACCCCTCATGGTTGAGAGATAAAAATGCCATTCTGAGACCACCCATCCCTTTAGACCTCCTCCCCAAATATTTCTCCCTATTTCCTGGTCCCCACTCTTCCCTGGGTATTGTTGAATGTACCTCAAAATGGCAGAAACATAGAATCGGCATTTCCTCTTTTCCCAGAGTCACCAATTTAAATTAAAGGCATAAACAGAGATAAGATTTGGCTAACATTGCTAATTGTATTTTAGTATTTGATTTGTTCTTGGAGGATTAAACTCACTCTCAATATAAATTCATTATGGATGTTTGTGTGCTGCTTATTATGTCCTTATATTCTTACACTCTAGTAAGTCAAAAAGGCTGTTTCAGTTCCTTTTGTAAATCCCTAACTATTTAATTTTCTAAAGCAGAGTTTTTAATGTAAAATATGGCTTTGAATAACAAAGAGTTGCTGACAATTTTCTATTGCTTTCCCAGTTTAGAACCTCTTGTCACCTTCGTAAAAATCCTAGGTATATATCACGTGTCTGATAAGGACTGTAAAGGGGGGAGGGGAGTCCCTTGCTAGAGCTGGGGAGCTCCTAGGGCAGTTCCTTGTCAAGTTTAGTACTTCAGGTGGTGATGTCGTCCAAGATTACCTATTTGAGCCAGGGCTCAAGGAAGGAGTCTGCAGCGGCATCTGTTATTACCCCAGACCCCAGGGCAGTATTGCAATGTGGGATTAAAAGAGTGGTTACAGAAAATGTCACTTAGAGTTTACTTTTGACATGTAGTATGTAATCCATTCTGCCAACATTAATTAATGCTGGTTGCTAATGATTCTCCCTATTTTCATCTTTTAAATTATTTTCTTTTGCAAATGCAATTAAATAAGAACATTCAGAACAGGCATTTACATTTGCTGTCTTTCCAGATTCACATTTACAACGTGATCAGGTTTAGATTTCAAGACAAACATGACTCTTGGACATGCAAATTAGTAGTGGCCTTCAGGCTCAAATTTGAGTAAATTAGGTCAGGAATAAAGTAAATGAGCCTGCCAGCAAGTAGCTTTCATAAAGTGATGGGACTACTTGATATTTAATCTTCTCTGCAACTCCTTGATTACTATAATTTCTTTGCATCTCTATCCTTTCTCCCTTCTGATTCTTGTCACATCGATCCTCCCCCACTCCAACCCCATGTAGATTAGGCCTCGTGGCTGACCTTTCATTGCTGCAAAGCCTGGCTTGCTCAGGGAACTCAGGAACTCAAGTCTCAGGGATCCGAGAAACCATTCACTGCCAACTCCCATTCTCCCTGCCTACAATGCTGTCTTGTCCTCCCCCACACTCTTTCATCAAACCACCTCCAACTCATTTTTCAGGTATGCACATAAGTCAGTTCTTTCAAAACTGAATCACGGAGGGGGAAAAAATAAAAAGCAATATGGATAAGTTACATTAAATCTCCCCAGCCCAGCTTTTGATCTAGATTTTGACCCATTCTGGTTTCTGTTTACAGCCTGGATAAGGGGACATATATTGATAGTACCCTAGACTCTCTGTGCCTTAACATTTATTATACTTTGTAATTACTCACTGTTTGTCTATTGCTGGGATAACATACGAGCTCTATAAAGGTAAGAGCAATGTCTGTTTACTCTTGTCTTGCAAACCTAGCATTATGCCTATTACATTATAGCTACTCAATAAAAATTTGTTGAATGAGTGAATGCTTCCATAGAGATGCCATAGGGCAGAGATCTTTAAACTATAATCCATGAGCTAAATTCAGTCTGTCTTTATAAATAAAGTTTTATTGCAACATAGCCACATTCATTCATTTGTATATTATCTCTGGATGCTTACACACTACAACAGTAGAGTTGAGAAGTTCCAACAGAAATCATACGATCTGCAAAGCCTAAAATATTTACTGTTTGACCCTTTACAGAAGAAGTTTATCAACCCCTGACGCAGAGAATAGCCATATCCTTCTGGGTTTTTATAAATTCCAATATTGATCAACATGAGATTGATTAAGAAGGTCCAGGGAAAGACCCATGATGAAAGAGACTTGGTGGGTCAGACACTTTTAAAATAAGTAAAAAATAAGTCAAATATGAGGCTCCTTGAATTATTCACCTGTCCCAAGAACAGGAAAGTGATTGAGAAGAAATTTGAAAATGTGGGCATCAAAAGTGATATTATTCGCCTACCATCCTAAGATTTAGATATTTTAGAACATTAAAATATCTTGGTTAAAATCTCTCAGAGGTCAAAGTACCATTTAATCAGGTATTATATCCTCGATTTGTTGGCTCATCTAAGGAGTGGGAACATGAACAAAGGAATGAGTTTTACCTCCTTCGTCTCTGAATGCAATGCTGCTTAAAACAAAACAAACATTCTCATCCTATCAATAAGCTAAGGTCCTAACGAGGACAAAACTTCAAAATGAATGTCTCCACAGCAGCACAGTGGTTTCATTTCCCACCATTCATAGACTTTCATTGAGATACTGGGGCAGCCTGGATACATTGCGTTGCCACAAAATGAGAGAACTAGGATCCATGACTGAGCTGGATGGTCAGCAGAGTGCCTTGCACATGCTGGACCCTTGTTCATATCACGTGGCAGACACAGCATCAAGGGTGGTGCACTGCATGACATGGGCAATGAAGACAGATCCTTAGAACCCACAACCCCAAATTATAAGCAATCTTAATAACAATTTTATGCATTTCATCCCCAAATGCACTGTTATCTACCACCTATTATTTGGGGGTAACACGGGTGGAACAACAATCCAGAAGGATGCCTGATTTAACAATGATGGCCAACATTCTCTCTCTCTTTCTGGATGGGCATCCACAGATGTTCTTTATGCCACCTGTAAGGGCCATGGCTGGACTTGACCCTATACAAAGTCAAGTGGTAGAAAGGGCATAATCCTTGTGAACATGTCTGTTTCTAGTGAAGCATCACTCTACAACCAGTGGTTCTGGCAATTGGAAAAGTCACTTCTCTAATTCTTTGTCCAAGGTTTCCAAGGTCACACTTATTCCAGAACTGTGTTATTCTGAAAGCAAAGTCACAGCCCTTTTGACAATGCCCATGCAGTCCTGTCACACTGTCAACCAAACCTTCTTAGCTACAATGTCCTGTCTTTATTTGCATCTGGTGACATGGCAAAATCACCTCCTTCCAACGCCTGATCCTGGAGAAAAGATTGAAAAAGAAAGGAAGTTTCCTCAGAACTTGGCGTCAACCCAGTGTGGAAGCAGAGGCACAGCACCTGACCAGAGGAAAAAGGTAGTGGGGAGGGGGCCCTGGCCAAACATTAGGAAATATCACCTGGCCCTTCTCTAAAAACCCAGCCTGATCTCTTCTGGTGCATTGATGAGGAAAATAGCCCCAAGTAATAGGATGTAGTCGCCGACATGAGCTAAAACAGAGCTTTCCTAAGGGCTCCGAAGTCTGCTTCCTTAGCTGACAAATGAGGCAAATCTTAGTGATTAATTTTTCCCTCCAAGCACTTATTTCTGTCCCTTATAAAATTCCTCAGCCTCAAAATTTACTCATACTCAAAACTTACACTAACCCTCATAACAAATTTGTCAACAATTCTTCCATTCTGCCCCTTAAGAATACCTAAGTCCATCTGGGCAATAGGCAGTGTGATCTCTCATGCCAGATTTCCACAGAGGAAAAAAGAGGAAGATAAAAAGGAAATATTTCTTTAGATTTCTTTAATTTTTTTTTTAAGTTTAAATTTCTTTAAATTTCCTCAAGCCCAGCCTCCTGACACTTTCTAGCCCATCTGGGTATCTGATGGGCTCTGAGTATGTTGCTCTATTTTGGCAGCTACCCTGTAGGGAAAAATCACTTGGATTTAATAATAGAAATCAACCCATCTCACCTATTCTCCCTGATGTACCAATTCTGATAACGGTAACATCACAGCACCAGACATGGTGCAGTAATTTGATGAGTTTGTGAAGCGTAGGCATAATGGAAATGGAGGGAATGCCAGTGCCATGCTGTTGAGAGAAAAGAGAAAGTCATTATACATCTTGCAAACTGGTACATGCACAGGACATATTTTCTTCCTTCATTACAAGTTAACAGCCCTCAGATTAATTTACATAATCATTATGACTTTGCCAAAGCTGATGAAAACGTAAGTCAGCTCTAACTGACGCCTACCTGACATGCTGATAGATGTGTCCATCTGCGAGGATCAGACAGAGACATCTCCCTGCCAGTTACACTGAGTTCAGCCCTCATTGTCAAGAGCAGAAGGTAGGGATGGCATGGTGTACGGGTGTGTCTGGGCATGGCCATTTCTCATCGCCCCACAGGGCTCTTTTCAGTGAGCCTTTGAAAAAGGGCTTTTTGCAAGATTGACTTGATTCTGAGGAAATATAAATTTGGCTGCCTTGTAATTAGTCCTCTTCCACTGTACTAAATGAAAGAGTAAATCCATTTCATTGCACTCATGGTGGCCTTGTTCATTCTCTGCTAATTCAGGGAGAACTCTGAAAGGTATGAGGGTAAAGGTATGGGTTACATTCACATCTCACCATTCAGAGCATAGCTGAGGTTGTGTTGCTATACTCAGAACCATAACCCTATTTTCCTCAGCATTTGCTACAATAAAATCATTATCACCAGAATAGGTTAGAAGATTTAGTAACTCCTGGTAGTTATAATATGTTCTAATAACTCTCCAGAAAGACCCTCTATGCTGGAATTTGTAGTAACTGGAACTGAGTTTTGAATCAGTGGCTATTTCATTCTTACATAATATTTGAGGGTCAAATGTGTTCTTCAACATGTTCCCCTCTTGGGTACAAAGACTTTGCATTGGGCAAGCACTAGGGGCATCTTGGCAATTAAGTGATACCTGCTACTAATTCTCACACGAAATTTGGAAACCCACTGTAACCATAACCATAATGTGCTCAGCTGAGTTCTCTCCCTTTCACCAACAAGAATATTAAACTAGAGAAAGTTTGAACCTCTGGCTTCCCCATTTTGGGTTCCCACTGAACATGTCCTGACTTCCAAAGGCACTGTAAGCCTCCTGGAGACATGAATCAAAGCTGTATTAATTTGTAGGTCCAAGATTAACAAGTCTGGGCTTTGGCACTGGCTCTACCATTAATGAGTAGACTCTCTAAATCTCATTTTCCTCAACTATAAATTAAGAGAATGAACTATTATTTGATCTATTGGGTTCCTTCTAAATCAGATATTTGATAGGTTTATGATTATCACTTATTATGCAACATGATGATAAAATGACAAATGGGTTTATATATTCCTGCTAAAGTCTGTCTCTCTCTCCCTCTCTCTTTCTCTCTCTCTCTGTCACACACGAGCACATGCACACACACACACACACACACACCCCTTCAGCGGCTGCTGGAGAGAAAGAATTTTTAAAGAAGGAGTCCCAATTGGAAATCTCTGTCAGCCTAGTGAGGACTGCTCTTAATTGGCTGACCTCTGGACATGATATATATTTCAGGTCTTTTTCCCAGACAGGACAGCAGGATCCGTCTAGTGCTGTTTTTATTTCTGACTCTGAAGTTTTACTGCTTGTTTATGATAGTTTCATATTTATAAAAACATTACCTTTTTTGCAGTCACCATTTACTGTGCAAAAAAGGACAAATGGTTGTAGTCTAAAAGTCAAATGAAGATTAGTAAAACAAAATTTGCCAAAATTGGAGAATACTCAGCTTCCTTCTAATGTAGACATTCTACAATTGTTGAATGAACAATTGAATGAATGGGTTCCCCATTTGAGCCTCACAAGCAGGTATGAGGCCTTCTCGGTCCAAATCAATTTAGCTGCCCAGCAGGCCTTCATCATCTTCCCTTCTAGGTACTATCTGTTGATTGACGGACGAGGGCTGTCCTCTGGGGTGGGAGCTGCAGGTAATTCAGCTCCGTAGAAGTGTCACACATGTGCAGTGGACTCCTGCCCTGTCCTCTAGCATGCCTGGCTGGGCCTCTTAGGAGGGCTGCAGTGTTCAGACACATGAGAGACAGAGAGTGATTGTTTCGGAATACGGACCTGTGGCAGAGAGACAAAAAGACCATCTGGGTGCTCACGTGTAGACACTCTCCTTGTGAGGATGCTCCCCGGAGTCCAAGAGGGAAATGGTCTATGTGTTCCCTAAAATGGTAAATCAGTCCACTTTCATTTTGTCTTAGGACACCATGTGTGTCCAGAGCTGTTAACATAGTGCAGATCCAGGGAGCAGGTCACAAGAGCTTGTGGAAATGCATTAGCAGCTTTTCAGCAAGCTGATTATAGTGTTAAACAGCATGTTTTGACAATCCAGAAAATTGGTCCCTGTGTACGAAAAGCTCAACATTCCCAAAGCTGGATAAGGGGTAGAGGAGAGAAAATTGCTGGAGGCCTAATCAGTTCTAAACTAAAGAGAGGAGGTGTGCTTTGAGGGTCACCCCCCCCCACTTGAATAGCTAAGTGGTAGCTAATAAACTAAATAAAGTGACACTGAATGCCATGTTCTACCCCTAGAATTTTCTCCAACCATGAGTGCCACACCTGGGCACTTAGTTTAATGCAAAGCAGGTGAGGAGAAAGAACTCCTGTATGTAGAATTTCCCACCTTTTTCTCTTAGCTTGTAGTGACCGCCTAAAGGGCAACCATTGAGTACTTAGACCAATGGAGGACACAGGATGACTTTTGTGCATGCAATATCCGTCCATCCTTTACGTCCTTTCTACTTTCCTCCACCAGCTACTTGCACATGAACACTGCAAACTCTTTCACTGTGTTGGGGATCCCCCCAATGCAGATTCTTTTATTTTATTTTTTATTTATTATTTTTTTTATAATTTTTTTAAAAGATTTTATTTATTTATTTGAAGAGAGAGACCACAAGTAGGCAGAGAGGCAGGCAGAGAGAGAGAGAGAGAGAGAGAGAGAAGCAGGCTCCCTGCTGAGCAGAGAGCCCAATGTGGGACTCGATCCCAGGACCCCGAGATCATGACCTGAGCCGAAGGCAGCGGCTTAACCCACTGAGCCATCCAGGCGCCCCCCCAATGCAGATTCTTAATAAATGTAAACAAAACCTACCTTATAACCAAGATAAGAACCAAGGGTTCTTATCAACTTTAATGTTTTAATTTTATTTTTTCAATAATTTACTTAAGGGTATGTATAGACGCTATGGGTTATGTTCATGAGTTAGCTAATTTACATCATTGCCCTGTAAATAAGGCAACCAGATGCCAAGCTTTATGTACTTAATTAGTAAAGGAAAAGATAATCACAAAATCAAAGTAGGTGTTGATTTAGTTCAAGTAGGTGTTTCCCGGTGTTGCTGTTTATAGTGAACATCAACCAGCCTCTTAAGTTGATACAGACAGCTCATTTGAGTGCCTTAGCAGGCCATATGCTTATCACGGCCATGGAATATAAGTAACAGGAGGAAAAAAAGAACTGTGAGTTTTAGATATGTCTTCTCATTCCATATTCCCAAACAGTAGTTTTCATTGTAAAATATGCTACGTTAACTTAAAGCTTTAAAGAAATCACACCAAGACTTTCCAACTTCTCCTTCAGAAGAAATTTTCATGGAATAAGCCTTATCGTGTAGACTGGAAATCTCGTCACGCTATTTCATCAATTCTAGTGATTTCTTTTTGTTTTTGTTTTGTTCCCATTTTAACATCTCTGACATTTTCACAGGTGTTGCAGTCAAGGGTGTCCAATAGAATAAAACATGGTGATAAAACTGTTTGGGAGTTTTATCAGCTTGTGCAAAAGCCTATCAGAGGTGCACCAGCCTTGGGGATGGTGAGCTGGAGACCAGAGAGAGGATAGCAGCCGCCTAACAGCATGGGCAGCCTGGTGAACACCAGCAGTGACGTCAGAGACCCAAGGACATATAGCTCATAGAAGAGCATCAGAAACAAAGCCATTTGGAAATCTAAGCTAAGCAGTGGGGTGCACAGAGTCTGAAGAAGGTCCAAGTCGGAGAGATAAGGCACCAAACGTAGTGTTTAAGGGCCTGCCCCACCCTATTGCTGATTAAGTGACTTGCTTAGTGTTACACACATGGTCTCTACGTGCCTCAGATCATTGTCTCCAAGATAGAAAAAATGCAGAACCATCCTTCGGAGGGCTTGGTAAGGACAAAATGAGATCAGATATGGCAGAGGACTTTGCACAAAGCCAGGTGACTTCTGAGTGTTCAACAAATGGCAACTACTATTTTTCCCATCATGTAGCAATTCCCTGGCCTTGCTTTTGAACCTGCTTATTGTTTCTGTATTTGCTGAACTTAGTACAAAAGAAGCTGTTCAAATCCAGTAAGGAAAGGCAGTTGGTGGTGCCTAAATGATGTGGGCAGCATTAGGCAGAAGATCAGAAGGATTGCTGGTGAGCTTCCTCCCAGCGATGAAGAATACATGTCCAAGAAAGTACCCAACACTGAAGTTACAGACTAGGTGCTCTCATTCACAAATGATTTACTAGGACTATTGGGTGGTCTGAATGTGTGATGCATTCTGTTTCCATTTAACAATAATTCCTGTTCCACACTCATTTTCAACTATAGGTTGTAATTATCCTTTTATCCAGGGTCTCTGCTTCTCTTCCACCCTCATTATTGTCTTTTCTGTGCCCTCTTTTGGGTTTCTCTGATGGGCCTAAGGGTGGTAATGAACTGCAATGCAAGTTAGTCATAAAAGCTGGGTAGCAAAGAGGGTAAGACTATGGTCTAAGGTGAGTTCTTAAGTTATTATTGATAATTAATGACATTTTTCCCTCTGTTGGTATGGGTAGTTAGGACTTGGCTCAACATCTAAGTACAAAGAGTTCATTTTTGTTGTTGTTTTCTTTTCACAAAATACAGTAGTTTGAAAATAACTTCACTGTGTAGTGCCAGCAAATGTAAATTACAACTATTCAGATTGACCATAAAACCAAAACAGATGTTAGAATAGCTTGTGGTTTGAATTCTTCTTTGAACTATAGATACTGCTGTAATCAACAGGAATTCGTGACTGTTGCTGGAGACACAAAGATAATATGTATAGACAGAATCATTTTCATTCTTGAGGACTTACTCCTAACTCAGACTTACTAAGTATCACCTCTAGACACAATTTTCAGTCTGGCTGCTTTAATGAGAAGTAAGATATGGTAGAAGACCACCAACGTTGACCTCAAGTGGTACTCTCTACGATTTATATCCCACACAAAATTATCATTTCTCCTGGTTTTATCAAAGAAGATAGAAATGTATTGGGAAGAAATTCTTCTGAAGAATTATAAAAATATATTATAGACTTTAAAGTAATGACTGCCAGAATGAACTCACTTTTGAATATATCCCATGTCTTAAAGGACTTAACTTTGCCATGTTGTCGAAGTTGCATTAATCTGGTCTGATTTCTAGTCCATTTGATAAAGACTGATTAGCTGAGCACCACAACTATTTCCCTTCTTTCCAGGCACACAACTCGATTCAACTTCCCAGCCTCCTTTCCAGCTGGAGGAAGCTATATGCTTGAAGTTTCAGCAACTAGAATGTGAACAATTTTTTGATGGGTGCCACTTCCAGTCCCAGCCCATGGAAATCTCCCACTGATGCTGGATGGATGTTGACACCCAGAGAAACATCATAAGCTACTCCTTGAAGGTGACAGAACAACAAGATAGATGAAAGGAGCCTGGGTCCCTGAATCACCAGTTGGAGGAAAGCCACCAGGAACATTCACTTTGTAGTCAATGTGAGTAAGAAATAAACTCACATTGTGTTAAGCAACTAATATTTTTCAGCACCAGCTAGCAAACCCTTTTAAAAATCTAGTAAGCAAGGAAATGAAGGAAATAAGAAGGATTATCAGAATCTTTAAGGCTTAAATTTTACACACCCAAAGTTCTCCTTTTCCTTTGTAGATAGTACTACGAATAATGGTTATCAACTCTATGAAGACAAGGCTGAGTTTTCAGGTACTGATGGATGTTTTTTGCTCTCTTCTTAGCTAGAATTGCTGCCCTGGGATTTGAGGAAGTCAAGAAATTGAACCTAGCATGTTCTCACTCAAAGATAAAAGTGTGGCTGGAAGAAGACAAGTTTCAAGAAAATCTTCAAGGTGTATAAAACAGACTTTGCCAGCTGCCTCTAAAGAATCCTGCTATAGGTTAAACAGCGAGTTCTGATCATGTGGAACTACATTATCTGCTCCTTAATCCATGCACCACACAAAGACACAGACACACATATACAGAATTTTGCCTTCTATCCATCAAAATGGCCTAATCAATAAGAGTTGCTCTCTGGTGGAAACACATAGGTTCTAAACCAGAGCATGTATTTATTTATTTATCCAAAAGAGAATCTGCAGAAGAGGTCCATAACCAAATAGATGTGAGTTTATAAGGTTGGATAGTGGTTATGACAGATAGTGTGAGAATAAGTGCAAATGAAAATCTATTGGGTAGAAAAGTAAAGGCCTGATTCCTGGGATTGTAACAAGGATCAGAAAACTGTGTGTGTGTGTGTGTGTGTGTAAGAGAGAGAGACAGACAGACAGACAGGTATGAGTGAGAGACAGAGAGAGCTGTAGTGTCATAATTTTCATGTCTAAGACAAAGCTTTCTATCCCAATGATTTCCCGGAAACTAACCTTCAGAATACCAAAGTGTAGTATTTTTTTCTTTCAAATAGAGAAAGCGCCATTACTTTTTTCTTCAGAGAAACTTAAGGTTTAATCCCACCTTAACCAGCTGTGTTATGCCTATTACAGATGCCCTTGGAGACATGGGAAGCAATTTAGCACCAATGATTAATGAACATTGCAGATTTATTTCTTTTTCTACCTTCCCTCCCTTCTTCTTCCTTCATCTTCCTTTCTTCTCCTTCTTTCTCTTTCTCTAGCTAACCTCTACCTCTTCTTCCTCCCTTTATTCAATACTCCTCCCATTTAATGGACTATTCTCAGTTTCTATGATTCCGAGAGTGTGCCCAGTATAGTGGGCAAGAAGCCTGGAAATGGGAGTTAGAGAAACTTGGTCCAAGTTCTATCTTTGCCTCTATATGGTATAACTTATTTACCTCCTTGAAACTTTCAGGACAATTACCTTGTTTTATGGAGGAGATTAATATCTGCTAAATTTACCTACAAGAGTTAATGTGACGATTTAGCAAAGCAGTGAATGTAAGAACTTTGACTTTTGCTCTTTCACTGCTAAAGAAGTGAATAAAAGTCAGGTGAGCACTGCACAGATAGTTCACAGATTCTCACACAATTCTCACGTGTGTGAGCACAGCACAACCTATAGGTTTGTTGAAACCTGATGTTGCACTACACTTTAAACTAGTGTACACTTCAGTCAACAATAAAATAAATAAATAAGTAATAGAAAAGAAAAAAAATCATACAACTCACGGGACTATGAATAGGGGCAGACCTTCTGGAAAACAGAAGTTCTTTAAAAAGTTTATTCCCTTGACCATTTCTGTGAATCATCATAAGTAGTATGAAAAATCTTTAGGTATAAAAATATCCACTTGTGCACTGTTTATAATAGAAAATACTTCAGCATAAAAGCCAACAATAGACAAGAGAACCGATGGCACAGCCACTTGACATCCATACACAACGTGTTTCAAAGAAAATGTCATAATATGGAGAAATGTTAATGACATAAAGTTAAGTAAAAAAGGCAGAATACAAATTATATAATTCCAGCTACTTTAAAATCTATTTAAAATCTATTTATTAAAAAGGGTTGGGAGAAAAAATAAATTGATGGTGCCTGTGTTTTGATAGTAGGGTTTTTCTTAGGTGTATTTTTTTATTTTCTCCAATTTCAAATAATGAACATGAGTTGCTTTTATAATTAAAAAATATATATGATAAAATAAATACAGATGTACAACTTTCCTAACAGTATTCCAAAACAATTTCCTCATATTTCTTATGAAATAACACATCTTAGTAATATGAAATATTGGATTAATGGTTACTTTCAAGAAGTGGAATAAGATAGTATTGTTAGTTTTCTTGAGGTATTTTATTATTTAATGAGAACTAGTGAGGTTCAGCTATGAATGTAGATGTTAAACAGTGAACTGAATTGTAATGAATTCTGAACACTTAGCAATATTGTCAATAAAATTGTATTTATCTCTAGGGACCAGAGCAGCCAAATAATCATGTTTGTATTCAATTTAGTTTAGGACACTTTCTGTTTTGTTGGGGTGGAAACAATTGTTCATGATGTGTACATTCTAAATGGTTTTAGAGTATGAACATAGCTTGGGTTCCTACTGGAATCTCTGACATTTTTCTAGCTGAAGGTATAAACTTTATATTAGAAAAATAAGAAACAGTAGCAGAGGAAACTCAATTGTTTTTCTTAAAGTTAGAAATACTTTTACATCCCCAAGCATTGCTGGTAGGTTGCATTTTAATTGCATAGTCATTCTATTAAGTAATACTAATCATCCAAGGCTAAGGCTTAGAGTAGTTGAGAAACTTCTGCAAGATTATACAACCAGTAGATTACAGAACACTTATTTCTCCAGTTTTGTTTGGCCCTCGTGGTCATTTTCTTTCCTTGCATGGGGACTGTGCAATATAAGCTACTGGACTGTGGAGTCAGACTGTCTGAGTTCTGGCGTAAGTTACTTTATCTTGGTTCTTTAGTTTCCTCATCTGTAAAATAGGTAGAGTGAAAATAATAACTTGCAAAATTGACCTAAAGCCTGAGATAATGTTTGTGACACACATGAGGTACAAGAAACAGAGACTAGTGAACTGTCATTATTATACCTCCCCAACACGGAGAATCTGAAAGATACCAGCTTTAGAGAGACCGACATGGAAAATAGTGTGTGGCAAAGTGTATTCATTAAACCCTATCATTTTCCTCTTGGGGGCATTGCTAGACCATATTTCCAAGTTCTTTGCAGTAAGTTGATGTCATCTGACTGAGTTCTGGCCAATGGAATGGGGTGGAAATGACACACCAACTCCTAGGTGTGGCTCCTAAAAGCCAGGATCTCATTCAATCCCTTGCCTTCTAGTCAAATGCAGGAGATGGAAGGCCGGGGATCTCAAATGCCTACAGAGTAGACACCTCCCTTTACTTTATCACTATTTTAGGTTGAGTAAGAAGCCACAGATTTTATTTATTTATTTATTTATTTATTTATTTATTTATTTATTTATACTTGAGAGAGAGAGAGCCAGCGAGCAGCAGGAAGGGCAGAGGTAGTGAGAATCTCAAGCAAACTCCATGTTGAGCACAGAGCCCAATATGGGGCTCTATCCTATGGTCCAGAAGTTACAACCTGAGCCAAAAATCAAGAGTGAGGTGCCTAACCAACTGAGCCACCCAGGTGTCCCTGAAGCCACTGATAATTTAGACAGCATTAGCCTACCTGACCAATAAGAGGTTTTTAATTTTGTCAACATACTTGGAAATGAACTTTGTCCCATTAGATTCAAGTGAGAAATAAATGAAATGGAGATGAGGTGGAAGCACAGAGCTGAGTAGGAACCTGAGAGCCTGGGTTTGGTTATGGTAGGGGAAAAGAAAGAATGAATGGGCATATAGTTCTGGAGAAACCAGATTTAGAGCTTATCAAGAAAAGGAATGCTCAAGAAAAGCATGAAGAAGACACGAGGCTAGAGAGCTTGGAGAAGGGGGGAGTGAGACGTTCAAAAGCCTCATTTTAGCAAAACATGTGACAGTATAATAAAAAATTATTATAATACGGTAAGTTAAACTGAAAAACAGAAGGTGAGAAAAGTAGAAGGAGACATTTTAATATAGAAACTGTTTGTCCAACAGCATTCTTCCACCAGATTCCCTAGAGAGAATGTAGAAAAATTGCTAAGGAGCTGAAGGAAGACAGACTTGCCAGAAAGAAAGGACTATAGCCAGAAGGCCCTGTAGCCATTTATGGTGCCAGCCCATCACTCCTTCACCCAATGTGATTCAGTGGTTACCGTTCATTCCCACTCATTCTGGGTGTGACATCCCAGCACACCCTGGCCACAGCATCCATCCTAGGCATGCTGTGGCTCCCAGTCCTCTAGCTCCTTCCCCAATACATGAACATTGCATCCTGAATCAGCAGCCCAAGGTTCCCATGGCAATCCTTCCATATGCCCCACTCTCCTGTCTCTCCATCTCAGCACACTTCTTTGCCTCCTTCTTGGCTTTCCATGGGGTCCTGTGTATGTCTATGTCTGAGTGTATGTGTGCATGTAATCTATGAGTCCTGCAGCCTCTTTCAGCTCTGTAGACCAGAGCTTCTCAAAGTTTGGCTGACATAAGAATCAATGGACACTTCATGGGCTCTCCGCCAGAAATTCTGATTCAATAGGTTGGGGATGTATGTGTCAGAATTTACATTTCTGATAAGCCCCTCATTGGTGCCAATTTTGCTGGTCCAAACAACATGCCTTAAGGAGCACTTCCATCGAGGACTCACTCCACCACCTGTGCTGAATCTATCTCCTTTCCTTCCAGGTGGCCACTGCCCCAGCCCAGGCCTCCAGCAGAGCAGTGCTAGCTAGACCGCCAACCTTCCCCTCTCTCAGCAAAACAATGCCAGCAATGTATGCAAGACTGTGAGATAACTGCTACCATAGGAATGACCTTAAAACAATCTAATCCATCTTTTATGAAGCCCATCATCCACAGCCTTCGGTTATTTCAGTAATAATTATATACTATTTTAATTATTAGTGATAATGAGTTTTCTTCCCCATACCACAGTGGGTCAAGCCACCTTTGCCAAGAACCATCTGGGACTTTTTTGCTCTGCATTCTTCCATTTCCCTGAAAATACCTCAAAAAATCTTAAAACCTGGTGTCTTTATATATCTCCAGTGATCCTCAACCTAATTGCCCATTAAAATCACCAGGAAGCGTTTCAAAAAAATACTGATTTTCAGGCCCCAATTAATTTAGACTCTGAAAGTACTTTTTAAATCTTCCCAGATGGTCTGATGTGCAGCCAAAGTTAGGAACCCCAGCTTCAGGCCTTTGTTCCTGAACCATCCTTTCCCTTCTTTTCCATTTTTCATGTATTGGAATCCTACTCGTTCTTCAACTTCATATTCAAATATCACCTCCTCCATGAAGGCTTTTCCAGGAATCTTTCCTTGCTGGTCAATCAATATGGATTCCCCACACTGAGCTTCTAGAGCATTGGTTTAACATTTTACATGTTAATTTTCTGTTTCCCCAGAAAGATTGTGAATTCCCTCATGCAAGCTGTCTCATACATCTTTTTTTAATCCCTTAGGCTTAACAAATTCTATTTGTTGAATTAAATTTAACTGTTCAGGAAGTGGAACAGAAGTACTATTAACTTCCTCCTCAAAAACATTTAGGGTAACAGATTCTTAATTAGTGGATCATGGCTGGTTTCAAAAATAAAGCATTCCATGATGTTAGTATGCTCTCCTACTTCAGAACAAGCCTCAAAGCATCCAGACAAAAGGACACCCCCTTTCTTCTCTTTGTGAAGGGTAAGAGGACATTGACTCATAGTCCCTTTTTAGACAAAGTGTGGTCAGTGGACCAGCAACAGCAGCCGTATTGCCTAGGAAGCATGTCAGAAACATAAAATCACAGTCCCTACCGCAGACATCCTGAATCAAAATCTGATTTTAACACCATTCCTGTGCACATTAAAGTTTGAGGAAACATTGCCATCCACTTTCTTTTCCAACTTCTTTTACACTTTCTGTTTTACTCTACAAAACTGCTTTTGCTCTCTGAAGATTTACCTTTGGAAAATCTGGAGATTTCCTCCATGGAATCTATAAATCATTATTCTATAAAAAAAGTGTCATTCATCTTCTTTAATGATTCTAAACTCCATCAACATTACAGATCACCTAGGGTGCTTAAAAGGTATTGATACCTAGTCTCTCACCCATAGAAATTCTGATTCAGTGGGTCAAGGAGATATGGATCTTACTATTTTTAAAATCACTGATCTACTCCATACTTCCTCTTTCAAGAAGAAATTCTCAAGCTAGAACAACCACTAGTTTTATTCTTTAGTCTTCCTTGATGTCTTCCCCAGTGCCAGATAATCCTTTGGTCAAGAAATTGGAGGGCATGTCCATGGAAGATGTAAATCCCATTGAGCTTATCAATAAGCATTTCTAAGATGATCACTTTTCAATGACCAAAGGAAAAACCAGTTTGGTCATCACATCAAACTCAACCCAGTATGAATCTGACCATTGTAATACTTTGATCTTTCTGAAATAGATTTTTACTGAATAGAGTATCTTTTACTATTTTCTCCTCAAGCTTGCTTTGTATGTTTTCTTTTCCAAAAACACAGGTCAAAGGTAGGATGAAGGATAAAGTCTTTCAGCAAACCATGAGAAGTTATGCAGAATGGTCAGTAGTATATATTGGTAACCAAAGGAAAGTGCTTGTTGCTTCAATGAAATAAAGTCTTTCATTTTACCCTTACCTTCATCTTCATAGTTTTTCCTTACCCTCTCCTTGGCTTCGCTGAAGAAATGAACACATAAGAGGCTACCTCTGTTTAGGGTGGGTGAGCAGAGCATTTTCGGAAATGCTGACATGATAAAGGCTCTAAGCAATAGGTTTCCCACAACTCTCAGCAAATCAGAGAGAACTCACAAGAATTCCTTAAGCCTCATGAAGATTAATGCTCTATTATGTTCTGTGAACCTGGGGCAAGAATTGGAGCTAAATTTGCAGACAGCTTTGGCAGATTTATGTCTACCCCAAGATGAATAACATACATGGAATTTTAGAAGTGAATTCTGTGTAAAGTCCATCACAAAGCACATGAAATCACTTCATAATAGGCTGCAACACAGTTAAATCTCCCTTAGGCACTGGGAAGCTCCTTTAATTATTTCTTACCTACAGCCCATGGTCCTGGAATTAAAGGTTGAATCCCAGACTGAAATTTGAGTTTGTTCACTCATGCAAGTTGGTTAACCTTTTGCATATTTTTTGTGAGTTTTCTTTTTTGGCCCCATTTTCTTTTTTTTCTTAAATTGAAATCTAATTGATACATTCATCCACTTTCTTAGATGAACCAAATGCCACCAAGAACCAAGAAATGAAAATGCCATTGGGAAGAAAAAGTGCATTGTTTTAATTTTGTTTTGTATTATGAGTTGTATTTCTAAACTTGAGAAACTTACATAACTGCAGAGGTCCATCTTATGAATATTTAATATAAAATCCAAGGAATATCCATCTCATCAGAACAAATAAAAAAATCAAAATTACTTACCCAACATGTGTAGGAACATGTGTTCCTTTCAGATCTTGTGGATTTATTGGAAGCAGGTAAATTTGAAGCCTTACTTTCTACTACAGACATGAATAGTCATTCTTAAGTTGATGTCAAGAAAGAAAAATATTGTGATTTGCTCTTAAATTATATATCAAATCATAGTAGTTCAGCTCTAAGTTAGAATGATACTCTCCTTTAAAACCTATGCTTTCTTCTAAAATTGCCAGTGGAAATTTTTCCTGAGCATTCTAAAGTCCCTTATCAATTCAAAAATACCCTCCTCAAAATGGCCTTTTTTACTCCATCCCAGCTCTCAGAAGCACTTCCCCAAGAAGATGGGCTCTCTTTGAAGGTATGGCATCTTGTCTTTTTGACCAGGCTGGTTAGTTTATTAACTGTTGACCAGTGAACCTTTCTCTCACATCTGGCCTTGGTCCAGGTTGGGTCTGGTATAGCACACTGACATTTATTTTGAGACAACTATACATGGATGTGAGTCCTCCATTGATTTCCATAACAATTCTGCTGGGTTATCTCAAAAAAGTGTGTCCCCAAAATGTCCCACTTTATAAACATTTCATTTTCTTACCCCAACTCTACCTCTCACCAACTCAGTCTCATTCTTTGCGATCAGAAGTGAGGAAAACATCCAAAGTCTGGACCTCAGAACCCCTTCATCTGAACTTTGCTCGTTCAAAATCATACAGAAGTTCTGATAATTAAATAAAATCTGTTTCCCATGGTTTCTTCATTTAGCTAAACCTAACCCAAAATCCAATTGTCAGAGGTCAATCCAGGTAGAAAAATGAACTGCATAAAATCTTAAAAAAAAAAAAAAAAAAAAAGAACTGCTGTCCAGTATTTTTAGAAAACAGAGTTTCTGTTAAGAAATCCATGAATTCCTGGCCTCCTGGGTGGCTCAATGGGTTAAACATTCGACTCTTGATTTCATCTCAGGTCATGAGCTTAGGGTCGTGAGTTCAAGCCCTGCATCAGACTCCATACTAGGGGTGGAGTCGTCTTCTCTCTTTCCCTCTCCCTCTTCCCCTCCCACGCTCCTCCCCAACTTACATGCTCTCTCTCTTAAAAAAAAAAAAAAATCCATGAATTCTCTACTTTACTACTGCTTCTCACTTTATGCTTTTGGGATGGAAAATCTAAAAGACTTCAGAGGAACTTAATCTTGATCCTGCTTTGCCAGCTCTCATGGCACTCAGCTAAAGTTCCATGCTGATAAGAGCTTCAAGAATATTAGTCTCACCATTTTCAAACAAACCAGAGCTCAAAATGTTCATAAGTGCCAAAACAACAAATACAAGACTTGCATAATGTGAATGGATTTCTCTTGTAAGAATGTGCATGACAGTAAGTAATCCAGTGTCCATATCCTACCTGGGATCTCCATGTCGGAAGATGCTCCTCTTCGTGGTGATAGTAAGTCTGGACAAATTCCTCGAACTCCATGCTGGCCTCCTTAGGTCCATCTTGGCCAGGGAACAAAGCTTATAGAATGAGACAGAAAGAGACTAGAGAACCATTGTAGCAAATCTTTCTGCTGCTACCACCAAATAGATATTTGTAACTTTGCCCAAAGATTAAAAAATCCCCGAAGAAACTGATCTCAGTACAGGTAATGACAACTTGGAGGCAAAATAGCCCTGAATACTGTGTTGCGTCTGTGACTTGGGACAGTAGTAGCTGCTTGTGGTTACAGTGGTACATGCATCTCTTAGGTCATGACCCACCTCCAACAGCTCCACCTGCTGTCCCTTTCCAACCACCACTGGCCGTTTGGAACCACGGCATGCCCACTTACCACCGTGAAGTCTCCATACTTCTACTTGGTATTCTGTGCTGCATGTCTCCATTTATTTTTAGGGTATAATGAGGAGGACCACCGAATTCCAGTCTGGCATTTACCTCTGGCTCTGACAGGTGAAACTGTTAGCTAATTAGATAAGTGTTAGATAATTAATGACTCCTGTGAATTCATTAGACTAATTAACAAGTCTGTTTCCAGTGCAAATTCTGTCGGCCAATGGTCTCAATCACGAACTGTACCAGCAAATGCTGGCAAGGATTGATGGACCCCATACAACAAGTCCCTGGGACATTAAGGCAAGTGGTCATCATTTGGGTGAATTGCAGAATAGTTTTGTAGAATCTATGAGAGCAGAGTACTGATGAATGCCTTCTGGCTTGTCTTCAATTATCTACCCTAGATTTCAATCTTAGACTCAAACCTACTCTTAAGGTAGGTTGTTTCTAGATTTTTTTTTTTTTAAGTGTATTGCAAAAGACCAGTCACCTTAATGGCAAAGAATTAAGAAGCTTTCATTTTTAGGAAGCATGTATACAGACCGCATGAGGCAAACAAAGGCCGTCCCTGGGTGTTGTACAAACAAAGGCCGTGTGCCAGGCAGCACGGGGTGACTCAGCCCAGCCTTAAGGTCAGCCCTGCCTCAGCTCTGCCAGATCCCTGCTTAGACAAAACCCTTTCCTTCCCACTGTCTTTCTCCACAGTGCCAACATTTTCATATTCTCACTCCTATGACCACACTGTCTCTGCACCTTTTATGCTGGAGAAAAGAAATCAGGGTCCTGGTGTACGACAGGATAACATCTGGGTCACTCTGCATTTGGCTTGCTTTCTGCTTAACCTGTGGGATGCACCCGTGTAGACATAGAACCATATCCACTCCCCAAAACAGTGCTCCTCTCACTCTGGGGAGGGGCAGGGCTAGGAGGGTGGCTCCCAGAACCTTGCTGTAAGGGCTGGGCATCTGCCTCATGCCAGGCCCTGTGCTCAATTCTGAGAACACAAAGAGGGTGAGATGGATGGCGTCTGCCCTAAAGGCACTGACACTCAAGTGGGGGAGAGAGATGAGCCCTAAAGAACATGACAGGTGTTATGAAAACTCAGTGAAGCCCTGAGCCCAGCGGTGCGGGATGGGCTGGGGGGAGAATGCAGGGGCCTCTGGGAGGATGTGATGCATGAGCTGTGTCTTGAGGAAAGATGTAGTTCCCAAAAATATCCCTGGAGGGTGGGCGTGAATGGGAGAGGCCTGTGCTCCTGGCCCAGGGAACAGCGTGTAAAATGCACAGAGGTGATGGAGAAAGGGTTTCATTTAGGGAATGATGAGTAGCAGTATGTGCTTTTACTTCCACGCATGTGTGTGTGCCCCAGAACATCTCAGACAGGGCCATGGTGGCTTTCTGGTTTTAAAATTCTGGCATTTTTTAAAAAATCAAGAAAGGCCAAAATGGGGTTGTCCTAGTCCTACTTTAAAAGTTTGCACTTAATGGGAGCACCTGGATGTCTCAGTTGGTGAAGATCTGTCTTCAGCTCAGGTCATGATCCCAGGGTCCTGGGATCGAGCCCCACATGGGGAGCTGCTTCTCCCTCTCCTCCCTGCTCATGCTCTCTCTCACTATCTGTCTCTCCCTCTCAAAAAATAAGTAAAATACTTTTTTTAAAAATTTACACTCACCAAATTGGCATCTTAACTCTTTTAATAAAGAATCACAGTTAAATTGTGCCACAAGACAATGCAGGGCTTAGAAAAATATTTCTTAATTCATCCCACACTGTAAGTTTGATAGAACACAAGTTTAAGAGTAGCAAATATCAAGTCTTGTTCTAGACCAAATACTCTCCCACCTTCAGGCCCGCTAGGCCAGGCCTGCCTTCCTGAGGCCATGCTTGGGGCTCTTTGCCTTTCTCCCAAGACCAACCCCTTCTGCCCTGAGTCCAGAGTCTCTGCTCTGAGAGCGCCTCTCCATGAGGCACCTACAGAAGGTCCTATAGTTCACCTAAGACTTGCAATAAGCACTCTTGCCCAGGAAACAATCACACAAGGCAAAACACACACACCCTGCAAGAGACGGGTGGCAATGCGCAGTAAAGTCCCCACCTCCATCCTTTCTTTTGTCCCCTCTTTCTGAAGCAGGTGTCTCATAGTGAGGATGGGGTAACTCTTTGGGGTGACCCTTCTTACCTCCTCTCTCCCTAGTTCTCCCTATTCTGCTATGTGGCCCATGGTACATCAATGGCTTGAAAGAGCTCAACAGTGTCCTAAGTTATCCATTCTGATGCTAAGGAATTTACTTTTTCATTTATTCATTGAACAAATATTTACTGAGCATGCACTGTGCTCCAGGAAGTGTAGGAAGTGCTGGAGATATGGGTATGACGAAGACAGCTCTTCTCTGATTTATTCCACAAAATTATTGGCATTCCATAAACAGAGAAGATACAACCTACCTCACTTCTCAGGCTAACCTTCTACATGTCGAATCACATGTAGTAAATGTATCTTTATCATTCTATTTTCATATTTTTTAGGTTCTGGTATAGTTAACACACACTGTTATGTTCTATTCTTCATACCTGCTAACTAAAACTCATGGACTCTTAGGATCTTTCCTTGAAGTGTTTACTTTCCAATACATAGATTGTAGCTGCATCAAATACTTTTTGGAAGAGGGAATTTATTTAAAAACATGTAATTGTTTCTTTTATGGTATAAATATGTTGCAACTTAACGTTTTTACACATATGTTCAAAGAAAATGTACCTTATTTTCTATTAGCCGTCTGATCTTTCCCACTATGCCCACCACCCTGGAAGTTGGGGCAAGGGGTGGTGAATTTAAACTTGCCAGTCAAGAACATCTTCATGTCTTTGCTTTAGACAGTCTCATTTAGATGGCTCGTTCTCTTCCAAGTTCATGTTTTCCTCCCTCTGCCCACCTGTCCCATGTGAGATGACGCAGACTGCTTGGGATGGGTGGGGAGGAGCTTACTTGGGTTCTTGACATAAGGAAGAGGAGGGCTCTGGGATCCATGTGGTTAGGTCCCCATCTTTTGGCTCCACTGGGAGGTGGCAGGTCAGGCACTGTCCACTGTGTTCTTGTGAGGAACCTGTAGCTACTTGTGTTGGTCTATGGGTTTCTGAATGGGGTGACTGAGATGTAGCTGGGCCCATCTGGCACTAATGGGACATGATGCTGGCACCCACCCCTGAAGTCTTTGGCCTGTTTGTCTCTTTGTCTCCAGCCTCAATGACCCCTTCTCTTGTAGTCTCTGTTCAGTCCTCAGGCTGCTGGCAGCCCACTAGTATCTGAGAACTTCTGTTCCCTTGTGAGAGCACTCTGCGTGCCAGACATAAGCTTTGGGCTTGTCTTGAGCTGTCTCTCCCAATTCTTCTCTGCCCACTATTGGTGCACTGCTGACCCACACCATGCTAGGTGGAGACTCTCCTACAGACTTGCTGCCTCTCCTAGGTTACATGGAAGGAGGCACATTTCTGGCTCCAGTGAGGTCAGGTTGACCCATGCCTCATTGGGTAGTTATACGGCACTTTTGGTCTTGATGAATTTTATCCTCAGGGGTAGATGGTGACCAGGGACCCTGTCTCAACTTCTTGCCCTACTTCTCCCTGCTCCCAACTTCACGACCCTCATCACAGGGAGGTGAGGTCTTCTTTGTACCTTTTCTACCTGACCCAAGTGAAATAACCATATATACTGAATTCTCCCTGGAATCTGGCAATCTCTGGGTTCAAGTTCACGGGACCTACCTTCTACTATGTTAACGAAAACAAACATTTTTTAAAAAATCTTATTGTTCCTCACACTGCCTCCCGAGGGACTCAGACTTCTGTTAAGAGTCTTAATTCCCTAAGTGATTTCCCATTCTCCAGCAGGTAGATAGGAATATGGATTATGAAAATGGCCACATACAGAGAAAGGAAAGAAGAGCTTGGCCATGTGTTTCAGAACTGCTCTCTCCATGAACACTTTGAAGCAATAAGAATTGAAGGTCTAGCACAAAGGCCAGGAATACCAGTGTTTTTATTGTGCTCTGGAGTACTTCTCCCTCCACAGTTCTGTTAGAATTCTGCACTTGAACTATATGACACTCTCCTAGACAGAGGCACACAGAGGGGCAGTGGATGAAGCCTGTGCCATGAGTGGGGTCACTTGGAGGGGACGCTAGTGGAGGCTGACCCATGCTGAGAGCGTGGAGAGGATGCCAGCATCCCCCAATTCTTGCAGAGGACCGAAGCCCCAGTGTTCAGTGCCATGGGATGCTAGAGCTACTCTGGTTAGGTTTTAAAAGTTCTGTATTTGTGTATAAGATTAAAAATACCCCCCAAATGACCTATTTTCCAGGACCCACAGAGCACTGACATCTGGAATCTCTATCAAGTTGAAATTTGCTTTAAGAAAAGAACTGCTCCTTGAAACACAATAGAGAGCCCAGAAAGAAACCCATGACTGTATGGTCAATTAATCTTGGACAAAGGAAGACAAGAATATGCAATGGGAAGAAGACAGTCTCTTCAATAAATGGTGTTGGGGAAACTGGATAGCAACAAGTGAGTTGAAACTGGACTACTTTTTTTTACTCCATACACAAAAATAAACTCAAAATGGATCAGGATGTGAGACCTGAAAGTATAAAAATCCTAGAAGAGAGCATAGGCAGTAATTTCTCTGACATTGTCCATAACAACATATCTCTAGATATGTTTCCTGAGGCAAGGGAAACAAAAGCAAAAGTAAACTATTGGGACTACATCAGAATAAAAGGGTTCTGCACAGCAAAGGAAACAATTAACAAAACTAGAAGACAACCTACTGAATGAGAGAAAATATTTGCAAATAATATGTTTGATAAAGAGTTAGTATCCAAAATATGTAAAGAACTGATATAACTTCAGCCCCCCACCAAATAATCCAATTAAAAATGGGCAGAAAGATGTGAACAGACATTTCTCCAAAGAAGACATCCAGATGGCCAAGAAACACATGAAAAGATGCTCAACATCACTCATCATCAGGGAAATGCAAATCAAAACCATAAGGAGATAGTACCCCACACCTGTCAGAATAGCTAAAATAAAAAACTAAAGAAACCACAAGTGTTGCAAGGATGTGGAGAAAAGGGAACCCTCTTGCACTGTTGGTGGGAATGCAAACTGGTGAAGCCACTCTGGAAAAAAGTATGGAGTGCCTCAAAAAATTAAAAATAGAATTATCCTATGATCCAATAATCACTCCACTGGGTATTTAGCCCAAAACAGAAAAACACTAATTTGAAGGAATACCTTCACCACTATGTTTGCTTCAGTATCATTTACAATATCCAAATTAAGGAAGCAGCCCTAGGGTCCATCAACAGATGAATGGATAAGGAAGATGTGGTGTATATGCAATGGGATATTATTCAGCCATAAAAAAGAAGGAAATCTTGCCATTTCTACCAACATGGATGGATCTAGAGAGTGTAAAGCTATGTGAAATAAGTCAGTCAGAGAAAGACAAATACCATATGATTTCACTGAAATGTAGAATTTATTTTTTTTAAATTTAATTTATTTATTTGACAGACAGAGATCACAAGTAGGCAGAGAGGCAGGCGGAGAGAGAGAGGGAGAAGCACGCTCCCCGCTGAGCAGAGAGCCCGATGCAGGGCTCGATCCCAGGACCCTGAGATCATGACCTGAGTGGAATGCAGAGGCTTTAACCCACTGAACCACCCAGGTTCCCCTGAAATGTAGAATTTAAGAAAGAAAACAAAAGAACAAAGGGGACAAGAGAGAGAGAAATAAACAACAACAGGAGAATTTTAACTATAGAGAACAAACTGAGGGTTACCAGAGGGGAGGGTTTCAGGTAGCGGATGGGTGAAATACGTGGAAGGGATTAAGAGCACACTTATGGCGGTAAGCACTGAGTAATATATGGAATTGTGGAATCACTATATTGTAACCTGAAATAAATATAACACTGTATGTTAATTACACTGGAATTAGAATTTTTTAAAAAATGTTTAAAGAAAATAACTCCTCTTGATTTACAAAATTTCACTGGTCTTTTTTTCCTTTCAGAATTATATTGCCTAATATTTAAAGTATAAAAACCCAGAAATTTCTCTTTGGGCAATGATTTAGAATAATAAGTAAAGGAACATATTTCAAGCTGTGAAGACATTTATTTATGGGGCTTTGTTGAGGTATGAGAAGGACTTGACTGTTGTCAATCATTCTAGATAGATAGGACCTGCTCAGCCTGTTCAGGCTGCTATAACAAAATACCACAGACTGACTGGCTTAAACAGCAAAGATTTATTTCTCACAGTTATAGGGTCTGGGAAGCCCAAGGTCAAGGTGCCACCAGATCAGGTGTCCAGCGAGAAACTGCTTCCTGGTTCACAGACCACTATCTTCTCCCTCTGTCCTCACATAGCAGAAAAGGAGCAAGAAAGCTCTCTGGGGTCTTTTTTACAAGAGCCCTAAACCCCTTCATGAGGGCTCCACCCTCATGAGCTAGTCACTCCTCAAAGCCCTCTACTTCCTAATACCATCAACTTGGAGGTTAGGATTTTAACATATGAACTTGGGGAAGACACATTATTCCATAACATTCTGTTTTGAGTTGAATCTCTATAGGAGGTGTCATACGTACATCTCGGTAATTACTCAGCACTTACTCTATGCTAAGTTTGTTTCTGCTTGAAGTTGTACAAGAGACATAACAGAATGTTCCTTGTGCTCAGATTCATTCTTCTGGCAAGCTCCAAATGAAAAGAAATTAACTTACAACTTCCCTGGCTACTTTGGTGGAGTTTCTTAGTGGGAACATACTCCTGCAGTGTGACCAAAGCTTAAACTTCCTGTTCCCCCGTGACGGACCTTAAATACTAACACTAGTGCCTCAGTTAGTCATTCGACCACACTGAGATGCCAGCGAAGGTCAGCAGAGACACTTAAGACTGAAACCACGTGGCTTCTGAATACACTTGACTTCAATCTTTTAAATGTTTCTGTTCTTAAGAATGTTTGAGAAAAGGAAATGTGAGGAAGACTATCAAACAAAAATTCAAGAAGAGCTATTTTATTGGGGATAAAGCATGATATTTTAAAATCAACAGCAGCCAGGAATAAAATTTAAAAGTTCTTCTCCAAATTCAAAATAATCATTCTCAACTCAGAATGGAAATCTGAAGACCAAGGGGAAAGTGATTGAGAGACCAAGAAGAAGGAGAAAGGCAACAATAGTTCAATAGTTGTGATGAGTTCAGCAGAACACCAGGCCAGACTGCAGATTGTCTCAGGCAGCCCTCTGAAATGTGTGTTAGTACTTCCCCAACTTTCAGATGAAGAAACAGAAGTCCAGGGAGGTTAAATGAGGTGCCTGGAATCCTGCAATGAGTAATCCAAGGCTGGGATTCAGAGCTAGGTCTGCCCAGCTACAGAGCTATGAGGACTCTCTATTTCACCACTGTTTTTACATGTCAGAGTCCTTTAAAGAAGACAAGAGTCCAAGGAGAATGGCACCAACAAGAGAAGGGAACTTGACATGGGTCATAAAGATGAGGTAGGATTGGGATGCGGGCAGCATCTCTCTTCATCACGTTGTCCTGCTGGTGGTAAACACTGTAGACTTCACTGTTTTTTTTTGTTTTGTTTTTTTTTAGGGTAGAAGATTTTTTTTTCCAATTTATTTATTTTCAGAAAAACAGTATTCATTGTTTTTTCACCACACCCAGTGCTCCATGCAAGCCGTGCCCTCTATAATACCCACCACCTGGTACCCCAACCTCCCACCCCCCACCCCCGCCACTTCAAACCCCTCAGACTGTTTTTCAGAGTCCATAGTCTCTCACGGTTCACCTCCCCTTCCAATTTACCCAAATTCCCTACTCCTCTCTAACTTCACTGTTGGTAGGAAAGTATGGCCAAGCCACGGTGGGTGTGTGTTATGAGGATGCTGCTGAAGAACATAGCTCCTTAAAATGACAGTCCAATAGTGATGCTGATTTTAAAATCATCTTGTTATGGGGCGCCTGGGTGGCTCAGTGGGTTAAGCCTCTGCCTTCGGCTCAGGTCATGATCTCAGAGTCCTGGGATCGAGCCCCACATCGAGCTCTGTGCTCAGCAGGGAGCCTGCTTCCTCCTCTCTCTCTGCCTGCCTCTCTGCCTATTTGTGATCTCACTCTCTGTCAAATAAATAAATAAAATCTTTTAAAAAATATCATCTCATTGTCAAAATCGAAAATGACCTTAAAAATGGGCCTCAAGTCCACTTTATATCCCACTGTCATTATCTCAGGCTTACCGTTTCCCTAAGATTTTTCCCCCAGATTCGGTCCAAATTGCCACCCTGCTTGTAGCCAGTTCTGTCTGCTCCTGAGTGGTTTCTATAAAGGGAATGAAAAGGCGTAGGGCTGAGAGGCTCTTCCCTCCCTGTGGCTTGCCCATCATGGAGATGCAAGGCCTTGGAGATTAAAGCTTCGTGTTTGTTTTCAACACCAGATGAAAATGTGCCACCTGGGGAATGTCTGGCTGGGTCAGATGGTAGAGCACATAACCTCGATTTCAGAGTCGTGAGTTCAAGGCCCATATTGGGTATAGAGTTTATTTTAAGGAAAAAAAAAAATGTCCCACCTGGCAAAGGGAGTACACAAGGAAATCAGACTCTCAGTTGGAAAGAAGCTCTGTGAATTTGACAGATGTTACCCTGAAATGAGAGAGGGAGTAATTTTTCTTGGAACTCAAGGAAGGTGCAGTCCTAACCTCTAACAAAAACCGAGGTTATTACGGCTGCTGCCCAAGAAGGCTCAAATGGGAAAATAATGCTAATACATTGTGAAGGTGATGAATTCCAGAAAGTCATGAAATTTCAAAGCTGATTGATTCTAATTTGGGTTTAGCCGAGTGACAGAGAACAGCATGTTCTTTGGGTAGTCTCCTAACCTACTAAGTGCAATACGTTAAGTTAAACTTACAGTTTTTCTAAAGTAGTTGAAAATCTAGAGTACATCATTATGGTCACATTCACGTTTCTATTAATGCCATCCTCAGGAATGTCATCACTTTTCTAAAGTGATTATTTTGAACACTTCACCTTGACTCAGTGCAGCATTCTCTATTGTGATGATTGTTGGTTTTTCTTTCAGTATTTTCTGTTAGTCATTATTCTTTGAATTTTTAATTATGAACTATTTTGAACATGTAAAAACATGCAGCTATAACAGATGCCTGTGTAGTTTCCAGACACATTTACCAATTGCTATTATTTTGCCATATTTAATACTTTTTTTTTTTTTTTAAAGAATCCATCAAAGCAATTTCCTTCCTTACCTTAACGTTACTTCTGTTTTCTTTCCAGAGACAGTCACTCCCCTGAAGTTGGTGGACATCCTCCTATGGCACATTTTAAAACTTTTACTTATAAATGTGTACTTATAACTGCATGAGCAAGTTATATGTATGTCTGTACCTTAAACCCGATCATGTGTGTGTGTGTGTGAATATGTATAACAGCACTCCAATTAGATACATGTTGGGCCATCTCAGTCTGTCTGAAAGTCTTAACTTGTTCACATAGTCTATCTCTTTGCTTCTCTGCTATGGACTGAGAAATTTCCTCAGGTCCCTCCCCACTGATTCTCTCTGTAGGTGTGCTTAAACCAGCTTTTTCACTCAATCGCCATCTACTGTAGCAACTTCTCCACTCCTGTTGCCTGAATCCCTACCCTCTTCCATGGCTGTGCAGTCCCACGCCCTCTCACCACCATTGGAGTGACCTGTCTTGCCCGTCGATTGGGCTTGGCTATGTCACTATTTTGATCGAGAAAATGAGGCAGTGTGCCAGTTGTTCCTGTGTCACCTCTATCATTGTCATAAGGACATGCACAGGCGAATCTGCTGGAGGATGAGAAATGTGTAAATCAGAGACCAGTCACCCCAGGAACCCCAGATGAAGCCAGCCTTGAACAGCCAAAAGGCAGCTGATGCCTCAAAAGGGAGCAAACCAAGGATAGCAGAGTCACCTCCCCAGCCCCAGCTGACCCCAGGCTCGTGAGCAGGATATAGTTGTTATGCCTCCCTCGAGTCCTAGGCCACGGCGTATGGCCGCCGTGGATAACTCCTACACCATCCTCTGAGGTCTCTCTTCCCACGACCGGTTTTCTCATGTGTAGCTACTGTAATTCTAATTCTTCAACTTTGCCTTTTCTTTTTAAATTGTGTCCTGTGGTTTCCATGTATTTCTATTGCACCTTTTGTCTCCTTGACAATTTTAAGCAGAACTATTTTACAACTTCTTTCAGACTGTTTAATTCGTTCAAGTTCTTGGGGGTGCTGATTCTCCTGCTTCTTTGTGTCTGTTGATTTCTCTCACAACTGATTGTTTCCAAGTTTTGTACATAAGTTTCATTTTTTAGCCCATTTTCTGTGAGTGTCCAATATACATTGGTTTATGAAAGTGGCACTAGGCAGTGGTTTTTTATCTGCTCCTGCTGGGAACACCATGGGTATCCCTAGACTGGGACCTGGTTTATGTAAATTTCCTACCCGAGGATTTCAGCACCATGTCGCTGGCATAACTTGTCCTTTTGCAACCACACATCATGCTTTGTTTCAGTTTCTCACTAAAAACTGTGTTTCTATCCACATTGGTGACAAAAAAATTCCTTTGCATTTTAAGATGGGTCATGGGCATATTTAATTCTTTTTTACTGATGGTACAGAATTTCCAAGGTCCTAGCTTAATGCTGGGGTTTTAGGTCCAAGGTCTGCCTCTGTGTGCATCCTGCAAAACCCCTGTCCTGTGGCATGAGTGTCTCTTCCAGGATTGATGCTCACTGTGCAAGGACAGCATCAGCTCATGGATTGATGCTCTTCATTTCTATAGCTTAGCGTTAGCCCTTTCATTCCTTAAAGTTTACCCATTAACATTCATACCGCACTCCTCTTATTGAAGAGACATGTCCACGTGGCTCAGTTTCCCATGTTGTTTGCACATGCTCTGTTCAATAAGCAAAGACAATAGTATAAAAACTGGAGAATTTCTAAACTGGCTCAGTCTTTAGGTGAAAGAAAAACGTGGCTCAGTACATACTATATAGTTCAGGGAACAAGTTTTTCTTAAAATAAGTTTGATTTTTGTTAAGCACTAAAAATAGCCCTCTCTCTGTTAAGCACTAAACAATTGACCGGGTATGGTGCAAAAACAATGAATACTGTTAAGCTGAAAAGAAATTAAAAAAAAAAAAAGAGTACACTTACCTATTGCATGGAGCGCTGGGTGTCGTGCATAAACAATGAATTTTGAGGGGCGCCTGGGTGGCTCAGTGGGTTAAAACCTCTGCCTTCGGCTCAGGTCATGATCCCAGGGTCCTAGGATCAAGCCCCACATCGGGCTCTCTGCTCAGCGGGGAGCCTGCTTCCTCCTCTCTCTCTGCCTGCTTCTCTCCTGTTTCTCTGCCTGCTTGTGATCTCCGTCTGTCAAATAAATAAATAAAATCTTTAAAAAAAATGAATTTTGGAACACTGAAAAAAAATAAAACAAAATAAAATGAAAAAAAAAAAAGAATTAAAAAAAAAAATAGAATTGACCTAAGCAGGTTTTGGACTTATATTCTTTTCCCAGTATCAGCATTTCACAGAATTCTGCTATATTCTATGATTTACTTTATGAGAATGTATCTATTCCTTTATTTTTTTGGTAACACTTGATTCTTATGTCTCTAACTCATTGAAGGTGTAATAACACTGCAAATCAACATTTAAAATAGGGCAAAAGCATGGCTCACTATTTTTAATACTAAATTTTACTTGAAAAAATTTTAAATACATGCCTTTAAATGAATACTTTCAAAATGCTACAACATGGGGTTTCCTAACAAATAACCCACATTCATGACATTCATGAACATCTTCCCTCTCTTCTTGTCAGAACCTGGCTCTTTCTCCATTCTTGGGGTGAGAGAAGGGGTAAGGAACAGGACCAGAGAAATGCTCCACCTGACTCAAGTTCCCTACTTCTATGCCTTAATCCCTTCTTCATTCACACACTAAAGAGGACATAGTCTGGAAAACAAAATGTAGAGGCTGGGATTTTGGTAAAGGTGCCACGATTCTTTTTCAAAGCAGGAAAAAAAAGCATTTGCAAAGTTTGACAAGTTCCTACTTGAGTCAAGCTAGCTAGGAAAGAGAACTGTGGCTTTAATAAACTTGAAGAGAGTAGAACACGAAGATTTATAAGAATAGACTGACAACATACCAGATGATGCATTGTCCTTTTGTATAATCAATGTGTGGATAAATGGAAAGTCATTATATTCAGAGAAAAGCCATATTCTTGGCTCTGGAAGCAGGAGGAAAAAGTAAGCACAATTCTATCACAGTATATGAATGTCGTTTTGTTTCATAATGGTAGACTAACAAATTGCACCTACCAAGGCAATAGGGTGTACAGAAAAGATAATTCTTTTTATGTCAAGTGGATCCAAGTATTGTTGGGCAAGGTCATCATCTTTTCAAACTTCAGTTTGAAGGAAACAAACAATTTCCTGTAAAGCGGAAATAATAGTAATTACCACGCAGGAGTGTTGAGAAGATAAAATGAGAGAATATGTATTAAATATCTGGTTTATAATAAACACATAATAAAGGATGACAATTACTACCTTAATACTATCTATTATCTTATTATCTTATGGTACATTTTTTAAAAAACTGTGGGACATTTAAATAGAGAAATGTGAAATGATATGTGCTTTGTGGAATCTGAATCTCTTTGTCACATAAGAATGCTGCAGAAAGGAGATTCTGGGACAGCCATGGGGCTAAAGCCAGACATGTTGATGTGGGTCTCTTGTACATAAGCAGGACTCTGACCCCAAAGAATCAGACTTCAAATACAGATGGTAATGACACTGAATGACCCAGACATTTCAGTGCAAATAGTGCCTGACAGACAGGAAAGTGATTCCTGTGATACATTTGTCCCAATACAGTTAATTTTACACTTACCCACCTTGATTCCGTGAAGGAGCAATGAATCAGTGAGCACGAAGCTCACCCCTCTCCAATGACTGTGACTCATTCTAACTCATTCGACCTTTCTTTGCTAGATGCACACTTATCATGTGAGGGCAGAAAGAGTTGCAAGTAAAGGAGAAAAAAAATGTAAAAGCCTTTTGGAAAAAAACAATTTTTCTTAAAATATGCATGGAATTCTGGGTATATATCCTAAGGAAATACAATCAGGACCCGGAAGAGATATTTGCACTCCCATGTTCATGGCAGCATTATTCACAATAGCCAAGATATGGAAACAACCTCAGTGTTTGTCAACAGATGAATGCATGAGGAAAACGTGGTAGATATATACACTGGAACAATATTAAGTCTTAAAAATGAAGTAATCCTGCCACTTATGTCAACCTGGATGAACCTGAAGGACATTATGCTGAGTGAGATAAACCAGGCACAGGAAGATAAATATGACAGGATCTCACCTACAGGTGGAATATAAAATAGGCTCATAGATGCAGAGAGTAGAATGGTAGTTGCCAGGGGCAGGAGAGAGAGAGAAATTGGGAGAGGATTGGTCTGGTCAGAGGGTACAAAATCTTAATTATACCAAATGAATAAGTTTTGAAGATTGATGTGCAGCAATGTCATTATAGTTAACAATACTATATTGTATAGGTGACATTTGCTAAGAAAGTAAATCTTATGTGTCTTCACCACACATAAAAAAGGAGAGAACAGGGGTGCCTGGGTGGCTCAGTGGGTTAGGGCCTCTGCCTTCGGCAGAGATCAAGCGGTCTTGGGATCAAGCCTCGCATTGGGATCTCTGCTCAGTGGGGAGTCTTCTTCCTCCTCTCTCTCTGCCTTCCTCTCTGCCTACTTGTGATCTCTCTGTCAAATAAATAAATAAATAAATAAATAAATAAATGTTTTTAAAAAATAAAACTTAAAAAGAGAGAACAAAAAGAAATGGGAATTCTGTGAGGCAATGAACGTGTTAATTAGTTTGATTATAATGATTTTTCACAATGCATACTTCTTTCGGAACATCAGGTTGAACACCATGAATATATGCAATTTTTATTTGTCAGTTTTACCTCAGTAAAGCTGGAGGGTGAGGGGGAGAATGAAGCTTTATAACATATACCTGTACCAAAAATCACCCTCTTTCTTGAAGACATGTTTAGTATCTTTAGTTTTATCTTACTGTAAAATCATACACCTATGTCATTATAAGTGAAATCATGCCCTTTTATAACCTTAAAAAAAAATAAAGTTGCAACATGGGGGCTTAAGTGGGTGGGAGAAAAATCCATGAAACAAGATGGGATAGGGAGGGAGACAAACCATAAGTGACTCTTAATCTCACGAAACAAACTGTGGGTTGCTGGGGGGAGAGGGGTTGGGAGAAGGGGGGTAGGGTTATGGACATTGGGAAGGGTATGTGCTTTTGGGTAAATTGGAAGGGGAGGTGAATCATGAGAGACTATGGACTCTGAAAAACAATCTGAGGGGTTTGAAGTGGCGGGGGGGTGGGAGGTTGGGGTACCAGGTTGTGGGTATTATAGAGGGCACGGCTTGCATGGAGCACTGGGTGTGGTGAAAAAATAATGAATACTGTTTTTCTGAAAATAAATAAATTGGAAAAAAAAAGTTAAAAATAGAAAAAAAATAAAGTAAAATATACATGAAAGAAATGAGCAAGCAGGAAAAATAATTGTGTGACATGAAATGGATTCAGCATGATTTAAGGGCTCTTTCAGCTGTCTGGTTTCCCTAAATGTGTCTAGGGATGACAAGTGATCCATGTGTATGATCTTGTTTCTTCATGACAAACCTGTAATGTAGATCTTTCCTTTTTACAACAATGTTCATCCATTTGCCCTACTTCCCTCAAGTGGTGAATAGCCTCTGTGTCTCTGATACTAAATTCCACACTTTCCCCACCCCCTTCTACTTAAGAAGCATATCTTAGATCATTTTTTCAAATTTTAATTTAAACTTATAAATTTGGCCATATGCAAATGGTTGCTTACTTAATATTTTTGGTGAAAAATGTCACTGTGGCAGAGAGGAAGGAGCACCAGATTGTGAGTCAAGCTATTAGGGTTCTGGTCCCAAGTCCTTAATTAACTGGCTTTGTGATCATAAGGAAATCATGTAATTTTTCTTTTTCTCAGGGATCTTACATATTAAATGAGTTTGGAGTCTTCACTCAAGGCAAGAGACTAAAGCATATATTGTAAGATATGTCTAATTCTAGGTAGAGATAGTAGAGATGTCTTACCTGGAATGGGTAAGGATGTCCTATTGGAGTGACACCAACATAAATCAGAGAGCTACTGAGACCTTCAGGGTAGTTCAGTTTAGGTCCACTCATGAAACAAAAACCACACAGTAATTTAAACAAGGGACAATTTACTACAAAGAATTGTTAAATCTAAGCATAAATGAGAGTAACAAGACATCATCTACTGAGAAATGAAGAGAACTCTAACAAATAAAGAAATAGTAGCTATAAGGATCAGGCATTACACTGAGGGATGAGATAGAGCACCCACGAAAGAGCTCTTCCACCTAAGGCTAAGATCCAGATCTTGTTGGAGGGCATGACTGTGGCTCACAGATTGCCAGAAAAATCACCGTTGTGCCAAAGCAGTGGAACTTGCTGGAAATCTTCCCTCTAGGATGTTGGAAAAAGCTGTTAACAGGGAGGTGTCTTGCCAGAATTATTCTGCTACAAAATTGCCCAAAGGTTTCCAGGAGCCAGACAGTGGAGAAGTTACATGCACTACAGTAGACAGATGCTTAAGAAGTCACCCATGCTGGAGAAGCTGGGTGCTGGAGAAGCTTCACACCTTGTAGGAACTGGACACTGGGGAAATCATCATGGTACGGAATCCAGATGGTTGAGAAAGCATTCTCAATGCAGAAGTGGGCACTGAAGAAGTCACTGCATTGGTACTAGCGTAGCTGCATGCAGTGCAGGAGTCCAATGCTGGAGGAGTCACCTGGGACTTGGCAAAAGCCAAGTGCCAGAGAAGCCAGGCACCTGCAGAAGTGGGACACGGGCGAAGCTGACCACACAGAGAGAGCTAACGAGAATCAGGAAGTAAACTTCTTTCTCCTGCACTTTCTCCAGTATCACCCACCAATATAGCTTAACCCCTGTGCCACCTGTGAGAAGAAAACCATCTAAAGGCCCACCTTAAGGGCACCTGGGTGGCTCAGTCAATCAAGCATCCAGCTCTTGGTTTTGGCCTGGGTGCTGATCTCAGGGTGGTGGATTGAGCCCTGCATCAGGCTCTGCACTCAGCAGGGAGTCTGCTTGAGATGCACTCCCTCTCCCTCTGTCTCTCTCTTCTTCATGCTCTCTCTCTCACTCTCTCTAAAATAAACAAATGAATCTTTAAAAAAAAATTAAAAGATAAAAGATAAAAGCCCATCTTCATTTCCACAGAGCAAGCAAAAAGGCACATTTCAACCTGAGATGCAATGACAACTTGCATAGGTGAACATGAAAAACAGTTTCCTAAAAGGAAAGATATGGGTTGGAGCAATATGACTTCTTGTACCTTAATGATCATTCATTCACTCCAGAGGCAGCCAGCCCAGGGCCTGCTCACTAAAACACAATAGGAAATAATTTTAAAATTTTTGAATGTGAATAGGTTTTTTTTGGCTATTATAAAAGTTTATTTAACAAAAAGTTCAATATGAAAATGTACACAACCTGATTTTTATATTGTAGTAAAACAGGTACTATGGAGAGGAGACATGTGGAAGCAGCTGATTCTTCTGATGAACACATCCATTGTTTATACTCGTTCTAAGGCTTCAAACATGATGATACTATTTCCTCATATTACCACCATTCCAATCTTGTTCTGTTGCCCACTAGTTGCCATCTCCATGAATGTGAATGCTTTAAGGAAGGCCTTCAGGTTTACCAAATTCTCAATAACTCCCTAGTCTAACCTGCAGCAGGCAGTCTTCACCCAGTCCATACCAGGTCCCCCTCTTCATTTACTAAGTGAGAAAACCAAGGCTCAAAGAAATGAAACAATCTGCTTCCACTAGCTACTCTTCCCTCTGTTCCCATTTCTGTCATATTCAAACAAAAGGCCCAGGGGAAGTAACAAATAAACCTGTCTTAAATATTGATTTGTCACAAACATTTGCACTAGATTTGGGCTGTTTGAGTTGCATAGATTTTGCTCATTTACATATAATCAGGAGATTGCTGGAAGAAATGTGTTCAGGTAATCCTTTATGGCAAGAAAATATTCCAGAGTATATCAAGACTTGTTTTTTGGGGAGTTAACTACCCTGATTTTAAGTGTCCCTTGTGTAAATTCTCATTCAAAGTTTCGGACAACCAGATCAGCACTTCATAATCTATGATTATTACTCAAAAACAATTCCATTGATTCCCCTTTTTTTCCTTTTTCTTGTGTTTTCAAGCTACCACCCTCATGTGATGAGGTTGTACAGATTCCTATCACTTCATCAGAATGGGAAATCTAAGCTATTTCCATTAAGTAACTAAGTGTTAGGCGATGTCCAAATCTTAAATAATTTCACATTCTCGGTAAAGTGAGAAAGAAAACCGTATTACAAAGTTTTCTTGGGATTGCAGATAATGATGATAGTAGAAATGCCTTACTATTGCAGAATACTTAATGGTTGATGATATGCTTTTACATCTATTATTTAAGATAAACCTTCAGATATTTTATTTGCCAGTACCTTTTTATTTTCTAAGAAAGAAGCTTAACTTAAGACATGCTGAAGCTTAAAGATACTAGGTGAAACATAATTCAGAAAACATTCTAGTTAGTTCCAAATAGAAACTGAAGTAATATCCATAACCTAATTATTTTATTATAAAAGAAAGACACCTCCAGAAGTTGGTAATTATTGAAAGTTTAAGTAAATAAAGGAATTTCAGAAATTAATCTAGGTTGCAGTATTTATAAATTTATAATCAAGTAAAGAATGATGGATGAAACATAAAATTTTGGAAACAGGACATGTGAGATTATACATCTTCTCTGCTAGCAATGGGTTATCATTTAACTTGTCAAAGTTTTGTATTTTTTTAAAATTTTTTCCAATTTATATATTTTCAGAAAAACAGTATTCATTATTTTTTCACCACACCCAGTGCTCCATGCAAGCCGTGCCCTCTATAATACCCACAACCTGGTACCCCAACCTCCCACCCCTCCACCACTTCACTCCCCTCAGATTGTTTTTCAGAGTCCATAGTCTCTCATGGTTCACCACCCCTTCCAATTTACCCAAAAGCACATACCCTCCCCAATGTCCATATCGCTACCCCCCTTCTCCCAATCCCCCTCCCCCCAGCAACCCACAGTTTGTTTCGTGAGATTAAGAGTCACTTATGGTTTGTCTCCCTCCCTATCCCATCTTGTTTCATGGATTCTTCTCTTACCCACTTAAGTTTTTAATCCATGATGTGAGTGGGATTCCATGTTCTTTTATAAATGTTGCTCCTCCAGTAAAGAAAGATCTCTGAAGCCTTCTCTCCTTTGGCTTTTTCTATCTTCACCCCCAGAAGGGAAGGAGTTTTGCTCATTTTAAAATACCAAGGTCATACTATAAGGTATAATCTCAATGTTTTTTTTTATTCAAAATTAATCAAGGCACAAAATAAACACATGGTCAAAATAAGAGAATAGAAAGTCCAGAAATAAACTTACAATTACATGGTCAATTAATTGCTGACAAAGGAGACAAGAATATGCAATGAGAAAAGGATAATCTCTTCCACAAATGAGGTTGGGAAAATGGACAGCTACATGCAAAGAATCAAACTGTACCACTGTCTCACACCAAACACAAAAATAAACTCAAAACGGACTGAGAACCTAAATGTGAGACCAGAAACCAGAAAAATCCTAGAAGAGAGCATAGGCAGTAATGTCTCTGATATGGACTACAGCAACATTTTCTAGTCATGTCTCCTGAGGCAAGGGAAACAAAGGCAAAAGCAAACTATTGGGAATACATCAAAATAAAAAAGCTTCTGCACAGCCAAAGAAACAATTAATAAAACTAAAAGACAACCTATTGAATGGGAGAAGATATTTGCAAATGATATATCTGACAAAAGGCTAGTATCCAAAATACACAAAGACCTTATACAACTCAAAATAAACAAACAAAAAGTAATCCAATTAAGAAATGGGCAGAAGATATGAACAGACAATTCTCCAAAGGAGACATACAGATGGCCAACAGACACATGAAAAGATGCTCAGCATCATTCATCATCAGGGAAATGTAAGTAAAAACTATAATGAGGTATCACCTCACACCTATCAGAATGGCTACAGTCAAAAATCAAGAAACAAGAAGTGTTGGTGATGATGTGGAAAGAAAGGAACGCTCAAGCACAGCTAGTGGGAATGCAAACTGGTATAGCCACTGTGGAAAACAGTATGGCGATTCTTCAAAAGTTAAAAATAGAACACCCTACATTCCGAAAATTGTTCTACTTGGTATTTACCCCAAAAATACAAAAATACTCATTTGAAGGGATACATGAAGCCCTATGTTTATTGCAGCATTATTTGCAACAGCCAAATTATGGAAGTAGCCCACACGTCCATTAATAGATGAATGGGTAAAGAAGATGTTGTGTATACACACACACACACACACACACACAAATATTATTCAGCCATAAAAAAGAATGAAATCTTGCCTTTTGCAACAACATGAATGGAGCTAGAGAGTATAATGCTAAGCAAAATAAGTCAGTCAGAGAAAGACAAATACCATTTGATTTCACTCATGTGGAATTTAAGAAACAAATTAACAAAAAGAAAAAGAGACAAACCAAAAAACAGACTCTTAACTAGAACACACTGATGATTACCAGAAAAGAGGTGGGTGGAGGAATAAGTGAAATAGGTTATGGGGATGAAGGGGTACACTTGTTGTGATGAGCACTGAATAATGTATAGAATTGTTGAATCACTATAATGTACACCAGAAAAAAAATATAACTGTATGTTAACTATACTGGAATAAAAATTAAAAAAAATATATTTGAGTACCTACCTTCTCTCAGGCAGTATTCTGTATTCTAGGAATACAGTCGTGAACCAGAGGATGTAGCCATACGCTAAGTGGGGGGACAGGAATTTAGTGAAGCAGGTAATCGTAGAGGTTGGCAGGTGCTGATGAGAGCTATAAAGAATAACGAAGCAGGGAAAGGATGGGGGCACTGCCACAGGTGGGAGAGTGATGACCCTCAGGGATGGGACTAGGAAAGGCCTTCCAGAAGAGTTGATTGTTCAAAAACTGTCAATTATTCAAGGAAAGACTATGCTTATTTTGCAAGTATTTCCTCTAAAACTGTTGAAGCAGATTCAAAGAGATGATGGTGCAGCTATATTTGTCAGTTTAGGAGTGTTGAAGAGGAAAAGACAAAGGTGGAAACCAGATAGGATTTTTTTCTAGCAATGGGTGAGGACTTGAAACATTAGGTACTCAACAAATGTGTGTTGGATCTGAGCACAGTCAAGCTTCTAACCTTACATACATCAAGTTAATGTAGCGGTCCTTTAAGAACAGTATTTTCACATGCCAGCATGATGACCCTCCATTATAGTTAAGCTGGTTTTTTTCTCTGTACCTCATCCATCTGATGGCCCTGGGAGGAGAGGAGAACAAATGTGATCTCAGGGAAGAGGAAGATAGAGCAGTAAAGGAAGTCTCAACCACAGCAGAAAGGAGAAAACACCTGCCCTCCCAGACCCAGGGGGCCATGGAAAGTTAGAGTTTGTTCTTTGTAGCCTTTCTCTAGGGCCAAACCTAGAGCACATGTGGGTGGTAGTAGATAGTAAATATCTGATAGAAGTGGAAGAATCTGGAACACTGGGGACTAATAGCATGTTCTTCTTCACTCCCTGAGGAAAGCTGCATCCCCTGGCTAAAAACCTTGAGTGCAAACACATGTCCCAGAAGCCAAGGGAAGTGGCCAGGGAAGATCCTGAGGCAGAAATCCTAGCTCTCCAAGGCCTGTTCAGTGTGTCTATACCTGCATTGACCAATGCAGGTGTAGTAGCCTCTAGACACATAAGGCTATTTAAATTAAAATTTTAAGTTATCAAAAAGCGTGCCTGGGTGGCTTAGTTGGTTAAGTGTCTACCTTCAGCTCAGGTCATGATCTCAGGGTCTTGGGATCAAGTCTTTCATCAGGCTCTCTGCTCAGCCCAGAGTCTCCTTGTCCCTCTGCCCCTCCCCCTGCCCGTGCTCCCTCTCCCTCTTTCTCTCTCTCTCCCTCAAATAAATAAAAATCTTCTTTAAAAGTTTTAAGTGATCAAAATTAAACAAAAATTTGAATATAATTCCTTGGTTTTACTAGCCACACTTCAAGTACTCAATAACTATGTGTAGCTGTTGGCCACTGCATTGAAAAACACAGATAAGAAACATTTCCAATATTGCAGAAAGTTCTGCTGGACAGCATTGGTCTAGACCAGTGGTCAGCAAACTTTTTCTCTAAAGAGCCAGATAGCAACATTTTGGCATTGCAAACCATGCAGTGTTATTCACGACTACTCAATACTGACATGAAAACAGCCATAGTCCATGTGTGAATGAATGAACATTATCATGTTCCAATACAATCTTATTTACAAAAACGGGCTTTGGCCAGAGAGCCATAGCGTGCCCATCCCTGTTCTAGAGGAACCAAAGCTCCCATGTGCTTCAGGGAAGGAACAGGAGCCACAGAAAGAACTGGCAGACTTGTGGAGCCCTGGGATAGGGCCAGCTTACCTGACCTTGCACCCAAAGGTGATGCAGGCCCAAGGGCAACTGAGCAGACACCAGCAGGGACCAGACTTAGTGTTGCAGAACAGCACACAAACTTGCACACACTGACTCGAGGTGTGCTCCATTTTGAGAAGGGGCAGGGGGAGTGGGAAGAAACCTGGAATAGTAAACCCAGATAAGCCAAATGATCTAAAAGAGATTAAGTGGAAGAGACAGGATGCTGTTTGATGGCAAATATTGATGTCACCACCCATAGTCCCGTACCCACCACTCCCTCTCTCCCCACTTCCCACACTGAGGGGCTGGAGTGGGACTCGGGAGGAAGTTTAGACCCATTAGAGAAAACAAGCCCCAGTCTCTTTTCATCTCTGAGTTACAGCACAAATAAAAGGTTAATACTGCTGCCCAGTGTTTTCTCACGGGCACAGTGAGAGCAGAAAAGGAAATCTTTGCCCTCACTGGGAGTTCTGGTTTGAGCTAATTCATCTCTACAGCCTCAGTGGGGCCTCCCTGTGACTGACGATGTGCACAAAGCCTTGTGTGGGGAGGATGCTGGCTTCAGAGGGAGAGAACTGGACTCTGGCTGTGTGGATTCTGCTGACGTTCTTAACCACTCTAGCTAGGCCTCAGTGACCTCATCTGCTGCATGAGAATGTAAATCAATGACTCCTAAGTTCTTATCCAGCTCAGACAAAAATTTTGTGATTCATCTAGAAGACATCTGACTGGAGTTTTAGCCTGTGACTATAATTAATGCAGTGAACCAGATCACATGTCAATGAATAAAGTCTTAGCTTTATTAGTAAGTTTCTACCAGGTCACTGAAAAGTTCTGACATTTTATACTTGGATGGTTATAAGATAATCTTATCACTCAAAGTGTATTATTCTGGTTGATCTGCTATAACAAAATACCACAGACTGGGTGGCTTATACAACAGACATGTAACTTCTTACAGTTCTGGTGGCTGGAAGTCTGAGATCAGGGTGCCAGAATGGGCGGTTCCAGGGGGGGACCTCTTAGTTGCAGATGGCACCTTTTTGCCATGTCCTCACATGGCAGAAAGAGAAAGAGAGTGTGATCTCTGGTGTCTCTTCTTGACCTCATCTCTACCTAATTACCATCAAAGGCCTCATGTCCAAATACCATCACAACGGAGATTAGGGCTTCTATATATGAACTGGGGAAGAAGGGCACATCATTCAGTCCATTGCACAAACCTTGAAATTACTTTATGCTTGGATGCTGCATTCCTGGAATTTTGCTCTCTGGTCATGGACAAAACAAAAGGAAATGCTCTTCTCATCACTAGGAAACTTTTGAGAAAGAAGTATCATATTGAGTCCCACCTTCTCTGAAGTTCAAAGCAGAGGTGGGAAGAGGGGGGGTGGTGACTGCCCTGATGATCAACTATCACGATAGATAACATTTCCTGGGGAACTTACTGTGCACCTGGCACTCTTTAAAGTATAGTGTATGAATTACTTCATTTCACCCTACAATTTTATTAGACCTGTGTAGAGGTAAAGAGGCGTTGATAGCTTCAGTAACTTGCATAAGGTCACATAGCTAATATGAGACTGAGTTTGGATGTGATTCATCAGCAGACGAATTCTAGCACCTGCTCTCCTAATCACCTATGCTCTACAGCCTCAGGTTGGACACAAGTCATGGGGAGCATCCCTATACACACACACACTCCAGAGATGTGCTTCAACAAAATAACATGTACTAATGACATGTACTAATTAATGTATTAATGCTTATAAGCTATTTACACTTTGTAATGGACTACTTTAACCAACTAATTGAAGTGCTTTTTCTTTTTCTTAACATCTGGCTGAGATCAGAATTTCAGGAAATGGGAACTTTGATGAGTCATGACAAGCAGGAAGTTATTTTGGTGTGGGGCATTTAAGGAATGAGAGGCCTGGATAGAAGTCTGAATTTAGGAGCCATGAACAACTAGGGCATCAGACAAAGGCATAAATTTTTGAGGGGAGGAAAAAGGATGGAGGAGAAAACGGAAGCCATGTTAGGGAGATGGGTACAGAAAGCAGGATGTGCCCTCTCCAGATCTCTGTGTGCCAGGTACTGTACTGAAGATGCTACAAATGTATTATCTCATTTCCCCCCACACAATTACCTTTCTTTTTTACATCTCAATTTCTCTTTTATTTTTTATTTTTTTCCTTTTTTAAATTTTATTGTTTTTTTTATTTTAATTCTAGTACAGGTAACATAGTGTTATATCAGTGTCAAAATATAGGAAAAATATAGGAAAGCAAAATAAGACTACCTATGCCAAACTTCTTGCCATTTCTGAAATGCACCATACAATTTCATGCCTCAGGACTTCCAGCATTCTCTCCTTGGCATTTGGAAATCTAACTTTTCCTTTCCCTTGCCATGAGGAAGCTGTGTTGTATCTAATAGCATACATTCAGTGCTAAACACAACACCTAAGATAAGGAATTAGAACAAGTACAAAGTTAGAGGATACAGTCCCCAAGATTGCCCTCACTTCTTGACCCGAGGCCACACTGTTAATCTTTCTGGCCTGGCCAGCCCCATCCTAAGACTTATATATTCAGGCAGCCCCCACCATAAATACACTGTTAAACTGAATAGATTGCTAGATATCCAGTATGACCCAAAGGCCCCTAGCAAACAAAGACTCTCATAGCAAGCATAACTTTCCAAAGCCTCAGAGATTTCCTCCCAGAAGTCAAAGGCAGAGGCCAGAACTTCTCTTGGACAATGCCAAATTCTTTAGTAAACAAGAGTGCATAGTAAGCTCTCAATAAATGTCAAATAAATGAAGGGATTGAGAATTGGAGAGTATATTTGCTGGCGAAATGTGTTGTTACTTTAAAACAGAAACTCCCAGGGTGCCTGGGTGACTCAGTCAGTTAAACATCCGACTGTTGATCTCAGCCCAGGTCTTCATCTCAGGGTCTTGAGTTTGGCACCCATGCTGGGCCCCACACTGGGCATGGAGCCTACTTTAAAAAATTAAAAAATAAAACAGAAACCCCCATAGGGATGCCTCTGTGTTTCCTCTGTACAGAGCTTAGCACAAGGTTATATAAAATTTATTAGTCCATAATGGTTGCCAGAGGGAAGGGGAGTAGGAAAATGGATGGAGAATGGGAGATACGGGCTTTCCACTAAGAAATGACGTCATGGGAACAAAAGGCACAGCATAGGGAATATAGTCAATGATATTGTAATCATGTTGTATGGTGACAGATGGTAGCTACACTCGTGGTGAGCGCAGCAGAGCACATAGAGAAGTTCGATCACTATACTGCACACCTGAAACTAATGTAACATTGCAAGTCAACTGTACTCAAATAAAAAAAAAGTTAAGAAATCTTTAGCCCAACCCATGTCCATAGCAGCTTATTCACAATAGCCAGAAGACACAGCCACCCATATGTACCTTGACAGATAAAGAGATAAGCAAAATGTGGCATATACATGCAGTGGACTATTATTCAGCATTAAAAGGGAACGACCTTCTGACACGTGCTACAACATGGATGAATCTTGAGCACATGAGGCTAAATAAAACCACCCAGACACAAGAAGACCCCTACCATGTAATTCCACTTATGTGAGGTACTTAGAGTAGTCACATGCATAGATAGAGAAAGTAGAATGGTGGTTGCCAGGGAATGAGAGGGGGTGGGAATGGGGAGTTGTTCAGTTAGTACAGAGTTTTAATTTTGCCAGATGAAAACTGTTGTGGAGGTGGATGGTGGTGAGAATTGTACAACACTGTGAATGTTCGTAATGACACGTGAACGCTTAAAAATTATTAAGGTGGGGGGATGCTTTGTGGCTCAGTTGGTTAACCAGCTTTTGGTTTCAGCTCATGTCATGAACTCAGGGTTGTGAAACTGAGCCCTGCATTAGGCTCCATGCTCAGTGCAGAGTTTGCCTGGCACTCTTTCCTTCCTCTCTCCCTCCCCTTTTGCCCCTCCCCCAACTCGTGCTCTCTGTCTCTCTGTTTCTCTCTAAAATATAAAACGAAAAATTATTAGATGGTAAATTTTATGTTACATGGATTTTACCACGATTAAAATAATTCTTATCCCACTCTAACGTGAAATTCATGGTCTGCTTATGGGGATGAAAGGAGGCAATGGAAATACAAATGGCGATGTGTCTGGAGAAGGCTGTGATAAAGCTGCAGAGCTTGTCCCCGAAGCCCCCCTCACACACATTAGACTCCCACAAGTCACTGGGTTTGGGATGGTTTTCACACTTTTGATTGTCTCACTCTTTTCCATATCCCAATACAGCAATTCAGCACAGTCTCATGTTATCAGGGAGAAATGACCTTCAATAGGCAAAACCCACAATTCTCCAAAGCATGCACGGAAATACAATGTTGAGTTTCCTTTCCATACATTGTAAGAATTTCCTTCTTCAAGAAAACAAAACAAAGAAAACCATGAAAAATAAAGTAGGACCTTATTCATCATTTGCAAACCTGCATTTTTTCCCTTTTGTTCCTTTCCTGCATGCACAGATACTTACTCAACACAGCTACCAATATTTTGCTGAAAGTCACAGTGAAATTGTGCAAATGCTTACAGCAGATACACTGTCCCATCAAACCTAGCAAACAAACACCTTCTTTGGAATAACACTGTCTTATTTTCTTCACTACTTATTTTTACCTCTGGTTAAGAAGACCTTAATCTGTCTAGGCCCAGCTCTCCACATTTGAGTTATAGAAGATAAATGCTTCAGCCTTCAAAAGTGATGGCAATGAGTTCAACAACTTGTGAGTAAATGCTTCAAATTCCCTGGAAGAATATGGTCTATAGCATAATACACCCATTCACTCATTTGCTCCTTCTACAAATGATTATAGAATGGTTCTGAGCCAGGCCCAGTATGAGGCGCTAGTGATATGGTATGGGAGTTACACATCCAGACACTAGAGTTGGACTGCTTGAATTTGAACTCTGGCCGACTGTGGGATCCTGTGAATCCTTCCAAATCTTGGGTTCCTCATCTGCAAAGCAGAGATAGTTACACTACTAGTTCTTTTAGAGTTTGAGCTGTACTAAATAAGATAAAGTATATAAAATGCTAATGACAGTTTCCAGTACACAGGAAGCATCTAGTACCTGTTCATATAATGATAAAAGTACAGAAAATTCAATTCTTCCTTAAGAGGGGAGAGAGCCTACATGTTTCTTACTTAGTTCTCTAGGTCAGGACTTCTCAAAAGGCAGCGGTACTGGGAATAAATATTTGCAAAAGACCTATCTGTGACTCTTATTCAAAATATCAAAGAAATAATATTCAACAATAACAAAACAATCCTGTTAAGAAATGAGCCAGAAACCTTGACACCTCACCAAAGAAGATATATAGATGGCAAATAAGCAAATGTAAAGATGTTCCACGTCATCTGTTATCAGGGGAAGGCAAAATAAAACAACAATGAGATTCTCGACACACTGATTAGAATGGCCAACATCCAGAGTACTGACAACTCCAAATGCTGTGAGCATATGAAGAAACAGGAACTCTCATTCGTTGCTGGTGGAAATGCAAAATGGTACAACTTCCTTGGAAGACAGCTGGGAAGTTCCTTACAAAACTAAACATACTCTTACTATACAATCTGGCAATCATACTCCTTGGTGTTTACCCGAAGGAGTTGGAAACTTATGTCCACACAAAAACCAGCAAATGGATGTTTATAGTAGCTTTATTCATAATTGCCAAAATTTAGAAGCAACCAAAGGCCCTTTAGTAGGTGAATGGATAAATTAATTGTGGTATATCCAAACAATGGAATATTATTTAGTACTAAAAATAAATGAGCTATCAAGCCATGGAAAGACATAGAGAAAACTTAAATACATATTACTAAGCAAAAGAAGCTAATCTGAAAAGGGTACGTATACTATATGATTCTAACTAAATGACATTCTGGAAAAGGCAAAACTATAGAGAGGGTAAAAAGATCAGTACTTTCCCAGGGGTTGGGTATTTGGGGCAGGATGAACAGGTAGAGCACAGAGACTTTGCAGGGAAATGAAAATACCCTGTATGATACCATAATGATGGATACATGTCATTACACACTTGTCCAAACCTGTAGAATGTACAACACCAAGAGTGAACCCTAATGCAAACTATGAACTTTGGGTTATTATGCTGTTATGATGGAGTCAGTTGGTTCATCAGTTATAACAAATGTGCCAGTCTGGTGGTGGATGCTGGTCAGGGGGAGGTTATATATGTGTGGATGCAGAGAGCATATGGGAAATCTCTGTAGCTTCCCCTCATTTTTGCTATGAACCTCAAATTGCTGTAAAAAAATAAAATCATATATATGTATAGGTATATACATAAAGCAGTTGCCATTCACCATACACAGCTGAAGCCCTGACAGAGATAAATTCCTACTTAGTCAGCAGTCCCCGAACCTCTCTTTCCCTCCTTCCCCACAATAATGAGATTTGAGAGGAGACTGAGGATCCCTGCTTTAAATCAGTAGTTGACATACCATAGCCCACAGGCCAAATCTGACCCAATACCTGTTTTTGTAAATGAAGTTGCATTGGAACAGAGTCCCAGCCCTCCCTCTGCGTACTGTTTGTGGCTGCTTTCTCACTACAATAGCAAAGATGAGTCACTGGCAGGGACATTATGACCCATCAAACCTAAAATATTTATATCTGAGGCTTTACAAAAAATGTTTACCAGTTCCCATTCTAGAGGATGATGATGATGATGGTGTTGATGGTGATGAAGAAAGGCCACTTCTGCCATTCATCGAGTAAAAAATACCTCTTAAAGAAAGTAATATCAACTCTATTATACAAATAAAAGCATTGAAGTCCACAGACATTATACAACCTGATCAGAGAGACAGAGCTAACAGTACATGACAGCTAATCTCCCTCCAGAGTTTGTGCCCTTTACAGAGCAGCTCCATACCTCCTCAATGAGTGGGTACTATTGGTATCCAGAGCATTAGCCAATAAGGATATTATGCTAGATCTTATTCTAGATAATAAACTGAGTCCATACTAGATGAGAGCAGCCCTTAATTCTGTCACTGTTTATTGAATGGTTACCACAAGGACACTTTTTCCCAAATTTACCTTATCATCATATTTTCTCCCATAGCTTCACGTGCAGATGGACTAAGTAAGGTCCATCTTTTTCTCCCCCCATTTAGGAAAATTCCTTGTTGTTCATGGGACTCTGGGTTCATTGCTGGGTTCCCTTGCCTGTTTTTTCCTTCAGGTTCTTCCTTTTCAGTAAATGTTGATGATCTCCCACATTGGATTGCCAATAAAATAAGGACATCAGTTATATTTGATTTTCAGATACACAACAAACAATTTTTTAGTATGGTAAATTTTACACGACATGTATTTATCACAATTAAAGTCAATTTTTTAAAAGATTTTATTTATTTATTTGACAGACAGAGATCACAAGTAGGCAGAGGCAGGCAGGGGCGGGAGTTGGAAGCAGGCTTCTGGCTGAGCAGAGAGCCCGACTTGGGGCTCAATCCCAGGACCCTGAGATCACGGCCTGAGCCAAAGGCAGAGGCTTTAACCCACTGAGCCACCCAGGTGCCCCTAAAGTCATTTTTAATGAGAAAAAACTGTCCCATACAATATCTGGGGCACACCCAAGATGTCCTATGTTTATATTCGCTCCATTTGGCAACCTTAATCCCATCCCTATATTTTTACAGCTAGATGATGAATTATTCACCGCAGAGCCGCAGGACATTTACATGGAAGGCCTTGTGGGTTAGAAAAAGGAACACATGGTTTCTTGTTAGAAGAAGTATGAGCCAGGACAGCTGGGCAACCTACTTACATCTCAGTGTACCTGTATTTCCCGCCCATGAAATGGAAATAGTCGTGTCCTTCGAGCAGGGTTTAGTGAAGACTCAGTAAAATGTTGTATGTCAGTAGCACTGTGCTCGGTAAAGAGTGGTAATTGTTTTCTCTCCAAGTACCATTTGTTAATTCATTTTAGTCATTCCCTCTGATAGTTCAGATTCCTCAATACGCCTTCCGCATAGCCCAACTGGATTCTGTCCCCAAGCTCCTTCCTTTTCAACATCTAACTGAAGAATTTCACTGACCATTAAAGTTGACTTAAATAGTAAGTGTACAAAATTCTCCCTGGTTTATAAATTCCATAGGAAAAAAAATTAAGTAACCAACTTAGGTTGCTATAAGATGAAAGATATTGCAGATATCCTTCTGCAAGATAGAGAAGGATGAAGATCTGTTCAGATGAAGATCTGTTCCTTAGAGTGTCCCGCAATGAATTTTAACAGTTCATGACCAGTAATATCATCTGTTCTGCCTGCCAATCTTTTCCAAATTCCATAGTCACATTGATAGCAGCAAATACAAACTCATTTTAAAAAATTTCTTGAATAATAGAATTTTTGTTCTCTTTCTTCAGTCAGTAAAAGCCAGATCCTTCTTATTCTAGGATCTCTTTTAGAGACTGAATTTTATAGTTAAAGTCAATGCAGTGTTCATCTGCTACTTTATCAGAAAAAAGGACAGGACAAAGTAGTGTGAAGGGGGGAGGGGAACAACATAGCCACATGATCCACATAAACAATAGGAGTGAAACTGTTCACTTCCTTTCACTTACAGTCTTTGCCTCTAGGCTTTTAGCAAATAGTTGCTAACAGTTCTCACACGTTCTTCAAAATGCAGACTTGAGAAAATAATAAGTTCCCTCTCTGCAGGAGATGGTCTATGTCAGAATATGCCCACGGAGAGCCTCAGCAAGGTATTTATTCCTTGTGAATCTTTCCAACTACATCTCTTTGCTACATTTCTTTGTCAGGAACAAAGCATAAAACCCTGTGCTCTTCATTATTGCGTATCATTCTTAGTATTTCCACTTTTCCACTCAGGGAAAAAAAAAAGAAAAAGAAAATTGAGGGAATTAAGGTTATTGACTATTAGGAATAAAAAAGAAAGAAATCAGCGTTGTGAAGGAAGAACTCTGGAGAGAAGGGGATTTTTGTTTCAAATAAACAATACCACATAAGAGCCTTTTTGCTCAAGTCTCTTCCAAGTGAAAACTGTCCACAGGATTTAGGCCTTAAACAAATACATGTGAATTCTAATATACAATCATAACAAATGAATGGAAAACATTTACAAACTTCTTCTCTCCAGGTAATACTTCCCAATTCACTTAGAATTCCAGATGAAAGCTGATGACCATTCTAGCACAGACTGATTTTTGAAATAGTTTTAGATCCCAAATCCATGAGTCGGTTAAAGTACTTGGTGCTCCTACTTCCCGTGGGGTCTGATCGCTCCAGCCCGTTCTCTCCAACTACGATTTCTGGGCACTTGTTGTTCCCAGTAGGGAAAATACTCACTACTGTGTCATGCTGTAAAATGAAAAGAGACTGAAAAACCCTTCTCTGCTCCAAAGAAATGCTGGGCCACAAACGGATGAGGAAATTTAGAAAGGAAAATGAGGAAAAACGGTTTGCATGGCACTTTAAAAAAACGTGGAACTTCTCTGATGAGATTAAGAGAGCAGGGACTCAGCCTGGGTGGGGAAGCTTCTAAACCCAGGAGCTGTGGTTTCCAGGGTACACCGTCAGATGGCACGAGCCTCCAGATCACTGGAGATCACATCACAGGGGATGCCTTCCTCTGAAATAAGCTATCTATTAAATAATTAATTTAATTAATAATAATGAAATTAATAATAAAATAATTAAATAAGCTATCTCTCATGCTTTACTTTTAACCTCTATGTCTTCTTCTGGGGAAGAAGTCCGACACGGAGCCATAACCAACCTTTATTTTAGAATATGATACTTTGGTAAAAGTCATTAGTGAAGCTCTAAGGGCATCAAACACGTAATAGTTAAGTTGTGATGGGGGTGGACAAGCAGAATGTCTGAAGCCACATGGGGGAGACCTAAATTGTCAGGGCTCAATCCAAGAGCACTGGTGTCTGAATGGGGGGAAGGTGCTAGAGTGGGAAAAAAGTGATGGTCGAGGACATATTCACTCACATCGCATCTTTAAAGAGCCTGCTCTGCTTAGCTGCGAGAGGGGCAGGGGTTGAAACTGGGTGGGGACTCACCTCTATTTCCAAACACACTTCAGGTCCTCATGCTGCTTTCCGATGTCCTCTTCAAGCCACTCAGATGGTTTAGTTCCTAGAGGAACTAGAAGAATAGGGTTAGACATGCTCAGGAATTTGGGTAGCTAATAATGGGCATCCCTTTAAACCCATGTTCTTCAAGTACTTGCCTGACTTAGAAGACAGACAATGTGCTACACCAGGACAAACCGAGAGGGAAGACATGTGGGGGGGGGTCCTCAGTGTCTTTTTTTTGCTTTAAGATTTATTTATTTTATTTTAGAGAGAGCAAGAGCAGGGGGAAGGAGCAAAGGGAGAAGGAGAAAGAATCTCAAGCAGACTCCCTGTGGAGTGCAGAGCTCTATGTGGGCTCAAGCCCATGACCCTGAGATCATGACCCAACCTGAAATCAAGAGATGGACTAACCTGGAGGAAATAATACATTATATGTTAATACAAATTTTAGTTACTTAAAAAGAGAGAGAGAGAGAGAGAGATGGACTCTTAGCTAATTGAGCCACCTAGGCACCTCCTTCAGTGTCTTTACATTCACATTCACATTTTCCATTCCCAGCAGTTCAGCTCTGGCTAAGCCCACACCCACTACTCAGCAACACAGAAATACTCGTTGGGTGCCTGGGTGGCTCCGTCTGTGTTAAACCTCTGACTCTCGATTTCAGTTCAGGTCATGATCTCAGGGTTGAGGGATTGAGCCCCTCATCAGACTCCATGCTGAGTGGAGTCTGCCTAAGATTCCCTCTCCCTCTACCCTGCACCCACATCTGTCTGTCTGTCTCTATCTCACTTAAAAAAAAAAAAAATTCTCTTTAACTTTCTCTGTCTCCAAAGTCTGCACAGTGCCCCTGCCCAGCCCACCCCTCTTGTCCAAGTATTCCTTCCAAATGAGAAATAAATACAATCTCTGAGAACAGTTCTTGCAAAAACCCGTGTTCTTTCTTAGTCAATGTCCTGTAACGCTGAATGCCCCTTCTCGATTAGGTGGTTGGGGACAGAACCCAGCCAACCTCACCCTTTAGTCCATCTCTGGTTGAAGAGTTGGCTGTGGATTCTCAGGCCCTCTCCCTGTCGCCTACCCTCGACTAAATGCTGCTCAAGCCTGTTCACCCTACATGTTTTCTCTCTTCAGATTTTGAGCTGACCTGGGAGGGGACATCCCACAAAACAAGCAAATGCCCTAATATACTAGGGTTGAGGTGGGAAGATAGCTAGCTAAGGAGATCTGTGCCTCAGCATTTTATTAAAAAAAAAATTGCTGAATAAAAATAAATTAATGGATGAGCCACAAGGGCAAGGGATAATGTTGATTAGCTGTTCCCTACCTACAAGTATAATGGAAGGTACATTCATTTACACTTTGGCTCTATCCTAACCTATGTTTCAACAATTACTGCTGATATTGAAGTGAATGTTATTTTCACATATGACACCAAGGAGTGGCATTGAATTAAAAAAATTAAAGAGACGTTCTGTGTTTTCCCATTTCCACTGGTCTCATGCCTTTGAGTGGGTGATAATACCCAGGTTTAAAACAAACGTCAACTAAAAAACAAACAAACAAACAAACAAAAAACCACAAAAAACTGATGTCAACTAACAAATCCTCATATTGGCATATTGCGCTTGACACTTACATACAAATTTGAGAAAAGAGCAGGTTGAAACTGATGCTGATGTTAGGCAAATGAGTAGACCAACAGTCAGTCGTCTGTATATCCAAACCCCCTTCAGGTCACCCCGTGGCTTTCTCTTAGGCCCTCCAGCCCTGAGCCTATGCTGAAGTGTGGATCACCTGGAATGGGCTTTACGATCGGCTCTCCTTAAAGGATCCTCCGCATCCCTGCTGTGTGGACATGAGTGGTTCCTGACAAAGAAGTTCACGAGGGAGGGAATACACTGTAGGACACCTCAAAGTTGCTTTTGGATAGAATGAAATTTGGAGAGAATGCCAACATGAGAAAGAATTACAAACCGACTTAGACTGAGAGCCAAAACTCTCTCAGATGCACATATAAAGAACAATGATAACTGATTTTTATAATTACAGCCAAAGAGATTGCCAAATACTGAATTATCTTCAGACTCTTAAACAAGAATAGTGTGTTTGGGCATGGGATAAGTGATTTTAGTTGATCTATTCCAATATATTTGAATTCTTTGAAAAACCATATTCTACTTAGAATATATAATGGCAAAATTCTATTAACAGTAATATGTGAGCAACTGGAATATATATATAAAATTCTGCATAAAAAGAATTGACTGATCCCTTGCTCCCCGTATGGGAGAAGAAGCTGAAATTCACAGGACACCCTGAGATTATTTCTGGTAGGGGAGATTACAGAAGTCTGCTGGCAAGACACAGAGGAAGGAACGTGTCTTTGAGATGGAACATTTTTATGCCTTTACAGGATACTTTTCCAGGTTTTCCTTTGGTCATGACTTGAAGCACGAGTGAAAGAGTAAGGAATTGACTGACTATGTTTTTACTTTATCTACTTCAGATGCCCTCCTGGAATTTCCCATATGTATGGTGCTGGCTCCCATTTCCTGATGCAAAGGTCAGATCTCAATGCACAACGTGGCTCAAAGGGACGATCTAGTCCAAAGCAGCTTCTCTGACTGGGGAGTCCTTAAACGAACAAATAGCGGGCAGATGAGACACTTAGTGAGAAATAAAATTGTAAATCATGATTTAGAGCACAATCGGAAAGCTGGCTGGGAATCACGATGGACCATATTCATGTGGAAACTATGAGCTGGCAGACACCCTCATGGTAGGGTTATAAATTTATTTAGACTCTAATTCCAGAGCATGGAGAAAATGTAGCTTCCACATTTGACTTACAGCTCCTTTAATCTTCTTCATGAGACCCCACTGACTGGGTAACAAAAGGGACAAAGCAAAATAAAACACCTTAGCCCAATTCTTGGCTTGAAGTAATAATTTTGATATTTCTTTGGGCATTACTCAGTGCGTTAGAATTTTATTTCCTTCCTTGCTCTATTTCAGTGTGAGATCTGGGTGTATGGGGCAAATGGGGATTAAGTGACCTCATTGCTGGTGGCATTACCTGTGATCTGGGCTCTTGCAGCTCGGACTGTAGCTGGTGGACGCCCCTCTCGTGAGGCCTCCTTTTGCTCCTGCTGATGTGAAAGGCCGGTGACTCCCATTCATCTGCCACAGAATCAAAACAGTCTTGCTCAGAAATAGAGCTCCCCAAAGTCTCCGTTTCCTCTGTGTTGACTCCACACCACGGGAGTACCAAAAGCAGACCAAAAACACCAAAGCACCCGGAAGTCCATCTCTCCTGCCACACGGCACCACCGGCTTGACTTTGATGAAGCTGTCCCAGAGGTGGCTTGGGAAGCGATTGCCTTCTGGGGTCCCAGGTAGCAGTGGAGCAGAATCCTCATGCTACTGAATACTCCAAGTTACCCAGGTGTTTCTCATCCGCGGTTCTTCAAGTGTGGCCTGGAGGCAACGGTGGGAGGTAAGAGGAAGGGCAAAACAGGTGTCTGGAATCTCCTTTCCTCCACCTCTGCATCTCTCCCTTCTCCTCCTTCCCCAGTCCAGCAGGTCAGGAAGAGTGGGGTTTTCCTCTCTTCACCGCACTCTAGCATCCTCCCGCCAGTTCTAGTCAAGCCTTGGACCTGGTTAGACGGAAAAGGTATTGCCATTCCCCGCGAGGAATTCTGGGATCTGACCCGAGCAGGTTAGTTGCTGACGTTCTGTAGGTGTATAGAAAATCTTTCTCATCCAAGCCGAGTTTCCAAAACTACTATGTTCTCATAGGACAGAAGATTTCGTGGCTTAGCCTCAGAGGTGGAGAGCTACAAAGAATATGATTTGAGAGGGGAAATAAGACATTAGTTCAATGTTTTGCAAATAGTATCCCTGTTATGCTATAGAGACTACAACATATAATCATGAAGGGTGAGGGAGGTGGTCAGAAATGAAAGACGGAGATGCACAGGCTTGGAACAAAATTAACTCTGTTATGGGTAGAGCACTGAAACAAAACCCACGAACATTTTACTAGAACGGTTTAGGTTCTAGAAGATTCTCTACTTACCATCTCCCAGAGGCCTCTTTAGGTTAGTTTGTTTGTTTAGCTTTTCCTGAGTCCCTATTCTTGTGTACACATTTTTAATTACTTCATTTAACTTGAGTGCATTTCTGTTCCTTAAAGCCAAAATATCTGAATGAACAAAAGCTTTCTGTAAGGCTTTGTATTCCACAATGTGTACCCTGTGCAGGTGAGTGTCCCCAAGTCTCATTTCATGTTTCCTGGAAAGGTCTTTCATATCCATCCCTCCCCGCTACCCCAGATCCCAGTCATCACACACACCTCCCCCCTCCCTGCCCCCTGCCAATTACCACCACATCACCTTAGTTGGCCAGCCGGGCTCCAGGCTCTGGGTTCTCTGTTATCTTGGAATTCGTGTCCTAGTCATCGTGAAACTCCACCTCCCTGACATCCACTGCTGTTTAGGGGTTTTAGACTTCTTCTTCCTCTCTGTCTCTGAATTTGCCCCAGTCCAGTTGTTTTCTCTGCCCTAATAAACGAATCCAAATGCTTTCTTTGCTCCCCATTCCTCCAGTCCAGTCTGGTGCATGACTAGGAACATGGCTGTCTGGGACTCCTCTCATGGTTTTTTTTGTTTGTTTGTTTGTTTTTGTTTGCTTTTTTAATGTCCTGAATTGATTCCTGCCCCTCTCCACTGAGAATTTAAATAATGCCCATTTTTCCAAGCTCACATCAAAGCAACTCATTTTCTGTTTCGCTGAACTGTGGGTTACATTCTGCCATGCCACACTGCTTTACAGCTTCGTTATATTCCATCTTTGAATAATGGATAATATCAATAGCTAATATTTATTGAGCACCTTTTATGGGCTAAGTGCTTCACAGGGATAGGTCATTTGAAATGTGAGGTGGGCGCTAAGATGTGCGTGTCTGAAGACAACAAAAGCAATTCTCAGCAATGCAAAAGCTTGCCTAAGGTTATACAGGGGGTGAGCTGATGCAGACCGGATGCGTGCTAAGAAACTGGACTCCGGAGGCTAACCCTTCAGTTGGTATGGTGCATCGTCCTCAGAAAACTACCCCTTTAGATCTCAGCTGTCTTCATCCATCTTCCAACTAGACCGTAAGCATCTGTATGAATGGATCGTGACTTATGTGCTCTCTGGGTCCTCCTAAAAAAGGACATAATAGCCCTTTGAGTGATACTTCTTATCTCCCCCTAACTGTCCTTTCGTGTTGCGTCATTATGGTTCAGATACAAGCAACACGACCTTTACATTCAAGGTTTACTCAGACTCTACGAAGTCAAGTGACGCATTTCTCCTTTTTTCCACGGAAGTTCTGTGACCTCTGTGCAGCTAAGGTGCCCACCCCTGAAGGCTGGTTCATCAGTTCATCTAATGCCCTCATTAGAGGCCTTCACTTTCCCTCTGCCCATCTTCCACGCCTGATGCTGATGTCCCAGGACCTTGGCCACCACCTGACGCCCTTTGGCAACGTCAGGGTTACACAATGTTCCTAAACCTACATTCCAAACACCATTCCCAGAGGATTTTATAAACAGGATTGAAGCCTGTAGGAGGTGGTCTCAGGCAAACCGCCCTGCAGCTGGGCCTTTTGAGCAATGTTTAAAGGAGACCCCAAAGATCTCACGTTAGAATGCTCAACGGCCCTGTGCTTTATTTGGAGAGAAACCAGCTGCCTCAGAGAGCGAAGAAATGCATGGTTTGCTAACAGATTTTAAACATCAGAGCTTAGGACTTCAAAGAGAGTTTTCCCAGGGGGATTTCTCTTCCCTCTCCTAAATGAGAAGCTATAAGCATTTAGGACTGCCTTAAGATGTAGTGAAGTGAGGCTTTGAGACTGTCAACATTTGGCTTGGGTCTTTGTGGATGGTGTGCGGGAGCTTCACAGGCCTAGGCCTGGCAAGAGAAATTTCAGCTGCGGCCACTTTGTTGTAAAAGAACTTAGCAGGGTTGGGGGTGGGGGCTGGAAATCACTCATATCCTGGCAAGGCATCCTCCCCACGAGCAGTATGGTGTCTCCCTTCTTCTCCTGGTACCATAGCATTCTCTCCAGAGCCTCTGCCTCACCCCAGCCCTCCAACACCTCTCTTGTCTCTCTCTCTCTGTCTTCTTCCTCTACCCACCCACTGCCCTCCTTGGGAGGAAGGAAAGAACTAAGAACATTCAAAAGGGTCTCCCCAGTTCTTCAGAGCACAAGCTTCTCATCATACTAAGATCGGACTGCCGCCTCGGGGCATCACAGGGGCAACAATGACAGGAGCATTTCAAGATCCCCTTAAAAGGCCTGTTGTTTGTTTAAATTTTTGCCCACAGCTGCCTGGTTTAGGAAATTAAACAAAAGCACTATGAAATCCTGTTCCATGTCCACCATACTTACTGCTTATCCCACAGGATAGGAGAGTGCTGTTTGGTTCAAGATGGGGGGAGGGTGGCTTTTGTGATTGTGACAAACATCAGACACTTCCCCTTCCAGACATGTCAGGGGTTGTTCCAGGATCGGGAGGTGCTCAGGAAAGATGGAGCCATGCTTCCCCGGCCTGCTTCTGTCTTCAACCATCGACTCTTCTTGCTTGCAGAGAGGAGCTGTTGCCCCACTGGGCAAGCAGGGAAGGAGAGAGGTGCTCCACGGAGGAATTCACTCTTACCTTGCAAGCGGGAAATTTACTTTTATATCTGGCCCTCCTGCGCCTACTTCAAAATGGCCGTGGGCCTGGCCCCATCCTTCCAGAGAGAAAAGTGAGACAAGATCATTTGACCCCCCAACTCACTGAAGCAAGGTAGATACATGCTGCTTGAAAAAAATGTGATTCCTGGAAATCCAGATTTATGAAAAGTAAGATTAAGTCAGGGATTAGGTAGGTTTTTCATTTTACTTGAGAAACATCAAAGCAGGCCTTAAAATAGTATCTCCCATCTGAGGGCATTTGAAATACAGTCTGATTCTTAAGAATTTGATCCCAAATCAAATTCTCGGGAAACAGATCATACGCAGTCTTAATGGGAGCAGGAGACTCATTAACTACATCTAGTCAGTGCCAAGATTTTGTGAGGAAGCAAAAGTTGTCAGGAAGGAAAAAGATTCACTAATTAACTGACCACTTTTACAATTAGTTCCCATTTAATCATAACTTCCCATTATGCTGGTGTCTACTCTCACATATGGTATCAAGATCTTTGTTGGACACTCCCATGTGGTCAATAATACAATGCAAATCAAATGCAAATTGATTGCAACAAAGTGAAATTGCATATCCTGCAAAAGACGTGGGCTTTCATCTGACTTGGATGAGGACATAGTTTAAGCTTCAAAAGAGAGTCATTTAAATAACAGAGAATTAAAAGAGACCCTTGGGAGAATGAGTGAAGTCCTTTAATATTTTTGCAAAAAAAATGACCTTTTTAATAAGTGTGTAGCAAGAGTCAAATGTGAAGAAAAGGAGGTTTTAACGTTTTGCCATTCAGGTTAAGACAAAAAAATGAACACTTCATTTTTATAATTCTAAAAATTAGCAAATAATTACAACCATGACACTCTGGAAAGTATAAGCTAAGCTAACTTGTTTTTATATGTTTCATATTTAAAAAAAAAAAAGATTTATTTGAGAGAGAGAGAGAGAGATTAGGGGAGAGGGGCAAAAGGAGAGGGAAAGAAAATCTTAAGCAGATTCCATGCTGGACAAGGAGCCTGCTATGGGGCTCGATCCCAGGACCCAGAGATCATGCCCTGAGCAGAAAAGAGGAGTAGGTCGCTCAACTGCCCATGCCATCCAGGCGCCCCTATATGTTTCATTTTTCAAAATAAAATTCAATCAGTACTTTAAAAATACCATTTATGGTAAAATTTTGGTTTCTGTTTTAAGTTATTTCCCCTTAATTTTTCAATTTTATTTTTTTTATTTGATAGAGAAAGAGTACAAGCAGGGGGAGCAGCAGGCAGAAGGAGAAGAAGCAGGCTTCCTGCTGCTGAGCAGAGAGCCCGATATGAGGCTCAATCCCAGAACCCCAGGATCATGACCTGAGCTCAGGGAAGCTGCTTAACCAACTGAGCCACCCAGGATCCCCAATTTTCCCTTTGTTATTTTTTTTAAAAATCTTGGTTCCCCTTAAGAAATGAGTACCACCTGAGGTTCTTTATCAGTTCATGTATATTATTTAATACTCACAGCCATCTGATCTGCTAGACTGAGTAGCTATTAGCACCCATTGTACAGGGAAGAAAACCAAGGCCCTGTTAGGATGATCTGAACAGCACCACAAAGTTAGTACACAATGCAGGCAATGCAAGTATTCTTATTTTGGTGACCAACTATTGGCCACACAGCTAGGAATATCAGGAATATTCCAACTCAGACCTTCTGCCTCCCAGATCTGGGATTGCCTCACAGATAAAAATACCAAATTATGCTATAACCAATATTTTAAGTTTACCACCTACCATCCTAAGTGTCTTATGTGTTCCTTTCATCTAATCTGTTCAGTAATCCTATGTGCTTTATCTTTATTTTGCAAGAGAGGAAACTAAGGCTCAGAGAGGTAAGGAAATTGCCCAATGTTCCACAGCTAGTAAATGATGTTTCAGCCTGAATTAGAACCCACATGTTTATCTGTCTTGGTGCTCTTAATTGACACACTACTGTGCCCCTTTTCAGGAATAGATCTATTCCACAAAGTAAAGCTCAGGATCTTGGCCCTGAACAGTTATAGGACAACCATGCATCGTATAATGCATTATATTTTCAGAGGAAAACTGCCTGGAACTCTCCTCAGCTGGTTTACTGGAAAGGAGAAGCTCAAAGAATGGGGCACCAGATAGTTAAATATGACAAAGCTGTTCAAGAGCAGGATGGCAAACAACTTTCCTCCATGGAAGACAACAATCGTCTTCTATCAGTTGGCAATCACACCTAATGAACAGAGGCTGCTAGAATGTGGTCAGTCTTAATCTGTGCTCCATGGCAAAGAGGGGTGTGAGCTTTGAGCAAGCTTGGAAGGGGACTGGCCCACATATGGGCCATGTGTTTCCTATTTACCCTAGAGGAGCGTGCCAAGGTGTGGCACTTTACCATTCAGCGGACTCATGAGGTTAAATTCCTGGGGGCCAGTGTCTGCCTTCAGCTCAGGTCATGATCCTAGGGTCCTGGGATCGAGCCCATATTGGGCTCTCTGCGCTCGCTGGAAGCCTGCCTCTCCCTCCCACTCACTCCCCCTGCTTGTATTCCCTCTCTCACTGTGTCTCTGTCAAATAAATAAAATCTTAAAAAAAATTAAATTTCTTAATATTTCATACCGTAGTGAATACACAGGCTTCCTGAGGTGGCAGGTGGGGACAGAAGGTAACTTAAAGAGTGTCCATACTTCAAATTCAAGAAGGAAAGACTGGATGCTCTTTGATCACAGTAAAAAGTAACCACCATATTCCTTTTTAAACCCTTCCCAATCAATTAAGGACAACTCTGAATTGGTAAGCAGGCTTCTGAAAGCCAGCCAATCAGCAGCAACCACACTTGAGTCCTTCTTTTCATAGCCAATCCCTGACTACCGCTGCTTCTGAGAGGCCACCAATCTCTGAGCCCCGAGCTTCCCCAGACCCTATATAAGAGCAACCATCTGCTTCCTTCTGAAGGTTTGTGTTTACCAACTTGGAGGTTATCAGCTTGGCGAATAATACATTCTGCTTTGTTTCCTTTATTTGAGTGGTAGCCTCTTCTTTGTCCAGGGGAAAGAGCAGAGGAGAAAAAAAGCACGGGAAAAAACCTTGTTTCTAGCCTCTGTCTTCCACTCAGTTCATGATCTCGGCTTGCTGGGATCCAGGTCATTCTCCCTGCTCAGCGGGGAGCCTGCTTCCCCCTCCACTCCTCCCCCCGCCCCCGCTAATGCACAGCACGCTTACTCTCTCTCCGTCCGTCAAATAATAAAAATCTTAGGAAAAAGGCCTTCTTTAATATATTTGTAAAGGTGAAAAAGAAATCTCTATCCAACATACATAATGAAAATACGGAAATCCCTAGAAATACACACACACACACACACACACACACACACATTCTACTTTTGCCTTAAAAAATGTCTGAAGGAAACCTCTACAATATTCAGGAAACCAGGTTCTGTTGTAACCCCCATGCTGAGGGAGAGATAATCACTATTAGATTAAAGTATATGTTTAATTCATTTTAGATTGAGTTTAATTGGCTCTTCAGTGGTGAGTACAGCAGCCTATATTCTTCTTCCGTGACCAGTTTGCCAGAAGTTCCACAGTGATTAGATACTAAGCAAATCCATACATAGCTAAGATAAAAATAGTACTCAGATGTTGAAAATCTAAACTTACCCAGCAAGTTTAAGCCTAGTGCAGCAAGGTATCTGGTATCTGTTTTTACTTATGGATTTCTATTTCTGGCTAGAAATCTGGAAAATGTTAGACTTATATACAAAAATCTACATATTTATTCAGAAATTGGTACTTTACTACTGATGAGTTGATATGAACAATATAACTAGGGCCATTGTAATGTTAAGTGAGTTTTGAACAAATAGAGTTAGAAATCCAATTATCTTTCCATAGAAAGCTTTTGTGTAAAGTCATTGTTAAATAAAGGAGGGAAGCCTGTGGGAAAGTGAGAACAGTAATTTCTCCTGCCTGCAAAAGGACATCAGAGAATTTAACCCTGAAGTCCATTAATCTGTTCACGACGGCCTCCCCACTGTGGTCAGCCCAAAGATACAAAGGTCTCTTCTGGCTACTGGAAACTTTCTTTTGGAAGTGGAACTGAGAGTTGGGAACATATGACTTGGGTAAGAAATATTAGAAGAAACACAGATCCTTGCCCATGGCTTGGAACTGCAGGAAGGAAGGTATCTCACCCCTCTCCTGGCCTCTTAGTCTAGCGCCTTCAAGACTCACCACAAGGGACAGAAAACAGAAACCCCTTGCAGTGGTTCCAATGTGGCTTTAGGTCAGCCTTAGATCAGTGCCCCTTCAAGCTTTAATAGGCATAGCAATCACCTTGTTATCTGGTTAAAAATGCAAGTTCTGATTCTGTGTGGGATCTGAGATTCAAGAGTTCCAAAAAAATTGCAGGTGATGCCTATGTTACTGTCCATGGACTGTCCACGGAGGAGTAAGAATCTAAGTTAACCTAAGCCTTAGTGGGGACACAGGATCTTCCACTTGACTTCCACAGGACCACCCATTAAAATTAGAGTAAGAAAGGAGCTTAGAGAGCCTCTGGTCTTTGAAAATTACTAACTGTATGATGCTGGGCAAGTTACTTATCCTCTTTGTGCCTTGTTTCTCATAAAAGTTTGGTTATAAGAATTAAATGAAATAATGCTTATTACCATGTCTGACAGCATTTGCTCTGTAAAGACTAACTGAAGCCATCTAGCTTCCCTCCTTCATTTTGCAGATGTAAGGTAAGTCATTCTGAGGGAAGAAACTTGGTTAATGTGCCAGAGAGGGAGCGAGAGTACTATCTCCTGATTTCCAGGCAAAAGTTCCTTCTGCTCTTTGGTTAAAGCCCAGTGATAATTGAGAAAGCTGGCCCCAGCGTGCACACAGCCCACGTTCCTGCCCTAGCCTCACACACCCACAGAACAACTATGGCCTAACCTACATGCCCAGATATTGTTGCTATGGCCAGTCCTGACAACTCAAGTCTTCTGCCATTCATTATAAAGATTACTCAGATAATTGATTTAATTGGGAACAGAGAGTATCTTACTGTAACCAGCCAACATGGATTAGATCTCCTCAGTGCAGTAGGCAGAAACCCGCAGCTCTCAAGGGAAGGCATTTCCTCCCTGGGGAAAATTACAGATGCCCCAGTGGTCCCTATGGTCTAGACCAGGCATACACTAGTCTTGCTGACCTGTTCCCCATGGAGAAAGTTAAATCTAGTCCAAGTGTTGGTCACATACAACCCCCTTTTTATCCCTATCACCTTTATAAAAACTCTCAATAGAGTTTTTAATGCCCACACTTGACAGTGATGACTTTGGGGAGGTCAGAAAGCAGACATTAAGAGTAAAAAATTCGGGACGCCTGGGTGGCTCAGTTGGTTGGACGACTGCCTTCAGCTCAGGGCGTGATCCTGGAGTCCCGGGATCGAGTCCCACATCAGGCTCCCAGCTCCATGGGCAGTCTGCTTCGCTCTCTGACCTTCTCCTCGCTCATGCTCTCTCTCACTGTCTCTCTCTCTCAAATAAATAAATAAAATCTTTAAAAAAAAAAAAAAAGAGTAAAAAATTCTCTCCCAATGTGGTTTTGCATTAGCCACAGGCTGTTCCAACTCAATGGTGAAGAGTAGCACAAACTCCTTTTTCTGCAGTAAAAGGAAAGAGATGACTTCTTTCTATAGCACTGCTGAGATATGAATAACTGAACTGGAAAAAAATATTAGCTGTCTGTCTAGTGTTGCTGCATAATACAAAATAAATCATTCCAGCATCTTCCCAGTGAGAAGTTATAAACAACTAGCAAATGCACGCTACAAAGTATCGTTACTTTGGTTGTTCTCATTATTAGAGCAGTCAAAAGGGAGTTATCTAGTTCTTTGACATCAACTATTCAAGTATCCACTTATCGTAAAGACACTACCTTTTCTAACAAATCAACCCCATATGATTTTAGCCTCTATGGGATAGTTTTTCTGTTTCTACATGTATTGAAGCCATGTCAAATACCTGGTTGGTAGAAAACTCTGGGGAGAGAAGCCACCCGAACAAATACAGAAAGCTCATTATTATCGATACAAATACCAAAAGATGTGTTCCTGGCATCTTCAAATGCAGGAAACAGAAATAAGATGAATCTGAAAATTGGTGATGGAATATAGAAGTTTCTCTTAGGTGACAGTAGACATTCTAATCAAAGCTGAGATGGAAAAACAATGACACAGAAACACTTTTATCCATTGGGGATACATTATTGGATGCCTTGGTTTCAAAGGCCCCATGGACCTGCCACCACAAATCAAGCCTATCTAAGATTTACCTTCTATGCTTTGGCAACATTCATTATTGACAGGGTCAGATAATTCCTCATTCCCTAATATGGGTTGTATTGTTTCCCCTCCACACCCCACAAAAATCTCTCTCTCTCTCTCTCTGTTAGATAGATAGATAATGTCAAAGTCATAGATAGAGAGATAGATAGATAGATAATGTCAATGCCCTAACATGTAGAATATCAGACTCTGACCCTATTTGGAAATAGGGTTGTTGCATATTTAATTAACTAAGATGATAATATGAGGTCATCCTGGAGTAGGGAAAGCCCCTAATCCAATATTCCTGGTGTCTTTATAAAGGGATGGCCATGTGAAGACAGAGAAGGAACACCAATGTGAAGATGAACATGAGAATTGGAGAGATGTATCTACAAGTTAAGGAATGCCAGGGATTGCTAGTCCTTAATCTCTGGATGTCATCAGAAGCTGGGAGAAAGGCAGTGGACAAATGATCTCTCAAGGCCCTGAGAAGGAACTAACCCTGCTGACACCTTGATCTTGAAATTCTAGCCTACCGAACTGTAAGAGAATAAATTTCTATTGCTTTAAGCCACCCATTTCGTAGTACTTTATTATCATAGCTCTAGGAAACTAATATATCCCCCTTATGGGGATTCTAACATGTCCATCCTCTATGTCAGGTTAAAGACTGGTTGACTTTCTGAGGTGAGAACGAATCTGAGATTTTAGGAAACAAATGAGCTTAAAGATAGGAAACCTGGGGCACCTGGGTGGCTCAGTGGGTTAAAGCCTCTGCCTTCAGCTCAGGTCATGATCCCAGGGTCCTGAGATCGAGCTCCACATCAGGCTCTCTGCTCAGCGGGGAGCCTGCTTCCCGCCCTCCTCTCTCTCTGCCTGCTTCTCTGCCTACTTGTGATCTCTGTCTGTCAAATAAATAAATAAAATCTTTAAAAAATATAACAAATAAATAAATAAATAAAATAAAGATAGGAAACTTTCCCAACCCAGGGCAGGCTTGAGACTGACCAGTGTTTTGTTGAAGAGCTATCTCTCTCTCTCTCTCTTTCTCTTTTTTTTAAGCACATACAGATGACCTTGGGTCTCCTTGACCATCTAGGACCTGTCAATGTGAAGCAAAACACCTCTGGAAATGTGAAACCCTGCACCCTTTTCAACTGATTGCCATTCTTTGCTTCATTCAATGAATATTTATCTTCTGCCCACAGGGACAGGAAACTGACATGTTGAGTACTTAGAAGTAACTGGTCTTATCTTCATTTGCCTTTCCATAAACATTTATATTCACAGCATCACTGTCACAATCTATACTTGATTGATTTTGAAGTTGTGTCTTTCTCTGAGCCTTACACCAGCCTATGAACAGATAAGAGGCGACAAAATTTCTGCTCAGGGTCTCATAAACATGTATCACTGATTACAGTTCATGCTGGAAAGTAGCTTTCATCTTGTGTGGCTTACTGTAGGCCAACACTAATGGACTGGTAATGAATGCCAAGGTCACTTATAAGTACAAAGGTCAATTATAAGACCACCCCTGGACTTGGCAGGAACACGTGATATCTCTGCTTAGCACTTGGGGCTATAACAGTGGTGAATGGACTCTTTGCCACTCCCATCCCTTTCAGGCTCAGGTAGAAAGACTTTAGGTTAGACTTTGACAAAGAAAACTGCAAAACAAAAAAATCACTTTAATAACAGAATCTGTGACACTATGAATCTTGGAGAATGGCTTAGGAAACTTAGCAAGCACTTTTTCCTGGCCATTCTCTGATGGTAATGTATCCAATATCAGAATAAAGAAGTGAAGCTGGTATTTTGCCTTTTTTTAAACGGGCACTTTTACTTCTCAAACTTGTGAGCCTAGTTTCTTTCAAAGTCCATGGTCAGGATCCTTCTCCTGCTGGCCAAGTGTCAGATGTCAGAGCCTCTCCAAGGTCTCAAAAACCATTGGCCAACTATTTGACACAATCCTTGCCCTTCAGAACACATTAATCTAAGTTTAATGAGAAAATCAACTTCTTAGACATCACCTGTCTCACTAGGTTATAAGGCTAGTGCTGATTATCAGAAGAAAACCAATTTCAATACCTGTGTACTTGAACAACTGCATCCTGCATACAAGAACATCTCTGCATCAGTCAGTCCTGGGAAACTTAGGCTGGTGTTCATATAGCATTAAACAGTTTGGCAGATCAAACATCGTCAACCTATGGATTAGTTTCATTTCCATTAGTTGTAAGAAATAAGGAATAAACATATAGAGATGTCAGCAGACTGCTCAGCCAGGTTCGGTCACCATCTCATCCCGAGGTTGTAGGGTATGATGCCTGGTTGACCACTCATTCAAGATCCTCTAAACTGGGGGAGGAGCTCCTCTAATTGGAAGCGAGCACAGTGAGGACAGGATAGAAGTTGATCAACAATGACCTTGAATTCCGGAGTCCACTTGAAGACCCTGATCCCTCAACCTCAGGCACCCGACATTCTATCTCCCTGTACCCTTCATAGTTTCTAGCATTACCCCTGAAAATAGCAGTCTTCAATACATGGTGATCAAACAAAAAAGACGAAAAGAGAGGTAAAGACTCTTCTCCACACATTGCCTCCTCTTCGTGGAACCTGGTCTGATGCTAAGCCAGAAACAGGGCCCTAAGCAGAGCTATGGTGGTTCTAGTGCTTTCAGTTTGCACAGTTACCTGTGGTGGAGAGTCACCTTAGTGTAGAGGGGCATGCCCTGGGCTGGACTGACAGTGCCTGGGCTCTTCACAATTACCTCAGGTCAGGGCTCAATCGAATTGAATGAGAAACCTGAGGCTGGTTGGAACAGGCTGCCTCTCGGTAAGGCCAGACCAGACTGTGCCCCAAGGCCGTGAAAAGACAGAATGAGCTGTTGTCGGTGCCTTGCGATCTCTGCCTGGTCAGTCACCATGCGTTTCTCAGCCTGGGCTCTAGAGCACAGACTTCCTAGAATCCTCAGACGCATGATAAATCTCAGTTCTCCTCTGCAAGGAAAGGGACTTCTACTTCCCCTCCTTGCTCTTTTCTTTGGGAACTCCATGACTCATGGCCCTTCAGTCAGTCACATCCCCCTGGGAAGTCCTTGAAAGCTAAGCCGGTTTGGAAAAGAGCACACTTGATCCTCAAGCCAGACTCCCTGCACATCTTAGAACTTACTGACACCTGCTGGACGGTTCTCTCTGGAAAGCATCTGAGCAGAAGTTTTTGCTCTACATGGGATGGTCCCAGGACATTGGCTTCTGGACTGGCATAGAAGTGGAGAACTTGCCCCGCCCTCACGACTGCTGTGTCTGATCCGTGAGAATGAGCCTCCCTCCCACAGAAAACAGAGAGTCTGAGAGGCTCCAGCCAACATCAAAGGCAAGATCCTGCTGGTACAAATGAATGCAAGAGCGCCAAACAGAGCAGCTCAGGGTTGGAAAAGTGGAATTGGTGATCATGGTTAAACTCTGGTTTCCTGTGTGTTTTGCTGCTGGAGAAAGTGAACCTAAAACAGGGCTTCAGCAGTATCCATTTTAGAGTACAGAGCCTTACCCTGGGCTCTGGGACCCCAGAGCTGAGAGATGCTGCTTGTCTGGGTCTCTGTCGGCCCACGGCAAACCCTAAAGGAAGCAAATGTGGCCCTCAATATGCTCTGATCTCTCAATTCGTAATATTCAGCTGTCTTTGGCTATTTTCTCCAACTCCCGATGCTTTCAGGCCAACGCACCCCTCTTACGAGGGAGGAATGACCCAATGGACTAATTTTTTTGTCAGGTGAAATTGCATTTTTAAAGAGAACCACAGAGGGATATTTACCAAAAACCGGTGAATCCAAACTAACGGTAGCCTTTTTAAACCTCAGAGTAGGCCAGTGTGGAGGGTGTTGAGGGGCTTCTGGACCCCTCAATGAGAACATGTGGGGCTGTTATCTGCGCACGTCTCTTCTACAGAGCCGGAGGGCTATTGCCACCATCTTGGCCAAGAAATCATGCCGCAGCAGACCAACTACAGCATTGCACACTTTCCGGCTTCTCCTTCTCTCAGGAAACCGCAGAGGCACTGGCTAGCTGGGTGGCTGCCCGAGACCCACTGGAAGATCCCTTCTGGAACAGGTGCCTTTCAGCACTCCCTGTTTGCACCACCCCTCCCGTCTGGGGTAGCAGGGCGCAGGAGCAGCCTTGAGACTCCTCTAAGCCTCCCACCCTAGAAGTTCTGCTAAATGCAGCAAGAGGGAGAACAGGAAAATATGTGCCTCTAAGGAAGCAGAGGGGCCAAGAGTAAGGCCTGCAGCCAGTGCTGAGGAGAGAGAACCTCCCTGGAAGGGGAGCTGCATCTCTCCCTAAAGGAGACCAGCCTGCCCATGCCAGCCTCAGAAACCACACGCTTTCATTGCAGACAGGAAATAACCTCAAAGGCTCCCCACCTTGGTGGCCCCCTGCCATCTCCAAAATGCTTCAGGCCAGAATTTAGGGAGAGCTCTGAAATTTGAGTTCTAATAGCTGGGTGTTGCCTACACTTGCTGTTCTAAATGACCTCTGGCCTCCTGGGGGAAATTATAGAGTGGGCTTTGAGGGTGTAGGGGTGGGTAGCCTAATACCAGAAAATGCCAAAAGAATGTACCATTTCCCTTAAAAGCCTGTTAAGGCTAGAGACTCCACTGATGAAAGAGGTCAGGAAAATGCCATGATGTTATTTGCTTTCTACACTGACATTTGTCCTTTCTGAGGCACCGCACAAGGAAGCCAACACTGCCTGTCAAGTATGAAAGACATTGCTATTTAGTAATTCAGGTACCAGTAGAGAATTCACTCCAACAAACTAGAGTTCAAAGATTTCCAGGATGCAGCCTTCCCAGCCCTGTGTTGGGACCATGAGGATGCATAGCAGAGAGGAGGGTCTGTGAGGGGAGCACTCGTAGGGATGGGGGAGAGCTGGGAAGGCCGAATTCTGGAAATCTCCCCAATCACTTCTCTGAGTCTCAGCCACGTTCCAACCTGCGGCCATCAATATGTCCCCTAGTCTGGGGCATACACTTCCTACACTGTTAACTTATATTTTTACTTATACATCGTTTCTTCTGGAAGACAGTGGGCACTTTGTCATACATCTATTTGCATCCCCAGCTTAAACTCAGACTTTCACCTCAAGCTACCTGGGATGTGTCTGGATTTGCAATCCCTGAAAGAGGCCCACCTTGGTTTTTTGGTTTTTTGTTTTATATTTATTTACTCATTTGAGAGTTGGGGAAGATGAGCAGAGAAAAAGAGAGTGTCAAGCAGATGCCACGCTGAATGTGGATCCCAATGTGGGGCTCAATCCCATGACCCTGAGATCACAACTTGAGCAGAAACCAAGAGTCAGACACTCAACCCACCGCACCACCCAGGTGCCCCACTGAGGGAGGTTTTTTTGGATGTTAATTGTGATCATAAAGAGGACCAGATGGCTATGATCTTTGCTTAAAACAAGAAAGAAATGCTTTTTAAGGAAAACAAGGAGGTATTTTACCCAACCAAGAGATTCGTTTTAAGGAAAACCAAAAGTGTAGGCATTAGAACTACCTGGAATGCAACAGACATGGAAACTATCATCTTGGTTTTTATCTCACAGCCTTTTGATGGTATAGTTGTGGTCTGTATGAGTTCTACAGAGAAGACCATGTACCTGGTTATTCGGTAATGTGTTGCCAACCAAAAAGGCAACTAGAGCAAGTTGGAAAATGAAGAGCATCAAAGCTTTAAGCCTTCTAAACTGACACTGGCTAACTCTCCAGATTTTTCCTTAGAAAACAGCCCAGATCGGGCACCTGGGTGGCTCAAGCAGTTAAGCATCTGCCTTTGGCTCATCATGATCCCAGGGTCCTAGGATAGACTACCACATGGGGCTTCTTGCTCAATGGGGAGCCTGCTTGTCCCTCTGCCTGCTGCTCCCCCTACTTGTGCGCGTGTGTGCTCGCTCTCTCTTTCTCTCTCTCTTTCTCTCTCTCCCTCTCAAATAAATAAATAAAATCCTTAAAACAGCCAGATCATCCAAGCACACCAGCAGTCCAGGAGGTGTTCCAGCACCACAGCTCTCCATCTCTACACGCCACTCCCATCCCTAAGCCTGTTCTTAGCACCTCAAAATCTCTGAAGTTCCTTCACAGGGCCAAATCAAGAGAATGAAGTCCTCAAATTTGAGAAGAAGGCCACCAGGATCAGATAATTTCCTTTCCTCCAAGGCACTCAACATACCAAGTAATACCTTACTTTAGGGTTTGTGAGGCTAGACCATTTTCTCTGGTTCTTAAGGGCCTTTTATGTATAGGTATAGGCCTAACGAAGTGAATCCTCCTCCCTGACCCTCAGTGTACTTCTACTCCAAAATCTGTTAAACTTAGTCCACAGTAATGGAGTACATTTTTTTTTTTAACAAAAGCCTAAGAAACCAGAGGATTTCCCCAATCACTCCAGCACACTGACCTCGTTTCTTTTTACTTCTGAAGTGTTCATTTTCTGTACCATTTATGTTAACATTTCACTGTCCTTTTGCTTCTATTTTCATGGATAAAATAAATAGCTCTGGAAGAAAACCCCTCCAGTCCCCTCAGAAAGTTTAAGGGATTTGCCTGAAGTTACACAGAGCTGGTTAGTCCATGAGTGCATCTTATCCGCCCCCTGGCTAGACTCTAAGCTCCCAGGAGGCCAGAGGAGACCAGGATGACACATTCTTTCCAGATCCATACAGCGGCTAGTCTTTGATAAATGCACCCCAGGCCACCTTAACACCAAACGGAGCTAGGGCTTGGGTCCATGATGGAGGCTTCTTAGAGCCTGGGATGGAAAGGAACTGCCCCTGAGCCATTCAGTATAGCCCTGAGAGACTTTGCTTGGCGAGACCCTACTGGTCATCTATTAATCTTTAGGACCTGCTCAAACTCATAATCCCTTCCCCCCTGCATGGTTGTATTTTGAAAGACAGCAGCTGGACTTATGACAAGAAAAGATAGAGCTCACAGGCTCGATGTTGTGCTCTATCACCTAGAGTCGTGACAAATTTTCTGCCCAGCCAGAAAGTCAGGCCGACCCCCTTATCCAGTCTGCCTGTTGCTAAAAACCTCCACAGAACCAGAAAGCCATGTGGTGATGACAACTTATGCCTGGATATAAGCTGCCCCAGATATAAGGTCATTCCCCATAAGAAAATCCAAAGGAAAGTTTTTGGCCAATTTGAATACATAAAATTTCAGAATCTGAATAAAATACTCGTGTCTAATCATAATCTTTAATATATTAATTAAATTACATATTGATAATTGGGTTGCCTGGGTGGCTCAGTGGGTTAAAGCCTCTGCCTTCGGCTCAGGTCATGATCTCAGGGTCCTGGGATCGAGCCCCACATCGGGCTCTCTGCTCGGCGGGGAGTCTGCTTCCCTTCCTCTCTCTCTGCCTGCTTCTCTGCCTACTTGTGATCTCTGTCTGTCAAATAAATAAATAAAATCTTTTTAAAAATTATATATTGATATTAAAATCAGGTATTGCATAAAATAATGCTTGATTTTGCATTTTCCCCGCTCTTACATTCAAGGTCCACATGCATGTTCTGTCTTCATTGTCTCCTTCATTACAAGAGCCCACACCTTGCTCTTCGTTGTTTGACAGGTAGTACTTTTAAAAATCAGGCTTCATGATGTCGCTGAAAATTCTCTTTTAAACCATAAGCTTTCATAAAAATAGGAATTTCCATTTATCCTATCGGTTGACAGCTCACCCACTTTAACTTTTTGCTTTTATAATTACAAAATCCAGCAACTGAAATTTTGAGGGATGACCCCCAAGAATAATTTCTAATTCTGGGTCAAATTTCTACCCCTCCTTTTAAAATCTGTTTTCCATTAGTTGACCTCTACAGAAATGCAAAACTAGCAGTGGTTGAATCATTTTAGGATGTCTCGCCTAAAGAGTATTTTCTAGGTAACAAAAACAAAAAACAAAAACAAAAACAAAAAAGGTGCTTGACTTGGAATATGAGTAACTTCCTGAGAACCTGAGTAACATTTATAATGATATCTGCATCTTCCATCTTTCTGAGGAATATCTTGGAAGAAAGACCTTGCCTTATAGGCAAGGAAGTCCCAGTTTATAACTGTTTTCTTGGAGTGATTATTAATTGTGCCTCCTTTTATTCTCAAAAGTATTCCAGTTTGGACAATAAATTACATACTCTTCCACTAACAGCAAAGAGCATACTATATATCATAATTCTGTGGCCTTGCCAAAGCATTCAACACATTGGCCATTCAGCAAGTTTCCTGTGAGACTAATACCCAAATGGCTGCCAGACAGAATTCAAAGGCACAGTAGTTGGAAATTAAAGCAATGTAGCTAATTATCTAAAGTGATATTAAAATGTCTAGGATTCTGGTAATTTGACTATGAGTCAACACATCATCTGCTTATAAAGGAAACATTGTTTTTTTAAAATAAATCTTTAAAAGAAATCTAATTACAAGAAAATCTTTCAATTAGTTAAAAAAGGGCTGCTTTGATCTGAGAACAGTACACTTAGTTTATTATTCGTTTAATATTCCTAAATCTCTGGTGGGAAATTGTCTGTCTTTCTTATTTTGTGATGTAACCATTCATACTTGCAAAGATGTCTCAATTAAGACAAAATTCATTTCCAGTTGTGAGTGTGTGGTGTGTAGTGAGGGGTGTGGAAGCTGGTGGAGCAGGAGCCCGAGCTCTGGGTCCATGAGACTCACACCAGAAGTCCAGCTCCTGCACAAGCCCGCGAGCTTTCCTCACTTTCTGTGAGCCAGGCTGACTGCCTGTGCAATGCTGACGGTTATGCAGAGACTGTAGAGGACAAATCTGTGCGAATCCACTCGCATTCATTGGAAAATCACCCCGAGCACCAACACCCCTCACTGTAGATCAGAAACCTCATCTTCAAACATGAAATCCGTCATGCAAGGAAAACCCGAACAACAACAACAACAACAAACTCAAAAACTTGCTTCTTGCGGCGCCTGGGTGGCTCAGTGGGTTAAAGCCTCTGCTTTCGGCTCAGGTCATGATCCCAGGGTCCTGGGATCGAGCCCCGCATTGGAGGTCTCTGCTCTGCAGGGAGCCTGCTTCCTCCTCTCTCTCTGCCTGCTTGTGATCTCTGTCAAATAAATTAATAAAATCTTTAAAAAAAAAAAAAACTTGCTTCTTAGAACACACTTCTCTGTTTCTCCATTCCTGCCTCTAAGAGTTGATTGCCTGCATGTAAGTAAATCAACCCAGGTCAGCGAAACATGTACCCCAAAGTTAAGGCACCTTTCACTCTGGATGGAGGATACGATTTTCATTTGGAGGGTCATTAAATAAGAATGCTCACCCTTCAATCACCTACTGTATTTGACATTACTCATGGCCCAGGCTTTCATGACAACTGGCCAGATTTGAGCTCATTCTGTGTATCCAGCTTTGGGCAGTCCATCTCCCTAGATCCATGGATAATGCAGTGGGAAAACGATCTTCCCAAGGGGAATGTCTCTTAGATATCCCTTCTCCTCAGCTCTATAAGCATCTCCCTCAGCTGCCTAGCAGCCCAGGGAAGGTTCTCATGGGACACTGTCCTGCAGACACACTGGCTTTGGAGGAAGAATGTCTAACCTCTCTGCCAAAGCTTTCATCTGATTGGCCTTGTAGTGAGGTGGCCTGAACAGAGAGAATAGCCAAAGGATAGCTGTCCCTTAAAACAACCAGGACCTCAGGGCCTTTGCACCAGCCCCATGTTGTAAAGAAAAGAGAAAAAAAGAGGGGTGCCATGGTGACTTAGTCAGTTAAGCGTCTGCCTTCAGCTCAAGTCATGATCCCAGGGTCCTAGGGTGGAGCCCCACTTCAGGCTCAGTGCTTAGCAGAAAGTCTACTTCTCCCTCTGTCCTTCACTGCTCTCTCTTGCTCTCTTCCAAATAAATAAATAAAATCTTTAAAAAAGAAAAGAAAACCCTCAGTGATCTCTCCTGCACTCTCCAAATTTCTAGGAGAACAGCCCCCTCAGCTTTTCTTCTTCAGAAGAGTTTTCCCGTTGCCACCATTTCTTACCCTGACCAAGAGCACAATGGGAGAAACAAGGAAAAGTAAAAGTGAGGAATGCCCAGCGATGGAGGTCTGCTGTATCTCCTTGGCCCCTTTTAGTCCTGACGGCCCTTCGTACTTCTTTCAATGCCATCCTCTTGCCTTCCCGTGTTTCTTCTTCCGGGGGAAGCTGAAATGAGAGGGTAAGATATGAGGTCAACTTTCCCACGTGCTCTTGAAAACTGAGGATTGATTTCTTTCCCACCACACTCTCCTCTTACTAAGCTTCCTAGACACACCATTCCTACTGTGAGGCCTACTGGGTGGCCAAGGGCTGCCCCCTGCTAAGTGTGCAACAACCCTGTCTCCTGCACTCTCCACCGACCTGAAGCGTTTGCTGTCTTTTGCAGCCCATCCCTGTGGAATGTTGACTTGGTCTCCCTGTAAACCCAACTACAGGCCTCTCTGTGCCCGAGGTCCCAGGCCCACAGAGACCTTGTCAAGGGCTTGGCCTCCCTGTAGCCTGAGGCTGTGCTGCTTGGCCTGACGTTGCACCATGGTGAGCCCTCACATCCTCTCTGTTTGCTCTCAGCCCACTGGCTTCCTATTCTGCTGCTGCACCTCCCAGGAGGCCCAGCAGTGTCGCTGGGAGAAACTCAGGTCCACACCAGTCAAGCCGAAGCTCCCTGTCACTTCTCGTTCAGAACTGTCCTGGTATTATGTTTATCCAGAGCTTTTTCTCTTCCTCTCTCTTTTTCATTTTCTGATCCTGACTATAGACTAATAAAAAGGAAATTTTACTACATGATACTTTATAAATTTTTTTTGATGACCAGATTATACCTACTAGTTCTCAAAACACACACACACACACACACACACACACACCAAAAAACCCCAACTTCTCAGAAAGCTTTTAAGACACTTTCTTTGAGTGACATTTTTCATTTTGCAAAGACTACAGCCTTTTCTCAAACAGATTTTTATCTTTTTTCTGGGGTTTGATGTGGAAATCTCACTAAATTCTTCCATCTAGAGTATGTCAGTATTTGATTGAAATGCGAGTTTGAAGTCTTGCCTGTTAAACCATTTCTCTTTGCATTCTTTTAAAATTAATGCATACTTCTAAAACTAATGATGTGTTTAATATTAAAAATAAGCTCAACCTGATGAGAACACACACAGCGTTTCAAATAGATGCAGAAGATCGCCACCTTGTGGCCACTCTGGGATCTGTTACTTTGACTGATACTGCGTTGTCCAGTGGTTTGGGGCCCCACTGGTAATTACATTATGGGACTTTTTTTTTTTTTTTAAAGATTTTATTTATTTACTTGACAGAGATAGAGATCACAAGTAGGCAGAGAGGCAGGCAGAGAGGGAGGGGAAGCAGGCTCCCTGCTGAGCAGAGAGCTCCATGCGGGGCTCGATCCCAGGACCCTGAGATCATGACCTGAGCTGAAGGCAGAGGCTTAACCCACTGAGCCACCCAGGTGCCCCACATTATAGGACTTCTTTTCTTTTTTTTTTAAGATTTTTTTTAAAATTTATTCAGTTGACAGAGAGAGATCACAAGCAGGCAGAGAGGCAGGCAGAGAGAGAGAGAGAGGAGGAAGCAGGCTCCCTGCTGAGCAGAGAGCCCGACACGGGACTCGACCCCAGGACCCTGAGACCATGACCTGAGCCGAAGGCAGCAGCCCAACCCACTGAGCCACCCAGGCGCCCCCACATTATAGGACTTCTAATGTGGTCTTTTCCCAAGCAGTTCACATCCCAATCCTGCTTCTTGGCGGGTCAACTTGTGGAGATTTCTTGGCAATTTGGGAAAGGAGGTTATTCTAAGTAGCCTCAGTGTTTTAGTTGAAGGAAGTCATGTTGGTCTTTTAGCTTCGTTTCAATCAGGAGAGGAGAAAACTTCTGGGGAGCCAACTCTCCATTTTCTTCAAACGCTTTATGCTCTTACTCCTGTATTTTTTTTCCTAAAGGTGTCCTAAGGGGATACATGTATCACCATCCTGAAGGAGACATTTAAAAGGCAGGTTTCTGGGCTCACCTATACCAAGACCTAAGAATTGGAATGTCTGGGGATAGCCTCTGGGATTAGCATTTTTAACAAGTTCCTTAGGTGATTTTTATACACATTAAATTTATTAACAATGCTGCATTTCATTAATGCAAAGATGAAATTAGACAGAGGCCTAGCGAATGTGTTTAACCCTGAGGAGCCTCCCTAACGCACCAGGAAGGAGGGAATTTAGAGCTGAAGAGAGCTCAAGACATCAATGGGGTAAGGTTCCAAAGCTCCTGCGAGCCCAGATGTTTGCTATTCGAACAAAGAAAACTAAATAATGTTAAACACTGCAGTGACCTGTCACTTCAGCTGCACCCTCTAAACAAGAAGCCATCATCTACCAAAAGTGTGACCCACTTGTGTAGGTGTCTCCCTTGGCTTGAATAAGAAGCAGCAAAAGGCAATGAGACAAAGGAGAGGCTACCATGTTCCCTATGTCCAACCCTCCAGAAGCTCCCCTTAGGTAGTCATGGGCGTAGCGCCCAGCCTGGGACACAAGGCAGAAGACCAGCTTCTAGGCCTGACTCTCCCACTGGCTAGTTGTGTGACCTGGGCAGGTCACTGGCTTCAGTTGTCCTCCTCTATAAGATGGAAGTGGCTGGAGGACTGTTACTGAATTTTTTTCCAGCTCTAACAGGATCTTGTAATTTTGAACTTCCAGAGGAAGAAGGGGTTCTTCATGAGGAGTCATCTTGAGAGTTCTTGTTCGTTCCCAGCTCAGGACTAGTCTTTGCTGTTTGCAGGGATCCATTCTTAGGGAGTGTCACAGTGAAAGATAAGATCCTTTGTCAACATGAAAATAACACGCTTTTGCGATGTCATCTCTCTGTGGGACAAAAACTTAACCCCGGGCTGGGAGACCTCCACATTTTCCCACAACCCCATGATGTCATCACTTCTCCCGTCTTCTCACTATAAGTCAGAGACTTCAGCCCACCCTGTCATCACAGACTCCCTTCCCATGCCCACCCCAAGCCCCTAGCCCTCAGATCTTGACTCACTTGCAACCCTAGGGCTTATTTTAGAGGTCACTGAGATGCCTGCCAGAGATTGTCTAGTCAGACATCCGACCCATCCCGATCCCTTCAGACTCACCACCACCCGGTGTCACTTCTCTGTGATCCCATGACTATCTGGGCATACCTGGCTAAGTCTTAATACATGACATGATAATCAATTTACATGCTTATTGTCCCGGATGTAAGGCCATGTAAGACCTGTGTCAATCACATAGTGAATATTCAAAAAAATATTTTCTGAATAAATGAAACTAAGAGTGAAAAAATGAGTAAATGAACACATTAGAAAATGAAGAGGGTGGAAGTTATACAGAACCCACACACCTTGTTGTCAATAAGCACGGATGAAGGAAGAAGGACTGGGTCCAGACTCAAAGGGACATTTGTGGGGGGGGGAATCTGGGAATGGGGGATTGTGCCAAAGAAACATGGTGACGTATTACAACATTGCTTCTCAAAGGGCAAGTCACAGACCACTAGAGGGTTGTGAGATCAATTCAGTGGGTTCAGACCAACATTTTAAAATGGAATAGAACAGAACAGAATTAGAAAGCGTGTCTCTTGGCAAGAGCAAGTATTGTTTCATGGAACTTTTGTTTTTATAAATGTATGTATATATGTAATCACACGCACATACAGTGATGTAAAATATACTTCTCTTCTACGTATGATGGTCAAAAAATTTGGAAGCCACTGATTTAGGAAAGGTCATCCCTATATACATCATTGACTCCATTTGGGAAAAAAATGACTGGCCTTACGGTATGGCTTCCATTTATTGGAATGTGAGGGCACATTTATAAGCAAGTGTATGTGGATTCCATAACTCTTAAGAGGGATCAATATATTTTCTAATTATATGAAAATACAATGATTTTATCTTTCCTAATTTCAGTTAAGTTCAGAATAGGTAAAACTCCTTTTTAGATATTATTATTGTAAGAAATTTTCACTGAAATAAGGGCCTTCCCCTCTGTTTTTACTTTAGTGTTTATCCCTGTATACATTTTCTATGCTGGCGGCATGAAACTAACCCTCACTTCTTTTCCATCAGGGTTAAAAAAAAAAAAAAAAAAAAAAACCTCCATTTTCTAAGAGTTAGTAGAAAGAATGATGAAAGCAAATTAAAAACCTTAAATTCCGAAGCCCAACCAAGTATCCCAGTGGGAAATCACAGTGGAAGGTGGGATGCTAAAATTAAAATAACAAAGGAAGGAAAATAATGACTGACCTTGTTATGGACTTGAATCTAAGCACACAGGACACAAGCATCTTTTCTGCCATATTTTGTACCCTTCCATAGGACAAATGACCAAGTGTTAGGCTTTCCCTGGTTTGGCTATGATACTGTTCCCAGTCTTATCTGTCAACATCATGTGGGATTGTCACCATTGCTTTTGTACAAAGAGTCTCCTGCAACAACTAACATGGAGGTTTTGAAATGGTGGCCACCAGCCAACCTAACTGAAACATGTTGCTGAGGTAGCCTGGCTTAGCGTTTGAAAAATGTCATGTTGACACTTAAAACTCAGAAATTTTCATTTAAAAATTTGGCACTGGTTTCTCTTAAAAAATCAAAATATTTGGCATCACCGCACCCACATCTCTATACAGGTATAATTGCTTTTAACCCTGACCTATGGGATCCCTGTATTTTGAAATAATTGTTTCCTTTGTAATCTTGTGTATTTTATTTCATTTAAAAACTTCATCCTGAGATGGGATCTAGAGGTTTTGCCCAACTGCCATAGGGGCCCACAGCCCCATAAAGGTAAAGAACCCCTGGTCTATCGCCAACCAGCCGCTGTCCTTTTGACCCATAATTGGCCATGGTTCTCATCAGTCTTTACTTGTTCTGAGGCCATGCGTCCATTTGCACATTCCACTGCTGTCATGCTTTTCCCAGTGTCTGAAGTATTTCCCTGTATTCATGACTCTTTCAAAAGATTAGGTGGGGGGATCAAACCAAGAGGGCCCTAAAATTCCTACACTAAAAATTGCCCCACTTGTTTATGCTGCCCCAGTGGTCTCTGCCCTCGGGCTTCTGTTGGACATCAGAGAACATCAGTGGAGCACGACCTCTGACCAATCAGGACACCAACTGGAAACAGACAACTCAGGGGCATGCCATCCGACCTTCAGCCCTGTCCTGGAGCCTTCTCATCGCTGCCCTGGTGGGCTTCTCTAGCTTCTTAGACATTACTCCCTTCTCCCTCGAATAGCGAAGCATGGTGGGTACTGTCTAGCACATGCTTCGGAGCGTCATCATTTAGAATATCATGGGGAACAGGGAAAACCAATTCCTTTTCTGTTTCTCCTTTAGAGGAAAGGAGCAGAGAGGTTACCTCGAGCCTGCTGTCCAGGCTTTGGATGTGAGTGTACATGGAGTTGGTCCTCAGAATGCCCAGACGTGTGCTGCACAGAGCAGTTTGCACAACCCTCCCTGCAATCACTTCCTCACACCCACCCTCCTGAGGAAAGCACAGGAATCAAGCCCGCTTGGCAGAGAAGGAGTCTTGCCAGTCAAGTTCAAGAAAAGTTCATTGCAAAGTCAGAAGGAGAGCACAGACTGCCTGCATTTTAGTCTATTCAAACACCAGAGGGCGGGAGGGGTAGCTGGGAAACTGACACCCGCTCCTCAAGGAAAGTGACTTCTTGGGAATTCCACAAGTGTTTAATAAGTGGTGTTCAGCTGGATGCATTTATATTTGTATAGAGCAAGTCTGGACCTTTCAAATAAATCTCGTCTCCTTCCAACAGCCACATTAATGTTTAATGCTAATTAAAGAAAGACCAACAGACCAACGGACAGAGACCTTGAATCTTACAACGGAACTGGGCTTTTCTTTTTCTTTCTTTTTCTTTTTCTTTTTCTTTTCTTTTCTTTTTCTTTTTTTTTTTGTGGCAGTAAAATACTAATTTTATTTCACTTTTTAAGTTAGTGACTTTTTTTTTCCTTTTGGTATACAGTTCTATGAATTTTAACATATATATAGATTTGTGTAACGACCCTCAGGATACCGATCCATCACCCCAAAAAGCTCCTTAGTGCTAGCCCTTTGAAGTGATTTTCAAAATAATTACACTGGTGTCTACATCAATTGAAAGCTATGGGGATAGTCGTAAAACGAAGTAAGCATTTTGTGTGTGTTTCGGAGGATTTGATTCCCTTCCACTTTGGAGGATATAAAAATTATTGAGAAAGAATCCACACAGGTCCCTCCGTAATTTTTGAAAGCAAAATGTTGGTTTGACTGGTTTCAGACTGTAACAGAAGACATTCGAGCAGTTCTGTGAACAGCAGGCGGTGCCTGAGGAAGGGAGCCTCTCCGGAAGGAGGCCTCTGTGCTCCGCGCCCCACCCCCCCACCATGGGGCCCTCGTTCTCCTTTCCTCCAAACCCTGCCCCACTCCCAGCATCAGCTCCTGGCATCTCTCCAGCCTCTTCCCCTTGCGCCTCCCTCCTTATAAATCCCACATGCTGGCCTCTTCTCTACCTTCTTGCCGCTCCTTGACTCTCTCTCTTGCTCCTCTGACAAGTATGAAAGGAACGGAAGAGTCTACTGACAAAAGGGAAAGGATTTCCTTTTTCCCTCCCATTAAAACTTGCCCCAGTACAGACTGACCATTTACCTAACCTTCCCTGAAATAAAACGACGTTGGTCCACACTGCCCATCTGCTCTCCAGCCAGCCAGGCTAAGCGGCACACTTACCCCGAAGACACGGGGGTGACAGCCAGACCCAAGCTTCCCAGCCTTGCTGAGTCTCTCCTTGGCTTCTTCCCTTCGAAATCAAGGCTGAAGTGGAGACAGAGGAAAGAGAGGGGCCTCTGAGTACTGATCAAAAGACAGCTAATGCTCACACAGTCGATTCCTCTGGAGAAAAAACCCTCAGTGCCCCATTCCCTGCCCTCGAGAAATCCTGAAACAGACAAGCATTCGCGTCATCCAAAGGGTCTTAACAAGGCTCGTGAATTCCGAGAATAATTGCCTTCTGGCAAATATTTTTGGAAGTGGATACTTCATGGAGTTTGCAGAAAGCCGAACTTCCTTTCAGTGACTAAAACTAGTGGCTTTTGAATACTGCTCATTATGGCGCTGCATAAGAGAGACTATTTGCTAAATGTTTTTAGAGTTTATGACACAATCTAGTTATTGTATGTGATTCAGTGAAAAAGAGTAGAAACACACGGATGGATCGTTGCTGTCTCGTGTTGGCACATCCCTGCTATGTCCACATGGGACGGCATGTACTGGGTTGGGCTGGAGACAGTCCTGTGTGTATGGTGTATATAAACACAGATATGTAATATGTGTATTTAATAGATTGCAGCTATTTTCAAAGAGTGGAAGCCTAACAAGAAAAAAAGAGAGAGAGAGAAAGGTAGAAAAGGAATGTTTTTTTTCTTTACAGAGATATGTACAGGAGCTTCCTGTGATTGGGGAGTTGCAACTCGGTGATGAAACTGGCAATTCAAACAACCAAAAACAAAAGAAAAAACCTCTCAGGTACCTTAATTAGTTTTTGGACTTAAAATTGGTTCTCCATATATGAGAATGAACTCATCCCACGGGCCCACGCCAGCTTTTGAAAGTCCAAAAACAACAACTTTAAACCAGGTGTAGGGGGTATGAACTTTTTGCAATTTCAACACTCAGGTATACAAATATTTGACTTTCTCTGGGTTTCTATAATAAGTGGTCTTAGCTTTTGAATCCTCTTTTCAACCTGGTGGCAGGAGTTTGAAGCTTGCCCATTTGAGGTCCAACTCCGTCACTTCTGGAGTTCAAGTCAGTGTGTTTGAAGTAAATCATTAATTCAAGATTCTCCCCTCTTCTCACTTCCTTCCAGGAGAGAGAGAAGTACCACAAAGTCTCATGTATTGTCTAGAGAGGTGAATTTAAGAGCTTAAATACGTTGTTCTATTATTCACAAGGTACTTCTGGGTCACCTTTACCATAAAAGTGGAGAATATTTTTTAAATAAAGTTAGGGCGCTCTCTATAAAAGTTTTACAACTCACTTAAAATCATAGACGAGCTGTGTATTTCAAGATGAAGATTTAAACTCTGGTTATTTAGCAGGGTCTTGGGAGGCAGGAATTGCTGTGTCAACTAATGTTGTGCTCTATATTTCATTATTGCCTTTATGTTTTTTTAAATACCGCAAGAATAAAGTTTATTTAAAATGTCACACTTTGCCAGCAGCACATTATTTCCAGAGAATATACTGGTACCAGAGCCATTACTCCTATTTATTACAGTAGATTAGTTATGGACCCTGTGCCATAATATCGAGGCTTATTAACATACTGCATACTAAAAAGTGTAATGAATGGCCCCTTAATGAGCAGTTACAAAGTCTAGTCACTCATTCTTCTTTGTCTCTCCTTCTTTTGCAGAGGGTGGAACTGAAGAGGATTGGACTCATGCCTGAACCATCACCTGCTTGATTCAGCTTGTGAGGTGAGGAGGGAAGGGGTCCCTCTTAACACGTAATGACTGAGAAATCCTTTGGCTCCCTCCAGGGTTAAAGATGAGGGTTCGCAATCGTCAAAGTCGCCTGAGCTAGTCTCAAGTTCAAATGCCACTGGAAGAAGGGATGGGCTTGTGTCATCCAGACTTAGACCTACAGCATTAGTTTATTGAACTTAATTTTTAAAAACAAAAGTAGCAGAAATACACCAATGGCATAGAACTCACAGCACTATCTGGTTCACAAGAATTTTTTTTGCTGACATCATTTGCCCATACCCTTTGGTACAAGGTGAGAGCCTTTAAGAGAATACTTGATCCCTCCAAAGTACTCAATAAATGCAAAAAACACTCAAAGAAGGTCTTCATGGAAAAGGCTGATTAAACACCTTTTCTCAACGGACATGAAAAGAAAAAAGAGATCGGTCATCTAAATATTTTTTTCATTTATGACCATAATCAAGATGAATTAAATGATGCTCAGGATAAGATCGCAAGTACTTTTATTATCCCTCCTGTTGCTAGCACAAGTTTTCTGCTTCCTACAAATCAAGTTTCCTTTTGAAACTCTGTATCACCGCAGAGCCCGAGGGTCCTTTTGGAACATAAGCATTATTCTCCAAAGATTTGTGACCCCCCCCCGTTAGCTGGCAACCAGATTTCGCTGGGCAACTCAACAGTTCGGGTATTTGAGGATGGGAGATGTGGTAGAATTTGCTGTGATTCTTTTGGGGGAGCTGCCTTCGTGTTTTTGATGGTAGACAACAGCCGGATCTGTCCAGAGCAAAGATAGATACAAGGCCCATGTGTTACGCTGTGTCTCTCGGTTTGAGGCTGTGCAGCAACCATTTGGGGACCACAGTCTTGCTGAAATAGAGCCGTGCAGCAAAGGGAAGGTTTATTATCAGAAACGCACTTCTTTTCTGACATTAAGGGGAGAAAGCCCCGACTAACTGTACTTCTACTAAGAGATGGAGTGCAACTGGAACACAAAGGAAACCGTGGCTTGAGCATTGATCCCGGGAAGCCCAGAACAAAACTTTGCTACCTTGCAGCTTCATGCCGCAGCAAAGCCCATTCTGCAGAGCCCACCGCTGTTTGCAGAGCCCACCACTGTTTGCAGAACCCAAAGGAGTACTGCTGGATGGGGTGGTTCTAGGAGAGGCAATCATCCACTGCTGGGCTCCCTCCCCTGCTTGCCTAACGGATTTTGCCAGGCTATCCTAGTGGACGAGCTGCTACCCTCGTCCACCCTGTCGGTAGCTCTGGCTCCTCATGACGGCAAGGCCTTCAGAGCCCTCTTGCCGGTACCAAGTTGGGCCTCCGCGCTGCAGCTCCAGGTTTGTCAAACAGATGCGTGTTGAAGGCCCCAACCATGTGCACAGTGCATTTTCCTAAGTGGAAAGACTGTATTAGAGACAGAACATTACTTAACAGTAGGTGGGCAGTTCATTGCTAAACAGCTCAGTGGCTCCCCATCGGGCACCCTGCAGAAGCAGGCTTCTGCATTCTGCCGGCTGTGGGAGTGAGGTGCTGCACCCACAACTGTCAGTGGCAGACAGAGGCTCCAGAAGACAGTCTGTGCAGAAGCCCCTGTTTGTGATTTTCCTCCATCAACAATATAAAGCAAAACCCGGGCTGTTTCTCACACAAACAAGCAGTACAAAACTCCCTCCACATCCACATGCAGGTTTGCTGTTTTCCCTTTAGGTTGATTGCTGTGGAAGGGTGTGTTTGTCCAGATATGTAAAGATACCCAGAGGGTTCACGGATAAGGACCCTCTCCTTCTCAGGAAAAAGAACGAATATTATTGAGCGCCTCTTGCCAGCCTTAAGACTCAGCACGCAGAACCTTATCTCTTCCTCACCAAACACATCTATCCCAAGTGAGTGGCCCCAAATCACACCACTGGGCATGCAATGCATGGTTATGCTTCTGTTTTCATCCTACCAAAGTGAGAGAGAGTAAAAAAACCGTGTCCCACCTTCTCCCATTATCAACCCCCTCCACTCTGGGCCTTTTCCCCATCTGGAACTAAATATCTGACTCTTACCAACAAGACCCACCCCACATCTGTGGGGCCCAGGCAAGAGTGCAACAGGACCTCCCCCCCACCCAGGTAACTTAGGCCTAAATATTTAAGAAAAGTTTCAACATATCTCTAAATAGGGATACCTCATGCCTGCCTCAGATATATTCACCAAGATTCATGTGTAAGAATTAAAGTAGCATGAACTGGAAACAATACAAATGTCCAACAATGGGGCATTTTGGTTGATTACAGTATCCACCCATAGAATAGAATAACAATGGGCCATTAAAAATATATATTTATTATAATAAAATTGTAATTGTTACTATCTCTGGGCAGTGAGTTTATTAAGAATGATGCTTATTTTCTTGTATGTATTCTTAGCATTTTTAAAAATGTTCTAACAAAGGAAAAATAAAATACATTTTTAATAAAAATATTCATATAGTTTAATAATCCCATTTTCAGGAATCTTTTTTAAGGAAAACCAAACATGTGATTAAAGATTGCAAGGGAATCCATCACAGTGTTATTTAGAAAAATAAAAATTGCCAATAACTAAAATTCTAAGAACAAAGTAATAGTTACACAGTTATGGAAAAAATACAATAAAATATTATAAAGACCCAAAGAAAACAAAATGTTCAAAGCAAAATGTTACAGAAATAAGCAAAAGTGAACTTAAATTATTTTAGCAACCTAACTCGCTTCAGTATTTGAATAAAACCAAACCATCATCATGGGAGGAAAAGTTCCTTTTGGTTGTGCATGGCTTTCAGATATCTTGAAAGGAGAAACAATTTGGTATGATCACTGAAGCTTGGGAACTTCCTCATATTTGTTATTTTTTAAAATTCTTTCCATGTGGCAAGGACTACAGGGGTGCTCAGGAAAAGTAAAGGCGACCTGAAAGCCAGAACTAAGGAGAAAACATGCAAAGGAGAAAGAAGACATTCACTGAGTTGAGTAGAGAAAACAAACCAGGATTCTTGGTTTAAGCTCCACCAAAGAAAGAACATACATGATCATAGCCAGGGACGGGGAAAGGCTGCAAGGTTTAATAAGGGAAGGAGACTTGCGGTTTCTCCCACTGCAGAAGATAGCCAACACACCTCTAACCCTACGCCGGTACCACTTAAGCCTACCCTGAGATCTTCTACTCATCTAGAAAATCCGCCATTCGTTGAGCAAATATTTATTGGGTGAGGTGACAGACATAAACAGGACAGGAAAGGAGGGAATCTGTTTTAAGTGTGTTGAGCTACCTGTTCCCCTCCTTCCATAGAGAAGCAGCCCCTTCTCTCCCTCCCTCAGGATGTGTTCTATCATTTCCCTGACCCTACATCCTTTCCCGCAGTGATTGGCTGAACGATGGCCAATTACCCAAGCTTAGCCAATCAATGTATCTCACTCCCTTGGCTATTGCAATTGGTCCAAGTGTGGCCCCAAACAGGCTAACCCGACTTCTTCCCTGGCTTTTTCCAAAACTTGTCCGGGAAAAGCAATCTTCTTCCCTCCATTTAGAGAGCTGTGAAGGTGTGAGCCTGGAAGCTACAAAGAGCCAGTGGAGAAGCAGAGTAGAAAATGGGGCAGGAAGCAAATACACAGACACACAAGTTGGAAAAAGAGACTCGCTGCTGTTCAGGCCCCTGTTTCAGATCTCCCTGGTTAACCACTTGCTCTGTTCCTCGGGCTGTTTGGTTACAGGCGTCATTACCTTCCTGTTCTTCTGAAGCTAGATCCAGCTGTGTTTCTGCCACGTGAAACCAGAGTCCTCCCCCATGCAGGCGCCTAGCCTTGCAAAGCTGTGTGTTAAGTGGTAGGGATACCGAGGCGGATAAGTGATAAGCAAATAAGAGATCCTCCTAGGGCTAGTGAAGCAGGTAGGTAGGTACAAGGGGAAATGATTTGGCAAGATAATAAGGGAGCTGGACGTGCACCCCGCGAAGTTTTGGCGGGGGGGCCTTATTGCATTTCCTTTTCACTTTTAGCATCACTCTCCCTTCACTCAGCGTTAATTCAATGAGTGTTTACTGAACACCGACCATGTATTCTCCTCTCCAGTCTGCGGACATGAAAACTGAGTTGATGTTTGCTCGTACTTCTTTCCTGTTTAATTTCACCCAGCCTACAGGGAACAGCAAAAGAGAGGATCCCACTTATGCCCATAACTGTGAAAATGCAACATCTATTTAATGGAATGTTCGCAAATAACCACAAGATGGGGCTGTTAGGCAATGAAAGTAAAATTTTGGTTGGGCGCGGGGAGGGAGAAGAAGCAATAGTCTCCAACACCCAGAACAGAGGATTTAAATCTTTCCTCACTAAATAAGAAGAAATAAAATATATTGTGAATGTATACGCTTCTAAACTTCCTATAAATTCAAGGTGCTGCTTGTAACAAATTAAGGGAGTACTCCTTAAAAAAAGACAACCTACCGATTTCTTTGTGGGGAGAAAATATACAATTATGACATCAGATATTTTCCTTTTAGAGGTTCTGCCTACAGCGAGGTTGCTTGCTGGTCTTTCCCCTGGTCCTTTCCTTTCGTCTTCATTCCTTTGTCTCTTTCAGTGAAAAGCCGTAATATAAAACAGAATCATATTGATTATTTTTTTTTTTTTTTTTTTTTTTTTGGTTACAGACTTGTCTAGGGCCTTGTATTCAATTTTGAAAACAAATGAATGGCATTTGACATTTTCAATCAGCATGCTCTTGTTTTGTGCTTTCTTCCACTTCCATCTAAATGAAATCACTTTGACCTCCCTGCTTCTGTTCCCTTCAGGTTTATAGTTTGAAGATCTAGACAGCTCTTGGTTAATAATGATAATGTCAGGTCACCAATCTCTCAGAAAATCCAAAAGAGCAAAAAGAGGGAGAGCCCCAATATGCCTTTCCTTTTCAGAGAGGACACACTGATCAGTGGGGCCAGGTGGCCACACGGGGGGGACGAGCTGAAGGTGCCAGCCCATTCCGGACCTGGGAGATGCATAAACTGAGAGCCCTGCACAGAAGCCTGGGAACCGCAGAGACCAGGCCTCCGCACTCCTCTTTAGCACTAAGCAGTCTGTGTTGCATGAACTCAGAACTGGGTACATCCTGTTGAGAAATGGAAAAACCTAAAGATAGGCCCGCAGAAAGTCCTTTGACCTCGGCTTGAAAGTCAGCCCAGTGCTATGACAAGAAAGACATTTTCCATGAAGATTATGTTCTTAAAAGCCGTATTTCCTCTGCACCCAGCCTCTCAGTAAAACCACACTCAGAAAATGTGCATCTTGGCTATACTTCCACTGTAAAATCAGGATATTTGGCTCTGGTTATTCTGGACATTAGATGTCTATGTAAGGGGTTTCTTTCCAAAATTCTTCATACAAAATGTTGGAGGTTATAAACTGGATTAATAGTGACATTTAAGCAAATCTGCTATTGCTGTATGTATCCAATACTTAATGATTTTTGGAAAGAATTCAAGGACAAGGCAGGAAAAATGTTGCAGTCAAGTAACACAGAATGTACACGTTTTAGAATTAACCACAATAAACTACTAACTTGTCTTGAAGAAAGCTATCCAGGGCACCAAGAGAATATATGTTTTTTAAGCTGTGGTAATTAAATCCAAAATTAAAGGGTACTGTCTTATAATGCCTTGCATATGTTGAAATTAATAATATCTGAAAATTTCAATATCAAAGAACTTCAGGGGACCTTCATATGTATTCCATATATATTTCAAGGATAACTTTAACCCTGATTTAAAAAAATAAAAAAGCTATTAAACAGGGGGAAGAAAACACTTTTATATATTTGTGTTACTTTCTAAGGAACAGCTGCCGCCAATTAAACAACACATACTTTTTAAGACTCCTGGGGGGTTCCATGCTCCTTCAGTGGACTGAAAAATCTGGAAAAATGGACTTCATTAGCTATTACAAAATTATTGAAAGGATATTTGAAATGGCATTTAATACCTGCAAAGACAGAAACAATCAGTGGTTTAAAGTTTCACAGTAAAGACTGGTAAATAACACTGATTACAGGTCTTATTCAAACAGAAAATAATGAATATGTGATGAAAAGAGAATAATGATCCAAATTGCTCTTAATCTTGGAATTGTGCCTATTGATTGGCCTAGAAATAATGGTGCTAAGAGTATAGTAAGAAAGCCAAATGCTGGAGAAAGTCATTAACTTGGGAAGAACAGGATACCTACCCCGTTCATTGTACTTGTACAGTATTTTATTGAATAAGCTCTCCAAACAACTGTGTAGTCGGGGAAAATCTTAGTGTTAATCCAAGTTAAATAGCATTCTTCTCCACCCCTCTGTTACTTACAAAAGCTATTTAGATAGTCTTTATAATTCATTAAACAATTGCTGAACACCTACTGCATACCTGGCACACAACAGGATGCACAAGCAATGTAGTGCTCCGAGAGATCATTGCTAATCTCCCGTGGGCTTGTTTCTAATGAGCTGAAGAAACAATGACCTCACACCAGTGAATTTACACTTTTGAATGGCATTCCTGAAACACTCCGGCAAATTTCACGAGCAAACATATTTATAAGCAAGAAATCATGTTAAAGAGACACGCTGGTTTTTTTTTTAATTATAATTTCTCATTTCTAGGAAAAGCCTCAAAGAATTTTGAATTTGAAGTGTCCTTATTTCCCATTAACTTTTTTTTGAGGACCCGTGTATCCAATTAAAGTTAAATTTACATTCTTATAGTCCTTTTTTGAGACCTTAAATGTATTCTTAGATCCTAATCTTGACAATTGACTTTGATTTAAAAAGGAACACATACACATCTGATTAATGAAAACAGAAGTATGTAAGAAAGTCCCTCTCTTAGCAAATGTGTTGCCCAAGGCATGCCAGGCAGTGTGAAGGCTTGCCAGGCGGGGGCGGCAGAGAGCACTTTGCGATGACACTGGTAGGCTGAGGACCTCAAGACCGGGTGGTTGCCAGGGAACCCTCAGGACACCCCGGCACTGGGCAAGATCAATCTGTTGCGAGGAAGTTTGCTGAATAGAGAGGCTGGTAACAGGAAGCAGGAGCCAGGAGAAGCAAGGAAAGGGAACAAGAAAGGGCTGAATGCAAAGAGGAAAGAGCTTGGGCTTTGAAGTCACAAAAATCTGACTTCTGACACTTTACCAACTGTGTCTCCTCAGGAAAAGGATGCAATCTCTCAGGCTTGGTGCTTTTCATGTCTAATATGAGCATAATAATATTATCACTTTGCAGAATTGTTACAAGGTTGTAAGATGACACAAGGAAAGTGCTTGGCATACTGCCCAACCGTATACAGAAAGGGCTTAACAAATGTCGTGAGCTATTATAATTTACTGCTGCTGCTGCCAGAGAAGCTGGCACAGTGGAACTGAGTGCTAGCCTCAGAGAGGGAATTGAATGGGTGCCTCAGAGAAGTCCAAGTCTGGGGGATGAAGGAAGCAAGGCAAAAAGAGCCAGGAGGGTGAGGACTCTCCCAACCACTCTTTGAGTAGAGCCGATGACTTTTTTGTCACGAAAAAACTTGTACACTTTGATCTTCCCACTAGGACTGTCCACCTTTCCCCACCCTGTCTTAAAGATATGTTTAAATCCAGTCATTTGCAGTTGCTGCCCTGGAAACAAAACCTAGCGTCTGATCAAGACCCAGTTATCTTACAAGTGCATTTATTATATAAGAATGGAAATGGCAGCGCCTGGGTGGCTGAGTTGGCTAAGCATCCAACTCTTGGTTTCAGCTCAGGTCATGATCTCAGGGTCGGGAGATCGAGCCCTGCATCACCTTGGCACTTAGTGCGAAGTCTGCTTGTGCCTCTTCCTCTGCTCCTCCTCCTGCTCTCTCTCAAATAAATAAGTAAAATCTTTAAAAAAGAGAAAAAGGAATGGAAGTGAGAAAGAGTCCCTCAGGTACACATGGTAGGGCATCCGCTGGAAATTGCTTTTTAGTTTGTTTGCCAAAACAACGACTCTTGGAAATTGCCTTTTTTTTTTTTTTTTTTTTTCTGTGAATGGCCCGCTTGTTTCCAAAACTGTGAAGCAAGCACCTCTCTCTCTCTCATTCTTGGAGAAGCTGGTTAGGTTTCCAGACATCTGAGTACAGATGCTACAGTCTACAACATGTGAAATGTTGTACTTCATAATGGGAGTTGTGGACACTTCTAACTGGATTGTGTTCTGAAAGAATTCAATGGATCTTTTTAAAGTCCTTGAGTTTTGTAAACAGGACTCTCCCCCCACTTACTGTACTTACTGAAGAGTCCAGACTTTGGGAAATGTACTTTGGGGTATTTTGCTGATTGCCTTGGCTGGGTGGTGAAGCTGAGAACATTGCCTGTGCTTAATTATCTTGAGGTAGAAGATAGAAAGGCATCAGAATAGAAGAGGAAAGGGCCTAGCTCCAAAGGGATGGATGGGTTAGGTGTGGGACTGAGGCTTGCAGAAGTCTGGACATTTTGCAGGTAGGGCTTGGACTGGTCCTGGCCATGCAGTGGACTCCAGGGGTTAGGTGGGACTCTGAGGTTTATTTCAGGCCCGCTGTGAACCCCACGTTGTACCCATGGATCCCGGCAGTGTCAAGCACTCAACTTGAGATTCCCTTGGCACTTGGGAGAGTTTTTATTAAATGCTATGGATTTTCCCCATTTTTAATGACTAGCACAGCCTTATAAATTTACCTAAATGTTTTGGCGCACCTGGCTGGCTCAGGAGGTCAATGGTCCTACTCTTGATTTTGACTCAGGTCATGATCTCAGGGTCTGGAAATTGAGCTCCATGATGATAGACCCCATGTTCAGTGGAGGGGTCTGCTTGAGATTCTCTCTTGCCCTCTGACTCTCCCCCACCTTGCACATGTGTGTGTACACATGCATGCACACATACTCTCTCCCTCTCTCTCAAATAAATAAAGCTAAAAAATAAATTACCCAAATGTTTAAACTACAAACTTCCCTATTCCTTCCCATTCTTACATAAAACCCATCAGCAAGGACTGTCAGTCCTGGCTCCAGATAGACTAAATGCCAAGCCCATGCTTCTTCCCTGACCTGGTTCCTACCCCAGTCCAGCTTCCACATTTTCCACCTGGGTTACAGCACAGCCCCACTCTCCCTGCTTCTTCTCCTGACTCTTCTGCTCCATTCTTTCCAGAACAACCTGGGGATTTGTCTTAAAACACAAGTGAAGTCAAGCCATTCTCTTCCCAAAACCTTTCCCGTTTCTCAGTGTTCTCGGGATATAGACCCCATGTATTCGGCATATTCTGCAAGGCCAAGTGTAAACTTGATGTGCTTTACAGACTTGAGTGCAAGCCTGGGCCTCTGGGAAGAGACACCAGGAAAAACTAATTATAGGACAGTGCCCAGGTGACCGTCCAAAGTGTGGACTCCTGAGTAAGTGACAAGAAACCATGACACATTGCTCGGGATTCCTCCTGGAAGGTAACCCAATAGAACTATGGACTTCCTCTCGCTATGAGGGAGGAGTGTGAAAAGACAGTAAAGGAAATGTAACTAACCAGGTAGGAACAGGTCGGTAAGGTCTCGGGATGTATCGGTGACACAACCAACCCAGGGAAGGAAACAGCTTCCCCGTAAATCCAAGCAACCCTCTTTATCTTTGTCACAAAGGCAAGGACCCCAAATTGTGTAACTACATTTAATAATGACTTCTGTTACTTCTGTTTATCAAGTACCTGCTAGGGGGCTGGCTTTATGCCAGGTACTTAACATATTTGATTATAGCCACCTTATAAGATAATTATTATTATCTTTATATTTGGTATATGGAAACGGAAGCTCCAAAGGTTACTAAAAGTCAAATGATTAGTAAGGCATAAACTTTTAAAAATTACCAAATTAGGGGCACCTGGGTGGCTGAGTCATTAAGCGTCTGCCTTTGGCTCAGGTCATGATCCCAGGGTTCTGGGATAGAGCTCCGCATCAGGTTCCCTGCTTGGTGGGAAGCCTGCTTCTCCCTCTTCCACTCCCTCTGCGTGTGTTCCCTCTCTCCCTGTCTGTCTCTCTTTCAAATAAATAAATAAAATCTTTTTTAAAAAAACCACCAAGTTACCTTTCTTCATGAAGGAAAGGGACTGATCAAATGTTTAATTTATCACCAACTGATACGTCATATAAGACTGGGTGTTTGTTCATTATCTGTCTCCCCACCACTAGAATAAGAGAGCCCATGGGGGCGGGAGTGGGGTTCACTGCTGTCTCCCTAGTAGGAATAGTACCTGGTCAGAGCAATTGGAAAGTAGGGACTTGTCCATAGATTGAAACAATGAATAAAGAAATGAATTATGACAGGTGCTTTAATCAACCAAGGCTTTTGAGTCAGAGCTGTGCAATCGTAGGAAAAATTAGTGTAAATATCCATGTGTTCATAGATTTGGTATTGGGTATGTTTTTCTTATTCTTTCCGCTAAAGAACTGCTATTAAAATACAACTACGCCTTGTTCAACCAGAGGTTTCCATTAGCAACAAGAATTAATTAAATTATGAGTCATCGGCAGATGACATACTAAGGCAGATTATGCCCCACGATTATTGGGGTTTTGTTTTTGTTTTCTAATTATAAAAGTAATACAGTAAAGAACACAAGCTAGATTTATGAATTTTAAAAAACAGGTATGTCTTGTTATGAAAAGATTTCCAAGACACATTTTTACTGAAAACAAAAACGAGATGAAGAGCAGTGTTCGTGACATGCTTTTATCCCGGGGATTATAATAATAGTTACTGAGGGCTTCCTATGTGCCAGGCACTATCTCATACCCCGTACATGAATTACAGCACTTGATTCTTTTAACAGTCAAATCTTGTTAGCATTATGTCTCTATTTTACATAGTACTACTCTCCTACATTAACAGATTTTAGTTTTTATTTTGAAACAATCTCACATGAGAGAAGGGTTGCAACATGGAAAGCACACACATACACGCATATTTTACGTCTATATTTACTTCTGGATCTCCTTACGTTGAAAACCATGAGACCGTACGAACATCTATCATTTAATGCTTGTATCACAGAGTTTTGCTTTTTCTCTCCTTTTTCCAAGTTTGTTTATTTATTTATTTATTTATTTATTGTCATCTCTATGCCCTAATCTCTATGCCCGGGGTCTAACTCAGGATCCTCAGATCAAGAGTCACGTGCTTTTCCGACTGAGTCAGCCAGGCACCCCTCCGATTTTTCTCTTTTTGTGTGTATTTCCCTTCTCCAATAATAAGAAGCCTGACTCTAACGTCCTCAATATATATCTCATTGAATCCATCCCTCTGCGTATGACCAATCTCTTATTGCCCCCACCCCCCACCCCCGTCCCCACCCTTGGCAGGGGTCTCTTTCTCATCTCGTCAAGTCTCCAAGGCCAGGTCAGCCACTCCCACACCCCCTCCTACCCCGTCATGGAGGAACTTCTTCCCCCACTCAGGCTCTGGCACCCATGCCAGCGCAGGGCACAGGCAACCTCCTTCCTCTGTGCCCTACTCTCCCCGCTCTACCCCCGCAGCTCATTCCAACTCTGCAGGGACAGCTCCCCGGCCAATGTAAGGAACGGCCATCAGAGAGGGGGTCTAATGTTTTGAAATTGGGTCAAGCCTCACATGTTAGTAAGCCTCTTTGGTCATCAATTCTTGAAAACACCGGCAGCAGGGATGGCCATTCAGCCACTCATTTGCATGAAGATGAAACATGAAAGGTGAAAGACGAAAAAAAAAAAAAAGGAAAAGAAAAAGAAAAATAATTGCACCAGGGAGGAAAATATTTCATGAGCTGCATCTCAAGCAGCAAAGTCACCACTGATGTCACAACAGTGTTACCAGCTAATAATGGGCTGCTTCTTAACTGTTGGAAAATGCAAACAGCACAACATTAAAATGGTTCTATTTTTTCCATCCTTACAATAGCAACACAGCAACAGAGTGCTGATCTCTGAAAGACAAAGGCTGTGAAAATAAACATGCACTGGAGCCAGGGGGCACTCGGGTTGTGAGTTTTCTTTTGAGATATTAGGTAATAGATCCAGAATATTCCACTCACCACTGGGACCATCTCCTCAGGGACCAGCTTGAAATCACCCACCATCTCAAATTGCTCACCGAAGCTCTTGTTTGGTGCTGGCCCTCCAGACGGCCAGGTTTTCTTTTCTCCTCACTTGTCTTGACAACCTTGCTTCCGAGGAGTTTCTGAAAGCAAAAGGCCAGATTCAAAATACAGAGAAGACTCCAGGGCCAGACCTGCGTTTTCCTCCAACTGTGTTAATGGGCACCTGCTTGGCCCCAGGTTTCTCTGTCGCAACCAAAGCTGGAGTGAGGCCTGCTCTTCTATCTCCCTGCGGGACCGCCTGTGGGTCCCAAGCTGCAAGTCTACCTTAAGTAGTTCTCGCTTTCTGTTTCGTTATGACTGCACCTGGTGCCTTGACTTCACTTTTATCGGTGAGTTTTCCAACAACTACTTTTGACCTCATCACCCTCTCTTTTATTGTTATTATTATGAATTTTTATTTCCTGTGCCCTACACTGGTGGCTTTCTCTCTAAAGACACTGAAAAATGAGGGGAGTTTTGTGTCTGTGGAAGATGGCCTTGAGAGCCAACCTCAGTGAGTCCACAGAAGGTAACAGCGCTCCTTGCTTGATGCAAAGTCTCTCCAGGCAACCAGTAAAACCACCCCTTCCAAAACATGTCCTGATTTTGCTCACAGCTGAAAAACAAAACCTCCTGTTACAAGGGTGCACATGTCAGGTGGTTGCCGCTGGCATCTCGTTTTCTTAAATCCCGGACTGCGGCTTATTATCTGGTTCCCCATTCGGCTTCCAGAAGTTCAGGGGTCCCTACCTCAGGACCAGAGAAATCCTGAACATACAAAGGTTGTTTTTTTTTTTTTTTTTAAAGATTTTATTTATTTATTTGTCAGAGAGAGAGGGAGAGAGAGCAAGCACAGGCAGAGGCAGAGGGAGAAGCAGGCTCCCTGCCGAGCAAGGAGCCCGATGTGGGACTCGATCCCAGGACGCTGGGATCATGACCTGAGCCCAAGGCAGCTGCTTAACCAACTGAGCCACCCAGGCGTCCCAAAGGTTTTGTGTATGATCAGGAATAGGATGTTCTAAGAAGAGGGACAAAAGTCTGAACCTAAATAGACTGGGAAATCAACCAATGAAACAAAGATAGGTGTGAGGCTCATAGCTAGGAAAAACATCCGAACTAGGTCCGAGATCTATGACATGCCCCTTGCGGGTTGGCTCCATAGCTCAGGGGTTAGAGCACTGGGTTTGTAGGATATGCTGCATGTTTCTAGTCTACTCTTTACTCTTTGCCACCCTTCCCTGTGCCATCGGCAGGAGGCTGGCTTATTGGACTATAACAACAGTCTCCTTGTCCTATGGCTTCCTATTGGTCTCACCTCGTGGGCAGAACTGGAGACCAGGGAGAGGTAGACATCAGGTAATCTATTCACCAGCTCCCTCTCCAGGGGTCATTACAGTCCATCTGAATACCCCACCCCTGACAGGTACTCTCCCCACCCCCCTGGTTCAATTACCATTGTCCTTTTTTTCCCATCAGGCCTTTGACTAGCCCAGGTTCCTGGACTACCCTTCCTGATTTCCCTATAAACTGCCAACACATTTGTTAATAATTTGTTTTATTAAACTTTTTTCAAATTACCAATTCAAGGGATGTCTGGGTGGCTCAGTCAGTTAAGCATCTGCCTTCGACTCAGGTTATGATCCCAAGGTCCTGGGATAGAGCCCTGTGTTGGGCACCCTGCTCAGTGGGGAACCTGCTTTTCCCTCTCTCATTCCCCCTGCTTGTGTGATCTCTCTTGCTCTCCCTTTCTCTCTCTCTCTGTCAAATAAAGAAAAAAATAAAATCTTTTTAAAAAAATTACCCAATTTGGGCGCCTGGGTGGCTCTGTGGGTTAAGCCGCTGCCTTTGGCTCAGGTCATGATCTCAGGGTCCTGGGATCGAGGCCCACATCGGGCTCTCTGCTCAGCAGGGAGCCTGCTTCCTCCTCTCTCTCTCTGCCTGCCTCTCTGCCTGCTTATGATCTCTCTCTGTCAAATAAATAAAATCTTAAAAAAAAAAAATTACCCAATTTGAGTGGACTGCCTGCTTCCTGCTGCTAATTTGACACTTACACAAGTCTCTGCATAAGCAAGGCAGAAACGGGTGCATTTGAGAAGTTACAATGGATCAGAAACCCAGTTCCCTGGAAACTGAGGCCCCCATGTAGGAATTTAAGTCACTCTTGACCCAGAGAGACAACGGAGAAACTTCTTTACCAGAATTAGTGATGCAGAGAAGCAAATACATTTACTGACACCGAGAGATACCAAGCTCAGATTAGCGACAGGAGGATGCACTGTGCCTTGATTACAGTCCGGACACTGTGCCAAACTCTTAATACATTATCATGTTTTAGATGATTTTACAGATGGGGAAACTGGATGCTGGGGATCGCTGCTGTTTTGTCTACCCAATATCCTTCCCTCGATATCTTCTAACATCAAAACTGTTCTTTCCTGCAAGGACATCATTTTACATGTTTTCCGTAGAGCTAACTCTGGCTTTGCCAGTCAGAATAATCCACCTCCCAGGGACAATATATGGTTCAGTGATAGGCATGTTACCCAAACAGGCCAATAAGTCTTCCTTGAGATTTGATACGTGGACGTAGGGAAAGAATTAACAGGATGATTATGTACGCTGCTACTGCTTAGGACCATCTTTCCATCTGCTTGGAAGAAGCTCTCTCTGATAAGAAATCATGCAATATTGTGCAAAGAGAATCAGAGGCAAAAGATAGCTGGAGAAAGAGCAAAAGTGAGCACAAAATAGAAGACCTCATTTGCTCCTGCATCCACTGTCTTCAAGGGGGTTTTATCCCTAGGTTTTTCTTATGGGTCAACCAATGCTTTTTTTTTTTTATCTTAATCTTAGTTATTGTAATCTTTTTTACTTCATTGAATTTGAGTTTCTATTACTTGTCACTAAAATAGCCTATAAATATAATATTTATATAATGATATCCTATAAAAAATTTATAAGTAAGAAATTTTTCAGCTGGACAGTGATGAACACAAGCATGTGAGGAAACTATCCAAGGTTGAGGAAAGACACTCAGAAGAAGCAGGTGAGACAATTTTCAGAGCTCACATATAACCAGGAATAGCTGGTGATCCCACAAGGCAGAATGAAAAATATCTTGTAATACATGGGACACCAGGTAGTATACTTAGGAATAAATTACATGATTTGTAAGGGGAAAGCATCAGTTTAAGTCTTGCAAACCTTAAAAATATCAAACTATTTCCAAGTAAATTAACTATATCTTAGAGCTAAACTCAATAGTACACATAGAAATACAAAAACATACAGCATCTAAAAATAAAAATTAGTAAGCATGCAAAAAAGGAAAAAAATATAACCCATAATGATAAAGAAAAATCAATTAAAACTGGCCCAGAATATCCCTCTCAAAACAACACCTTTTTTCACAGAACTAGAGAAAACAATCTTAAAATTTGTATGGAATCACAAAAGACCCTGAATAGCCAAAAAGGATCGTGAAAAAGAAAAACAAAACTGAAAGTATCACAAATCCAGACTTCAAGCTATATTATAAAGCTGTAAAAATCAAAACAATATGGTACTGGCACAAAAACAGACATATAGATCAATAGAACAGAATAGAGAGCCCAGAAATAAACTCGCAATTATATGGTCAATTAATCCTTGATAATGGAGGCAAGAATAGGCAATGGGAAAAAGACAGTCTTCAACAAATGCTGTTGGGATAGCTACATGTAAAAGAATAAAACTGGACCACTTTCTTACACCATACACAAAAATAAACTCAAAATAAATTATGGACCTAAACGTGAGACCTGAAACCATAAGTATCCTACAAGAGAGCACAGGGAGTAATTTCTCTGACATTGGCCATAACAATATCTTTGTAAATATGTCCCCTGAGCCAAGGGGGGAAAAAGCAAAAATAAGCAATTGGGACTACATCAAAATTTTGAAATTGTGCACAGCAAAAGAAACAGCCGATAAAACTAAAAGACAACCCAATGAATGGGAGAAGATATTTGTAAATGACATAGCTGATAAGGGGTTAGTATCCAAAATATGTAAGGAACTTAGACAACCTAACACACACACATACACACAACCAAAACAAAGCAAAGCAAAACAAAATAAAAAAAAACAAACAAACCCAAACAATCTGATTAGAAACAGGCAGAAGACATGAACAGATATTTCTCCAAAGAAGACATAGAGATGCCTAACAGACACATGAAAAGATGCTCAACATCACTCATCATCAGGGACCACAATCAGTTATCACCTCACACCTGTCAGAATGGCAAAATAAAAAACGTAAGAAACAAGTATTGTCAAGGATGTGGAGACAAGGGAACACTAGTGCACTATTGGTGGGAATGCAAACTGGTGCAGCCACTCTGGAAAACAGTATGGAGGTTCATCAAAAAGTTAAAAATAGAATTACCCTATGATCCAGTAATCACCAATGGGCATTTATCCTCAAAATACAAAAACACTGGGGCACCTTGGTGGCTCAGTGGGTTAAGCCTCTGCCTTTGGCTCAGGTCATGATCTTGGGGTCCTGGGATCAAGCCCCGCATTGGGCTCTCTGCTCAACGGGGAACCTGCTCCTCCCTCTCTCTCTGCCTGCCTCTCTGCCTACTTGTGATCTCTGTCTGTCAAATAAATAAATAAAATCTAAAAAAAAAAAAAAACACCACTAATTGAAAGGGATATATACACCCCTATGGCTATATCAGCACCCTGTACAACAACCAAACTATGGAAGTGACCCTAGTGTCTATCAATAGATGAATGGATAAAGATGTGATATACACACGTACACACGTACACACACAGTGGAATATTATTCAGCCATAAAAAGAATTAAATCTTGCCAATTGCAGCAACATGGATGGAGCTAGAGAGTATATATTTTAAGATTTTGTTTTTAAGGGGTGCCTGGGTGGCTCAGTGGGTTAAGCCTCTGCCTTCAGCTCAGGTCATGATCTCGGGGTCTTGGGATCAAGCCCCACATCGGGCTCTCTGCTCAGTGGGGAGCCTGCTTCCCCCTCTTTCTCTGCCTGCCTTTCTACCAACTTGTGGTCTCTTCAAATAAATAAATAAAATCTTAAAAAAAAAAGATTTTATTTTTAAGTACTCTCTACAACCAATATGAGACTTGAACTCACAGCCTCAAGATCAAGAGTGGCATGCTCTACTAACTGAGCCAGCCAGGTGTCCTGGAATTAGATAGTATAATGTTAAATGAGTAAGTCAGTCAGAGAAGGACAAATACATGATTTCACTCTCATGTGAGATTTAATAAACTAAACAAATGAGCAAAGGGGGAAAAAAGAAAGAAAGAGACCAAGAAAAAGATATTCTTAACTATAATAGATCAAACTAATAGTTTCCAAAGGGGGGTCTGGTGGGGGGTGGATGGGTGAAATAGGTGATAGGGATTAAGGAGGACACTTGTGATGAGCCCTGGGTGATGTATGGAATTGCTGAATCACTGTAATGTACACCTGTAACTTATACAACACTGTATGTTAACAACACTGTAATTAAAACAAAACAAAATAAGATAAAATAAGAATTGACCTAGAATGACACAGATATTAGAAATAAATAGTCAAGGGCATAATAACTATAATCCTCATGTATAAGAAAGTAGAGAAAACCATAAGTGTATTAGGGAAAGAAATGCAAGGTGGTATAAAAAAGACCCAAATCGAGAGGTGTCTGGGTGGCTCCTTTGGTTAGGTGTCTGAAGCTTGATTTCATCTCAGGTCATATCTCGGGGTCATGGGACTGAGCCAGCATCCAGTTCTGTGCTCAGCAGGGAGGCTGCTTGGGATTCTCCCTGACTCTCTGCTCCTCCCGTCCTCTCTCTCTCTCTCAAATAAATAAATAAAATCTTATAAAAAAGAAAAGACCCAAATCAAACTTCTAAAGTTGAAGCATACAATGCCTGACATAAAAAGTATACTGGATAGGATTAAAAGCAGATTAGGCACTGTAGAATAAAGCATTAGTGAATTCAAAAACAATAGAAATATTCTAAATGAAACACAGAAGAATGACTGGAAAAAGAATCAACAAAGCGTCAATGAACTGTGGGACAACCTCAAGTGATCCATTACCCATGTAATTGTAGTCCCCAAAGGAAAAGAGAGAGAATAGGAGCCAGAAAAAATGTTCGAAAAATAATGACAGAAATTATTCCAAATTTGTGGAAAAACATTAATATCCAGATCCAAGAAACTTAATAAACCCTAATTAAAAAAAAAAAAAACCACTCACACACACACATGAAGAAACCATACCAATAGCACTTCATAATCAAGGACAGCATCCCCGACAATTCATACCTGGCCTTGAAATGAGAGCAACCATCGTGTTTCAAAGATGCAGCTATTCCCTCTTCTCAATGGCTTAATGCAGGGGCCTTCTAGTGGAACAGAAGTGTGGGGATGGTATGTAAGTTGCACGTGATAAATCCAACCCAACATTCTTATCTCTCTAAGCCTGTGCATTTCCTCCTCTACATCATGCCAAAGAAGCTTTGACATGTCATCTCATTAAGTGTAGGTCACCACTAAGTCCAAGTTCTAATAGATCAACCAAGAAAGATGTTAGGGGGCACCTGCGTGGCTCAGTGGGTTAAAGCCTCTGCCTTTGGCTCAGGTCATGATCCCAGGGTCTTGGGATGGAGCCCTGCATGGGGGCTCTCTGCTCAGCGGGGAGCCTGCTTCCCCCTCTCTCTCTGGCTGCTTCTCTCCCTTGTAGTCTCTGTCTGTCAAATAAATAAATAAAATCTTAAAAAAAAAAAAGATGTTAGAACCACCTCTATCTTCATGAACTGACATATTAAATCCAGAATCCCTAGGAGGTGCACTTATGTCAACAAGTTCAATCCAATCTACTGTTATATCTTCTTTGGATAAATGCCCTTGGAATGCACAGATATTTCCCAGGTTTCTACTGATGTATATTTTAGCAAAATCTTGAAATTCTTTTAGGCTATTAATTATTTTCTCCTGGATCATAGGGTATACCCATCTTTTTGGAACATGCTGAGATCTGACTTAATCCATAGGTCCATGGGAGCATGGTTGTGGTAAGTCTTATGGAGAATGAAGAAATGCCCCAGGTGAGGTTTTCACAGGTTTTTCCCCACTAAAGCAGTACAAAAATGGACTAATACTCATGGAATTACATGGTCTCACCACAGACCCATTTCTCAGAAATGGCTGGGATAGTTGAGGGCTGGAATGGCTCTCCAGGTGCCCCTGAAGAGGCTTTCCTTTTAGCAATTCCCTACTAAACTTCTCATTGATATGAGCCCTGATCAGTATGGCCTCCAGTAAAGCCAGCCTAGGATTTGGAAAAGAGTCTTAAGCCCATACAAGTAATATCTGAGCTTACCCAAAATGTTGGTTTTCAGGCTGCTGCTTCTTCACTAAATTCTAGAAAGTTCTAGAAGGACTTAATAACCATGAAAAACCTCAAAAACACAACTCAAGCATCAAAATGACTATCAAAGGTTTAGAATTAATTGGAAGAATTATTTTTTTTTAGGATATAGTACTCATTAAAAGTCATTTTTAAGAGCTCAAATTAGGCAACAATATGCAACAACAGGACTAACTCTGACTTCAGATTGGAAACCTTCCACTTATTTGATAGGAGGTAAACAAGCTCTAGGGCAACATGTGAGAAAATCAATTAATCATAAAATCATTTAACAAGAAAAGAAAAGTTCAGAGAAAAATAGAACCTAGCTTTAAAAAAAAAGAGAAAGTATGTTTAGGGACTTGTCATATCTCCTAACCAGAGCTGTGGTAAATAAAGGCTTAGCCAAAGTTATAGTAAAATCATGAAAAAAAGCTCTTCTCCAAAGAAGAGAGCATTTACTGTCTCTACAATCATGTGGGGTACAATGGACATGGTATAATGTGGCCAAGCACCTTCGGCTCTCCTAAGGGTCACAGGATGCACCTTGGATCTTCATGGCAAAGAATGAAAATAAAAATAAAGGAAATGATTAAAATGCCCAAGAAAACCATTGAATTTTTCCCCCCAAATTATTAATGCCTGGTACATTAAGTAGAAAAAAATCCAGGTTACAAACCACGTACCCACTATTTTCCATTTTGTAACTGCGTGTGTGTGTGTGTGTGTGTGTGCATACAAAAAAGATATCGGAGGACTTAGAATAATTTTTCCAGAGTCCTTCTTTTTGTACTTTCTTATTTTTCTCTAATTTTAAAAAAGGTCTTTCTTAAGAAAGATATTAAGAGGAACCAACTATCTCAAAGAGTATTGTGAACTCGTGATTTAATAAGGTGATTGCAAATAAGGCACCCAGGGGTGCCTGGGTGGCTCAGTCAGGTTAAGTGTCTGCGTTTGGCTCAGGGCATGATCTCGGAGTCCAGGGATCAAGCATCCTCCCCCCTCCCTCGGGCTCCCTGCTCCTCCCTCTCCCTCTGCTCCTCCTCCCTGCCCCCACCTCCATCCCCCAGCTTGTACTCTCTTTCTCACTTGCTCACTCTCTCAAATAAATAAATAAAAATCTTTAAAGAAAGAAAGGAAGGAAGGAAGAAAAGAAGGCACCCATACAGTGCAGCTCACATAGCATGCTTTTCTAAAATATCCTTCTCCATCTTCAATAAGAGCTACCTACCCTTCAGTGGGCCTATAACTTCAAAAAAACATTGCAAAATTGGGCCGGTATGTATTCCATCATCCTTAATTATTTGCGCCAACCAATGGTAGCTGAAATATGGAAAACATCAAAAAGATAACCCTAAATTAACTTGGACTTAGACTTGGAATATGACCAGACACATGTGTTTAGACATGAATGTATTTACCCCCCACTAAACCTCAGACCTTGTCCTCACCACTTCTTGGCCTGGCTCCCACTTGCAGCCCTGCGGAGGCTCAGGAACCAAAGGAATTCTGAGAAAGGATTGTTTGGTGAAGGAGATGTGGCTCTGAATTGTGGATATTTACATGTATAAACACGAAAACAGCCATATATAATCGTCCACACATTTATAGTCCACCTACCGTTGTTAGTTTTCCACATTTCTTTGATTCAAAGAGGAGCTTTATTCGTGTAGAATCTCCAGATTTGATGAAAGTGGTGACCGGGATAGTGGAAAGGAAAGATGTCTTGGCAGGACTAGCTTCATAATTGAAGGGAACCAGTGCAAAATGAAAATCTGGAGCCTGTTATTCGAAACTTATTAAGAATTTCCAGTTGGTGACAGCAGAGCATTAAAGCAAGAATGGGGCCTTCTAAGCATGGAGTCCGGTGTGAATGTCCGTGAGCGCTGAGTCTTGGAGTCCGGTCGACATGAGATCAAATTCTAGGTTTCTCAGTTAAACACTAAGTGAGTCTTTTGAGGACATTACTAAAACTATTAAAGTTTTTGCTTTCTCGTCTGTCAAAGTAGTGAGAGTACAACATCATTCTCAAGATTATTGTGACAATTAAGAGAGACCATTACAAATACATAACATTGTTCCTATGCTGAGTGCATAGCATCGTGCCTGGCTTGTGAAGACTGTGTCTTCTCCCTCCTGTAGAGTGCAGGGAGAATTCATATGCTAAAATGAAAGCTTGAGGATCTCTCCCCAACTTAAAATTATTTTTGGTTACCCACTGTCTACAAAACAAAATAAAAATGCACATGATGGCAGATGAAGATCTTTCCTACCAGATTTTCTCCACTTCTCTAGATATGCCACCTATCACTCTCTCACATGTATCGAGATCTAAAATATAATTTGTATTTTCACGTTTCCTTAAGGATCAATAATTATAAAAGGCATAAATGACATATGTTAAAAACAAGACATCGGTCCCAAAGGCGTATGCTAAACCTTACACCACCAAGCTGAGACTTAATTAGGCTCAGCTCTCTCAGAAATGGAATCTTGAACTAGTCAATCAGGATTTGCCTGATCAGTACTCGTTGGGTGAACTTCCTGATAGACCCTGCTATCCCTTAACAGAAAGTGACCTTATAATAACCAACCCTCTTTTTTGCCTCATATAACTTCCCTGTTCCTGCTCTCCTTTGACAATAAGTCTTTCATTTTGTACAGTTCCTCGGATCTCCTTTATATCTGCTAGCCAGGATGCTGCCCGATGTGAATCAGTTCTTGCTCAAATTAACTCTTGAATTTTTTAATATGCCTCAGTTTATCTTATAACACATATAATAAGTGTTTCTTTGTGCCAGATGCTGTGTTAAACATGCGGTTGCCAGGAACACTAATTCTCCACTCCTGATGTTTCTTCCCATGAGAGGGAGCTCCTTCAGCTGTAGCACACCTGCATACCTTCCACTCCCCCCATGGGAGGAGTGATTAACTCATTAGGGAGCTTGGAAGAAGCTGGGTATTTGTAATCCAACCTCTTCCTCTTACTGTAGCAAATCTCCTCACAGGGAGCATGTGTTCTCAATTGATCTCAGGCATGCTTTCAGCTTAGTAGCAAATACTTTTCCCAGTGGAAGACATATTGTACAGCTGCTGACCAGGTGGTAAGTCTGTTTATTTCTGGTGTTCAGTGTTAGGATGCCCACACTTACCAATGTCAGCTTTTTTGGTGACAATTATCTCCTGTTGCCCTAGTTTTGCCAATTTCTTAATTGGTTCAGAACTTGGGTGGGGAGAATGAGTATTATTTACTAAAGCTATTCACATACCCCAGTACAATCTACATCGATTAGCTCCTTTAAATGTCATAATTACCATAAGAGATCGGCATTTTTGTCACCCGATTTTTAAAGATAAAGTGAGGAGTAGCAATCAACCAAGTACCACTGTTAAGATCTGAACTAAGTCAATCTGTTGCCAAAGATTTTGCCCTTAAATTTTCTCTTTTTTCTTCTTGCATGAAAGCTTAATAATGAACAATAAGAACATTCAGATTTGGGGTTGATGTTGAAAAGAAAGCTAACGTAATATTGTATCCGGTATACTTATATTCTGTTTGGCAGAGAAGTAAGCCAAGCTAAACTTAAATTCAGCAAATGCTGAGTTTTATTTTAGGAAGAGCAAGCTGTAACCATAATACAGAACTGTATTTACAGCTAACAGCAATACCCGTGTTACTCTATAGGTCTTACACTACAATTTGAAACTACATTTCATGATTTATAAGGTCTAAAACATAAACAGTAAGAAGTATGTTTTTGGACATTTCTCATTAGCCATAAAACTAGCGATTTTGTGTGGAATTGTTTTGTCTATTCTCAAAATGCATGCAAGACATATCTGATAGTGAACCCATTTTTTTTTTTAAGATTTATTGATTTATTTTAAAGATAGAGAGTACGGGCGTACAAACGCACACACACGCATGGGCTGGGGGAGGGGCAAATGGAGAGGGAAAGAATCTTCCGCAGACTCCCGCTGCCCGATGTGGGGCTCAGTCTCATGACCCTGAGATTAAGAGTGGGGCCAAAATCAAGAGTCAGGCATTCAACCAATGGAGCCACCCGGGAGCCCTTGATGGTGAACGCATTCTGATTTGAACACCTGACTGTTTTCAACATTTGAGGAATTCCACATCCTACCCATCTCTGCAAAGGTTTGCTTTCCTACTCACTTGGTAAGAGGAAGGAAATGAAAATATCTGAAGTAGCAGATTGCCAATTGATGAGCACCTGAAGAATGAGCTTTGCCTATCCTAGAGCCTTTATGCTGGCACACCAGTGAGTCATCAAAAATTCACTAATATTTCAATTATTTATGCCAATGGCAGTTGTGCTAATAAGAGAAACAACAAAAGTGGGCAGTGCCATGAAGTACTTTATATTCATAACCGTTTGAAGTACTTTATATTCATAATTCGTTTATATTCATAACCCAACTCTTCTCCATATGTTCCTGGTTATTATGTTCCATAAGAATTTACCAAGACCCCACCCAAGTGTCCCCTCTCTCTTGTGGTCCTAAGAATGTCAACACTGCGCCGTTTTTTCTTCTTCATATGTCTGTGTGCCTCCATATGTTGCTCATCAAGATGTATTTTTCCCTTTGTCTTATTTTTCTAATCCTATTGATTCAACACAGTGTGTTTCTACCAAGAAAGCAATGCATATTAAAGACTCCTGAACCTGGGTGGCTCAGTTGTTTAAGTGTCTGCCTTGGGCTTAGGTCATGATCCCAGGGTCCTGGGATCAAGTCCCATATTGGCTCCTTGCTCCGCAGGGAGTCTGCTTCTCCCTCTCCCTCTGCTGCTCTTGCTCTCTCTCTCTCTCTGTCAAATAAATAAATAAAATCTTAAAAAAAAATGTAATTTGTCCTTTTTGTAACCTTCATTATTTATCAAATATACTTCTTTCATAACAACTTTTGTAACAGTTCAAGACATGCCTAACAGCCAGTGTTCACTCTTGTACAGGCCCAGTAAATAATGGAAAGCCTAGAGAAAGAATCTTGGCTTGGAAAAAGCAATCAATAAGGTTAGTTTGACACTAACTATTATTGGAGAAATTGTCTTTTCTTTGAGAGAAGTTGACTGATGGTAACCCAGAAGATCTTCTAGAGAACAGTTGTAGACTCAAAACACGGGTTTTTAGCCTTCATGGATGCAGCACCTTGTTTACAAAAAGGCTTCACTTTTATTGCCTCGCTGATATTCATATAACCTGGTGACATAGTATTTTGCCCATTTAAAAAAAAATGATAACTTGAGGTACAGAGAGGTAAATGACGGACTCAAGAATAGGTAACATATAATTACATCAGTTTCAGGTTGTAAGCTTTGAAATCCACCCCCACCCCAGAAACCTGATGGTAAAAAGGACTTCCAATCCCCAATTTCCTGAACTGTGTGATGTCAAGAATGGGAGCATAGTACCAACTTGATTTGTCTTGTTGGATAGAAGGATACCCGACTTGGGGTTGAGAATTCCACATCAGGGCCTACAGGCCTTTTCCTTCCTTCCTTTTCTGTCTTTCCTGCCCACTAGTCTTTAGCTGCCTACCTTCAAACTTCTGCCAACAACAATCCTTACCTCTAGGGCTTAGGCAGGCAGTTCTAAAGAGTTGTTGGTTACCGTGGTAACAGACACTTAAGTTTCAGCTTCAAATGCCCCTTTTAATGAGGCAATTTTAAGAATATTCATGATAAATTACCAGACCACAAACTTAACTGTGGGAAGTTTGGCTGTAGAGAATCTAATAAGAAGAAAGCAGAAAGAATGAGCAGCAAGTGAAGGAGAGAAAATGGGGCCAGATTTGGAGGGGCGAATAGAAGGAATGCCAGCTCTGACTACCAAAAGCCAAATCAGAATCAATTCAAACTAGTGTTTTAAATTATAGATTGTCATTGAAGGGCTACAAGCAGATGGAGCCAAGATTCCTGGGGAGGAAGAACGGTGGAGTGAGGGGCACAGAGGACAAGAGTTGAATGTGTCCTACAGAAGGCTGTGCATTTTAAAGAGCTTCCATTTTCTATTTTATTCCTGACTGGGGCGGCTCAATGTAAGCAACAATCTTCCTTTTGTTTCTCCATTTCTCCATTTATGAAACCAAGAGACACTGCAATCTGGAGAGAACACAATTAACCAGAATGTGGAACTTGGCATAAATGAATTTTCATAGCAACCTAGGTTATCCCCAAACCCCAAAGACACAGCAGTCCCGATAATGTTCCAGGACTCTTTTCTTAATCTCTTATCTATTCAACCCACTACAAATTTCACTGAAATATCAAAAGACTTTAATACATTGCTACACTATTACATGGAAAAGAAAGCTACCGTAATTACCCGAAGGAAAACGTGTCAGTAATCCTTGTTATGCGTCAGTAGAAAAGCATGCCTCCTCTGGATAGGATAGCTTAATTTTATACCTGGTCAAACGAAGGCAAGAGGATAACCTAAAAGGGCTCTCACGGACACTTGAAGTTTCTGGCCGAGCTCCTTAGGTCCCTACAGGAACGTCTTACTCTTGCCGCTCACAGAAAGCACCAGGGAACAGATGCATTACAGTTTGTGACAGGAGAACAGCCTGTGGATTCCGCCTACTCCCTCCAGTCCATCTGGGAGGTGGGTGAGACAGGGAGCCCACAGAGAGGGGGGCTCTCCTGGGAATCCCTTGGGGTATCATGGCTATTGGTGCTTTATTTTCAGTAGATGGCACTGTGTCTATTGAGATAAGCAAAAGGAGAGTCTAGATGGGAAATCTAATTGTTTCTAGAGAAAGCACCCTGCATGTAAGAATGCATTTTTTTTTTAATTTAGTAACATGATAACAGGAATACTATTCAGTATTCATGTTAGCACCCTCTTTGGAGCCTAAGGAACTTCATGATTTATTATTCTGGCTCAGATGCAGGGCTGTGGTCGAGCCCAGGGCCAAGCTATGAGGGATAGAGTTGGGATAAGAATAAATCATGCTGACTGTTCACCCACTTTATCACCCAAACACATACATCAGAACCTGTACTCCATCTGTGCTCTGGATCCCCACCCTTTACCCCAAAAAGGAAATTCTGACATCTCCGTTTCTACCCAGCCCATGGGAATTCCCACCCCCACCCCTGACTCAAAGCAACCCGAACAGTTTCTTGCACATTGTTAGTCCTGTGTGGCAGATACTATTACTTGCCCATTAACCATTTTCCTTTCTAATCCACACTCCGTTAATTTTTTTCTCTCTTCTGAGTGCTATTGGAAAAGTAGACCCTGGCACCACAGGAAACAAATCAAGTTTATGATGGTCTTTTAAATGGGAGGAGAGTCTCAAGTTTGCTTCTTAGAAAATAAACTCTAAACACAGTATGCAGGATGTAATAGGAGAAAGGCGGCTCTGTGAACAAAGCAATGCACTATACACTTAATAGAATCCTCTCTTTTATTCCTTACAATAATTTTAAGATAGGTACGATGCTACCCACTTTACAGATGTGAAAACTGAAGCTCAGAAAGTATAAATAGCCTACCTAAAATCACCCTTGCAATTGACTGGGCATATTATGAGACTCTACCCATTAGAAGAGAAATCTGCTATGTGACTTATGGGAAGGGAATATGCAAGGAGAAACTTATTTCTGTCCCGTGACATCTGACTATAACCCCTGGGACTGCAGCAGTCATCCTGAGACAATTACAGGAGCCAACCTAAGAGAATGAGATGAAAGTATGAGGATGACAGAGGAAATTATAGAAAGAACCTAGGACCTTGATGATGCTGTTGAGCGGTTGAATTAACCAAATCTCAAACTTCAGATTTATATTTCAGCCTCTTTGAAATATATGTTCTGTTACTTCTGGTCCAAAACACAATATCCTAACTAATACAACTTAAGACACTAGCCATCGATGATTAGGAAAGGATTAGTATGGGGCGCCTGGGTAGTTCAGTCTGTTAAACATCTGCCTTCAGCTCAGGTCATGATCCCAGGATCCTGGGATTGAGCCTCACTTTGGGCTCCCTGCCCAGTAAGAAGCTTGCTTCTCCCTCTTCTACACCACCCCCCTTGTGTTCTTGCTCTTGCTGTTTCTCTCTCTGTCAAATAAATAAATAAAATGTTTAATAAAAAAAAGTGAAGGATTAGTGCTTGAGCTAAAAGCAGCTATGCAAACCGTGAATGCAAGGAGTCAGGATGTGAGAGTCCATAAGTTAGGGATTCTATAATGGATCATGTCTAAGGAGACTAATAAGATCCTTTCTGGGAGAGTCTGAAAAAGGTAACATTTTCTCTCATCTCCTCAAGATCCTTTCTCCACCGGTTAACCCATCTCTCTTCTGTATCTTCAATGTTTTCTGTGGAAAGGACCTCTTTACAGGATCACTGGGGAACCATAGTTATAAGTATTTTCTTTTGTCTTATAAGTATATTAGTATTGCTGCTGTAGAACAGGGATGCACCTTCTTAAATAACGTTTAAGTTTTTCATATTAAAGGGGCACTTGGGTGGTTCAGTAGGGTTAAGTGTCCAACTCTTGATTTTGGCTCAGGCCATGATCTCAGGGTGGTGAGATCAAGCACTGTATCAGGCTCTGTACTCAATGGGGAGTCTGCTGGAGATCCTCTCTCTCTCCCTCTGCCCCTATCCACCCAATTCACATGAGTGTATGCATGTACACTTTCTTTCTCTCAAAATAAATAAATAAATAAATGAAAGATAAAAAAAATTTTTCATATTAAAACCTAACAATACCTTTGATAAATTCAGACTTTCTTATATATACTGCTCTAAATAGCTTTTCTCTTTCTTTTTTAAAGATTTTTATTTATTGGGGTGCCTGGGTGGCTCAGTGGGTTAAGCCTCTGTCTTTGGCTCAGGTCGTGATCTCAGGGTCCTGGGATCAAACCCCATGTAGGGCTCTCTGTTCAGTGAGGACCCTGCTTAACCCTCTCTCTCTGCCTGCCTACTTGTGATCTCTCTCTTTCTGTCAAATAAATAAATAAATAAGTCTTTAAAAATAATAATAATAAAAAAATTTTATTTATTTCTTTATTGGTGGGGGGAGGGAGAAGCAGACTTCCTGCTGTGTAGAGATCCTGGTGCAGGACTCAGTCCCAGTACCCTGAGATCATGACCCAAGCGAAAGACAGATGCTTCACCCACTAAGCCAACCAGGCATTCCTCTTTCATAATCAACTTACTAAAATAGTTGTCTCCAGTTCCTATTCATCAAGATACTCTTCAACCCATAGAAATTTATACTTACAATACCTCAACAGAACATTGTCTTTTATAAATGTTACAAAATAGTAATAAAATAGATTGATTGCTAAGTAACAATTTGCCACCAAAACACGGTCCTTTAAAACAGCAGCCACCATTTAGTATCTTTCATGATTCTGTGGGTTGACTAGGCTTGAGTAGATAATTTTTTTTCTTCATGGCATCAGCTGGAGCTGTGCTCATCTGGAGGCTTGATTGGACTAGAACATCCACTATGGTTCATTCACATGGCTGGCAGGTGGTATTGGCTCTTGGCTGGGAGCTCAGCTGGAAATGAGTCCTTCTTCTCATGGCTCCTCCATATGTGGGCTTCTCACAGCATGAGAGTTGAGTTTTAAGAAGGAGTGTTTTAAGTTTGTGAAAGCAGAAGTTGTCCAGTCTCAGAAGTTAAACAATCAGACCACTCCCATGTTTTATTGGTCAATACAAGCCCAATAGGGCTTCAAGAGGAGGGAAATTGATTTTATTTCTTGATGGGAGAAATAGCAAAGAACTCAAAGCTATCTTTAACATACTTTAGCATACTGCTGTAATTGAATGGTTTTCCTTATTGCTAAATCCAATGAAAAGAATGCATTCTTTATTTTATGTTTTTTTAATTTATTCCTTGTTTTTATTATTTTTTTACATCTCAATTCTTAAAATATTCTCTTCTTTCAACTTCCATGACAACACAGTCCTCTGGTTTTCCTGATACTTCCAGAGTTATTCTCACTTTTTTATGATGAATCGTCTTCATTTCCTTAAAGTCAAAATATTACTATTCCTTAAGATTCCATCCTTGGTTCTATTACCACTTTATATATACTTATTGGACATTCTAATAAACTCTCAAGACTTTTATTGCTATCTACATATTAATCACTCTCAAATCTTTATCCACAGGCCCTATTGCTCACTTAAGTTTCAAACTTACGTAGCCCATCTTTACTGAACATCTCCATTTTCATTTAAATATCCTACAAGCATCATAAATTTAAAAAGTCTAAAATCGAGCTCATTGTACTTTTTCACAAAGCTTCTATTTCAATGTTATCTTTCTCTGTGAATAGCACCATAATTCTCTCAGTTGCATGATACAGAGAATTAGTCATTTCGACTCCTTCCTTTTGCTCAACTATACATCCAGTTGCCAAGGCTAGTTAATACTATCTCCTTAATATCTTTCAAATACATTGTCTGTATCTCTTCTCCAGTGTTCTAGTACTGAACTCTAGGTCTATCTTCTACTATCATCTTTTACCTGCTATATTTCAGCATTTCTATCTAGTCTTCTCACCTCCAGACTGGCCTCCTCTTTAATTTGTTTTTCACACTGGAAGCCAGAGTAGTTTCTAAAGTCAATATTAAATCATGTTGTTCTCAATTTGGCAGCACATATATTAAAGTTGGAACAATACAAAAAAAGACTAACATGGCCCGTGTGCAAGGATAACTTATAAATGTGCAAAGCATTCTTTGTATTTTCTGTGTAGATGGGCATGCAATCTATAGAGATGTAATTTATATTATAATAACAGCACAAATGAGGGGAGAGGAGTCATAGAGGAACAAAGATTTTGCATACTATTAAAATTAAATTGGTATTAATTTGAACTGGATTGTTATGAATTAAGATGTTAATTGAACCCTCATAGCAACCACTAAGAAAATGATTCAAAAACTATAGTAAGAAAGGCTCCTGGGTAGCTCAGTAAGTTAAAGCACCGACTGGTGGTTTCAACTCATGTCATGATCTCATGGGTGGTGAAATCGAGCCCTGAGTTGGGCTCCATGCTTAGTGGGGGGTCTTCTTGAAGATTCTCTCCATCTGGCTCTCCTTCTTCTCTAAAATAAATAAGTAAATCTTTAAAAATATACATTAAGAAAAATAACAAAAAAATTAAAATAGTTCACTAGAAAATATCCTTTTAAAACAAAAATAATAATGGAGAAATGATCCAAAAAAGGAAAAAAAAGACATGTAGAAAACAAATAGGAAAATGGCAAATGTAAACATGACCTTATCAATAACTTCATTATACGAAAAGGGATTGAATTGAAGGGCAGAAATTTTCAGAACAGATTAAAACAAAACAAAGCAAAACAAAAAACTCCAAACCTAATCATATGCTGTGTATAAGAGACACACTTTAGATTCAAAGGTACAAAGAAGTCAAAAGTAAAAGTATGGGAAAAGATATACTAGGTAAACAATAACCAAAAGAGACCTAGAATGGCTAAATCTAAAATCAGGCAAAGTAGACTTTAGGACAAAAATTATTACTATAGACTAAGAAGGACACTTGATAATAATAGAGTTAATTTACCAAAAGATATAACTATAAACATATAGATAATAAATTCATGAAACAAAAAAGAATTGAAGAGAAAAATGGTCAATTCAACAATAATAGTTGGGAGATTTCAATATCTCACTTTCCAAAATGATAGAACTAGACAAAAAGTCATCAAGCAGATAGAGAACTTGAACAACACTATAATTCAACTAACAAGGACCTAAAGAACTCTCCATTCAACAACTACAGAGTACACATTCTTCTCAAGTACAAGTGAAACATTTACCAGGATAGGAAATATGTTAGACCATGAAACCAGTGTCAATAGATTTCAAAAGATTAAAATCATGTGAAGTATACTCTCCAACCATAGTGAATGAAATTAGGAATTAAAATAGAAGGAAATGAGACAAATTTACAAATGGAAATTAAACACAATCATAAATAATTACAGGGTCAAGAAACAAATCACAAAGGAAATAAGAATATACTTGAGATGAATGAACATGAAAACACAACATGCCAAATCTTAAGGATACAGTGAAAATAGTGCCCAGAAGGAACTTTATAGATGTAATAGCCCATATTGAAAAAGAAGAAAAAAAAAATCTCAAATCAATAACCCAACATTCCACCTTAAGGAATGAGGAAAAACAAGAGTAAACTAAATATAAAGCAAGCAGGAGGGAAATAAATGGAATAGAGAATTGAGAAGCAATAAAGAAAAATCAACAAAATCAAAAGTTGCTTCATTGAAAAGATTAATAAAATCGACAAATTTTTAGCTAGCCTATCAAGCAAATAAAAAGAGAAGACTAAAATTACTAAAATCACCAACAAAAAGACGTAACTTCCAACCTTATGGGGTGGGGGTGGGGGAGATTATAAGGAGTTGTGGACCGAATACATCCCTTAAAATTCATTTACTGAAGTCCTAACACACAATGGATGGTGTTTAAAAATGGTGCCATGGGGATTCAGGCTTGGTTAAAAATCACAAGGGTGATCACAGGGTGGGGTTCTCATAAAGAGATTAGTGAAGTTAGAAGGAAAGAAAAATTCTCCCCTCTGTTCCCTAACCTTCTTCCCCACCCCATCCCTATCCCAGGTGCCTATACTAAGGAATGACCAAGTGAGAGCAATGAGAAGGTGGCTCTCTGTAAACCAGAAAGAGAGCTCTCACCAGGAGCCAAATTAGTTGGTACTTTGATCTTGGACTTCCCAACCTCCAGAATTGTGAAAAATAAATTTCTATTGCTTAAGCCACTCACTCTGTAGCATTTTATTATGGCCGCCTGAGCTAACTAAGATGGATTTTGATAAGTACTGCTATAACAAATACCTAAACCCATGAGGTAGCTTTTGGAACTAGACAAGCAATAGAGGCTGAAAGAGTTTGGAGGTCCATGCCAGACATATGGATATTAAGGCAGATTCTGATAAGGGCTCAGAAGGAAGAGGAGAGCTGAAGAGAAAGCTCCATCTTCTTGAAAAAGACCTAAAGAATCATGAATAGAATATTGGTAGGAATATGAGCATTAAAGGCCATCGGTGAAATCTCAGATGGAAATGAGAAACATATTATTGGAAACTGGAGGAAAAGAGGTCCTTGTTATAATATGGTAAAGAACTTGGCTGAATTGTTTGTGTTCTAGTGTTTTGTGGAAAGTAGAACTTGCGATTTGTGAAATTGGATATTTAGTTTAGAAGGGTGGCTCAGTGGGTTAAACCTCTGCTTTCGGCTCAGATCCTGGTCTCAGGGTCCTGGGATCAAGACCCACATCAGGCTCTCTGCTTGGTGGGGAGCCTGCTTCTCCCTCTCTCTGCCTGCCTCTCTGCCTACTTGTGATCTCGCTCTCTGTCAAATAAATAAATAAAATCTTTAAAAAAATGATTTTTAAATACATTTTATTTTTCTTCAAAATAAAATTTTGATACACAACGTTATATTAGTTTCAGGAGTACAGCATAGTGATTGGACAAGTCTATATGTTAGACAGTGCTCTTTACAAATGTAGCTACCATCTATCAACATACAATGCTATTACAGTATCATTGACTATAGTCTCTATGCTGTGCCTTTCATCCTCATGACTTATTCATTCCATAAGTGGAAGCCTGTACTCCCACTCTCCTTCATTCATTTTGCCCATCACCCACCCTTCTCCCCTCTGGCAACCATCAATCTGTTCTCTGTATTTATGGCTGCATTTCTGCTTTTTGTTTATTTATTCATTTTTTTTTAGATTCCATGTACAAGTGAAATCAAATATATTTGCCTTTCTCTGACTTATTTCAGTTAGCATAATATCCTCTAGATCCATCCATGTTGTTGTAAATGGCAAGATCGCATTCTTTTTTATGGCTGGATAATAGTCCATTATTTAAATATACCACTTCTTCTTTATCCATTCATCTACTGATGGACACCTGGGTTGCTTCCATATTTTGGCTATTGTAAAGAATGCTACAGTAAACATAGGGATGCATATATCTGCTTTAATTGGTGTTTTTATTTTCTTTGGGTAAATACCCAGTGATGGAGTTACTGGATCAAATGGTATTTCTATTTTTGAGGAATCTCCATACTGTTTTCCACAGTGGCTACAGCAGTTTGCATTCCCAGCAGTGCAAGAGTGTCTCTTTTCTCCATGTCCTTGTCAACGCTTGTTATTTCTTTTTTTTTTTTTTTAATTTCTGTGTACGTATGAAACATCTCGTGATTTTATTTTATTTTATTTTTTAAAGATTTTATTTATTCATTTGAGAGAGAGAAAGTGAGAGAAAGAATGAGAAGGGAGAAGGTCAGAGGGAGAAGCGGACTCCCCATTGAGGTGGGAGCCTGATGCGGGACTTGATTCTGGGACTCTGAGATCATGACCTGAGCTAAAGGCAGTGGCTTAACCAGCTGAGCCACCCAGGTGCCCCAACACTTGTTATTTCCTGTCTTTTTTGGTTTTAGGCATTCTGACAGGTGTCATGATGAGATATATCATCGTGGTTTTGATTTGCATTTCCCTGATGATGAGTGGTGTTGAGTAAATTTTCATGTATCTGCTGGCCATCTGATGTTCTCTGGAAAAAAATTTCTATTCAAGTCCTCTGCCCATTTTAAGCTAGATTATTTGGTTTTTTTTTTTTTTTTTTTTTGGTGTTGTGTTATATATGTTCTTTATACATTTTAGATAATAATAACCCTTTATCAGATATATCATTTGCAAGTATATTCTCCTATTCGGTAGGTAGCCTTTTGTTTTGTTGATGGTTTTCTTTGCCATGTGAAAGCTTTTTAGTTTGATGTAGTACCAATAGTTAATTTTTGTTTTTGTTTCTCTTGCCTGAGGAGACTGTCTAGAAAAATGTTGCTAAGGCCAATGTCAAAGAAATTACTGCCCATGTTTTCTTCTAGGATTTTTACGGTTTCTTGTCTCACATGTAAGTCTTTGATCCATTTTGACTTTATTTTTGTATATGGTGTGAGAAAGTGGTCCAGTTTCATTCTTGGACATGTAGCTTTCCAGTTTTCCCAACACTATTTATGGAAGAGACTGTCTTTTCTGCATATTCTTACCTCTTTTGTCACAGATTAATTGGCCATATAATTGTGGGTTTATTTCTGAACTTTCTATCCTGTTTCATTGATTTATGTGTCTATTTTTGTGCAAGTACCACACTGTTTTGATTTCTACAACTTTGTAGTATATCTTGAAATATGGAATTAGCTGAAAAGATTTCTAAGCAAAGTTTTGAAGGAGTGATGCTCTTCCTCCTGACTGCTCATATTAAAATACAAGAGAGAAATGAATTGAAGAATAAATTATTAAGAAAAAAGGAATCCGAAATTGGAGATTTGAAAAATTCTCCCCCTATCCATATTACAAAAAATTAGAACACATTTATTAAAGAGAACACCATGGGTTCTGGCTGGACTATCTCTTGATAAGGGGTTTGTGGGATTATGTAAGCAGAAGTACTGCCAATTTGAACTGAGGGAAATGGAGGTGAGACAAAACGAAGAAAGTCTGTGAGACTTTATTAAATTAACAGGACTGGATGATAGTGCTATTCAGTTAGAACCTATACTACTCTTTAAGGGAAAAAAATGACCTAAAGGTGATTCAGAGATCATCAGAGCCATAGCCTTGGTTTCCACAGACAAGATGGCCTCTGACAAAGGCCTTGGGACTGGAATCATCATGCAGAGCTCTGGACCAGGGCTGCCCTGAAGTGTCTTGGGGGCAAGACCTCTAATTGGCAATCTTTGGGGCACAATCCCTGTCCAACAAAGGCTCAGAGGCAAGATCTCTGCTCAGTGGTCCGAAAGGCTGAGCATCGAACCAAAGACAGTCCTCTCAAGCCTTAATGGAACTCACCTCTAGGTTTTAGATTTCCTTGGGACCCATTACCCTTTCCTTATTTCCTATTTCTTGCCTTTGGAACAGGGATTTCTCTCCTGTGCCTGTCCCACTATTGTATTTTGGAAGCACATAATTTGTCTGGTTTCACAGGTTTACAGCCGGAGAGGATTTGTCTCAGGATGAATCATACCTCGAGTTTCACTCTATCTGATTTAGATGTTTAAATGAGACTTTGGCCTTTAGAGTTGATGCTGGAGTAAGTTAAGATGTTTAGGGTTGTTGGGATACTAAAATATATTTTTCCTGTGAAAAAAACATGAATTTGATGGAGCCCAGAGTGGAATATTATGGACTAAATATTTGTGTTCCCCCTTCCCAAAATATCCCCTGTATATGGAGATGGGGCTTTTGGAAGGTAATTAGGATTAGATTAAGACATGAAGATGGGGAGCACCTGGATGGCTCAGTCAAGCGTCTGCCTTAGGCTCAGGTCATGATCCCAGGGTCCTGGGATGGAGCCCCACATCAGACTCCCTGCTCAGCAGAAAGCCCTCTTCTCCCTCTCCCACTCCCCCTGCTTGTGTTCTCTCTCTTTCTCTCTTTCTCTCTCTCTCTCTTGTCAATTAAATAAATAAATAAAATCTTAAAAAAAAAAAAAAAGACATGAGGATGGGATTCTCATGAAGGGATTAACAACCTTAGAAGAAGAGGAAGAATCTGTCTTCCATCTGTCTGTCTCTTGACATGTGCAGGCACTGAAGAATGACCGTGTGACAACATAATGGGAAGGAGGCTGTTTATACGCCAGGAAGAGAGCTCTTACCAGGATCCAAATCAACCAGCACCTTGTACTTGACAGCCTCGAAACTGTGAAATAAATTTCTGCTGTTTAAACCAGCCCCATGCGCCATATTTTGTCATGGCAGCCTGAGATACCTAAGACATAACGCATACAGTGAACAATTATAGGCCAACAAAGTAGATAACCTAAATGAAATGGACAGATTCCTAGAAACATAGAAACAAACCAAGTTTGGGGGGTGGATTTTAATGATTATATTTTTATTTATTTTATTTTATTTATTTATTTAATTTTATTTTTCAGTGTTCCAAGATTCATTGTTTATGCACCACACCTAGTGCTCTATGCAGTATATGCCCTCCTTAATTAATATCCACTACCAGGCTTACTCATTCCCCTCTCTCCTCTAAAATCCTCAGTTTGGAAACAAAGTTGATCGATGAAGAATTAGAGAATTTGAAAAGACATGCAGTAAGTAAATAGCTTAAGTTAGTAAGCAACAAACTCCCAGCAAAGAAAAGTCCAGGACTTCATGGCCTCACTGGTAAATTCTATCAAATATTTAGAGAATTAATACCATTATCAATAAGCTTTTGCAGATATTAAGAGAGGCCAGTATTTTGAGGCCGGGATTTGCCTGATATTGAAGCAAGACAAAGACATCAGTAGAAAAGAAAACTTCAGATCAGTATCCTTATAAATACAGAATCAAAACTCCTCAACCAGATAGTGGTAAACTAAATTTGGCAAAACATAAAAAGATTTTATACCTTACCAAGTGAGATTTATTGCGGGAGTACAAGATGATTTCAACATATGAAAATCAATCTGTATAATGTAATATAGAATAATAAGAATAGAATAAAGGGAAAAAATCTTATGTGATCATCTCCACAGATGCAGAAAAAGCATTTTATAAAATCCAACACCTTTTCATGAAAAAACACACTTAGGAAATTAGGAATGGAATGGAACTTTCCAATCTAATAAAAGGCATCTACAAAAACTCCACACAGCTAACATCATACTTGGGGATGAAAGGGTGAAAGTTTCTCCAGCCAAGTGCCAGGAAGAAAACAATCACCCTCCAGTCTGACATTACTTTATAATTCTAAAATTATGTATTACAGTTAAAAATATCTTTTGTATGGTCTGACCCAATTTTTATTCTTTTTGTTGTTGTTGCTAAGATTTTATTTATTATTTATTTGAGAGAAAGAGAGAGAGAGCATGTGTGGGCAGCAGGGACAGAGAGAGAACCAGACTACCCACTAAGCAGGGAGCCGCATGCTTGATCCGAGGACCCTGGGACCATGAGCTAACCTGAAGACAGATGCCTAACCTACTGAGGCATCCAGGCGCTCCAATTTTTATTCTTTTTTTTTTTTTTTTGAGATTTTATTTATTTATTTGTCAGAGAAAGAGAGTGTACAAGCAGAGTGAGTGGCAGGCAGAGGGAGAAATAGGCTCCCCGCTGAGCAGAGAACCTGATATGGAACCCTATCCCAGGACCCTGGGATCATGACCCGAGCCAAAGGCAGACACTTGACTGAGCCACCCAGGCATCCCCCCAGTTTTTATTCTTTAAAAAAGTACATATAATGCACAAAAATGTGTTTGGAAATCTATGCACCAAGATGATGGCGGTGGTAATCTTGGGATGGTGGCAGTGTCAGTGACCTTTCTACATATATTTTTTGTTGTTTTTTTATAACTACATCATTGCATATAATTCACATACCATACACTACCAATTTAAATGGTACAATTCAGTGGTTTTTAGTATACTTGTTTAGGCATCACTACTATCCCATTCCAGAACATTTTCATTATTCCTAAAAGAAACCTAATACCTATTGGAAGTCACATTACTTTTCCCTCTCCCAGCCCTGGACAACCACTAATCTACTTTCTGTTTGTATGGATTTTGCTTATTCTGGACATACACCATACAATAGTATCATATGGTTTGTGGCTTTTGTGTCTGGCTTCTTTTCACCTAGCATAATGTTTTCAAATTTCATCCATGTTGTAGCATGTATCAGCACCTTTTTCATGGCTGAATTATATTCCATTGTATGGCTATACCTCCTTCTGTGGTATACCATCCATCAACTGATGGGCATTTGCATTGATTCTATATCTTGGCTATTATTAGTAATGTGGCTATGCACATTCAAGAGTACCTTTTTTTTAAAGATTTATTTATTTATTTTAGAGAGAGAGGGAGGATGTAGGGGAGGAATAGAGGAAAAAAGAGTCCTAAGCAGAGTCGGCATTAAGTGTGGAGCCAATGCAGGGCTCAATCTCACAACTCTGAGATCATGATCTGAGCTGAAACCAGGAGGTGATCGCTTAACAACTGCTCTACCAAGGCACCTGGAAGCACAAGTTTTCGTACAGGTAAGTGTTTTCATTTCTCTTGGATATGTATTAAGTGTGTATTTAAGACTGCAAGACACTGCCAAACAATTTCCAAAGTATTTGTCTATTTTACATTCCAACCAGCAATGTATGCAAGTTCTATCTCACCAACATTTGGTTTGGTTAATCCTTAAAAATGTGAACTCCTCTAATGGATGTGTAATAGCATCTCATGGCTTAAATTTGCATTTCTCTGATGACTAATGATGTTGAGTGCCTTTATATGTGCTTATTGGTTACAAATGTATTGTCTTTTCTAAAGGTTCTTTTCAAGAGCTTCGTCCATCTGAAAAGTTTAATTATATTTCTTTTGATGCTGATTTGTAGTTTTTTATATTCTGAATACAAAGAGTTATGAATATTTTCTACCAGCCTGTGGCTTGCCTTTTCATGTTCCAACTTTGAGTCCCACTCTATTAGACTTCATACATTTGGCAGGCCTTAAATATTATCATCTGTCCCCAATCCCCACTTCCTGTGAAACCACTGAAAGTGAAAACCATTGAAAGACCATCAGGGTTTGGCACATATGTCCAAGGAAAAGCCATGCCTAGTACTTCCTCACTTTGTAGGAGATCTATGTTCACTTCACTTGTTAGCTTCTTAGAATTTTTACTTCTTGGCAGCTCAGTGATGTATCTGGAAGATTTTATTTCTTTCATTCTTTGCGTTTTACATTTTGCATGACAGTAGTATTACTTTCAGTGGGAGGATCATAGCGTCCTTTGCAACCAGCACTAGTCATGGGACATAGTTCTGGCCAATAGGACAGAAAAGGAAGTCATGATCCTTTCCTCCCCCTTTCTCTTTTCTGCTTTGAATACATATATAAAACCCAGAGGTGCTGTGGTAATCTTTATGAAGTGATAAAAAAAAAAAAAAGAGATTTGCCAAATGGCAAAATGGAAGGAAAATAGGAACCATAGACAATGACAATATTGTGAGCTGTGGCACAAAACCTAGGTGGTTTAACTCTAAACTTTATAGTTAAAAAAAAAAAAAAGTTTGTCTAAACTAGAGTTAGCTGCGTTTTTTGTTACTTGCCATCAAATTTAGCTATTTTTAGAAATGTAACATTATACACTCATTCATCCATCCCATCAATAAATAGGAATTAAACACATAGTGATGCCAGATAGTGCTTATAGCAGAATTTCTCAATAAGCATGAAATCACTATCTGAGGGCATTATAAACACTTGTTGCAAGATTTTTATAATATCAAAATAACTGGGAGCTACTAGTATTTAGTAGGCTGGCACTGGCATTTTTAAAGCCAGTACCAACATTTCTTAAAGCGGCTGGCATAGTCCCATGGAATAAGGGTTGTCTCATATCCTGCATACTTTCTGACATCCACCAAGGCATATATTTAGGTGAAAGTGGGTTTTTAATGATCTGAACTTAGAACCTAACTCAATTCTACAAATAAGTGCCAAGTATTTCCTGCACATGTTTAATAGACTTCAATTTTCTAGGAATATTGTGTTAGAAATTTACCATAAATTATTCAACATTTAGGAAAATCACATCATGAGTAGCAATGCTGGACATAGTTTTTGAGTCTCTAGTACAGCACACTTCTGTCAGTCTACATTTATAGCAGTCTCACTACAGTGACTCTAAATATAAATACGAACCTCTGACTATGTTATTATGTCCGCTCGTCATACCTGGACATTTGCATATTGTAGTAATATAAGCAACTTTTTATATTTACAATTAGGCACTGTGTTGCTTTTTCTTGAAATTTTATATATATATATATATATATATAGGTTATATTTATTTAAATATTTATTTAATGTTTTAAATGAAAGAATGATAAGCAGTTCATGAAATAATCTATCATAAAAAAGGGAGTTGGACTTTGATAGAATTAAGTTACTGGTTTTCTTCCTGATTCAGTTTTTGAAGGTTATTTGTTTCTAGGAATGTATCTATTTTTTCTAGGTTGTCCAATTTGTTGACCTATATTTTCCATAATATTCTCTTATAATCCTTCATATTCCTGTGATGTCAGCTCTTTTTCCTCCCTTTCTGGTTTTATTTGAGTCTTCTCTCTCTCTCTATGATAACTCTGCCTAAAAGTTTACCAATTTTGTTGATCTTTTCAAAGAGCCAGCTCCTAGTTTCATTGATCTGTTCTACTGGATTTTTTTAGTTTTATTTCTTTTACTTCTGCCCTCATCTTTATTATTTTTTTCCTTCCACAGACTATGGGTTTTGTTTGTTCTTTTTCCAACTCCTTTAAGTGTAAGGCTAAGTTGTTTATTTGAGATCATTTTTGTTTTGGAGGCAGGCCTTTTTGTATTAATCTTCCCTCTTGGAACAGCTTTTGCTGCATCCCAAAGATTTTGGACCAACGCATTTTCATTTTCATTCATCTCATGTACTTTTTAAATTTCCTCTTTGACTTCTTGGTTGACTCATTCATTGTGAAGTAGCGTGTTATTTAGCCTCATGTATTTGTGCTCTTTCCGGATTTTTTTTTTTTTTTTGTGATTGATTTCCAGTTTCATACAGTTGTGACCAGAAAAGATACATGATATGATTTCAATCTTTTTTAATTTGTTGAGATTTGTTTCATGGCCTAACATGTGATCTAGAGATCTAGAGAATGTTCCATATACACTTGAAAAGAAAGTGTATCCCACTGTTTTGGGATGGAATTTTCTGAATATATCTGTTAGATTCCTCTGGTCCAATGTGTCATTCAAAGTCACTGTTTCCAGGGTTCCTGGGTAGCTCAGTCAGTTAAGTGTCTGACTCTGGTTTTTGGCTCAGGTCATGATCTCGGGGTTGTGAGACCGAGCCCTGAGTCAGGCCCTCCACTGAGCATGGAGACTGCTTGAGATTCTGTCTCATTTTCTTCCCCTCATCAGGCCCAGCTTGTACTCTCTCTCTTTCTCTCAAAAAAATAAAATTTAAATTAAATTAAAATAACTTTTTAAAAAAGATGAAGTCATTGTTTCCTTGTTGATTTTCTGTCTGGGTGATCTATCCATTGTAGATGGAATGTTAAAATCCCCTACTATTATTATATTACTACTAGTTTCTTCCTTTATATCTGTTAATAGTTACTTTATGTATTTGGGTGCTCCCATGTTGGGTACATAAATACTTAAAATTGTTAGGTTGTTATTATATGGTTATATTCCTCTTTTCAAATTTATTTTTATTCTTAAAACTTTAATTCCAGTATAGTTAACATACAGTGTTATATTAGCTTCAGATGTACATGATAGTGATTCAGTAAGTCCATACATCACCCAGGGCTCATCACAAGTGCCCTCCTTAATCCCCATCTCCTATTTCATCCATCCCCCTACCACCTCCCCTCTGATAATCCTGTTTGTTCTCTATAGTTAAGAATCTGTTTCTTGGTGTCCCTCTTTCCTTTTTTTCCTTTGTTCATTTATTTTGTTTCTTAAAAGCCACAAAAGAGTGAAATCATATGTATTTGTCTTACTCTGACTTATGATGCTTACCACTATACTCTTAAGGTCCTTCCATGCTGTGGCAAATGGCAAGATTTCATTCTTTTTTATGGCTGAATAACATTTCATTATGTAAATATACCACATCTTTATTCATTCATCTGTTGATGGACATTTGAACTGCTTCCATAATTTGACTATTGTAAATAATGCTGCAATAAACATAGGGGTGCATGTATCCCTTTGAATAGTGTTTTGTATTTTGGGGGTAAATAACTAGTAGTGTGATTACTAGATGATAGAGTATTTATTTATTTATTTATTTGAGAGAGAGAGTGTGTGTTTGTGTGTTGGGCGGGGCAAAGGGGGAGAGAGAGAGAGAAACTCCAGCAGACATCTCACTGAGCTTAGAGCCAAATGCTGGGCTCAATCTCAAGGCTGTGAAATCATGACTTGAGCCAAAACCAAGGGTCGGACACTTAACCAGAGGGCCCGCAGAGACTCTAGGTAGTTCTATTTTAACTTTTTTGAAGAACCTCTGACAGTTTTTCACAGTGGCTGCACTAGTTTGCATTCCTACCAATAGCGCAAGAGGATTCCTTTTTTCTCTACATCCTTACCAATATTTGCTGTTTCCTCTGTTTTTGATTTTAGTCATTCTGACAGATGTAAGGTGATATCTCATTGTGGTTTTGATTTGCATTTCCTGATAATGAGTGATGTTGAGCATCTCCTCATGTATCTATTGGCCATCTGGATGTGTTCTTTGGAGAAATGTCTGTTCATATATGGTTATATTCCTGAATCAAGAAGAAATAGAAAATTTGAACAGACTGATTACTAGCAATGATGTTTAACCTGTAATCAAAAAAACCCCAAAGTCCAAGCCAGCTGGCTGCATAGGTGAATTCTATCAGATATTTAAAGAAGAGTTGATACCTTTTCTTCTCAGACTATTCTAAAAAATAGAAAGGAAGATTCCAAATCCATTCTATAAGACCAGCATTACTCTGATACTAAAACCAGATAAAAACACAAGAAAATTCTTCTCTGGCAAGTGAAACAAAAGCAAAATTAAACTATTGGGACTACACCAAAGTAAAAAGCTTTTGCATAGCAAAGGAAACCATCAGTAAAACAAAGAAGGAACCTAATAAATAGAAGATATTTGCAAATAATATATCTAACAAGGAGCTAATATCCATAATGTATAAAGAATTTATGCAACTCAATACCAAAAAAAATCCAATTTAAAAATGGACAGAGGACAGGAGTAGACATTTTTCCAAAAAATACATACAGATGGCTAATTAAAAATGGAAATACCATATGATCCAATAACTCCACCACTGGGTATTTACCCAAAGAAAATGAAAACACCAATTCAGAAAGGCATAAGCACCCCTCTGTTTATTGTGGCATTATTTATAATAGCCAAGATATAGAAGCAACCCAGGTGTTCATCTGTAGATGAATGGATTAAGAATATATGATATATATTATATATAGGATGGAATATCATGCATCCATAAAAAGGCATGAAATCATGCCATTTGAGACAACATAAATGGACCTAGAGAACATAATGCTAGGTGAAGTAAGTGAGAGAAAGACAAATACCATATGATTTCAATTATATGTAGAATTAAAGAAAAAAAAACAAAGAAAAAAGACAAAACCACACTCTAAGTATAGAGAACAAATTAGTGGCTGCTGCGGGGGGGATGAGTGAAATAGGTGGAGGAGATGAAGAGTACACTTAGATGATAAGCACTAATGTATACAATTGTTGAATCACCGTATTATACTCTTAAAAGAAAGAATTACTGGTTTTAGTAATCCCATATGTATAAGAAATTGTTAAATGGTATTTAAATATTTTTACTAAGACGAATATAAAATGTCTGAAGACAAAGGAAACTCCTGGTTGTTTGGAAAACTTGACCCTCACCAAGGATTCTCTGCCAGTAGATTTTAAGATTTATTTATTTATTTTAGAGGATGGGGAGGGGCAGAAGGACAGAGAGAAAATCTCAAGCAGACTCCCCACTGAACAGGGAACCCAACATGGGCACTCAGGGCTCAATCTTACAACCCTGAAGGCATGATATGAGCTGAAATCAAGAGTCAGATGTTTAATCAACTGAGCCACCCAGAAGTCCCTACCAGTAGATTTTAAGTATCTGGGTTTATGACCTGTGGCTATTTGATTCCAATCACTTAGAAGTTCCTTCCCCTTTACCAGCTAGCCCCATTCCTGGTGTCTCCTGGGGAGGGTTGTGAAACAATCTTTCCAAGAGTTTGGATTTATTTCTACTGAATGTGACATCTTTCCTTTGAAGGGAAGAAAACAAGTAAGGAGGACTTCCTGACATACAGATAGCAAAAGAGTGACAGAAGTGTGACTTGTCTAAGATCATGCAAAACTGAGCAAGCTTTAACAGCCAAAACGCAAATCCAAATTTTCTGACTCCTGAGGCCAAATAAGTTTTAATCCACTCATGTATGTTTTATATGTTGGGGAAAAAAAGGGAGGGGAGATGTGTATATGGCCAGAAAGACCTCTCTCTTTGAGCTTAATAGCTTTAAAAAAAAAAAAGTGGCTTACACTTACCATTGAATCTTCTTTTTCAAGTAATTTCACATGCATGATTTCTTTTGAGCCTCACAACAATCCCATTATCCCACTTTATAAGTGAGAAGAAGGAAGGAAGGAAAATTTCAAACGTCACAAAAATATTGACAAGGTGGGGGCTCAGCTCCCTGAAGTTCAAGCCAAACTTCTTTAATACAGCAAAATATTTATGAAAAGAGTCCACGTTCACCTCTTATTTTGGCTTTAAAGACATGTTTATTTATACTAGAGAGAAAGGGGAGAGGAAGCAAGCAGTAGGGAGGGGCAGAGGGAGAGAGAGTCTCAAGCAGAGTCCCTGTTGAGCACAGAGCCTGATGCTCAAAAGGGCTCAGTCTCAGGACCCTGAGATCATGACCTGAGCTAAAGTCAAGAGTCCGATGCTTAACTGACTGAGCCATCCAGGCACTCCCTCCTCTTATTATAATAGATTTATTCCTCATTAGCCCATTACACTTGGTTTCCTATGACTTTGTCATCATCCCCATTCTTACCCCCTCATCTCTTGTACTTGGTATGTGAAGTTTTCTTCCCTTATATGGAGATCTTTCCATCTAGAACTACTAGATAAATTTTATTTAAGCAAATTATCAGAATCAGATGAGAGATTTCAAATACAATGTGACTCTTGGACTCCCCTAAGTCTTGGGCAAATGTCTGAAAGACTCCATACTTCAGTTCATCATAGCTTTCTATCTCTGATTATTTGTACCTTCTAAATATTCACAAGAGGGTTATAAAATCCCAGGTATTAATTGAACCCAATAAAGCTATCCGAAATTTTAGGTGGAGGGTAAAGGGAAACAGAAACAGGTCTGGTTTTATGGGGAATTCAACAGGGCTTTAGCAATGTGGACTCTTTCCTGTTTTGCTTGGAGAGGTGGTTGAAAGCTAAAGTAAGAAAAGTTGCAGAGGATGTAGGGGTGAAAGACAAGGCAAAAGGTAGGAAGCTGAAGAGAACAGGAATATAGGTATTCTACATTTTGTAATTAAGAATGCAAAGGGGAATGCTCAAATGATATTGCTGTAAAATAATAATAGCACCCAGCAAATGGGATAATTCTGGCTGTACAGGACAAAAAAACAACCAATGGTGATGACCATTAGGACAGTCCTTCCTCAATTAAGAGCAGTATGGAAGTAGGTGGTCCCTAGCTGGTCTGGAAGCCCATGGTGAAGTCAAGGGTCTAGGCTTTTCCCATCTTTCTTCTGGGCCACATATCAGCCAAGTCTCCCATTGTGGTCCTAGAATGGCTGCTGGAACTCCAAGCATACCAGTCTCACACATCGACTTTGAGCAATATCTAAATAGGAGAGGAGTAGGAGTGGGCAAAAGACTTTCCTTTCATGGTTTTCTCCTAAGAGGATAGTCTTTTCCTAAAGTTCTCAACAGAGCAGAACTTGATGACATGCCTCTAAACCAATTATAGTCAAAGCGAAATGGAATAGTCATGATGGTTTAAACCAATCATATATAATTCATGCCCTGGGATTAGACATATGATTGCAAGAAAGAAGGTAGAAAGACCAACAGGTGAACAAACATCAGAGTCTGTCATGTAAATGAAAACACACACACACGTTTACGTATGCCCACATAAGTATACACATGCACAGACTTGCAAATATCGGTATGGTAATATTTTATATATCACCCTCAATCTCAATATTCTTCTAAAAAAATCTTATTATGTTTTGCAGATTTTTGTTTCTCTTTCAGTACATAGGGGGCCATCTCTCTCTCTCTCTTTTTAAAGTTACTGTGGACTATTCCATAGTATGAATGTGTCATTGTTTATGTAGTTACTTCCTAACAGGTGGGCATTTGTGTTACCATTCCCTTCTTAAACCTCCCCAACTTGGACACTCCTTGTCCCTGGTCTCGATAACTGGATGAGCCAGGCAAGTCAAGTTCATACCAACTGTGAATCCTTTATTGGTTCAGCTCTGTTCAAATGCACACACTCAAAAAACATTGAGTGAGTAATGACTCTGTTGCAGGTATCGGACTTCCACAAGGAATACAAAGATTAGTAAAATACCATCTCTGGAATCAAATAGCTTACAGTCTAACAGGAATTCATCTCTCTAAATAACTAAGTACTTGGATAGAGGCAATGTACAGTGTGAAGGGCATTTGGAAGAGGAGCATTTAGGCCTAACTGGGGATTTAGAGCAGGCTTCCTTAAAAAAAAAAAAAAAAAAAAAAAGACTGCTGAGTCTTGAAGGTGCGTCACTATTAGTCAAATCAAGACAAGTGGAAAGGAATTCGAGACAGCATACAGGTTCCCTAAGCCTGGGGCTTCTCAGCTGTGACAGACTCTCTGCATGCGCAGCTCCCCCTCTGTGTCGGCCCCTCCGGGTCTGAGAGACAGGACATGACGCTCCGGCTGCTTGGAACGCGGGAACTTCTTCAAGTGTGTTCTTCTCTGTGCGGGACCCAGGAGTTCCCTGGCCTCTGTGAGCAGCAGGGAAACTGTGGCCGACTAGTGTCTTCATTTGCAAGCAGCATAAACTCTCTGGCGCTTCAGGATTGCTAACAAACGTGCTCTCTAGGACAACACGGTCTTTTATGATCATCTTGTTCTTTTCCGGCTCCAGCTTTGGAGGCAGCTCCTTCCCGCGTGAGTCTTATTTCCGAGAGTGGGAAAACGGTATCTTCCATGATCCAGGTCCTAGAATTGAGCCCCACATCGGGCTCTCTGCTCAGCAAGGAGCCTGCTTCTCCCAGTCCCTTCACCTGCTTATATTCTCTCTCTGTCAAATAAATTAATAAAATCTTAAAAAAAATAAAAATAAAAACCACATTTGAGTGCTCAATGTTCTCCTTGGAATTAGCACGCCACTGCTCCCAGTCCCTCTCAGTAGACACAGCTAGCTACAAGGGAGCGCATGCGCGCGCGCGCGCGCGTGCACACAATTGCATCTGTATTTTTTATTTCTATATCTATATGTTAAAAACCAAAGAGCTCACATTCGTGCGTCCCCTAATCCAAGATCAAGCATGTATTCTGATTTTTTCTTTCCTGTGTTTATACTTACCCTTTCCAACAGTGAGAACACTGGCTTCCACTCTATTTTAAATATTGACTAGTTTGGCGTCTCCCTGAGCTTTGCCGCCCGAGCTCTGCGGCTCCCTGCGGCCAGGCCTGAGAGCTAGGACAACCCTCCACGGTCCCAGGCCAGACAGCAAACCGATCCGGTGGCCGCCCGAGACACAGACAGTACAGGGAGCGGCCGCAAGGCTTCCCCGATGGCAGAACCAGGCTCCGGAACAACCTTGAACTTGCTCCCTTACTGGTGCCGCTACAGCTACTTGTAGCGGGTTGCCTGAGGCTGCCCTGAGGCCGGCCCTGGAGTTTGTCAACCGGGCTGTGCGGGGCTGCAGCGGCCTGAGTCCTACAAGCAGGAGATGGAGTGTGTGTCACAGCTTTTAGAAGAAAACACAGGGAGAGGCCTTAGGAAGTACTGCTAACCATCTGCACTGTCCCCAAAATAAAAAATCTTGGATTCACATGAGACACACCAAGCTAGATCTAGGTCATCACCTCAATAACCATTAGAGAGCCATCCCTATGAGTGACCGCAAACTCAGGATTTCCAGAACCTACTCGGGCTCCAGAAGCAGATGACACCATGAAGTAGGTGGCTTTATCCAAGACCTTGAAGCAAGAATGTTGTCTTCCTTTATCTTCCCTTGAAACCTCTCTTCCTGACCTGGAAAATTCTCTGACCTAGAAATATTTTTAAAAAACTATTCTTCTTTTATTTACACTAATGAATTAATTAACATGTACTTGCTTGACTAAGTCCCTCGTGTACACCTCTGAATTGTGCTGTCATTCTCGCTTCCACATATCTGCTTTGCTCACCCCGATCAGTTCTTACATCCCATTCCACAGTGGTGCCACTTTGAGGATACCCTCCTCACATCTTCAGAATAGGGGTTAAGGATGGCATTATAGGCTGAGCTCCACCGAAGCAAACTCTGAGGTCAAGTTTAATGCGAAGGATTGCTGTTAAAAAATCAGCATTCACTGGGCACCTGGGTGGCTCAATCATTAAGGGTCTGCCTTCAGCTCAGGTCATGATCTCAGGGTCTTGGGATCGAGCCCCACATCGGCCTCCCTGCTCAGCAGGAAGCCTGCTTCTCTCTCTTTCACTCCTTCTGCCTTGTGTTCCCTCTCTCGCTGTCTCTCTCTCTTTCAAATAAGTAAATCTTTTTTTTAAAAAATAAGCATTCATGGAAAGAAAGGGAAGGAAGAATGATTGAGCAGAGGGAGAATATGAACTACAATATGATTCTATCAAAGTTTAAACCATCTGCACTGGGAGCTGTGGAATGTATACCTAGCTAATCAGAATTGTTCCACAGTAACCCCCCAAGTGACCAAGCCTTTGCACCTTCACGTGACAAGTCATCAGATACAGGATACCCTGGAAAGGTATCCTGGAACACATCTGGAACACACCTGGAAAGCGTGTGCTCTTGAGCAAGGTAGCCGAGATAGAGTCTGAAGGAGCTGACAGATGGAACAGCAAGCCTTTCCATGAAGGGGATCATTGTAGCTCACGTCCATATCCATTCCAGTCCCCTCTTGGTGTCACTTGGAACCATTTCTTCAGGTACATACATATATATTTGGAGAGTTATTATTCTAGGATTCTAATGTCCCCTTCTTTCCAAAAGAAGCTTAGAAATAAAAGGTTAGTAGGACACATTGTAGACCCTACCAGTAGAACTAGTCTTAAGGCCGTGATAGTCATCGTCTTTCTCCTCCAATACCTATTCTAGATTCCTCTTACCTCGGCACTACTTCTGCTGATTTTGGTGAATTATCTAGTATAGTACCCATACTCCCATACCTGAGGGTGATGATTCATCCCTGGACACCTGGAGGCCAGGACTGCTGACATGTCTACTTACCATCACCATTGAGCAAAAGAGTACAAAAACATACTCAAGTGTGTTATCTGGGGGCATACATATTTATCCCTGTGTAAAGCACCTCTACTGCCCCCTGAAGATCAAGGTCCCATTACCCCTTCCAGGGTGGTAACTCCTCTCCTTATTTGCCAGTCCCTGCACACAAGGAAACTGAAGTGCCTAGTGACACTCATAATGGCAATTGTAATCTGTATATCAATGGGACACTTGCTAGGTCCCCTAGCAAAAGTGTGCCCCTTTGGAAACCAGAACCTCTAACCTTACAGAGTCTAGAATTATGGGGTCAAAAAGACAAAGTCTTCAGTGGGTCATGGGGAGACATAGTAACTGAGATGACTCCTACTTCCATCCCTTAGTTACTGGATCTGTGAATTAATCTTACTTGGGGATATAGTGTCACACAAGTTTTTTCAGATTCAATCTTTCAGAGGATGGATGCCTTTTCTTACAGAGGGTTGCTTCTAAGCTAGCATTTCAACTATGTCCTCAGAAGGTCATTTTAATGTTCAATTGGACAGGTGGCTTCCGATTGGTACAGTGTGTGGTATGAACAATGGAACCATTTGCTGTAGGCCCACATCCATAGCTCCTCTTTAAAAAAAAAAAAAATACTTTATTAAGTCATCTCGATGCCCAACGTGAAGCTTGATCTCATGACCCTGAGATCAAGAGTCACACACTCTACAAATTGAGCCAGTCAGGAAGCCCTCCCATACCATCCTGTAAAATAAAATAGGCTCCCTGCTCTGACACAGTGTTATATAGGATCCTTTCTCCGGGATAGAAGAGTCCATAAATTCTTGGATAGTTCCAGTACTGAAGCGTTGCAGGCAGAAAAGCAAACCCACTCCCAGAATATGTGTTTATTCTTGTTAGAAGAAGCCTCTGGCCTTTCCAGCATAGAAGAGACTCAATGCAGTTAACTTGTCACCAGTGGTCTCCTTGAGGAACAGCACTGTATTGGGGGCTCAGCATTGGTATCTCCTGATGGCACATTGGGCATGTGATGACAGCAACAGTGAAATCCACCTTGGTAAGCGGGAAGCCATGCTGCTGAACCCATGTCTAGCATCCATCTCTCCCACATGGCCACTGCATTCATGGACCCACTGAGCCAGCACCCAAGTAGCTGGCGAGTGAGACTGACGGAGTCATCGTGTCTACTTGGCTGTTTAGATCTTTCTCCATGGTTGGTGTTCTCAGGTGGGCATTAATATGTAATACAAAGATTTTCATGCTTTGCTCCCATTCCCTTTACGTTCATCAACCTCCTTGTTCCATCCTTTATATCTTACTCCTTCACGTGTGCCTGCCCGTGAATCTGGGTATATTGTAACCTCCGGCCACTTCCTTCTCACAACGTGGATAAACAGGGACAGCAGCCCAACCTCTGCCCATTAGGAGGATTCTCCCTCTCTAGTGTCTTTCAAAGCCACTTCCAAATAAGGCTGTTGTGCAGCTGCTTCCATTTTTAAGCACCGGCAGACTAAGCTGTTCTATTTGTAAACCAAGCTTGTAGATGCTGCTCTTCCGTCAGCTGAGGATAAGAGATTCCTAGTACCATCACAGCGCGGTGAGGGAGAGGAGCTGGTGCCCAGTGGTGAAGGTCACGGGCTCCTGCTCACGCAGCTTATTTGTGCCCCCTGTCTAGTCCTTCCCACCCTTGAGCTCATCCTCCTCTTACAACAAACGGCTGCAGGATTCAAGCAACCTTACGTGAACCCAGCTCTTGATGGGCAGCTCACGGAAGCATGGTCCTTTAGCATCACATGGGCAGGCATTCCATCTGTCCCAATGTCCATTAGCATGCCAGAAGTGTGTGTGTGTTTGTGTTGTGTGCACAGGTGTTTTAAGTATATAATGCTCCTTGCACAAGAATCTCAGGGGTCTGCACTGTTATTCTCCCACTGGGCTTTGCTATAAGCTCTGTGGTTGTGTTGCACCTTTTTCCTGCCAAGTATCTCGAATACCATAGGGCCTGCAGGGCTGTAGGGCTCAAGCAGTCCGGCTGCTCACGCTGCAACTTGTATTTGTGGAAGAACTCTTTTTTGTGCCAGCACCTACTGAAAGCTGCCATCGTCTCCTGTCACCTGGCATCTGAGCTAGATAAGTATTCTCTGGTGTGGAATATGCCATCTCTAGAACTGACAGCAACCTCTCAGGGATAGGAGTTCCACTCTGCAATGGGAAGTCAAGACAATGATTTGTCTTTGACTTTGGAAGCTACCCCCGGCACACCACTGGCTATAAGTCTGCAAAATTTTATTTATGTGTCAGGATTCTTATTCTTTGTAGGGTTTTTCTCACACAGAGTGTATGCGTCTTACTCAGTCCTCTAGTATGTTAAACATTCTTATTCATTAGCCCCAGTTGGCATAATATCATTGATGTAATGGGTCAATGTGAAGTTCTATGAGACATCCAGATGGTCCAGATCGTTTTGGCCTATATTCTTATAGAAAGCATAGAATTAACATAGCTTTGGGAAAAAGCTGTAAATATGTATTATTATCTACTCTATGTAAATGCAAACTGTTCCTGATGCTATTTTTTTATCAGAATATAAAAGAATACATTTGTCAAGTCAATCACCATGTATCATGTACCTGAAACTACCTTAATTTGCTCTAGCAAATATGTTAATCATATCTAGTACTGTGACTGCAATCAGGCAGACAGATCATTTAAGTCTGCAGTAAGCTATCCTTTTCTAAGGCCCATCTTCTTCTTCTAGGGACAGACTGGCAAATTAAATGGAGAATGTGGTAGAGTCCCCCATTCCTACATCTTTTATATCCTTAGTTTTGCCATCTCCCAACCTGGGGTCATGATACTGGTTTTGGTTTTTGGATGGGACTGGGGAGAGGATAAAATATTTTCAGAGGCTTCTACTTGGACTTCCCTGCTATAAGAGCCCATACACCAAAGGCCAAGAACCCAAGGTTGGAGTTGTACCGACTACTGCATAGGTCAATCTCAATTATATACCCCGAGATCATGAAAACAACCAGGTGGACCCATAGAACTAGTAAGCAGGACCTTGGTCAAGACTCCATAAACCTCCATTCTTTTTTTTTTTTTTTTAAGATTGTATTTATTTGACAGAGAGAGACACAGCAAGAGAGAGAACAAAAGCAGGGGGAGTGGGAGAGGGAGAAGCAGGGATCTGAGCAGGGAGCCCGATGTGGGGCTTGATCCTGCGACCCTGGGATCATGACCTGAGCTGAAGACAGAAGCTTAATGACTGAGCCACCCAGGTGCCCCCATAAACCTCAGTTCTAACAGGAAGACCTTAATGATACTTTGGGTCTCTGAATATCTATATTAACTCAGACCTTTGTTTCCCACAGTCCCCAGAATGTTTGGGATACCTAACTATAAGTGACTATTCAGTCAATGGGTCTGTATCCAAAAACCAATTCAGATCCAGAAGCAGAGCAAGAAATCAAAACGTTTAATTGCCCTCAATCTGGCAGTCATCTATCTTTTATTTCTTCTGATGGAACAAGCTGAGTTGTACCCTTATTGGGTGCCCGTCTCTTTTGCTCTTAGGCATACTGTGTTCCATTAAACATCTCTATTACTCTCTGCAGATCAGGCCCCCTTAGATACCCTATGACTCTGCCACTCATTAAGAAAATTACATCCATCTTCTTTCTGGCTGTTAAGTGACACTAGCCACTCTCTCTGGTTTTGGAGTCCTATCATCCCCACTGCTATTATTGAGCCTAATTCTGTATTGGCCTTTTCTACTGTTAACCCTGTCTTATAAAAGAGCTTCCTCACTGAACTTTTTAATAATGCTATTACTGCTCTCATGAGTGTATTACTTATGACCTTGGCGATGGTGTATCCAATAGTCCTTTCCAGGGTACATAATCATCTGGGGTCTCTTTCAGCCTACATTTCCATCTGAGCATGCCCATTTCCCCGGGCATTTCAGCCCTTTCTCCACCGTCTATGATAGCAATTTTGGCATTTCCCCTTCATTTAGCATGAGCCATCATTTTTTCCTTGCTTCTAGGACCCATACTAGTAGATTTCACATTGTCTGCTCAGATCCTTGACAGACTGTTAAATCTTATATTTTAGGAAGTGTCCACAAATCAATGAACTCTCCTCTCTACAGTACATTGTTCTAGCCTGCTTGATAGAGCAGTCTCAGAATCCAGTCCCTCTAATGTTCCATCAGCTGCTGCCAGTACATTCTGATTAGGTCTTATAACTCCTTTAGGTAAGAGTCTCTTTCCTTCCTTTTTATCAGGCCCACCATGTCCCTAGCTATGTTATGTTGAAACTGAACCCTAGTTATAGGCCTAATGACCAGAAAAAAAAAATGGGGTCTGATTATGAGGAAGGCACATTCTGCCCTGCAGGGAAAGACCTCTGCATTGTCTTCAAGCAAGGAAAGTGTACTAGCTTTTAATGGAGATGGATGGTCACTTCTGTAAACCAGGAGGATTCAAAGAAGTCAAGTGTTCATCATCTTAAATAGTATCTACCCAATGTCCCCAGTTTAAATGTCAGTGTTCTACTTTTTTTTTTTTAAACCATGGCCCTGATCTTGGCATAACAGAGTTGCTTTGATTTAGTATTTAACCCTTTTCCATTATTAATACAATTTAAACAAAACACCCCCCTAAATCCTCTGTGTCTATATGTGTACAAGTACACATACAGGCAAGCACATGTCAATGGAGTACACAAGCATTTAAATAAATTCCTGGAAGAAAACATTAAACTTTTTTTTTTTTTAAAGATTTTGTTCATTTATTTCAGAGAGAGAGCACAAGTCAGGGAAACAGCAGAGGGAGAAGGAGAACCAGACTCCCTGCTGAGCAAGGAGCCTGATATGGGGCTTGATCCCAGGACCCTGAGACCACAACCCAAGCTGAAGGCTGTGGTCCAACCAACTGAGCCACCCAGGTGCCCTGGAAACATCAAACTTTTAGTGGTGGTTACATATATGGAGAGGAGTAAAGTGGGAAGATGTAGAGAGAGGAACTTGCACTATTTGCTATACATTCTTCCATGGTGTCTGATTTTTTTCTACAAACAATTGTACAATATCTTAAAATACTAAAAAAATGAAAATGATCCTTGCTGTAGAGGGAGAGAAATGAAAGAAGAAGTCTTTAGTGATGTTCTTGATTTTCTCTCCAAGAGGTTTAACTTCACTTGACCCCACCCCATGGGGAGAGAAGGGATGTCTGAAGGTCACTGTGCAATGAACCAGTCTCTTGCTCCTGGAGAAGTGAGAGGAAAGGGCTTCTTATCTGTGGTCAGCCCTACTCTTTCATTCCTTCTAAGAAGGGGCCAAAGGGCTTTGCAGCTGAGATCCATGGCCAGTGAAAACTGCACCAGAAGCCAAGAAACCTGTGTGCCTGTTCAAGAAAGGTGATTCATTTGGAGGCAGTCTGTACATGATACTACAGGAGGAGTTGAATCTTTGCATTAACAAGTTTTCTTGGGGGTGCCTGGCTGGCTCAGTTGGTAATGCATGCATCTCTTGATCTTGGGGTTATAGGTTCAAGCCCCATGTGGGGTGCAGAGCTTACTTTAAATAAATAAATAAATAAAAGCACAACATTTCTCAGCTTTTTGGCAAGTTAATATGTTGAAACCTCAAACCCCAATGTGACTGTAATTGCAGATAGGGCCTTTATTTAAGTAATTAAGGTTAAGGGAGGTTATAAGGCAGAGCTTGATCCAATAGGATAGTAGCCTTAGAAGAAGAGGCACCAGAGAGCTTGCTCGCACTTTGCATGGAAGAGACACAGTGAAGAGGAAGCCATCGGCAAGTCAGAAAGAGAGCTCTCACCAGGAACGGATCCATGCTAGAACCTTGATTTTGAACTTCCCAGGTCCCAGAACTGTGAGAAAATAAGTTTCTGCTAAGCCACCTAGCCTGCAGTGCCTTGTCACCACAGCCTGAGCACACTAAGATACTCCCCTCACTGGAATCACTAAAACAATCTGACAGTCCCCTTTCAGAGATACAGAGGGACTTTCCATAGGAGGACAGTGGAATGAGTGCAAACTATAAGTTTATCCCAGGGCTTCTCAACCTTGGCTGCATATTAGAAGGACGTGGGGAACTATTTACTTATTTATTTACTTTAAAAATATTTTATTTATTTATTTTAAAGAACGAGAGTGTGAATGCGAAGGGGCAGAAAGGGAGAGAGAGGATGTTAAGCAGGCTCCACGTCCAGCACAACATGGGGCCAGACGCGGGCCTCCATCTCGGGACCCTGAGATCATGATCCAAGCTGAAATCAAGAGTCTGACACTTTACCAACTGAGCTACCCAGGCACCCCACTGGGGAGTTTTTCAAGTATTCTGGTCCAAAAAAAAAAAAAAAGGTATTGCTGCCCAAACCTTCTGTCCCAAACCAATTAAATCAGGATCTTTGAGTGTGTGCATTTTAAAATAGTGTCCCTGGTGATTTTAATGTGCAGCCAAGACAAGATTGAGAATCACTCCCTTAAGACATCTGAGACCCTTTCCAGCTCAGGGTTATTGTTAATTTATTGAGACTTCCTTTGGTGACAGAAGAAAGGAGTACCATGTCATGAACCCCACTTTGCAGTACGGAAGAGAGAATTGTGAAGTTAAGCTCCCCAGGTCACTAAACAAGCTGATGATGAAGTTATCTTTCTATCTGTGACCTTTGGAATTCCTAATTAGATGCAGACTACATTTAACAGTGTAGCAGACATTTGTTGTTTTTGCTAGGCCAGCATCCTTCCCCTTGTATTGGAAACAGCTTGTCTTTGATGGGGGAGACTACTGCTTCCCAATTCTATGGAGTCTTTTTTTTTTTTTAAGGTTTTATTTATTTATTTGACAGACAGAGATCACAAGTAGGCAGAGAGGCAGGCTGAGAGAGAGAGGAGGAAGCAGGCTCCCCGCTGAGCAAAGAGCCCGATGTAGGGCTCGATCCCAGGACCCTGGGATCATGACCCGAGCCGAAGGCAGAGGCTTAACCCACTGAGCCATCCAGGCGCCCCTCTATGGAGTCCTAAAAGGACTGTTGATCACAAGGCACCACATATGGCCCAAACTTATCCAGTCAGACTCTTCAGGGAGAATGACAGAGACTCTAGGTGGGTAGAATGTTCTATTCCCATGCCATGACTAAAGAAACACATATATTCCTTAGTAAGATCTTATAGCTTCCTCTTTTCCTTTCTTCCCAAGACCTGGCTTGCAGTATTTCCTTTAACTTTGCGACCTATAATGTATGCTTCTGCTGCCTTCTTTCTTCCACCTTGGTGAATCAGAGCCTCTTCCCTTTGCTTGCGCGACTAGTTCAAAACTGTACCTGGAGGTGAGCCCTGCACGCAGCAGGAACCTCAGCTTTGGCAATGGCAGCTGTAGGTAGGTATAAGGCAGTGAAAATACCCCAATTCAGTTGAAGAAGTTGAAGCCAGGTCTTTCTCTTGAAATTCCCAATTTTCACATGCCCAGCAAATGTCTTGTTTTGCTCAATCCAGCTGTGATTAAGTGAGCTAAGTATGCAAAATGCAAGGAGTCCCAAGAGCAAGGTGTTCCCCTCTCTGGGATGATTTGGGATGTTGGGAGGTTGGAGCTGCTGCTGGGTGTGCTTTATGGCACCTTTTTTTTTTAAACCCATTAGAGTAGCTTTCATGCACATCAAGCCCTGGCCCAAACCAAGACTTTTGCCGTTATGACTCTCAACCCAGTAAATGGGAATTGGAAATTTAGGTGCAGACAGTAGCACCCAACCAAACTCCCCAACTTTCTAAGATTGATCTAACAGAAAGAGCCTATAGAAAGCAAAAAGGCAGAGCACAGCAAGTGGGCATAATAATAATGGTGATGACCACCATTTGTTAAGCCCTTACTATGAGCCCCTGAGCTATAATGTCATTCATCCTAGAAGAGTGATACTATTATGTTTTGGTTTATTTTGTTTCTAAGGTTGAACTGCAGATGCACAGAACTGAATTGATCCAGTCAGTCATTCTTTCCCATGACTGGCATGATATAATCATCTGTCTAGACATGACCCCTATTTTTTCTTATCTTCTTTATCTCTCATTCCTGAGTGTATCTAATGTATGTGGTTCCAATCTATTCTCCATAGACTTACAGATCCACAAAAATATGTAGTGTAGTGTCTGCTTTTAAAATATATATAAATGGATCATACTGCATGTCTAACTCTGCAATTTGCTTTTTTTATTCAGCATTATGTTTCTGAGATCCATCCGTGTTGATATATATAGGGAGAGCTAGTTCATCTGTTTAAACTGTTCTGTGGTATACTATCACATTGATATACGATCGTTTACCTATGTATTTCCCCCTGATGTATATCTAGACTGTTGTTAATTCTTTCCTACTACAGAAAGGGCTTCAAACCAATAACCTTGTACATGTCTCTCAATGCACTGAGCAAGAATCTCTCTAAGATTTACCTAGAAGTAGAATGCCTGGGCCTTAAGCTTCATGCATTTTCAGTTTTAGTAAATCCTGCCAAATTACAAAGTAGTTTTGCTAATTTGCACACCCACCAACAGTATAGGAGAGTTCTTGGGGGAGATTCCATTATTATCTCCGTTTTGCAGATGAGGAAACACACAAAATGTCCAAAGTGAAGCACTGTGTCTGTCTGAACCACGTCTACCTAAACTCCTGGTCTACACTACATGATATATACTAATGGCGGGAGGTGGGTTTAGCTCCAAGTTACAGAAAGCCCCAATTGTGGCTTAAGGGGTACGAGTATTTATCATCTCACTTAACAAAACCAGTAGAAGAAAGTGGTTCCAGGGCAGCTAAGCAGCTCAACTGTGTCATCCGCAACATGAACCCTTTTTCGTTATTAATTCTGCTATGCTTAGCTGTTATCACCCTCATTTCATCCCTCTCCGTCCTAGGATGCCTGACACTGCTCTGACACCATGTCTGAGTTCACAGCAAAGAAGCGGGATTTGCGTAGCGGCACCATGAAGCTCTTCCCGCTCTTGTCCTTTTTTCATAGGAAAGCAAAATGCCTTCCTTGAATTCCCCACTCAGTGACCCCCCATGCCCTTTTTTTCATGGGTCAGAGCCCACGACTGGTCCAATCCTCAGGCAGAGTCGAATGAGATTATGTCTGGTTTAGGTAAACCAAGACTCAGCCGCAGGGGCTATGGAGAATCTCAAGCCATCCCCCAGTCTCAATGCTGTTCTGTCAGCGAGAAAGAATTCCCCAAGTTGTTGGATAACAATTTGGTTTTTCTTTTATCTTTGACATTTTCGTCTCAGATTGTTTTGCTGGCTTCTCCTTCCCACTCAATCATTAAATACTTGCTTCACCTTGGGCCTCTTCTCTTCCCAAGACACTTAGGAGAAGACTAACAGATGGACAGCAGGTCAAATTTAAGTTCGTGCCACCTGCTGCATTCCCTCTGCCTATGCTGATAGCATCCACTTTCGTAGTTTCATTTGCCATTTACATATTGATAACTCCTAAATTTGTATCTCCAGCTTCCTCTTCTTTCTGGAGCTTCAGATTTATATGTAACATAGCCTCCTTACAGATTCCTAAGACATCAAACTCAGCACGTCCAGAACTGAGCTTTTCACCTGCCACCCAAACTTGTTCTTTCTTTTCTGGTGCATCCTGTCTCCATGAATGCAATTCCCACTAGAGTTGCCCATGTCAGAGACCTGTGATACTTCCCACACAATCTCTCTCAAGTTTGTCTGCTTTTCTTCTTCTGCATGACAACAGCCTTAATCTAAAACTCCTAGTAGAATGTTTCTGGTATAGACCAGCACCTGAGCACCTGGGTTATAAATGTGGTCTCAGGCTCTACTCCAGACCCTCTGGATCTGAATCTGCATTTTAACAGGATTCCCAGACAATTTATTAAAATATGAGAACTTCTTATCTCGACTTTTGATAGAGCTTATTAATTGGTCTCCCTGAATTAGTCTCTTGGGCCCTAAAACTCTTTCTTGACACTACAAACCTCCTAAGTCACTTCCCTTATCAAATCCTGTAACAGCCCCCCCCCCCCACCTTCCCCAATTGCTTTGGAGATAGAAGGCAAAGCTTGCGGAATACAAAGCCCAACGGAAGTTCCCCTCCTGCCAAATCTCCAGCCCGGTTCTGGCTTGCCCTCTGGCCTCCAGCCACGTGTAGTGGTCCAATTCCTGTGCCCAGCCCGATTTTTTCCAAGTCAGGGACTTTTTGCCTGCAACAGCCAGCATGATCTCAACTGCCCTGGCACAGAATTGAGTCCTCCTCTCACTTCCTCAAGGAAGCCCCCCTCCCCACCCACCCGGACAGCCCACATGAGGTCAGCCACTCTCACGTTAACCTCCCTTTGCATGCTGTGCTCCTGCAGTCATTTATCACCGTTGTACTTAAAAACGGAGCGTGTGCTTCATTGTGTAATGGCAGGCTTCCCCCATGGAACGGCAGCTCTAAGACAAGCGTATCAGCTCCCGCGTCCTCGAGTCCTTCTGGCACCTAGCACAGTGTTGGATACAGGTCACATACTCAGCCAGTCGCTGTTGACTGAATGACTATGAATGAATGAATGAATGAATAACCATCCCCAGGGGGGTGTCCTGGCCCAGGGTAACCCTGCCTCCTTAGTTCCACGGGAATTCAGAATCCGAAAAAGATTGAGGAGGGCCAAGGAAGTATAATTTGACCACCAGCAAGGGAACTGGGGATGAAAATGTCCAATTCTGACATATGTACCCCGTGCACGTGCTGAGAGAAAAACAAGAGTCAGCTGCGGGCTGGAGAGTGATGGTAAACATTTCATTCCCTGGCCAGCGCCCTCCTCAATACACTCCCAAACTGACCTTTAGAAGGACTTTTGTATAGTGGGAGGTCTCTTTTAACCTCCCATGAATAAGAGTGTGAAGTGCTGTTTGCTTTTCTCCCTTTGTTCTCAGGCTGAGAAAAGTCTGGAGGTGGTAGAGAGAGGCTTAGCCATACAATTGCCTTCCCTTTCAGATGCTAAAGAGGGTTTTGGCTACTGGTTCAGTAGAATCCGAGAGCTGCAAAGGTCTGGAAGAGATCCACTCCCCCTTCCTTTTGGCATCTCGTTTCCTGCCAGCTAGGGGCTCATTTCCTGCCGGCTAGGGGCAACCTCGCAATTACTAGGAAAACCACAGCTGCCCGCCGAAATAGCGTCAACGATGTCTCCGCAGGATGTATCAAGTCCGCATTACCGGAGCTGGCCCGAGAACGTGGGGTTTGCAGCTTTTTCCTTACCTGGGAGGGAGCTGGAGTCAGAGGGCACCTTGCTCAAGATAGCGGTTAGCACAGCCCTTGACTCCCCTACAGTATGGATCTATGTTTTGGGGGTCTGACGTTTAAACAGCCGGGAGGGCTCTCTTTAAGAAAAAGAACGTAAAACTACGAAGAAAATCAGATTGTGCGCTTTGGGAAAAAACTGAGGATCTTCATCGGCTTCAGGATACATCCGCCCTCTGACCCCGACTAGCTATCATACTGGAAAAGACTTGGGCAAGTTATACTCACACCCTAGAGCTTTAACTGGGTAATCTGTACAATAGGACCTCTAGTCCTTCTTAGAAATGGTATAACATAAAGATGCATGAAACAAAAGAAAGTCCCTGTTTTTTGATAGGAAGGGCTCAATAAAAATGCCATTTTGAAGACCTTCTCTTTAGAAAATTGTAGATCCACTCTGGGTTACCTTCTCCTCCACTTCATCATCTCCTTTAGCTTTATTGAAGTTTTTGCAGGTGTTGCTCTAATCCATCCGGAATAGATATTGTTACTTGCAGACTTAATGGAAGTTCTCAGACTAGCAAACTGAAATCAACACTTCTTTTTTTTGGACCCTCCAAGAGGCCTACTAAATTTAATTTGTATTAGTTTTGAAAAAGTCAGTCCAGGGTTGTTTTGTTTTATTTTATTTTCAGTTTTATTTGATATGTTGTTTAGTGGTGTGTGTGTGTGTGTGTGCAAAAGGTAATCCAAAAGTCAACATGGTATGTGGTACACTGTGTGTGTGTATGTCTGTACAAAAGGTAATCTAAAAGTCAACATGGTATGTGGTACACAGTGTGTGTGTTATGTGTGTGTATATGTGTGTATGTGTGTGTGTGTGTGCGCGCGCGCAGGCTCAGAATCATATTGTTTACCATCCCTAACATTTACCATTCCTCACCAGTTCTATGTTTATAATCCTGAAGGCATCTGAGTTTATAATAAATCAAGATCAGCTAGAAAACCTAAGGAGGAATAGAATAGGAAGAAGGAAAATAAAAGGACAAGGATGTGAACTCATAGCTAGCAAGTAGGTCAATAGTATTGGGGTTAGTGGGGGAGCCTCTGGCCTCATACTTCCTTGTTCAACTCCCAGCTCTGCCACGTACCAGTTTTAACCTATAGCTATATTCATTTGAACTTTCGAAATCTCACTTTGCTCATCTCTAAAACTGGGATATTTATAGGACTTTCCTAAGAGGTTTGCTATGAGGATTAAATGAGAAAATCCTCTCACTGTGCTAAGAACAGTAACTGGAATAGGGTAAACCCTCCACAAATGTTAGTCAGTATTAAAAGCAACTCCCGTGTAGCCTGGAGTGAGCTTTACATCTGTCACCTCTTGCTCACAACACTGGGGGATTAAATGACCTTCCCCAAATGGGGAAGTACCAGAATTCCATCAAGAATCTAGTTTCAGGGGGCACCTGGGTGGCTCAGTGGGTTAAGCCTCTGCCTTCTCCTCAGGCCATGATCTCAGGGTCCTGGGATCAAGCCCCGCATTGGGGGGGGGGGTCCTCTGCTCAGCAGGGAGCCTGCTTCCCTCTCTTTCTCTCTGCCTGCCACGCTGCCTACTTGTGGTCTTCTCTCTGTGTCAAATAAATAAATAAAATCTTTAAAGGAAAAAAAAAGAATCGAGTTTCAGTGAGTCCTCATTTAGCGCTATTTACCAAATCAAAGATCCATGGATTTGTAAGATGATTGCCTCTTACTAAGTATTAAGACGAGGGGGGAAACAATGTTTCTCAGAAATGAAATACATCAGTGCTCTTTCCCCTATTCTGTACTACCTCCTGTCTCTCTCCCCCAAGCTTCCCTTTGCTAGAGCTGTTAAGAGATCAACTTAGGCATAGGAAAAATTTTAAGAGCTTATTTGGGCAAAAATAAATTCAAATCAGGCAGCATCCAGTCTAGCAGACAGAATGGAGCTCCCAGGAGCTGTACGAAATGATAGCCTTTTACAGGCTGAGGGAAGCAGGTCTTCTTTGCCTTTTTTACCAGGCAAAAACGTGGGTTGGTTATTGCAAGGTTACTTTTCTTTAAGGGCTGGGGCTCTACCAGGCAGGATTACCCTAACGAGTGTTGACCAGGCAGTTCCTGATTGACTGGTTTAAGATATCATTTCTGGAACAGCTGAAAGTAGAATTAAGTCTCCGTTTGGTTATGTGGCACTTAGCATAAGTGACTCCACTTTGGGCTTGTTATCTTGTTTTGACATCGTTCAACAGTAGATGTGGCATTGCCAGACATATTTATCAATGAAGATGGATTACATGCAGAGACATCAGTGCGGGGTCCTGTAGAGTTTTCCTTGTACCCCCCATTGGCATCACTTTGAGATGTAATCGAGATACTTGGTAGATCAAACTTGGAAGGCCACTCTTTTCCTATCTAAAGAAAACTACTAGACAAATACATGGTGATGCTCAAAATCACATCTAGTCCAAGTTTTGAGTTGGCATACTCTGTCGGATACTGAAGCTGAGGTTGGGAAGACTCAGATGTAGAAATCCCACAGTGGGGAACAGTGTGATGTAGAAAAGAAACATGTTGGGGACGCCTGGGTGGCTCAGTTGGTTAAGCAGCTGCCTTCAGCTCAGGTCATGATCCCAGCATTCCTGGGATCGAGTCCCACATCGGGCTCCTTGCTTGGCGGGGAGCCTGCTTCTCCCTCTGACTCTGTCTGCCAGTCTGTCTGCCTGTGCTTGCTCTCTCTCCATCTCTCTCTCTGACAAATAAAATCTAAAAAAAAAAAAAAAAAGAAAAGAAAAGAAAGTAAAGAAACATGTTGTTTGGTGCAGAGGACCCAAGTCCAGTTACAACTTGTTCAGAACAAGTAGCTTTGAGAATTTGTGTAAGGGAGACATTGCCTATAAAGTGACACCACTGATCTCCTTCTTGCCCATTTTTCCTCACTGGAATAAGGATCAGGATATAATACATGTGAGATGCAACGTGTGTGGGTGTCCTGTAAAAATGTAACCTTTATTAATGTAATTGTTAATTGCTGTAGCTTGTTGTTTTTAGGGGGAATGAGATGGCGGAAGTTGGACAAGTGACCTGCAGAAAAAGGTATGTATGTATATGATTGTGTATGTATTCTGAAAACTCTGTAAGGGTACAGGCCAACTTGCTTATTATGACAGGGGCTTTGTCTTTACTTCTATATTGATGGGTTGTTTGGATTATTTTTACAACAAGCATGTATTTTTTAAGGTTTTATTTATTTATTTATCAGGGGCGGAGAGAGAGGGAGAGTACAAGCAGGAGGAGTAGCAACAGACAGAGGGAGAGGCAAGGTCCCTGCTGAGCAAGAAGCCTGGTGTGGGGCTCTATCCCAGGACCTTGGGATCATGACCTGAGCCAAAGACACATGCTTAACCGGACTGAGCCACCCGGCTGTCCAACAAGTATGCATTTTTACAATATTTTTATTTCAGTAAATTCCTCTAAAAATGACAAAGAATGGCTGCGCTAAAGGAAGTTTCTTTCAAAATCTAATTTGATCAAACTGAATCCATTTTAACACAACTTATTCCAGCCCCTCATTCCACCCCAAGATGTTAATAGATCATGTGAAACAGAGCTTACTAATTCACTTCTCTTTAAATTCTATGTCCTGATACTTGGTGGTTGTTTTTTGGTTAGATACCCTCATATATGAATGGAATTCCTCTTTTGAAAGAAAAGTGACTAAATTTCAAAACTTAGAATCAAAAGGGACCAAATCGAGCAGTTTCTTCAAATCACAAGTACAGCATCTCAGAAATTGGAAGTTTCCCATAAAAGGTTAAAGACCAAAAAAATCACCTTTTAGGAAAACTAAAATATGTAGGTTCAACTCAGTGGTCAAACTTTGTCTAGTTCTTTTGCTACTCAGAATTTCTCCTGTCATCTTAGAATAAGTATCATGGGATGTGGTGACTCAGTCCATTAAGCATCTACCTTCAGCTCAGGTCATGCTTCCAGGGTCCTGGGATCAATTCCCACATTGGTCTCCCTGCTCTGCAGGGAGCCTGCTTCTCCCTCTGCCACTCTCCCTGCTTTTGTGCATGCTCTCTCTCTCTCTCTTTCTCTCTCTCTGACAAATAAATAAAATCTTTAAAAATATATATATGAAATGAGTAACGTGTGTGTGTGTGTGTGTGTGTGTGTCTTTTAATGTTCATAGCAGCTTTCTTCATAATAGCCCCAAACTGGAAAGAGTTAACAAGTCCATCAATAGGTGACTGGGTTAACATAAATGTATGGTCACACAAAGGAATACAACTCAACAATAAAAATGGATGAATTATTTACAAACACTACAGTCTACATAAATCTCAAAATAATATGCTGAGGGAAAGAAGTCGGACAAAGACAAGAGCACATACATACTGTTTGATTGCATTTATACAAAATTCCAGAAAATGCAAGCTGATCTACAATGATCAGAATCCGTGATCACCTTGGAACCAAGTAGAAGGTGAAGAGGGATGAGAGGGAGGGAGTCACAAAGCACACGAAGAAATATTTAAGGGTGACAGACATGTTTATTATTTTTCTTTTTTCCCCATAAAAATTCTCTTTAATAGACAAGCTTACAATTGGTGGCAACTATTTTTATAGAGTAGAAAACTTTTGCTATATATTGTCTATATGTAAAGCTTATTTATCTTTCTAAAGAGAGAAATCCTAAGACTAATGTGTACTGAGGCTAAGAAATTCAAGAAACTAGATAAACTGATAGTTATTGAAATTGTTTAACTTGCGGTGCCTGGGTGGCTCAGTTGATTAGGCGACTGCCTTCAGCTTGGGTCATGATCCTGGAGTCCTGGGATCGAGTCCCCCATCAGGCTCCCTGTTCAGCAGGGAGTCTGCCTCTCCCTCTGACCCTCCCCCTTCTCATGCTCTCTTTCTCATTCTCTCTCTCTCAAATAAATAAATAAAATCTTAGAAAAAAAATAAAATAAAATAATTTGACTTAGTAGTTATAGCTTGTTAAGTTAAAGTTATATATTGGGTTTGAGTAGGATCAGTAGTCATAAAGATTATCCAAAATAATGAGTCAAGCATTATTTGAGTTTTAAAATGATACCATTTTCCTAAAAATGTCAACTTTTATCTTTTAGGAACTGGTCAAATGTAAATACATGTTTTACATTCTAGGTTTGCCTATCTAGTTTATTTCTCATAATAGTCTTTGAAAACTATCACCATAACAGGGTTTATTTTACAGAGAGACTTGCGTTGTGGACCACAGTCATCAAGCACACATTTAAGGAAGACATCTCAGTCACCAGTACCTTCCCTCTGTCATTCTAGCTGATCACCACCCTCTCCATCCTCAAAAAGACTCTGGTTTTCATAACCAATTCTCAGACGACCATGTCTGTCGAACTTCTGCACTCTTCTGTACTCCATCCATCACTCCCTACCCCCACCATACAGACACATATTTCATTATATTGGCACACACATTAAGCAACCTTAAGGAATTTAAAATGTCATTCTAATATCAAGTAGCTCTTTAAAAACTTTAGTAAGCATACGGTCACACAGAAATCTTGTTGTTTAATGCAGATTTTGATGCCTACTCTTGGAGCTTTTAATTTTGTATTTCTAGGTGAGAAATTGGCATTTTTATTTTGAAACTTTGACATTTTAATTATTATGTGTCACAGTGCAGACCCCCTTGGGTTCATCTTGTTTGGAACTCTCTGTGCTTCCTGAACCTGGATGTCTACTTCCTTCCTCAGATTAGGGAAGTTTTCAGGTATTGTTTCTTCAAATAAGTTTTCTGCTCCCTTATTCTCTTCTCCTTCATAGGGATTTTGGGATCCCTATAATGCAACAGTTTGATGCACTAGATGTTGTCCAAGGCATCCCTTAACCTATCCTCTTTTTAAAAATTCTTTTTCCTGTTTCCTGTTTAGCTTGGGGGCTTTCCATTACCCTATCTTCCAGATTTGGTCTGCTCTTCTATATCCTCTTATCTACTGTTGATTCCCTCTAGTATATTTTTCATTTCAATTTCTGTGTTCTTCAACTTTGATTGGCTCTTTCTTATACTTTCTATATCTTTGTTGAAGTTCTCAGGGAGTTCACCCACTTTTCTCTCTAGTCTAATGAGCATCTACATGGCCATTACTCTGAACTATTTATTAGTAGATTGCTTATTACTGTCTCATTTAGTACTTATTCTGAGGTTCTGTCTTGTTCTTTCATTTAGAGCATATTCCTCTCCTCATCTTGCTCAACTTTCTGTTTGTTTCTATGAATGGAACAGCTACTTCTCCTAAACTTGAAAAAATGATCTTGTGTATGATCAACTCCTTTGTAAACTTTGTGTGCCAGGTGACTTTGGCTGGCTGGAGCTATGGCTGGCATGGCTCAGGGTCCTGGGGCATTCTGTGCTGGGGCTGCCTAGGATGACTGGAGCTCCAGTGGGAACAGATTGAGGCTCTCTGTGTCAAGGACACACTGGAATGACAGCTGAAGCTCATGTGGGTACAAATGGGGCTGTCCCGGGGTGTTTCATGCAGGGGTGACTGGCAGGGCAGCTGAATCTGAGGGTACTCCACACAGGGGCTCCCTAGCAGAAAGACTGGAGCCAAGGTGGGATATGGGCCAGGGGATCCTGAGGCACTCTATGCAGGGGGCACCCTGACAGGGGAGCTAGAGCTGAGACAAGTATGGCCATGGGATCCTGGGGTGCTCTGTTTTGGGGGGTGCCCCAGCAAGTCATCTAGAGTTGAAATGGTGTTGGCCTAGAGTATTCTGGGTGTACTTTGTATGTGTGTCACCTTGGCAAGATGGCCAGAGTCATAGTGATGGCTGACCAAGGATGTCCCAGTGAGCTTGGGCTGCCTTGGTGAGACAGCTGGGACTGGTGTAGGCTAGGGACCAGGGTATCACTGATATGGTAGCCTGGCTCTCACATCTGGCACCCTGCTCCCATCTCCAGGTGGAGGAGGAATGTAAACCATGATGCTTGCCAGTCCCTCTGGCCTAAAGAGAGTCCCGGCAGCCCCTTATCATTTGGCAGGTCTCTAGGGTTAGTTCTTCTATGTTCTAGTTGCTCTTTTAAAGTATGCCTTTTTTTTTCCTGTGCCCTATAGCATTTGAAGCTGGTGTGGGCCAAGGGGGCTAGGGTCTGCTGAGGTGGAATGTTGGCTCTGGACCCTGGACCCCTGCTCCTCTCTGTACTATCAAGGTAGAGGACAAATGTGGCACTGTGGCACTCCCCAGACGGATCCTTTATAGTTCAGTCACCTTTTAAACCATGGTTTTTTATTATTATTATTATTTATTTATTTTTTTTTTCTGAGCTCCAGCACAGATGAATCTGCTCATGGTCCCTCAGTACTATCTCTCCTGACTAAGTACACCATGTGGGCAGGTGGAGTTTCCCTTTTTTAGCCTGTATCTGTCTCTCTTGCCATTCATTCTCTCTCTTTTTTTTTTTTCAATTTATTTATTTTCAGAAAAACATTATTCATTATTTTTTCACCACATCCAGTGCTCCATGCAAGCCATGCCCTCTATAATACCCACCACCTGGTACCCCAACCTCCCACCCCCCTGCCACTTCAAACCCCTCAGATTGTTTTTCAGAGTCCATAGTCTCTCATGGTTCACCTCCCCTTCCAATTTACCCAAATTCCCTTCTCCTCTCTAACGCCCCTTGTCCTCTCTTTATTCTTTTTTTCATCTATTTTCTTCAGGAGGAATTGCTGTATATACAGGTGTAGATTTGGTGTATCCTTGCAGGAAGTGAATTCAGGGTCTTCCTTCGTTGTCATCCTGGCTGGAACTCGGTAATGTGTTTAGAGCTCTATCCTCAGAACAACATTTTCCCTACTGGACTCCTCTATTTATTTATTCCCACACATCAGGTATCATCTCTGTGCATATAACTTCCAAATGGTTTTCTCTAGCCTCAACAACGCTTTTCATTTCTGTAAGGCTTTTCACTTATCAGCTTGACTTGGGTTCAGTGCCAGTCTCTCAACTCAAACATGCTCAAAACCAAATTAATATTTTTCTTTTTCCTTTCCTTTCCTTTCCTTTCCTTTCCTTTTCTTTCCTTTCTTCCTTTGACAAAGTAATTCTCTCTAGCGAACCAGGGCTAGCCAAGGCTGTCATTTTACCTTGAAATTTTCCCTTCTCTGTGTCCATCAGTCCTTTGGTTAGACTTTTATTATATTTTTTGCTTCTTCCCATGTCTACTTTCACCTCCCTGGTCAGGCTCTTGCTTTCAAAAAAAGCAACACGAGTGAAGAGAGACAAGCAATGGGAGATTAGAGAAACCTTCACATTGAGACTAGCATGGAACTCAGAACTTAAAAGCTAGTCTCCTTACGTAGAAAAAATTATTCCAAAATAATTGAACATCATCTATAAAGGTACATCAGGCATAGAAATGTCTGGCATCATTAAAGTAAGGCAAGGAAACTGATGGGGTTTTCATGTTGGGTATGTATAGATATTCTCAGTGATTAGGCTGGTTAGGTATGTTCATTCCTGGAAGACTTTGAATTTCATTCTGTAGCCAGTGGAAAAATACAGACTCGGGTGGCAAGAAAACCTGCTATAAACTGTGTTCTAGTTAAGGGAACAAATCATGCAAGCATTAACTATGTCACTAGGAATTGATATACAATGTACTTTTCTTTTAGAATTAATTGTTTTAGTGGCTAGTTGCTTATGGGACCAGGAAGGATGCAAGACGAAGGTGCCAGAGATGACTCTGATTTTGGTAGCCTGGATATTTAAAAGATAATTAATCTGGAGGAGAAACACAAATTAAATTTTGTGTTTGTGAATGACAGTAGAGTTTAGTCTTGGGCATGCAGTGTGATGTGTCAGTGGGATATACAGGTGGAGGTGTCCAAAACACACTATTACCTCTGTGAGGATGATCTTCTAGAAAATCTATTCCTAGCTCCCTGTTGGATATATGGTTTTTATTTATACATCCCATCAACAAAAAGACAACATATCTGGCCACAAACCCATTATGAGTCCCTTGCCACAAAACATTTCACTTTCCCACTGCCCCATTTTGGTACATTTTCATTTCCCAAACTCCTTATCTACTATCTAGGAGTTGTTTTCAAATTCTCTCCCTCCCTTGATACTCATATTTACTTAGGCATCAAATCTTAATTATTTTTCTGGTACAGTGTCTCTCATATCCACATATCTTCTATCTCTTTTAATTCTATTGTCTAATTCTGGTTATTTTTTATTGGTTAACAATACCTTCTAACAAGACCCCTCCTCCAACCAGTCCCCTTACAACTTACTCTGTCTACTGCAATAAGTTACTCTTTCTAAAACACAAGTTGATCTTGTCACCCCCTTTTTCACAAACTTTCATTGACTTTCTGTCATCAGTAAGAGAATGTTCAAATTCCTTAATATTATAAAATTCATAATATATCTACTCTAGCATTCTCTCCAGCCAAACTGATCTATTTTGCACCCGGGGACCTACTTTTTTTTCTCTCTCCCAGTCTTGCTTCATTGCCTGCAATTGTATTGGAAGTGTGTGGAGGATGAAAGATACATTTATAGAAATATTTTGAAACATAAGAAGAGAAGGGATTAGTATCCTGGCCAAGTCTCAGATGAGACCCTATTGAATATACCTAGCTAATCTGCCATGCTAGTGGGCTCCAGTCACAGACCTAACATGGAGGGAAGGGAAGGAAAAAAAAGAAAAGAAGGGGAAATGAGGGAAGAAAGAGGAAATAAAAGAAAGAGATGCATAGGAGTTAGCCAGGAATGACCCAAATATCAGAATTCTAAATAACCATCTTTATAACTTAAGAGTGATTGTCTTCTTGTCTCTGAGCTTCTCAAAGGCAAAAACCAGATTTTGATTCTCTCTGTCTCCCAGGACCCAGCATGAAGGCTGGGACATAGATGCTGCTCAGTAAGCAATTTTTAAATCAATTGTCAGCAATTGACTTGTCTTCTTCAACTAAAAGATCTCAGCTCCTTCACTATTTCCCCAGGTTGTGTTTTGTAATGGTAAAAATGTCTTTTGCTTTTTGTATACCTTTTCCAGGGTGTCCAGAACAATATTGAAGGAAAAAACACAAAACTCAAGAGTGTTTAAAATATGGTATATAACGGGGGAAAATTGATTTACTCCAACATAGTCTTATTTTTTCAATATATTTCCAGAATCGTACTTGATTCTCTGTCTCATTTCCAGCTTATGAGCAACTTTAACCATTAACTCTTTCCAGCAACGATTACTCACTGCTAGTCACTGCCCTTGCTATGCCGTTATCATGTTTTCCCTCTTAATAAATGTATTACTCTGTGCTAGTTGCTAATGAAGTTCATTCTTTTTGCCTCCACCTCTTCTCCATCTTGCCAGACCATTTGGAATTCTAATCCTGTCCTGGATGCTAGCCCTCCTAACTGACGATGGGTGTCATCTGCTAACAGCATGTATCATCTGTCAGCTCTAGGAGCTTATTTTCTGTTCTATCCATGTAAATCATTGATGAAATATTAAAGAATCAGTCCCAGAATGGAATCCTGTGGGACATGATTTCTAATATCTCTGAGTTTGACATGAATGCCATTGATAATGAACTTGTTGTAAGACTACCTACCACAGAGATGCATTTCTCCAGTGTGTTCATTGAATGCATTCTTGGAGAAGATAATCAAAAGTCTTTCTGGGGCTGAATAGCTATGGAAAAGTTTAGGGGAAAACTTAACACCCTGACTGCCTATTTTTCTGGTAGGCACTTTATGTATGTTAATTTAATTAATTCTTCCACAACTCTACAAGGTGGTATAGTACAGTGGTTAACACTATGGTTCCCAAGGTTAGACTGCCTGAGGTTGAATTTGTGTTCCATCACTTAGAGCTGTCTGATCTTGGCAAGCTATGGAAATTCTCTGTGCTTTAGTTTTATCATCTGAAAAATAAAGATAATAGAATTCACCTCAGAGGATTTTATTGAAGATTCCATTGCATATGAAGCACTGAACCAGTGTCTGGCACATGATGAATCTTCTGCAGATCTTAGCTATCATTATTATTATTATTATTATCCTATATTCAAGTTAGGGAAACTAAGTCTGGTTAGTAGTGGAGCTGATTTGAGACCCAGTGGTGTCCGATTCCAAATCGTAAGCTCTTTCTATTCTACTGGTCAGACTTTTCCATTGATATCCCATGTATCTTCAAAAGAGACTTCAGATGAAAATGGCCATAGCAATCAGAAATGCATTTGATTTTATCAAAAACTTTATAATTTAAGCCAATCTCTTTTTGGTAGGAGTGTGTTTATATTTGATTAAAACCATTTTAAAAGATAAGTTATTATATGAGAAAAACAATCAACCTAAGTTTAAAATAAAAATCATAGAACCTTAGGTTTGAAAAACTACAGGGATCACCTAATTGAAGCTACTAGTTAATAAGAGACTCTTTGGGGTTTTTTTCTTCTTACTTTTTTTTTCCTATTACATAAGTGGTAGGTGCTCAACATAGAAAACTTGGAAAATCCTGAGAAACCCAGAGGAGGAAAATCACGCATAATTCAAACACCAATGTTTATCACAATTAATGTTTTCACGTATGTCCTTTTTAGTGTTATTCTTCCATACACAAATATTTTTTTTACAAAATGGCATCACACAATATATGCTGCAGTAGCCTGTTTTTTTCCACTTAGTAATAGATTATAAGCATTTCCCATGTCATCATTTTATTGATTTTTAACATCTGTAAAATCTGTTTTAAAAAAAAAAAGTCATAGAGGAGTACCATAATAATCTAATCCCCTATTGTTGGACATTTAGGTTGATTCTATTTTCTTTCCCACTATTATAAATAAAACTGTCATGAAGAGCCTTGTATTATGTTGTTGCATAATTCTCTCATTATGTACAAATCCTTTTTATCCTTAACAGATGGTTAGCCAGCCTCTGTTTGATCACTTCCAGTAACAGGGAGCTCACTTCTTTGCCAGACAGCTCATTCCATTTATGGACAACTCTAATTGTTAGAAAGTTCTTTATTTTTAACCAAAATCTGTTCCCTTTAACTTACACTCATTGATTCTAGTTTTGTGGTTTGGAATTACCCAAAGCAATCTTTCCTTTTTGTACTTGGCAGCCCATCAAACACTTGAAAGAGGCCGTAGTGAAACTCCCTAAGTATTCTCTTCCTGAAGATAATTATCCATGCTTATGAATCTCATGATAAAAAAGGATGAGGAACTGGTAGCAGTAGGGGGTTCCTCATGAAAGATATACATTTGGTAACATAATATTTCCCTTTCTGCTTTGGCTTACTGGAAGCTCAAAGCCCAAGTGGTTGCCCCATCTTTGTGACAGTACAACCTTACCATATGTATATATTTATACTACCTTTACCTTTTGGTCCAATCAGCCTGTATTTTTCTGGCTATTTTATTTCCTTTTAAAAATCACTGAAATGTATCTCTATAAGTTCTGTACCTTCATGGTGCAAGGTATATTATAATGAAAAAAGTTTCTCTATTTCTTTTAGCTGTTCTTTGTATGAAATTAGTTGATATTTTGGTCCCCTCCCTCCATTTAGTATACACACATTTCTTTTACTCCCCAAAGCTACCAGAACAATGGAATAGTTTTAATTCCCTACCCCTTCTCTCCGTTGGAGATGCCTAAAGGAATGGGACAATAGATGGTCATCTCGAGCCTCTAGAATCGTTAGTTCCATCAGATTGTCAATATCACTTCTGTCATCCAGCGGCACCATTTTTGGCTCTTGAAAGAAACTAGAGTGTATATCTTGCCAGCCCTCAGATCACTGATGAACATATATGTGACACTGCGGGATGGGTAATCCTCCCTACAGTACCTCTGAGAGGACGGTACTGTTATCTTCATTTACCCTAAAAGAACAGAGGCCCAAGAGGTGAGACTTGAACCCAGGTCCCTCTAACTCTGAATCTCACAGCCCATTCCAACCCCTCAAAGGCATGGACTTCAGATGAGCTCCGGACTGACTCAGGCCACAAAGATTCCACTACCATTGGACAGGAGGCAGGCGACTCTGCATGTTCCTCCTTTCATTCAGGAATCCAGCTCTGATTATCCTCTTCCCACAGAGAGAAGTGTGGTGGCTGCCAGTTGCATATGGTTTGACGAAGATAGGAGAGGACATAAAGGCCCCCCCCCTCCTCTCAGTGCTCCTGGATGAGAATCAAGCAGATTGTTTCCTATTTGGAGGAAGTAGATGTGAGAAACCTAAGGCAGCAGGCAAACCTCAAATGGGTGAGAATAAAAAATACTCCCCCGACCCCCTTGTGAGGTTCTGCCTAGAGGAGCCAGGTGTGAAGGCACCAGGGCTATCTGTGGGCCAGAGAACTAGAACGTTTCTGCCCCAGGAGCTTCCTTCCTGAATATCCCCTCCTGAGGAGAGGCTGCGATTGCCTTGGGCCTCCCTGGAAGACCTCTGCTGCTGGCAGGCTGGCCTGTGTAACAGCTCAGAGATGAAACCCTCTTAAAAATAGCTCTGTTCCCTTCTGGGTTGAGCAACTCACACTTGAAAAGCTCTTTATTCTTTATAATGAATAGAGAGCAGGGACTTTTCATTGAAAAAGAAGAGCTATAATGCAAAATAAAGGCAGACTGAGGGTAGTTGTTCTTTTGAAGCAGATCAACAGAGAGGCCTTCAGCACTCAGGGCTTTCACAGGTACCACCCCTTTCCTTGGATTATTCCTGGAATAGAGGCATGGAGAGGTTTTGAGCGGCTCTTGCTGTCAAAAACCTGTGTGTGGCGGGCTGTATTTCAGGTGATGGTGTGAGCTAGAGACCAGCAGAGCGGCCTCGAGTTGAAATGTTGATCTAATTAGTTGATTGAAGAAGCAAAAGACCTGAAAGAAAGGCATAACTCTTTGCTGTCCAGACCTCTAAGGTTCACGCCTGTACCCTCGAAGGAGCTCAAAGGGCTGAAAATAAAAGGATGGGGTGGGCGGCCAGAAAGCTGATGCCTACCTTGGCAGGGAGCACCACTCTTAGGAGTGTGCTGGGGAATCTTGTCTGTCGGGAGGCCAGATTCCTCAATTTATGTCTTTTCCAGAAAGAAAAAGGAATTCAAATGGAAAAATGAGATAAAACTCTAGGTCTACAATGTCAAGTCTTATTTCAAAGTAATGTATTCTCTTTAAATCAAACAAAATGCAGCTCTTGGGATCACACTGAGCCAGCCAACAGCTCTATCTCAGCTATTACTTGGGTGTCCCACTCTATTCCAAGGGTAAGGATCTGGGAGGCATGTGTTGCATGGGAAAGAGGGACTCGACATCTGAATTAGACAAGGCAATTAAAGCCGGTTATTGTGTAAAAGAACTCCAGATCACCGTGTCTTAATAAGTTTGTCTCTTAGTCACGTGAAGTCCAACATGGATATTCCTAGTCAGGAAGCCATGCTGGGCAGCTCGTGTTAAGTGGTAGCTCAGGAATCCGTCTCTCATGGGATCTTCCAATCATCCTTGGGGATTTGCAATCCTTTGCTTCTGCCATTCAGACCAGAAGGTGATTTAAGGTGGTAATGGAGAGATTATGAAGACATCTTTAAGGGTTGGGCTTAAAAGTGGTAACTGTTACTTCAGCCAACTTAGGCACTTGGCTCTGCTTAAATAAATGCAAAGGGACTCGCAGAGAAGTAGAATTGACCTGTGTACCCGGGAAGGACAGGTGAAATAGATGTTGATGAAATTTAGCAATCTCTACCAAAATATCTAATTATCAGGCCATGTGATTTTTTCTGTTGTTCTCTCTGTTCACCCGCCACATGATCCATAGAAGCCAGAGTTCTCTCTTCTGTAGCAGAATTCAGTGAGGCTAGAAGTTCTTGAGGTCTTGCTACTTCTCTTAGTAAAGGGCATCACAACCCCATCAAATCCTAACCCTTCTCTGTCTGGAGGAAAATCTCTTTCTCTTTCCTCTCTAATCTTTCTCTCAAATTCTCTCAAAATCTCTTTCTCTTTCCTCTCTAATCTTTCTCTCAAATGTTCTCTCAACACGTTCAGCTTTTCTCAGAAGATAGAAAATAAAGTTATTCCAAAAACAGCTTCTTATTCAGCCAACCAATGACCTATCTTCTTAAAATGAAGAGAGAAGAAAATACTGAAAGTACAATACAAATCAATTTTTCAATAAGCTATCACACCACCAAAGTACATGAGTTCATGGGCACTCATGGGACAGTTGAGAGAAGACCTTAAACTTTAAACTCAAGAATGCCATCTTTTTTTAGAACTTTCTTACTTCCATCATAACAATAGGAAATCACTTTTTTTTTCCCAGCATCCTTTTCATAACGACAGAACAGTTGTAATCACCATGAAGAGATAAAACAGTACATGCAGAGTACACAGTTGAGATGGGGATGTTGGGTGGATGACTAGGCTGTCACCAGCTAGGCAAACTAATGCCACTTACCATTATGAGAGTGGGCCAGAGCCAGATGGCCAACAAAGTACGAAATTGTTACCAACCATGGATCTCTGAGTCTCTCATAGACAGTTGACTACTTGGAGTGACAATTGCTATGGTTTGTTTAATTTTCTCAAGAAACAATATCTGGTAGAAGTTCACTTATTTGTTTTTATGAGTTCAAAACTCTGGACCTTGGGAATTGTGTTCTAAGGGACTGAAAGAAATCCAAGTGTCCTTTCACAGCCACAGAAATCTTAGAGGAATTGTGGTTCATGGGAGTGGCTTCAAAAGAGAGATATGAAGAAGTAGTTTGATTATTAGGGAGAAAAGAGGGAATCATGGAAAATATAAATATTTTACTTGAAGGCTAATTCATTTTAATATGCATTTAGATTTTACTAAACAGCAGATAATTCATGGTTTTTAAAAGAAAATAACAACTGCTATGCATTGAGTGTTTATGTACTCTCCAAAATTCATATGTTGAAACGCTAATCCCCAGTGCAATAGTGTTAAGATATGGGGCCTTCGGGTGGTATTTAGGTCATGAAGGTATAGCCATCATGGAATTAGTGCCCTTTAACAATCAAATGTAGAATGTTGTTTAATATTGAGCTTTGTTTTAGGCACCTGTCTGGCTCAGTCGGTAGAGCATGAAACTCTTAATCTCAAGGTCGTGCATTCAAGCTCCACATTGGGTGTAGAGATTACTTAAAAAGTAAAATACACAAACAAACAAACAAGGAAACCTTTAACTGACCTTTGTTTGGGAACAGGCAGTTAATAACAAATTGTTCTTATCTACCTAGATTCAGAAGCAATGGATAAATGCGTGTAGGTATCAACCCAACAGAGAAAAAAACCCTAAGCCCTTATTTTGGGTAAAACTGATATAAGAACACCACTGTCCACTAAAAATTCCTAATATTTGCAACCCTCTCCAGTCATGGCATGGCTGGGCCACTGTGGGCCTCCCCTGGGGAGACAACTTGGTGTTTGGTGGAGGAGAAGAGTTTCCTAGAGCAGAGCAACTTCAAAGAACTCAGAGAGGACTCAGGCAGGATTTTTAGGGCCTTTTCCACAATTCATTAATCACCAATCATGGGTGGAAGTAGAGGGAGTCTTCTCTTATGGCTGCTATTTCAGTCAATGCTTTGCTATTTGATTCACAGGAAGATAGAGAAAGAATGTCTACCTTTTCAGAAGTTGATACCAAAATAGGAAGAATAGCTGACATGACAAATGATGAAACCACAACTAAAAATTATCTCAACTGAGCTGCAGTCAACAAAGCTGGAACCTCCTAGGTATGACTGAATAGCAATAAGCCTCAAGGCCTTTGGGTAAAAATGTTAAAAAACAAACTCCATACACATGCAATGGCTCAGATACAGGGTGGAGACAGGCAGCTTTGACATCAATTTATATAAAAAATGTTCTAGGGGTTTTAGTTTATCTGAGCTTAATATGACAATGTTATGGGTCCGCTGAAAATGTTAATATGGTCTCCACATGCATTTGTTGAATAAATGATTGCATAGAGTCTGTGGAAGGTACCGTGGTGAGTCCTGGGAGTTGGAAGTTGCACAGTGTCCAGGGTAATCTGTCCAGTGAAGGGCACATCCTTTAAGAGCAACATTAATGAATTAAAGCAGAACACTGGTAGGTAGAGACTTCATTCTATTTCTTTAGGTTTCCATGAGGCAACCTTCACTAACCCATGGGAACAATATTTGAGTATTTTATTGGTAAGAGTCATTTTACCTAGAAATAACAGAAACAATGGTATACCTAATTTAAACAATAAGGAAATTTAGTTTCTTTTATAATTAAAAACAAAAATGAAAAACAAAACAAAACAAAAAAAGAGCCAACAAGGCATCAATGGACGTGGAGCTCTATTTCTCTGCTCTTCTCTGAACTCATCCAGCCTCTGAGTGGACACTTTTTCTTCAGACTGATTCTTCTTCTGGTTAGAAGATGGCTACCATCAGTCCTGCAACAAAATGCTTCCTCATTAGACAATCTCTTTTCCGACAACAGTTCTCGTTCAGTCTAATTAGACTAGCTTGTCTCATGTGCCCATCCCTGGTCCAACAGCAGGCTCTGGAATAATACCATACAATGATTGGCTGAAGCCTGAACTTTGGAACCAGTCACTTACAGTGGTATTAGAAGTACTATGATTGGCTTGAGTTGAGAATAGGGTCAACTTCCAGAGACATTTGGGCAATGTGAGAGAGAGGGGCTTTTATAAATAACATTGGGTTATGTTTGAAGGGGAGAAAGGAGTGGCTGGTAGATTGGCAACCAGAGGAGAAGGCCGTTTTATTAGATGGAGTGGGTTTGGGAGAAAAGAAGTGAGGTAGATTTCCTTTCCCTTTTGGGAAAACCTGTCTTCTTGTGGTGGAGCCTTTCTTTATGTGGTAATAGCTGTAACTCTTACCTTCAAAACCTTGCACAATAGAATAGATTAAACTGTCCTGCTTCTCTGTATCTATGTCAGGTAAGTCAAACTAGGTAGGGGTTATGAGGAAGGCTGACTGCACTCAAGGTCCAAGTTCTACTCTCCATTATATATTTACTGGAAATCAAACTGACCTTTTGATCTTCATCTGTTGGATTCCAGGGTCTCTTTCTAATTTATAATCAGTGGGAAGCATGATTATCACCCCATGAACCTTAACAAGTGTGCCTTCAGAAGCAAGCCAGAATCTTGAGGATTCTGAGAATTCTGTCACACAGAGAAAATGTAGATCGAGTACAATATTGAGACATTCTGCTGCCATCAGATATCTAGATATATCTAGATATATCAGCTATTTAGAAAGTTCAAAGGGTGTGAATTTTCACAGGCATAACTGTGGAGAAGTCTGCTCTGCTGGTAATGAGAACCCTGTCATTGGAAGTATTCACGCACAGACTGGATGACAATCTTTCAAGTATACTTTAAAATAGAATTCTTGAACATAGTGATTTCTATAGTATAATCCAACTTGCAGTTCTATGTAGTCCTATTCTGTAGATATTTCAGACCTCTGGTCCTCAAAAGTGTGATCCCTGGAGCAGCATCAGTATCAGTACCACCTGGGAAGTTGTGACAAAGGCAGGTTATTGGGTCCCACCCTAGAACTCCTGTTAAGGATTGAATTGTGTCCCCCCCCCCCAAAAAAAAAAGATATGTTGAAGTTTTAACGCCTCGTACACCAGAATGTGAAACAAGGTCATTACAGATGCAATTAGCTAAGTTAAGATGAAGTTATATTAGAGTAGAGTGGACCCTTAATGTAATATGACTGGTATCCTTTGAAGAAGAAGAGACAGACCCAGAGACACAGATATAAGCAATGAATGCCATATGATGATGGAGGCTGTGCCGGAGCTATGCAGTTTCAAGCCAGGAATCACCAAAGATTCTCAGCAAACCACCAGAAGCTGGGAAGAGGCAAGGAAGGATTCTTCTTTACCTAAGGAAATTTTCAGAGGGAGCATGGCCTTGCCAACACTTTGGTTTCAGACATGTAGCCTCCAGAATTGAGAGAAAATAGATTTCTTTTGTCTTAAGCCGCCCAGCTTGTGTTAATTTGTTATGGCAGCCCCGGGAAGTTAATCTACCTACTGAATCAGAAACTCTTATATTGATGCCCAGAGATCTCTGTTTAATAATTCCCCCAGATGATTCTGATGTGTGCTAAAATCTGAGAATCACCGCTTTCTAATTTAGCTCTAGACCAGCACCTTTCACTCTGATACACATGTGAATGAATTGGGGGATTTTGTTAAAATGCAGATTCTGATGCTTTGGATCTGGGTTGGGCCTGAGATTCTGCATTTCCAATAAGATTCCATGTGATGCCATACTGTAGGCCTAAAGACCAGGCTTTAAGTAGCAGAGTCTAGATCAGCACAGTCCAATACAACTCTCCGTGATAGTAAAAATGTTCTATATCTGTGTTGTCCAACAAGAAAATCACTAGTCACGTGTAGCAATCAGACCATTGAAACATGGCTATTCTGAAAACTGAATTTTTCAGTTTCATTTACTTTTAATTAACTTGAATTTATATAACCACATGTATTAGACCATACAGGTCATTTCCACATTCCTAGACTTAAAGGCCATGTTTTACAAACAGGACTCTCAACTTTTGTTCATCTCAAATTACCCATAATTTAGTAGTTTTGGGCCGGTGGTGGTGTGCCCTGCGCAAGACTGTGTGTGCTCAACAGTATATTAGAAACCACAGGAGAACATAAAGTAGATTAGAGGGTCTTTGCCCTTAAGGAACTTCCTGTTTATAACCAACTCTCCTTGTATTTCTACCAGTTTCTGCCAAGCCTGAAAGTGTTAGTTCAGTGCTAAGGGTGGGGGTGGGGGGAGAATTAAGAAATAATTAGAAGAGATGATGCTTGGCAGGGGCTTTTTTATCTCAAGGCTACCAGATTTTGTTCATGGAATTTGAGAACATGAGTGATTTGCATATGTTGCATAAATTTGCATCTTGTATTCAAGAGCCCTGACTCCAAGTCTATGAAGTACAATTTAATTAATTAGTGGAACCTACTAGCGTTGTATTCAGAACAGGATTCAGGGCATAACATGCATGGAATAACTAGCTGTTGACAATAATTCTGGAGATTCCAGACCCGCAGAAGAGGGTCACAAGTGAAGGAAGGAAGACATACCAGGAGCTTCACCATCCCTGACCCAATTTCTGATGCACCTTAAACCTTTGTGTATTTTATGGTTTATTTTTCACCAATTGCACAAAGTCAGTTGAAGTTCCAGAAATGAATGGAATCATGCCTTTTGTGCCAGCTAGTGTCTGTTCCCTTGTTGTGGGTATACCTCACCTCTCTTGCCTTGCTTCTCTGCCTTCAACTGAATTCCGTATGGGTGTTGGTAGATCATTTTAAAGAGAAAAGAGAGGATGCTAGGCCCTGGGGGTAGAAAGCTGAATAGCACAGGGTCCTTGCCAGGAAGGAGCTCAACACTGCAGCAGAGGACATGGGTACATGAGCAGTAACTACCATATTGTGTGTAAAGAGAACTGATGAAGCCATGTTTTAGGAGGAGGGGGACAAGCAGGAGACAGAGAAACTCTGCTCCTGTGGACGTGTGGGAGGAGAAACTCTGCGCCTGTGGATGTGTGGGAGGAGGTCTTCACACAGGAGGAGCTTAAAGAAAGAGAAGAATTGTGGGTGGGTAGTGGATTCCAGGCAGAGAGAACAACACGGTATGTTTAGCAAACTGTAAGTATTGCTACATGTGATGGGGAGGGGGAAGGTCAGGGAGAGGTACAAAATCCAGACCAGTCTCTAAGTGCTTTATTAACTTGCTTTCAAGAGGAGGGGCATGTCAATAAAATACAGCATGTTAGTCCAGCTCACCTAGGAATGAAAACATGCCAGAAATCCAGATAGAAAGGCTACAAGGTCTTTTCCCCTAGCAACAACGTCATCCCCTCCTAACATCTCCTGAGTTATGCTTGTTGTAAATCTGTCCTAATATTTCCTACATATACCCCTTTCTAGGAGGATCTGAGTTCCTTTATGAGTCAAGTTCACTAGGAACAAGCACCCATGAGAAATAAGCTCTGTTTGTTGCACATAATCTAAAGGTACTGCCCTGTGTGTTGGGCGGCTTGCGGGCCAACATTTAGACATTTAAACAGAGTTGAACGGTCATCTCGGAATGATCGTGCTGACCTGCTCACCTCCTGAAGATTTCTCTCAGATTATCTCATCTCTTCCTTGTGTTGGCATTAATTCCATCTTTAGAATATCAGAATCAAGTTTGATGTACCCCCAGAGATCCTACAGATTCATTTGGACCCTCATCACTCATCCCCCACCCCACTGGCCAAATTTGAGAGCCACAGATCTCCCATCACCATCACGGCTGAACCAGCAAAATGGCACAAGGATAGAAACTAAGTCTGCTACCTCCCCCATCTCGCCCATGTAAGGCTGCTGTATGAGAAGACTGGCTTCCATTATCTCACTGATTTCCTAAATGTTTCCAAAAAACACAAAGCATAAAATATAAATTAATTAACACTCATATACCTACTTCTCAGTTTAAGAATTAAAACATTTCAAGATCAGCTGAAGCCTTTGTGTAGCACTCCCCCATCACATTCTGACCCTTCTTCTCAAGAAGTAATCACTATCCTAAAAATGGTGTTTATCACGCCTAACATGGTCTTTATATGGTTACCCTGGTATTTTGTGTTGTTTTAAATATTTTACTATTTATAAAAATGTTATCTCAATGGTATCCTGGAAAATGCTCAAGAGACAACTGGATCTCCCAAGAGGGGAAAGAAATTAAAAATAAGAAACCTGATTTAAAGCAGCTGTCAATTACAATGGTGTAAATATTCCCGCCAATTTCAAGCTCCCACCTGATGTCAGTGAACAAGGAGTTGGGAAGAGATGAGCCCAATAGATGTGAGCCAGCTCCAACACACCACTGTTCTGTTATACTGCTCTATAGGTCCAGGAACTTGATCTTTCTTCCCTCATCATTGTTATATTTGAGATTTACTCTTGTCAGTATGTATATTTCAGGCACTTTCCACCTCTAGTGCCATATAGGGTTGATGATTGTATAAATGCCCTAAAATTGATGGTCCCTTTTGACAGACGCTTAGGTTGCTCCCATTTTTGACCCTTAAAAACAAAGCTGTAAGAATCATTTCTGAATGTATTTCATGGTACACCATACAAAAGACTCCAAAGTTAAGAAATAGAATTTCTCGGTCTTGGTTATGTATGTTTCAACATGAATAGATTTTACCTGATTTTTCTCCTTAGATGTACTCAAGCACCAATTGGAATCTCATCAGGTCCCTCTTCTCCCACTCATCGTACTGACAGGTGTTATGGAATGACTTGGATCCCCCTAAAGTCATATGTGAAGCCCCAATCCCCAATGTGATGATATTTGGAGATAGAGCCTTTAAGAAAAAAATTAAGGTCAAATGAGATCATGAGGGTGAGGCCCAAATCTGATAAGCCAATGTTCTTAACAGAAGAGGAAGAGACCCGGAGTGGTCCCTCTCCACCTGTGCACAAAGGAAAAGCCCGGCAGAAACACAGCAGGAAGATGGCCATCTACAAGCCAGAGAGCACTCACCAGAAACCAGATTCACTGACACCTTGATCATGGATGTTTAGCTGACACAACTGTGAGAAAGTAAATTCCTGTAGTGTAAAGCACCCAGTCTCTGGTATTTTGTTAAGGCAACCCAGGCTGCAGCAGACTTTAATTTTTGCCTTGAAACAGGTTCAGTTTGTCTTTGTTTTAATTTTACTTTTTAAAGAGTTTATTTATTTATTTGAGAGAGATAGAGTGAGTGAGAGAGGGAAAACAAAACCAGGGGAGAGGCAGAGGGATAAGCAGATGCCCTGCCTAGCTCGATGCGGGGATCTATCCTAGGACCCTGGAATCCTGACCAGAGCCAAAGGCAGATGCTTAAGGACTGAGTCACCCAGGTACCCCTTTGTTTTATTTTTAGAAACTATGTCCTCCTAATCAAACCTCAACTTTTATCTAATTTGGAAAAACTCCCAAACTGGCCTCTCCCTTAATAATCACCTATTTACTTCCTCCTTGGTCACTCCCTTTGCTCCACACAGGCCGATTTTCTCAGATTCCCCAAACATACCATGCTCATTCTCAACTCTGCCCAAAAGACTCTGTCTTCTTCCCAGAGGATATCCAAATCCTACCCACTTTTAATTACGTAATTTAAATTCCACTCTCTTAAGAGTTAGGACTCTTGGTTCCAATGGAAGAAAATCTAAACCAAACAAAAAATTGTGGCCACAAGTTGGAAGTCTGGCTTCAGAAGAACAGAAGAACCTGTCTCCAGGATGCCAGGGACCCAAACATTGCTGCTAGGTCCCTCTTGTGGTGCCTGGTCTCCATTTCACTCTGCCTTGGACTTAATCTCTCCTACACCTGTTCGTCTAGACTGAAGGGGCTGTCACAGGGCCACAGAAAATTCCAAAGTTACATCATCCCCCTTATGTATAACCCACAAGAAAGAACTTTTCTATCTCTCATTTATAAAATCTTGGGAGGGGCATGGATTTTTCATTGACCTCATTTGGATCAAGTGCCATCCCTCGTTCAATCATTCTGGCTAAAAGGATAGGATAGTGCAGTAGCCAAGCCTGGGGCATATGACCACATATAGCCAGATAATTGCTCTAGAGGTGGTTGGCACTGTATTATAATCAAGTGGTATTATGACTGGCAAATTCAGTAAAACCACAGGGAGGGTGAAAGATCAGATCCCCTGAAGAAGGGATCTTGATAAACACAAACAATAGCACCTACCAGAGCACCTGGTCCATGAAACCACCTCTATTTCTCTAGCCTTCATGGCTTCTCTCCACTTCTAAATTGATACTGTAACTATTTATCACTTTGTTTTCAAATACTTTGTTTCATGCTAAATGATATTGTCCTTAAAGTTAAGAATCAAGTGTTCCCTTTCTGTATATCCTTTGGAACTCCTCACAGAGAACTGAGTGTATGGGAGATATCTGATAACACATATTCATGCTTAGAACCCATGGCCTACTGGGGCACCTGGGTGGCTGTCAGTTGGGCATCTGCCTTCGGCTCAGGTCATGATCTCAGGGTCGTGGGATGGAGCCCGATGTCGGGCTCCCTGCTCATCAGGGGAGTGTGTGGTACCCTCCTCTCCCTGTTCCCTGTGCTCCACCTCCACCCCATCCCAGGCTAATCCTCTCTCTCATTTTCTCTCTCTCAAATAAATATAGAAAATCTTAAAAAAAAAAAAAAAAGAACCTATGGCTTTCTTTCTTCCTTCCTTTCTTTCTTTCTTTCTTTCTCTCTTCTTTTTAAGATTTTATTTCCAAGTAATCTCTATACCTAACATGGGGCTTGAACCCCCAGCCCCAAGATCAAGAGTCAGACACTCCAGCAACTGAGCCATCCAGGTGCCCCTGTGGCCTGCTATTTCTAATAGGAGCAGATCTTTTAAATCCATTCCTATTGGCTTCAACCATAGTTTTAACTCAGATTAGAATTCTGCAGCTATAATGAGATTCTGGAGATAATAACACTGCCAAAAATGTGTATAGTGCATTGCAATTTAGGAAACACTCTCGCATTCTATGATCCTTACAAGTGGATAGAAGGCAGGTCCGGTCCCTATTTTATAGAGGAAGGAACTGAGGCTCTGTGTAGGTAAGTGTCTTGCCCAGGGTAGCCTGGCCGTTAAGTGGCAGAAACAGATTAGCCACATTCTGACTGGGCTTCTGGGAACAAAGCTATCTCTTGGCCCCCAGAGAGGGCTGAGTGTTGCACAAAGATGAGGACTCTTCTAGAAACAGTGCTCTGGGGGGCCACCCTCCAGAAGCTCTGATCGCCTCTTATCATTTGAAGGGTCCATGAAGGGACTGGCCTATGGAAACTCTACCTACATTTGGGCCCTTGCCGCCGGGAACATGTGTTTGAAGCCTGGAACTAAAGTGTCTTTGTGGCCCTGGACGTTACTGAGGAGAGATTCAGCCCACATTTAAATGCCAGATGATAGAAGCAAGTGGCCAAGCAGTGCAGGCATTTTTGCCAACTTGGAATGGGAGCAAGTGTGACTAAGCCAATGGGACTAGAGGTGGCAAACAATTCGTGTCTGGTTGGAACCAAGCACTGTGTTGGCGATAACACTTCCAGAACAAGCAAGGGTGACCATAAACCCCTGTTCCAAGGAGCCCTGTAAAGGAATGAGCTGCACATACTTCTGTTCTTTAACAGAAATTCACCAACGGGGTCCCATCTTTTAACCTCAGCAAGAACAGAAATGTCGGCAATGTCATCGGCAGCCTTCCCTGCTTCCTGCTGGCCCAGCAGAAGCTTGTAAAGGCAGAACTTCAGGGCCCAGACATCTTGTTTCTGTTGCTTTTGCCAGAGACTTGCTCCAGAGGAGGTTTGCATTGTGTTATAATCACATGGTTTGCAAAATGATAGTTAAGAGTCTGTTAGCATTTCCACCCCAAACCTCATATTTTCAGCTGCTCACAGTGACTCAAATATAAGAATTCTCTTTAGGCTGAAATTTGGCACACAGGGTCTCAGGCCCAGCTGGGGAGCAATTTCAACCTTTTTTGGGACCGGATTTCAATAACATCCATTTGGCTGTTTTTGAATAACAGCAGAAGCACAACAGAAGAGAAGTTAGCATTTTTATAGCAAAATGTTGCCATTATGTGACTCAAAAACTGGTATTGGGGGTGGGGGGGGGATCCACCCTAGCAACTTTCAATACGCCCTGGCAAGTGATTAGCCTTTGAGTGGACTAAACATGTATACTATTTTCTTAAATCTATATTAAAAAACCCAACTGCTAGTCTGTTGTTCAGAGCGGAGGAAAGATTTTGTTTAATAACATATTGTGTTTTTGAAAAGCAAAGTTGACTCAGGAACAATGACACATAGCGGTGATATTGAATTTCTACTACACCCACTCCTTGGTACAACTGGGGCAGTGGCAAATTTTAGGATGCAACTGAGTTCCCAAACACAAAGGGAAAGATTGCAAGGGGGCAGGGGACCAGGAGGGAAAGGCTACACCGTGATTTGCAAAGATATGAGGACTATTGCGGGTGTTCTAAAATCAGGAACCCAAGGTCTTGTCCTTCTTTTGGGATGGAAGAAGACTTCAGAACGCAGATTCTTTCCCCCACCCCTCTCACTAATGACAACTCATGAAATCATAAATGACAAGAGTCCAAAAAAGCAAAATGATATCAAACTTACTTTTTAATGAAATAATTCAGAAAAAAAGGGAAAGTGTAAAGATTTGTGTAACGTGTATCCTTGTACCCACCTCTCAGTGTATAAAATAAAACACTGGCAATACAGTTGAACTGCGCTCTGCATATTAATCAGCATTTCTGATGATTTCCTTGTTTCTTAATATGAAGGCTTATTATTGTTTTCTTCATATAGGAAGTTATGTCTCCTGTTTGTATTTCATAGAAGTACTCATCTATGATTCCCCTTCCTTTTCCTTCTGCCTTATTAAAGTTTCTCTAAATTCTGTTTAAACGTATGCTTCTTTCTCCCCCTCCCCCAAGAATTTCCGAGTTCCCACCTACTCCGATGTTGGGAACTTGAGATGGAAAATCACCTATCATGCTTAAAGTCAGGCGATGGCAATTTTCATCAGCCTCTGCCAAAATGATGCTCAACACACCGTAGGAACTTTCTGACCATTCCATGGTAGAGACTAATGTCCAGAGCCTCCGCAGTCCAGCCTTTGTGTGCTTTCTGCCTGTCAAACTGCCTACTCTGCAGCTGAGGAAAACTGCTTGTTGACCAGCCCCACCCCTTCTGTGCTGATCCCTGCCTTTGCAAAGAAGAAACCTTGACCCACAAGCACCTTGCTTCTGCATGAGCTACCTCGGGTTCTGTTAACCATGTTCTACCTCGGGATCTCTTAACTATGACCTTGAGAGGGCTTCTGACCAGATTAAAAGTAAAGTGCTCGATCCTGGGATTTAGAGATGCATTTGACCCACGAAGTCTCAATGCAGCAGGCTGTAGAAATCACCATTGCTCCCTCTCCAGAAGCCATCCCCTACCTATTCCTGGATCCTAGACCCCAATTTTGTATAAGGGTTAGGCAGCCCTGTGCTTCAGGGAAGCTGGTCTCCTCTCTGCCCCCCAGGCAAGAAGCAGCATTATAGAGGGGTAAGAATCTGGGCTCATTATTCCTTCATTTTGCAGTTGTGGGACTGTAGGTAAATTACAAAACCTCTGGGTGTCTTAGTTTGATTCCTCTTGTCAGAAGTGTTTAGAGTTGGCATGCTGGGTTTGGCAGAGTGTAAAATAACAAGAACTCCTGGAAACTTGTTAATGCTATTGAGTCACTGAACTAACCAACCATAGAACATAAGCTCCAAGCTCCTTGAATACAGAGACTTTTTTCTGCTTTATTGAGTCAAGTATCTCCAGCACCTTAAACAGTGTCTGGCCCATAGTAAGTGCTCAATAAATATTGGCTGACCTGAATTGTCTTAAATCTTAGGTTCAACAAATTTTAGACAAGACTTTTTGCTGTATGAGATAAGAAATAGCCTCTTACTTATAGCCAAAGTCATCTTGATACTCAGATACCTTGTGTCTAGATAGTACCATCCTTTTCTAAGAACTATCTCCTCCCACCTAAACAAACACAGATATGATAGGAGCAAAGTAATACATAACGATACCTTATGGCCATAGTTGTTCAGGAATAACTACCTGTCCCAAACTTAGCATTTTCCAGGAATTTGGAATTAGACTAAAAGAGTCAAGATTCGTCTTGCTCTTTGGAAGTGGAAGAAATGTGAACTTATGGCCTTTGGGCACTGTGTTTCCTGTGTGTCCTCACGAGCACCATGAAAAGGCTAACAGACACCGAGGGGTGGGAATGAAGCAGATGGAGGAGAAACAAAGACCAAAGATAGAGAATGATCATGGTATTTTAGTGTGGGTCCAGTTGTTTAAAAGACCCACCTGTATTCCAGCTCTTGGGTCTGGGAAACACATGAATTTTCTTGTAACAAAATCTCCTCTGTCCTTAGGCCAAGTTAAGTTGGGCTTTTTTGGTTTGATTATAGCTACACATTCTGATCAGACTGAACCTTCCTATAACTTACATGCGTGCATGAAAAGTGAAAACTTTATGTAAAGTAGAAACACTGAGGAAAAATTATAACTCAAAACGTAATTGCAAACCTTTGGAAATTTACACTGAGAACAAGCTATGGGAGGTCAGTTGTCTCAAGTCTATTTGTAAGCCATTGTTTACAGCCTTTCCAAGCCAGTCCTCTATCTGTCCATACAGACATGGTGATCTACGTCAGAGATTCTTCAAGGTTTATAAGGCCATGCTTCCCTACCACCCCATGGTTTCGCCGTGTGGCCCAAGACACAACTAGAAACCCTTTCTAATCTAGCTGTTCAGTGCTTCATCCGCAGTTCTCCCTTTTTTATTAGCTTCAAAAATTTATGGTTTTGCTTTTATTTTTCTTTGAGGTTTAAGTGTGCAATTTAGAACTATCTCTACCAACTTGAAACCATTGCTGAGTTTCATGTAGGTAATTTTTTTTTTTTTACAGGACCATAAGGACCTTCAGGTCTGAGGCCATGACTCTGTTTGCCATTTATGCAGCTGCCTGTATGTATGTATGTCCCAATGCACCCTTCTATTGTTGTCTACATTCCTTTGCGTGTTGTCAGAGACCTGGGGACTGCATCTGTTTGAATTTTGTTCATGGGCTCTGAGCACAGAGCAGTGTGTGGCTTGGAACATAGAAAACATTACTCTAAGCAAACTGGATTCATGGAGTCATGATGAATGGAAATAATGAGGGAGATCTGAGCCCAGGAATTGGGACTGGATTCATACTCAACTGTGAAGTTAGAATGCTTATTTTAAATGTTCCCACACTGAGCTACCTTTTCAAAGTATTGAGCTGAGACCTGCTCATGGGTTTACTTTCTTTAAGTAAGTGATTGTTATTTAGTTGAGTTTGCAGTCTAAGCATTAAAAGTTTTTATATTGGGTTTTTAGAGTTGTTCTCCATACATTCTTACTCTTTTTTTTTTTTAAGATTTTATTTATTTATTTGACATAGAGAGAGATCACAAGTAGGCAGAGAGGCAGGCAGAGAGAGAGAGGGAAGCAGGCTCCCCACCGAGCAGAGAGCCCGATGTGGGTCCTGATCCCAGGACCCTGAAATCATGACGTGAGCAGAAGGCAGAGGCTTAATCCACTGAGCCACCCAGGTGGCCCCATACATTCTTACTCTTAAACATGAATTCCCCATCCTTTCCCTCCTTCTTCCTCTCTCTCTCTCTCTCTGTCCCTCTCCCTCCTCTCTCTACACACACACACACACAGACACACACACAGACACACACACACACACACACACCCCCTTGTGTTCATTTGAAAAATCAGGCCTTCGGGCTGGATCTATACTTGGCCAACATCTTCAAGGTCATTGATGTTACTTCTTGCTTCTGCTGTGTGGGAGCCAACGAGAGTGAGTCATCAGGGTGAATAATGCCTCTGTAATACTACCAGATTGTGTTTGTCTCCACTTCAAAGCTCTTAGTTTTAACAGAATAGTATTTCTCCATCCCGCCCACCCAAACAGCAGTCTGGAGGGCTGCAAGGCAACAGTTAGATGAACAGTAGCATCATTTCCATAGGATGGACTATGCGCCCCCTCCCCCCCCCCCCGAAAAACCTAGCAGCATTTCTTATGGAAGTTCTCAGTCAAATTCGACTTGGGTTTTGCTGGCTAGAGATAGCATCCCATCACCTCTGTTTTCCTCTCTTTTCCTTCCTTCCTTCCTCACCTGGAATTATAATTATGCTTCTCTTGATCCATCTTCAATCATTTTTTGTCTCATTAGCCTGTTACCTTTTTGTTTTTTTAAGATGTATTTATTCTAGAGAGAGAGGGCGCATAGTGGAGGGAAGGGCAGAGGAAAAAGGAGAGAGTATACCAAGCAGACTCCCCACTGAGCATGGAGGCTGACATGGTGCTCAATGCAGGACTCAATTCCACAACCCTGAGATTTTGATGGCGGACGAAATCACAAGTCGGTCACTTAAACAACAGAGCCACCCGGGGAACCCCTAGCCTTTTACTTTTTTTTTTTTTTTTTCCCATCCAAAAGAATGTGACTTTGAGTTTGTCTCTCTCTCTTTCACACACACACACACACAGAAAAAAAGAAAAAAGAAGAAGAAAGAAAAAGTTTTTATACCCTAGATCTATCCGCATTTCTACAGCACCCTCTTGACTCCTTTTGAAAGGACTTACTATTTTAAAAGTCATGTTTCTTTGGTGGAACAATAATACAGAATATTCTACAGAATAATGGTAGAACTACCATTATGGAACACCTAACCATGGTGCCAGGTGTTTTATACACCTGTTTTATTAAATCCTCACAACCAAAATAAGCTTTATTATCTTCTTTACACATGAGTAAAGTGAGGTTCAGGGATATTCAATAACTTGCCCAAGGTCACAGCCAATAAACAGAAAGGTAGAAAATATCCAACTCCATTTGGTGCCAAGACCCATTTCTTACTCACGCACTTGGATGAGAGGGAAGATATTAACCAGTCTAGAATTTTCCGTTGTTGCCTATCTTTCCTTTCTTGATGACAGTTTATGGAATAACTTGAAAAAAGTGCTATTTTCTTGAATCTTTCTTGGGTCACTTCAGCCCAATGTACCCTCTCATTGTTGCTGATGGTATTTACATGTATCTCTCCTACACTAGTGAATCGCATGCGTTACACATTTTGCCAGCCCTCATTCATGTCCTACATGTGCTAATCAAAGTTCCTCTAAACCTCAGGTAATGAATGATATAATTAATCATACAAACTGGGACACTTTTGATAATGAAAAGGAGTGATATTAATAACTGTGCTGGGCCACGGAGGGCTGCCCTGGGCAAACTGGGATGCATGGTCCCCTCTTAGGACAAGCTCTAACCAAGCTAATGTTTCCTATGGACTGAGAGGGTATGAATAGACCCACCTTAACTAAACACAACACAAAAGAAGAGAACAGAAACTAGAATTACCAGACCCAGACCTCTGTCTCACGAAGAGTTGCTGCATTTCTGGGCCTGGCTGTGTGTGGTGGGAGAGGAAGGGCAGCTGGAAATGACTCACAGTTAGAATGATCATTGTCCCTATTTCTTCAGGAGGTGGTTCTCAAACTTCAGTGCACTTAAGGTCGCTATCATTTTTATTCAAAATGAGGATCCCTGAACTTCATACCTTAAAGATGCTGAAAATATAATGTAGGGTGGGCTCAGAAAACTGTATTTGAACACCCTCCCATAGATATTTTGATCTAGGTAATTTATGAACTGTTCTGGGAAGGAAAAGCATGTTCTATGACATAAAGTCCTTACATATTAACTCCACAAAGACAGACCCAATTTCAGAGGAAGTCCCCGCAGGACCTAACATAACTGTTTACAACATAAAGATGTGTTCACAGGTACCATCTGTATGACCTGAACCGCCATATGAATGAAATAATGTAAACCGTGTTTCCCTGATTACTTTCAACATGGGTGTTCAGGGATATACATTTTCTCTGCTTTCCAATAATCACAGCAACCATAGTTGCTGTAGATCGAACAAACCAGAAAAAAAAAAAAAATATATATATATATATATATACATACACACATATAACTTCAAATACATAAGCTTTAAAAGTAAGTCATATTTTCTCTGTTTTATAGATGATGGACCCCAGGCTCAGAGAAGTTAGCTGACTTGCCGGAGGTCTCACAGCTAGTCACGGGCAGGTCTGCTATTTGACACCAGATCAGCTGCCTCGTCCTTGAAATATTTAGTGGACTCAGAAGCACCGTGTGAGTACTGAAAATTACTCATTGGAAGCCACATAATGCATGTAAGTGCCTATGACCTTTCCAGAAGGGTAATTCCTAGACAGAGAGGAGACCCGAATGATGACTTTGAGAAATGCTGAGGCAACCTTTTGCTATAAAAAGGCAGGGATAGAGCCAATTACTGGTTAACACTTGGGAAACTTGGGGGTCTAGCTAACCATTTTCCAGGCTGGCCTTTGGATTGATTCCTCTTTTGCTGGCTGTGCCGCGGGCTATGCTCTTTATTCGTATTTTCAAGGAAACACAAGTAAAGCGACTGTTCCCTAATTGCGCTCCCTTCCTGCAGTCAGCCTGCGCCTTCTGAGCACCACGGGCTGGTTCCATACGCGGTGCCTCGTGTGGAAGGACTGGTGGCAGCTGCAAGTTGGTGTGTGACACATTGAGTAGTCATATTTCTCTTCTCGGTGGCCCTCCAAAGCCCTTTCCAACATAACTTTTCCCCATCTGTTCTCGTTTGCACTGCATAATAGGGGACAGGTTTTGGAACTTGGGATTCAAAAAACAACATTAAGAGAAATAAAAATGAGATGGAATTTCAGCAGAAAGAAACTCACTGGCTTTCCCCCCACCTCCTCAGTTACTGGGATCATTACCAGAGTATTAAATCGAGCAAGTTTGTATTCTAGCCTAGTTGGTCCTCTTTATGTGGTAGTGGGGAAATGTGAGAGCACTTAAAAATCCCTTTAAATTGTCTGCATAGCAGTGAGATAGACAGAGTGGCCAAGTCATTAGCAGAAACCGTATTGCCCAGGACCTGACTTGAAGTTTTCCCATACTTTGCTTAGAATCTCTAATAAGTTACGTTAATTGCCTCATGCCTCAGGGTCCTTCTCTATAACGTGGGATATGTGTTGTGAATTTGAGCATACTTAGAGACAGGGCTTTCCAAAATGCCGTAAGTCCACCTCTGTGCATGCAATGAATGATTTGGGAAATGGTATAAACATCTTTACATAATCGATTTATGATGATCTTTATGTAATCGATTTCTTCTAACATACATTGGGGGAAAATTTGCAAATGGCACAGTATACCCACAATTTCCCAGATATTTTTTTTTCCCATAGGATGAGCCTAAGCTAGACATTTAAGTTAAAAAAGTGCACATTTAAAGAAGAATATTCAGTAAGTAATAATAAAAGTGAGTATGGCAGAACAAAAGCAGAAGTATAGGAATGGTGCCTTAGAAAGCAACAATAGCAGAGCCGTGGCTCCTTTATTCTTTCTTTATGGTTTTTTTGAAAAGCTGTATATTACGAGCCTCAGGTTCCCCATGTTGGATGAATCACGCTCCTTGGGTCACAGCTTACTCAGCATTTGTCTAGCGGGGACTTGTCATCATTTTGAGATCACAGCCCTCTTTGAGAATCTGGTGATGTTATGGATTTCCCAGAAAAATGTATATTCTCATATACAAACAAACTCCTGCTTATGATTTGTGGCTTCTCAGGACCACTTGGAGTTTATACATGGACTCCTGGAGATTTCAAGTTCTTAAATTAAAGGTTGTGTCCATTTGCTTGGCAACCCTCTCCATTGCTTCCTTAACTTCATAGGTCAGCACTTGAACCTCTAAGCCACACCTGTATTTCTGTAAGGAATACCATCTTCCTTCACTGCCTGCCCAGGGCAAAAGCCCCCAGGCTGCGACCCGCACTCACGTAGGTATACAGAAAATATCCACTCTCTTCCCTCTCCCCATCACTCCTGCCTCCCCCAACCTTTAAAATCAGAAATACTATGAAAACATCTGTAGTTGAGATCTCTTGTTTTTTGCCTACTCCCTCCCTCTTCCCTTGGGTTTTGGCCTTCCCTAGTCCAGCAATGTGGTTCCTTTGAGTGACTGGCCCAGAGAAAGGCAGCCGTCCCAAGGCAGACACGTAAGTTTCTGATGGAACTTGGAGAGAGATGTATATGGTAGGAAACTCAGGAGAAGGTTCTTATTGGTTAGTTGTGCAGAGAAGAATGCCAGATACAGAGGGGGCGGTCTACAAATGGTTTTGATGATATGGACTCCTTCAGCAGACCCCTTTGGAGCTGAAAATGTTCTGTTTTAGTAATCATTTCCACAACTTCCATTGTCATTTTCCACCCTTTCCCTCAAATACCCAGGGATTTATGAGGAAGGCGCTGGCGATATTAAGAAGTGTAATGGAAACACCCAACACTTACTGAACATATCCCGGGCATTAGACTACCCCCACTCCATGTTAAATGTGTACGTGTACCCCTGTTTACCACCTTGAGTTACTTCCTGAGACAGGAAGTGTTATCTTCTCTACTTTGCCGATAAAGAACCCAAGTTTACAGAGTCAGAAAGTGCTAGAACTCCTATGAAGAACTAGGACTGCCTCACTCCAGACTTAGCAATATTTTTCATCTCCATTTTGAACTTCTTCTGATTCATAGTAGTGAAACATCTTACCCCTGCCTTCCTGTTGTTTCCATTCTCACTCAGCCCCCTTACTGTCTCTGAGAATTTTTGTCCAATCATACTAGCTGATATAGATGTATATCTCTTGCTTTTGAACTCAAATGACAGCCTATAATTCAATTTCCTGAACTTGCCTATTTTCCCCAACTTATTGCTACATTGAGGATCTCAAGCAAATCAATGTATTAAGAACTTCATTATTTTGTTAAAAACTCTTCTTAGTGTTCCATTATAAGACTGCATCACAGTTTAGGGACTCAGTGTCCTATTGATGACATTTAGGTTGCTTTCAGCCTCTTATTTTTGCATATAATGCTGCAATGAAAACTTTGTACATACACCATTTCACAGCTGGGTGAGGATATGTGCAGGAAATATACCTAGAATGGAATTGCAGGGTCGTACGGTGCCTGCCTTTGTGATTTTGCAATGTAATGTCAAACTGCCTTCCACAGACCTGGTAACCACTTCCAATCTAACCATACTGTATGAGAGTAACTTGCAGCGTTCTCCATATTTCAAGGGTTTTTTTTCCTCTCCACACCTGCAGGTTTCTTCTTCTCTAAAATGTCTCAAATTGTTTTATTAAAAAGAAAAACCATAATATTTACACTCAGTTTCTGCAACCCGGTCACATACACACACAGAGAGATTTATTTTCTGCTGTGTATTTTCACCTACTTTGCTTAGAGCTCCCCCTAACTTCCAACGGAAGCTCAGAGGATGCATTTCAAAGATGAGACACTCGCAGCAAGTCAGTCCTGCTTAATCACTCAATCAGCCAGATGGTTAATCTCCCGGCCATTCACCACTGAGGCTTTCCATAAGGTTTCCAAAAACCTTTTCCTCCTCCCTCTCCCCAGCCCTCCCACCCCTCAGTTGGCTGTCAGGCGTGCCCCGCTCAGAGACCCCAGTGTCCCGACTTTCTTAAGAGTTTGCACCCATTACATCTTTGCGGCCGTCTGTCCCATTCTATTTATTCCTCGCATTCTTTGGGAGGTTAATGACTCTGTGGAAATCTAAAACAGCCCCTCCTCAGGAAGTGGTAAAAGTCTCTTGGAACAACAGGAACAAGTCTTGAAAGAGCCCTCGAATTCATCAGCATTTGCGATTCATTAAAAACCCCAAATAAGTAATGATACACACAAAAATTCGAGAGGCTATAATGAGTAGTGATCAAAACCGCATAATATGGATATTGTTATTTAAGTATGAACAACTCAAAATATCTAAAGGGGGCACAGGAGCATCCTCCTCCATCTCTCTTTTTTGCAGTTTCACGCCCCTTCGCCTATAAGTCTTTTTTGGTTATCCATTATTTAGCCAAGAAGAGGAACCAGAAGTGGTATATCCTCTTTGTAGTAATAAAGCTTTGTCTTCACGGGAACGCAAGTTGAGTTCAGAAACTTTCAGACATGGTTTTAAAGGCTTTTGTGAGTCAACTGTTAGTGAATCACACAAAGGGGGCCTTTATTAATAAGCATATTCTGTTCATTATAGAGAAATGAAAGCCTCAGAATAATTCACCAAATGTTTAAAGAGAAAACAAAAAACAATGTGGTAAACATATCAGGACTTGATGAGCTGTCTAGGTAATTGGTTGTTTCTGTGCACCTGGTTCCAAAGACAATATTTAATGTGTAATCTGTTTCATTTTGCTTGGGGAAGTAAGTGTAACTCTACCCCCTGGATCACATCTGCATAAAAATTAGGGGAGGCAGAGTCTTGTTTCAGTGAGTGGAAATTTATGCACATGAGTTGTCTTTTACATGGAGACAGCAATTATACCCCTAGAAATGCAGTCTGTGGGAGAAAATGACATATTCAACGCTGGGGAACAAAAGCCTAATGCTAAGGGGACATTAACAAGGTTGGGAACCCCCTCCCAACAATTAACATGATCATTTACAAAATCTGCAATCTATAAAATTATTTTAAAAACATGTTTTTTCAAAACAATGTGTTTTTTTCTCCTTCTTTCTAAAAAAAAAAAAAGGACTTAGCAGCAACCAGGCAGAATCCATTCCACGGTAACAAGTAATATTTTAAAATCTCTTCTGATGTATTTAAGGGCTGAAATAACCAAATTCTGGAAAGTGGTAAAGTGGTAGGTGACCCCTGTTTTAGCAGGCTAATAAGGACCACAAGAAAATGTAGCCACGAATTTTTCATTTTTATGTGAGGAGGTTGTGGTGTTTGAAAGCAACAATTCCTAATCAGAATTCTAGAACACAGGAAGAATGCATGGAGCACACTCAAATTAGAGTCTCTAATAGCTAAAACTGATTTTAAAGAAATGATTTGTTGGTTGACTTGTTAAAAAAAGACAAAGCCAGAGTCACTGAAAGGGATTTAAGTTTTTGTTTCTTCTCTCCATCTTCTCTGGAAGCTATAAGAAATGGATGAGGAAAGATGTGTTCTTTGCCCTCAATTCCCCAGTGTCCTCTCCACCTTCATGCTTCCTGGGAACATATAAAGTACCAATGACTACACTTTATTTCATGTACTAATTGTATCCCCGATAGAAAAATAGAAGCCCTGCTTAACTAAAAGAGGTTATGGTAAGTTGATTTTGTCTTTGAGGTTTTTCTAAGTTTTTTGATCCTTGATTCTAATTTTTGGCATATGTGTCTACACAGTTTTGTTGGATTAGTTTTTTGTTTTTGTTTTTTAATTTAATTGTATTTTTTCAGTGTTCCAAGATTCATTGTTTATGCACCACACCCAGAGCTCCATGGAATATGTGGCCTCCGTAATACCCACCACCAGGCTCACCCAACCTCCCCTCCAAAACCCTCAGTTTGTTTCTCAGAGTCCACAATCTCTCATCTTTTGTCTCCCCCCCTCTGATATCCCTCAATTCACTTTTCCTTTCCTTCACCTAATGTCCTCCATGTTATTCCTTATGCTCCACAAGTAAGTGAAACCATATGATAATTGATGTTGGATTGTTTTGCTTCCCATTCTCAGTGAAAGCGGTCTGCTATGAGGAATTTTGTTCTGTTTGTTTTTCTTTTTGGAAAACTTGAGTTTCTGAATTAGTTTTGGCATATTTTCAGAAAATAACATTTCCGAAGTAACTTCAACAGGCCAGGTACTGGGGAAATGCAAGCTGCAAATTCCTGACTAACTTTTAGAAGATGACCGGGAATTTTAAATATAAACAAACATGGAATACGTTGAGTTTTAAATGTTCCTGATGTTTTCTGAGTCACCAGAACGCCAACGTCAGAGATGTTGTAAAACTATGGCATGGTAACATGATATATGGGAAAGGTGTGATAGAATGGGATTAGGAGATTCTACTCTATGTTGATTAACTATTTCTTTGCAGGGAACTCACTCAAGTTATCCAAACCCGTATTCTTCAAAAGTTAGAAAATAAAATGGAAGTGGGGCGTCTGGGTGGCTCAGTGGATTAAGCCTCTGCCTTTGGCTCAGGTCATGATCTCAGAGTCCTGGGATCGAGCCCTGCATCGGGCTTTCCACTCAGCGGGAAGCCTGCTTCCTCCTCTCTCTCTGCCTGCCTCTCTGCCTACTTGTGATCTCTCTGTCAAATAAATAAATAAAATTTAAAAAAAAAAAAAGAAAGAAAGTAAAACGGAGGTGAAACCCATTGAGTTGGTTTCAACAAATCAATGGCATCACCACCACCACCAACAAAACTGAGTGAAGTTGGGGGGAGCTGGGAGGAATAATTGATCTCAAAATTAAAGGAGACTTCATAAAATGCCCCAAACCCAAATTATATATATATATATATATATATATATATATATTCATTGTCTGGGTTCAGATTTGATAAAAGACTTCTTGAGAAAAATCTATGCAATTAAAATCCAAACTGGGAATTGAAATGTACTGAGTAATCATTAATTTTGTTAGGTTTGATAATGGCATTTTGGCTGGGTAAGAAAATGTCCTTATGTTTTAGAGATGCTAGCTGAAATGTGTAGAAATACAATGACATGATGGCTCAAGTTTATTTTTAAAAAATTTTCAAAAACCAGAGGGTTGTGGGAGTCGCATGTCTAGGCAAGTCTTGATCATTGCTCAACCAGCTCATTTGTACATGGGATCCATTAATACATTTTTTTCCTCTTTTTGCTTATGTTTGAGACTTATCATTAAAAAGAAACACACTAATATGTGGTACTTGGGTGGCTCAGTGGGTTAAGCATCTGACTCCTGGATTCCACTCCAGTTATGATCTCAGGATTGCCAGACTGGGCCTCAAGTAGGACTCTGCACTCAGCACAGAGTCTGCTTTGGATTTTTTCCCTTTTCCTCTCCTTCCCCCTTTAATCCTCCACTGGTTCAACCACATGAGCAAGCGCTCTCTCTCTCTCTTTAAAATAAATAAATAAAATCTTAAAAAAAAAAAAAAAGAAAGGAAAGGGAAAACAAAGTGGAAGCTGTATTAAATTATTTCTAAATTTTCTTCAAGGGGGAAGCCTGGGTGGCTCTATCAGTTGGGCATCTGTCTGCCTTTGGCTTGGTTTATGATCGCAGGGTCCTAGGATTGAGCCCTGCATCGGGCTCCCTGCTTGGCTGGGAGTCTGCTTCTCCCTCTGCCTGCTGCTCCCCCTGTTTGTGCTCTTTCTCATCTTAAAAAAAAAAAAAAAAAAGAAAAAGAAAGGAAAGGGAAAACAAAGTGGAAGCTGTATTAAATTATTTCTAAATTTTCTTCAAGGGGGAAGCCTGGGTGGCTCTATCAGTTGGGCATCTGTCTGCCTTTGGCTTGGTTTATGATCGCAGGGTCCTAGGATTGAGCCCTACATCGGGCTCCCTGCTTGGCTGGGAGTCTGCTTCTCCCTCTGCCTGCTGCTCCCCCTGTTTGTGCTCTTTCTCATCTTAAAAAAAAAAAGAAAGGAAAGGGAAAACAAAGTGGAAGCTGTATTAAATTATTTCTAAATTTTCTTCAAGGGGGAAGCCTGGGTGGCTCTATCAGTTGGGCATCTGTCTGCCTTTGGCTTGGTTTATGATCGCAGGGTCCTAGGATTGAGCCCTGCATCGGGCTCCCTGCTTGGCTGGGAGTCTGCTTCTCCCTCTGCCTGCTGCTCCCCCTGTTTGTGCTCTTTCTCTCTTTCTGTCAAATGAATAAATAAAATCTTTTAAAAATAAATAAATAAATTTTCTTAAAAAAAAAAAAAAGATCCCATCATTCTACTTCAAAGGCTGAATAGTGATGGCTGTAAAGATATAAAGCCATTTTTGTTTTGATTTTTTAAAATCAAATAATATCAAAATAAGACTGTGTTCTGGTTATCAAATTTTACCCATGTCTAATACATAACTGCAAATCAAATAGAAGCAGACAATTCACAGTTGAAGAACTTCTGATGAACAGAACAGATTTGTCAAGAAATCTATACTTGATTTTTCAACAGGGAACCCCGAACTTTACCAGCAGTAGAGTAAGCCTGTCTGAATCAAAAGCTTTTCTCAGCTCTATATGAGGTTGCTGCATGTTCACCCACATCAGCAAATTGCCTTTTTCCTCTCTCTCTCTCTCTTTTTTTTTTTTTTTTTTTTTTTAGTCAACTATGTTACATGGCCATTTTCCATCCAGGAATAATCACTGTCATCAACACCTTTTCCTTGCTCTTTGTGAATTTCTTTTATTTTCCAAGGTCCTTTCCATCATGAAGAGATTCAAATGTGTTCATAGTTGACATTTTGAAACTCCAGTACCTTAGATGTGATCAGTAGACATCTTTAGCTGTTGAGAGAGTGATATGATTACTTCCGTTATTCCAGATGGGATCTCTGTTAGAAGCTGGAGGGTCTGACAACTTTTAGTGCTCTGCGGTGTAACACTAGGAGGAACGGAGTCAGAGTTAAATTTCAGACTGTTCATTGGTGTAAACACTCATGCTTGTCAGATAGAAAAGTGAAGTAAGACTTGGGTGTATTTTATACATCCTGGTGCTATTTGACCCAGCACTGATGTTATCCTTTATAGGAATGGATGAACTTGGTTGAATGCCTTTGTGGCTATTTGAGAAAATCAAAGCTACTTAAGGCAGTTTTTATATTATTGGTAGTAAAAGCAATATATTTTTAGAAGCTTTACTTTTTTATTTATCCATATGCAAGGGAGAAAGAGAGAGCGAGAGAGCATGCGAGCACAGGCAAGGGGAGGGGCAGGTAGAGAGAGCAGGAGAAACAGGCCCCTGTTGAGTGGAGCCCGATGGGGGAGCTCCATCCCAGGACCCCAAGATCATGAACCCGCTGAAGTCAGACACTCAACCGACTGAGCCACCCAGGTGCCCCTATTTTGGGGAGCTTTAAAATGAAATTGGCAAGCAACCATTTTATCAAAATATTAGGAACTTCACAGATTGGTCCCTACTTTTTCCCCAGCAATTTCGTCAGTACAGTAGAAATGAAGCTAAAATCAACAAGTCAGGAAATGACAGATGCTGGCGAGGATGCGAAGAAAGGGGAACCCTCCTACCTGTTGGTGGGAATGCAAGCTGGTGCAACCACTCTGGAAAACAGCATGGAGGTTCCTCAAAATGTTGAAAATAGAATTGCCCTATGACCCAGCAACTGCACTACTGGGTATTTACCCTAAAGATACAAACGTAGTGATCCAAAAGAGCACGTACACCCGAATGTTTATAGCAGCAATGTCCACAATAGCCAAACTATGGAAAGAACCTAGATGTCCATCAACAGATGAATGGATCAAGAAGATGTGGTATATATACACAATGGAATACTATGCAGCCATCAAAAGAAATGAAATCTTGCCATTTGTGACAACATGGATGGAACTAGAGCATATCATGCTTAGCAAAATAAGTCAAGCAGAGAAAGACAACTACCATATGATCTCCCTGATATGAGGAAGTGGTGATGCAACATGGGGGCTTAAGTGGGTAGGAGAAGAATCCATGAAACAAGATGGGACTGGGAGGGAGACAAACCATAAGTGACTCTTAATCTCACAAAACAAATTGAGGGTTGCTGGGGGGAGGGGGGTTGGGAGAAGGGGGGTGGGGTTATGGACATTGGGGAGGGTATGTGCTTTGGTGAGTGCTATGAAGTGTGTAAACCTGGCGATTCACAGACCTGTACCCCTGGGGATAAGAATATATGTTTATAAAAAAATAAAAATTAAAAAATAAATTTAAAAAATAAATAAATTAATTAAAAAAAAATGAAATGAAGATTCCCCCTAAAGAAAAGCAGCCAGTTCCATTAACAAGATGTGGGAAACAATGACTGGAAACCAAGTTAATCTTTAAAAGTTGTTTATAGATTGGAATTTCTACCTGCTCAGTGCCAGCAGGAAAGAAAAAAGAAAGCTCTTTATATTCTTATCAATCAAAATAACACTAACATTCCAATGGAACAATAGGTAAAGGGCATTAACTGAAAAGAAGATTAGGAAACTACAAACAGTTGATATATTTATGAGCAAGGTACTAACTTATTAGCAATCAAATAAGTGGAAATTAAAACAGAATTTTTTAAATTTCCAAATTGTCAAGGATGATAAGGAGGGTGCTAAAAGCGATGGTAAAAGGGTGCGGGGGTTGGACAAGAGACTGGAAAGAGTTCAAACCACCTAGTCGTTGGAAATATGACCTAGATTCTTACGTGTAAGAATCTATCCTAAGGAAACAATGAGATGCTCTCAAAGTTGTGGTATATTCAGGGGTTTAAATCAGTCAAAAAATTCATACTCCCAGAAAATATCTAATGACCTAGAAAAATGTTCATAATATAACTAAGAAGAATAAAAGAAAATGATGTGTATTTACATAAAATATATGAATATGCACAGAAAAGACCAAATTATCCAAAATATTGTACCTATATATATTGGAAATGGTAAAATTAACTGATTTTTACCTTCTTTGAAATACTTTTCTGTATTTCCTCTGTAGGTTTTTATAGTGAATATTGTATTATTTTAATTTTTTCTAATAGATTTGTTGGTTTTTATTATAAAAGTAATAAGCACTGCAGAATGTTTTGGAAATACAGCACAAAAATAAAAAGTATAAGGGTGTCTGGGTAGCTCAGTCAGTTGAACATCTGCCTTTGGCTCAGGTTATGATCCTGGAGGAGTCGTGGGATTGAGCCCCATGTTGGGATCCCCGCTCAGCAGGAAGCCTGCTTCTCCCTCTGCCCTTCCGCTGCCCCTCACCCTGCTCCCATGCTGTTTCTCTCTCTCTCAAATAAATAAAATCTTAAAAAAAAAAAAAAAAGTATAAATATGGTGGTATGTATAGGGTTTCTTTTGGGAATGAGTTTTTTTTTTTTTTTTAAAGATTTATTTATTTATTTATTTGACAGAGAGAGATCACAAGTAGGCAGAGAGGCAGGCAGAGAGAGAGAGAGGAAAGCAGGCTCTCCGCTGCGGGACTCGATCCCAGGACCCTGGGATCATGACCTGAGCCGAAGGCAGCGGCTTAACCCACTGAGCCACCCAGGCACCCCGGGAATGAGTTTTAAAATTGATTGTAGTGATGTTTGCACAGCTCTGTGAATATACTAAAAACCATTGAATTGTACACTTTAAATGGGTGAATTATGTGGTATGTGAATTATATCTCAAAAGTTACTGTAAAAACCAAAAAGATTACCTGCATTGCTACCATCCCAAGACTTCTAATGCCAGAATCTTTGTCCATTGCCCTACAAACTCATTTCTGTGCATCATACATACTTGCTTTAAGAAAAAAAATCAGATCATATCATGCATGCCATTTGAAAGTGTTTATTTTTTTTTTAGAGAGAGAGAGGGGGGATGGGAGGGGCAGAGGAGGGAGCGAATCTTAAACAGGCCCTAGGCCCAGCATGGAGTCTGATTTGGGGCTCAATCTTATGCCCTGGAGATCAAGACCTGAGCTAAAATCAAGAATCAGAACACTTAATTAAGTCACTCAGGTGCCCCCAAAATAAATAATTAATTAATTAACTAGCTAATTAATTAAGTAGGCTCCATGCCCAGTGTGGAGCCCAATGCAGGCTTGAACTCATGCCCATGAGATCGAGACCTGAGCCAAGATCAAGAGTGGGAGGCTTACTGACTGAGCTACCCAAGTGTCCCCATTTGAAAAGTATTTTTAATTACAACATGTATAATTTTACAATCAGAAAGTATAATCAGGGGCACCTGGATGGCTCAGTCAGTTAAGGCAAAACGGAATATGGATGTGGTTTCATACGTCTACTGCATTTCTGTAAGGATATAGAGAAGCTGACATTAAGGAGAGAGAAGTGGGCGGAAGAGAGAGAAGTGGAAGCTGGTAGTTCTGGAATTTACTTTTCACTCTACAATATATCCTTTTGCACTTATATATTTGTATCTCTTTTTTAGACAAAATCATCATCAGGGGAAAATCTTGTTGGTGAGGGGATACAGATGTCTTGGTGTAAGGATAAGTGATATTAAGCATACTTTTCATTCCCTCCCTTGCTCAACCTTTTTAATCACTTCCCTTGCACAGTTCTGGGACTTGCACGATCAGAATAGGCTATCTCAGTCCTCTCTATGGCTATTTCTCCACATGGTGCTTTTATTCCCCTCCCCTTGGCCATCAGTTCCTAGAAGTCTTAAGCTCTCCACCCCCAGAAATGTCAAAAGCAGCATTGGCAATGTTAGATAATAAGCTTCTTTAGGAATTCCAATTCAAGCCATGGAATTTCAAAATGAAGAGACCTCCAAGATGCAACCCACCCCTTACTTTATAACACCTGAGAAGCTAGGCTCTACAGTCTGAAGTTACCTGCCTAAGGTCACACAGCTGTTCTCTGCTATATGTAATTAACCTTAGCAGCTGATCTCTGGAGTTTCATTAAGCAAAAGTAGGTTAATAAAAAGGAAGCCTTTAGATTTTAGATATTGGTAGAGTGAGGCTGCAGTAGGACGTGGAAAATTAATTTGATTTCTTATCCATGAAAATGTCTTCACGATGCCAGTGCTCTCAGGGACCAATCAGCAAAAGAATGTTCCCTAAAAATGAAAAGCCTCTGTGATGTTGGAGTCTACCAAGAACCACACAATTATATTTGAAATATATTTGTTTAATTTGAGGATGAAATTAATTTGATAGTCCTGAGGGCATTCATCTACAGGACTAGCTTTTTAAATCCCCATCTCCACAATGTAGCTAAATTAACCATAGTTAAGTAAATTAGAAATTCAAGCAACTTCAGAATGCGAGCAAGATCACGGACAGTCCTGATGAGCCTCGAACCCTCAAGGTTTTAAGGAAACGTGTCACAGACTGAGATGCAGGCAAAAAGATATGGCTGTGAACCTTCTGGGAAATGATTATCTGAAAGAAATGGACATAACTCCAAGAGCACAAGTTCCTTTTTCTACTCCCTACCACCTACTTCACAAATATAAATTCATATGCAATCTTTACTGGTTAGGTTTTGTTCCGTGATTGTCAGACCCTTTTAAGACCTGTGCATTTCTACTTTCTTATTAATTAATTAATTATTTTTAAAGTAAGCTCTAGGCCCAAGTGGGGCTTGAACTGAGATCAGGAATTGCCTCCTCTACTGACTGAGCTAGGAGGTGACTTGCCTTTCTACTTTTTATATGTGTTTTATTTCTGCTTCTAAAAGTGATATGTTACTGAGAAGTTGGAACACAGAGACCTGTGTAAAAAAGAAAAGTTAAACATATTCATTATCCAAAGATAATTGCTGTACATTCTGGAATATTTTCTTCCAGTTTTTCATCATAGGTGTGTATGTGAACATGAGGGATTCATGGGTTTATAAGAGCTATTGAATTAGAATATTACCTTTATATTCTATTTTTCTATTTTTTTTAGCTTATGCTTTATTGCTGGCATTTCCAAAATTTAGATGATTATCAATTTATACAAATCTTCAAGTGACTGATGACTATTTTCATAGCATAAATTCCTGAAATGGGATTAATGCGTCAAAGTGTATACATATTTTTAAAGGGTTTGATACATTGTCACCTAATTATCTTCAAGAAAATTTTTTCCCATTTACGCTCTCCACAGCAACTGAGTGTCCTTTATAAAGTCAGTCTTACCGAGAGAGAATATGTTCATTTGTTGATACATTGTCTGAAATATTTTATCTGAGTTTTGTTTGAATTCCTTCTTCTTGAATTTCAGAGTAATTTTTTTCCTAATGGTCATATGTGACAATTTTATTTTTGTCTATTCGTAACATCTGACCAACTTTCTACTAAAGGGTGCATTTTGTTGATTCATAAAAGTTTTTGATATGTTAAGGATTTTTAACCCTTTGAGTATGGGTTGTAAGTACCCTCGCTACCTGGCTTTTCCCCTCCTTATATTTGTTTCCTAAAAAAAAAAAGAATTAGGGAAAATTTTTTTACATAGTCGTCAACCAATTGCATTTATTTTTCCACAGCTTTAACTTATGAAGTCTTTTTCCCATCCAAAGATAGTCATCCACTTATATTTTCTTTGAGTTAATTTATAATTAAAAATATTTAACTCTTATTCCTTTTGGAACTATTTTCAGGAATGGTGTGAAAGGCAGCACTAACAGGATTTTTCTCCAAGTGCCTCAACCCTGTTTAATGAATAATCTTTGCTTTCTGCAATGGTTTTGTAATGCCTTTTTTATCACATGCCTGGCCGATTGTTGCACACTGGTTTGTGTGTAACCTGCTGGGCTGAGTGTCTGGATTAACCCAGTGGGGAGCAACTGTAGGCAGTTTGAGGACTCCCTGAGCAGCTCCCACAGTTCCCTGAATATGGTGGATGGCCAAGGTCTTGTATGAAATGAACAATTAATGAGTCATTTGTACACCTGGGAAAGTTTAACTGGAAGGTAAACAAATGTCTGTCCTGACTGGTTAAATGTTTGCCTTTTGGGGCAAGGGTGCCAGGCATGATAGGATTTTAAGTGACCTTTATAGGTTATGATTGTCTCTTCCACCCCCTACTACTCTCTGATCCAGTCACTTCCGTCTTTGGACTATAATAATGGCTTCTTTTTTTTTTTTTTTAAGATTTTATTTTATTTATTTGAGAGAGAGAGACAGTGAGAGAGAGCATGAGCGAGGAGAAGGTCAGAGGGAGAAGCAGACTCCCCATGGAGCTGGGAGCCTGATGTGGGACTCGATCCTGGGACTCCAGGATCACGCCCTGAGCCGGAGGCAGTCGTTTAACCAACTGCGCCACCCAGGCGTCCCTAATAATGGCTTCTTATGGCCTCAGGCTTAGGAATAAATTCCAGGTTATTATTATTCAATAAATTCATCATTCTCCAAGAACAGTTACGATGTAGCCGGGTCAGTATTTCTCACATTTGAGTAATGTATAGACACCTTTAAAAGGAAAACAATTCTACAGACTTCAGTGATGCCTTACTCTTATTAAAATAGCACTTAAATAAACTGCATATTCTTACAGCTCCAGAGCAAAAAAGGGTAGTGGGATCACGGCTACATGATATTCATATGATCCAGAATATGCATATTTAATACGATAATAATTTCTTTTAAAAATATTGTAACAGAAACAAAAACACAAATTTCCTGGGTTTCATAGAGAACTTGGGGATCCCTGGAGTATGTATCCTATTTCCAGTCTAACGGAACAGAAATTGCTTCTCCATACACCACATCCAACCCTCAAACTTTGCCCTTTTTCTAAGCAGTTTGGATGCCTACTTTGTACACTCAACCTAAGTGTGAATAATCACTATACTAGATGTAAACTAATTTCCATATGCCTGTAACCATTACACAACTGTAAAACCCAAACGAAATATGAACAAAACTATAAAGCAATGTTTCAAATAATTTTATTTAAAGAGACAGATGACAGTGTTGCTGAACAAAAATGTCTGCTCACCTAGTAAACATAGAGCTATTGCCTGCTGGGAGCAGAGTTTTGGGTTGGTTTACATGCCCAGACTGAGTGAACAAACTTATCAGAATTAGTTCATTCCTTCAACAATTAATCTTTATTTTTCTTCAAGAAATCTTTAGTAATTGAACCAAAGCACATCAGTCCATCAGGATTTTCATCAAGACCACCAGCTCTAATACATCCTGCTATTCTTCTAAAGAACTTGCTTTTGGAATTTGGTATGTATAACTAAGCTGATTTTTGCTTTATAGGTTTTAATAAGCCATGTTCTCTATGCCACTAGTAAAGGGAAACTCTTTCTTGAACCAAAAAGAAATGGCTTCAAGATCAAAGAAAAATCACTCAAAGTAGCTCCTTAAATATTTTAAATGCAGTAATTTCTAAAAAGTACAATTTATATTCTGTATTACTTACAATCTGAGTGCAGAGAGGTGGTGGAAAGTAAGGGTTTAATTATGAGAGGGAAGCTTTCTGCAAAATTTTATGGAATGGATTCTCCATATTTTATAGAAGAATATTATACAGGACTCTTAGGTTGCTCAAGACTCTATTTCCTAATAGTTGTTGAAAGCTGTTGACTTTTAGAAATGAACATGTTGATCTGGGTGTAAAGGAGGAGGATAGGCAGAAAACAGAAGAGATGCCAATTCACAATGCAGCAGGCAATTAATTAACAAGAGTCATGCTCCTGGAAACATATGATGGAAAAGATCTAAGAATCTTGAAATAACAGAAGATGTATTTCTTTCAAGTTACTTTACTTGTGTGATTTCTCCACCATAGTTAAATCAGTGGATGAGATGTTGGGATAAGGCACGGGTTCTCAATAGTGGACAATTTTGCACGTCCCCCCCCCCTCCCCGGGACATTCAACCATGTCTGGAGACATTTTTAAACATCACAACTGTGGAGAGAAGGCATCCTATTTGCATCTAATGGATAGAGGTCAAGGAAGGATGCTGCAAAACATCTTACAGTGCACAGGACACACCTCACAGAAATTATCCAGCCAAAGATGTCAATAGTGTGGAGGTTGAACAACCCTGGATTAAAGTGTCCAAGCCAAAGGACTGTATCTGGGCTTGATCCTTGTATGGACAGGGCTTGTGTGACAGGCTGTATCCTTGTGGATCCTCCCGCCCTACACATACACCCATGCATGAATAATCATCAATTTATACTACAAGGCCATCAGAACTACCTAGAATCCTCCCAGAGTCTCCTGGAATACAAGTTAGTCCCAGGAAGGTTGAGTTAGAGGGTTTTGCATTGAGCCAGTCATATGAGACTACTACTGCAGGAACACGTACAATGAACAGTTAAAAGCCTAACAGGAAACATTAGTTCATTTATTCACTTATTCAGCAAATCTTTATTGGGCACCGGCATGTGCCACACTGCTAGGCATGACGTGGGTATACAGTGAACACACCCAAACCCGGTCCCTGCCCTCATGGAGCTTACAGCCTAGGGAAGACTAGAAAGATCATCAAGAAGAGGCCAGTAAAATGAGGACTCCATAAATGGAACCGACTGAGGAACAATCACACAGCAGCTCCAGCACCTGTCATGTAAATATAAACTCACTTGAACCATACAACAAACCTGGAGACAGGCTATACTGCCTTCAGAGAAGTTAAAAGCATGCCCAAGGTCACACAGTTTATAAGTGTCAGAGCTTCAGCCAAGTGACACTCATGTCCCTGTTCTACTGTTTTACAGAGTAAGGATACACATAGGCCCTCTGGCTTGAACGACCTGGAATTTCCTCTCCTGATTCTCACCAAGCAAGCACACAGGTACAGAGGCTTTCCCCTCATGAAAAAATGCCACCAGCCTTCTCGGTCCTCTTGCTTACATCACACCTGGGGATGATTTTCTAGCTGTTTCATGTATATGTGTCTTACGTTCCTAATTAGATTGTAAACTTCTGACCTGCAGGGACCAGATCTTCCATTTCCTTTGCAACCTTTTGCAGTACTGCAGTGACCCAATAAATGTCTGCGGCATGAATGAACCTGTAGAGATAAAAATACTTTATGGTATCCCCATTTATTGGTTTCATGCTCTTACTTTGCTTTGTGATAGGACCGTACATTATAAGCTTCTAGAGGGCAGAGGAAATGGCTTGGTGCTTTACTTACACTCAGCAGGCACCATGCAAAATTTGATCCCCGAATGCCTTTTTGATGCTCTGGATAATATTAGCACACTGGAGTGTTTTTGTGTATCTAAGGACCGAGGTTGTCAGCCTCTATGAGGCGGGGAATGTTCCTTCCTTTCCACAGTAAGCTCCCCTGGCGCCTAGGACAGGGCTAGATTACTGCAGAAGCCCCCTTCCCCGCCCCCTTTTCCCCCACCCCTCCCGCTTATTTTTATTGCCAAGGAGGCCGACTGCGAAAATGGCAAGCTCTTGCATAACCCCAGACCTTGCAAGGAAATGAGCGAAGTAGAAGGGGATTTGAAGGCAGGTCAAAAATGGCCTGGATGAGAACACTGAGGCTTCTCGCTGACCTGCAGGACCCCAGCCGCGCGCCTCCCGCAGTCGCGGGGACCTGGAGGCAGTCCGCCCGCCCCGCGCGCCCCCGGGAGCTGTCCAGACGGCCCCGCCCGCGCCTACCTGGGCACTCACCCGCGCCGCGCGGCCTCTCCTCCTCCCACCCCAGCCGCGGGAGCCCGGCTCGGGCCTGCCCCGCCGCCGCCCCGCCTCTGAGAAGCCCCGCGGGCTGCGCGCTCGCAGCCTCCTCCGGGCCCGCCAGACCGCGCCGGGCGCGTCGAGGGCGGCCTGGCCAGGCTCGTCGGGGCTCGGCGGGCTCGCCCCCGGCCGGGCGCCTGCAGGGGGCGCGGGGACGGCCCCGCCCCGCCGCCTTCCCTCTCCCTCCCGGCTCCCTGGATCCGCGCCGGGAGGAAATGATGTGTTGCTGCCTGGTTAATCACAGCTCCAGACACTCATTGGCCGAGCGCTCCGCAGCCACTTCCTTCTCCTCCTCCTCCCGCTCCTCCCGCTCCGGCTCCTGCTCTTTGCAGCCGCCGCCGCCGCCGCAGCCTCCCCCTCCGCGCCGGGGGAACTTTTCTACTCTCTGTGACCGTCTCCCCCGCCGCCCTTCGGGCGAGCCTCCCCACGGGCCGCCCGCCCCGCCCGCGGCTGCCCTCCTAGCCCGAGCCGCTGCGCCTCGGGAAGTTTATTCCGCCCGCCCTCCTCCCCTTCCTCCTCCTCCTCCTCTTCACCCCGCCTCCCCTCCCTCCCCCGGCTCTTTCCCCCGGGTGGCTGCCGCCGCCGCCGCCGCTGCCAGGCTGCTCCTCAGCCAGCCGCGCCGGCCCTAGGGCTGGAGAGCCCCTGGCCGCCCGCACCGCCCGGCTGCAGCCGACGCGGCCGCCGCTCGGGGCCGGCCGCCGGCCCTCGGCCCCGCAGAGTTCCGGGCTCTCTCGCCGGCTGCACCGCCCCGCCCCGCCCCGCGCCGCGCCGCGCCGCGCCGCGCCGACCTGCAGCGCCTGGCTGGCTCGCACTCCGCCTCCCCCGGCTCAGCCCCGGCCGCGGCGGGACCAGAGGTGAGGGCAGGTCGCCCGCCGCGCCGCGGGGGCGGGGAGGACCGAGGGAGGAGGGCGCCTGGCTGGAGAAGAGGCTGGGATTGGGGGTGGGAAGGTGGGCGTCTGCGGTGCCTCCCCCTCGCTTTCATTCCTTTCTCCCCAAGCTTCATCCACTCTAGGTGGGGGAAGCAGCCGCGGAACAAAACTGTCTTGCTCTGGGCCTGAACTGCTGGTGGGGTATGGGAGAGGACAGAGGCATGAGGCGGGGGGGTGGGGGGGTGTCTCTGGGTTGCAGCATGTGTGTGTTTGTGTGTGTGTGTGTGTGTGTGTGTGTAGTGAACTCCTTCAGGGTGTGCGCCGCTGACTTGTAAATCGATCTGGTCGCCCGTGGCTCACCTTCTCAGCTGAGCTTGGTACAGGGTAAAGGGATGGGCTAATCACCCCCACCCTCAAAATATTCCGTCTCTTACAAGAGGAATTTTCTGCTGGAGAGATAGCCAATAAACTCTGCTCAACTCCCTCCCGCCCTCCGTTCTTCCTAGCTGCAGTTTCAAAAAGCTTCAAAGCCAGGAATGTGGGATTCATCTCCCGATCCCCAGAAGGCAAATGTGGTTACAGATGTTGCACGGTACTTTGCCAAGTTTAAAACCCTTCCTTCAGCACTGTAACCAAAACAGCGAGGCTAGAACCTGGGGCTCGCTGGGGAGAGATGTGGGCCTCTGGGCCGCTGGATTCACTAACTTCCTTTGGTCTCTAGGTTGGCTTACGTCTGTCCAGTTTTCGCCAGATATGTCCCCCCCCCCCCCAACCTCCTTTCCCTGGAGTTTTGAACGTTCCTGCATGGGAGAAAAGCTGTAGAGGAAGCTACTTAAGGGAATAAAACATTCCACTTAGTAGCAGAAGAAAAATCTTGGTTAAAAAGTTGTGCCTCATTTGGCTTTTGGAGAGAGGTAGCAAAGTAATCAATGGATCTGTTAATTTTATTGGGCTTTCTTTTTTGAGGGTTGTGTGTGTGAGAGAGGGTGTGTGAGTGATAGGAGTTAGGTGATGAGAAGAAGGACTGATCTCATACATAGTTTATATATTTTTGAAAAGAGGCCCTCTAATTGAGACTTAGATATAACCCAGTGGTTTTAAAGAATCCTGTCCCAGAGATGCAGACTGCTCTGACAGCCCAAGGGAAGGCGGTGGCAAAAAATAGACACCACCTCCCTTTTCCCCCAAAAAAATTCTTCCTGGAAAGGTGGTGTTAAGAAATTTCAGAGATGGGCTGATCCAAGTGGCAGGCCTTAAATGGAAACACTATAGTATGTCTTGGCACTTGTCTCTGGAGGTGGGTGGCTGGCTGGGGGCCCAGGCTTGGGCAGCCAGCAGACACTAGACTTGTGCTGACCTCAGACACTGGCCTCGCCATCCAGCTTTACAGTATGCTTAAGTATGAAATATGGGCCTCACCCTTTTCACTAATAGGGACACAGGGGTCAGGAGGTTGTCCTAGGGCTGGACAGAACTTGGATCACCTGGCTTTTAAGACCAAATCACTTTTTTGTGATTGAGTCCTTTTTATTTGCTGGCCTGGAAGTCAAAACACAAGCAGAAAAACAAAACGGAAGTCTTTTGAAGCTGAAGTGTGTAGGTCTTAAATCCATGAGAATTGTGTGGCAGATGATACTCAAAAGGTGGAGAATGATGTTGCCGTAAATTCTGGATAGATGGCAAAAAATCAAGGGCTGGGATAGGGAGAGATTGGGTTGCTACTTTTCCGGAGGTTTGGGTGAATTTTTATGGAAATGGAGAGAGTGGGTTTTAAGTAAAGGCTTGATTTAGGTCATAGTTTTACAACTTTTATACCTTGGAAGAGAGTGATCATTTGAATCTGAATAAGTTTCCTGTTATCTCTAAGTAACTTAAAAGAATATTAAGGATGCGGCATAGAGATGGAGGAGCCTGCCTTATTCAGGAATGTCATTAATTTCAGTAGTGGGGACCTAATACCATTAATAGCATTGTAATGACTTTTTTTCAGAGTAGTGATTTACCAAATTTTCTGGATCTGTCCACTGAACAGCTAACAGTGATTGAATCAGTAAATAGAGACTCTGCCTCTGTCTTACCCTAGATTACACAGAACTAATACTGTGATGATCATGATAGACTTCTAGGTAAGGTTGGATCAAGTAGTCCAGCCTTCTGGGGGAGGAAGGGACAGGGCAGAAATGCATTTGAAAAATGATCCTGTTATTCAAGGTCATGAGGTGAAGATGGAATCAATGTGTGTGTGTGTACGTGCAAAAAGTACATTAGACAAAGAAGAGCTGGGACTGGGAACCGTCTTCTGTGCTTGTTCTGCTGTTGGATCCCTGCATCCTGATTTATTTGTATGTGAAGGGATCTAATGCACAACTTGTGAGAAACTGGGGTGAAGCAAGCTATTAATGGTATCAAAACCCTGATGTGTTTTGAATGAATTTGGTGACCAGTGTGACAGGAATGGGGGGGTGGGGAACATTGGCTTTGTTCTAGGCACTGTGCTCTGCTCTTCACATGCTTTTTTCATGACATTTTCACAGCAATCATATGTTTTGTTATTATGTTCCTCTTTTATGATGAGAAATTGAGGCTTTCTGAAATTGAGGGAGTTGTTCTAGTTGTAGAGCTAGTCAGTGGTGGAGTGGGGATTTGAGCTAGGAGTTTGTGAGACTCTGGAACCCATGTTTTCGGCCTCTTTTGTCAGTGTTTGCCATACTTCATTCCCTCATACACCTTCTTCATGAGTTTACCATGGCTAAGTGTCAGTCTATTAATTATTTAGTATTTTTCTTTAAGGCAATGATTGACCTTAGAAAAACTAAAAAGAAGTCATCTTTTAAGAGGAAACAATATATCACTGCCATGATTGGAAAGCCAACTCGCTTGTTAGTAATGGGAGTTAATCATAAAGATACGTTTATACTTACAATAAAGTGATTACTTGTGGGGTGTGTGTGTGTGTGTGTGTGTTGCAGGGACCTGGGGATCAGGGTGGAGAGATAGGTAGATGATCTAGTGTTGGTGACACTCTGGGTTTTTGGGTTGAATGGTGGGCTCAGGGGTGCTGATTTTGTTTTTAGACTTTCTAACCTACATACATGATACATATTTTTTTTTGCAAAAAGATAAGGAAAATTAAACACATGACTATTAACATAATGACTACTCGGGGGATATTTCATTGTACTATTATGACTATAGACAGCTTGGTGCCTCTGCGACGTAGGCTGGCAAATGCCGTTGGCTGATTGATAAGACCCCAGGTGACAATTTTGAAGCAAGCTGATTGTTGTCATACCTGAATGAGATTGAGGTATGTCCCCTTGTCTGTATTTTCCTGCTTCCACTCCCATTTCAGTATTGGGACCAACATAATAGCAGTGGTTGTAGCGTGGTTTCTCCTGACTGTGGTTTCCAGAGGCTGGGCCTGAGCCGAAGCTGGTAGTTGTCAACAGCACCTTGTCGCATGCATCTGGTGCTCAGGATGGGGCAAGAAATGCTGTCGTGAAGTGTTACAATGCTTTCGTTCTTGGCCGGTGGGTGAGTGTGACTGACCATTCAGACTGGCAAACCAGTATTTAAGGTAAAGCAAAGCCTGGGCAAAATGTTAATAGCGTGAAACCGGCGAGGTTGGGAGATGAAGCCATCGGAGATTTTAGCCGGAGTCCACATAGTCTCCTGTTTCATTTTCCCAAGCAAATATTGGGCCCTGTGGCTTTATTCCTGGAAATGAGAATTTGAATTCGGTTTCCTGGTACAAAATGCCTTCTTTGATCTCTTGGAGTGAGAACTTTGTGTTTCTTTCTGTGGCCAGTTCCAGCTCTCAGAAAAACCAAGTGGAAGGTTTACCTCTTCTTTTTTAGCAGTTGGCCGTAGACTGCTCTTCACTGCCCTGCTAGTTTAAGAATCAGAAGTTCCAAAGCAGGATTTGTCTGTTGAAGGGGCATTCATTTAAAAGACTCCTTTTGAAAGAGCTTCATGAAGATGATGTGGTTGGCAAATTATGGCCTTAGGTTCGGATGGGAGGTAGTTTTGTTTGAACTTAGGCTCCCAAAATTAACTAATGAGACCCAGCAGCTTCCTTTGTGAAGTTAAAACAGATACTTGCCTGTCCCCAGTATTCATACCAACTGGCCAGTCGAATAGTATTCCTATGCTCTTATGTGTGTTTCGGGAACTCGGAGCTTGTTTATATGTCTGAAGACACGTCTGTGATGATGCGTGAGACTTTTGTTTCCCAGAGCCACCACTACTCATTTGCTTGATTTTTGGGTTTCAGTCTCTGACCAACATTCCATTTTGCCCTTCAGATTGCTTCATTGTTTGCTCTGGGTACTTGGCCTTTATTTCTGTGACCAGGAAAGTGACTCTGAGTTTTAGTTTTTCCAGATTTTGTGGAGGTTCATGCAGTAGGTGGGGTTTGTTTTTTGCACAATGGGGCGAGTTCAGAGGGTTCCCTTGAGCATAGGTGTCCTGACGGTTCTTCGGTCAGGTGTCCTGAGAGGTTCAGCTCTTTCTCATCTTGGGGCTGAGCCTTGGAGTCAGTCCCTTTGCCTTGCCCTCCCCTGACTTTTGGGGAGAGCCAGTCCTCAGGGCTCAGAGTAATCTTGGTGCAGGAATGCTTCCTGGATTTTGCGTTTTGACATTTTCCTTGTATTTATCATCCTTACTACTCATTCTGGGACTTGACTGATCTTTTTTGAGGGCAAGGACTTCAGGTTATTTACTCCTCCGTTTATTTGCTCGACACCATTCATTCTCCTTCACCGATACAAAGCCTTTCAAAATTCCCTCATTGGGCTCTTTGAGGGCAAGGACTGTGTCTTATTCATCTTTTGTATATGTTTTGCACCTAACACAATGCCTGGCCCAGACCACACAGTCAGCAAATGGTTTTTTAATTGTCGAGAGAATGAATGGCTGATTGCATGTTGGAGAAGCAGACAAGTCCAGTACTCCAGGGAATCGGAGGCAGCCTGAGAGCAGATGATATTAGACACAGAGGTTCTTAAGGATGAGTTTGGGAAGCAGGGATAAAGACATTCTAGGTGGAAGGAACTTTTTTGGATACCCCTTTAATGCTTGATACTGTAACATAGTGGACTCAACAAACATTTATTGTATTCTTTTCAGTTTATGCTTCCTGTTGTTGTTTTGGGCTTAAGGGCAAAACCTTCTTTGGGAAGAATATCTCAATGCATATTTAATATCCTACAGCGCATTGAGTCCTGTGATCGTGAGTGCATGGCTGGGACTCTTTCAGTTGGTGAATTGACTCCTTCACACTGACTTTGTCCTATTGCGTATGTTCACAAATAGTTGACAGTGAAAACAGCGTGGTAGGCAGTGCTCATTGTGGAGAGATGGGATGTGGATGACCTCTTTGGAAAATGGATGGAATTCAGAGTGAAATTATCTTTTGATAGGTTTTAAGGGCTGATTTGGCTGGGTATGCCAAGTAGACATTTTCTGCTTGAGTGCTTGATAGTTGGGTGCCTTGCTCATCTGTGAAAGTTAGGCACGGGGTCTTCGGTAGCTTCTGTGCAGCATGGATGACGTTGAACATGAGATTGCTTTGGGGTGCCTGGCTGGCTGAGTTCGTTGGGGATGCTGTTCTTGATCCTCGGGGTCTTAAGTACATGGGTATGTATAGAGCTTACTTTTAAAAAAAATTATGACATAAAGAAAATAAGATTGCTCTAGTTTTTCTTTTTAAGGCAATTATGGAAGAGTTATCAATTGCACTTCTAAAAATAACCTTGGGCTTGATGGGAAATGTACGGAGGCGCTAGAGGAACATAGGAGTGGTCTTAGACAGAGCTGGGTATTAAATGTATGGTGGTACTTGGACTTTGAGAGTGGATATTGAGAAAACTTGAGAAAGAGCATTCTGGTGCAGACGAGATGAGTTGAGATATTTTAAGCCAAGTTCGGACCCTTACCTTACAATAGCTATTGTAGCTCTTGATGAGTGGTGGTGTACTCTCTGTGAAAACATCATATAGGTTAATACTTGTAAGTATTAAGAGCGCTGGAGCTTTTGGACTTGTCACTTGATGTCGGAGACTTACACAAGATAGAAATATACATAGGAACAACCAGTAGGAGGAAAAAGTGTAGGTGGTTGTCTAGAGTGATCTTTATCTTCCTTTAGAGAATAAGGAAAATGGTACGGGACAAGTGTGCCAAGTGATATTTTTTTAAAATGTTTTTTTGAACTTGAAGAACTGAACTGTTGTGCACAACAGGTGGCAAGAACAAATATTCTCTTCCTTTATGAGTATGGCCTAGTAAAAAATGGAAAATCTCAGTCCCCGGAGATTATATAAACATAAATGTTCTATTTCAGTGTTTTAAAAACATTTTTTACTCCCAGCAATACATTTTACATCATGACTGAATACACACACATACACACATGCATATTAAAAATAAAGCTGAATTATAATTTTTACAAAACAATACAGCAGTGCGTCCTAATTTCTAGTCAATTTAAAAAAATATCCTGGTCTCTATTTACTACGTTGATTTCACAACTTGCTAATGGGTTCTAACCAGCAGTATGGAAAAAAAAAAAAACCAAAACAAAACTATTCTAGATATTGTGGAAATCATCCTTAATTTGTTTATTGGACATTTGCTAATCTGGATGAGGATTTTGTTTTTCTTTTTGTATGAGTCTCAATTATTCTACAGATGGTCCATGCCCTTCTGCTCTCCCCCGACTCCCCCACCCATTGTGCTTTTCTCTGTGTAGGGGGTCTTTGCTTGTTTCTCCACATCAGATTAAAGTGACTAATATGTGCTTTGGACCAGCTCCCAAAGTACAGCATCATCGTGATCCTCATCAGCATCAAAGGTGGGGCTAATTAACTTAGACTAGGGGCAGGAACCACTTAGCTCTCTGTTTGCTTAGGTTATATTTGAAATGGGATGGTGACTCTCGGTAATAAGGGGACAGCAGGAGACCCTCTTTAGGTCCCCTGCACCGGAAGATAGGTGACGCGATACAGTTATTGTTCAGAAACACAAAACAAGGTTAGTAGGGACCAGCTTTTTGCATCCAAAGAGGTCAGTAAGAGCTTAATCAGCGGCTGCAGTCCTCCTTGCTGTCATTGTCCTTATTAAAGTCTTTCCTACCTTGCTGCTGCTCCCTTATCGTTTCCCCTCTTCTTCTTCCTTCATCTCTTGGGCATTTATCAAGATCCTGTACCTCAGGCTGGGCACGGAAAGGATAGTAACATTAAGTTGAACTCAAGGTACACTTGAGTAAGGGCCTGAAGAACTGCACGTCTAACTGTAAACGGCAGAAGGCCAAGTATCTTGGTCACGAGATACAGGGGGGATAAGGATCAAACAACACCTTTGAGGAAGTGACTGTTTGGCTGGGCTTGGAAAAAGGTACCATTCCGATGTTATCATTTTCTGAGATGTCTGTATGTGTATAGGTTGTGGAGGAGGAAACCTGCCAGAGCCACGGGATGGGGCAAGGAACTGTGAGGTAGTTGGCTTTGGTTTAAGGGCCACATTGTGGAAGAACATAGTTGCACCTGTTTGTCACCCCTGGAGTCAGACTCGGTGCCTTGAGGTGCAGCTTCTCAGCGAGGCAGCGTGACCTGAGATAACCGGAAGGAAGAGCAGGTTCATGTCTCTGGTTTTGCACTAATGCCAGAATCAAAGTTGAGCGGAGGGGCGGGTGCTATGGCAGTGGTTCTGTTGCCCACCCTCCCCCATGTTTATTCTTTCCTTGCCAAGCGTTATATGGTAACTCCTGGAAGTTAAAAGGCTTGTGTAACGTGACTGTGTGGAGTACATCAGGGGGAGCACGGCAGAAGAAAGCTTAGAAAGGAGGATTTAGAGCCAAATTATGGTTTACTTTGGATGCCAGGCGAAAGATTTTTAGACCTGATTCTAAAATAGCAACAGTAAGATAACATTTGGAAGGGAGGCCCTGCTCAGGCCCCTTGCTTGCATTCTCACATTTAATGCTCACGCCCAAGCTAGGAGGAACTCCCGTTTGGTATCCCCATCTTATGAAAGGAGAAACTGAGACTCAGAGGGATGCTGGAAGATGCCTGAGGTCACACATCTGAACTTGAACCCAGGCTGTACATTCCAAAGTCACTTGCTCTAAAGCAGAGTTCGGAAGTTGGCGGCCTCCAGGCTGACCACACCTCAGACTTAGGTCCCGTTCGATACTGTATATAACAGTTCTTTTTTTTTTTTTTTTCCTTTTTGAAATAGTTGCCATCATTTAAATAGGGGGATATTTCCCAGAACAAATTCAGCTTTCCACGTTCTTCTGCAAGACTGCAAGCCCTGGCAGCCCAAGGCCCACATTCCTGTAGGGACCTGCCAGAGCTCCTTGTTACCGTGTGGTTCTCAGTGGACGTGTGTACTTGGGTTTGTCTCAGACATTATTTGTCTCAGACATTATGGTCTCCGCAGTCCCAGCTCAGCCAGTTTCCTCGCAGACGCCGAGGCCCAGCATCGCTCGCTCTTTTTTCTTTATTCTCCTAGCCGGCTCACTCTCACATGCTCACTGATTCACCCTATGGCATATGACTTTGAGGGCCCTGATCCGTAGCCTTCTATTTCGCCACAGATTAGTGGTGAGGGCAGATGCCCAGTAGGTGAGGGAAATGAGAGTAGGGGGAATTAGGGTTTTGGCCTTGGTCTGGAGAAGCCATAAGTGGCGCAAATCATTTTTTTGAAGAGAGGAAGGGGTGAGTGGGAGGCAGAAGGATGTGATTTAGGGAACGTGGATGACCGAGAGAAGGGTGCTGATCCTAAAAGAAAATGAAAGGTTAAGAAGAGCTGTTTGGGGCTAGGGCATGGTATTGGGGTTCAGGTTCTGGTGGAGTAAGCGCATAGAAGAGGGCTTGCTTGAGTCTCGTGAGGAGTTGGAAATACAGCAGTGGAACCAGCAGATAAGGGTTTGGAGCTGTGGGGATTAGATCTGTGTGAGAGGAGGCCATCCTGGGGCATTCGGATCTGGGGGAGAAAGGTCCCTTTTGGAAATAGGGAGAAATGGACTATGGTCTGAATGATAAAATGAACCAGCTACAAACAGCTTAAAAAGTCTCTTACTGACCTTTTTGGGTCAAGTGCCTTATCTTGCAAACAAATCAAGTGTTTATCCTAATAAAGGAATACTGTAACCATGGTCAGCTTTTGAACATGGGACCTGATAAACATCTGCGCATAGAATCAAAGACAGATACACTGTTTGATGGGTGACACCTATAATTTTGTGTTTATGCCTATTGCACTGAGTCTGATTGAGGTGAGAGAAATTGGAACTTTGTTTTTAAAGTATCAAAGGTGACAGAAAAAGTGGTTGTTCTAGCCCTGAGATGGGGAAAACAGTGCCAGAAGCAAATGAGTTGTTTTGAGATTTATTCTTTTAGCGGGTTTAGAATGGAATGTCCTTTTTAAAATTACAGATGAGGGGTTTTTTTTTTTTTTTTTTTTTTCTTCCCCTCTTCTTCTTATCTTGACTTGTTTGTTTAGGATTCCCTCCAACTCATTGTTACTTAATCAGCCATGTCCTCCTTTGCTGCTCTGCTTCTCCCATTTGGTTCCCTTTTCATCCCAGAAGGTATTGTTTTAAGGACATCCTAGGCACAGGTGGAGTCAATCTTTCCCAGATGTGGCTATGGAGCAAGAAAATCTTACAGGAGGGCATTTCTTTTGTTCTCATACTTTTTGTAAATTTTTAATTTTAATTCTAGTATAGTTAACATGCAGTGTTCTATTATTCTTATACTTTTGTCTCAGACATTATGGTCTCCTTTTTGGGCCACATAATTCTTAAAAAAAAAAAAATCAAATTGGTGTTTTTATTTATAATTCCTGGCTTTATTTTATTACAGTACATTAGTATGGGTTCCCGTAATTTTTTTCTTAACCAAATATTTTTGTTTTTTTATGATAGTTTATGTTTTAGAGACGATATTTATGTGATATTATATGTGCTTATGTTTTAGAGACGATATTTATGTGATATTATATGTGCTTATGATAAGAATTGAAGTATAGGAGGGGTATATAGGAAAGGTAACTTTGGTCCTCCGGCTTCTACTCTTCCTTCCTAGAAAAAAAACCATCATTAAAACAAATTGTACATCCTTCCAGTGGTCATTTTTACATTTACAAACATATACTAATGTGTTTTTCTTATAAATATAATATATTGCACATATTTCAGTTCTGGACCTGGCTTTTTTCATTTAGTTTATCTTGGAAATCGTTTCCTATCAGGATGAACAGTTTCCTTATTATTTTGAAAGGTAATTCCAAGGTATGGATGTATCATAATTTATTTAACTAGTCTTTTACTTATTTTAGGTAACATTATGTGTTATAATGTTGTAGTGACTGTCTTTACATATGCTAGCTACCATGTATCTACATACTGATTTATATGTAGACGTGTATGGAGATCTGTCTCCTTTATATTGGGGGGAGGTGTAAATATTAAGGACTGGAATTACTGAATCTAAGGTATTTACATTTAAAATTACAGTAGAGGTTGTACCAAGAATTTGATATTTGAGTTGTGTTGGGGAAACTAGGCTGCATGGTGGGAATGACAAAGCACCCCACGAGACTGAAGCAGGAGTCTGTTCTCTCTGGTGTAAACCAATTTTGTGGCCCAAGAAAGTCACTTAACTTTTTTCTTTGTGGTACCTTCTTCTTTCCTCATCTATTTGGAAGAGCAGAGACTCAGCTATTTCAGAAGTTTAATAATTTGTTGATTCTTTCAGTCTCCCTCCTGTTTGGTACTTCCAGTAAATGGAGCTTGATGATTTTTTTTTTTTTTTCCTTCCTTGTGTAAGTTTGAGTCTGAGGAACCGTGGGCTTTGGAAGCCTTGCTAACCACAGGTTTACTTTGATTGTTTTAAAGCACTATGTCTGGTTTGTGCTTTATGTTAAAAGCAGAGCTTATAGGGCTGATTATCTTTAAAAAAAATACGGTGAGTGGTAAGTAGGCATTTAGTGACCAAGAAACTCATATAGTCAGCTTTTTATTATTGATCAAGAATGGAGGCAATGGATTTTTAGACTTAGGGAAAAGTTTTATTTTTGTAATAGCTTTTAAAAAAAACAATAAACAGATGATAGACAGTTTTTAAGAAACAGCAAAATTTTATTTATGATTTTGGAGCATACTAGAGTGGACTGTTTTGGATCTTTCAATGTTTTTATAATAGGAAAAAGATACAATAGGGGATTATTGGAAATTTTGAGGTATTTATTTAGCTGGTATAGTTTAATAAAATGGTTGTGTTTCCTGGCAGTTACCAAATTAGATGCATTTAAAAATCCAAACCCAAGTAAATACAATTTAATATAAAATTCATCATTTTTTTTTTCCCCTTGTTGCATTTTCTTCTTTAGAAATTGGCTTCCCCAGAATTAAGCAACATGCTTAAGATTTTTCATTTCAAAGACTTAAAAATTTTGGGCTGTTAGTATAAATGTAATTTTCCTGGAGAAGATTTTGAGCCCTTGGTTACTCACGAAAAAAAAATTACTTACTAAAGCTCTTTAAGTATACAAATTTATTCACTTAGCTGTAAAGTAGCAAAAAAAAAAAAAGGAAACAACTTAAATGTTCTATAATAACCTACATATGTAACCTTTATATATGTTACATATATATGCATATGTATATATGCACACACACTTTTATTTAAAAAATGGAAAATTATATAGTCCCCAAAAGTATTATCTGAGATAAATTTTCAGGGACAGATCTCACCTTCTCAAAAGAAGGTTTTGGTGGGTATTACATCTAATTAGATCTTTCTTCTTTTCTATATCTTTTTTTTTTCCTTTTTTTTTTTTTTTAAAGAGATTTTAGTTATTTATTTGAGAGAGGGAGAGAGCACTCACATGAATGGGGGAAGGGGCAGAGATGGAGAAATAGGCTCCCCACTGAATGACCTGAGCTGAGCAGACACTTAACCTGAGCCACACAGGCACCCCTCTTCTTTTCTGTGTCATACATATGCTACCTTATGTATACTACCCATATCTCTGGGGTAAATACTGAGCACAGAGACGGTGTTTGTTTGGTACTCTGAGTGTGCATGTGTATCCTGTGCTTAGTATATGACTGTATCTATAGTAGGCATGCAGACATTTTTAGAATGAATAGAATAGGCCACGAAGAGTATACAAAACAATATTAAGTAGAAAAAGCAGACATGGGGTGCCTGGGTGGTTCAGTTGGTTGAGTGTCTGCTCTTGGCTCCGGTCACGGTCCTAGGGTCCTGGCATCGAGCTCCACATTGGGATCCCTGCTCGGTGCCTCTGTCCCTCCTCACTTTTCATTCATTCTCTCTCTCAAATAGATAAATACATTCTTTTTTTTTTTAAAGAAAAAGCAGGACACAAAAACCATACAATTCTAAACTCATAAACTATATACAATTCCATAAATGTAGGTAAACATAAGACAGTACAATTCCAGATTTGTAGTTATAGACATATGGACATAGGAAAAAAAAAACCTGGTAGGAAATAAAGGGGACTATTAACAGTTACTGTCTTTGAGCTGTGGGTCATGTATAATTTTGAAGAGAAAATCTTTAAATACAAATGGGTGAAGTAAATATTGGAAGATTATGTCACCTCACTAATGTATTTTACCCTTTCAGCATTAAAGGTGGTCACCTTCCCTAAAATGATGTATTACAATACCATGGCCTTTTCTCCTCTTGAGTAAAATGTACTGGGTCTCTGCAGCGTGACAGGTTTTATATCTGCTTTAGAATTAAATTATGATCTGAGAGTTGCACTTTTAAGAAACTGGGTTTAATTTTACATCAGTTGAAGTTAAAGGGTAGTGAAAGTGTATTAGATCTGGTACAAGTGTCTAATTATAATTATTGACGCATTTTCAAATGCTCTCTTAAGTATGATACATTGCCCATGATTTTGACAGCTTTGACTACATTAAACCTGCTGGAACACTCTTTGCACAAAGGTTTGTTTAAACTGAGAATTGTCAGAAGGATTCTTTGAAGAGTAGATGAACACAGATTTAGAGGTCAAATGGTGTTTTATTTCCCACTGTGCCTGGTGATTTTAGTCTGTTAAATGTTAATCGGAAGATTATCTGGATTTAGTTTTCATCTCAAGAAAACTGGGAATTTAATTTTTTTGTGTAGTGTTAAAAAAAAAAGTGGGTGAGGATATTAATTTATCATTGATTCTCTGCCACGTTAGCTAAGCTTCTACTTCTCTCTCTTGCTGAAGGTCTCCAACTGCAAAACTCTAAACTGACATACTTGATTCTGCATAACAACCTCATTTTCAGAAGGCCTCCTTAGACCAAGTTCATATATTATCTCCTTTGTGTGGCTACACCTTCCTTTTATGTAGATTTGTTGAGTTGCTACCATGTGCCGGGCACTGAGCACGTAAAGACAGAAAGGCTGTCGGAGAGCTCAGCCTGAGAGAAGGAGAAGAATCAATCGTCAAGCCACAGCCAAGCAAAGCACCAGAATGGAACTCTAAACGTAGAGATGGGATGTGCAGTTTTGTTCGAGAGGGCATCTGAGGTCATCTTTTCAGAAAAATGATATTCTTGAGCATCTTGAAGTTGAGGAGGAAGGTAGCAGGTGGGAAAAGGGCCTTTGGTACAGAGGCTTATAGGAAAAATGGCATCCTTCAGAGCTGAATGTGACGAGTGCTCTGCTACTCAGACGTGTGTTGGTTGGTTCAGCAGGAATGGCACCGTTTGGGGCGTGAGCCTCACTGGCGATGGGGAGTCTGAGGGCCACTGAATTCTTCTGAGTGAGAGTCAGTGCTGCAACAGTATACCCATGTGATTTGAATGCTTCTAGAAGTTTGAGAAACCCTGGATTGCCCCATGAGGAGGAGGTAAAGGATGGGAGAGCTGGGGAAGTAGACCATCTGCTAAGGAGTCTGGACTTGATTTCAAACATGGGCTTGGTAATGAAGAAGTAACATTATCAGATTCGTATTTTCCACAAATCCTCTGGAAGTACACGTGAGGCAGCCTGTTAACACGATGTTTCTCGAAACCAGAATCAAAAAGTACACCACAAAGGAAGTACTCAAATAAGTGAGAAATGAAGGATGTTATACTCTTCTCTCAGACAGTGTAAATTTTCATAGCACACTGGAAGTTCAGAGAAGCCGGCATGGAGGAACACCTTATCTGAATCACTTAACCTGGGATATTCCCGGATGTTCCTGGTCTTTCAAGTTATACTTCAGTGGAACCCTTTGTAGCTGCCTGGCTGTTAACACCCCAGGGGGAGTGGAGAGCATTTTGGAGAACATGTTTTGGGAAATGCTAGCACTCATTCCCACACTTGAGACATTGCCTTAGCTTATTGGTAGGGTGACCAACTGCCTGGGATTGCCTGGGACTATAGGCCATCATAGGCTGCTGGACTTGCCATGCTAAAGTCCTGGACAGGCAAAGTGAGTTTGGTACCGTTCCTACCTGTTTACTGCGCTTTTGACTGATTGCCTCATTTTCTTTAGATGGGCTCAACCTTGGACCTTAAATACCTGTTTCAGGCTCATTCTAATGGAGTGATTCCCAAATGTGTTTGCATGTTGGAAGCACCTGGAGGGGTTTCCAAACCCAATGCCCATTCCCACCCCACAGGTTGTGATTTAATTGGTCTGGATGTACCCTGGCAGTGGAATTTTTTATAGGTCTCCAGATGAGGGGTGTGAAAACTCATTCCAAATAACTATAACTGTGAAAATGCAGTATTGATGCACCTTTAGAATTTATTTTAATTTCATTTAATTAACTTCTGTAATAGAAGCACTAATCATTATAAAGAAAAAAAGTTGAAGAACTTGATCTAGCATCTTGTTGGGGGTTGAGGGTAGCAGATGTTCCTCACTTTGGGAAACATTTGTTTGGAGGCTGGGGGAGCACCAGACTGGCCAAGCAGTGGGGACAAATGTGGCTTGAGAAGACGGTGGAGGTTTCAGAGCTCTTGAGGGGGTTAAGCTGATGAGATGTGGAAACTGATCCGGTCTGTGTGCTTTGGTAGAGGAGGATCTCTGGCTTCAGGGGTTCTAGACAGGGATCCCATAACAGAATAGAGAGGAGTGGAGAATACAGGAAGAGCTGAATTTCCAAGTCCTGTTTCAGAGCCTTGGGACACCCAGGGGGAGGTGATGAATGGCCTGTTGAGAAGAAAAGAGTCATAGTTAAAAAGGGCTGCGCTGGAAACAGAGGAGAGCCTCTCTAGGTCCGGAGGGCAACGAAGTTCCAGGTGGGGAAGCGGCTTGGCTGGGGAGCAGGCTTGAGGGTGCTTTGCACCTGGGGTTCATGGTGAGGGCAGAGGACCCTGAGGGAGGAGTCTGGGAATAGCCCAGCTAGTAGGAGTGATGCTAAGGAGAGTGTGTCTTCCTCCGCTCACCCCAAGAAAGGTAGCCCTGTTAACCAGATAAGAGCTCAAGAGGGCAGTTTGTTTCGGTAATTTGGGACATCCTTAGTCATGTTTGTGTAAATTTAGCGTGAGGGAGGAAACAAGATGATAGCGGGGTCACTGAGGAAAAAGCCTGGGATAGGATGGGACCTTAGGGAATAAATCTGGGTTTGTTTGGGAAGTAGTCATCCTCTAGTTACTCCTGGAAGTTATTTCAACAAGAACAAAGATTATAACGAATATTCAGATATTCACAGATAAATTGCCAGAACTCTCTGGGGCTCCGTAAAATTGCTTTACTTTCAAATCATACCCCTCACCTTTTTTCTCCTTCTCTTACTATTCCCCGGGCACAACAATGTCAGATTCTGAATTTATATGTTTATAAGTGTCATCAAACGCTTTTTTTTTTTTTTTTTTTTTAATGCTGACAAGAAGGCAGCGTGTGAGTCAGTATGCCACCTTTGTTCTGAGGTGGTTCACATTTGTGGACGGCTTTGGAGTGTGCCTGCCAAAGCAACACCCCGTCTTAGGTGAGCCACTGAGTAACCTTTGTACGGAAGCCAGGGCCGAGAACAGTATTCTTCCCTTTCACAGGGACAAAAGAGTAGAAGCTCTGAGGTTTAATATATTGAGGAGGACTAGCCTGTGATTCATGACTTAGTGACAGGGCCAGGATGGGATCCTGGTGTCCTGGCCTGGTATTTCTTCCATCAAATTCAGGAATGGGTGAAAGTGGAGTGTGTCCCCTGCTGCCCCCCATTTGCCAATTTCCCCCCAATTAGTTGTAAGTTCTTTGAGGGCAGAGGGCAAGAGGCCTGTTGGGCCAAGCTTCCCCCTCACAAGGTGTCTCACATGGGTCTTGACATTACTTCTGAATGACAGGGCCTCGGAACTATAACAACAGGATTTAAATAAGGCATCGTGGGTCGCACGCCTTTGAACTTGTGTCTCATTACTGAACCATGCAATTATCTTGAGACCAGCCCAATAATATCCCCTAGCATGTTTTGTAAACATTTAATACATACACAGTTTTTGTCACTCTGTTTTGGCATTTCTTATTTTCAAACCAGAAGTCATCTACAGTGGAAGAGGCCCCAGACAGTCTGGACGTCAGCGGGGCTCTCCTTTACATATGGGATGCCTCGATGGGCTGCGTGGAGGGGTGTGAGGGTACATCAGTCTCTCTGACAAAGCTCACAGTTGAGGAAAGCTGATCTTGTTTTGTAATCCCTGCAGGGCGAGAAGTGGGCACTCAGTAAATACTTGTTACTTTGAATAAGGGAGGTGCTGTTTTGTATTGCACATTCTCCATTTTATCACAATGGACCATTATCAATTTTTAAAAAATGACCTTTTTTTCCCCCTGTGAATCGTTAAAGATAGGATGTTAGGATTTCAGGAAAGGGAATGATGAAAGAGAATGAGAAAATGGAGTCAGCAAGTTTTAGGACGAGAGACAAGAGGTTTTGAGTGAGCTATGAAAAGTTGAAAGCAGGAAGGAGTCGCTTAGGGGGAACTGGAAGGATGTCAGACACTTTTAAAGGAGCCCATGGAGGGGAAGTGAGGATGAGACAGGAGTATTCTAATCTGATGATGTCTTAGAGGAGAAAACTGAAGGTCTTTTCAACCTTAATTATAGCCACAGGACAAAAGCACATTATAACACTTTTTTTCCCTACATCTACTAAGAGATGGTAGTGTATAATTTTTTTTTGTATAGTCTTGTCTAAGAAGCCATACTTCAGACTGCATTGAAATATATTATTTTTCAGAATGCTACGGATTGAGGAAGAGGAATACGATTTGGAGTCCGTTTTTTGTATTTACATTAAAATTTCAAGGTACTGCTTCAATATGAAGTAAGGAACTTTTTAGTCACTGAGGCAAATTTAGGCAGATGAGTTAATGTTTGGTCATCAGAAAATGTGCCATTAGGAGCTTGTTTCTTTTGAGAAGAGAAAAAGGCAAAATATGAGTCAGACCATAAAGTCATTTCCCTGCACTTAATTCAGCTCCCCTCCCGCTGAAGGACCGTTGACCCACAAGGCTAATTCAGACTTGTACAGACTCTACCTCCCTAAAGCCTCTCCCCCAGGACCACCCGCAGAGCTGGTTTACTCCATCTTCAAGGCTGACAGGGACAGAGTTTTCTTTTGTGAGGGGCCCATCCGTTGCTCATTGGCTTTCAGGAGGAACGTGAAAAGCCAGTCAGCCCACTGGAGGGGTGTAAAGTGTGTTTTATGGATACACACTCTGCTGTGCGTTTTGGGTCTGCTAGTTCTGCGGCCAAGCGCCATCCTTCTGTCCTCTGTCTTTGCTCTTGATCTCCCAGTGGTTGCTGTCTTGTGTTCCGTTTTGTTGGTGATTGAGATAATCTCCAAAATGTTGTGTGAATTTCCTGACCGGAAATATGTCCAGGAGGGTGGATGTGAATTGTTAGGAATAATAAAAAAAAGAACTGCTTCCATCATCTTTCTTTCTTCAAACTTTTATGATCTATTTATGGTTTATTTTGATTCATGCTTTTTTCTGTTCATTATTTATTTATTATTATTATTATTGTTTTATTCAATACAGGTGATATGGTAGGCCCTGTGCTTGTAGGAAATGTGCTATTCCTGGCCACAGGAGAATTCGCAGCTTAGTCAGAGAGACACATGCGTCTGCGGTTACAGTGCAGGTGGGCGAGTGCTGTTCCATCACAGAAGTGTGTGGAAGGTACAACAGCGGGTCCAGAGGAGGGACACCTAACCCATCTTGGGCAGAAGGATGTAGGGAAGTTTCTGACCCATGGAGGTATTAAGTGCACGCTTTATTATTTTTATTTTTTAATTTATTTTAATTTTTTAAAAATATTTTATTTATTCATGAGAGAGAGAGACAGAGCATGAGCAGTGGTGGAATGGGGAAGCAGACTCCCTACTGAGTAGGGAACCCCACGGGGCGCTCCATCCCATCCTAGGACCCTGGGATGGTGACCTGAGCCGAAGGCAGACGCTTAACTGACCAAGGCACCCAGGCGCCCGTAATTTTTACTTATTTTTAAAGTGTGCACTGAAGGGGTGCCTGGGTGACTCAGTTGGTTAAGGGTGCCTTTGGCTCTGGTCATGATCCCAAGGTCCTGGCATAGAGCCCCACGTTGGGCTCCCCGTTGTGGGGAGTCTCCTTCTCCCTCTCCCTCTGCTGTCCCCCTGCTTGTGCTCTCTCTCTCTCTCTGTGTCAAATAAATAAATAAAATCTTGAATAAAAAAGTCAAAATCAGCCTGACAGTGTAGGGCAGGTATTCTAACATGGTGAACATTCAGAGACAAGGTAGAAGGCATAAGAGGATCATCATTCACGCTGGGAACCGCAGGGAATTTACCTTATAGCTTGCGGTATGTGTGGGGATTGATGTGGCATAAGGCTGGAGAGCTGGGTGAGGACTGCGTTGTGAGGACTCCGTATTCTGTGCTCAGCAGTTCAGCTCTTACTCCCAAACGGTGTTAGCTATTAGGGAATTTTAGGTAGGAAAGGGGTCTGATTCGATTTGGATTTTGGAACATTCACAGGCAGCAGTTTTAAAGATAGTCTTTAATACTTTTATTTGTTCATGTATGCAATTGAATGAATTCATATGTTTAAATTCTAACCACCCAGTGTGATAGGACAGATCTTTCTCAACTTAGGATAAGGTAACATACTGATAAACTCATCGTAAGTTGACGATAACCCTAAATCGAAAAGGGTTTAATACACCTAACCTCCTAAACATCACAGCTTAGCCCACCCTGCCTTAAATGTGCCCACAACACTTACATTAGCCTACAGTTGGGAAAAATCATCTAACACAAAGCCTATTTTATAATAAATTGTTGACTCTCTTATGTAACTTACTGAATACGGTACTGAAAGTGAGACACAGAGTGGTGATCTGGGTACAGAGTGGTGGTCAGGGTATTAGTTATTTACCCTCATGATCACGTGACTGACTGGGAACTGTGCTGCCCAACATCACGAGACAGTGTCAGTCTCTGTTTCACCAGCCTGGGAAAAGTTCAAAATTCAGAATCTGAAGTTTGGTGTCTATGGAATGTATTATCGCTTTAACACATTTGTAAAGTCAGAAACTCCTAAGTTGAGCTGTCGGAAGTGGGAGACCATCTGTATTTGACGATGGGGTCTCTGGGCAGTAGCTGGATTTAGATGAGGTCATGAGGGTGAGGCCCTCAGGAAGGGACTGGTGTCCTCATACGGAGACACCAGGGAGACTTGCCGTCTGCCATGTGAGGGCACAGTGAGAAGGCAGCTGTCTGTAATGTCCTCCTCAGGAACTCAGTTGGTGGGTACCTTGATCTTGGACTTCCCAGGCTCTAGAACTCTGAGAAAATAAATTTCTGTTGTTTAAGCCACCCAGCCTGTGGTATTTTGTTACGACATTCTGAGTGGACTAACACAGTCTATTTTATGTATGTGGATAATTAGGAAACTAGGCTTACTGGGAATTAATACCATTAGAGGATCATGGTACCTGTAGTACCTATAGTGTGTGTGTTTGCATCACTATGTAAAACAGTGATTTTAAGTACCCTTTTTTTTTTTTAAAGATTTCATTTATTTATCTTGAGAGAGAGAAAGTGGGAGAGGGGAGGGGTAGAAGGAGAAGCAGATGCCCAGCTGAGCAGGGAGACCGATGTGGAACTTGATCCTAGAGCCCTGAGATCATGACCCAAGCCAAAGGGAGGTGCCTAATGACTCAGCCACCCAGGTGCCCTTTTTTTTTTTTTTTTAAAAAAAGATTTTATTTATTTATTTGACAGAGAGAGATCACAAGTAGGCAGAGAGGCAGGCAGAGAGAGGAGGAAGCAGGCTCCCTGCTGAGCAAAGAGCACGATGTGGGGCTCGATCCCAGGACCCTGAGATCATGACCTGAGCGGAAGGCAGAGGCTTAACCCACTGAGCCACCCAGGCGCCCATTTTTAAGTACTTTTGTTTGTACGTATGAGGATGTATCTTAACCTGTTATCCAGCCCTTACTCTGTCCCAGATATTTTCAGTTTGAGTCTGGTCTCCTTTCCCAAGGTCTTGTTCTATTTTTCTGTCCCTTTCTCCCAACCTCTTCTAGTTTATCCTTTTTGTTAGCTTTTACCTTGAGCTTAGAAATAGGTTTATGTCTTCCCTATCATGAATCAAAATGTTTTGAACCCTGTAACTTTCATAAGCTGCTTCCTTAGGAAGCATTTCAAAAAAACAAAAACAAAAACAAAAACCTGAGTGTACATTCATGGCTGACTCTTAAGCCCCTTGTCATTGTCTTTGAGATATAACATTCTTTTTTCTTTCCCCTTATTCTTCTGAAGTCGCTCCCATTCATTAAATGTTTCTGAAGTGCCAGGTTGGACATCAGATGCGAGTGCCTCAGGGGGGTTTGTGGCTTCCTCAGTGGGCTCTTCCTTTCGGGTAGAGTCACAAGGTGGGGAGGATCTCATCCAATTGCCCAGGCCCTGCATTGTGTGCTGTGTGAGCCCCTGGGCCTTGTGGAATTTCTGCAGTTAGGGGACACAGTGTCTACTGTGACCCACTCTGCTTTAGATGGTGTTGATTGTCAGGAATTGTTTGTTTTTGTCTATAATAAGTGCAACTGTTGGTCATAGTTTTTTTTTTTTTTCTCCAGCCGTGCGAAATAGAGTGTAATACTGTATTTACATGGTTAGAACTGTCACTTATCCCTGATAATCTTTTGTCTCAGCAGAACGTCTCTGGCGCTTCCAGTGGTCTTGCCCACCTTGTTGCTCATGTCTTTGATTGAAAGTCTTTAAAAATCAGTATTTACAGTGGATTGCAATGCATCTGACTGAATTTTCTCTCCTCTAATTTTTTTGACTTCCATGCTTGTAGTATGCAGTCAAACTGCTATAATTCAGAGAACCACACAGTCCTACTTCACTGAGGTTATTACCAACAGAAATCTCAAAATGTCTCCTATTATATCATATCTATCTCCTGTCAGGTGCTGCTGCTAGATCCTGTTTCCCTCGAATTCTATGTGTCTGCTTGTGCTGCTGTTTTTTTATTCCCTTCACTAAATATAAGAACTTTACCTTGATTAATTTCCAGTTTGTCAATTCCTAGTCATGGCAATAACCTTGAACATTTTGGATTCCATTTCTTCCAATGTACCCTTTGAATGTGGTAACTTACAGATACATCTGCTTATCTGTTTGCTCATACTGACCACAGGTATTTCATAAGAGCCTTTGTCAGATGCCTTGCTAAAACCTAGAAGTGTGTGTTTCCTTGAACTCACAGTTTAAGAATCTTATTGAAAAAGGAAATTAGGTTAATCTTGTATGACCTGCTCTTAGTATTGGGGTCCCCAGGGATTATCACCTGCTAAGTGTTTAAAATCCATTCTTAAATCTTGCCTGGGACTTTGGTCTGTGTCTGTAGTCTGGTAACATTTCCTCCTTGTTTAAATTTTTTCAGAGCTTTTATTGATTACTTAATCTTTTCTTACTTGGCTTTTTATTGGCTTCTTTGTACCCCCCCCCAATTTTGGAATTTTCAGAGATGGATTGTTTCTTTCTCTTTTAATCTCCATCTTCTAAGATTCTTTTTTTTTTAAGTTATTATTTTAATTCCAGTTAGTTAACATACAGTGTTATAGTAGTTTCAGGTGTACAATATAGTGATTCAACACTTCTGTACATCACCTGGTGCTCCTCATGACAAGTGCCCTCCTTAATCCCCCATCACCTATTTCACCCATCCCCCCACCCACCTCCCCTCTGGGAACCATGAGTGTGTGCTCTGTAGTTAAGGGTCTGTTTCTTAGTTTGTCTTCTCTCTTTCTTTTTCCCTTTGCTCATTTATTGTCTAAGATTCTTGATACTTGCATTGCCCAATAAGGTGCCCACTAGCCACAATTTACATAGAGAAGTTATTGGCTCTATGGAATCTCCTGACTTCAAGTTGAAAAGCCAGAGCAGGAAACACTGACACATGGAGTAAAAGGTTAAGGTTGACTATTCTGGGAATCAAACGAGGAGCACCAAGGAGAGAAGTGGCCAGGATTTAACCAGTCAGACTTGCCTATTGCTATTGCCAGGTTATCCGTGTATGGTATATTTGTGGCCTGTCTGTTGCTAACAATGAGTCATTTTGCAAATAAATATTAATAAATTTTTGTGTAGAGTGTTTTTTTTTCTTTCCTTTTTTTTAAGTAAAACCCTGTGGGTAGTGATAATATGGTTTGGAAGCAAAATAAATCCTCAAATTGGTAATTTTGACATATGATTCTGCATAGTGCTACTAACTTATTCAAATACTATATGTTTGTTGTTATTTCCCAGTGTTTGAGTCTTGTTATATGCTTTGGTTTTTGTAAATACTCCTAAACTTAACATTACTTATTAAACAATTTTTTAGAAGATATTCATAATAGTAAAGAGAGAAGAATATTGGAAATGGTTTATTTTTATTTTTTAAAGATTGTATTTATTTATTTGTCAGAGAAAGAGTGGGAGTACAAGCAGGGGGAAGGGCAGGCAGAGGGAGAAGCAGGCTCCCTGCTGAGCAAGGAGCCCGAAGCGGGACTTGATTCCAGGACCCTGGGATCATGACCTGAGCCAAAGGCGGACGCTTAACCAACTGAGTCGAGCCACCCAGCCTCCCTGGAAATGTTTTAAAAATATTTTGTGATTTCAAGAATTTCCAGGAATCCCAATTTCTTGTTCTCAGATCCCAAAGATTGATGTCTGTAGGGAATTTGGACTCAGTAATCTGAAGTGCTTGTTCCCAAAACCACTTGTTCCTGATCTGTACTGTGTTAGGTTCAGAAGTTATGATTAAGTGTTTAGAAACTGTTAAGGCAATTTGATGTTGCCGTGACTGACGTGCGATCAGCGGACCCAAGCCACTGGACAGGATGTGTTACATCAGTATTGATCCATTCCAGATGGTAAATTCAGTTGGATCGGCACTGGTCTACATGAGAGATAGTGATGGCTTGCTTGGACCAGGCCTAGACGTGTGGGAAGAGGTTGATTGGAGTCAGGATATGCTTTGAAGATAGAGCCAGTGGGATTCACTACTAGATTAGATGTTAAAGTGTTCTAGATTATCTTTCCTCAAGAACTTCATTTGTAGAATGGAGATACTTAGGAGATCTACACTCAGGATTGTTGTAACTACCTCAGGTGTTCCTCTGAGCTTGCTGGAAATCCCTTCAATATGCTGCTGCTAATGTAATCTTTCTAATGCAGTCATTTAATTTCCTTGATCTTTAACCGGTCAACTACTTTCCATTGCATGTACAGGAATTTTTAAGGTGCTTAGGCTGACCTTTAAGATATGTGGTATCTTCGTTCCTACTCTTCTACCATGTCCTCTGAGACTCCTGGCTGTGCTATTCCAGTCTGTCTATTGCTGCACGATAAACCATCCCAAAAGTAGTGGCATAAAATTACATCCATTTTTTGTGATCATAGTGTAGTGACTCAGGATTTGAAAAGAGCACAGCAAGGACAGCTTGGCTCTGTTTTATGGTGTCTGGGGCCTTAGTTGAGAATATTTGAAGGTTGGCGGCCATATATGTGGTCTTTCTGAGCTTCCTCATAGCATGGTGGCTGAGTTCCAAGAGCAAGTGTCACAGGAAACAGGAAATGGAAGCTTCTAGTTTCTTGAGGCTTATTCCCGGAAACTGTTAACAGGGTCACTTCTACCATATTCTCTTGGTCAGTCACATTAGCCCAGACTCAAAGGGAGGGGATATAGATCCCGTGCCTTGATGGTAAGAGAGCCAGTGAATTTTGGGGCCACATTTTAAATCAACCACAGCCTGCTATTAGCCAACTTCCTCTGTACTGTGTATAATTCTCTCTGTCAGCTGCTCTCTTCCCATCCCTTCCTCCCCCTTCTACTCTCTCTTCCCTCCCCACTTTAAATGTCATTTCTTTTACCATACAGCCTTTGCTATCCCATTCTCTGGCTAAAATCAGTTTCTCCATCCCATAGCGCTTTATTATTTTTTTCTTTATTGGTAGATTATAAACTCTATGAAGGTAAGGACCATATCTTGTTTACCTTTGCGTATCTTCTAGCAGATACATTCCTTGAATTGAACATTGAGTATTAAACTGAGTCTCAAATTTGGGACCCAGATGGGTTGGGATTTGGTGGCGGTTAAGTAGAAAATTTTAATGAGAAAATTCAAAACTTTCCTTTTTAATACAGATTGTCTCAAAAAAAATTTTTTTTTAAACTGGCTTTCTGTTGAAAAGTAAAACTTCTGAACTTTTCTCCATAACATTAGAGGAGAGTGGCTTTTTGATGATATCTTCTTCCTGTCTAGTTCAGTCCCTGCTACCCATGCCTTACTGTTTTTACAAACTGTGGGTTGTGATCTATTACTCGATCAATTTAGTGAGTCACACTCAGCATTAGAAATGGAAGAATATAAAAGTTTAAATAGAAACTCATGTATTGCAAGAGTAAGAATTGCCTCATGAAATTTTTGTTTCATTTTTACATATGTGTATATGTAATGAGTTGAAATGTAAGGTTTTTTTAATTACTGTTGGGGATCAAAAGCTTGACAGACAATCTAATCAATTGCCTTCTAAACTCTTGGTTTTCTAGTTTCCTTCCCTCCTTCTTCTCTTCCTCCCTCCCTCCTTTTCCTCCTTTTTTTAGGTTTATTGTTTTTGGGTTTTTTTTTTTTTGAAGATTTTATTTATTTATTTGACAGAGAAAGAGAGATCACAAGTAGGCAGAGAGTCAGGCAGAGAGAGAGGAGGAAGCAGGCTCCCTACTGAGCAGAGAGCCCGAAGTGGGGCTCGATCTTAGGACCCTGAGATCATGACCTGAGCCGAAGGCAGCGGCTTAACCCACTGAGCCACCCAGGTGCCCCTGTTTTTGGTATTTTTTAATAATCTTTTTAAAAAAAGGATTTATTTGAGAGAAAGCGCATGCATGAGCACATGAGCTGGAGGAGGGACAGAGGGAGAGAGAATCGCAAGCAGACTCCCCACTGGGCACAGAGTCTGAGGTGTTTGGCTCTATCTTAGGACCCTGAGATGATGACCTGAGCTGACATCAAGAGTTGCTTAACGGGCCGAGCCACCCAGAAGACCCTAATGTTTTTTTCCTAAGGGTTTATCTGCAGATCTCTTTTGAGGACCATATAGACACCATCCTTTATACTTAAACTTTTCTTCACTCATCCAGCCTCTTTTTTTTTTTTTTTAAAGATTTTATTTATTTGACAAACAGAGATCACAAATAGGTAGAGAGGCAGGCATAGAGAGAGAGGGGGAAGCAGGCTTCCCATCCAGCAGAGAACCTGTTGCAGGGCTCTATCCCAGGACCCCGAGACCATGACCCGAGCTGAAGGCAAAGGGTCAACCCGCTGAGCCACCCAGGCGCCCCGTCCAGCCTCTTTATAATAAACCTCATTCTCTCACTCTGACATGTTGCTTTCTCTCTTCTCTTTTGGAGATTTTGAACCTACTCTCTTGTCCTCAAGAGGAGAAGAGGTGAAATCAGATATTTTTTTCTTCTTTTACGTGTTTATCGAGGTACAGCACACATACAGTAAAATGTACACAATCCTAAGCAAACAGCTCAATGAATTTTGATGTCTGATTTCAACCAAGTAAGGCATCACACAGGTGAGGATATAATACATTTCCATCATTGCAGAAGGAAAGAGCTTATTTATTTATTTATTTTTTAAGATTTATTTATTCCAGAGAGAGAGGGAGAGAGAGAGTATGTGTACAAGCGGAGTCGGGAGGGGCAGAGGAAGAGATTGAGAATCTCAAGCAGACTCTTTGCTGAGCAGAGCCTAACCTGGGGCTTGAACCTGTGACCCCGAGAGTATGACCTGAGCTGAAGAAATCGAGAGTCGGATGTCCAACCGACTGTGCCACTAAGACATCCATAAGGAGCTTATTCTTAAATCCTTTTTGGAATAAGGTGGGTGGGTGAGTAAATTAGAGGTTCTCTCCTACCTCTGAATCATATGGCATGTATAAGAAATAATGAACTTCAAAGTGCACAAAGGTCTAAAGCAACTGAGTTAAGAAGTGTTAACACAGAGGGTATTGAATGTGAATTTTGGAAGAGCGAAATAGGACCAGGATAGGTGATCCAGGAGGAGGAGCCAAGGACGAATCATTTCTGTAGGAGTTCAGGGTAAGAAATGAATTTCAGAGGAGAAAACATAATCCGTAGTTTGCTGTTGCCACTGTAATCGATCATGACAAACGTGGTATCCTGAAACAACAGGAATGTGTTCTCTTGTGCTTCTGGAGGCTCTGAGAGGAGAGTCTTTTTCCTTTGGCTTGTGGCTCCTTTCCTCTGTCTTCACAGCACATCCCTTCATTCTGTTTCCATTGTTGCATTGCTGTCTCTCTGCGGTTGAGCGTCCCCTGGACTTCCTCTTAAAGGGACGCTTGAGATTATGTTTAAGACCCGCCAGATAATCCAGGATAATCTCCCCATCTCAACATCTTTAGTTTAATCACATCTGCAGAGTTCCTTTGTCATATAAGTTAATGGTCACAGATTCCGAGGATTGGGACATGGATACTTGTTTTCTGTTCTTCAAAGAATCTTTCTTCACAATAGGAAGGTCTGTTGAATATTTGCTTTTAGTTCATTCTTCTTCTTCACATGAAATTAATTTTCCTTGAACACTACTTTGCACATTTGATTCCCTCACTCAGACGTCTTTGGCGACTTTCCTGTAACCCGAACAATTCACCTGACCTAGATCGACCCTGCAGTTGTGGTCTCCCCCACGTTCTGTGTTCAGTCTTCGGTCTCTGATCTCCAGGGCAGTGGCCTGCGCCTCCTCATTGTGCCCCCCCACACTGGCTTTTGGCTTGCACGGCCTGCCCCCCAACCCCCCCATGCCTGTGAGGCCTGGTCCCTGAGCAGCTTTGTCCTCATCCTCTGTGGTAGTTTCCCAGGGCTTCCATAACAAATGGCTACCAAGTTGGTGGCTTAAAGCTCCGGAACTTTGTTCCTACACAATTGTGGAAACCAGAAGTCTAATATCAGGATGTTACGCCTGGCGGGGCTCTCCGATGGCCCTAGAAAGGGATCCTTCCCTGCTTCTGCTTTTGGGCGCTCCAGGCATTTCTTGGGTCTATAGTGACATAACTCCAGCCTCTGCTCTGTCTGCACGTGGCCTTCTCCTCTTCCTAGGGGACTCTCTGTGCCTCTCCTAAGGACACGAGGCACTGGACTTAGGACCCACCCGAGTAATCCTGAACAGTCCCTCTCAGGATGCTTAGTTCAGTTATATCTGCTAAGACCCTTTTTCCAAATGAAGTCACATTCACAAGTTCTGGGAATTAGGGTGTAAATATATTTTTTGTGGGGGGGCACCATTCAACCCCCTGCACCTCTCAGCTCACCTTCATGATTTATTTCTTTGACCTCTTGACCTTAATGGCATAACTGTAGACTCGGAACTCCTCAGCTCTGTCCTGTTATTTTGTGTTTTCATGGATACTTTTGACCCTTGAAGGCAAGAAGGTTTCTTTTGCTATGCAACCCTTAGCTTCTGGCAGGGAACTCAAGAAAAGGTAAAGATTTTTACAGAAGGTGGCATAAAAATTGTGGCATGGTGACTGTCAGGGTGCTCTTTTGAGATATAGTAAGTGATCTTTCTTAGTGCAGACTTTTTGTTTATTACTTTCTGGTCTTCTTTTTGGGGGGAGCTTTTATTTCTCAGAAACCTTACCTTAAGGGAGTGGTTGGGAGGGGGCCGCTCTGGAACGAGCAGAGAAGCCTCCGCAGGGCAAGGCAGATCTGGCAGGGACAATGGGTTTGGAGCTCTGCCAGGCCAAGCTTGGCAGATCCGCCACCATCTGGAATTTGTCTTACCTGGTCTCTTGGAGGTCTTTGGCGTCACTAGAAGCCTTTCCAGTGGATTCTCCAAAGTTAGAAGGCAGTTGTCATCAGCACCCACACGCGATCTCCCCCAGCACAGTGGAGCTACCTGCCCAGGGCGGCCCCTAGATGTACTTTCCCTGTACAGCCGGTTTCACTGAGTCGTCCGGCCTCTGGGCTCACTCTTCTTGGCCTGCCCTGCAAGCACGGCTGCCTCCCCAACTGTTTTCTTTTCTTCATTTGGCTTAATTTCAAGGTTATCTGATAATACCTTTTCTTCTTTGGTCTCAGTCTTACTTTGAATGGATGCTGGCAGTCTAACCCTGTTAAAGTTTAAGTGGTACCTTGGTGGGTTTTTTTGTACTACACATGGGAGGGTGACTGAGTTTTCAGCCTTTTTGGTATTTTTAAGATTATGATATCTTCATCTGGAGTTTTATTATATCCATGAATCCTCATATTACTGGTTGAGTCTGTGACATGTAACCATTTAGCTTAACGGTGACAGCAGTCTGTGGCAAGGTTGCTCCGAAAGGTATGTGCTAATCCTCTCCACATAAAGGTATGTGATGCAGAGACTTCTTTTGAGAAAATATTTAATTTATTTATTTATTTGAGGGAGAGAGAGAAGAGAGAGAGAGAGAGACAGAGAGTGCACACATGCGTGGACGGGAGGGGGTGGGGTGGGGACAGAGGGCCAGCCAGCATTGAGCACGGAGCCCGGCCAGGGTTCCATCTCCTAACCTGAGCTGAAATCAAGAGTCGGCTGCCTAACCAACCGACTGAGCCACTCAGGCGCCCCCCATGATGCAGAGACTTTAACAGAATGGGTAAGAATGGCTGATGGTTTCAGACAAGTGTGGGTTTGAATTTCATTCTGCCCCTTTGCAGCTTTGTGACATTAGATTAGGTAAGTTACTTAGTCTCTTTGAGCTTCAGTTTTGTCATCTGTAAAATGGAGATCATAATTCCTATTGCATCATTATCCATGTGGGAGGGATCAAGTGTGATAATGTGTATGTAAATCTCATAGCCCTATCTGGTATCTGAGAAATGTTCCGAAAGTTGTGGCTGCTATTCTTACCCAGTTTGCAGGGGAAACTGGGATCCTAGTGATACTAAGTCACTCACGGTAAGAGTCTGTCTTGCTGGATTTAGAAAACAGACCGGTGTGTGTTGGGTAAAGCTGTGTTGAATATGTCCATCCTTATAATCTGACTATACGGTTATTTATTTGGTTTGTAGAGAGAGAGAAGAATGGCAGGAATAAAAACACACTGTTACTGAGTGGAGGCATGAATTGTGCTAGCTTTGTAAAGCTGTACTTCTCATTAGTTCAAGGCCAATGGGAGGGTAGGCTGTGGGTATGGTTCAGTGAGTGTTAAACTCATATTTTTAGAAGTAATTTTATGACTCTTAAAGTCTAAGAGCTTTATTCTGTATTACCTGGCTTATTATATAATAGAGATGTGATTAAATACGTTGTTATTTGTACTAGGGAATCTTCGATTCATACACTGCCTCACTGGTTTTCAGGTTGAGAAAGAAATCACTGTAGATGAGTCTTCGAACAGACCCTTGCCCAGAGGCAACATTTTGGATTAAAATGATTTTCCTTAAGTCCCTCTGTGTAGCAGATCATTTCAGGGGAAAAAGAAGGAAGGGGCACAAAGTGGCAGAAATTGAGTCAATTGGGCCATCATCTGTGCTGAACTTTGGTTTTGTGTCTGGATATGGAAGACTTTTTCCAGAGTTAACTGGTTCGTGAGTTGAAGAATTAGAGCATGTGTTCTTATAATAAAGGAGATCTCTCAGATTTAGGTCCTTAGAGCAGAAGGCATGGGTAGATGCATGGAAGAACTTCCTTGTGGGGTTTTCTGCCTGAACATAACCTGCACGAGGGTAAGAACTTGGTCACATTTGCTTGTACACCTCCAGAGTTTAAAATGGTGTCTGACTCCTCATCGGTGCTCAGGACTGATTGGTCAAAGTGCATGAATGACCACAGGAAGGAAAGGCAGTGACCTTGGTAGGGTTCACAATACCCTCTGTACTCTCTGCTGTTTTTTTTTTTTTTTTTCCTGGACTGGGCTTTCCTAAGGGTCAGGAAGTTGTTTGGAAGAGAGATCCATCCATGCTGGGAGCATGGCACTCTGTTGTGCCAGGTGCTGGAGAGGAAATGGTACAAAAGATCTTATCCAGGGTCTTCCTCTGTGTTTGGGGTCATTGTGGCTTCTGTGTTTCTGCAGTGGGTGTGACACAAGGTATTTCCCTAGAATGACCCTCCTAAAGTACCAAAGAGAACTCTGCTTCAGGTTTAAGGTGGATCTTCAACCACAGAGCTGAAGTCCGTCTTGAGATTTTTTTTTTTTAAATTGTCCTTGAGAGGCAGCTAAACAAGTATGTCATTTATTTACATGATTTCCCTGTCTAAGCAGTTTTTGTGGGCTTCCTGTACTGCTTTCTGCTCCCTGCGGATGAGGAGTCAGGGCACCCTGCTCCCTCATTTCTTCCAGTAAAAGAACGACTCTCTGGACCTGGGATCCAAACCTGATAGTGATCGTCATGATGCAAAGGCATTGAGAGTGGGTTGATCTTGTTCCCTTCCTCCCTCTCTCCCTTCTTTCGAAATGTGGACCCAGTGTCCTCCAGTGTTTCTTAAGAATCAAACTGCGATTTTATTCATATGAGTTTCAACTTTGAAGTCTCCTCATTTTGGTCTTTGGGGCTCAGAGGCCAGGTACGGATGAGAGGAGGGTGGGAAACGAGGCTTGCCTGGGGATTGAGTAAGCTTATGCGCACACTTCCTGGTTTTTGCCATCCCCGGTTGTGCTGAATTTCTTGGGGGGAAGAGACCTGCAGTTCTGTTACCAGCCAGGGAGCAGGCATTGTGGTTGTTATTGGGCTGGTGGCCAGAAGGATATTTATAGTTGTAGCGTGTGGCTGTGAGCCCACCATGGTTCTGGATATGCCTCCTGCCTTAAAGTTCCCGGTGTTCTTGAACTGAGCCCTGCCCTTGTTGGCCAGACAGTAGTTAATGATAAAGAGGGCGGCTGCAGGATGTGGGGCGCGTGATGGCCTTGGCGGCTTGCAGACTGCAGGTGCTTGTGCTTTGGCCGACCCGAACCCCTAGCAGAAGAGCAGGTGCCCCCTCCCTCCCCTGGTCAGGGTTATGATGATTTCCTGGCCTTTCTCTCCGTTGGCTTCATTGACACATTGCTGACGGACCACTTGCTAACAGAGTCCACTTTCTCTGTGCTGCACAGGCTGGGTTGTGTTAAGATCTATGACACCCAAAGAAAATGCAGGTCATGAATTTTTGGCTTCCTCCTCTCTGGTTGGAGATTCAGACACATTGCAGAAGGGGCAAAATCTGGTGATGCTTTGTGTATTTTAACTCCCGTTAGGGTATGAGAACTAGAAGAGACAAGTGAAAGAGTGAAGTTCTCACAGGAAACAACCAAAAATACAAAACCTTCTTCTTACTTACATGGTAAGGTATAACATATGTGTTTGTGTTAACCGGTGGGTGTTCTTAGGATGGAATGATGGTTCATCTGTTAATTTGCATTTGCAAGTGACAGAAAACCCAGACTGGCCTCAGTAAGATGAGAATCTAATGGTTACTATACTGGGGAGTCTAGAGTAGGGCAGGTTTTAGATCTGGGTTGACCCAGGACTCAAGGGGATGACCCTGGGACCCTGTTGTTTCCCCCCAATTCATCTTTCTTTGCCACTTCAATCTCAGTCGCCTTCTTCCTTCGTGATAGTAAAATGGCTATGGCATATTCTCCCAGATTTGAGTAAAATGAGAAGATCAAACTTTCTTTTCTCGCAGTTCCAGCAGAATCCCAAGAGTCACTCTGATTGGACCAGCCAAGGTCACATCCTACCCCACAGTGGAATGCTGTGTGTTGATTGGACTAGTCCCTCTTCCCCTAACATTCACTCTGGAAAGGAAGGGGCATAGCCCCAACCCAAGTCAGGGGTTGTTGCTGGGAATGGGGGTGGCATTGGAGAGGCAAACGATTCCTACAGAATAATTCTATAAATCACGTATCAGGAGTCTTAGTTAACCATCAAGGAGTAGTGTTTTGGGACCTCCTGGATTGTTGCTTGGTGGTTATCACCTTGGTTTTCAGGAAGCAGTAAGTTCCTGGTGTGTTTTCAGGTAAGTCTGGTGTCCCTTGGAAGCAGAGGGCCAGTGATTTTGCTAATGCCCCAGGGATGCACACTGCAGGGTATCAAATTACGGTAGGTCTTAATGGATGCCATGCAAGGTAGCTCTGGTGTGACAGTAGCTCAATTAGCTTGCACCGTATGCCATTACATCAAAGATTGTAGCTGGACAGCCATTCTTGACATATGTTTTGTTTGTCCCTGAAAGCACGTGTTCTGTTCTCTCTGGCCATTCAGATTCATTTCAAGTGACTGTCTCGTCAGCCAGGGGCTGGGGAGAGGGGAGGAAAGGCTGCATTTTGGCAGCACTTCAAGCCTGGAGCAGTATCCTGCAGCCAGCACCATAAGCTGGATAATTTGTCCACGGAGGCCTATGCATTATAGAAATGAAAATTCCTTCTCTGACAGCATTCATTGCTTAGCACGCAGCAATTTGGCTGTCAGAAACAGCTGGCCCTGCGGGGTGGGACAATGGAAAGGCGAGAGCAGAGAGAGGCCAGTGCTTACTCAAGTCTCCCACTGGGGGAGGATCAGGTTACTGAGACCGTCATTAACAACGGACTGCCAGCGGCTGGAAGGCAGAGCTTCCGGGGGCAGGAGCCCGCAGTGCGGACAGTTAGTGATTTCCCCCGATTTTTGCTGAAGGGAACGAAAAGATAAATTAAAAATAAACTATTAACCATTGCTGACTCCGATTTTGGCATTTCTGAAATGTCCGGTTCTGATTGTGTCTTCACTTTGGTGAGCTTTTCTGGGGAAGTAAATCCCGTCTAACCTAAGTGCCTAAGTATGGCTGTTATTGGTGCTTTCTAGAAAACTCAGAAAGGACAGGGGTGCAGAGCGTAAGGGATTGCTTGACAACTGCATATGTGAGGTCTGTAACTTTTAGTTTGTACTGGTAGAGAAGGAATTTGATGAAAAGACCGGCAGTGAGGACCCTGTGAGGCAGGTTCAAGCATGAAGTAGGAAGTGGGTGTACATCCCCCACTACATTACCCCCTACCCCCGCCCCGTGCATGTGTTGGAGACAGAGACGGGACAGAGGAACTGTGTGGCTTGAACCTGCTCTGCCGTGGGAATCAGCAGTGTGGCTGGCTCTGTGCATTTTCCTGTATTGATTCCATGACTCATGGAGTGATCTAAGCAAAAAGCACATTTAAACTACAGAGGAGACAGCTGTCTGTTACAGGAGGACATATTTTCTGGGTTTAATGGCGCCATTTTTTTTCCCTATTAGTTTGTACACTGGAGATACATTGCTTGTTAGGTGTTGTAATGGGTCTTTATTCTTTTCCTTTTTGGAAAAAAAATACATTCTTCTAAAAAATCATCTTGTAGATAGCATTCTTGACTCTGATTTTACAATGGAACTTTCCACCTAAGAAAGCAGTAGTGGATTTTTTTCCCTTTTTTTTTTTTTTTTTAAATAAGAAAAAGCTACATGTCAAAATGGTATTATTTTCATATAGCAACGGCCCAGAGAAGGTTTAAAGCAATACAGTAGGAAATAGCTTGCCTTTTTGAAGCCAGCATTTTAGAGCTATTGAGTGGCTCTAGATCAGTTTGGCTGTCGGAATTTGGTTGTTGTTCAGTGTGGATGGAACTGTCTCCCTCCCCACCCCCACCCCCCTACCTCTAAATCTGTTTCCCTTTTATATGATAGAGGCTGAAGTTCCCAGATGTTGTTTGGATTAAAGATGTGTGTGGGGAGGGGGGAGGAAAAAAGCTTTCTTAATGATAATAACAGAGTCAGACTGGCTGGTTCTGTACTGACAGGAAAATGGAGAGATAAAAACTCCATTAATGGTGTGTGCACTGCCTAAGTAGCCAGTGAAACAATGCTGTCCTCACTGGAAGCCGGTCCCAGACTGGCAGTGCTTCGTGCCAACTGCAGGAGACAACAGCTGCAAAGAGGGGCAGAAGTATTCCGTCAAGAGTCTGTGTTACATGACTGGCTTCAGGGGAGGTTCTTTTGTTCTCCTCCTCCTCCCACCTCCTCCTGCCCCCACTTTTGCCCATTTTCCTTGATGAGCCCTTCTTAATGCTCGCTGTTGCAGAAATTGAACCACATCTGATTAAAACTTAATGGTTACTCACAGAATGAAGTTGGCTGGTAGTTTCCAAGCCTGTTTGTCTGGGTTAGTTTGAGTTTTTGACAAGAGAAATTGTTAATTTATATAAAGTGTATCCAAGGGTTACGAGCCTTAAAGTTTGATAGTTCTGCTGAGAAGCCAGGAGAACAGTCACTTGTCACTGAGGTAATGCTGTAGTTTCCCCCCAAACAGCTTTGCATGTCCATGCTTAAAATTAGTGGCAAAAAAATTATTTTTACCCCCCAACATATCTGATTTTGGAGAGCGGCAGAGGCTTGGTTTAGTCACATTCGTTCTGTGTGCTTTCTGAGCCCATTCTCTGAGTAAAGCCTCTCCCACGTCCCTGGGCCAGCCAGGCAGGTGACACTGCAGGAGACCTCACTTTAGGAACATCCTAGCTCAAGGCTCAAGGTCCCGTAAGCCCAGACGGTCGCCAGAGAAGGGAAGGAAAGAAATGCTATTTGAGTGGTGTAGAAAAGTAGTTCTAGAAATTCAAAACAGAGGTGATCTGATGACCTAGTACAGTCTCGGTTTCCTGTGACTTTATATTCCAAGTTACTTTGACTTTTTGCAGAGGCAACAGATATACTCGAGTGTAGGGAGTTCTCTATCGAGACCCGCCAGACGCGCCAGAATGCTGCTGATGGTGGTGCAGGGGCTGGGGGTACCCGGACGGCTCTGTGGCAGAGGACAGACAGTCCCACTCCCTTGAGTGCTGCCCTGTGTCAGGCACTATGCCAGGGCTGGGAGAGGCAGATCTGATTTTAGGAGTAACCTGTGGTTCCCGTTTGGAAACTCCATGTGGATTATAGGTCTCAAGGATCCTGGCTGCAGACGTCTCCCTCCCCGGCCACTTGCAGGCCACACTGAGGGGCCGGTGGTCATGCTATCTCAAGCATGGTCTTTTCTATGTTATGACTCAAGATGGCAAAGGAAGGTTCGTGGCCAAACTGTTTTATATAAAACCTTTATGATAGGCATTTTTTTAAAAAAAGTATGTGGCCCTTCCTAGTACAATTTTTATTTAGATGGCAAATTGGAGATACTCTTTGGAGGAAATAGGATTCCTCAGTGATTGATATGAGGTAAAGAGTGGCCTTGAACGTGCCATGTTTACAGTATCCTGCCACTTTGTCTTTTTCTAAATGTCAGACCAGCACTGTGTTAATTTTACGTCTTTAAAGGACTTGGGTGAGTTCCAGATGTGAGTCTTTAGTTTTCATTTTTAGAATTTATAGCATAAATGGCTCCGTCGTGTTTTTGATAGGTATTCCTAGATGCATCCTTACTGACAAAGAATAGCGCCACATATTAAATTAGAGGTGTCGTTGGCTGGTTGGTTGGTGGTGACTTGCATTCAGTTTTCTGCTCCTAGATAACCCTTGAAGGATGGAATCTGCAAAGTTGGTATCAGTGTGAAGTTTTCCCTTGAGTCTGTCAATAAACCCTTCTGGTTAAGGGATCCCTGCACATTGGCTTTTAGTTCTGCCATGGGGCAGAGCTAGACGTCAGTCTGTTGTGAGTATCACAAGTCATTTATTATTTATTATTGAGGTACAGAAGTTTTGACATACTTTAAAGCTGATTCAACACCACACTCCCCTATGCCTTCTGTGATGTCTTCCAGAGTGAGAAAAGAATGGAATTCAAAGACAAGCCAAAGTAACTAGTTTTCAGTTGTTAAAAGGTAACTATGAAGAAAAGGAAGGAAATGAATCTCACACCAGTTAAGATGATGGTTGTAATAGGAACACCAGCGTCAGCAGAAATGGCTTACCCTTCCATGGTGCATATATGTCAGGTTCGTGTTCTGAGTGCTTTATGTATATTCAGTCTTAACCCTTATAATAACTCTGTGAGGCAGGCACAACTTTTTTTTTTTTTTTTTTAAATCTTAATTCTGCAGCTCAGGGAAATGAGGCCCATTAAGTTATGCCTCCAATGCTGGAAAGATAGTGAATTTGCTGGGCCTGGGTTCTAACTTAGGCTGTCTGGACTCAGTTCTGAGTTTTAGCTACATTTACAGGAGGAAGAAGATATGGCAGGGATAGTGTGTGTCATGCTGGTAATTTCCTAGGAGACATAATTTGGGCCTGCATTAAAGTTGTAGTTGCATTTTTAATATATATGGATTAAATATATAGTCATACAATATGTATCCATAAATCATTCTGTATTTGAGAAATGACGGATGTGGGTGTGAAATAATTTGGTTTTCTTACCATGCTTGATGTTTGATGTACAAAATAACCATATAGTTGGGAACCATTCTCTCCCTTGAGAGAAAGCATATTCATATAAGAAGTTTCGAAAGCCTTTCCCACACTTGGCATATTACTTCTGAGGAATATTCATATTTATTTGCCTTTTTTTCCCTTAATTACCTTACATATTGGATCTTGTCTTTGCCAAAGGCATTAGGAATTGAGTATAACCCTAAAGTAGAAATGAAAGCATTGTGTGTGTGTGTGCATGTGCATGTGTGTGCTAGGAAAGGTCATACAAGATTATATTTAAAATAGCTTTAAACATGTATTTGACCTACTCTTCATATGTCCAAAGTCAAGTAAGATAGAAGGACACCTCGTGGTTGTGTTAAATCAGTCTAAATTTGGTTGTAAGTTCTGGGAGACTCAGTGGAATTTATGCTAGAGTGTGTTGTCTTAAAATAAACTGTACTGCACCACAATGCTGGTAGAAACAACAAAAATGCGGCTCACGAAACAACCAACAGTTTATTTAAAAAAAAAAAAAAATTACCTAAGAGTTCCCTACCTCAAGACCTAATGCGTTCAAAATTAGAGCTAGCCAAAGCTAGCCTTTTCCTTCCTGCCAGTTTTAGAAAATTAGCCATCCTGAAACTTAGAGAACATGATCATTTCCCTCTGGGATCTAAAAAAGTAAGAAAGCAAAATCAGGGAGACAAATATTTATAAAATGGACGAGGGTTTAGTGACCTGAAACTCAGCAGGATTTTTCTCAGAATTGTTGACAGTGTGAATGGTAAACAGAGGCAGTGGCTCATGTTTTATTTCTTTTTAATCTTGTCTTGTGCTTTCGGGGTCCTGTCGTCTCATTGAAAGAATCCCAGCTTGGTGATATTCCGCTCACTCTCCAGTTCCACTAGAGAGCCATCCTCCGGTGCTTTCATGTGCAGAGGAGGAAGGCTCCTTTGTTAACCTGTTGGTCTCTCAAGGATCTTTGACTGTGGGAATTGAGTTGGCTCTAGTGTAGCTTCTACCTAGGGGAGGGCAGAGCTGACAACTCGCTAGTCTTTTTAACTCTTCTTGAATTGTTTTTCCAGGTAGAAACCTGTGTGACATGAAGTTGATAAATTTTTAAGAGAGAGAGAGAGAGAGAGTGTGTGTGTGTGTGTGTGTGTGTTTGTGTGTATAGATATACACATACATAAATGTACATATACAGTACATAATATTGAAGGGGTCAGTTACTTGATCAACTAGAACACATTTTTTTAAAAGTGAGAATGGTGTTCTTAAAACCGCTATGAAGAATTATTCTAGCCCAGCTGGGAATTTGGGTTATTGATGGTAAATACAGATTGTTCGGATTCATTGTCAGGTAGGTTGTTTCTTAAGAGTTGCAATATCACAAATGATCGAAAAGCTGATGTTTCAACTTGTGCTGATGTAAATTAAATCACAGGTGTGGAATCTTGAGGCTTGCGATGAAAAGTCTGCTAACACAATCAACTTCAGGCATGTTTTATTATATAGAATTAATCCATAAAAAATGAATCCTGGTGCAAAACTATGTGTTCTAATTAATAGCAGTCCAAGTTGAGAGGCTGTAATTCCATTAGTGGACTGAATGCTCAATGACTCTTGAGGTGATTAAAAGTATAGAAAATGTCTCTGTTTTGTGGTTACTCATATAAAATGACTTGGGGAAAGAATCCAGAAATTTAGGGGTCATAGATAATGTAGTTTGCTAATTGTACAGGCTTCTGGGAGCAGGCCTACTCACATCACTCTGACCTCAAAGCATCGTTGGAACCCAAAAGAGGGTTCCAGAGAGGTTTGCCCTGATTCTAGGTGTGCTGGCCTCGGTCCCTAATCCTCACTTGCCCCATCCTCCTCCTTCTGCATCTTCCTTTTGGTTTTCTCCCACCAGCTGGCATGTCCCATCTGAGAGCCCCTTCCATTTAAATTTTTTGCTGTTTACCATCAGTCTGAGCAGACTCGTTCTGCTCATCTGAGAGGTAGGTGGGGACGGGGGCTCAGATGGTAGCATGCTCAAGATTCCAGAGCCTAGGAAATGACAGACCTAGGTTCAGTTCCCAGACTGAACGGTGTGATTCCAAAGCTTCAGCTCTTTCAGTAAAAATGAGGTGGGAGACCCAGTATGTCTGTGTAATTACCAGCAGAGCATACACTCAGGGTCTGAAGCTGTACAGGAAAAGGCCGAAGAGCTTTCAGACTGATTTTTCTTTTCAAGACTATTTTCTCGAGTTAGTTCATATACTGAAACATGCCCCCTTTCGTGGTGTGCAGTTCAGTGGCTTTGAGTAAAGCCACAGCATTGTGCAGCTGTCACTTATCCAACGTTAGGCCGCTTCATCACCCCAAAAAGAAACCATCAGCATGTAAGACTAATGTTAGAGCTAAGAGCATTAAAGTAGAAGCTGAAGGTCGGCCTCTCAGTCATCCCACACACTGGGTGAGGATAGAAGCCGAGCTCCTGGACCAGTTCCCCGAGTTGGGCATCAGTTTTTGTTGACTGCGTCACAGAAGCCTTCAGAACAGTAAATTCTAAACCCATTTTTTTTAAACCATGCCCAATTTTTATAAATTATCCCACATTCTTCTGCCTGTTTGCAATAAGAAAATGACAGGGTATAAGTGTTTTTGCAGGGGCATCTGGGTGGTTCAGTTGGTTAAGCATCTGCCTTCGTGCTGGGTTATGAACCAGCCCTGGGATCGAGCCCTGAGCCCTGCGTGGGGCTCCCTGCTCAGGAAGAGTCTGCTTCTCTGTCTGCCTCGGACCCTCCCCCACACTCCTGCTCTTCCTCCACCACGTGCGCTCCCTCTCTCTGAAATGAATAAATAAAAAAAAAAAAACTTAAAAAAATGTTATTTCCAAACACATACTTATTTATGTCTTTGGTTTTTCCAAAATATATCTGTCGCCCCCATTCTTTTGATTGGAGAATCATCTGCATCTCCAGACTCTAGGTCAACTTCATTGCAGGTTTGCTTGAACATACTCAGTGAATCAATACAGTCATGATTTAAAATGACTCATGCATTAAGCAATTTCATGTGTAAACTTAAAGTGATCCTAGCCAGTGAGTACTACTTACAGGCACGTTTATTCCATGGATCTTCCTTCTCCTTTCCTTAATATTCAGCTTTGGCTCTTTCCTCCTTTCTGTTACCTTCTTTATGTTTATTAAATTAAGCTCAGTTACATTTTGTAACAATTGATGTATGTGTTCTTTTCTTCCTGCTCTGTGGTATAAAAAGGTTGGGGCTGGGGAAATGGGTGGTGGAGCTGGGGAAATGGGTGGTAGGGCGGGGAATAACTGTTAAGAAGATAGCATGGTCGTGGTGAGAAGGACTCATCCTTTGCCCACTCTGGCCCCAGCACCTTGACTGAAGACATCTGGAAGGAGGCCAGGGAGTGAGAGCCTAGCCTTGAGAACTGTACGGGGGCCTGGCTCTAAGGGGACTGTCTTGGGAATAATTTTCTGGGAAAAAAAAAAGAATGTTTTTCTTATAAGATGAGGCATCTTCCTTCTTACATTTTACTGACAGCATCTTAGTTTCCAGTAATATTACAGTGTTAGCGTGGTATTCAACTGCTGTTCTCAAGTTACTTTTCTATATATATAATTTAGAAAAAGATTATGTTCTAAAGTATTAGAGTAGGGAGTACTTCCCTGTATATATATGCAAGTCAGTAGGAAACTATGGTTTAGTGTATACATTTAGTTTACACATTGTCTTTTTGTGTGAAATAAGAAACACTTTAGTTCTCTCTTAGTTTCTGTAATTTAGAATTTGGGGATTTTTTTCTTTTTTTCTTTCTTTCTTTTTTTTTTGCCTTGAATTATAAAACCATGACAACACTAAAAGTGGATGCTGGTAGGCCTACCTCCTTTTTTTTCCCCCATTTGCATAATTATTTCTAAATTTTTATTGTTCATATTTCCTTTGGAGAATCCCACTTATGTTTTGAATCCATTATCAGGGCTCACCCATTCATCTATCAAGATTTATTAAGGACCTATTATTTATAAGAGTGTCCCTGATGTTTCAGAGATGAAAAAATACTCCCTTATCTTCAAGGAATCACAGACTCACTAGGCAGTGAAATTAAAAAAAAAAAAAAAAAAAAAAGCACCTTTTAGGTGCCATAGTCATTAAGTTTGGGAACAACAGATGAGGTTCGTGTACCCCAGACAGGGTGCAGGCATGGGGGTAGAAGGCCTCTATGAGGGAGTGATATGTGAGCTGACCTTGAAGCGTAGGACTTGACAGAGGGAAAAAGACATCTTGGGGGGACAAGGGTAAAGGCAGGAGGTCAATAAGATTGTGGTGTCTTCAGGGTGCTGTATGGTGCAGTTAGGGTCAGAGCACCTGTAGGGTGATAATTGGATGGGGTTGGAGAGATCTCAGGCCCGGTCATGGAGGAATCTGCTCATGCTGAGGGGAGCTATTGATGGTTAAGCAGAGGAGAGGCTCAGTAGGTGTTGACTGCACTGTTGGCAGGTACCTGGAGGAGCTCACCAAGGAGTCAGTTGGAAATATTGCAGATGGGAGACCATACGAGCTGAAACAAAGGCAGTGATGGGGTTTGTAAGGTGAACCCCTTGGTTTCCAACTTTGTCCTCAAGGTTCAGTGGTGGTTCCATTACATGATATAGGACATAAAGGAAGACTGGCAGATTTGGGGTAGTGACTGAGGTGGATATGCTGACTTTAGTTTAGTTCTACTTCTTTTTGTGTTGTTTCTTACTCAGTTATCCTTTAGTTGGCAAACAGATTATTGGTAAGCTAATTAAATTAAAAGCAGACCTCTATGAGTTAGGAACTCAATGGCTGAATTAAATGAAAAGTGTTATTTTTACCTTTTTTTAAAGATGAGTAGGTTGTATGCCATCTTGGTACAGGAGTAGACTGGAAAACCATTTTTAATTAAAGACATACCCTTTCTTGTTGGCATAATTCTTGAGGAATCGTTCTAGTGATTGTAAAAGAAATATCTAAACAGAATTTTTGAGCTGGAGGGAAACTTAGCAACTTGGGCTGCCACTCTCAATTTATAATTAGGAAAAATGGATGCCAGAGAAGATAAGAGACTTCCCATGTCACACAACTGGTGGTGGAGGGACATGTCTAGCTCCTCATGTTGGTGTTTTCTCCACCATACCTTGATGACTCCCTACAGTCCTCCCATCCACATGATGGAGCAAAGTTGGAAGAACGGTAATGTTCAAGGCTACTCAATCTCCGGTAGACCCAGTCACCCAGATTCTTGACTTTAATCTTAAATTAATCTCACTGTTGTTCATCAGTCAGCAAGTATTTGCTGATTAGTAAGGAAGGGATGCTCCCCCAATTATTATAAAACTTAATGGTGAGTAAGAGCCTGTTTTTCTCTTTAAGAAGTTGCAGGTTACTTTTTCAGATAACTCATTGCAGGACTGGCAACTCCTTATAAAATGCATGGCTTGTCTGACATAATTACGGATATGTAACATTACACATGCACACAAGACAGTAACAATAAGAAAAGAAAGCCATAAAAATATTGTCCACTTTTATTTTAATTGTTTTTTTTTTTTAAACTTTACTGGTTTTCTTTTTTTGTTTGTTACCTTGTTCTCTCCGCATGGGGGGGGGGCAAGCAGTTTCCCCGCCTAGACTTGGAAATGTCTATGTGCCTGTGGGCAAATAATACATTAGGCCAAACAATTAGAAAAAGAATGTTGATTGCCTTTTATTCAGTTTATTCTCAGTGAACCTTAATTAGGGAGAGGAATCTGGTGAAAATTTTATTTAGGTTGGTAGATGACATAAATATTTTCAAGAAGAGATTGGAGGAATGCTTTTTAAAAGCTTTAGTTCTCTCTTCTCCTGTTTTGCAGGAGCCGTATCAGTGTTTCTGGAAATTTCTATAGATACAATTTTGAAAAACTTAACCTCATTTTGAAGATGTTTCGTTAGTAAATGTATTAAGAAAACTTACTACCATTCTAAAGTGAGAACTGCTTTTATGAAATAGAGTTTTTTTCTACAGTTTTTAAATATGTTCCTTTATGTTAGCCTGTTCCACTCAAGTAAGAGTTTTTAGTACATTTTGCACTGTTTTGAAATTTAAGTCTAGGGTAGAGGCTTAGCCATTTAATGATAGAGAAGCTTTAGGTTACCAAGTTTTTGACGTTGAAATTATTAATGCTTTGGATGTTTCTATAATTTTAAGCTTCATTCATTCCACAAATATTTAAGTAGCTCTGGTGTGATGCTAGACTAGGTTATGGAGGTTACAGCAGGATATTGGATACACAGAGCCCCTACTTCCAAGAAGCTTCCCTGTTGAAGCTTTGCTAATGTCTATCTAGTGAGGATATAAACACAGGAGCTCTAGAGTAAAGCTTAGGAGAAACAAAACGCCAGACACCCCATCAGAAAACCAGAAAGTCTGGTTCTGGCCCACGTGGGAGGCATCCCTGCGAACTCTTGTAAAAATGCTTTGAGATCATCAGCTGATGAAAGCCTCCATAGTTTTGTGTGTGAGGGTAATCATCAAGGATTGCCACATTACTTTGAGACAACAGATGAAACACGGTAGTGGGGATTGCGGTGGTGCTGCAGAAATTGGGTTTACGTTCGTGAAAGCTGACCCAACAGACTGAGAAGAGCAATCTAATTAGGGAAGTCTATTTCTGTTTTGAGAGTATGGGTTGGGAGGAGGGAAGAAATGACATGTTCCTCCATTCTTACCTCTACCTGTAATTCATCCCTCGGGACACAAGGTGTTCTAATTTCTCACTTAGAACCTTTCTGAGAGAGAGAGCTGGGATGGAGCTAGTTGGGTTTGGGCTAGTGGGGTGTCTTGAAACTCAGATCGCATCTAGGAACTGACATGACGCCATGAATCAACCACAGACCCATTAGCTGGGGGAGGGCTAAGAGGACTTGAAAAAATTAACACCTACAGTATGAAGGGAAGACAGAAAAATAACAGGGAAAATGCAGTGGATCCACTGGATTTCTTTTCCCTTTCCTTCCTTCCTTCCTCCCTTCCTTTTTTCTTTTCTTTTTCTTTTTTTTTTTTTTTTTTTTAACGTAGGCTCCGTTCCCAGCATGGGGCTCGATTTTGTGACTGTGAGGTCAAGAACTGAGCCAAGATCAAGAGTTGGGCATTTAACTGACTGAGCCAGCCAGACCCAGACCCATTGGATTTCTTTACGAGCTGCCAGCTGTGCTACAAGGCCTACCGAAGGCTTGCTGGGCAATTGGTAACATCAGCTGAGCAGAAATGCTATTTCTTTCCCCAGCTGGTTAACAAGACACCATGGGGCTTCACCTAGGGACAGAAATAACAAAAAGAAAGGACAGGACAGGAATGGAAAAGGAAAGAGAGAAGGAGCAAGTTACGTGGGCTACCTAGGAGTGAGGTGTGTGTGTCTGTCTGTCTTTTGTTGAATCTTCTCTTCCCTGAAGTCACACCTCCTCTCTAGTGAGGAGTTGACTAAGGGGTATTCTATTTTAGTCTGCAGCCTTCCCATCTGGTGTCTGGATTTCTTCTGAGCTGCCACCAGTTGGGGAATGAGGATGGGGTATTAGTCTTCTCCTTTCAGGCTTCCCTACAGAGCCCTTTATAATATATATTTTAAAATTGATTATTTTTATGAGGCAAAATGGTCAAATGACAGCATTTTCAAATGATTCAACGTAATGTCAACCCTTGTGATTCTCTCTCTTTGTCACTCTCTATTCTTCTTATACCTGCTCCTTAAATTCTGTGTTTACAATAATAGCTACCATTCATTAGAACCCCCTGCAGGCTGTGGACTTCACATGTGGCAACTCTGTGAGGAAGTCATGATGCCCATTTTGCCTGGAGAGACTGAGGCCCAGACAGTTGGCCCAAGATTACATGATTGGCAGGGCTGGGGTTCAGCCTGGGACTCTCTGATTCAAGCCTGGGATCCGTTTGGTGCTGCTATATCCCAGTGCCTTTGTTCCCTCGTGTTTCACCCTTGGTTCTTATGCTTTGTACTTCTGGCACAAATAAATGCATCTTTGGTTGCACAGATGGGTAAATGGGATTTTGGTGGACCCCCGCCCAGCCACTTTAGATGAGGGTGTTTGAGATTATGAACTGTAAGCGGGTTATCTTCAGGAATAGTTTGGTGCTTAATGACACTTACTCCTGTCATAATTCACAGTGAATATCTTTCATCTCAGCCAAATTATAACTGAAATTCTAGAAGGACAAAGATGCTGTGATATTTGGGCCTTAAATCTATCACTGGGGCCACAGCATGAGGAAATTTCATCTTCTTTTTATCTCCACTTAGGTTGCTCTCCTCTCTAGGCGTTGGGACAGACCTTAGTCTTTTCCTTAAAACATCCTGAACTTTGTTTTTCCTCCTTCTGCCTCCTGCGCTCAACTCTTTTTCTTCTGTTCCTTACCAGTCTAGGGGGTTCGATCTCCACTTAGTCTCCATACACCTGAAGAGAATCGTTATTCCCATGGCAGAGTTCCTTCCCAGGATTTCTTGGGAAGTTTGTGTCTTTCCAGATGGCCCCAAACAGTCAGCTAAGAAATCAGGTAGATGGGAAGAAGTATGGCAATTCTCCTGCGAGAATTAAACAATGAACATAGAGGCAGTGGTAGATGGAAGGAATCCGCTGATGTCAAGTTGAACGCGAGCCTGCGGAGGGAAGGATAAGATTGACGTTTCCCAGAGCCAGGACAGGGCAGGAGCCCAGAGGAGAGAATCGGTCGTGATTGCGTGTAGCTGTTGCTAGGTTATAAATATGTGTTTGTGGCCCTGTCTGCTGCTACTGGTGAGTCATCCTTGCAAATAAAATAAGTTTATATACATAGCATATTGTATACAAATCCTGTGCGTGGTATTCCAAAAAATACGTTTCTGAAGCAGAAGTCTTTAAAATGGCCATTTCAACATGTGATGCTGTGCAATGCTGTTAACCTTCCGCATAGATTCAAACTGCAGGTCATTGCGGGGGTCAAGCAACTTTTTCTCTGAAGGGCCAGATAGCAAATATTTTAGGCTTTGCGAAGCATATGGACTCTGTCAGAACTATCAGCTCTGCTGTGTGAGCATGAAAGCAGCCATAACTATACGTCAAATGAACAAGTGGGGCTGTGTTCCAATAAAACATTTATTTACCAAAACAGACTGCGGGCTGGATTTGGCCAGCTCTTGGAATACTACCCAATAATGTTCACTGGCATTTCTAGCATCTGAGTATTTGTTACAGGCTACAGTTTTTTGTAAATACCATTATTTCTTACTTACGTGACATTTTTAAAAAGATATCTGTAATAGTGGCTGAAGAATATTTGGAAGTATTTTAAGAAGAACTATAATTGGGAGAGTATTTCTGGAGAAATTCCTGGAAATGCACATTTCTCATCCCTAAATCCCAAAGATGAAGATCTATGGAGAATTTGGAAACCCCCAGAGAAGGGGATCTGCTGTATCTCCACGTTCCTCCCTACTTCCTGATTCAGTCGCCAGTTTATCTTTTTCTCAGCTTCGTGTGGCTTTCCCTGTTCTTTCTGCTCTGCAGTGTCCCCTGAGTTTATCAGTTGTCTTGGGCATGTGGCCTAGTTTTGTTCCACTGGGAGACTGGGGATCTTGGGAACGGCTGATATCCCCATTGCCTTTCTCCAGAATTACTAAGCGATCATACCCGTCTTTCTTATATATTCAAGTGTCTGGAATAGGTAGTTCTTCGATGATACCCGACATTTATATGCTTGGTGGTAGCAATATTATTTTAGAGTCAGAACAAGAGGACATTTGTCGAGTGATTTGTAGATGATTTGTGTTATTGTTTGGGATTGGTGTGCTTTTTGCTTTTCCTACCACAGTGCTTTCATACTTCTATTATTCTAAGGAGTAGAAAACAGGAGAGGGGACTAAGAGTATTTACTATGAACATTAAGTGCAGTTCTTACAAACTGTCAAGATGCAATTTTACTTATTGGCAATTAAGAGCATAGATTTTGGAGTCAGCAAAACTTGAATTGATTCTTGAGTTTTTTCCACTTGTTACAAAAATGTGATGGGGCGCCTGCGTGGCTCTCTCTGTTAAGGGTCTGCCTTCAGCTCAGGTCATGGTCTCAGGGTCATGGGATCGAGCCCCTGCATCACAGGGGGCTCCCTGCTCAACAGGGAACCTGCTCCTCTCCCTCTGCCCCTCCCTGTGCTTGTGCTCTCTCTCAAATGAGTAAATAGATAAATACATACATAAATAAAATCTTTTTAAAAAACTGTGATCCTGGGCAGTTTTACTTAACCTCTCTAACATTGTTTTATCTTTCAAATGGGAAAACTAATACCTTCATCTCAATTTTTGTGCTGTTAGGATTAAATCAGATGATGCAAGTGTGTGGTTAGCAAAATTCTGGAACTAAGGGCTCACTAAATGATAGCTGGCATTATTAGTAACTGTTAAAGATGGAAGGCATTTACTTTGTTTCATGGGAAGGAAAACAAACTGACAGAGGTTCAGTGATTTGGGAGAAGATCACATTAAGTAGGTTGGAAAACTGGGTTTGGCTCTTTCCTAAGTCCATGTTCTTGCAACCATATGCTGCTTCTTAAAGTAATTGCAGTTAAGAGTAATTTGACAGCAAGATCCACCACGGTTTATTTGGGTTATGCGGCTGGTTGGATAAACAGGGAAGGTATGGGATGATGACTTTTAATTTTTTTTTCTTAAAAATTGAAGTGTAATTGGTAAATAACAATATCTTAGTTTCAGGTATACAACGCAGTGATTTGATATTTGTGTATGTAAAATGATCGCTATAATAAGTGTAATTAACATCCATCGCCGCACAAGGAGTGCTGTCTTGAAATCTGCAGTATTTGGAAGCTACAATTTCTAGAGGCCAAGGATGCAGTTATAATTAAATAGCTGAGAAAACCTGCCCTGAATTTTTTTTCTTCCTGTTGCTTAGCTGCTTTGTTGACTGCCAAGAACTTGTTTGATTTTAAGTACCTTTTATGCTTTCCTGTTACTCAGGTCCCATCATAATACAGTAACTTTTAAGAAACTATGCATGTTCTTTTAAATTGCATTAAAGAAAAACAACTGCTATGTTAAACCCACACTTGGAATAAGAGCTTTTCTTTTTTTCTCTTTTTCCCCTTTCCTTCTCCTTACTCTCCACCACTGGAGAGGAATGTGCCTCTAACCTTTATAAAGGGTCAGATTTTCGCACAACGTGATTAGCTGCCAATAGTTAAACCTCAGTGAACCAAACAAAGGAGTTGGCTATGGTTTTAGAAAAAACTCGGCTCAGTGAAAGTTCTGTGACAAGTTGCTGGAGTTTGCTACATCGATACTTATTTTATAACACTGATTTTAATTGGTGCACCTCTCTTTTGGTTTGTTTTGTTTTGTTTTTGTTTTTATTAACCATTCTTGGGATTTTGAACATAACTGCTTCCCACTGCCTTTCAGGATCTGCCAAGCTTGTTTTCTTGGCATGAAGTGTATTTGTGTGGAGATGGGTCCTGTGTAGAACATTTAAGAGTTAAATACCTGGAATTTGCTCCAGATTCTTTGGCTCCCTTTTTACCAACCTGTTCCTCCTTACAATACACCACAGTTTTGACTTCAGTCCACAGGTTATTTGAGAACCTGATGCTTTCTAAAACAAATATTAAATTATGTTTAATTTGAAGACTTGAGTTTTATCTAGCAACTCTTGAGCACCACCTATCTATTAGGTATTGGGAAAGAAAGAATATCGTAGAAGGATAATATGTGATTCTTTCCTAATTTTAAATTGGTTTTGAGACAAACCTAGTTCAAGGCAGAGGATTAAGTGCCAAGTTGAGTCATATAGAATCTAAATGCCAGAGGAGTCACAATGGAAAGACCTGGAAAATATAAGAATCATTAAAGAAGGCTGAGCAGAGGCGGGAGAGCATGGTCTTAAAGGAATTCCGTACAGTTAAGGTAATAGGTAGGGCTGGAAGTTGGAAAGGAAATAGAAGCACCTTTGTAATTAAAAAGTTAAACTTTGACAGTTTCTCTGATGATTCTTTTTTTGAAAGAATCAAAGAACTATGCACCAGTGTTTCCTTATTTTCTTACTCTCTAAAGCTCCCACCCCCCCCCGCCCCCGCCAAGTTATAGGTAAGCCCTAGGCAGGGCAGCTTAGCAATGGCCCCCTACATAGATTTGGCACAGGAGAAAGCAACCTCAGTGTCAGTCCGCCAAATTTCTCTGGCCCCCGCCTCTCAGAAAATACCAGGATTTTAGCAGTTTGTTCTGAAAGTGGAGGTTGTGTCTTCTGCTTAGTTAATGTGTTTGTTTTTAAGGATGTCCACTCTAGAAATGGATTTTTACTCTGTAACTTCCCTAAATGATAGCTGCAGATATGAAATTTCTGGTTGATCTTTCTATTTTGGGGGATAATTATTGTTGTCTTATTTTTCGTGTGCCTTTTACATGTCTAGACTATCTTTTCAAATTGATTATGAGCCTTACTTTAAACTGAAGCAAGGTAAGGTTTGATATTACTTATAAAACATTTCCCTTTAATTTCAGGGTTGTGATTTTCCTTTCAAATAATTATTGAGGAATGTTGTATTTTGGGTTTGTTTTCCATTTAGATTTATTTATGTGAACATTTTCTTGGCAAAATATTCCTCGAGGTTAAAAAAAAAAAGTGCTGTTTTTTGAAAGGAGTAAATTCTTCAGTGTTTTCTGTGACTTATTTGAATGGAAAAGTTTGGTTCTAATAAAAATTTCCTCTTCCTTTGGCAAATGTTGATGTTTTTAAAGTCTTCCTAAAGGAAAGGGGAGCTTGGGTGGCTTTTTGTTTTTCAGTTATCTAGAGCCCCTTCCCTTCCGTTTGGTGCTCCCTCTGCACCATTGTTTTCTGAGCCTTTGAACTAGTTCTATCTACAGCTGAGAATGGTGTTTGAAAGTGGACCTAAACCAGATCCTTTCTGGGTGGGACACACAAGAAACCGGTTCCTTTGGTACAATGGGGTGTCTCGGGGGGGGGGTCTGGAGAGAGACTTTTCGTTCTATACTTGTGTACTGTTCAAATGTCTTTTGTTTTTAACCAAGTATATATAATTAATATATGCGAAGCCATTGCTTTTCGTTTGTTTTTGTAATTGGCGGGAGTCCATGGTATATGGCTTTAAAGGAACTCGATTTTGAAATTTACCAACTGCAGATCTTACTGAGTTTTGTGTCATTTAGAAAATATTTAAAGACCAGCGCAGATCTGTGACCTCGACATACTGCATGTCATTGTTTTTCAACCCCTTTCCTTATTTGCTTCAGTTGTAAATTGCCCTTCGTTTCGCAGTCCCCATGGAAAGGCTTGTCAAGTGTGTGCTTCCTTCAGCCAGCACATTCACAACTGCTGAATTTTCTTCTGCTCAGCTTGTTTTCCGTCTTCCCCTCTGCAGCCCTGAGCCGCCTGGGATCCTCACATCACCAGAGCAGAACTACTGGAGAACTTCTCATGACTCCAGGAGCGCATGCTGCGGCCTTAGTCTCCGGTGAACGGTGAACGAGTGAGCCTAGCTCGGAGCCAGAGCGCACCGCCTGCGGGACTGTGGGAGGACATGACCAGGCGCGGGCTCTAAGGTAGCTGAGTCAGCTTCCCCAGGAGCTCTCCGAGCAGCGTTGCCAGAGCCAGCCCTAGAGCCATTTCAACAAATCACCTCTTTTAATGCTCTTTGGCAGAGATCAAATCTAACACGGTAAATTCTTAGCCACAGTGATGATTTTTGTTGGTTTAAATGAATCCGGTATTAAAAGGGTAGGACTCTAGCCTAACTCTTCTAGTTCTTGCATTGCCTGGAAGGGGGGCTTCTCTCTTTCTCTTTTTCTCTCTCTTTTTTTCCTTTTCGGGTGGAGCTGCTTAGGTATTCTTTACCACTGGCCACTTTATTAAAAAACTATCAATAAATATAAAATACTTCTGCCATTCTTTTCCCCTTAGAGGGCCACTTTTCTTTTTCTTTTTTTTTTCCTCCCCCCGCCCTTCAAAGATTTTATTTATTTATTGGAGAGAGATAGAGAGCAGGAGCAGGGGAATGGGCAGAGGCAGAGGGAGAAACAGAAACCCTGATGAGCAGAGAGCCCCATGGGGCTCAGTCCCAGGACCCCAAGATCACCATCCTAGGCAAAGCCTGCCACGAACTGAATGAACCACCCAGGCGCCCCTTGATTATTTAATTTCAAATAGTACAAAATAGTATAAAGTACAGACATATGCATAGGTAAAATTTCCTCCCTGCCATCCTCTTTTACCCGTAGCCACTAATTTGGAACACATACTTTCCACACACAAATCTTACCGTATTACATATAAAATCTGCATATTAATTATGTTTCAGAATTGCCGAACATGTCCCCACATTTTGTTTTACAATTTCCTTTTTCCTTCCACTCCATATGCTATGGACATTTTCCCTTTTAAGCAGAATCTCAGTCTAAATGACTGCTTAGGGTTCCTTATAAGGCTGTAACATAATAACCAGTCCTCAAGTGAGGGGTTAGCCTGTAATTTAAAGGGGGATGCGGGGAGGCGGGGAGACCTTTCACATGAAGGACAAAACAAAAGCCACGGCTGTTGACATTGGACTTTTTAGTCTTTAATGATGTGAGTTTTTGTTTCCCACGGCACATGATGCACAGCTTTGGGCTGTTGCTGAAGCGTCCCTTATGTCCGATTTTCATCTTCTGGATGCCTGGAAGGAACTTTGGCACTAGGCTGTGTTAATATATTTGTATAGTTGTTGGTTCTGGCTACTATCCTTGGAGCATTTTGAGAGATTTTCATGCCCATTTAAGGTGGCGTGAGGTTGAATTAGTTTTAAGAGGAAGTAATAAATAACAGGGATGGAATTAAGAGACTTTCTTTCGCATATGCATTTATGTGACGGAGGAAGAGATGGTGGTGTTTGTTAATTGCTAACCCTGTGATTCTTAATTATGAAACAGGGTTAAGATGGTTCAGCTCAGTAGTTCCCTAGTGTGTTTGACAGTGAGAATCGCCAGAGAAGTTTTCAGATATCTGGAGTCGGGGATGAATATTTTATTTTTGTTTCTTTATAAAACACTTGTTTTTAGGAAAGTGATATAATCACTGTTTATAAGATTAAAAAGGTACAAAAGAGTGAAGAAATACAAGTTTCACTCCTCCTGTCTCCCAGCCGTCCAGTTGTTCTTCCTAGAGTCAGTCATTGTTACCAATTCTTTGTGTAGAGAGTTCAAGGCATATATAATATACCGGCACATAACCTTTAGATTATTGCAGGGTTTTATTTGTGTGTTTAAAGATTTTATTTACTTATTTTATTTTACTTATTTACTTATTTGATTTTATTTACTTATTACTTATTTTATTTACTTATTTGAGAGAGAGAGTGCAAGAGAATACAACCAAGGGAAGGGTTAGAGGGAGAAAGAGACTCCCTGCTGAGCAGGGAGCCTGTGAGGGGCTGGGCTCCATCCAAGGACCCTGGGATCATGACCTAAGCTGAAGGCAGATGCTTAATGAACTTAGCCACCCAGGCGCCTGTGTGTGTGTGTGTGTGTGTGTGTATGTATGTGTGTGTGTTTAAACCCCGATGGTAACAATATACACTGGTCTGTGCCTTTTTTTACTGCGATAATATTTCTTGGAAGATCTTCTATATTAATACTGCATTCTTTTTTAATGGATGCCTAGTATTCCACTGTGGACGTATGCTATAATTTATTTAACCAGTGCTATGTCGATGGTCACCTGGATGACTTCTAGTCTATTGTTTGTTATTATTAACAGAGCTCTAGGGAATATAACCTTGTACAGATAGCATTTTAAACATGTTTATGAGTATATCCGTAGGATCCATTTCTAGTAGTAGGATTGCTGTGTCAAAAGTTACAAACATTTTAAATTTGGTAGAAATTTATTGCCAGGTTACTCTCTGTTCATCGAGCTTGCAAAGTTTTTATTTCTTTTTTTCTTTCTTTCTTTTTTTTTTTTTTAAGATTTTATTTATTTATTTGAGAGAGGGAGAGTGAGACAGAGAGAATGAGCGGGGGTGGTGAGGGAGAAACAGTCTCCCTGCTGAGCAGAGAGCCTGAAATGGGTCTTGATCCCAAGACCCCGGGAACATGACCTGGGCCGAAGGCAGATACTTAACCGACTGAGCCACCCAGGCGCCCCAGTTTTAGATTTCAGCAGCAATGGGTGTTTACTCAAACTCTGCTGATCACAGTATGATTGTCAAATGTATAGGTACTTTGCCAAATGGATAGGTGAAAAATGATAGTTTAGTGTAGCTTTAATTTGTATTTTTATTTTCATTGATACTGAGCATCTTTTCATAATTTTAAAGACCATATGTATTTCCTGTTGTGTTCCCCATGTGTTTGTGTACTTAGTCTGTTTTCCCATTGGGTTATTGATCTATTATCAGTTTAAAGGAACACCTGTGCATTAACAAAATAAAGTGTGGTAAGTGATATTTATTTGTTGTCATTTGTACAAAAATAAGAATTATTTTACTGTGCAGATTATTTAAAAATTAGTACACTTATATTTATCAATGTATTCATTCGATAGCTGCTTATGGAATGCCTCGTAGGTATTAGGCACTTGTTCTAGGCAGCAGTATATAGAACATCGAAGAAAACCCATCCCAATTCTTGTTCCATGGTACTTACATTGTAGTGAAAGAGACATCAGTAGCAGATGTTCACAGTGACTTGTAGAGCTAAACAGATAAACTTTCTGTGGCTAAAAACCTATCTCATGGTTCCTTGGATGTTGTGTTGTGGCTACATTTTCAGGTTTAAATCTCTGATCCATCTGGAATGTTAGGTATGAATCAAAACTGAATTTTTCTCTGGATGCTCTGTTTATTAGGCTAAGGCTGGGTTGCTGTAACCAAGGGCTATGTTATGGTTCAAACAGCGTAGAAGTTGATTTTTTTCTCACTAAACTGTCCTGTGTGAGCAAACCAGGTCAGCAGAACCTCCCATAGCCACTAGTCATTGAGACCCATGTTCCTTCTGTGCAATTGTCACTGTAGTTATGCACATGGTCATAGATTGCTTGCACCATATCTGGGCTCCCTCCATGTGATGGACAAAGGAGAAAGTCCAGGGCAAGTGTTTCATTGATCTCTCTGCCCATACATGTACCAGGATCAGTTTTTGAACTCTTGAAGCTTATGTGTATTTTACCTTGTAATGGGGGTCGTTCAATTTCACAAAATTTTCATATTTAAGTTTCCTTTGACAGAATTTTAAAGTTCTATTTTACAGAATATTCATGTCTATTTTTATATGTGAGTTTTTTTTTTTTTTAAACAAAGAACTTTAAAATAGTCATATCTATTCACCACTCCTCCCCTCTGAGAAGAAAACCTGCTAATACTATGAATGGGGTTGTGTTATACATATAGATACTTTGCGAAGGGCTCACATCTTTCTGATGTCAGTTTTTTTTTTTTTTTTGCTGGATTTGGAATCTACAGTCTTTCTATATCCTCGACCATATATATATGAAACATATAATTGAAGGAAGAGAGGGGAGCGACCAACTTATCATAAGCTATTGTATTAATTTTATTAATACTTGACTTCTGGTTATGACTAGGGATGCCTATTTCTCTATTACAAATGAATAAACTTGGAACGTGAGAAAACAGTTTTCCTATTTGAAGATAAAATATAGTTGATATTTCATGGGATACCTGGGTGGCTCAGTCGGTTAAACGTCTGCCTTTGGCTCCAGTCATGGTCTCAGGGGCCTAGGATCGAGTCCTAGATTATGATACTTGGGGAGCCTGCTTCTCCCTCTGCCTGTGGTACCCCTGCTTGTGCTCTCTCTCGCTCTTTGGAAAATAAATAAATAACTAAAATAGTTGATATTTCAGAAATTTATTACAAAAACTTATTTGTGACACAAACCTGGGCAGATTTTTGTGTATACATGATACACAGTGCTGTTACTCCCTCAGTGTATGTGTGTCTGTTAGTCTGCACCTTTTGTTTTTAACAGGACACATTCTGTTTTTATCTTCTTTTTATCGTAAAATAAGACACAGATGCAGATATCCATACAATACCTATATAGCTTAGTTAATTATTGTAAGGTATTTTCATTTATTATTTTTATTTATTTATTTATATTTATTGTTAATTTTATATTATTATTATTTTTATTTTTAATTTATTATACGTGTGTATTTTTGTGACCACCACACAGATCAGGAGACAGAATATTAGCAGTCTCCTCTCCCCCCGTGTGTCCCATACCAGACATAGCTCCACTCCCCCTCCAGAAGTCAGTCACTGCTTTCCTGACTTCCGTAGTAATTGTTCTGTTGCCTTTCTTTATGGTTTTATCACCCATGTATGCATATTTAGCCACTGTACTTTAGTTTTTCTTTATGTCTTATTAAGTCTCTTAAACATCAGATTCCCTCGGCGGCCCTTTCCTTACAGTCTGTCTGTTGAAGAATCCGTCCATTTCACCTCTGATTTCCTACTGGCTGGGTTTGGTGATTGCAACCTCATAGTTCAATTCCACTTGTTCTTTTATTTTTTTAGTGGGAAGTAGTGTTTTAACACAACTCTCTGGGCACCAGTCATGCTTACTGCTACTGGGTAGATCATTGTTTCTAGGCCTTTTAGTGGACAGAGGACAGCAACACATAAAACATGTCGTGAGTTCACACTGATACTTCCAATTCAAAAATCAGGTGATAAGGCTCTTATTTAACTTCCTCTGTTACTACCTGTATTTCACATGGAGAATTCTGGTTCTCTGAACCAGCAGGAGATGACAGAATTCAAATGTGCCACAGTAACTTGTTAGCTTTCTGCCACGTTATATACCGAGTATTCTCCATACTGCCACAATCCTAGCACTGAACCACTCGTTACAATAGCTGAAAAGCAATGAGAAGAAATTCTTATGAGTATGCTGTTCCTATTCTCCCTGCAATTTTTTTTTTGGTGGGAGCAAGGGGTGGGTAAGTGCAGGAGATGTTTATAGTTGAAAATTGGGCAAATTTAAACACTGATTAGCTTTTAGATGATATTTGGAGATGGAATACTTTTAATACCTTTAAGGAATAATTTTAATTTTTGTTAGGTAAGATGTTGATTTTATAGTTGTATTTAGAAAAAGCCTTTATTTGTGAGAGAATTTGTGGGTGAAATGATGTGACATCTGGGATTCTCATCAAACTACCTCATAAAGAAAATGGGCAGAGTAGAGTAAATAAGATGGCTTATTTTTCAAACTGGGTGGTAGGATGGTGCGTTATAATTAAAACTAGGAGGTCAGAGTAGGGTTTTTCAAAAATACTTTTCAGTTTCTATGTAATTTGAAATATCTGTAAAATTAATAAACAGTGAAATTAATTAATAAACAGTGAAATTTTTAAAAATTAATTAAAATTTTTAAAAATTATTTAAAATTTTTAAATTAAATAAAATTTAAAATTAATAAACAGTGAAAAAAAACAAGGACGTACGGTAAGAGAAGAAAGTAATAAGGATTCGATGGTGTGGATATGAGTAAGGAACAGTCGATTCCATGCTCTGCCTGGTGGTTCAGGCTCAGCACAGTGGTCTTGAAGCTCGGGGATTGGGACCACCTTGATTGAAGAGTGAGCTGAGATGTGAGCCTCTGTGGGAACTAAGATTTAAGGGATGAGTGGCAGAAGAGGAAAACTCTAAGGAAGCCGAGAAGGTCCAAACCATAAAAGTGAAGATCCAGAGAGAGTGGAGCTTCTGAATCCCAACCAGGGAGGAACCTGGGGCAGAAGGGGGTCTTCAGCACCGTGATGCTGCAGAATGGGCAAGTGAGCCCACTGTCAGCGTTCTCAGAACCACCTGAGTCGCTGTGGGATTGGGAGTTCCTAGGCCCCATCTCAGGTCAGTCGACTCAAAATCTTGGGTGGAGGCTTGAGAGTCCACATTTTTAAGAAGCTCCATTACATATCCAATGAGCTGCTTTGGTGATGGACTGGATAGCGGTTGTGGAAAAAGTTGTGTAGATTGCTTTTTCTAGAAAGTTTTTTATGAAGGGTGAAGAAGGTAGATGTGGGAAGACTAGGGGTTGCGGTTGGTGGTAGTTGTTGAAATAATAATAATAATAATGATAATAATTATTATGTGAGAGGTTTTCCTCTAAATATGGAGAACGTGAATGGCTTCCTGGCAAGATGACTGAGTGATCAGGCTAAGCGAGAGCTCCCCACTACCAGAGAGATGATTTTTTGGCAAGAACTTGGTTTTGATAGTTCAGGGAAAGCTTGGAAATCATCATCATGGATTAGATACTCATTTTGTTTATTATTATTTTGAATTACATATTAAAAGAGGAGAGGCTCCCATGTCTTTTCACTGCCTTTGCTTCTCATCTTCTCACGGGTCTCCAGGCCCATCCCCGAGGAACAAGGAAGGAATGGGGTCTGTGGGGCTGATTAGGCACTTTTTTCTCTTATTCAGCGTTCCCTTGACCCCTTTTCACGTTCTGTTTTCCTTCTCTTGGTTTCCTTTCCCTCGTGTTCAGGGGGCACCCTCATGTACAGTAGGGCCTCTTACAGATGTTGCCTAGTATGGGGTGGTATGTTCCAATGATTTGCTTTGGGACGACTGGAGGGATTCCTACATCTCATGATTTCATAATCAGTCTTGGGAGGTTGTGGGGAGAGGACTGAGGTAAGAATCCTGTTCCTCCTGTTTTCCTCTGCCTTAGGGTCTTTGTTTTGTTTTTAATAACAGATTGGGTTCCTCATTTCTGGCCCATAGATTTTCTACCTCAGAGTACTTGGGGCATCAGCCATTTCCCAGATTTCCTTTCGTTCTCCACATAGTAGAGCACATTTGTTTTTACTTTTAACTTGCCATTAATTTCTTATTTCGACCAGTTGAGAGTTTGGGTTGGGCGCGTGGTTTTTCAGTTACATCAGTTTTCTGATCTCTTTCTATCTGGTAGGCAGAATCTCTCTCGGCGTCATCTCCCCTTCTCCTCGTTTTCTGTTGTGGTTACTTCAGGGCTCACCTGTTCAGCTTGTACACTGACCCTGGTACACAGTTCATTTTCTTTCTCCTGATCGTATTTATACTTTTGATGGATATATTTAAATGAACAGCTGTGCATTTGTTGAGTCATACCACAATTAGCTGCTCAACTGGCAAAAGCATATTTCAAGCGAAGTTGTGAGAGAATTCCATTAATCACATTCTAGTTGGGGGAGGGGGGAGAGAAAGACTGACCACTAAGAAAAGTCTTTTGAAAGATGGTTAATGAGTTATTCCACTATTTTAGAGTAGAGTGAGGTAGTTGCTGTTGGAGGTGTCATCTGAAGAAGCTTTATAAAGATGTAAATAACTATAAAGGTTTAAGGATATTAGCCTTGAAGGCAAAATTCCTTGGCATCGTTAATGTGTAGATAAAGTTAGTAGCTGGTGCTGGTCTATTTAAGTAGATAAAGAGGTCTTCTAAAAGTGTTCTTCTCTGTAAAGACCAGTGTTCTTGATTAAACATTTCTTGAATTCATTGGCAAAGTATTTTGTTTTAAGCTTCCTGGACAGATAACATATGAGACAGAAGATGTTACAACTTTCTTTTTGTTCAAATATATTAATTGCTAATTGTAACTCTGATTGAGTCTTCGGCTTCCACCAGCCAGATCTGTTTTTCTCTTGACACTTCCTTGGGGTTCTTTCTGAAGGTTATTAATAGGCATGGAAGCATGGCTTTCCAAATAGCATCAATAACTGTTAGAAGACTGGGGTTGGGAGGAGGAGATAATATGTCAATTTCTGACTTGAGAAGATGTATTTCCAAGCTACAGAAGCTGTCTCAGAGGTCACTGGGGATGGCTCTGGGCAGATCAGCTGGTGTCTGCAACTAGAGATCCATGCAAGCCTTTCCAAATGGGATATTGTCCACCAGGGAGTTGTCTGGTATACCTGGAGTCTGCCAGCCATCTTTTGGTTTGGCTACTTCTCTTGGATGACAACCTTGAAAACTGAAATCCAAGTTAAAAATGATATCTTTTAATTTATCTCAAAATATCTGGTTGCTGCTTTATGAAATTGATGATAAGGTACACTCTCCACCCCCCGTCATTTCTTTGCCAGTCTGTACAGAATTCCTTAAACCTTACTTCCCTCTCCCCACCTAAATCCAAGTGTAGCATAGACTAAGAAGTTAAAGTTAATGTGTTTTAATTTATATGGAATGCTTAGTATGTGCCAGGAATGGTGATGTAGCCATAAGCTAGGTAGAATTTTTACTCTCATGCTACTTATATTTTGATGTGTGGGGAAGAAGTGGGGGGTGGGGAGAAACATAATAAAAATCAATGAACTAATAAATCAGCAGCAGTTTTCACAGTGTTATGTGCTATCAAGAAGATAATGGCAGGGTAATATAATGTAGGGGCGGGGGTGGGAAGTTCTGAGGCAGGAATGGGCTTGAGTGTGTAGGTAGTGTGGATGAGAAGGAAGGCTTTGGTCAAGCTAGTGTATAAAGGGTGTTTTTTTTTTTTTTTTCTTAAATACCTCCACAGAAATATGCTGTAGTGTCTCCTATTAAAAAAGAAGAAGAAGAAGAGAGGGATACCTCCCTGGTGCTGACATCTATTTTATTTAATATCACCCCCCACCCGCCCACCTGCCTACCTTTAAATTATTATAGGGTAATCATATTAGTCTTAAAATTGGGACGGTTGTGTCAGATGGTGGGCACCTGAAACACCATTTTTTCTGGTATGGGGGGCGGATAGGAAAGTCTGCACTATTAGGTGAAAGGGGAAGCTTCAGGTATAGTTAGAAATGAGAAAACGGGGCCGAGGCAGCATCTTACTGAAGACTTAAGGAGGAAGTGGGATTTTAGGTGGTTTCCATAGTTGGGCATCCATGAGTTGTGGGGGTGGGGAATAACGGGGTCCTTCCTACCACTAGGTGAAAAAACAAACACACAAAAAACCCCCAAAAAACTGTTCTACTCACAGTTTGTGAACTGGAGGGAGAGGCATGAGTCTGGCGCTGCCCAGGAGACTATAACAAAACAGCTGGGGGATGATGGGGTCCTATCAGTTGAAACAAAGCAGGATAGCCACAGCTATTTGCTACAGAGGGAATGAAGTGGAAAATGAGGGACGGTTTCCATCTAGTCAAGCGTGTCAAAATAAAGCCATGTCTTTAGATACCAGTAAGGCAGGCAGCGGGTGATCGCACCAGAATCTCAGAAGCTTTGCTCAGTTTTCATCTGTAGATCGAGCAGGGATGTGGCAGTCAGTTTCATCCTGTATACAGCAATTAAAATGAATTTACTGGGGACTCTTTGGTTCTTACTTGGGGGCCTAACTTAAACCTTTCACTTGTTTTCATTCAATTAAGCTTCATCTCCCCTCCATTTCCACCCCTCACAGATTATATTGTTCTTTTCCTCTCCTTTCCAAGCCTTCTCTTGGGTTCATCTGTCACAGCTGGAATGTTTGTAGTATAACTCTTTCAGTCGAAACCCTTTCTTTCCCGAAATAATCTGTAATTATTTCCTCTAACTACAGGATGAACTGATCCAGGGGCTGGGTTTCAGTTCCATAGGACTTGTCCAAGAAACTATTTGTATTCATGTATCGCTGAAGATCAAATTACATGCTAATATTCTGAAAGTAACACCCCACCAGAAACCTTCCAGCAACAGTGAAGTCTATATAAAACCAAACCCTGGCAACTTACACACCGCCAGTTCAGACACAGCGTGGTGTTAAAAATATTTCACAGGTCATTTGTGAACTGGGAAAAAGACCCTGACTTATATGGTATGATGGCTTTGGTTTAGCCCCCTTTTTTGGGGGGGGGGCAGCTGTAACTGACAGCCCTTGTCTCTTTTCAGCCCTTCCACGGGGCCAGGTAGTTTGGAGCAAGCTGCCCCTGGGTTATCTTTCTGCCTGTTGAGCATAGAAGAGACAGAATTGTTGGTACACAGTGGATGATTTTTCTCCCACTTGGAGGCGTTTTTTTTTTTTTTTTAAGACTTTATTTATTTGACAGACAGAAATCACAAGTAGGCAGAGAGGCAGACAGAGAGAGAGGGGGGGAAGCAGGCTCCCTGCCAAGCAGAGAGCCCGACATGGGGCTCCATCCCAGACCCTGGGATCATGACCTGAGCCGAAGGCAGAGGCTTTAACCCACTGACCACCCAGGCACCCCGGAGGTGGTTTTTTTAAGTATACCTTCCCTCAAAGTTTTATGTCTGAATTTGTCTTACTGGTTCCCAAATGTGCCCGACTCACACTAATTTCTCTTTTTATTTCAAAATATGAGCTACAAGAGGACCGGAGAGTGGGATCGGGGTTGGGAGGTAGAAACCACTTGATGAACAATATGAGAGTGGCTTGGTTTTCCTTTCACATCAAGATCTTTTTTTCAGGGGTGGAGAAGATAATCTGAGGTTACAGAGCATATGAAATTAATTTTGAGGTTACAAAGATGGAAAGAGGACATGATTGAAAGGTGCTTCAAATAACCATGAGTAAAGATTATTTTCTAAGAGGAAAATCAAGATGGTTAAAGTACAGAATGCATTGACACTTGGATAAAATGTTAAGGATGACAAAAGCGGGTTGCTAAGCCGTGGCTGGCTGGTTTAACAAAGGTTGTGATTGGTGGTTGAGTAACACCTGAACTCAGGTCAGATGGTCCTGAGCTTCATTCACCTTGTGTCCTTGAGCAGCAAGTTACTTCTACCCTCCCATTTTCTTCTGTGTAAAATGGGATTAATGTGAGTATTGTTTTAGAGTGTTCTGGGGAAAGATTGAATGAGATGACGCATATGATCTCTAAGCACAATGTCTGGCTGGTCAGTATGTGCTGCTACTGCTGGTTGATAATGATGTAATGTTGACATAAAGCTAAGAGGAAACAGAATTGCTCAATCCTTTTCCTTCCTTTGCCTTTACCTTTTATATTAAAGAGAATGAATTTGTTTTCCTAGAAGGCATAACATAGACCACATAGAGATATAAAGAAAACTGTGGAAAAGTAGTGACAGCCCACATGTAGATGGTATAAAAGTCATTTAAAATTGGGAGGGGTGACTGTACAACCTTTTTTTTTTTTTTAAGTTTTATTTATGTTAGAGAGTGTGCATGAGCAGGGGGAGGGGCAGAAGGAGAGGGAGAGAGAGAATCTCAAGCAGACTCCCTACTGAGCGTGGAGTCCGATGCAGGGCTTAGTCTCAGGACCATAAGATCATGACCTCAGATGAAATCAAGAGCTGGATGCTCAACCAACTGAGCCACCTGGGTGCCTCCAACCTGGTCTTTTAAAATTCTTTCTAACTTGGAGATTGTCAGAAGTTGAATTGAGGAGAGTGTCAAGAAAATTCCTATGGAATAAGTACTCAGTAAATTATGTGTTGAGCTAAATGGACAAAGCAGATCAGTTTAAGCTCTCTAGACAATGTACATTTTGTAGAATTTTCTGATGGGAAAGAATCTTAACACATCTTACAACTTTTCCTTTATCCTCAACATTATAGATAACAAGTTATTATCTATTCTTAAGTCTAGGTTTTAGAAACATCCTTTATTCTAATAGTGGATTATCAACTAGATTGTTTAATAGGAGTTCCAAAAATTGAATATAGAAGTATATTATACTCTTGATTATTCTGTGACCAATATCAAAATGTTTTCTGAGTTTTTTGGGGGGGAGGTAAATGTATTGCAATGTATTTATGGTTTTTATCCAGCTGTAAAATTGTGATGAGCAAAAGGAGTGTCAAACTTGGTCTCAAGCCCACACATGTTAGAAACTGAGCTAAACTGTAGCTCTTTAACCAGAAGTCAGTGTGGTCTATAAATGGAGTTTAAAAAGTACCATGGGATTTGGAAAGCAGTTCTGTTCTGCCCTGGTGATATACCTTTTTATAGTAGAATATCATGGGACTGTTCAATCTCCCAAGAGAGTAGTCCTGAGACATTGTAAGACATGGTATTGATTGAAAGAGGGTGCCTTAGTTAAGATTGGAGGTCCATAACCCCTTTTTCTGAATAGCTGATTTCTTTGTGTCTGAAGGAAAGACAGATCAATTACTAGGGATAGAAGGCCTTATCCAAGACCAGAAAGGAGAAGGTGTGTATATATATATATACACATACACACACACACACACACACACACACACATATATATATATACATATATATATAGGAGGCAAGAACTTAGACTCTGAACCCTTCAGATAATAGACTGTAATCCTTCAGTAGCTTATGACTTTTCAGTTAAGCATTTTGACCTTAAAACATTACATAAGGATTTTGGCTCAACCTGAAGTAGGATGAAAAGTTGAGAACCTTTTTATCATACGTTGATGTTTCATTTAAGAAATATTTAGTTGTGGGTGCCTGGGTGGTTAAGCCGCTGCCTTCGGCTCGGGTCATGATCTCGGGGTCCTGGGATCGAGTCCCACATCGGGCTCTCTGCTCAGCGGGGAGCCTGCTTCCTCCTCTCTCTCTCTCTGCCTGCCTCTCTGCCTACTTGTGATCTCTCTCTGTCAAATAAATAAATAAAATCTTTAAAAAAACAAAGAAATATTTAGTTGTGTACATAAAGTATTATTCCTACATTCAGAATGTCTTATGCCTTCTTCCTTGACCATTAGACTTGTTGACTACTTCTTTGATGTTAGAGAAGTTAAAGAGATTTCTAAACGTGGAACAGTAATATTTTTGTCATGTATAAATGTGCATCCTAAACTACCAGGTGCCCTCTGGTTATCTGGCATGGCATGATAGAAGGAGTGATCATTTAAAGATTAAGGCAATGGTTTTCAAAATGTCCAGAATCCCGTGGACTCTCCGTGACTTTCTCAGCAGTTCACAAGGTCCTTCTTCCAGTGACGTGTGTATGAGACTGTATTTTCCATATTTAACCAGTGCAACACAGTGTGACAGATGTGATGCAGAATCATTTATGAGACTCTAGTTGCTTTCTACTAAGTTAAACATACAGAGATTTATAAAAATGGGAAATAATGCCACTTTTCTTACTACGTTTTTTGGAGAAAATAATAGTTCTTATTTTTTAAATTTATAGAACACAGGGTAGTATGTTTATTGTTGTTTTAAAATAAATGCAATATGAAAAAATTCTCCAGTTTTCATTTGTAACAGAGTAAATATTGATAGATATGGCCTGTATTGACAGGCTGCTGAGAGTCCTCAGTACTTTTTAAGACTGTATAGTTATTCTGAGAACAAAAAGTGTGAAAACCACTGGAGTAAGGCATCCCTGAACTATTGATTTATTGCTACTCTCTTTTCCCACTACTAGTCCCCTCTTTCTTTGCCAACCTGTATCTGGAACTTCTTAACCAAAAATACTTGGGAGCAGAACAGTTGAAAATTTAAAACAGTATTTTCTTTTTAGTGTATTTTAAAATTGGGAATAGATCCTTAGGGCTTCAAATTGGGACTTTAGCATGTTGATTTTTTTTATAATTACAGTCTGATCAGGAATTTTATTCCGGAACATTATCCTTTCTATGCTCTTTTCCCCCTTTCCTTTTGGAGGTTCCATTTTTAATAGCTAAATTAACTGGTCAGCAGAGACTCTGCCAACTGAACAAAATGGCAACCAATAGTGATGCTGACATATTTTCCAAAGATTTTTTTGGCAGATTTGAGTCATCCTATAAACAGACTAGTTGGGGGGACTGAATTTCCAACTCCTTTTTTTTTTTTTTTTTTTTTTCTTTCTTTTCCTGTTTTCCACTTAGGAGCCTAAATCAATGTTTTAATTCTGCTTGCATGATAATCTGTGAAAATGTCTTTCAGGGCATGGGCTTTTATTGGCTTTGTGACAGGAAAAAATGTCAGTGGTGATTGTCTTTTCGTTTTTAGGGTTTTTTTTTTTTTTTCCCCTCAATAGTGAAAGGATTCTTCATTTTAAAGCTTGAAGCTTCTTAACTGCTGACTTTTATTAGTACCTGATCTGAATTGTAGAGATTAAAGTTACAGAGATGATAAATATTTTAATGCTACAGTTTCTTTGCAGGTGTGTATATTTTGTGTGTTGGCATGGGAGTAATTGCTAATTTATTTAGAATTTAAACTTAAATTGAGCTGATTAATTCAGGGAAATCTGAACTTAACAATATTAAATGTGCATCTACTGGGTAGTGATTAATCGAATAGACTATAGAATTGGCTAGCATGGAATCTATAGTCTACTGAGGAGACATATGTTCAAAAGCACAATAAGTATGAGTAATTAATTATTAATTATGATATGGTCCAGGATAGTAAGGACCACAGTGTTTATGTATCATTATTATTTTAAATTCCATTTTTTTAAAGGTTTTATTTATTTATTTGAGAGAGGGAATAAGAGAGCATGAGCAGGGAAGGGGTAAAGGGAGAGAGAGAAGCTGACTCTCCGCTGAGCAAGGAGCCTGCTGTGGGGCTTGATCCTAGCACCTTGAGATCATGACCTGAGCAGAAGGCAGACACTTACTGATGGAGCCACCCACGTGCCCCAGTATTTTTATTTTTAAGATTTATTTATATATTTGAGAGAGAGAGAGAGAGAGAGATCGGGGGAGGGACAGAGGCAAAGGGAGAGAGAGACTCTCTAGCAGACTCTGTGCCAAGCTCAGAGCCCGTTGCAACGGGCTTGATCCCACAACCCACGAGATCATGACCCGGGCTGTAATCACGAGTTGGCTCTTCAGCCAACCAGCCAGTCAGGTGCCCCTCAAATATTTTTTAATTTTGAGTTTGGGGACCCTGAGTTCTATCAGATGGAAGTGAATGTTAACTGCTTTCCCTACCACCCCACCTCCCCGCCCCCAATAAGGTGATTGACAAAGAACCACTAGGAATAGAGATACCAGCCTCACCATTTTCTTATTCCTTCTAGTGCTTTCATTAATAATATATTCGATCTGTAATTTCTTTAATGGTTTTAGAACACTTGCAATTTGGGAAGGGCTTGTTTTCATAACATTCTTAAATCGACCCTCAAAATTATGGTACATGGCTATACTCTAAGCAAACCATGCCTACCTTTTTAGTAACTTCTACTCTTTCTGGAAGAATTCTTGAACTAGACTGTCATTGGAACTGAGACACACCAAATGAAGGCTCAAGTTACTTATCTCTCTACTATATATATATTTTTTTTATTTATTTGACAGAGAGAGAGGTCACAAGTAGGCAGAGAGGCAGGCAGAGAGAGAGGAGGAAGCAGGTTCCCCGCTGAGCAGAGAGCCCGATGCAGGACTTGATCCCAGGACCCTGAGATCATGACCTGAGCCGGAGGCAGCAGCTTAACCCACTGAGCCACCCAGGCGCCCATCTCTCTACTATATTAAAACATTTTTTGTAAGATGCAAATTTCAGTACATACAGTCACTGACATAGTGGTTCGACTTAATGATTTTTTGACTTTATCATGGTGTGAAAGTGGTAAAAACTGTACTTCAGATTTGGATCTTTGGATCTTTGGATCCTTTCCTAGGTTAGCAATATGTGGTATGGTCCTCTCTTATGACACTGTGGGCAGTGGCAGCGAGCTGCAGCTCCCAGTCAGCCATGGTCACGAGGGTGAACAGCTGATGTACTGACTACCATGCTGTCCCCAGATAGCCATTCTGTGTTTCACTCTCAGTACAGTATTCAATTAACATGGGATCTTCAACACTTTATGATGAAATAGTCTTTGGGTTAAATGATTTTGCCCAGCTGTAGGCTAATGTAAATGTTCTGAGCACATTTAAGGTAGGCAAGGCTGGGCTATGGTGTTTGGTAGGTTAGGTGTATTAAATGCATTTTCAACGTATGATATTTTCAACTTATGATGGGTTTATCAGGATGTGACCCCCATCACAAGTAGAGGAAGTTTTGTGTTTTCATCCTGTAAGTCAGTGAATTTTCTTGCATGACGCTAGGGTGCCTGTACCTCTTTTCAAGGTAGGTGGGCTAGTGCTCAAGACAAGTAATGGACAAGTAATTGATGTCAAGTGGCAGCAGAGCAGTGCTGCAGGCTTGAAATCACCGCTGATGGGGAGTTGTTTCACCAAGTGTTTGCCTCTTCAGGGAGGTCATGAATGACAGGAGGAGGGGAGTCGGTGGGAGAAGGGTGGAAGAAGAGGCTTAGGGCATGTGAGGCAGAGGGAACCAGCAGTGTGCTTATGTTCAGAGTCATGGAGACAAGATGGTGATGGAGGAGTCAGTGTCTGGCTCTGATGTCCTGGCACGCCACAGATCAGGGGCTTGCCGTCGAAAGATCTGCATGAACATGGACGTAGTCCTATAATAACAGCTGTAAAAGGGGTCACTCGAGTTCCATAGACTTTAAAAAATATAAAAGGAAAATACACAAAACTGTCCTTTACCTCTCTTCTTCATGTTGCTGTTAGAAAAGGGATAGACCAAAATTTAACTGTGGCTAAATTGAAATGAGGGTGGTAAGATAAGACGGGGGTGTGGAGAATGAACAGTCTGACCACCAACCAAAAAATTTGATTTTACGATCAATCAGAAGGTGTTCACTCCAGGGGAGCTGGGGTGGCTCAGTCGGTTAAGTTTCTGACACGATTTCAGCTCAGGTCGTGATCTCAGGGTCACGATATCAAGCCCTTTGTTGTGCTCAGCGCTGGCGCTGGGTGCAGGGCCTGCTTCAGATCCTCTCTTTCTCCCTTTCCGTCTGCCCCTTCCAGTGCTCTCAAAACAGATGTGCACTCCCAGCAAATTAGATAGCAACTGGCTTTTGGTCTTTACTTTGAGTTACAGGTGTAAGATAGCATGCTCACCTGTGCATTAAAGAACTTTACCAGTTTTCTTTTTTACCATCCAGAAAATCACAACTAATCAAAGTTTTAATGTGTAAAAATTATTTCTTGTACTAAAGAATTAGTGTAACCGAACTCATCATATTCCTAATTTTTTTTTTAAGATTTTAAAATTTATTTATTTGACAGAGAGAGAGAGAGACCACAAGTAGGCAGAGAGACAGGCAGAGAGAGGGGGGGAAGCAAGCTTCCCGCTGAGCAGAGAGCCCGACGTGGGGCTAGATCCCAGGACCCTGAGACCATGACCTGAGCCAAAGGCAGAGTCTTAACCCACTGAGCCCCCAGGCACCCCTTCCTAAAATTTTTATAGGAATTATTTAAATGGATAAGTTCTTTGTTGTAGTCCTTTGGCTTAGAAAAACTGAGCTTTTGTTAATGTAGTTTCACAGAAATATCAACCTGAAATTTATATCAGGTACCTTACTTTCATTTGTATAGTTTGATATGTTATAAACTTAGAAGATTTCTTCCTGTCTTGGTTGTATGTATTCTTTATTAAAGTTGGGTTTGTGTAAGAATGCATTGCTTTGCGATAGATGAGGGATAAGTTGTAGGTATTTTGGTTTTGGTTTTGGTGGTTGTTGTTATTGTTGGTCCCCTTTTGGGCTGTGTGGTGGTCCTCCACTTCTGATTCTTTTAAAGGAGGAGTAAGGTTCAAACACAGTAATTTGACTTGAATTATGCAGTCACTTAATCTTTAACATCATGTTATAACAGTTTATTCATGCTTCTCAGAGTTTTTAAATTTAGTGCCATTTTTGCATTTCATAGGCTAAGATAAAATTCAAACTTAAAATTCTTTGAGAATGGTTAGCCTTATAGCTGAGAATTTTTCCTGTCCCTACTGAGTTCTCTGTAAGAGGGTAGTTACCTTAGAGTGGCCACCAGTAGGAGGTAAATCTGATGAACTCCTTAAGATGATTTGCTTAGATCTACGTAAAGGGTATATGTTTAAATTTAGCAAGAAATAAGGCGACATATGTGAGGGGGATTTGTAAGAAAGGCCTTGAATGGCAGTTTGAAGATAGTATGCTTAATTTAATTTGTCATCCTACAGTTAAATTTTTTGTTTTACTTTTATCTCTTATTTTTCCTCCACAGTTGTACAATGGTGGATGGAGTGATGATCCTTCCTGTGCTAATGATGATTGCTTTCCCTTCCCCGAGTATGGAAGGTAAGTGGCTCATAGCTGTTTGGAAGAGGGTAAGTTTCTGGGTATCATTTGGCTCTCTGTAAACTAGTTTGTTCTTACTCCTATCATACTTAGTACTCTTCCATTCTCCCCCTTTGTTTTTTAAAGTAGTGTTTCCCGTTCACGCCAAAATTGAGAGGAAGGTATAGAGAGTTCTCATGCCCCTTGCCCCCACACATACAGAGACTTCCTGATTACCAACATCCCCACGGAAGCGATGCATTTGTTAAGATTGTTGGACCTACACTGATACATCATTATCATCCAAGTCCATAGTTTGCTTAAGGGTTCACTCTTTATCTTACGCATTCTGTTGGTTTTGACAGATGTATAATGACATGTATCTACCCTTATAGTATCATACAGAGTACCTCTTGTCCTAAAAATCCTCTGTACTCCACCTGTTCCTCCCTTCCCTCCATCTTCCTTACCTCTAGCAACCACTGATCTTTCTATTGCCTCCATAGTTTTGTGTTTCCTAAAAAGACATGTAGTTGGAATTATGCAGTATGGAGTCTTTTTGGATTGACTTTAATAGGCACTTAAGGTTTCTCCGTGTCTTTTCGTGGGTTAATGGCTCATTTCTTTTAGCACTGAATGATACTTCATTGTCTGGATGGACCACAATTTATGCATTGACCTACTGACGGGACATACTGGATGCTTCCAGGTTTTGGTAGTTATGAATAAAAATGCTATAAACATCCATGCGCAGGTTGTGTGTGGATGTAAGTTTTCAGCTCCTTTGGGTAAACACGAAGACTTGTGATTACTGGATTTTATGGTGGAATATGTTTAGTTTTGAAAGAAGCCTCTCAGTTGTCTTCCAAAGTGGCTGTACCATTTGCATTCCTGCCAACAGTGAATGAGAACTCCTGTTGCTCTACGTCCTCACCAGTGTGTGCTGTTGTCGGTGTTCTGGGTGTTGGCCCCTCTGATAGGTGTGTGGTGGTGTCTCCTTGTTGTTTTATTTTGCATTCTCCTGATGACATCTGATGGGGGGACATCTTTCCATAGGCTTATTTGCCAGCTGTGTGTCTTCTTTGGTGAGGTGCCTGTGAAGATCTTTGGCCCATTTTTTTTAATCAGGTCGTTGTGTTTGCTTATTTTTGAGTTTTAAGAGTTCTTTGTATACTTTGAATAATAGTCCTTTGTCACATGAGACTTTTGCACATACGTTCTATCATTCTGTGACTTGCCTTTGCAAGTCATTCTGTGACTTGCACATACGTTCTATCATTCTATGACTTGCTTCCATTGTCCTTAAAAGAGCAGAAGTTTTTAATTTTAATGAAGTCCAGCTTATTAATTATTTCTCTCACAGATTGTACATCTGAAAAGTTGCTTACTGCTGTACCCAAGGTCATCTGGGTTTTCTTCTATGCTCTCTAATAATATTATATGACATAATATTACATAATGGGCTTTACATTAAGTTTCTATTGGACAGTGCTCTTGTGACCAACTTGGGTATCTACAGTCTGTAGATTCTGCTCTAAGCAGTATGTTAAAAACATTTCAGTAATGCTTCAGTCTTTTAGTGCCAGGAAGATATAAAGTAAGGATTCTGTGCGGTAAGTTTAAAAGAATTAGAGGTGTTTAAACCAGAGGAGAGGTTGAGTCCTAAGTTCTAGGAATTAATAAGAATTGAGTTGGAAAAATGTAATGGATTACTATCTGTTACCTAGGGGTTATGTTCCTCCCCAAAGGAGTATTTGACAGTGTCTGAAGACACAACAGGCAAGTTTCTAGGGTTTTTCCTCCACTGTATAATTGCTAAATACTATGATAACTAGGAAAAAAAAACTACAGAATGTGGTAGAATAAAGTCCCTCCGAATTCCATTCCCTTCCATAGGTATAGTATCAGTTCTCCATGGTGTTAGGCAGTTCCTTTTGGTTTCATTTGACGTCATGGATGGAACTGTGGTTATGGGCATGATTGAAAAGAAAGAGAGTGGAAGGCAAATTGAGGTGGCAATGTGTGAATAGAGATGGAGAAGTTAAAAAAGAATGGAGAAGAGAGAAGGGGAAGAGAGGGCATTTATGAATCAATATCAGCAACTGGATCATTGGTTGTTTTTTCCTGCTTTTAGCTCTTCAGCTGCCCAAAGAATCCAGCAAATGACCCTCTCATGTCACAGTAAAGATACATAATGAAACAAGTCCGTCTGGCTGAAGTGGAAATGGATGGCCACTAAAGTTTAGCTATTTAATATACCACCACCACAAGGATGTTTACAAGGAAGAAAAAGGACACATCATCCTTTAGTTGCAGTAGCTTGTTTTCTCTTCAGCCGGCAATATCCAGCCAGTGCTACAGCCCAAAGTGCTCTAATCATAATGACAGTTGCCCCAGTCCCGTCTTCCCTCCATGATTCAACTCCTTGTTAACTGTCAATAGCATATTCTTTGAAAGGACTCTTTGTTTTTGGATATTTACTAGGAATTGAAAAAACACACTGAGAACCCTGATTGTAATTCACTCTAATATATTCAACATTAGTCATAAAGCAATGTTAAGTACAAAATAGTGAACCAAAAGAGGTAAATAATGGGGCGGTTAACTAAAATCTTGACACTAGCCCCATACATTGTCCAGTGCAGACCTTTAGACCAAGTTTAAAAAGAAATAGACCCATGTTTGATGTTTACAAACACCTTATTGATTGTGCTTCAGTGAAGCTAGATGGCATTACTGGGGCATAATAAGAAAACTACAGAGATTTTGTTCCAGTATATTTTGTTGGGTAACATACTCTTTTTCATTGAGGCGGGGGGAAAAACCCAAGCAGAAATTCTTCCCCTTTGTCTCCCAAATTATTTCCAAGTGTCGTCTTAAATATTAGTTAGAAATAGTGTTAGCACTTCATATACTAGGTCCCAAACATTGATTTTGATAGGGTTTGGTTAGTATGAGTGTGGTTTAGAACATTTCTCAAGTTGTATGAAATTCTAAATCCTCCAGGGTAAAAAAGAAAACATTGCTTACTATAACTACCTCTTTGATGATTTTAGGTAATATTTATTGAGTGGCTAATATGTGCCAAATGTTGACCTGCTTTATATGTATCATTTCCCATAATCCTCATGATTACCCTCATGAGATAGGTTTTGGGGGGATGTGCCTTTGCATTGTTGAAACCTCTTGCTTAAAGTTACATAGCCAACAAAAGGTAGAATGTACTTTGAGGAATGGTGTTCAAGAGTTTCAGTCATTATCCATCTTCTTCAGATTTTGGCTTTTTTGTTGTTGTTGTTGTTTTGTCCCTTAAATTAGCTACATCACATTCACATTATATCTGGTGCATGCTAGAATCCAGCTCAGTCCAGTCTGTTTGAGAGTGGAGATGAGAGCTAGTAAGAGCAAATGATCAGGCTCCTTCACCTGGGTTTGTGTTTTTTCTTTCTCATCTCTCATTCCAATATTCATTTTTCATGTTCATTATATATACAACTCTAGCTGCAGGAAGAGTTTTATTTGCTCTTACTGAGAAGAGCACTTGAGTCCTAATTATCCGTATATCCTTCCTTTCCTTTCCCATTAATAAAACTAATCATGCTCTAATACTGCTCTTATGCTACTGGGGATAAGTCCATTTTTGTTGCAGAACCTCCGTGTTTGGCTTTCCTTTTGTCCCCGAGAGCATTTGCAGGTGACGTCCATGACACAAATACTTAAAATGGAATATTGCTTCAGAAATATTTCTAAGCTAAGATGACCCACATTTTATCAGATTTGCGAGCCATAGTTAGATTTTATTATAGCAACAAGGGCTGGACTTTTGCAGAGTTTTGTTGCAAGAGATTTTGGCCTGTCCTAGAGAAGATTGCTGAGTTCTAAATTATTTTGTGGGCTGACTTGATTTTACTGTTTCCAAAGCCATCACCACTCAGACTTTCCAGCCCAATTACCCAATGAGGGAAGGAAGGGGATAATGTCAATAGACTTTTTGTTAGGGTCCACAAAGGTGCCCCTCTTTGCCACTGTGGGAGAAGAATAGAATAGGCCTTTCTTTGAATTTCTCATTATTGAAGATTGAGGAAGTTCTTGAAGGGGAGAATGAATGTACGAGAAATGTTTCTATTAAATTTGCTGCTCTCATTTCTCATTACTATAATTTATTATATTTGTTGAGAATAAAATCTTTTTCACAGATACATCATCAAAAGAGAGACATTTTGGGGAGAGGGAGGGGATACAGTGAGCTATTTGCCACTCATTCCTAGGACCTAAATTGTAAATATCTGATTGAGCTACACACTATTAAGATACTGCTTCTTTGTTGTTGGATTTTCTCATCTAACGAATGATGATGTATTAGTGGATGAAAGGTGAACTATGACAAAGCTTCTTTTGAGCTTTTTACTTCTTGGGAAATGTATGTTTCGGCTGTGGGCAGTTAAACTAAAGTCACATCCAATTTTTTTTCCAGTGGACATTTAAAAACATTCACATTCAGGGCAATTATGAGTGGAGGGTAATAGCAGTAGGGTGCGGAGGAGACTAAAAATTCAGTCTAAGTCAAATATTGAATAGATGTGAAAACAAATCTAAGACCCAAGCTTGTTAAATGATTTCCTTATGGTCAACAGTGAGAGGGTAGTGCTGTGGCTTCTAGGCTTCTCTTTTATGCAGACAGGTCTCAAGAATGAGAAGATAAATGCCATCACCTCTTTGTGGAAAAGCTAGTGAAGCCAATTTGTAGGTGTGCTGTACATATGACTTTTGCTCTTGGAAAGAAATAAAGACGGAGAAAAACAAGACACAATAAAGAATTACTTTGTAACTCCCCAAACATTATTAACCAGCCTCAGAACTTCCTTCTGCAGCCCAGCATGACCTCAGGCAAGCTTCCACAGATAATGATTATACAGGATAGTCATAATTACTCAGAACTCATGTCAATTCCAAGATCCTGTAAGGCCCAGGGCGGAGTGACTTTCAAACTTCACTGTGACTCACAGTAAGAAACATTTTACAGTTGGACCCAATGCATCTACATTTAGAAACATTTTAGGTTAGGACCCACATGCATCTGAAACAAAAAAATTCATGAAAAAAACAGCAGTTACTCTTACTCTGTTTAATGTACTTTCATTTCTTCTTTCTCTTTTTTTCTTTTTTTTCCATTCTCTTCGGCTCTGTTTTATTTGAAAAGAAAGAAAGAGACCTTAACCTGAACCACTCAATCGATTTCCCTATCCAGGAATGGGTCTTGACCCAAGGTTTAAAAAAGGTGACTCCAGTGTGCTTCCAAGAACTCACTGCCCGGAAATCCCTGCTGCCCTCAGGTGAACGTTCTGACAAGTGCTGTGTGTGTTCTGTAGCAGAGCGGGTCCGGGGCCTTGTATTTTTTCACAAGTCCACGAAGCCTGACCATCCTCACTCTCCCAGCCAGTGGTTTGACAGGAAGAGGGAAGTTTACATTTGTGTCTCTTCAGCCTCGGTCCCAGCACCGGGACAGCTGCTGCCTGCTCCTAATCAGCTGAATCTGAGCTCTGCAGACCGGGTGTTTTCCTAGATCCACGGGGAAGTGTGGCATCTAATTCCTTGTTATGGGTTAGAGCAGAGCCGGCACATTCTGAGGATATGACACTGGAGGATGTGGGAAGGAGAGAAGGAATAGGAGGAAGAAGGAAATCTCTCTTGGGAAGGAGGTAGTGAAAATCACCTGAGATAGAACAAAACAGACGAAATCCCCACCCCTGCCTGTAACTGAATGGTGATTTGGAATGGGAGTGGCCTCTTTTTTTGTTTTGTTTATTTTGCTACGTTTATTTCCTCTTCTCAATGCCGGTACCCACACCAAGCCAGTTTGGATGGATCCATTCAGGAAAGTTGTAAAGAATAATGGAGCGTGGGGGGGGGTGCGGCGCAAAGGTACCCACAGTCCCATGGGGAGTCAGACTTCTGTGCTGTATGTGTCATCCTGCCCATTGCCAGGTGGAGTCACATGGTCATGACTTTTCTTTAGCACCGTGTCCTACTTTGTAGGCTTCACCGTGCCCGTTTTGCAGAGTGTCGGGGAGAGTTTTGGTAGGTAAATGATGTTGCTAGTTGAAGAGTGTCTTCTGAATGGAACCTCTGGGCCATGCATCGGAATCTGGCTTTTCTCAGGAGAGAGACAAAGGCAAACGCTGCCATGAGCCGTCTTCGTCCTCTTTCCCAAGTGTCCTTGCGCAGGTGTTACCTCATCTGTCAGGGGCCATTCCTGCAGCTGCACCAAGGAGACAGCAATAGGATGGTTGTGAGTTTGTGGGGAAAATCGCAAAGCGAGGCCTGGAGTGGAGGAGGCCTGTCTGGACTTGGCGGTGTTCATTTTATCCCCAGTGTGTACCACAAACAGCACCTGGCATGTAGTTGGTGCTCAATGAATATTTGACAAATGAATGAATAAATCAAGTTGGCTATAATAATGGTTATTATAATATAAAAAAGATACTATAAGAGGGACTGGTCTGGGCTGGGGAGATCTTAAGAGCATGTCTTTCAAAGAATTTATTCTGAGTTTGGGAAAAGAGAATCAGTTACAGCACAATCGTACAATCTTTGATAAGTCAGCGTGAGTACACCGGTAGGCACAGATGATGTCAGCGTAAGCAGAAGTGGTTGCTGCTGGCAAGGAGTCGCAGTCTAGTTGCGGAAGGCAAAGGTTACAGCCCAGCACCGGGGATAGCCACAGGAAGGGCCTCTGTATCTCACAGGGCTGGGGTTGGAGACAGCAGTCCTGGGAGCCAAACTTTGGTGGGCTCCACAGGCCCTAGAGCAGTAAAGGGAGGATGGAGAAGGACTTCTTGCCCGGGAGGGGCCTCACCCCGAGAACTGCAGTGGGGAGGAATGGACGGCCAGTCCAAAATGGCCAGGGCAGTCCTGAGATGGGATCCGGCTTGGGAGCACAGATCCTGCTGGCCTGGCAGGGCGTGGGGTCATGAGCGGGTTGTCTCCTATCCGGAGGACAGTGAGGGCTGTTGAAAGATTATGGGGGGGGGGGGAGGGTGTGCACAGGGTATGGTGGCGTGAGAGGTAAATGGTTGAGGAAAACCAGTCCTGCGGTGATGCTGTCGGGGGCAGGCCCGCATGCTGTATTTTGGGAGGTATCCCAACTATAACAACGTCATGGTGGCGAGCGAAACAAAAACAGAACCTTAGTTCAAAGAGGAGAACTTTGTTATTCTTATTTGCAAATAACAGTCGCAGGAGCGACACACAATAAGCTAATAATAATGCCCTCACTACTTTTATTGTGAAAACAGAAGCCTGAGCGGCTGACTTTTCTAGCCACTTTTGCAGGACATTTAAATCCCTCTCGCCGGCCCTTTGTTCCTGTGTTGCCATGGAGTGTCAATAACCCGGCTCAGAATAACCCAGGCAGTGACATGCGAGGTGCAGCCTGCTCTCTGGCATGCCGGCTGGCCAGGTTATACTGTTGTCATTGCTCCCGTCTTGGGAGGAGCATGGGGCAGCTGGTGGCCCTGGCAGCCGTGAAAGGTGTAGGTCTCTTGGCTGCCTGGAGTTTGAAATGCAACCCAGACTTGCCTGCCTACTGAGCATGTGCGGCTCCCGATGGAGCTGATAGCCACTGAAAATAGCCCACTGAGCACCTGTCCCTTGTACACCAGGCCCTGGCCGACTGCCATCGAGGACAGTGGGGACTCAGCTTGCTGCATAGGTGAGGGGCTGCTGGATTTTATTGGTTCTTGGGAAGATCTTGGGAGCCTTTGGGCCTGGCTTAAATAGACAATCAAAAGACAGCAGCCTCTTCAGAGCAGGTCCCTTTGGCACTTGTGGAGTTAGCAGGTGGTCACAGTGGCTGCGTACACAACAGTATGTGCTGAAGACTCCATACAGTTCTTTCTGCTCGGCCGGATGGTGGTCCAGTAGACTGAGGGTATACGCTTTCTCTTGGAAGTAGCAGCTTCCCTGAAAAACTCCTGGAAGGTAGCCATCCATGGTTTCTACTGCCTCAGTTTAGGACAGGGAGGCATTGGTTTAAACTATTTTGTTTGATTTTTTTTTTTTTAACCTGTTCTTGAATCCCCCATGATTGTCAGTAGATCACTTCTATGGGGGGTCCCATTGCCAGCTTCTTCTTTCTCAGCAGTCCAGATATGGGCATAGAATAGAATCCCAGCAGGTGAGGGGACTGTCTGTTCCCCTTTGGGGCTCTTTCCACTGCCTTCTGGGTTTTCATCTCTTCAGCAACTTGCCATTGTTGGGCACAGTTAGCATGCCAATGTGGATGGAAGTGGGCTCTGGAAGGAAATGCTTCCTGAAATGACTGGTGGTATTAAAGCTACTATTTAAAAGTGACCCTTCGTAGATACTTGGGTTATCTTTAGGCTGTCAGGGCTCTGCAGCTGCAGGACCCAGTGGGAGTCTGTGGAAACTCTGGCCTGTTGCTTTTGCCTTCGTTGGTGTTTAGATATTCTCGTTCCCCAGCCAGTGGCCTCGTGACACATCTCAGATTTAGCTGCCTTTCTTCTGCCAAGGTCCAAGATGATTGTGGAAGCTGGGAAGGGTGTGCTGTGCCACAGAGACTGGGGTGGGGTGGGAGAGGGAACGAATGTTTGAAAAGCCAGTTCTGGTTCACAGCACTCTCAAAAAATGCTTTTGGTTTCTACCTTGAGTGTAGGCACCCGGAGCCTTTCTGTGGGCTCAGAGGTTAAAAGAGAATAAGCTCAAAATGACCCAGACTCAACTGTGTCATGGTGACTGTAAGACCCTTAAGTCTATGACTAATAAGCCAATCTTCTTAAGTGTTGAATTTGGGAATTAGTGAATTCTTGTGGACCGTATTAATTAGACTGATAGGGGAAAGAAGATTTACAGAGCAAAGGTCCAGTTAAAGGCTGGAATACAGATGCTCAAGGCATGTATTCATGGTATCAAAGGCATGGGATTCTTCTCACAATTAACCTTGCCTGGTGTTCTGGGCCTGGTAGGGCCTTAGGACATGAACTGGGAAATTAGGGGATAGGGAAGTAGCAGTATCTGAGGCTTGATCATTGCCCTAGTTTTTTACTCTTAGATATCTTAATCTCGTGGGCTTCATCCAGGCTGGGAGCAAATAGTCTAGAAAGCACCTTGTTCCCTCTGTGCTTTTTTTCTGGAGTGGGGTAGAGTAGGGAGCTAGAGAGCAGGAATTTAACTAATTCTGGACATTAAAAAAAAATTTTTTTTTTAATGCCAAAGATGCCAAATGCCTAGAGGCTGACATTCTAAGACTGTTGTCCAACAAATTGTAGCCCTGCCTGTCTTCTGAAGGATTTATCTCTATGGTTGGAAAGCTTTCAGAAAGGCTATGGGGTGTGGTGGTGTTTTGCTGCTGGTAAATAGAGCCAAGATGGGCAACCTTGAAGGCCCCATTACTGGTAGGGTATAGAAGGGCAGATAGAGGGGGGAGCCTTGCTCTGAAACCACCCTGTAGTTCTTTCTCCACGGTCCTATCCCATGTAGAACCCCTGGTTGGAGTTTCCTAACACCAGAATTTTCCATACAGAGCCTGGCTAAGAAACCCTCACGGGAGCAAGCCATGCACTGCCTTGTTAGCCTCTGGAGCGTTGAGAGACAACCCACAGGAGTTAGGCACACCTCTTCCCACACTGTGAACAGAGCTTCTAGCCTCAACACTGGATGGGCGGGACAGCATCGCCGGTTCTCTTCAGACCTAAACCAGGAATGGCTTCCCTGAAATGTTTGTTATCATTCACCAGGTCCTTTTCTCTTCACCCTCAAGCTGTGGTCCTCTCTCTTACTCTTTCTGTTACGTAGAGCTTCCCTCAGACCGGGGCATTGTCAATATATATGGTGGGGATATTTTCTGGTCATTAAAGGAATTCCTTAGTAGGTAGTTTCCATTAGGCCTTGTAATCATTTATTTCTCTGAAGCGGAGAGTCAAGGAGTTTGAAGACACGATGCAAAAGGGGTCATATTTTCCCCTGTTAAAGAGTTGTTTCATCAACATGGTGCACGTCGGAAAGCTGTGTCTTTGTTACATTCTGGGAATCATAAAAAGGACGGAAAATACAGACCAATATTGTCTTAGGTCAGTACCCCATGATGTTCTTTAACTTGTTAGTCACTTAAACACAGACCAAGTTTTTGGCTTTGAAATCGAAAGTGTGGCTGCTGCAATAAGGCTTATTTTATAGGGATTATTTCAGAGACAAGGAGTCAGCCCAGACACAAAATAAACAGATGGCACACCCCCCCCCCAACTCTCGGCTTCAGCGGTTCAAATGCAGGATGACTTGGGAATCCTTATCACCTTCAGCAGAGCAAGAAGGGGAAAATGATGTAATTCACTCTTCCCTACTCCCTGCTGAAAACGCCATTACTTTCACCGAGAGGAGAAAAATGGCAGCAAATACCAGGGGGCATCTTCCTCACTGCCGAGCAGGCAAGTCCTGCGTGACGCCCTTCATGTGGCTGGAGTCAGGGCGCTTAGGATACGTCGATTGTTCTGGTCACCTTCACGTCGTAGTAGCCCAAAGTCCTCACATCAGCCCTCCAGGGAAGGATCATCATTAAGAGCCCTGCTGTTCTATTAATGTACTAAATAATTCCTTGTTTTAGGGACACTTGTGTTTTACCTCCTTCTCTGAACGGACAGACAGGCAAACAGAACACCTACCGGACCGCACCACAAGTATTCATTTTCTACATTTGTAAGCCGGAGTAGGTGAACAGATGTGATGCGCCGGCGAGCTCCTCTGAGAAGTGGTTTGCACAGACATGCTGGCTCAGTGACTAAGACTTGCCTCAAGATCTCTGCTGACATTTAAAGACTTTATAGGCTCAGTCTGCTCTGAAAACCAGCATCATGTCTCTTCCCCCCTCTAAATCCTGTCTGTGAGGAGAAAATTCATTGTGAAGCAAATACTCATCAGGCGTGTACTCCTTTCAATTACTGAGGCAGGTGGGGGTATAAAACAGTGAGCAGAGTAGGCTCAGTTCCTACCCTCACGGGGTTTCTAGTCTAGAGGAAAGACTTGCACCTTTCGAGCCAAACAGACACATGCATGGGCGTGTATGTGGGTGGTTCCTACTCTAAATCCGAGGGTATGCACAAGGGTTTCCCCAGAGGGAAGGCAGATGCTAACTAGGAAAATGGGGTGTTGTCAGGGAGGGAGTGAAGTCTTACCTGTGGGGGGAATTCCATATCTAAAGGACCTGAAGTTCTCGAGCAAGAGAGGCCTTCCAGAAATGGAGAGGAGCCTAAAGAGGTGGTGATAAGCTCTACCAGGGCTTATGGCCCCACGAACCACCCCGTCTCTATTTCAACAACCATGGCAGGCAGAGAGGACTACATCTGAATGGGGATGCCCTTTGTTCAGTTCCAAAATGCTGGAGCAAGGACACATTTGTAGCCATCGTCAGTTCAAAATCTTGGGAATCCTGAAATCATTTTTTGTTGTTACTCTAATTTGTAGGTGATCCTGTTTGATCTTTCTTAACTCCTGGAATATGTTTTCTTCTTGGCTTTACAACTTGGTCAAGTATTGGTTTCTCTGATCAGGGAAAAAAAAAAAAAAAGTGGTTTGGGTTCCGTAAGTGGGGGTTTTTTTATAATGCGAGCACTTAGGGTCATGATGCACTGTATTCCCGAGCATATAGCTCACCTTCTTGCCAGACCATCAGATGCCCTTCACGAGGCATTCCAGACTGACCTTTGTGTTTCTGTCTTAGGAGCAGGCTTCTGGCAGTGATACCTGGCATTGCCAAATCCGTCACTGAGCCTTTGTTTAATGCCAGAGATCTCAAATGCTTTCCGATTCTGGAGAAGTGCCAAGCTGCACTCTTGGATTAGGAGGCCGTGGAAGGACTCCCATATCTATAAGCTTAATATAAGCTGTCATTTCAAATGAATGAATCATTTATGCTGTTGGAAGGAATCCAGGATGTTTGGGGTTCCTTTTTTTAGCCTATAAAATTCTGAGCTGCGTGACTTTTATAAGAGTCTAATCACCACATTGTTATTTGTGCTACTTTGAGGTGTGTCTCTGAGAAATTCAGTCTGTTTCTTTTGCTGACCTCTGGGGTCATAGCTACAAGCTGGTCTACTTGTAGCCTTTTCTTATTTGTCTTTTATGTCAGACTTGAGTGGGAAAAATGAGGTTTTGTGCATCATTTAGAATGATAATCAGTTTAAATGCTTTAAGTATTAGGGAGTGCATGACTGAGAACGCTGAGGATAAGCCCGTAGTGTTGTGCTTCGATTGGTCAAGTCCCACTTAAAACATAAACGCGAGGGGCGCCTGGGTGGCTCAGTTAGTCAAGTGTCTGTCTGCCTTTGGCTCAGGTCGTGATCCTGGGATCCTGGGATCGAGTCCCGCATCAGGCTCCCTGCTGAGCAAGGAGTCAGCTTTTCCCACTCGCCCTGCTTGTGTGCTGTCTCTGTCAAAAAAAATAAATAAAATCTTAAAAAAACAAATAAAATGTAAATGTGAATACTTTTACTCTGAGGTACAAGATTATGCCAAACTGTGAACAGTCTTAAAAAGTCCACAGTGCTCTTTGCTCAGCCTCTTCCTGTGATAGTCTACGGTTAGGCTACAAGAGTAGCTGTGTCCAGAGGATGAACTGAGTGTCTCCCAGAGCAAGAAAGATTCTTTTTTTTTAAAGATTTATTTATTTATTTGACAGACAGAGATCACAAGTAGGCAGAGAGGCAGGCTGAGAGGGAGGAGGAAGCAGGCTCCCCGCTGAGCAGAGAGCCCGATGTGGGGCTCGATCCCAGGACCCTGGGACCATGACCCAAGCCAAAGGCAGAGGCCCTAACCCACTGAGTCACCCAGGTGCCCCAGAGCAAGAAAGACCTTTGAAAAGATTTGGGATTCTGAGCCTGGGCCCCTAGTTGTGGAGCTGGCCCCCAACCCTCCCATGACCGGCTGCGGCCCCCAGTCAGGGCTGGGCTGCACGTGTGTTCAGAGGGACCTGGTTCTGGTGATACAAAGGGCACACAGTGCCAGCCATAACACTGAGTAATGCTGGGAGGAGCCTTTTAGAACAAACAATGTGGGGGAACTTCGCAGACAGGGAATACCTCTGGCTTGACATTTAAATTACTGAATTATTTAAATGAATGTCAATTAGGTGGAGTAGACTGGCTGCCTTCTGCCAGGGCACTTCCTAGTTATTTGCACAGGCAAGTGTAAAATACTTCATATTAGATGTGGCGCTTCCTGTCTGTCCTGTTGAAAACCAGTCAGAGAAGGTCCATGCCTTGCTGTGCCTCGATGTGTACTGTACTCCTAATCACTTTCTGAGAGATTAGAGGCCCACAGACTATTACCTGTGGCCCTGCAAGGGATTTTGTGATCACTCTCGCATCCTAGGTGCCTCCCCCCACCCCCAAACCACTGCAAATGAAGTATCACAGGCCCACACATGTTACGGTTATTCCTAAATTTTGACGAGACTAAAACAGTGACTCATGGGCATTGTGGGGCCTGCTGTGTAATTAGAATTGTGGATATTAAGATATGAAAATGCTACTACCTTGCTTTTAACCTTCTTTGTTGAATCAGTAATCCTAGCTCAGGAATCTTTTTGGCATCTCTTCGACTAATCCACTCTGTTGGATGAAACTGCCAAAGTAGCATTTAACTAATGTGTGTGTGCGTGCAGGCATGTGGGCGGAACATGTGGTCATTCTTATAGACTTATGAATTCAGGGTCTTCATTTATCCTGGGTGGTATATAAAAAATAGATTCAGGAAGGGCTCTGCTAATTAGTTATATGGAAATATACACATTGAGAAGATTAAATGTTGGTGAGAGGCACAATTGGAAGTGAAGCTGGTGAAAGCTTTGTCCTTTTCCCATTAGCTCACCCCCGGACTGAGCTCATGGTTCTTTCTAGCAGAGATTAAGTTAATTATCACGTATCATTAACGACCATCTTTCTTCCCCTTTTTTCTCTTTCTGGATTGTGGAGGTGAGGCAATGAAAACTCTAGTTTTTGACACCCTAAGAAGAATGACCTATTTAAAGGCAGTTAACCCCAGGCCACTTGTGTACAGCTAGTGGAGGGATATAAAGATTCAAGGAGAGTGTGTAATCAATGAATGAATCCCTTTGACTTAGTTTATGATCCCTACAGGATAAGATCTGATTACAGTTGATAACCCGTGAATGCCTGTGTTCACTGCATAGTTGGGTTTAGTGAGTCGAATTCACTGAAGATTTACCTGAGGCTCCTCAATTCTGGCAAAATTCTTTAGGTTACAATCCAGACATCTGTCAGACCATCCCACATCCTGTCAAAAGATAGGGACCTTGGAAGGGCAGTCCACATCTTAGGTCTTTGGAGCTAGAATTCAGTTTGGGTTCTAATTTTAGTTATATTTTATTTTTTAAGTAGGTGCTGCCCCCAGCTTAGGTGGGCTTAGGGGCCTGAACTCTCTACCCTGAGATCAAGAGTCACATGGTCCACCAACTGAGCCAGCCGGGTATCCCAAGGGCTCTGGTTTTAAAAGCAAGAGTTCAGTCCGAGAGCTTGAGAGAGGAATTATTATTTTTATCTATTTTTTAAAAATTTGTCATTTTTTATTAAAACCACAAGATGTCATTAATTGTTTTGTACCTGACCATCCATTTCCATAGGATGGATGGTGAGTGAGGCCTCTGTTGTCTAGCATTACCTGTTCGTGGTTGCTCCTCCTGGATCCCAGGTGTAGCAAATTGAGTAACCCCTGCTCCTCAGTCCATTATGAACCCGTGAACAGCTACTCTCTTACATTATTTCCCTTTCACTCCTTTGTCCTAACGCGGAGTCCTCAGTCCCATCCCAGTGTCAACAGACACAACCTCTTCAGTGTTTGAATATTTAGGATTTTAAAATATGTGTTCGTGTTTCAAACGTTCACGAATGCATTATTACATGGTTTTAAAATACAGTATTTAAAATTCCCTGCTGTAGATCACAAACAAATCAGCATGACACCATTAACTCCGCCCGCCCCCCCCCCGCCCCCCCCCCCCCCCCCCCCCCGCCTTACCCTGCCTATCCATTTCCCTCCAAAGAATCATCACCTGTTGGGCAGCATAGTTGGCAACCCTCAGCCCAGCTCTGTGCCATTCAAGAGTGGCAAGCATGTCTAGACTCCCTAGAAATATTATCTTTCAACTTACTTTTGGCAAGTGTAAACTTTTTGCTGGATTATGTCAACAGATATATATGTTTTTCATCCTCATAGAAATAGATTGGTACTGGAATTTCTCTAGGCAGGGAAAATAAAGGCTATCTTTTGGCTCATTAAAATTTTTTCTCATTAAAAATGTCTGAGGCTCTTGATTCTCGGGGGTGAGACTGGTGACATACACACACTGTCAGCGGCTATTTTGGATTTCCTGCTTTCAGGCATGTCTTTGCTCTTGGATGAGCCCCTTGTGGTTTTCAAAAGAACGAGCAAGTCAATTATAAATAGAAGGCTTGTGTCTGTGTGTCTGTATGCACTTACTCTGTGGGATGAGGCACCCACATTACAGTGGGTAGTGAACTATTTTTCACTTCTTTGAAGAGGGAAGAAGAAAGATTAAGAACACTTTTCTCTTTTTGAGATAACCCACGTCTCTACACACACCCACACAAATCTGGGTAAATGAACTTGACATTTTCAAAGACCTTACCTTAAGGTCTCCTCTTGAAAGCACAGCCACCCGACCTGTTATTTTAAGAAAGAAGCAGTTATCTCACAGACCTGCTGCAGGGGGTTCAAGAATTAGAAGGCAGTCAATCTGTGCCAGAGGCCTTCGAAGCGAGCTTCTGCAAGCTGCATTTCTTTATATGAATGCTGCTTCAGAACCTCTAGGACTTGGCTGTTTACATCCTGTCTGCACTTTCCTTCCTGACTAGTGTAAACTGTTGGGACCAGCAAGTCTGAACTGACCAGGCAAGGGAAAAGAAAGAATGGTCTGAAGAATTAGACTGCAAATGAGTGTTTCCTGAAGAAGATAATTAGGGGGTCTGATCAGATGTGCTTCACTCATGGATGATACATTGTTGCCTCTTTCCACCACACCTTGGACCTACCAGGTGTGGACTGCTCCTGTGGTCCTGCCCGTTTCCTTACTGTTAAAACATTGTTCTGTGTTCTCTGACTCCTTGCACCCTTATCTTCAATAATCAGTGCCAGTTTTTTTCTGCCAGTCCAAAATGTGGAAGCAGCTATGAATTTCCATTGTAATGAACATGAAAACTTCAGTGTTACTAGTATTGAAAAATTAGTCTAGGCATCTGGCTGCAAATATTGGTAAGAGATATTTGTAATTAGAGGCTGCATCCTTGGAAACTCTCGATTATACTGGTAAATTACAGATAACGGCGGGAACACCAGCATTCCTTCTATTACTGGTTGATAGATTAGTACAGAGTTACCAGGAACTGATATTAACAATTGCCATATATTTAGGAGGCTTTTTAAAAAAAACAAAAAAAAAAAAACAAAAAATAAAGGTGATAAGCATTATGTTCTGGAAGAATATTTTATTATTATTTTTTTATTTTTAAAAAATATTTATTTACTTATGTATCTGTCAGAGAGAGCACAAGCAGGGGGAGCAACAGGCAGAGGGAGAAGCAGGCTCCTGACTGAGCAGGGAGCCCCATATGGAGTTCAATCCCAGGACCCTGGGGTCATGACCTGAGTCCAAGGCAGATGCTTAACTGACTGAGCTACCCAGGTGCCCCAGAACATTTTATTTTGATGCGAGAGAATTGGGATGTGAGAGCCCATCAGGCCAAAGGTAACGTGAAAGCCACAGTGGGGGAAGTTCATTGTCAGAAGTCTGCAGGTACATGATAACCATTCTTCGGCCCGATATGATCTAAGAGAGTACACAGCTCAGATAAATGTACTCATATTGAGAGGTGATTATTATTTGGTGGTTGGTCAAATGAGAGGTAAAAGATAACAGAATGTGGACATAACGGCCAACGATGATGCTTGGCCCGACTTTCTGTTGGTAAATGTGTTGTAATGGTCTTGGAGAAATGGTCTTGTTCGCCTAATGGGAATAAAACCTGTGTAGTGATTTTCTTTTCCTTGTTCTTGCTCCTTTGCAGATGAGAAGCCCAAGGTGAATCCCAAACTTTACATGTGTGTGTGTGAAGGCCTCTCCTGCGGGAGTGAGGACCATTGTGAAGGCCAGCAGTGCTTTTCCTCACTGAGCATAAATGACGGCTTCCATGTCTACCAGAAAGGCTGCTTCCAAGTCTACGAGCAGGGGAAGATGACCTGTAAGACCCCGCCATCGCCCGGCCAAGCTGTGGAGTGCTGCCAAGGGGACTGGTGTAACAGGAACATCACGGCCCAGCTGCCCACTAAAGGTTCCCATGGACTTTTCTATTTCTAGATCAAGGGTTTCCGTTGGTGTTGTTCTGATTCTATGTGGGTTAAAGATGGAAGTAGCCACAAGGCTTTCCTCCTACTCTTTAAACTAGAGGCCAGGAGTGAGAAGAAAGGTAGCTCTAGGTGAGGAAGGGAAAGGTATGGCCTTTTGGAATCTAAAGGGAGTATAGATATCTTTGGGTAAGGGAGCAAGGTAATGGCCATCTTGGGGATGGTTTGGCTGACTAGATCTCTCTTGGTCGTTGTATGCAGGCAAACGGCTCCTTTCTCTGTTCAGGAGCCATGATGTCATTATTTCAGAAACGGTTCGGCTTGGTAAATATTTATCTCTATGTTAAGCGTGTAGGAAGGAAAATGGAACATAAGACTCTGGTGGCTGAGTGGAATAGGTTTCCTTCTTTATGAGGAAAGAGACAAAGCCTCACTAACCTTTGCTCCCATATCTGATTTCCCAGTGAACCGTCACTGAGTCTTGAAGCTGGGTCAGATTTCACATGAACCTTGTAGTTTATGTGGCATCTTCTTTATGTTGTATTCATATGGATTCCATATCCAGGAGAATTCAGTCTCGCTCTGGAGCGGTTACCCCATAAAATGAGCCCCAATTTGCTATCTCGAAGTCCCTGCAAATATTAATGTTCCTTAGTCTTTGTAGACTCATCCAAGCCGGTTGATTCTCTTAACCTATTGTACATTTTTAATTGGCTTAAATTTAAAAGTATTTAATTTTGCACTCAGAAAAGAACCAAACCAAAAAAGTGGACTGGGAGAGGCTCCTAGGATCACATCATGGCAGAAATGTCAGCTAGCAGGGGGAGAGACAGAAAAAAAACAAACAAACAAACCCGTAGGAGGTTATGCTGTGCGGTATTTCAGTTATGGTGATGACCGGAAGGCATATAGAAAATGTTAATTCTGATATGCAAATGGGGTTGAATAATACAAGAAGATTTTAAAAAGAGAGATTAAGTATTTAAATGGCTAAAACTAAAAGGGTACTTGATGGGATGAACTTTACTCTTAACCTTTGTGAATTAAATTGTAATTAATGGAGTGGATGGCCGTGAAGAATTATCTGCACTGACGCAGGAGTTGTACCTACAGTACGGAAAGTTCCTAATCAGTAGAACACTCTGCAAGACTTGGAGTTGTAAGAGAAAATTTATTTTCTTGACTTAAGGAATTTCTAATTCAATTAGGGAGGCACCATATTTATAATTTAATGTTGTATATAATTAGTTTTACACTTTATCGTACAAATGACATGTACCATGGGGTATTATGTGCCAAGTCGTTGATTAATTTGGATTCGGAAAGTTAAAAGAAATGTATAAAGGCTGTCAGGCTTGTGGAAGGATTGTGGATTGCGGAAGGCGGCAGAGACGTGGAAAAGGCCTGTGTGGGGAAGAATGGGGCTTTTGGTGACACCGTGTCTTAAGGGGTCTGACATTCAGAGATGGTTATTGGTTGGGGACCTTTTAATTATGGACCATCACTATCCAACCAAGAGATTTTTTTGTTTAACTCCCTAGGCAAGTAGAAAGTCTTTGTGTGTATTTGCCCGAGTGGTATGTGAGTGTTGGAACGAATGCACGGCTGTTTGAATGGGTAACGTGCTAATGCCGAGCAAGGGGGTGAATGAGTGATTAGGCGAGCGAGTGAATCAGTGAATGAATGTTTTGAGCAAGTGAATATTGAATAAGTGAGTAAAAGAACAGATGAATGAATCGGTTCCCAGGCAGAAATCGTGATGTGGAAAGATCAATGAGAATTCAGTGGTAGACATCCAAGATACACTGAGGAGAGAGACCACAGATTGGGTAATTTGTTTTTAACTCAGCACTTTCTCATAGGAGTATCATAGCATCATCTCTGTCTGTAAGGGCTCAGGATAAAACATTCATATGATTGAATTTGTGTTAAGAAGAGTAGTACCAGGGACTTGTGAAGTACTTTGTATCATAAACGTACTTCCACCTACATGCACTAATGTGGTTGGTTCTCGGTAGAGTTTTTCAAACTCTGGTTGTGCCTGAATGAATAATGGTTCAAATGACCAGGCCGTTGGCTGGGTATTAGGAAATATTTTAGTTTTTAACAGTTCGTGACTTAGGAGACCGGGTGGTCAGGCTCAGGAGCTACTTGTTAGGTATCAGTTATGCTAAATATTAAGTAAACCGTGATCCTTACAGCCAATTGCATTCCTTTTCTCCCCCATCTCCAGGGAAATCCTTTCCTGGAACACAGAATTTCCATTTGGAGGTCGGCCTCATTATTCTGTCCGTAGTATTTGCAGTATGCCTTCTAGCTTGCCTCCTGGGAGTCGCTCTCCGAAAATTTAAAAGGCGCAACCAAGAACGCCTCAATCCCAGAGATGTGGAGTACGGCACCATCGAAGGGCTCATCACCACCAATGTTGGAGACAGCACTTTAGCAGTGAGTTTGAGACCCCAGGGAATCCCAAGCATAACAAAGATGGTGAAACATGCTTTCTTCTTTCCATCGTGAAATGCTAACTAGTAGCGGGGGCTGGACGGTGTGCACATGTACCACTGGTCACTTGTGTCCTAGGCAAGCCTGTGTTGGCCTGTGTTTAGTCTCCCATATGTGAGAACATTTTTTAGACAGACATTTATGTTCAGTAAGGGAGGGGATTTTTTTTAGTAGATTCTTGGTAGTTGTTTTTCTTTTGGGAGTAAGGGAAAGGTGAGGAGAATGGTTGCCTATAATCATTGGGGGGTAGAGGGGTGGGGTGGTGCTTGGAGTAACTCAGTTACTCTATTTTTAGCAATAAAAGTGCTTTCAAAAAAAGCACCTTTGCTTAATATTAAAATCACTTTCCCTTCTAGATTATTTTAACACCCTGTAATTTAAGACTTTAAAATTTGACATCCAAAAAAGCTGCTATTAAACTTTGCACGCTCCTGTGCTGCCCCCTTGTGGAGGTAGTCGTTTGGTTAAATCAGTGCTGTCCAATAGAAATAGGTGTGCCACATCTGTAATTTTAAATTTTCTGGTGGCCACTTAAAAAAAAGTTTAAAAAACCCCCACTGTAGGTGATATTAATTTTAACAGCATATTTGACCTAATGTATATAGTTACCATTTCAGCATATAATCATCAGTCAGAAAGAATTATGAATGTGCTGTTTTACATTCTTTTTATTTTTTTTTTTTGAGCTAAGTTTTTAAAATATGGTGAATATGTTAAACTCACAGCATATATCAGCTCAGACGAACCACATTTCACTTGCTAAAAGTCAATACGTGGCTAGCAGCTACCCTCAAAGACAGCTCAGGGTCAGACACCATTGGATTCATATGTTTTAAAGTTATTCTTTTGCATATTGTTCAGTGGTAAAATCACATGAAAAAGTGTCTTCCTTTTTTTTAACTTTTAAAAATTGTCAAGTGTTAATGTGGAAGAAACTTAAACTTTAAGTGAGAAAAGGGAACCACTTGCTATAAATAGGTCACAATAATATGCAAAAGAAAGAAGTGATAATAGCATTCTGAAACGATCCTAGGCTGAGTCTGATGCCTCCTCTGAAAAAGGTGAAGATTAGGGAGTGTTAGGTGTTAAAGACATGCTGATACCCAGTCAGGATTCTCCTTGTCATATTTGATGGAGGGCCATCCAGGTATATAACTTTCTAATGGGATCCAGCGTTATTTGATGTCATGGTCATGCATCAGCTAAGATCATCTCCTATTAAGTCTTGTTCTGCTAGACGACAAGCTTATGAGTGTGTGGAAGGTCTGCAGGCAAGCCTGCTCTCCAGCTTCCTCTCCACTGGAGAAGACTCACCCTCATGGATCTCTGTAGCTCAGGTGCTGTTCTTGGACCAATCTTGGCGAGTTGTTAAAACATTCGGTGGTGGCTGATACAGGCTGAGAAATAGCCCATCCTCCTGCCTTCCCTATCCTTGGGCCACCAGTCAAGCATACATTTTTGTATAAAAACCAGGAAGGAACCTTGTTTTTTTCCGTTTACCTACCTATTTAGATCATGGTATGGCAGAACTGGGGAAGAGAGGAGATGAGGACACTCTGCTTCCCAAAGTAGAGAAATATAGCTCCCCCCTGCCCAAGATTTTATTTATTTGACAGAGAGAGAGAGTGAGATCACAAGTAGGCAGAGAGGCAGGCAGAGAGAGAGAGGGAAGGAGGCTCCCCACTGAGCAGAGAACCCGATGCAGGGCTCGATCCCCAAACCCTGAGATCATGACCTGAGCCAAAGGCAGATGCTTTAACCCACTGAGCCACCCAGGCACCCCGAGAAATATAGCTTTTCGTTTGAAATGTACTTAGAAGTTTCTTTCCCATATTAAGGAAAATTCAATGAGTTTATTGAGTTAGGAGCAAGATATGAGGCTGAATCCTGAGGTTCTAAAGTCAATCAGTCAGAACTCCGTTTCCACAGAACTGCTAACCTCCATGGCTAATGATAGGACTATCTAGTGTGAATCACTGTTTGAATAGCTTCTGTGACTTTGGTGGAGGAATGGGAGTGTATACCAAAATTGTCTTCTCCACTCAATCATCTTAGAGGACAGTATATTGTGATAACAATCATAGCAAAGAACACTGTTTAAAACAAGTTGTCATTTTTGGTACATATACTTGCTTATTTAAGTGATACGCTCATTTATGTTATTCAACAAAGCCTATCTCACTGAACAGCCTCCTACATTGAAAAAGAAGCCTTGGGTTCAGGAGTTGAAGTCGATGTTTGTCAGTCATCGGCTGATGGCAACCCCTTGCCTTAAGTCTATGAGCTAGATTTAAAACCATGATTCTATATTATGAAAAAAAAACCCACATTTGTTTAATTTTCAGAATTATTCTCTCAAAAAAATTGAATGAATAAAGGGAAGAAAGTACAGCAAAAGAGATGGTTAGGGAGATGTGAAACTACTTCATCTAACGTTCAATTTCTTGTTGATTATCCATTTTGTGGTTTTTAAGGATTCTAAATATCTTCCTTTGGATGTTCAGATTTTAGTAATTTTGCTGATCAACAGTACTTCACAGTGGTGGAGTAAGTAAAAGAAGATGAAATTCAGACAAATCAATGTATTGCTTTAGCAGGCCAGCTAAGATGTCTGGGAAAGAATGAACTTTGGGGAATATAAGCTCAACACTGCTATAACCTTACCACCATCACCATGGGCACAATACCATGGGTTCCAAACAATCCATTCCTGATGCAAAGAGACGTCTACTCCTTGGCTTGCACTGAGAATCAAAAGGGAAAACTTATGAATGAATTGATTGGAGATTTTTTTCACAATATGTTGATTTTTTTAGAAGTAGATTTGGGCACGGTTTTATGTTTTAAATGAAAGTCCTGGGTTTTTTTCCCCTCTCAGATCTGTGGATAATTCACACCTAAAAATGACACTGAGGGTTAAGTTTTGTGATGCTTTTGTTCCTCACCCACCTAAAGGGTAATCCTTCCAGGGGACCCCTCTCTGCTTGAGTGTACCAGCCAGAGGACCCACGTGGCCATGGAGTCTTTGCAGTAGAAACAACATTAGAGTTGTTTGTACCTTATTCCTGATTTGTTTGTTCCTTGTTAGAGTTCCTTAGTTGGCATGTTGGCGAAAGTGAATTCTTTCACAGATGCCTATGAACAGAGCAGAACATGATTAGTTATGCCCTGGCCTTGGTCTTGAAGGCCCTTCCCTTCCTTTTTGTTCTCTGTGCTCCTCTTTCTGCTGTTTCCCCTTGTATTCGGACCTGCTTCCTGGACTTTCTAGTTTGCATCTTTGACCTTGTCTACTCAGGCTTTTTTTTTTTTTTTTTTTTAATACATGTGTTTTTATTCTAAAACTCTGGATGCAAGAAAAGACTACTTACCCCTCAGGAAAACCTATCATAAAAAGGGCTAGCTTCTGGTTTTCCTAAGAAAACCCGTTCTTTCTCCAGTGGTCCATGCACACCCATGGGCCGCATGTCTAGGACTGGCGTTTCCATGCGAGTCACAATGATATGCATGCTTGTACTTTAAGCTGGGAACTGTTTCTCAATAGTTTCTTTTTCTCCTTGTCTTGAACCACAGGATTTATTGGATCATTCATGCACATCAGGAAGCGGCTCTGGTCTCCCTTTCTTGGTACAAAGAACAGTGGCTCGTCAGATCACGCTGTTGGAGTGTGTCGGTAATTCTTTTTTCTCTTCTTTGTGGGTTGAATGCAATGTTAACTGTGGCTCTAGAAGCAGCATGGAACTTGGAAAATCTGTCTCATGTTGCCTGTTGCTCCTGAAATGACAGGAGACGGGGTGGCTCTGTTTCTGGTCTCCGTGCCTTGCGTCAGAACTCCTCAACTTGTTGGAATTCTCGTCAAAGGAATCTGTCGCTAGTTAGTATGATGAATGGCTAGTCAAAAGCTTTTAGTGGCAAGTAGACCTTTTGGGATGACGGGAAGGCATGAGAAATGAGTTAGCATGTCTGCTCCTGACTGGAGACATTGAGCGATCCGAGGGGAGTAGGCGTTTGGACAACGCACTTGCCTATGGCGGTTCTCCAAGCCCTCTCACTCTCCCACTGCCTTTAAAAATAATGAGATAAATTTACCAAAGCTACCTTTATAATTGCTTTGTTAAACAAGAGCAGTATCCATTTCTCTATGGCCTCTCATATTTTCCCCATCTAGGAACATGTTTATATAGAGATGCAGTCTTAATGGGTGTACAATTTGTGTTCCTTCTTTCCGTTTTAAGCTCACAGACATTTCCATATATCTGTACACATCACAAATATTTTAAGAGATTGTGTAACGAGGGTCTTTTGAATGATCATTGAATTGTATGTAATAGTACTACTCGAGAAAGCTTTTGCATGCATCTTACCTTTCTTTTGAGTACTCAGAATAAATTCCCAGGCGTTGGGGTTCCTGGGTCAAACTTTGTGACCTTTTTATGGCTTGTTTATAAATTGCTGATTGCCCTCTAGGAAGAGGGTACAGAATGCCTTTTTGGAGTGGGGGGGGGTCCTCAGTTTTATTGGTTTTTACTTGTATTTGGTGGGTATTTTCAAGTCACGTGATAGTTGTCATTAATTTCTTTTTGGGCAACACATAGGGACAGCCAGAGGGGTGGTGATAGGTTGGCAGTGTCTCTATACTCTTTCTGGTTCTCCTGATTTCTTTTTTTGGCAACTCCAGTCATTCCCTCTTTTGCTTTTGGGAGGTAGCTGGACGTCATAACCCGCCTTCACCACTGGGCTGCGGTTCTTCCACCTTTCTTTCTGATGTTTTGGAAATCGGGACATCCCCAGACCTGACAGTGGGAAAGGGGCTAGGCAATGTAGCGCGAGCAGCAGGTGTCACCTGTAGGCACACAGGTAACCAGCAGGAGCCTGTTGCCTTTGCTCTGGGTCTGCAGCCCCTGGGCCTCTGAGCCACACCTCACGTTTCTCCTCCTCAGTGGACTGGGGGCGGAGCAAACACGCATGGACACGCCCCCAACGTACCCATGTGACCAGCCAGGGTCGTCCTCTTGTACTGCCTAACATCCAGTTTGCTTATGAACAAGGGTGTTTGGGTATGAGTGAGGAGGCAGTGACGGGCTGTTTGCCTCTCTTGCTTATTACCCCTGCCCTCCTGCCCTCCCAGCCCCATGGCCACTTGCCATGCACAGGCAGCCAATCTCCATATCAGTTTTCAGAGCCCAACCCCAGAGTCCAAAGGGCAAAATAGTGTTGTACCTTTAAAAAACACATACTGTTTCTGGTGGGGTAGATATTCTTGAGCATTTTTGGAAATAGTATAAATTCAATGATAGCATTTTGTTGGTTCAGTGCTAAAGACTTTCATCAAAGCAATGCCATTTCAGTAGCTTCTAGTTAGTGTTCATGTGGTGTAGCCTTGAATAAAAATGTGTGTGATGAACTGCTTGGGTAGTGTGTTACCATTTGGGGTTCAAATTGGACTAGACCAGTTGTTACCAGATAGTGATTCGTGAACCCCCAAAGTTTCAGATACCGTATGGATTCCCATGGGGGGCTCCGTGCCCTGTACATTTGGGCAGTTCTGCTTCTGTTTTTAGGAACTCCTGAATAGGGTTGCATTTCTAAAAAGCATTTGACAACTTAAAAGCATTTGAAAACCATTGAAGTAGGTTTCTATTTTCAATCTGTCTACTTATCCTGACAATCCATCTCTGTTTTCTTTAAAAAAAAAAAAGATTTAAGGCAACTTTACAGTAATGTATACAATTCTCCGGGATATTTTTTCTCTCCTTCCTAATGAGACTGTGAGGACAAAGGGCAAATAGAGAGATGGAATGTAACCAGAGGCAGGAAAAGATCAGCATACTGTTTCCGGCGGCCCGTTTTGTAGTGTCTTAGCACTGGCCTTCGTCTTGAACTACAGATGCCGGGCATTTGCTATGACGGTATTAAAATTAGTCCTGCTCTAAATACTATTTTTGTGACCTGACAGCAGCCCACAGTGATGACTTACTGGCCACGTTTAACCTCCTTTTGCATTAGTCATTGGTATTTCACAGCGACATTGTTTGTCAGGATGGAGTCCAGACTGAGTGGCTTTGATTTTGTGTCAGGACCTAATCCCCTGGATCGACGTGCTTTCTTTCTCCATGTTTGGGTTCTCGTGGCTTTGCTTTGGAGCAAAGAGCTGTAGTCCTGGGTGTGCAGGTGCTGCTGCAGCTGCTGATTACAGGCCGTGACTCCCAGCAGCCCCTTGCCTGGGGGAGAGCCCTGCTGCCCTGTGAGGTGGGTCTCCCGCTGCATCGTTATCTAGGCTCCGCATGCGTCTTTACCCTCATTATACCCCGTGTTGAGCCCCATGGTCTCGCGGTAATTACCTGCTCCTCCCAGCCTCCCTCCTCACCCGTACCTGTAACGAAAGAGAAGAACGGAGGAGGGAGCATGTCACTGACAGGCTGACAGCCGTGTTGCTGGTGCAGGAGGGGGCACGCACCCCACAGAACAGATCACAGGTTGGGGTCCTTGCGTTTTTAGGAAATGCTTTCTCCAAGGGGCCCCTTCAGTGTGGCCCACTTCTGGCATCCCAGGGGCTGTCTAACAAGCAAATACCCATGACCAATGTCAGGAATCAGAACTGTTCTGGGATTATGTCTTTAAAACTCTGCAAATCCTCTTTTGAAATATATCCTCTGCCAAGAAATCCTTTAGGGAAGGTAGTGGTTGCTTATTGGTCTCCTCCACAGCATTGTTTTATGTGTGTGTGTGTGTGTGTGTGTGTGTGTGTGTTTTGGATCCTTCAGAATACAGATCTCCAACTTAATTGTCTCCCTTATGAAAAACATAAATGTGTATGTAAATTTGCAAATTTGGACACACAGGAAAATGTCCGCGTTGATCTCGTAGTAGGGAAAGGATCCAGTCAGCTACTCAGTTTATCTATGTGTGCTTTTTTTTTTTTTTTTGGCTTTCAGCACATTGGAATCTAATACTCTGTACCATTTTGTTTTACTAACAGTGTGCTTTTGAGAACCATACATGTTTTATACCTTTTAATAGAGGAATTTAGCTGTAAACCTTATAATTAGCAGGTTATTGTACAATGTAGATACTGAGGGTGTTGAATTTGCTGTGACAATGGGTGGCTGGAGGGGTGGGTTCCACCTTACTTTTGTATGTCTTCACAGGCGATAGGTTGTGGGATTGAGAGCACCAGATGAAGTTTTTTCAAGTACACAAAGGGCGGGGGCCAGAGTTGCTGGCAAGAAATGTATTGGCTCCCTTCTGTGTCACCTCTGTGTTGCTCTCCCCAGGGAAAGGCAGGTATGGTGAGGTGTGGAGGGGCAGCTGGCAAGGGGAGAACGTCGCCGTGAAGATCTTCTCCTCCCGGGATGAGAAGTCATGGTTCAGGGAAACAGAATTGTATAACACTGTGATGCTGAGGCATGAAAATATTTTGGGTAAGTACCAAGATAATCCCCTCATTAATTTTATCTAGAAAGAAATAATTGCCTACCTTTGCCCTCTCCGATTTGGTGTGTGTGAATTTGCAAGTCTCCCCTGAAAAGTGATAATAGGAATCATCAGCATTTATATCATGTTCAATTTTCTTTTAACACTAATTTCTTGTTTAAATCTGCAAAGAAGCTGAGTTTGAAGATTCTCTGGATGGTGAAAATGAAATCATTATTGCTAATTCTTATTCTGTAGGTTGTTATTTAAGCAACAAGAATTTACCCCATATTGTTCACTTCAAGGCTTCATCCGTTGTTCTACTTACCGCACCCTTTTTGAATATTTATTGAATCAAACTAAGAAAGCTCTTTGGACGATTTCCTAGAGATTCACAGCTCCCAGGGACATCGTAATTAAATGCACGTTCCCTCAAACTAGGCATGGTTTTCAAAGCCCAGATTTACAGAGGGATTTAGCATCCATTTTAATTTGGAAACTAAAGCTTAGAACCATTTGTGAAATCTGTGAAGAGCCCGCTGAAATACTGCTGTAGAGGTATAAGGGATGAGAATGTCCTTGTTCCCTTTGACTTCTCTGGTTTTGGAGCGTTTTCTCAGGGTGTTTATGCTAATACACGTATGATGAATGCTGCCCAGAGGGCCTCTTCAGTAGTGGATAGAAGGTTTATAGAGAAATTGACTCTATAGGATAGTGCTGGCCACTTCATGGCTATTGGATGAGATTTGGTTCATCAGAAGGCCATTGTCAGAATTTATTTCTATCCCGTTACTGTCAATTTAGTATTAAACCCGAATCAGGTTGTCTGCCAAGAATGGTTCGACAGTTGTCTAAAGTTTCTCTTTAACAGTGTGGTGATGTGTTCCATCTTTGAATTGTGTGTTTCTGCTGTTGTCTTCTCCCCTTGTCTTACCTGTGGGGGCCTAGCTGTCCCCCAGTTCTCCTTGCTCCTGTCGTTGCTGTTGGCCTCTGATCTCCAGTCCATGCTGGACTCCCACCTCCAGTCCATCTTGCTACCCCGAGTTATGTTTCACGCAGCCAAGATACTCCTCAAAGTGCTTTTCAACGACTCTTCCATTGCCTGACATTGGTGCCTTCTAGGCCAGGCTGTCCAGACTCCTTATTTGTTGGGGTCCCAGGGAGTCTTAGATTTTCTCTACGAATATCTCCAGATGGCAGTCACTTTGGATATCTGCCATTACTTGGGATCGCCATGAACATTAAGGTGTCTGTGCCTTTGTTCGTGGTCTTGATCATGCATGATCCCCACCCCACACTCCAGCCACGCATTCCTCCATGACAAAGTCTCAGTTCCTTTCCAGTTTCTCCCAGTGGATTGACTTGTGCTTTTCTGCCCCACCCCCCAACCCCCAACCCCCATGTTGCAGCTGTGCTGTAACTCTGATCGCACAAGCTTATGTCACAGCTAGATGCATATGTAGAACAGCAATGATCATTACTGTGCAGTAAGCCCTGCTTTAAGTGCGTCATGTACATTTTCTCCTTTCAGCTTCATAGCCATAAGGGCGTAGGTACTCTTGTTTTTTCTAGTTGTAACTGATGAGTTAACCCATCAGGTCACACCGTGGAGCTGAGAGTCACACTGGGCAGTGTGTTTCTTAGCCACAGTTCTGTACTTTATGTGGTAGTTAGCTAGTTGGGATTCGATGATGAGAGCACGAGGTGAAGATTCAACCACAGTCAGAATTAACCCCAAATGCCCCACTTTTCCCTCTGACCCTGGGACAGACAGGGTGAGCCACAGAGAAAGCGTCAGTTGTGTTCAAAGCTGTGATGTACAGGGAGTACTTCTCTTTAAACAGTGGAATGACTCGTACTGTGCGGTGCACATACTCGAAGAAATATGGGGGGTCTGGGATTCATTAAAGGAAGGGCATGTTCAGGCACCCATTCTCATTCTCATGGGCTCACAGGTTCATTGAGCAAAATGCACTAGATATTACAAGGCCGTGCAAATAGTCACTTTATCTGTGCCCTTGACTTAAATGAACCGTGATAACCTCCCATTGTCACTGAGGACAAGAATCACTTCCATTGCTTTTGTCACCACATGCAGTACTCAGGACAGTACCTTGCACATGCTAGGTGCTCAGTAAATATTTATTAAATTGGATTTAATCATAAAAGAGATTTGAAAAGTCACATTCATAACATGATTCACGTGAGAAGTGAGGTTCCCTTAGTGTGACCACCTAGGGCAAAACACTGTTCATTTCTTATTACCCGATGATCCTGGGAAATTCTGTATCTCTGAGATCTTTCTACCCTCATCATACTTACAGCTGTATGGACTGATTTCATTGTGTAGTTCTTTTGACTTTAAAAAGAAGGCTCATAGAGGGGGCGCCTGGCTCAGTGGGTTAAAAGCCTCTGCCCTCTGCTCAGGTCATGATCTCAGGGTCCTGAGATCGAGCCCCGCATCGGGCTCTCTGCTCCACAGGGAGCCTGCTTCCCTTCCTCTCTCTTTGTGATCTACTTGTGATCTCTGTCAAATAAATAAATAAAATCTTGAAAAAAGAAAGCTCATAGAAATGCACCAGGTTTTGTTTGTCTGTTTTCATTGGTTTCGGTTTTGGGGGGCTAAACTTGGTCACAGTTCTTTCCTTGCTTTGCCAGTTTTCTGTATTTAGAGACTTTAAGGTTTTCTGTAACCCTTTTCCTTTTCTATCAAAGGAGCATCTTATATCGAATATTAGATCATGATTTCCCGCCCACCCTGGAGTATTACCAACTCTAGCCCCTCAAAATAAATCAAGTGACACACACACACACGTTTACACATATATGCATACATACAACACTCTGGGCCCTCATTATTTATCCCCCTACAACAATATCTTTCAAATGACTAGACTTTGCTTTCAACTCTTCTGCTCTGTCTGGTGTAGAAGTCAACAGCCAAAGGGGTAACGGGAGGCTGTGCTGGTTTGTGGCAGGAGCAGTGGTCGGGGGGTTGGAGACGCTGGTTTCTACTCTCAGCACCTCCACCATGCCCACTGTGTGACTCTGGGCCAAAGTTGTATGTTTCTGAGCATTCTTTCCCTCATTATTAAGACCAAGGGAGTCCAGCTAATGTGAGAATTTTACTCCAAAGTCTCATCTTGCATGCTTTTGAAGAAATGACTGTAAAATAATGCAGCTTACTGTTTTAGTCGTGTGAAGTGGAGAGTTCAGTGATACACGTACAGTCAAATAGTGCAGCCTCTGCCACCCTCCCTCTCTAGAATCCTCTGTACTCTGAAGAGAGAGCGCCTGAGCATTTAATCAGACTTTCCTGAGACCCAAGGGGAAGTAAAGGAAGTTACCCACAAAAAATACTACATTGCAGGGTTGTTGTGGTTTTCACCGTCCCCTGAGCTATTCTGAAACATAATAGTAAGCAGTTATTCTCGATACATCCCGTGTTAGGCATCGTATGAAGCGCTATACCTATAATTAACTCTTCCGTTCTCACCGTACCCATTTGAGGTGCTGCTGACGTTATCCTTATCTTACATATGAGGAAACCAGGGTGGAGATTTTATATGACTTTTGTGAGATCACCCAGCTCGGGAATGGTGGAGCCCGTCTTGGCATTCAGCGGTCCAGCTCCGGGGCCCAGCGCTCTGCAGCCCCCATGCCCCACTGTGGTGGCCTCAGTCCTCAGCTGTCCTAGCTGCCTGGTTCCTGGGAGAGTCACCAGGGAGAGGCTCACAGGGGCTACGGATGACCTCACTAACGATTTTGGGTTTTATTTACCTTCCTGAGGAGCCTGGGAGGATGACCTGGGCTGTTAAATAAGAGATTTTTACTCTAAACACTTTCTTTCCCCATTGTGAACACATCCAGTGGCTGTGCCAGCGTTCCAACTTAGAAGTACCTGTTCTGTTCAGCGTTCACTAACAGGAGAGTGCTTTGATGGAAAATGCAAAAATTCCATAAAAATGCCCTCGCATTCTGAAACAAACGTAGTTCTGTAATTCACACTTGGGAGATAAATAGTTAAAAAATAAGTCCTGCCTGTTAAAAAGTCATTTTTCCGCAATGTCTAGAGCGTAATTAACGGGACAGACAGAATCCTTCTCTAAGACCTAAGGGGCTTAGAGAACGTGAGAGAATAAACATTTGTTTGTCATTTATCTATTTATTTAATGAGAGGCTGCTTTCCCTTGGGCAGAGAAATCAGTAGAGGTTACATAAATACACAGCAGTAATTTAATTTCTTTTGAGTGGTACTTATAGTTTAGGATATTTATTTTTGAAAATCTCATTAATGATTAATACCATTTGGTTTAAAATGATAAAGTAGAAACATCTTTTCTAGTAGGAATAACTAATATCTGAGTACACATTTTGATTATTCGTGTTATGGCAGCAAAGGGCCCCAAGAGAAGTTGCTGTGGGGCCACAGAGACATATTGGAGCGAGGGAAGGAGTGAGAGTCAGGCTGCCCCTGAGAACTGGCTTGGAGGGCAAGAAAAAGAGAGGTTAGGGGATCAAGGTGTGGAGACATTGCTTTGTTCACTTCACAGATGTCCAGTGGATACAGGTGTCACATTGTCTTTCTCTGAGTAGAAGTCAGAGCCCCCCGTTGGGGGTGGTATGGCATAGTGGTTAAGAGTATGGGTTCTGGAGCTGGGCTGCCGGGGACCATTACTAGCCTTAATGTCAGTGCTGTCCTCTGCTTCCTTCCTGTGTGAGTGTTGGATTACGTTCAGAGTGTCTCGAAGAATTGTGCCTGGCACTTTGTTAGTCCCCGTAAGCACTAGTTGCTTCTCTTGTTGATGACGACAATCAAATAGGGGACCTTTTCTTTGTTCCCAGAGTTTCCTGTACAAGCTGAGGTGTGTCCACATGGCTAGCACCCAACTTGGGATCAATGACAACTTAACAGATACGTGATTTGGCATTTCCTAGCAGCACTTTCATTACTTATAAACTGAGAATAATGATATCTGTATTCCTGGTGTATTGAGAAAATTCTTATGAGAAAATGTGTATGACAGCAGCACAAACTTTATATCACACTCTGTGTGAGTGTGAGGGATGTTCTGCCTGGTTCTGTTTTCCAGGATCGTCGCACAAGGCATTTAATCCTGCCTCAAGCCATGTCTGTCTGATTTGTTGTTGTTGTTGTTTTTAAAATATTCTTTTATTTATAAGTCCCAGATGTCACTACTTGTAAGTATGACCATTAGGTGTGTATATTTTATATACATGTATCAACATAGAGTATATTCAATGTATATTATACACATAACATATACTATATATGTAGAGAGAGAGAGAGAGAGAGAGAGAGAGAATGCACAAGTGAGCAGGTGGAAAGCATGTCTGCAGTAGGAGAGACAAGCACATACATCACAGTTTATTTCGTAGGCTGGGAAGTTCTAAAGTTCATTCAGTTTGCTCAAGGTTCCTTATTGGCATCTGTCATACCTCACTTCTTTTCAAGACTGCTTCAGTTATTGCTTCTTGATGGAAGCCTGTTGGAACATCTCGTCTGAATTATTAGGATTCCCTATTCTGGATACATGGTGCCCTTTGCAGATCTAACTGTACTTTTCATCGTATTCATTACATGATATTCTAATTTTTGCTTTTTGTATCTGTCTGCTTTTCTGGTCAACAGACACTGTCATCTCAGTTTTCTTGTGTGACTGACAAAGAGCATCACAGATGTTTATTATATTTGGTTTCTTTTTTATTTGATGAGTAGTCAATCATGTCATATGAACTTATCCCTTTATCTTACATCTGAACAGAGATAACCCAGAGAACGTAAATGAGTTGCCCAGTATTATACAGCAAATTACCGGCAAAGTCAATACTGGAACACAGGTTTTTAGATTTTATGTTTTTTATTCTTTTTGGGTGGCTGATGAATAATCTGAGCTTGGAAAATGAACATGATAAAGAGTTTGATACTATCATTACAGATAAACACAAAGATATTATTCCTATCTGAATTGTAACGCAACGTAAAATCTTTTTAAAGGATTATTTATAATGAAAATGAATATGGACATTTCCTGCTCATTAGAAGTACCTTTTTTTTTTTTTTAAAGATTTTATTTATTTATTTGACAGACAGAGATCACAAGTAGGCAGAGAGGCAGGCAGAGAGAGAGGGGGGAGCAGGCTCCCTGCTGAGCAGAGAGCCCAATGCGGGGCTCGATCCCAGGACCCTGGGATCATGACCCGAGCTGAAGGCAGAGGCTTTAACCGACTCAGCCACCCAGGCACCCCTAGAAGTACCTTTTTATGGAAGTAGGAAGAGTAGTATGTTTTTCTGTTGATGCCTCTGTAAACCTTTCATGGCAGTTGGTTAGTTTAGTTATTTTTTGTTACAGGTGTCATCTGTTGTATGGGTCACTATCTCCTTATACTAAGAGTTATAATGTGAAATTCTTACATGTCTGCTAATTTTGTTCTTGCTCTCTCCAGGTTTTATTGCTTCAGACATGACATCAAGACACTCCAGTACCCAGTTGTGGTTAATCACACATTATCATGAAATGGGATCGTTGTATGACTATCTTCAGCTCACTACTCTGGATACTGTCAGCTGCCTGCGAATGGTGTTGTCTATAGCTAGTGGTCTCGCGCATTTGCACATAGAGATATTTGGGACCCAAGGGAAGCCAGCCATTGCTCATCGGGATTTAAAGAGCAAAAACATCCTGGTTAAGAAGAATGGACAGTGTTGCATAGCAGATTTGGGTAAGGTTTTAAAAATATTTTTTTAATTACAGATTTTACGTTTGTTGTTATTCCTTTGGTTAGCTAGGTCACATCCATGCCCCGTCCCCTAACATCCTGTTATGAAGACTTTCAAGCATGCAGGCAAATTGAGAGAACTTCCCAGTGAGTATACCCACTACCTAGATTCTCCCATCAACATTTTACTGTTCTCAAGCTTTGTCCCATATCCCTGCCTCCCCACTCATCAATCTGCCTTTAATCATTGATACGTCCCCAAGTGAATGACAGACAAAAGAGCCTTCTCTTCTCAAGACTTGAGCATGTATACCACGGTGTCGTGCCCTGGAGTCTGTCGTTTGTTGACTTTTTTCCCTCTGGGTAAAATTTCAGTTTCATGCAAAATAAACAAATCTTAAGTAATACATTCTCAGAGTTCTGACAAACGCTGTAAAATCCAACTCTCTTTTGAAATTCAGACCCTCGCATGATCTTGGAAAGTCACTTCCAAGTGAATTGCTCCTTTAGTCAGTTCCTGACCGGCCCACCGTCAGCAGCAACCTGTGGTCTGTAGCATTTACACAAAGTAGGTACACAATTAAATAATCTGTGCAATGAGGGGCCTCTGGGTGGCTCCATTGCTTAAGTGTCGACTCTTGGTTTTGGCTCAGGTCATGATCTCAGGGTCGTGGGATGGAGCCCTGTGCCATGGACAGTGTGGGGTCTGCTTGAGACTCTCTCTCCTCTCCCACCAGTCTTTCTCTCCCCCCAAATAAATACATATATAAAATCTTTAAAAAAAAAAAACAAAAAAAAACTCTGGAATGAGTTCATCTTAAAAATGGCTTCTAAAGTTGTTTTTCTGTAACCATGGCAAAATTATCAGTCAAAAAGAGGAAAAATATTCTGTAACAAATTCACAGTTTGCCCTGCTGGGATATCTCATTCCTGTGGTGTTAGGGTAATGCTCAGTGTAGCTTTAATTGCATTATAAATAAGATTATTTTCATTTGTAATGACACTGTATAGAAAACCATAGTCAACTTGGATATTGGCTGAATAATTACACTAATGAGAACTGAATTGTAATATTGGTTATTCATTTCAGTGGACTATGGAGAGTCCTCGCTCTATTTGATTAAAACATGGTTTATACTATATTCGTATCATTGTAGTCATTGTGAGGCTGATAAAGGTTTGGACAGTATTAGCTCTTGTATATACATGATGAAATGTATTCTTATTTTTTAGACAAAGGATTTGACACGTCCAGAAAATGTATTTCTTTTGAAATTCTTTTAAGTCTTTGTATTCATGCTGAGAATTATTTTACGGTATTTTGCAAGAATTGTGAGAAGAAAAATATTTAGGATAGCGTTGAAAGGGTATGGCTCTAAAGTTTTTTGTGGGTAGTTTTAGTTGTGACATAGAGGACTTTTATGGCCATGCCCTGGCTTTTGGAGCAGGGTGATTTGAACTTGAATCCTGGCTTTCCCAGTTATCACCCCGTATATCTCTGCAGATATTTTAATCTGTTTATCTGCCCAGAGTGCAGGACTACTTCTACTCGATTGGGGGACTTAGCAAGGAACACTTTAGCATTCGACACTCTGCACTCTACCTTAGTATTGTTTCAAATGTTCATTACGTGCCCAAGTATTATTCATGTTACTCAAAATCAATCATTATGTAACTCACATGGTTCCTGTAAAACTCAGAAATTATTATACTTGCTTGGCAAATAGTAAGCATCAGATGGTCACTGCTATTATAGTACAGAAGTCTAGGGGAGATGGAGAATTGAAGACATTGGCTTTGGTTATAGGACTTGATAGGGAGTCAGAGGTGTTTTTCAGTAAGTCCAACTAATTAGTTATTCATTTTTCTTTCTTTTGGCCTGTAGCCTTCCAAGTAGACATATGGATTTGTACAAAAATCTGTGTTAAGGTCATACTATTCAGGGGGTAGTTTCTTGGTACCAAAGACAACTCCAATGACACCGTCATTTGTGTGTCACTTTATACCCAGAAATTAAGGATCCCTCATTTGAAATCATGTTCTGTTATTGATACTGCCGAAATACCAGTATTCTATTTATTTTTCCAACTTTTTATTATAAAAAATTCAAACAAAATGACTGAAAGAGTACTAAGTATAATGATCATATGCACAACACCTAGATTCAACAATTGTTAAAATTTTGCTATATTTGCTTTATATGTAGGCGTACATCTGTCTTTACTCATACATTTGAAAATAAGTTACAGACATCACAACACCTTACTCCTAAATACTTCAAAATATTCAAATCACAGTTTATAGCACCTACAACTATTGATAATTCTTTAATAGCATTTAATGTCCATTTTCAGATTTTCCTAGTTTTCTCAAACAAGAATTCAGCCCAGTTTTACACATTGCATTTGGTTGTTTTACCTCTTTAGGTAGCATGATAATTATCTATTACTGGGTAACATATTACCTCTAAAACTTAGCAGCTTAAAATAACACAGATCTGTTATCCTATGTCGTCATCTGAGGGTCAGTAATCTTGGGATGACTATGCCCTCTGGTTCTGGCTCAGGATCTCTTGTAGGGGTTACACACTCAAGCTGGCGATTAGAGCTGCAAGCATCTGAAGGCTTCGTCAGGGCTGAAGGAACTCCCAGGATAGTTCTAGTCTCATGACTGGTGGCAGGAAGCTTCAGTCCCTGGTCTGGGGGACCTCTCCACAGGGCTGCATGAGTGTCCTCATAACACAAGAGAACTGAGAGAGAGCAGAGAGGAAGCCATGGTGCCATTTATGCCCTAATTTTGAAGATCTCCGCTCACTTCTGCCATGGTCTGTGTGACTGTCCAGCCCACACTCAGGGCATGGGGAATTGAGTTTTACCTCCAGAAGGGAGACGTTTCAAAGAACTTGAGGACATATTTTTAAACCACCAGAGCTAGTATTGCTGTGATCTATTTAAACTACACCTTTTCATATTCTGGTATTTTGACACTTTGGTTCTGGAAACGGTAGAGAAGTGTATATGTTTCGGGAGATGTTCATCACGGCCACAGAATCTTGGGGTTGAGTAGAAGAACCAGGAAAAGGAACCAGTGTAGTAGAGTGAATGCAGTTGCTGATTTCTCTGTAATTATTAAGGGTGCAATACCATGTGTCATCTCCTTGGCATGAGAAGGAGTCCTCATCCCACACATTCAAAGTCATGGAGCTGGGGGGAGAAGCATTCTCCACAGAAAGCTTGAGGGGTCCCCAAGGGATCGTTGGACTGCAGAGGTTTTCAGAGGCCATTTGTTCCAGTTTGGCACTTCTCATTATTTTGAGTGTTAAAGGAATCATTTTGAGTTGGTCAGCATCTACTCAAAAAGTAATTTCATTCTCAAATGAATCATGCATGTATCTGCCTAACCCTCCTGGTCGGTGAGGAATGCCAGGGCTCTCTAATTGAAGAATTCTGAAATGAGTCATGGTTTGAGAAAGTGCTTCAAAGCCATTTAGCATGAGAGTTGAGCTTTGAATCAAGGTCTAGCTTGATGCTGGGTGTATGCATGACTGTAGAGAAAGGCCTGTGGGTTCGGTCAGTGTCACTATTTCTCAGACAAGCAGCTCTTCTGAAAGGGATGGAGCCGTGCCTGCAGCAGCCCGCCCTTCAAGTAGTGATACATCACCTCACATTCTCTGCCTCACGCTGTTGGAAGTCTGTGTTTGCCCACTACTGGGAGCTGTGGTGGAACATGAGAGCTTTACTTCTCCTAAGACCTTTGGAGGTTCCCACTTAGCCTGAGAGACTATTTTTCCTGTGGACTTGAAATACTGGCCTTCTATTGGTTTGGTGTGTTGGTTTATTATTCATCCAGATCTTTTTGTTTCAGAGGTTCAGGTGTTAACCTAAGAGCTTCCGACTGTTTCTGGCATTAGTTCTTTTTTCAGTTGTCACAGAAGTCCTCTCCACAATATTCCAGAGCTGACTTACTCTGGGTATGGTGCCACAGTGACCAGGAGTACCACCAGAGGGCGCTCCTGATGGGGTCTGTTTAAAAACTCTTCAGCAACCCTCTTGAAGAAAGGAAGTAACTGACCCACCCTGTTTTCTCCCTTTCAGGCCTGGCAGTCATGCATTCCCAGAGTACCAATCAGCTCGATGTGGGGAACAACCCCCGTGTGGGCACCAAACGCTACATGGCCCCTGAAGTTCTAGATGAAACCATCCAGGTGGATTGTTTCGATTCTTACAAGAGAGTTGATATTTGGGCCTTTGGACTTGTCTTGTGGGAAGTGGCCAGACGTATGGTGAGCAATGGTAAGTACCTGATCGAATGTAGGAATGTCCTTCCCCGAGTCCTCTTGATTCTGCTGTCTATAAAAGGGCAAAGGAAATATTTAAGTCCACATTGTTCCATGAATCATACTTATTCTTTGAATCATACATCAAGCTATCAGCATCTATATTTGATTTATGGCTAGTAGGTGGAATGTAATGGCATTATATTTTAGCTACACAAGAGGAAATGAGGGTTGAAAAAGAAGAATATTTCGGGCTGGGACATCTGGTCCTGGCGCTGCCTCCCTGGTGGTTGAGTGTAAGCCCCCAATAAACACTGCCTGACTCTTAAAAAAAAAAATAAAAATGAATATCTCTGGAAAAGTCTAGTTAGGTCTAGTTAGTCTTTGGCTCTTCTTTTGTTTGGTCCATATTTCATTCCTTCCTTTCTCCATCTTCCTCTTCTGCCTTTCTTCCCACCTACTCTCCTCCTTTGTTCTTCCCACAAGTGGGATTTAACATGAGAAGAATGCTCCAGTAAATCTACGAGTGAATTCTGCTGTTTTAGGTATTTTTACTTCTTAAATGTGGGTTATTGAGAAAAGGCTCAGGTTGCACACTCAGAATTCACCTCCTTGTAAGAAGCAGGCTGTGTGTTCTGAATTTGTGGGATTCAAATTCAGGAAGCCCTGAGTAGGTGGCCAGTGCTGGTCCTCTTACGAGTAAGTTTTGTGAAATGGTGTCATCTTCGTGGTTACAGAAGCATGTGGTTACAGGAGTGGTTACAGTCATTTTCAACCTGTGGCCCCTACAATCAACTCTTAACTTATTATGGTCTTTCCTGTATGCAAATCAACCGCAAATACGTTGTTGAACTTGACTGGAAATGCACTGTATTCTGAAAGGACTAAGTGGATTGTTTTAAATTGCACCTGCCCCAGCTACCCAGAAAGTGGATTTCTACGGCAGGCTCTCTTGAATCACCTATATAAACTTCTGTCTTCTCCGCTGGAAGTCTTCTTTCAGAGGACAGGTCAGAAATTGCTCCAGAAAAACAGGAAAATGCTATTTGTTTAGATTAATATTTATTTTCAAAAGCTACTTTCCCCTCCTAGGAGTCCTTGGAATCCTGGTTTTGAAGTATGAAGGAAATAATGTGTGAATTCTTAAGGACTGAGATTCTTGGGGCAATCATAATTTTTCTGAACAACATAACCGGAGAATAGGAAGTTCTTTGAGAAAAGTGGCATCAGGGTAATTTACCCTAGCTTTCGTGTGCAGTAATTCAATTTGGCATGCCTTCATGGTAGCTGCTGCTGCTGCTTTTTCTTTTCTTTTTTTTCTCTAACAGCAGAGTGTGTCTGGCTTTGAGACCCTTGAGTGTCTATTAAAGGCAGTGTTTCAGATTAAACATAAACGTACATGCATTGCTACCTGACCGTTCTTTTAATTTTCTTTTTCTTTTCGTTCTTCTGATGGAGTCATGAACATCTTCTTGGTAATTATTTCTCAGTCGTTGGGAGCTTACCGACTAGCATTTTGGGCTGTCAGGTGCCTTGAGAAGTATCTGTAACAGGGAGATGGTTTTGCTGATTTATGAACCTCTGAACTTTGCCTGGAATTACACATCGACTTCATTTGCTCACCCTCTCCCCAATAATCCTTGAGCATCTTGGAACTGAAAATCTAATTTTAATTTGTTTATTTTAGCACACAATTTAGAGAAGGATTGGCGTCATGATAAACTATGCACTGGGGAACTTGCCCCCAGTGAAGAGGAAACTAATATCCCGAGGCCAGGATGGTAGTCGGCCAGCGGCCGCCGGGCTGGAGCAGCTCCAAGCAGGCCTGCATGATGAAAGCGGAGCTTGGCAGAAATGCGGGATTTGGGCTTTGTAAGAATTCATGTTGCAAATGCGTTCCCTGTGTCACAGGCATCAACCCAAGTGGCTCTTAAAGATCACTTGTTCTTAATAGGAGTCCGTGTGAAATTAGAGTCGTCGGTTTAAAACTGAGCTCAGCAAATGGTAGTTTGCATCATCTGTTCTGTGTTTAATGTTATTTTGCTGAAAAAGATCATGGAGAGTAGAGGAAGAGAGACTATTTTGGTTGTTTGATTGATTGACTTCCTGTTACATCATCATTTAGGTGGCTCTGTGGTTCCTAAAATTCTGTGGGTTGAACTTCTCTTCTGTGGTGTGGTTGGATTTTTAGTGGGAGGTAAGGGTATGTTGTGTCTCCTTTTAAATCAGTTACTGTCCCTTGGCAGTGACTAATTTGATATTTTCCCCTTCTCTTTTTAGTACCCCCCCCCAATCCTCCCATGAATGTTCTCAGGCGCGCGCACGCGCACAGATGGAAATCACTTTATCTGGACTCAAAATAGGTTTGCATGTGGGATTGAACACTGCTAGGTTTGTTATTAATATTTTAGTTATTACTACACCAAAACGAAGATGAGTAGAAAGAAAAATAAGAGAAAATTTACCCTTATGTTCTAACATCCTGTGCTTTCCACTTCTTCTCTATGCACCCTTGTATGTGTTGTTGAGTTTCTTAGCGTCATAATATAGACACAGTTCTGTATCATCTTTTTCATTCAAGTGTGTCGTTAGTCTGTGTTTATTTTATGTGGTCACGTGATATTTTATTAGCCATGTTCATGTGGCAGACATCCCATCTCCTCCATTTGGGTCCTATATTAGGTACATTTTGTTCATATAACTTTTTCATTTGGAGAATTAATTCTTAATCTGGAAACCAGTCGACCTAATAGGTCAAAAAGTATGGAGGTTTTATGGCTTGACACATATTGCCAAATTGCTTTTCATAAGAGTTGCACTAATTTCCAATCTCCCGCTCACCCCAGGGTGTGATGTACCTATTTCACTTTCTTACTAGCTTTAGGAACTGTCATTAAAAGAATATATATTTTTGAAATTATTGCATATAAAATGTAGCTCATTTAAATATATGAATGTCTTATCTTAGGAAGGTCGTTATAATTATGCATCCTTTGAGTTTCTGAGTCCGTGATAAAAATTGATGACCAGATAGTTTTCCTGGAGCAACAGGATCCTCAAGTGAACCATGAGTATAAAAATATGTTGCATTTTGTATTTTCATTGGAATGTTACATTTATTTGCTGCTAATAATAAACTTCATGCTGTTTCTATACAGGAAATGAGAATTAAGTCCATGTGCACATCTGAAAACTTCTCACTAGTGTCTTTTATACTTATGTTTCGTCTGACACCGAATTTGCAGTCGGTGGGAAGGAAAATGGTTTCTTACCCTTCCTGTGTGAATTTTGGGGGTCCACTTAAGGCAGAGGTTTGCCTGGATTGATAGTTCTTAAACTGCGTGTGCGTCAGATTTGTCTAGAAACAGAATGCTGGGCCCGCCGCCCCGGGGTTTCTGACTTAGGGGGTTTGGACGGAGAACCTCCCTTTCTAACAGGGCCACAGGTGATCCCCATACTACTGTTGCATCAGGGACCATGCTCTCGAGAGCTCATGTTGACATGGGATCCGTCTTCCCAGGCTGGGAAATAGACGGCCTCCAGGATGTCGACAGTCTCTCCAAGCGGGATGCCTGTGATATGTTTCTGATACCTTAGGTGACACCTGCTCTCTCTTTGCAAGCTTAAGAGGGGTTCATTTCTTCTTTAAGAGTCTTGGATCTAGCCCATGACCTTTCTTTCTAGGTTTTTGCTACTCATCTGACAGTACTCTTCTTTTCCTCCTTTGATACAGAGATCAGTGGCTAGATTTGTGTCTGGTTACCTGAGTTCTGCATTGTGTGAGTACAGAACCTTACATGGGGATTGGGTAGGTAAATAGATACATTGTTACTGTGGACTTGTGCCCTTTAGCTTTGGTCTGATAGAAGATCTTGAGTCACCCTTCTAAGCATCCCCAGTAGTATGTTCCCTCCCCAGGATAGAAGCTCTTTCTCTGGAGCCTCAGATATTAGTGTCGTACCTTGTTTGGATCTCTATATGCAGAAACTCGGGAGGTGTGTTGTTCTAACACTGGGATCATCTGCTCAAGGACTTAAAAACCAAGTAAGATAATCTTCATCATCCATCTTCCAGCACATCTTTGAGTAGCATGGTCTGAGCAGCTTGAGCCTCTGTTCACCTCCACACAGCTCATAGTCAGCTGTATATTTCACGGCAGTTTCATGTCATATAACATTATTGTTTCTGTGACAGGCACACTTCAGGATTAATGCACTAGGAATGATGAAAAGGCAGTGTGCCCAGAATGTATAGGCAAGCACATTTAGATGATGGGATAAATCCTGTTCCTTTGTTATGTTTAGTTGCTAAGTACCTTGTTGTGCCATGTTTCTCGCTTCCCTTGCTTTGGCTTTCCTCATGCCCAGAGCTCCGTGTAGGGAAGCTGCTGGGAAGGGTGTCCTCTGTGCAGCTGTGTGCTGCGGCCCTGGGCCTTCTGAGAAGGTAGTGTAAGCCTTAACATGTCAGGCTCTCGGTCATACTCTGCCTTGATCACATATATCAGTGTCATCGTCCAGCAAATATTGCTGGTAATAGAATTTACTTGAACGTGTTCTGATGATGACTGAGCTCGTGTGTATAGAGCACCCTGCGTGTGTCTGGCATGTGGTCAGGGTTCAGTAACCCAGCCGTGGGTATTTGCTGTTCTCTGGAAATGAGTGATGGAGGCCACACATGGGATTCTCCACTGGCCTTCCTTCACCTCTCCTTATGCCGGCCCTTTACTGGGATACTACATGCATTTCCCTCTTGACTCCCCACCCCAGGACTGGGTGGACACCCGCTTGTTTCACTGCTACTGGCTTTGCTTATTTTGTGATGGATTCTTGTGAAAATGTATCTTGCTACATCCTCTGTGGGGTGATGACTAGGAAATATTTGTTAGAATAGATTCTTCAAGCATGTGTGTCAAACATGGACTTAGTCTCAGTAATCCCTGGGCTTGCCAGGGACCTGCATGCACATCCGTTCCTAAGCCCAATGGGCTTGTGTATGGAAACCAGGACAACTTTTCTTTAGCAACTTCATATCCACCATGTTTCATGATTTTTTTTCCACTTGTATATATTAAGATTTGAAAAAAGAGGGGCACCTGGGTGGCTCAGTGGGTTAAGCCTCTGCCTTCGGCTCAGGTTGTGATCCAAGGGTTCTGGGATCGAGCCCCGCATCGGTCTCTCTGCTCAACCAAGAGCCTGCTTCCCCCTCTCTTTCTGCCTGCTGCTCTGCCTACTTGTTCTCTCTCTCCATCAAATAAATAAATAATTTTTAAAAAAAGAAAGATTTGAACAAAGGGAAGAATTCTCATGTTAGGGAATGTTTGTCATATTCAATATTAGACTAATTTCTTTCAGGTGTTTTTTTGTTTGCTTGTTTTATTGAGCCTTTCGTTAAGTGGCTGGGGACAGGAGTATGGAGATGGAGGGAGGAAAGAAGGATACTTTTCCACTGATTCCCAGAATTTCATGGGCCTGATTTAGAGATCCAGACCAGAGGAAGGTCATCAACTGATCTCATGACCAAATAATCTGAACCTGGCAGAACTTTACTGGGTGCTGTTCAGGTATCAGGGTCTTAAACCTTGTAACAGCCCAGCATTCAGTGAAACATTCTCCCTCTCCTGGGAGACCCCGGAAGCTGCCAACTGTTTGGGACTCTCGTGGAGCTTCTCTCTCTCCCTCTAGGTGTTGACCCTAGGCCAGATCTGAGACATCTTGTTCATGGCTTAACTTTCCTAGGCTTTTTGTCCTCTCCTCTGACAACTAACTGTGACATTAATGTATCCTTTTTAGGAGGGTCCGACTACACAGTGATCTGTAAACCATTTGCTATGTTACATTGATGAAAATCTCGATAATAGAAATTTCTTGTATAATTTTGACACAGATGTCTGAGAACGGAGTCAGTTTTGGCTTGAGTGATGTGCATGTTTCCATATGCCTGTGGATGGCAGTAGGGGTAGAGGCATGAGGACATGCCATACGTGTTCTCTACCTAGCAGGGAACAGACAGACCTGCTCTTCCAGCTCCCTTCATGTTGCAGAAAGGAGTACTTGCCACGGGGTAAGGCAGGGCTTCCCGCCAAGTGTGTGGTGTTAGATTACAGAAAGGCCTTGAGATACCGATTCTCTTAAATCTCCAGCAGTGAGCCAGGACCCAGGGGGCCCAGAACCTCCTGCATTGTCGTCAGCTCTGCTCTGAGCAGCTTTATCCATTCACATATTAGCAGTGTTTGATGTGGGGCACAGCACAAAAAATGTCTGAAGGCTTCCTGTTAGGAATGTTAATCGCAATAACACAAATATCGGAAACACCTTTATGGATCTTAAAGAACAGAGTTCGCAGACATTCTTTCTGTTGAGACTAAATTCATTTATGCACATACTACCTTTGTGATTTTTTCCCATATCCAAGTTTGTACCTTTATGAATCTTTTTCTTTAACTTGGCTTTTTTCAAACTTCATTTTCAAGGCCTGGTTGATGATGTTATGTTAGTTTTAGGTGTACGACATAGTGATTCAACAAGTCTGTAAGTTATGCTGTCTTCACACGATTGCAGCGACTATCACCATACATTATTATAGTACCACTGACTCTGTTCCCTATGCTGTACCTTTCATGCCTGTGGCTTACTCATTCCATAATTGAAGCTTGTACCTCTCCTTCACCCATTTTGCCCATCTCCCCACCCCCTCCCTCTGGTAACCATCAGTTTGTTCTTTGTATTGATGGGTCCATTTCTGCTTTTTGTTTTTCCTTTTGTTTTGTTTTTTAAGATTACGTAGTAAGTAAATTGATACGGTGTTTGTCTTTTTCTGTTGGAATTATTTCACTTAGCATGATACTCTCTAGGTGCATTCCTATTGTGGCAAATGGTGAAATCTCATTCTTTTTTATGGCCGAGTAATATTCCACTCAGTACATATGTATGTGCGTGCATGTGTGTTTGTGTGTAGATACACACACCACATTATCTTTATCCATTCGTCTATTGATGGGAATGTGGATTGCTTCCATTGTAAATAATGCTGCAATAAATGCAGGTGTGCATATATCTTTTTGTACTAGTATTTTCATTGTTTTTGGGTAAATACCCAATAGTGGAATTACTGTATTGGATGGTATTTCTCTTTTAAATTTTTTTGAGGACCTTCCCTACTGTTTTCCACAGTGGTTGTGCCAATTTATATACCTGCATGAGGGTTTTTCTCTACATCCTCACCAGCATTGGTTATTTCTTGTCCTCTTGATACTAGCCATTCTGACAGGTGTCAGGCGATACCTTGTTGTGGTTTTGATTTGCATTTCCCTGATAATGAGTGATATTGAGCATCTTGTCATGTGTCTGTTGGCCATCTGGATGTCTTCTTTTGAGAAATGTCTATTCAGGTCTTCTGCCACTTTTAGTCAGATTATTTATTTTTTGGTGTCCAGTTGTCTAAATTCTTTATATTTTGGATATTGACCCCTTACTGGATATATCATTTGCAGATATCTTCTCTCATTCATTGGGTTCCCTTTTCATTTTATTGATGATTTCCTTCACTCTGCAAAGCTTTCTATTTTGGAATAGTCCCAATGGTTTATTTTTTCCTTTTCTTTTTGTTGCCTGATGACGTATCTAGAAAAATGTTTTTATGGTTGATGTCCAGATTACTGCCGATATTACATTCTAGAAGTTCTATAGTTTCGGGTGCCATGTTTACATCTTGAAACCATTTTGAGTTTATTTTTGTCTATGGTGTGAGAAAGTGGTCCAGATTTCTCAGCACCATTTATTGAAGAGAATGTCTTTTCCCTATGGTATATCCTTGCCTCCTCTGTCATTGGTTAATTAACCATGTAAGTGTGTGTTTTTCTTTCTGGCTCTCTGTTCCATTTCATGTATCTATGTGTCTGCTCTTTATACTAGTATCATAGTGCTTTGATTATCACAACTTTTTTTTTTTTAAGATTTTATGTATTTGAGAGAGCCGTCAAGAGAGAGCACACAAACAGTGGGAGCAAGAGGGGGAGAAGCAGACTCCCGCTCAGCAGGGAGCCCAACAGGGGCTCGATCCCAGGACCTTGGGATCATGACCTGAGCCGAAGGCAGACACTTAAGCAGCTGAGCCACCTAGGCATCCCGATGATCACAGCTTTGTAATATGTCTCGAAATCTGGGATTGTGATACCTTCAGTTTTTTCTTTCTCAAGATTACTTTGGCTCTTTAGAGTCTTTTGTGGTTCCACAAAAGTTTTAGGATTATTTGTTCTCGTTCTGTGAAAAATGCCATTGTTACTTTGATGAGGATCATATGGAATCTGTAGATCGCTTTGGGTAATGTGGACATTTCCACAGAATTAATTCTTCCAGTCTGTGGTAATGGTTTTCCGTTTCCTTGTGACATCTTCCATTCCTTTCATCAGAGATTATAGTTTTCAGAGGACACATCTTTCACCTCCTTGGGTAAGTTTATCCCTAGGTATTTTATTTGTTTTGATGTGATTATAAATGGGATTATTTTCTTAATTTCTTGCTGTTACTTCATGATTAGTGCATAGAAATGCAACAGATTTCTGTGCATTAATTCTGTATCCTGCAACTGTACTGAATTCTTTTAGTCAAGTAGTTTTTTGGTGGAGTCTAGTGCTTTTTATGTATAGTGGTAGGTCATCTAAAAATAGTGACAGTTTTATTACTTTCTTACCTATTTGGATGCCTTTTATTTCTTTTCTTGTGTTTTTGTCTGAGTGCTGTGGCTAGAACTTTCAGTGCTATGCTGAGTAGAAGTGGCAAGAGTGCATCCTGGTCTTACTTCAGATCTTAGAGGAAAATCTCTCGGCTTTTTCCTATGGAGTATGATATTGTGTGTGAAGATGAAAGGGTTTTGTCCATGACCACTTCAGATTTTCTCATATGCTACTCTTGAAGGAAACAGTGTTTTATCTTCCAGTTCTCTCAGGAGCCAAACACAAACCGTTCTAATTCTTACTAAAATGGCTTTACTTGTAAAGTTCTAGTCTCTGAAGGATTTCAGAATTTCTCTAGGAGTTTACAGCAGCTCTCGGTGTGGATGTAGGTGTGAGGGGTGATGTTCTCCCCTCGCCTGTTCCCTGGATATCACGGTGACTGCCCACGTTGGAGGACAGTGGAGAGAGACAGTGAAGGGAGCAGCTTGCGACAAGAGATTAGTGCAGAGAGGAGTAATTCATTATGTCACTGTCAGCTTGGTGGGAAGAATTCTAGAATATAAACAAGGCATTGGATGCTAGTTTAGCTTTATGGTTAATTACCTGGGAACTTGGACCAAGTAAGTTTTCCTGTGTAGTCCTCAGCTTTTTTCTTGTGAAGGAAGAGGACTGCGATGTAATGGACATGATTCTGACATCCCATGATGTCTCTTCACCTTAACCTTCAGATTATTCGATATATAACCAGGTCAATAGTCTCTTATCTGTGCTTGAGAAATTCATCAACTTCAGAATCCAAGCCTTTCATAACTTACTTGGCAGAACACCTGAACTCATTGAGCAGTCAGACTTGACCTGAATTGAAATAAGTCTATTTATAGCTTTTATTTATCCCATTTAGTGGGACTGTTCATCCATTTCAGTACAGAAATGTGTTTGGTTGCGGGGTATCCCTCAGACTCTGCTAGGGTATCATATAAATAGGGTATGTGCCTCTTATTTCCTTTGTAAAGTGTAAAAAACCCTCCAAATTCCTCAAACAGATCTAACCTCAAGGGTTTTGGATAAAGGATTGTGGACATAATCAACATTCACTCAAGTAATATGTATGCATATACTAGGTATTCCTTTAGGCCCTGGGAAGCAGTTGAGCAAAAAAAAAAAAAAAAAAAATACTAATTTATCTCTTTAATATTTACTAGATGAAGTGACTATGGTTGAGGTGTACGGGGAAGTCACAGAGTGTGGGGAGGACATGGAACTTTGTCCGGGGGCCTGGAATTGTGGTAGCCAGGAGGGAGGGTTCTTCTCTGAAGATAGAAAGCATGAACTGAGTCGTGAGATGAAAGGAGCCAGTCAGGTGGACTAGCCTGGGCGGACATATAAATGGGAATGAGAAATACAGTCCAATGAGGATGGCAGTTGGTATCCTGGGCAAAAGGAAGCACTGTGGGGGTTGATACAGGTGCCCTATGTCCAGAAGCGCAAGCCACGCTAGTGAGGCGATGCCCAGGTATGTGGGGCAGCATGCTGGGGGGAATGAGCCTGAGCCCATGCAGACATAATGAGCGTTCCCCTCAGTTTTTCTCCTAAAGGTTTTGCAGGGGGCGGGGGATATGGTGAGTGGCTAGTTGCGGGGGAGGGGATTTGAAGTCCCAGATACAGCTGTCACAGCAGGGAGAAGTGGTACCCCCATCTGAGGCTTTGGTGGGGGAGGATTGCAGAGAAGACTTCCTTTCCAGAGAGTGGTCTAAGATGCAAGGCCAGCATCTCATGCTTTTTGGAACACTGTGGAGGGCATTCTTTTTGGTCTGTGTATCAGCTTTGTGGCGTGAACTTCAAGGTGTTGGAACTAAGGCCTGGCAATTAAGGGCTTTACTCAGGACTGTGCAGCGGATCCAGGGGAGGGCTACTGCTTGGTAAAGATGTATTTGCAGCAGAGAATAGAAGAGTTCCAAACAGACATATGCCCAGGAAAAACATTTTTGTAGAAATCAGATACGTATGCCAAGAGTTGTGGGGGAGTAGCTTATGAATAATTTCTGATTCCTTTCTTGTGCCCTTTGAGTCACGCCAGCCACCTTTCATGGAAAAGCAGGGCCTGGCTCCCTCGGTCCTTCCCCGACTACTGGGTAAGGGCTCTGCCTCCTCTGCGTTCCCACACCTTTTGCTGTATGCACCCCTCATCTGGCACTCCAAGTACTTTGCATTTTTAGTCACTTTCCCTGCTGTCCTCTCTGCTGGCTCATAATTTGGCAGTTGTTCATTGAGTGCTGTCTTCAAAGGACATAAGAGTCCGCTCTTTTGCCTAACTCCCCCAATTTCTGGCAGAAGTGAGGAACAGTTAGAAGTAACTTCCTACCTTGACGACACACCGTTTCCATCATCCTTGACCTTTCACTCTCCCTGCCCTCCTGTGCACCTGATTTCAGCCACAGGGAATTCTCCTCCCAGTTTACAACAAGCGAGGGTCATCTGTAACCCGTGTCTTTGTCCTTGGTCCCTCTCCCCCCACAAATGTCCCTTTTTGGTGCTTCTCATTCCCATCCCCTTCTCTGCCTTGTAGACTCCGTATCTTTCTGTCTTCCTAAGCCCTAGCTCCCGGAAAGCTTACTTAGGCTTCCATGACACCCAGTTATGTCTGGTGTCAAAAAACCACACAGCTGGTTTTTCTAAGACTTGCGGAATATCCTGTCCCCGCACGTTCTCCCTGCTCTTTCCTCTAATGCCTGTCTCTAATTTGTCCTGGTTCCGTTGCCTCTTGTTCTGTGCCTTATTGCCAGCACCTCATCTCTTATTCTTATTCTTATTCTTGTATCCCCAGTGCCAAACACAACCTCTGACTCAGTAACCATTCTGATCCCGTAAACTGTGTATGCCAATTTAGGAACGAGCACATAAAAATCTATTTTGAAAGGCAAAGATAGATATTAGTGGGGTCAAAACCATTTTTGAGGTTCTTTTGTTTTTATAAGATTTCCATTGTCTAAAGTAAGAAGGGCTTGTCCTCATCCACAGATTTCCAGACCCTTGACAAACAAGAGCATGTCTTCCACTTTCATCATCCTTAAAGTTTATATGGTGCTCCACACCTTGTAGACACATAATGTACTTTATATTGACTGAAATAAAATCACTGCTTTCTTTGGCCAGAGGGAGGTCCACCTGACTCTTAGAGTTTAATCCAAGATTTATTTGGCACTGGTCATGCTTCTCCAGAATAAGATGGAGACTATCGGCAACTGACCAGTAGTTGAAGAAAGAGAAGTGTGACTAAATCCCAGGCATAATCCATTAAATGGTCTTTCTTTTTAAATTTGATTCCTTTAGTTAAAACATGGGGCAGATAGATAATGAGATTAAAGTATGGCAAATATAAACACGAGGGAAAACCAGATTTGTATAGTGAAATGTGTTGTTCAGGATCACTGGATTTCACGTTTTAAAAATCCACCCATGCCCTTTTCTTTGGCATATTTGTAATAAAAACTCCACTTCGCTCGGGCAGATTATCCCCAGGTATTCATTGGCTAAGTGAGTGTGAACAGGCAATGCTATTATGCTAACTTAAAAAAAATTAAATTAGGCTACTAAATGTAGTCTCTTTTGGAGGAATTAAGACACAGTGAAGGGCACATCTCTCACTATATTTCTTATAAATTCATGTGGCCCTTAAATAAGGTATAAGCATTCATGTCTAGTTGTATTTTGTGTGGTATGTCTTAGTACTAGAAGGAAATACTTTTGTTTAAAAGTTTCATGGGCTCCTCACAGGAGGAGATAAGGCCCTTGAGATGAGGGGTCACAAATCTTCTGAAAGCAGTATTTTAGGTTTTGCCAGGAAAGATTTTAATCCATTGACTAATATCCTTCGTGATTACAGTTATACAATGTGGGTAAGTTATTTAGACTTAAACAGTCTCAATTAGAAACCTTTTTTTCCTTACTGGAAACATGGAATGTAGTTATCAATTAACTTAGTCAAATCAATGAAGTTAAAGAAATTGCATAGATCTTAAGCACGTTCCTTATCATGATTGGTCTTTTGCATAAATGATGTGTATTTATACAGGATTTATAAAATGGATTCTTGCAGTTAAGTAACTTAATTTCTTTGATCAGTAACAAAGGGATTGAAGCTTTTCAGGTGACCTGTAGGAACTAGAAGGCTGTGAGAAAAGTTAAAATTCAATTTTTCTTTCTTTTCCCCAAAAAACCTGTTAGGTATTTAGGAATAGAAGAAAGTTACATGGAGAAAGAAAAAGAGAACAGTCAACCAAGTAGTTCCCTGGCCTCATTGATGAAGCCTTTGATGATAGAAGAAAAATGAATTTCTTGGTTTCTTCTCTTTAAGGAGAAGAATCAATTTTCTAATTCTAAGTGATGAAGCTTAAAATTTCTCTCTTTGTAGAATTACATCAATTTCTTTCACAAAGAAGAGTAATTTTTCTGGGGAAAAAGGGTTTCTAAGGCATTGGAAGCTATGCTCAGCTGAAATTAACCTCTTTCATGTTTGCTTGGGGTAAGAAGCGAGTTCATGCTTTTCAGCTATTCTACTGTCTTCCCAAATGACAGTCTCTCTCTACATTTCATTTCATGCCTTCAGTCTGAAAAGTAAATAATAGAGCCATCAAGCAAGCAACTGCGTCTGGCAGTCTGAGGTTACTCATTGCCCATAGAAAGAAGAAATGACTATTTCATATTATTTGCATTCTACCAATGGATGGGATTATTTCTGTGTTCTGTTTTTACTTCTCTACTTTCACTTCTGATTTTTTGGGGGCCTTTTTTCTTTTTCTTGATGAGTCTGGCTAATGGGTTATTAATTTTCTTGATATTTCAAAGAACCAGCTCTTGGTTCTATTGACCTTTTCTTTTTCTTTTCTTCTCTCTGTTTTCAGTTTTCTGTTTCTGCCTTGATGGCCACTATTTACTTCTTTCCGCTAAGTCTGGGTTTATTCTTTTTCTAGTTCCTTTAGGTGTACGGTTAGTTTGAGATTTTTCTTTTTTCTTGGGGTAGGCCTGTATTGCCGTAAACTTCCCTCTGGAACAGCTTTTGCTGTGTCCCAAAGATTTGGGACCCTTGTGTTTTCATATTTATTTGTCTGTGCTTTTTTTGTATTCTCTCTTTCATGTCTTTGTTGGTCTGTTTGTTCTTTAGTAGTATATGTTGTTTTTGTCTTTTCCAGGTTTGTTTGTTTGTTTGTAATTGGTTGTTAGTTTTATACTGTTGTGTTCGGAAAAGATGCTTGGTAGGATTTCAGTCTACTTAAATTTATTGAGACTTGTGGGCAGACATTTTATCCTGGAGAATGTTCCATGTGCGCTTGGAAAGTATGTGTTCTCTGCTGTGTTTGGATGGAGTATTCTGTATATACTTGTTAAGTCCGTCTGGTCTGATGTGTCAAAGCCACTGTTTCCTTGTTGATTTCTTTTTGGATGATCTGTTGATGTAGTGGGATGTTAAGTCCTGTACTATTAGCGCATTACTGTCAAATTCTCCCTTCTGTCTGTTGATATTTGCTTTATGTATTTAGATGTTCCAGTGTTGGGTGCATAGATCTCTACTATTGTTATAATGCTCTTTTTGGATTGAACCCTCTATCATTATGTAATGCTCTTTGTTGTGACAGTCTTTGCTTTAATCCATTTAATCTGATCTAAGTATTGCTTCCCCAGCTTTTAATCTTTTTTTTTCAGCTTTCATTTAAACGGAATGTCTCTTTCCATCCCTTCACTTTCACTCTATGTCTTTGGGTCAGAAGTGAATCTCTTGGGATGTTTGGGTACCTCCATTTTGGGTAAGTGCCTTTAGCTCAGGTCATGATCCTAGGGTTCTGGGATCAAGTCCCACATCAGGATCCTTGCTCAGTGGGGAGTTTGCTTCTCCACCCTCCCCCCACAAACAATAGGTTTTTGTTTTGTGTTTATCATGAAATTTATTTATAAAATCTTAAGTATACAGCAGTCTGTATTAAATTGATGGCCATTTAAATTTGAACACATTATTCTAAAAGAACTTTATTTTCCTCGTTTTATTTGTTGTCATATTTTACATTTTTATTTTGTGAAGACCTATCACCTACAATTGATTTTACTACTTTTGTCTTTTTTATTCTTCGTATTTGCTTTATAAGTGATTGCTTTACTACCTTTACTGTGTTTGCTTTCAACACATGAATTTTCTTTTCTTTCATTTTCTTCTACTTTTGGCCTTTTCCTTTTCTACTTATAGAAGTGCTGTTAACATTTCTTATAAAATATATTTAGTAGTGGTGATGAACTCCTTTAATTTTTGCGTATTAGGGGAACCCTTTACCAGAAACGTTATCATTCAGAATTTAAGGAGATATTCTTGGTCTTAGGGTTTTTTGTTTTTTTCCTTTCAGCATTTTGTAGGACAGAAAGGAATGACATGATATATTCAAAGTTTCTGCTGAATAATCAGCTGATAGCCTTTTGGGGTTTCTTTTGTATTTGACTATTTGCTTTTGTCCTTTTCTTTAACATTTTGATTATTATGTGTCATGGTGTGGACTTCCTTGGTTTCCATCTTGTTCAGGACTTTTGGTGCTTCTGTACCTAGAAGTCTGCTGTACACCCCCTACCCCCTGCCAGGTTAGGAAAGTTTTCAGCTATTATTTCTTCAAGTAAGTTTTTTGCCCCCTTTCTATCTTCCTTCTGAGACCCATAGAAAGCAGATCTTTTTTTATGTCTAAGAGATCCCTTAGTGTGTCCTTATTTTTAAACATTTTTCTTTCTTTTTCCTGTTCTTGGATGCTCTCCATTACCTTAGATTGCTTACCAATAGATCATTGATCCATTCTTCTGCATCCTATGGCTGGAGCCATAGTGAGCACTGACCAGGAGGGTCTTAGTGTGTGCTGCATGTGGCTGCCTTGGTGGATGGCTAGGGCTGGTGTGGGATGTGGGCCTGGAGCTCACTGGAACAGTCAGCCAGCTGTGGTTTGCAGACCCTTCTCTTGTCTGCACTAAGGGCTGGGGGCAGGGCGGGGAGGGGGATACCTAGCAGTGGTATTCACCAGGCCCTGGCTGAGAGAGTTCCAGCAGCTTCCCTGGCATGTGGTGGAGTTGTAGGGCTTGCTCTTTTATATTCTAGTTGATGTTTTAAACTGTGACATTTTTTTCTGTGCCCCGGATAGACAAACCTGTCTATGGTACCCTGGTACTAGCTCTCCCTGCTACAGTGCCACAGTGTTGGGGGTGTGGGCTCCCTTCATTTCCATGTCTCCATCTCTGTGCCATTCTCTCTATGGCCTTTTGTTGTACAGAAGCTGTTCATTCAGCCCTCAGTTCTTCTTCAGGAGGAACGGCTGTATAAGTGGGTGTAGATTTGGGGTATTCATGATGGAGAGATGTTCAGGTTCTTCCTAGGTCATCGTCTTGTACTGGAATGTTGTCATTTTGTGATTATGAAAGGAATTTTGTCCTCATTTGTCAATAAATGTAGTTACATGAGTAGTAGCCACATTTTCTTCTATTGTAATTCCTACAGAGATTTGGAGGAAGAATTATTACCTTGTTCTCCACTTATTCTGTAGCTTTCAAAATCACCTTGAAGTAAGGAAGATGTTCAGTTTTTCTCTGATCAGGTTATAACCCCATGGTACCACTTAAGAAATCCCAAGGGGGATCCTCTGTCCTCTTGCTAACCAACACCATTCTTATCCACTTGTCCACAGGTATCGTGGAGGATTACAAGCCACCATTTTACGACGTGGTTCCCAATGACCCAAGTTTTGAAGATATGAGAAAGGTGGTCTGTGTGGATCAACAGAGGCCAAACATACCCAATAGATGGTTCTCAGACCCGGTAAGAGTGCCAGTTTCTCAGTTTTAAAGCAACCTTCACCTTTTTATTAGAAAAATACTTTACTCTTGAAATTCAAGAGTAAGCCAAAAGTACAGTTCCTGAATGATCCCCTGTCTGTTGCTTTCTATGTTATATAGAAGGGTCTTGGACTTAGTTAAGTCGGTTCACAAAATGGTATCATTGAAAGCGCAAAATTCTCTGATCTTGCTAGTAAGTGACAGTAGTCACAGGAGTTTCTACTATGGACTAGCTCCAGGAGTTAGGAGACTCATTACTCTGCCACTCACAAGTAAAATGCGAGACTAACCTCTTTCCATCTCTGTATATCTGAAATTCCAAACAGAGCAGTTCAGCTGAAGTTGCTTTTTTTTTTTTTTAAGGATTTTATTTATTTATTTGACAGAGATCACAAGTAGTCAGAGAGGCAGGCAGAGAGACAGGAAGGGAAGCAGACTTCCTGCCGGGCAGAGAGACTTATGTGGGGCTGGATCCCAGGACCCTGGGATCATGACCTAAGCTGAAGGCAGAGGCCTAGCCCACTGAGCCACCCAGGCATCCCTGAAGATTCTTATTGCTTCTCTTCAATAGCCGCAAGTCTGAAACATCGAGATAAGACGCCAGTTTCAGTTTTCAGATTTCATTGTAAACTCTGGGGTAGCATTATCTCTTTTAGCCGCATAAAACATCAGGGGGTCCAGCCAATCCTTTGTAATTTACCTCAAAGTCAGCCAATAGCATTCAGAATCCAAAGGCCAGAACTCATCAAAACTCAAGAGGGACTCTTATCAGGGGTCAAGGCTTAGATTATTTGATAAAGAAGATGGCAGTAACATCATTGTGACCTACCAAGACCCGCAGAGTTTTGCAAAATCTCTTGACACAACATCTGCCAGCTTTCTAGGGCCATGAAAAAGCCACTTTTTCACCCTGGTATTTGTTCTTTCTCTCCTCAGACATTAACCTCTCTGGCTAAGCTGATGAAAGAATGCTGGTATCAAAATCCATCCGCAAGACTCACAGCCCTGCGTATCAAAAAGACTTTGACCAAAATTGATAATTCCCTAGACAAATTGAAAACTGACTGTTGACATTTTCATGGTGTCAAGAAGGAAGAGTTGACGTTGTCATTGTCCAGCTGGGACCTAACGCTGGCCTGACTGGTTGTCAGAACAGAATCCAGCTGTCTCCCTCCGCAAATGGCTGCTTTGACAAGGCAGACATTCTACCCAGCCATGTGTTGGGGAGACACCAAAACCACCCTAACCTCGCTCAATGACTGTGAACTGGGCATTTCACAAACTGTTCACACCGCAGAGACTCATGTCGGACAGACACTGTTGCAAAGGTAGGGGAACTGGAGGAACACAGAGAAATCCTAAAAGAGATCTGGGCATTAAGACAGTGGCTTTGCATATCTTTCACAGGTCTCCTAGACTCTCCCCATGGGAAACTCAAGGAGGTGGTGAATTTTTATCAGCAATATTGCCTGTGCTTCTCTTCTTTATTGCACTAGGAATTCTTTGCATTCCTTACTTGCACTGTTACTCTTAATTTTAAAGACCCAACTTGCCAAAACGTTGGCTGCATACTCCACTGGTCTGTCTTTGGATAATAGGAATTCAATTTGGCAAAACAAAATGTAATGTCAGATTTTGCTGCATTTTACACATGTGCTGATGTTTACAATGATGCTGAAACATTAGGAATTGTTTATATACAACTTTGCAAATTATTTATTACTTGTGCCCTTAGCAGTTTTTACAAAACTGCTTCGTGCATATGTTAAAGCTTATTTTTATGTGGTCTTATGATTTTATTACTGAAATGTTTTTAACACTATACTCTGAAATGGACATTTTCTTTTATTATCAGTTAAATTCACATTTTAAGTGCTTCACATTTGTATGTGTGTAGACTGTAACTTTTTTCAGTTCATATGCAAAAATGTATTTAGCCATTACCCATGTGACACCACCGAATATATTACTGATTTAGAAGCAAAGATTTCAGTAGAATTTTAGTCCTGAACGCTGTGGGGAAAATGCATTTTCTTCGGAATTATCCATTATGTGCATTTAAACTCTGCCAGAAAAAAATAACTATTTTGTTTTAATCTACTTTTTGTATTTAGTAGTTATTTGTATAAATTAAATAAAAGGTTTTCAAGTCAAAAAGTGAACTTTTTTTTTGCCATATAAGATCTATATTCTAGAATGCATTTTATTATGGGAATAATAGAAGCACAAAATGAATTTGTAAATCAAATTTGCTTCTTAAGTCTCTTGACAATCTTGAGGGTCTTATGAGGGTGACATCCAGCTCGAATGTGATATCAGAAAATTTGAATTTTCTTTCTTTTTTTGGTTGTGATTATTCTTGGTCTGTGCTCCCAGTTGTGAAATGAAGGTGATGGAGCCTTTTGATCTGTCTTCTTTGCTGAAGGGTTGTGAGTATAAATAGGAGGGATGATATCCGAGCATTTTTTTTTAGTATGAGGTCCTGTGGGAGTGGAAAGTGGTCTTAAATCTCTCACTTTGCTGCTTGGAGAGAGCCCGCTGCTGGTTTTCTTCACTTCTTGTGTTCAACAGGATTGAAAAGGTAAGGTTTAAAATGACCCAAATAAGAGATGAGGGGTGAATTTTTGGGATGTTCACCAGAGATAAGTTGATGACATCATTAAGATGCATTTACTTAGAGGGTATATATTAACTTAAAAAAATTGTGGTAAAGTACACATAATCAAGTGGTTAAGTACATTTCACACTGTTTTGCTGATGTCTCCACTGTCCATCCACAGAACTTGTTTCCTGTCACAAAACTGAAACGCTCTACTTATTAAGCAACAGTTTGCTATTCCTTACTGCCCACAGTCGTTGGCAACCATCATTTTACTTTCCTTCTCTACAATTTGACTACTCTAACTACTTCATATGTGGGTTTATATAGTATTTGCAAGACTCACTTATTTTACTTAACTAACATCTTTAAGATTCACCCTTATTATATAGCATGTACCGGAGTTTCCTTCTTTTCATGGCTGATAATATTCCAATGTTATATATATACAGCATTTTGTTTACCTGTTCATCTCTTGATGGAGAATTGGGTTGCTGCCATCCACATGGGTGTATATATGATTTCTTGCTTTCATTTCTTTTGGCTATATACCCTAAAGAAGAATAGAATCACATTTAACTTATATTGAAGTATGCATATATATACATATGCATCCAATTGTATGGCTTGATGCATGTTTAAATTTTTTGTTGTTCACAAGTTTTTATTAATTGGATATTTTCATGGAAACAGCACCCAGATCAAGAAGAACAGCACTGAATTCTCTAGAGTGAAGTCGGCATCATGGTGGCATGAATACTTTTTCCCCTCATCCTTTGTTTTTGATGTCCAGTTAGTTGTAAATCAAACAGAAGTGCCTTTGCACATTACAGCAGGACACCTAAGCAATTTCTATGCACCTATGCCTCTGAAAGTGGATGGATAGGACCTTGGAAGAGACCGAGACTCCCAAGGGAGTCAGTGAGTCTGTCCCACCCTCCCCTTCTATGATTGGGGAAAAGGTGAATCTGGAGAGTACAAAACTGGGTAGACATGCACATATTTGTAGGGGTCTAAACCAACCTGATGGAAGATCCTAGCAGGTCATCCCATTGGGATAGGGAGGAGTTTGGAGGCAGAGAGAGAGGAACTGCATGATATATGCTGGATGTTTGGTTTATACAAGAACATCCCGAATGTCCCTATTAATCACTATCTTGAGAATATACAGATCCCATCCTCCTTCTATATTCCCATCAAGCAGAAGATACAGAAGAATGTGTTGTTTAGCATTCAAGGTCAGGGGTTCTGGGAATGGGTAACCTGGAAGACTTCTGTAATTAAAGAATACCTGGGTGGCAGACCTTGATCCCTTAAAACACTGGCCGTGCTAGGAGGAAAATAGCTACAGGTAGTTCCTAGGCTAGTTGTTATACTATAAAAACTTGCTTTGTGCAGATTCTAGCAGTGGGTGCTTTGTCTAGTCAGCCTTTCCTGGGCTTCCTGTAAGTTCCGCCAATAAACCTCTGTCTCACTCACTATCTCCTGGTCATTTCTTTGCTATTCCAAGACCATTGTCCATCCTTGGCTTAGAGTTTGCTGGGGTGCAGTTACACAGGAACCACCGTGCTACCTCCCTTCGGCAGTGTGGCAACATACTGGGTTTTTGTCAGCAGCAGCAGCGGCTACCTCTCTGCTAGAGAAAATGGAAAGCAAATGTGGTTGCCCACCTGTAGGGGTTGGGGCTGAAGTGATCCATTTCTCTCCAGTAGGACCCTAAACTTCAGAGGTGGGATCTCCATTACTGAGATGAAAGAAAGGAAAGGAAAAGAGGTCAACAAGAATACCAAAGCATATTGAAGAAATGTGTTTCCTTCTGTTTCTGGATCTTGGCAGGAGGTCCACCGATGGACCTCTTGGAGTCCCACACTGGAAAATCCGCCTCTCAATCATGGGCACCCCCATAAACCCAGGTGCTAAGCCCATGCCTCCTCTGAACCTTCTGCTAGCTCTTTCTATGTGTTGCTGAGTGCAGCCTCCAGCCCCAATGGAAGAAACTAAAAACTTGAATTATAGCACTACCTCTGGGACACAAGGTTTCCAATTGTCAGCGTCTTGAACTATAACAACAAAAGTGAATAAATTCTTCACTAAAGAAAGGATATGTACCTCTTCTTTTGCATTTGAAGTATGAAACAACAACAAATTAAGGAAATATGATATTACCAAAAAATGCTGATTCTTCAGCAACCAAACTCAAAGGCACAGAACATTGTGATCTGATAAAGAATTCAAAATAGCCATTATGAAGAAATTCAACAAGCTACAAGAAAACTCAGAAAGGCAATTCAATGAACTCGGGAATAAATTTAATAAACAAATCAAAGAAATTAGTTCTTTTTTTAGAATTTCAAACAAATTCTGGAGCTGAAGAATTCAATGAATGAGATGAAAACTGCATTAGAGAGCGTAGGTAACAGGATAGACCAGATGAAAGAAAAGAACTTGGGAAGACTTGGAAAGAAGTATTTTTTTTTAAGGGTGGAGAAATCCCATGAGAGGTATCAGATTCAATAAGGAAAATCAAATGGACTTAACAGATATTTTTAGATTTCACCCTAAAACAGCAAAATACACATTCTTTTCAAGTGTACATGGAACACTCTTCGGAATAGATCACATATTAAGTCACAAAAACAAGCCTCAACAAATAAATTGAAATCCTACCATGCACTTTTTTCTGACCACAATGCTATGAAACTAGAAGTCATCCACAAGAAAGATTTGGAAAGACCACAAATACATGGAGGTTAAACAACATGCTGAATGAATAGGTCAACCATCAAATTACAGAAATACATGGAAATAAACAAAAATGAAAACACAATGGTCAAAAACTTCTGGGTTGCAGCAAAAGTAGTCCTAAGAGGGAAGCATATAGCAATACAGGTCTACAACAAGAAGCAAGAAAGATCTCAAATAAGTGAACAAACAAAACCTAAAGCCAGCAGAGGATGAAAATAAAGATTAGAGCAAAAATAAATGATATAGAAACTTTAAAAAATGGACCATAAAACAAATCAATAAAATCAAGAGCTAGTTCTTTGAAACATACCAATAAAATTGATAAACCTCTAGTCAAACTTATCAAAAAGAAAAGAGGACCCAAATAAAATCACAAATGAGAGAGGAGAAATAACAACCAACACTACAGAAATACAAGTATAAGAGAATACTATGAAAAACTATATGCTAGCAAATTGGACATCCTGGAAGAAATGGATAAATTCCTAGAAACATACAATCAGCTAAAACAACCAGGAAGAAATAGAAAACTTGAACAGACCAGTAAACCGCAAAGAAACTAAATAAGTTGTCAAAAAATTCCCAGTAAACAAAAGCCCATGGCCAGATGGCTTCATAGGTGAATTGTACCAAACATTTAAAGAAGAGTTAATACCTGTTATTCTGAAATTATTCCAAAAAATAGAAAAGGAAGAAGACTTCCAAATGTATTCTATGAGGCCAGCATTAGCCTGACACCAATACCAGATAAAGATGACTAAAAAAGAGAACTACAGGCCAATACCCTGATGAACATGGATGCAAAAATTCTCAATAAACTAGCAACAATGCTTTAAAAGAATCATTCACAACAATCAAGAGAGATTTATTCCTGGGTCGCCAGGGTGGTTCAGTATTCATGAATCAATGTGATACACCACATTAATAAAAGAATAAGAACCATATGATCATTTTGATAGATGCAGAGAAAGCATCTGACAAAGTATAACATCCATTTATGATAAAAACCCTTAAAGTAGGTTTAGAGGAAACATACCTCAAGATAATAAAGGCCATGCTGATATCATCATCAATGGGGGAAAATAGATAGCTTTTGCTTTTCCTCTAAAGTCAGAAACAACAAAGTGGTGAGAGAGGACATCCCTGTTATTTAACATAGTACTGGAAGCCTGGCCACAGCATCAGGCAACAAAAGGAAATAAATGGCATCCAAATTGGCAAGGAAGAAGACAAACTTTTCACTATTTGCTGATGACATAATACTCTATATAGAAAACCCAAATGACTCCACCAAAAAACTAAAACTGATACACAAATTCAGTGAAGTTGCAGGATATAAAATCAACATACAGCAATCTGTTGCATTTCTATACACCAATTATGAAGCAGTAGAAAGAGAATTAAGTACTCAATCCCATTTACAATTGTACCAAAAACAAGGTATGTAAGAATAAACCTAACCAAAAATGTGAAAGATCTGTACCATGGAAATGGTAAAACACTGATGAAAGAAATTGAAGACGAATCAAAGAAATAGAAAAACATTCCATGCTCATGGATTGGAAGAACAGATATCATTAAAATGTCTATACTACCGAAAGCAATCTATACATTTAATGCAATCACCATCAAAATATCAATAGCACTTTTCACGGAGCTAGAATAAATAGTCCTAAAACTTGTATGGAACAAAAGATCCTGAATAACCAAAGCAAACTTGAGAAAGAAAAGCAAAGCTGGAGACATCACAATTCCAGACTTCAAGTCATATTACAAAGCTGTAGTTATCAAAGCAGTATAGTACTGACATTAAAATAAAACTTAGAAGATATAAAAAGTAAAATTACAATACTAAAGGGTTTCAACCAACCTATAAAGAAAGACTGAATTATCATTCCTACATTCTATAGGGAAAATATTGTAAAATTGTTGTCATATGAAAAGATGGTCAGAGAATACACACCCAAAAAGTATAGAGAAATAAAACTGTAGTAGGAGTTCAGATGATTAATTAAATACAGTTGTAAATAAAAATGCTATTTTTCAAAAGAGAAGAAGAGGAAAAGTAGAGGAACTGCTGTACCTTAAGGAGAAGTGAAGGAGAAGGGGGACAGAGATTATTTAAGAATAGCTGAGAACTTCCTAAACTTGGGGAAGGAATTGGACATACAGGCTCACAATATACTAGTAGAACACCCTATTATCTCAATGCAAAAAGATGTCCTGGGTTGGGGTGGGGGAGTAGACTAACAACAGTTCCTTCTTAGGTTATCCATAGATGTTTCAGCAGAAACTACAGGCCAGGAGAGAGTGGAGTGAAATATTCAAAGAGATGAAAGATATAAAGTGCCAGCAAAGAACACTTTGGGAAAGCCTCCTTCCTCTCAAGGACAACTCTGCTAGATAAATAAAAGCTGGGGGAGTTCACCACCACTAGACTTGCCTTGCAAGAAGAAAATGAAAAGATGCCAATTAGTGACACAAAAAATAAATACATGATATCCTGGTAAATGTAAAAATTAGAACTAGAAAACTATATTAATATGCTAACCACTTAATTTACTTCTTTTTATGCTGTGAATTTGTCAACTAACCCTCCTTCTTTTGACCTTTATATAATTGTGACATCAAAAATATAAAAGGGGAGAAACAAAAGTGGGGAAATTTATAGGTGAATGAAGATAAGTTACTATCAGCTTAAAATGAGCTATTTTGAAATGATGCCTGGATGGCTCAGTCAATTAAGCTCTGCCTCGGCTCATAATCCCAGAATCCAAGCCCCACAGGGAGCCTGCTTCTCCCTCTCCCTAAACTTCTCCGCAACCTGTGCTCTCTCTCTTTTTCTCTCTCTCACTCTTTCTCACTTACCCTCTCTCAAATAAGTAAATAAAACCTTAAAAAAAAGTTAAAAAAAAAAAGCTATTTTATCTGCAAGATGTTTTACGTAAGCCTCATGGTAACCACAAAGCAAAAATCTAGAAGAGAATTATAAATCATAGGGGGATATTGTAAATTGATGGTATTCTTTGTAATGTGCTCAAAGGCAGGCAGAACCAGAAGGTGGGAAAAAAGAGACGGTGTAAAACAACCAGAAGGCAAACAACAAATGGCAATATATTAACTCCTTATACATCGATAATCACTTCAAATGCAAATGAATTGAATTCACCAAAGAGCAAAGTCACCAAAGGGATTTTTTTTTTTTTTAAAGCCCAACTATATGCTGCCTACAGGGTAACTGATTTCATCTCTAAAAGACACAAATAGGCTCAAAGCGAAGGGATGGAAGAGAATATTCCATCAAGTGAAAATACTAAAAAGAAAGCAGGAATAGCCATACTTCTATCAGACCAAATAAATTTCAAGCCCTCCCCCCAGGGGGGGAAAAATGAAAACAAAAACAGTTACAAGAGACAAAGTCATTATATAATGATAAAAGGGTCAATACATGAAGAATATATAGTGATCAGAAATATATACACACCCAACACTGGAGCATGAAAATATATATATAGCAAATTTAGTTCTAAAAAGAGAAATAGATGATAATACAATAATATAGGAGATTCAAGTTCATTTGTTCTCAAGTACAGTTCAATATGTCACTTTTGGCAATGGCTAGGTCACCCAGGCAGAAAATCAATAAGGTAATGTTGGAACTTAAGATACATTTATAGAACATTCTGTCCATTAGCAGCCAAGTATACTTCCTTCTCAAATGTGCACAGAATGATCTCCATGGTGAATCATATGAATCATATTCATAAAGAAAATTGTGGCCAGAAAAGATAGTTGGTATGATTTCAATGGTATCAACTAGCAATAAAGAGGAAAGAAAATCTACAAATATGTGAGAAACATATTTGTAAACAACACACTACTGAGCAACCAGTGGGTCAAAAAGAAGCCAAACAGAATATAAAGTTATTCAAGACAAATGAAAATGGAAATACAACATATCAAAACTTAATGTGATGTAGCAAAAACAGTTCTGAGCAGAAAGTTTATAGTGATAAGTTCATATATGAAGAAATCAGAAATATTTCAAACAACCTAACTTTATATTTCAAGCAACTAGGGGGAAAAAAAAGAACAAACTGGGCCTAAAGTTAGCAGGAAGAAAATAAGAATCAGAGTAGAATAAATGAAATAGAGAAAGAAAAAAGGTAAGATGAATAAAATTAGAAGTGAAAGAGGAGACATTACAACAGATATCACAGAAATACACAGGATCACAAGAGACATTTGAAAATTTATATGCCAACAAAGATAACCTTGAAGAAATAATAAATTTCTAGAAACATTCAACCTAACCTTCATGAACCATGAAGAAACAGAAAGTCTGAATAGGTCATTAACAAGTAAAGAGACTGAATCATTAATCAAAAAGCCTTAACACAGAAAAGCCCAGAACTCACAGCTTTCCTTGTGAATTCTACCAGACATTTAAAGAAAAATGGACATTAATCCTCCTCAACTCCTCCAAAAATTTGAGAAGGAAATACTTCTAAACTCATTCTAAGCCAGTGTTACCCTGATACCAAAGTCAAATAAAGACACCACAAGAAAACTATAGACCACTATTTCTAATAAATATAGATGCAAAATTCTCAACCAAATGTTAGCAAACCAAAGTCAAGTACACATTAAAAGGTTTAAACATCATGACCAAGTGGGATTTATCCCTCAGACACAAGGATGGTTCAACATAGGCAAATCAATAATTGCAATACACCATTTAAATGAAAGGTAAAAATTACATGATCATCTGAAGAGGGGCAGAAAAAGCATACAACAAAATATAACATACTCTCATGATAAAAACTTTCAACAGAATGGAACATAGCTCACCATAATAAAGGCCATACAACAAGCCCGAAGGTAACATTATACTCAATGGAGAAAAACTGAAAGCTTTTCCTTTCAAGGGTGCGCACTCTCACCACTGTTATTCAATATAGCACTGGTAATCTTTGCAACAGCAATTAGGCAAGACCAAGAAAGAAATAAAAGGAATTCAAATCAGAAGGAAAAAGTTAAACTGATGCTATTTCCAGATGATGTAATTTTAAAAACAGAAAATCTGAAGACTCAACCAAGACTGTTGGAACTAATTAACAATTTCAGTAAAGCTGCAGGAAACAAAACCAACATACAAAAATCAGTTTTTCTTTCTTTCTTTCTTTTTTTTTAATTTGACAAAGAGTACAAGCAGAGGGAGTGGCAGGCAGAGGGAGAGGGAGAAGCAGGCTCCCCACTGATCAAGAAGCCTGATACAGGGCTCGATTCCAGGCACCTGGAACTATGATCTGAGCCAAAGGCAGACATTTCACTGACTGAGCCACTTAGATGCCCCAGTTGCATTTCTATACACTATTTCTTTTTCAGATATTCTCTCATTAAAGAAAATAATCTCATTTACAGTAGCTTCAAAAACAATAAGGTATTTAGGAACAGACTTAACCAAGAAAGTAAAAGATATGTTCAATAAAAACTACAAGACTTTGCTGAAAGGAATCAAAGATGACACAAATGGAAAACCATCCCATGTTTATGGACCAGAAGAATTATTACTGTTTAAGTGTCCATACCAAAAGCCATTTAGAGATTTAACATAATCCCCCCCAAATAACAATGACTTTCTTTACAGAAATAAAAAAATTCTAAAATTTTTAAGGAATCGCAAAAGACCCTGATAGTCAAAGCAATTCTGAGGAAAAATAATAAATGTGGAAGTATCACATTTAATCTCTTCAAACTGTACTACAAAGCTATCATCATAAATACAGTATGACACTGGCAAAAAGTAGACACATAGACCAACAGAATAAAACAGCTCAGAATTAAGGAAGCCTGCGTGGCTCAGTTAAGCCTCTGCTTCTGGCTCAGGTTATGATCCCAGGTTCCCAGGATGGAGTCCCTCATTGGGCTCCTCGCTCGGCAAGGGTCCTGCTTCTCCCTCTGCCTCTGCCTGCAGCTCCCTTTTTTGCACACACTCTCTCTCCCTGTGCGTCAAACAAAATCTTTAAAAAAAAAAAACCAAAAACCTCAGAATTAAACCTCTGCATATCTGGTCAACTTACATTAGACAAGAATGGAGCCAAGAATATTCAGTGGGGAATGGATAGTTTATTCAACAAATGGTGTTAGGAAAACATGCAGGACAATGACATTGGACCCCTATACTACATTATTCACTAAAATTAACTCAAAATGGATCAAAGACTTAATCGTAAGACCTGATCCTATAAAGTTTCTAAAAGAAAACATAGGGAAGAAACTCCTTGACATTAGTCTTGGCAGTGATTTTTTGGATATGACACAAAAGCAGAAACAATAAAAGTAAAAATTAAGTGGGACTAAATCAAACTTGAAAAGTTTCTGCACAGACTGAAAAATTTAAAAAATGAAAAGGCAACATATAGAATGAGAAAACATTTTTGCAAGTCATATATTGGAAAAGGGGTTAATAGTGATCCAAAATATATTTCAAAAACCATACAAACTGATAATCAACAAGAAGTCCAATTATAAAATGGCCAGAACTAAATAGACATTTTTCCCCCAAAGAACACAGCCAAATGGCCAATAGGTACATGAAAAGATGCTCAGCATCTCTAATCATCAGGGAAATGGAAATCAAAAGCACAATGAGATACTCACACCTATTAGAATGACTAGTATCAAGAAGAAAAATGATAACAAGTGCTGGCCAGGATGTGGAGAAAAGGGAACACTATAAGGCTGTTGGTGGGAATACAAATTGGTTCAACCACTATGGAAAACAATATGGGGCCTCCTCAAAAATTTAAAGATAGGTCCACCTTATGATCTAGTGGTTTCACTTCCAAGTAATATTGAAAGCAAATGAAAACAGGATTTTGAAGAGATACTCCCATGTTTATTTCAGCATTGTTCACAATAGACAAGATGTAGACACAACCTAAGTGCCCATCAAGAGATGAAGGACTAAAGATTATGTATATAAATTCCTGAATACACATATGAATATTATTCAGTCACTAGAAAGAAGGACATTTTGCCATTTTTGACATGAATTACCCTTGAGCAAAGCATTCTGAGATAAGTCAGAGAAAAACAAGTATTGTATGATATCTAAGAATCTAAGAAAAACCACACTTGTAAAGACAGAGTAAAAGGGTGGTTACCAGAGAATGGGGAGTGGATGGTTAAGACAGGTGTTTAAGGGTGAAAACTGAGTAGTAATAAATAAGCCCTGGAGATGTAATGTGCAATATAATGAATATAGATAACCATATTGCATTATAAGCAACAAACTTGCTAAGAGACTAGAATTTAATTATTCCAACCACTAAAAAGATAATCCTGTAATGTGATACAGTGACATTCCCATTATAGTATACAAATGTAATATCACATGTTATACACAATAAATTAATGCAATATATATGTCAAATATATGTCAATTAAAAAAGCAAAACATAAGCAGCACATAAGAAGCCTCCCTTCAGCTCCTGTCTCCCTCATCAGCCTCACAGAGTAACTACCATCCTGACTCCTAATAGCATAGATTATAGTCACTTATTGAACTTCTCCTAAAATCATTCAGTATGAATGCTGGTAGGTGTGTATGCAAGAGGGAATCACTAGATCATAAGGTTTGGGACAGATTTAGGTTTTGTAAACATAAACCATTTTCCAAAAGGGATTGTTCAATTTAAGTTCCTACCAGTCATGTTTGAGTGTTCTGGTTGTCCTGAAACTTTAGTAGTACTTAATTTTTTTTTTTCATTTTAGTCATTCTGGTGGGTGTTGTACACATATTTCAAAAAAAAAAAAACCCAACAAAACAAAACAAAGAAAGGGTGGAGTAAATGCTGCTGTTTAAATAGCTCTTGCCATTCTCAGTGACTGTAGAACACATGTGAGAACAAGTTCTAAGATGTATATATAGATTTCAGTTCCCACGTGCTGGCGGAGTTGGAGTCTAGCATTTTGTGATCCATGTTATTTTTTACACAACATGAGCCTTTAACAATCTAACAACTTCATCTGGTACTCATCTTTTGAAAAAGTTGTTCCCACTCTGGAGGATAATCTGGCTGTGTAGATGAGGGGTTATATGGAGGTTTCAAGATGCCATATTTTTAAAAAGACTTTATTTATTCCTTTGAGAGAAAGAGAGACAGAGTCAGGGGAAGGGCAAAGGGAGAGGAAGAAGCAGACTCTGCTGAGCAGGGAGCCCGATGTGCGACTCGATCCCAAGACTGAGATCATGACCTGAGCCGAACGCAGACACAACTGACTGAACCACCTAGGTGCCCCCAAATGGGGTATTTCTGAGCAAGCTTGACCACAAAGACTTCTTCCCTTATTTGCTGGTCTTGAAACCTAATCACAATTCAAAATTTATGTATGTGAAGAGGTCAGGGAATGGGTGACATAAGAAGACAATAAAACACACTAGATCTTCTAAAACACCAGATTTACACAGAATCGTACTACCTGGGTATCCAGTAAGTAAACTAAGGTCCAAAGAGTTCTGCTGGTGGGTCAGGAGTAGACCTTTTAACTCCAAGACCACCATAAAATTTGTCAGGCTACGCTGCAGTCCTCCAAAGGAAACTCTCCCACCTTCATGGGCATGGAATCCCATTCCCCAAGCTGCACGGCCATTATTGAAAGGTCTGTGAGGGTGTATTTGACTTGCTCACTTCCTTAAAGTACCCCCACCCAACTGTCTTCTAATATCACAGAGATGTCCTATTCCAAAAGACCTGTAAGAAAAGATAACAAGCAGGTGTTATTCTTTCTCTTATGGTCATTGTACCCCATGTGAAGCTGTTATTTCCCAGCTGAAAACCCGTTATACAGCACCTTGTGTTGGTGGGGCTCTGAGCACCCTGGCTTGGCTCTGCCCTGGGAAGGACAGGCATCAGAGGGAGACTGAAAAGGCAGGAGGTGAAAGAGGGGACTTGGCCCTTCCATCGTGCTTCTTACTCTGTCAACATTGCTCCAGCAGGCGTAGGGCCTTTTAGTAGTAAGCAGGTGAAATGGTTTGCCGTGGTTCCAATATCTGCAGAAGTAGCTTCACTGCGCCCCCAGCTCGAGATCTGAGCACTAACCCCAAGAGTTCATTTCTCAAAGAGTAGAGTCCCGCCACATGGGGCCCACCTCTGAATGTAACACCACCAGCATTCGTCCCACAAGTTCCACCTCTTCTGAGATCAGAAGGTCAGCTATGTGTCCTCCCTCTTAACCCTCTGAGTTCTAATTCTGCCCTCTTCTCTTTGTTGCTCTACCCTTTGGGGTGTAGCTCCTCTGATAGTTGTTTTCTTGGCCATATCTTAACGTGTCTTTTAGGTCTTTTTAGTTACCCCATTAATAATTTGTTATACCTAGCTAACTATTCTCTCCACTGAGGAACAGAAATCTGGTATAGTCTCTGTCCCCTGACCAAATGACACTTTTTGAGGTAGAGACGTTACAACCCCAATTTATAGATCAGAAAATTGAGGCAATAAGTGAAGCGTGACTGCTCAACTAGTTAGTAGCAGAACTAAAATTGGATTCTTAAATTTTGAGGCCAGAGTTCTGTTACCTTGTGACTCCTTCAAGCCTATCCCTACCCTCACCCCCCCCAGTTTATATCCCTCCCAAGGAGAAACACTAAGAAAAGGAAGGTCATTAGGCCTTGTATTTGCCGTTTTCTCACTGTTTTTGAATTCTAAATGATGTATGTCTTAACCTAATCTCTTTTTTCCCCCTAGAATATTCCCTTCTGGGGATATAAAGGAGCTGTTCTGGTTTCTGCCCCTATTTCTTAATAAATGACAATATCTCCAATTAAATTGGAATGCTTTTAATGATTTTCTCAATTACTTCTATGACTTCCAAACACTTCTATGACTCTCAAGCCTTCTTTCCAAAACCTCCTGCCTCATCTTCTCCCTCTGTCAGACACCCAATACACAGTTTTTCAAAACAGAATTAATTCACGTATTTCAGGACATGTGCTGCCATGCAAGCCTTATACTTTGAATTTCCTCCTGCATTCTGATTTTGATAGTTTCCACCAGCTGACTCACCTTCAATAGCTGTTATCTTTTCTTAATCCCGAAGTCGTAATATTGTCAAGTCACTCCAGAAGTGGCAAGATTTGCCTTTAAAGTGTGTCCACAAGGGACACTTGGTGGCTCATTTGGTTAGGCATCTGCCTTTGGCTCAGGTCAGGATCCCAGGGATCGTGTCCTGCATTGGGGTCCCTATTCAGTGGGAAGACTGCTTCTCCCTTTGCCTACTGCTTCCTGGCTTGTGCTCTTTCTCTCTCTCTGCCAAATAAATAAGATCTTTTAAAAAAGTGTGTCCACAGTTCATTTATTTAACAAATAATCATTGAGTGTCTACTCAGTGTCTCTCTCCAGAGAACAGAGGCTTCCCTCCTGCCCTTCCACCCACACTGATAACCTATTGTGTGTGTTTTCTAATAGCTCTTTGTTTATCCTGCCCGGCGTATGTGTGTGTATGTGTGTGTGTGTGTGTGTGTGTGTGTGTTGCAGTGTGAAATTCACCCTCTTGATTGTTATTATTCATAATAAGTTCAGTAATAACAGTTAATATTTACTGAGCATTCACTACTGGGTGCTTGGTGCTGTGCTGTTTTATAGGTACTCAAAGCAAGAATAGCAGGCAGACATTATTCTAATTTTTACTTGACAGAAACTAATTCTCAGGGCAGGGTAACTGTCTATCCCACAACCAGAAATCACTAAAGCAGGATTTAAACCCAGGCAAACTGACGCCAACACTTGTGCTCCTAATATACTATGTACTGCTGCTTGTAAGAATAAATTACTCATTTTTTCTGTCTTCTTTTTGGTGTGAAAATGACGTCATTGATTTTCTTTTCAGTTGAATATACATACTGAATTGCCATATTATGAATAGTGAGAGGTTGGCATTTTTTTTCTCCCCAAATTATTTTTTCCTCTTGTTAGTTCTAATGTTTTTAGAAATGACTATGGGACACAAATTTACATGACAGGTATGAACTAAGTTCATGAAGGAATACTTAGGAAAAAGTCAGATTATACAAAAATATTTAATGCTATTACCTCTGAGCAATGCTACTCTAAGTTTATTTCTTCATTATTTTCATATTTTCCATCTTTCAATGAGAATGTATTATAGAATATTAGAGGAATGACAATTTTGTGTTGATTTGAGAAGTCTGGTTTGTCTGCTAATTAATGAGACTTAATGGGTAACTAATAATTATTTTAGTAAACTTATAATTTTATTTTTTTCTAAGTTATACATGTCATTATATAAAAAGGTTAATGGTTCTACAAAGTTTATAACAAAAAGGAGCAATTGGGAATAACATTACCAAGATAATGCCACAGATATTCCTGATGTTCTCCCTCATAAAAACAACTAAAAGCTATTCATGGACTGGACACCGCTCAGAGAATTCTAGAACACAAAGGGGAGGTTGCAATACTTCCTCCACCACAGATACCAAGACAGAGTGAATTAAGAGGTTAAGAGGAATGGCTACATGATGACTACGCAGCCCCCACCTCCAGACTGGCACAGCATAACACAGAAAGGTCTTCTCGGAACCTATGGTTCCGTTGGAGGAAAAGAGGGATCAGCATGGGTATCTAGCTCCTGCAGCATTATGGATTACTTTTCTTTGGAGTCCCCACTTTGGTTCACCCCTTGGAAATTGCAGGAAGATCTATGGCCTGATCCGTGGGAATCTGATTATGACGAGGTGGGGAAGATCTAGAAACACTCAGCACTCAGGGGCACCTGGGTGGCTCAGTGGGTTAAATCCTCTGCCTTTGGCTCGGGTTATGGTCCCAGGGTCCTGGGATCAAGCCCTGCATCAGGCTCTCTGCTCTGTAAGGAGCCTGCTTCCTCTTCTCTCTCTGCCTGCCTCTCTACCTACTTATGATCTCTGTCTGTCAAATAAATAAATAAATAAATAAATCTTTAAAAAAAAAATCAGCACTTAGATCATGGCAGATTGTATTCCTTTGTGCAATGCCTAAGTAATGGTCCCTACCATTGGTTTTATCATCTGCAGAATGAATCTGGTGACACAGTCTAACCAGATAAGTGGTGATTTACAAGTCTGACTGATTCAGGTACTCAAACAAAGAGGGTAGTTGGCAAGTAGCTGGAGCCTAGTCTGACTCAGAGGAGAGTGGAATCATAATCTAGCCCATTGCTGAATGTAGCTTTTGATCTTGCCTTACCAGAAAGGCTCGCTAGAACATCTGGAACTTGCACAGCCCATATTCTCAAGCAGGGAGTATGCAGGCAGAGCTAATAGTCTAAAGAACAATGCAAAGGGGACTGTTTAGCCAGGTGGGTGGAGGGAGAGTGTTGTCTTGAGTCAAAAACACAAATAAAGAGCCTTACTGGCCTTGGAGCTGGTTCTCCCACTATATCCAAGGATGGAAACTTACTCATAGCCTTGCCCATTGCTGAACACATCTTTCAGCCTACCCAACCAGGGAGCCTAAAGAGAGCCACAGAAAGCTGATTTCTCATCCAACAGTCCTGCTCACAGTGGCACTTAAACAGAACACAGCCTGTGGCTTTCCCCATTTGTAAAGCAAATTAGTGGCCTTGTCTGGCCAGGGATTCAGTTGGTTTCCCCACTCAGCAGGAGTTTGCTTCCCCCTCTGTCTCTGTTCCTCCCCCCTGCTCATGCTCTCTCTCTCAAATAAATAAAAAAATCTTTAAAAAATGGTAAAAAATTCATTTATATAAGAGGTCAATCCATCAAAAAAATATAACTATTATAAATACTTATACAGTTAACATCAGAGCACCAAATATCTAAAGAAAGACTAACAAAGAAAAGAGAAGTAAACAGCAATATAGTAATAGTGGGGATGTTAAATTCTACTCTTAACAATGCATATAACAATCAACAAGGAAATAGATTTGATCAATGCTATAGACCAAATAGACAACCAGGCATATACAGAACATAAATCTAATATCCAAAAATAACATATCCACACAATACAACAATGGCAAAATATATATTCTTCTCAGGTGCACATGAAAAATATTCTAGAGTGGGACATATGTTAGGCCACAAAATAAGTCTTAGCAAATAGAAACAGATTAATCATACTACACATCTTCATTAGCCACATGGTATAAAACCAGAAATCAACAATAGCCGTTAAACTAAAAGAAATTATGGAAATTAACACTCTCCTGTATAACTGATCTATAAAATATTAAGAGACAAAAGTAAAGAGTTAGACATGTGAAGAAACAAAGAAATATGTCCAAATGAATGACAAAGAAAAAAATCAGAGGAAAAGAGCAAAATGAAAAGGAGATAAATACGGTTGATAAGAATTCAAAATAATGGTCATAAAGACATATCCTAGACTTGAGAAAAGAATGGATAGCTCAGTGAGAACTTAAAAAGAGAAAATGAAAAATCAGTAACAACAACAACAAAAAGAACAGGGTAAAAGAACTCAGCAACATCAACAACCATAACAACATTTGCATTATAGGGATTCTTAAAAAAGAAGAGAAAGAGAAAAGGACAGAAAACTTATATGAAGTAACAGATGAAAACTTCCATAATCTGCAGAGAAAAGACATTCAGGGAGAGAAGGATCAGAAAGCTGATAACAACTTGAGCCAAAAAGAAAACCAAGCCATGTTATGATAACAATGTCAAACTTTAAACACATAGACAGAATTTAATAAGCAATGAGAAAAAAGTAACATACAAGGGAAAAGCTATCAAATGATTTTTAATGGAAATTTTATAAGGCAAAAAGATATGTTCAAAGTGCTGGACCAAAAGAATTCTATAAGCAAGAATTTTCTACCCAGAAGAGTCAAGATGGTAAAGAAGCAGCAGGCTAAGACAACATCAGGTAGCAAAAGATCAGCTAGAAAGCTAATCAAACCATTCCGAACACCTACAAATCCAACAGGAGATTGAAGAGAAGAAGAGCAGCAATTCTAGGAATGGGAATTTGGCCACTTTCTGAAAAGTAGGACCGGCAGAGAAGTGAATCCAAAGCGATGGGAACATAGACCACGGAGGGAGGGGCCGGCTCCTGGCAAGCAGCAGAGCAATGGAGCACAAAATCAGAACTTTTAAAAGTCTGCTCCACTGAGGGTCATCGCTCCAGAGGCTAAGCCAGGGTGAAGCTCATGCAGGGACAGTGTGGCCCCAGGTCCTGTGGGGTCACGGAAGGATCGGGGTGCCTGAGGGTCACAGAGCTCATAGGTATTAGAGCAGGGAAGCTGGCTACAAAGATGGAGCTGAGGAGAAAGCTCTCAACTCAGGGTTACCTTGAACCATGATCCATGGCACAGGCTACTGCTCTGTGAGAAGAGACCCCACAAGATCTGGGGAGACCCCCCCCAGAAGAGTGCAAGGGTCTGTGGGGTTTGGAGACTCCAGGCAGGGCTATGTGCCAGAGACAGAGATGCTTGGTCACAGGCTGGGTGAGCTCGGAGTACAGTCGGAGGTCAGGGAGATGGGAGTGATTGAGCTCTTTTCTCCAAGGGCACACTGAGGAGTGGGGCCCTGAACTCTTGGCTCCTCCAGGCCAGAGATTTGGAGGCCACCATTTTTATTCCCATCCTCTGGAACTCTATGGAAAGTATTCAGGGAACAAAAGCTCCCGAAAGCGAACCCAAGCAGATTACTTAGCATGGCCCCTAGTAAGGGTGGTGCGTTCCACCTCTGGCAAAGAAACATGAGAATCACTACAACAGGCCCCTCCACCAGAAGATCAGCAAGAAATCCAGCCAAGACCAAGTTCATTTACCAAGGAGAACAGCTCAATTCCGGAGGAGGAGAAAGCAAAGCATGGAATTCATGGCTTTCTCGCCATGGTTCTTTAGTTTTGCAAAGTTAATTAATTATTTTTAAATTTTTTTTCTTCTCCTAATTTTTTTTTAACATTTACCCTTTCCTCTTCTAACATTTTTAACTAGTTTATCTTAACAATACCTTTTATTAAAAAAAAATCTTTTTTGAACCTTCATTGTTATAGTCCTATTTTATCCTTCATTGTATCTAACTTTATTTTTGTATACACATAGGGTTTTTTCTTCTAAAAAAAATTGGGATACAACTTCTTCTAATAGATCAAAATATACCCTAAATCTAGCACAGGGCTTTGTTCTAGTCTCCAGCCTGAGCAAATTCTCTCCATTTTCTTTTTTTTTTTTTTTAATTCTCTCAACCAGCTTATCAACTCTGTTTTTAGAAATTAAAAAAACTTATTTTTCATCTTTAAAGACCTATTCCATCCCTTCATTGTGTTCACCCTTATATATGTTTTTAATTCCTTAAAATTGTGGGGGTTTCTTCTAAGAGACCAAAATACTCCCAAAATTAAGTGGGTGACCAGTCTAATATATATATATTCTTTTCACCAGTCTAATATATATATATATATATATATATATAAGATATATATAATTTTTATATATAATTTTAAAATGTATTTTTATAATTTTTAAAATAAATATTATATATTTATATATTATATTTTAATATAAAATATAAATATAAAAATATATAAAATATATATTTATATATATAATATATTTTTATTTTATTTTTATATATTTTTATTATATTTTTATATATATATTTTTTCTTTTTTGTATTTTTCTTTTATATTTTTATATTTTTTATATTTTTCCTTTATTTAAAAAAAGTTTTTTCCTGAAGTTCTTTTTACCCCCTTTATTCCCACCACAATTTGGGGTCTCTTCTGTTTTGGTTAAAGTACACTTTCCCAGGGTCTTTGCCAACCTTTTGTATTTTATTCACTCCTTCATATATTCTTATCTGGATAAAATGACAAGGCAGAAGAACTCACCACAAAAAGAAGAACAAGAGGCAGTACCAAAGACTAGAGACCTAATCAATATGGACATTGGTAATATGTCAGATCTAGAGTTGACAGAATGACAATTCTCAAGATGCTATCTGGGCTTGAAAAAGGCATGGAGGATAATAGAGAAACCTTTATGGAGTAATAAAAGCCCTTTCTGGATAAATAAAAGAACTAAAATCTAACTAAGTTGAAATTTAAAAAGCTATTAGTGAGGTGCAATAAAAAATGGAGGCTCTTACTGCTAGGATAAATGAGGCAGAAGAAAGAAAGTGATATAGAAGACCAAATGACAGAGAATAAAGAAGCTGAGCAAAAGAGAGAAAAACAACTACTGGACCACAAGGGGAGAATTTGAGAGATAAGTGATACCATAAGATGAAACAATATTAGAATAATTGACATTCCAGAAGAAGAAGAGAGAGGGGAGCAGAAGGTATATTGGAGAGAATTATTGGAGAGAATCCCTAATATGGTAAAGGGAACAAGCATCAAAATCCAGGAGGTGCAGAGAACCCTCCTCAAAATCAATAAGAAGAGGTCCACACCCCATCATCTAATAGTAAAATTTACAAGTCTTAGCAACAAAGAGAAAATCCTGAAAGCTGCCTGGGACAAGAAGTCTGTAATATACAATGGTAAAAATATTAGATTGGCAACAGACTTATCCACAAAGACCTGGCAGGCCAGAAAGAACTGGCATGATATATTCAGAGCACTAAACAAGAAAAAACATGCAGCCAAGTATACTATATCCAGCTAGGCTATCATTGAAAATAGAAGGAGAGATAAAAAGCTTCCAGGACAAACAAAAACTAAAAGAATTTGTAAACACCAAATCAGCTCTACAGGAAATACTGAAAGGATCCTCTAAGTAAAGAGAGAGCCTAAAAGTAGAAAGGAATAGAGAGGAAATACAGTAATAGTCACCTTACAGGCAAAGGTACTAAATTCATATCTCTAAATAGTTACCCTGAATGTAAATGGGCTAAATGCCCCAATCAAAAGAAACAGGGTATAAGAATGGGTAAAAAAAACAAAACTCATCAATATGCTGTCTACAAGAAACCCATTTTAGACCCAAAGAACCTCCAAATTTAAAGTGAGGGTGGAAAACAATTTACCATGCTAATGGACATCAAAAGAAAGCTGGGGTGGCAATCCTTATATCAAATCAATTAGAGCTTAAGCCAAAAACTATAATAAGAGATGAGGAAGGACACTATTTCCTACTCAAAGGCTCTGTCCAACAAGAAGATCTAACAATTTTAAATATCTATGCCCTAACATGGGAGCAGCCAACTATATGAACCAATTAATAACAAAATCAAAGAAACAGATCGACAATAATACAATAATAATAGGGGACTTTAACACTCCCCTCACTGAAATAGACAGATCATCCAAGAAAAAGATCAACAAGGAAATAAAGGCCTTAAATGACACACTGGACCAGATGGACATCACAGATATATTCAGAACATTCCATCCCAAAGCAACAGAATACACATTCTTCTCTAGTGCACATGGAACATTCTCCAGAATAGATCACATCCTGGGTCATAAATCAGGTCTCAAATGGTATCACAAGATTGGGATCATCCCCTGCATATCTTCAGATCACAATGCTCTGAAGCTAGAACTCAATCACAAGAGGAAATTTGGAAAGAACCCAAATACATGGAGACTAAAGAGCATCCTACTAAATAATGAATGGGTCAACCAGGAAATTAAAGAAGAATTGGAAAAAATCATGGAAATAAATTAAAACACAATGGTTCAAAATCTGTGGGACACAGCAAAGGCAGTCCTGAGAGGAAAATATATAGTGATACAAGCCTTTCTCAAGAAACAAGAAAGGTCTCAAATATACAGCCTAACCCTACACCTAAAGGAGCTGGAGAAAGAACAACAATGAAAGCCTAAACCCAGCAGGAGAAGAGAAATAATAAAGATAGCAGAAAACAATGACATAGAAACCAAAAAACAACAGAACAAATCAATGAAACTAGGAGCTGGTTCTTTGAAAGAATTAATAAGATTGATAAACCTCTGGCCAGACTTATCAAAAAGAAAAGAGAAAGGACCCAAATAAATAAAATCATGAAAGAGGAGAGATCACAACCAACACCAAAGAAATACAAACAATTATAAGAACATCTTATGAGCAACTATACATCAGCAAATTTGACAATCTGGAAGAAATGGATGCATTCTTAGAGACATATAAACTACCACAACTGAACCAGAAAGAAATAGAAAACCCGAACAGACCCATAACCAGTAAAGAGATTGAAGCAGTCATCAAAAATCTCCCAACAAGCAAGAGCCAAGGGCCAGACAGCTTCCCAGGGGAATTCTACCAAACATTTAAAGAAGAATTAATTCCTATTCTCCTGAAACTATTCCCAACAATAGAAATGGAAGGTGACCTTCCAAACTCATTTTATGATACCAGCATTACCTTGATCCCCAAACCAGACAAGGATCCCATCAAAAAAGAGAATTAGAGACCAATATCCTTGATGAACACAGATGCGAAAATTCTCACCAAAATACTAGCCAATAGGATCCAACAGTACATTAAAAGGATTATTCACGACGACCAAGTGGGATTTATTCCAGGGCTGCAAGGTTGGTTCAACATCTGCAAATCAATCAATGTGTTACAATACATTAATAAAAGAAAGAACAAGAACCATATGATACTCTCAATAGATGCTGAAAAAGCATTTGACAAAGTACAGCATCTGTTCCGGATCAAAACTCTTCAAAGTGTAGGGATAGAGGGCATACACCTCAATATCACAAAACCATCTATGAAAAACCCACCGCAAATATCATTCTCAATGGAGAAAAACTGAAAGTGTTTCCGCTAAGGTCAGGAACATGGCAGGGATGTCCATTATCACCACTGCTATTCAACATAGTACTAGAAGTCCTAGCCTCAGCAATCAGACAATGAAAAGAAATTAAAGGCATCCAAATCAGCAAAGAAGTCAAGCTATCACTCTTTGCAGATGATATGATACTACATGTGGAAAACCCAAAAGACTCCTCCCCAAATCTGCAAGAACTTTTACAGGAATTCAATAAAGTGTCAGGCTATAAAATAAATGCACAGAAATCAGTTACATTTCTTTACACCAACAACAAGACAGAAGAGAAATTAAGGAGTGAATCCAATTTACAATTGCACCCAAAACCATAAGATACTTAGGAATAACCCTAACCAAAGAGGCAAAGAATCTATACTCAGAAAACTATAGAGTACTCATGAATGAAATTGAGGAAGACACAAAGAAATAGAAAAATGCTCCATGCTCCTGGATTGGAAGAACAAATATTGTGAAAATGTCTATGCTACCTAAAGCAATCTATACATTTAATGCAATCCCTATCAAAGTTCCATTCATTCTTTTCAAAGAAATGGGACAAATAATCCTAAAATTTATATGGAACCAGAAAAGACCTCGAATAGCCAGAGGAATATTCAAAAAGAGAGCCAAAGTTGGTGGCATCACAATTCCAGACTTCAAGCTCTATTACAAAGCTGTCATCATCAAGACAGTATGGTACTGGCACAAAAACAGACACATAGATTAATGGAACAGAATAGAGAGCCCAGAAATAGACCCTCAACTCTATGGTCATCTAATCTTCTACAAAGCAGGAAAGAATGTCCAATGGAAAAAAGACAGCCTCTTCAATAAATGGTGTTGGGAAAATTGACAGCCACATACAGAGAAATGAAATTGGACCATTTCCTTACACCACACATGAAAATAGAGTCAAAATGGATGAAGGACCTCAATGTAAGAAAGGAATTCATCAAAATTCTTGAGGAGAACACAGGCAGGAACCTCTTCGACTTCAGCTGTAGCAACTTCTTCCTAGGAACTTTGCTAAAGGCAAGGGAAAAAAGGGCAAAAATGAACTATTGGGACTTCATCAAGACCAAAAGCTTTTGCACATCAAAGGATACAGTTAACAAAAGCTTTTTCACAGCAAGGGATACAGTTAACAACTGACAGAATGGGAGATATTTTCAAATGACATATCAAATAAAGGGCTAGTATTCAAAATCTATAAAGAGCTTATTAACCTCAACACCCAAAGAACAAAGAATCCAGTCAAGCAATGGGCAGAGGACATGAACAGATATTTTTGCTAAGAAGACATCCAGATGGCCAACAGACACATGAAAAACTGCTCCACATCACTCGGCATCAGGTAAATACAAATCAAAACCACAATGAGATACCACCTCACACCAGCCAGAATGGCCGAAATTAACAAATCAGGAAATGACAGATGATGGCGAGGATATGGAGAAAGGGGAACCCTCCTACACTGTTGTTGGGAATGCAAGCTGGTGTAGCTACTCTGGAAAACAACATGGAGATTCCTCAAAAAGTTGAAAATAGAGCTATCCAATCATCCAGCAATTGCACTACTGGGTATTTACCCTAAAGATACAAATGTAGTGATCCAGGGCACCTGGGTGGCTCAATGGGTTAAGCCGCTGCCTTTCTCAGGTCATGATCTCAGGGTCCTGGGATCGAGTCCCCCATAGGGCTCTCTGCTCGGCAGGGAGCCTGCTTCTTCCTCTCTCTCTCTGCCTACCTCTCTGCCTACTTGTGATCTCTCTCTCTCTCTCTCTGTCAAATAAATAAATCTAAAAAAAAAAAAAACAAAAAAAAACAAAGTAGTGATCCAGAGAGGCACGTGCACCCGAATGTTTATAGCAGCAAAGTCCACAATAGCCAAACTATGGAAAGAACCTAGATGTCCATCAACAGATGAATGGATAAAGAAAATGTGGTGTATATATATACAATGGAATACTATGGAGCAATGAAAAGAAATGAAATCTTGCCATTTGCGATGACATGGATGGAACTAGAGGGTATTATACTTAGTGAAATAAGTCAATCAGAGAAAGACAGCTATCATATGATCTCCATGATATGAGAAAGGGGAGATGCAATGTGGGGGGTGTGGGGGTAGGAAAAGAACAAATGAAACAAGATGGGATCAGGAGGGAGACAAATCATAAGAGACTCTTAATCTCACAAAACAAACTGAGGGTTGCCCCGGGGAGGGGGGTAGGAAGAGGGTGGTAGGGTTATCAACATTGGGGAGGGTATGTGCTATGGTGAGTTCTGTGAAGTGTGTAAACCTGGTGATTCACAGACTTGTACCCCTGGGGCTAATACCACATTATATATTAATTAAAAAAAAATGTTCTACCCAGCAAGGCTGTCATTCAGAATTGAGGGAAAAAATAAATCATTCCCTAGAAAAATAAAATTAAAGGAGTTCACTGACACCCTACTAACCTTCCAAAAAATGTTAAAAGGTCTTATTTAATGAAAAAAAAAAAGACCATAATTACAAGGAAGAAAATTATGAAAGGCAAAAAGTCATGAGGAAAAGAAAGCACACAGTAGAGGTAGCAGAATAATCACTTCTAAAGCCAGTATGAAGATAAATAGACAAAAATAGTAAAATCAGTTATATCTAAAAGATTGGTGATGGGGGCTCACAAAATAAAGATGTAAAACCTACACAGAAAATGTGGAGGAGGAGAATTTTGCTCTTTATGAAGTTCTTCATAACACATAAACAATGTGTTTGAACTTAAGTGACCATCAACTTAAAATGGACTGCTGTATACTTAAGATGCTGTATATGAGCCTCATGGTAACCAAAAACCTGTAATAGACACATAGAAAATAAAAAGGAAGCCAAGTAGAACACTAAATGTCATCAGTCACAAGGAAAGAGAGCAAGAGAAAAAGAAAGTAACAGAGAACTACAAAACAACCAGAAACAATGAATAAAATGACAAATGACAAGGGAGTACACACCTATCAACAATCACTTTAAATGAAAATGGACTAAATATTTCAATCAAAAGAGATAGGGTCATCAAATGGATGAAAAAGCAAGTCCCATTTATATGCTGTCTATAACAGATTCACTTCCACCCTAAAGATATTCCACCCTAAAGAAAAGGGGGGGAAAACAATATTCCAGGCAAACTGTAGTGGAAAATGAGCTGGGGTAGCAATATTTTTATCACACAAAACAGAATTTATTTATTTATTTATTTATTTTTTAAAAGATTTTATTTATTTATTTGACAGAGAGAGATTACAAGTAGGCAGAGAGGCAGACAGAGAGAGAGGAGGAAGCAGGCTCCCTGCTGAGCAGAGAGCCCGATGCGGGACTTGATTCCAGGACCTTGAGATCATGACCTGAGCCGAAGGCAGTGGCTTAACCCACTGAGCCACCCAGGTGCCCCACACAAAACAGACTTTAAAACAAAGACCGCAACAGGAGACAAAGAAAGAAGGGTGCTACATAACATAATGAGAAAGGGATCAATTCAACAAGGGCATGTAACAATTATAAATTTATAAAGCAAATTATAAATTTATAAAAATAAAGATGCACCAAACACTGGAGCATCTAAATACATAGAGTAAATATTAACAAACATAAGGGTAGAAATTGAAAGTAATACAATAATGTCTGGTGACTTTAGACACCCCACTTACAATTGAGGATAGATCATCCAGGTAGAAAAATCAACAGTGGCTTTAAGCAATGTATTAGAACAGGTGAACCTAACCTATATGCAGAACATTTCAGCCCAAAACGAGAATACACATTCTTTTTCCAATGCACCTGGAACATTCTCCAGGATAGGTCATGTGTTGGGCCATGGAACAAGTCAACAAGTCTCAATAAAGTTAAGAAGATTGACATTGTATCAAACATCTTTTATTCAAGCACAATGGTATGAAATTAGAAATCGATGGCAAGAATAGATATGGTAAGAACACACATACATGGAGGCTATACAACATGCTCCCAAAGAATGAATGGATCAACAAAGAAATCAAAGTGGATATAAATGGAGACAAGTCAAAATGAAAACACAGTGGTCCCCAATCTCTGGAAAGCAGCAAGAGAAGTTACAAGAGGGAAGTTTACAGCAATACAGACTGATCTCAAAAACAAGAAAAATCTCAAATATACATCCTAACCTTACATAAATAACTAAAAAGAGAAGAACAAGCAAAGCCCAAGCCAGAAGAAGGAAGAAAATAAAAATTAGAGCAGAAACAAATGAAATTGAGATTAAAAGTATGATAGAACAGATCAATGAAATCAAGATCTGGTTCTTTGAAAGGATAACCAAAATCGATAAAATTTTAGCCAGATTCATCAAAGAAAAAGGAAAGGAAAGAAGAGAGGAGTGGGTGGGAAGAGAGGGAGAGCACTTAGATAAATAAATTCAGATACCACAGAAACACAAAGGAATATCAGAGAACATTATGAATGTTAAATGCCAACCAACTGGACAACCTAGAAGAGATGAACATATTCCTAAAACATGTAACCTTCTAAAACTGAATCAGGTAGAAATACAAAGTCTGAAGAGAGCAATTAGTAACAATGAAATTGAATCAGTAATCAAAAAATTCCCCCCCAAAAAACAGAAGAAGTAAACCTTCCAAATTCATTCTATGGGGCCAAAACCAGACAAAGACTGTACAAAAAAAAGAGAACTACAGGCTAATGTCTCTGATGAACATAGAGGTAAAAATCCCTAATTAAATATTAGCAAACTGAATTCAATAATATTTGAAAAATCATTCATGGTAATTAAGTGAAATTTATTCCAGGGATGCAAGGATGATCCAATATTTGCAAAGCAATCAATGTGATACATAACATTAATAAGGGAAAGGATAAAAACCATATGGTTATCTCAATAACAGAAGTATTTGACAAAAGCAACGTTAATTCATGATAAAAACTCAACAAGATGGGTTTAAAGGGAACATACCTGAAGATAATGAAGGCCATATAGGAAAATCCCACAGGTATCATCATATTTACTGGTGAAAAACTGACAGCTACTCCTCTAAGATCAGGAACAAGACAAGGATGTCCACTCTGAGCACTGTCACTATTTTCAGACAGCATGACACACCTAGGAAATCCTAAAGACACCGCACACACACAAAAATGAGTAGAATAGATGAATTCAGTAAAGTTACAGGATACAAAATTAATATATGGAAAACAGTTGCAGTTAAGAAAACTCCATTTACAATTGTACCAAAAAGGAATAAAATATCTAGGAATAAACTTAACCAAGGAAGTAAAAGAGCTATATTCTGAAAACTATAAAACACTGATGAGAGATATTGAAGAAAAGCAAAAGCAAATGGAAAAGTATGCCATGCTCATGGATTAGAAGAATTAAAATCATTAATATGTTTACCTCCCAAAGCAATCTACAGAATTAATACAATCCCTATCAAAATACCAATAGTGCTTGGGTGGCCTCTGCCTTTGGCTCAGGTCATGATCCCAGAGTCCTGGGATCAAGCCCCACGTTGGACTCTCTGCTCCACAGGGATCCTGCTTCCTCCCCTCTCTCTCTCTCTCTCTGCCTGCCTCTCTGCCTACTTATGATGTCTCTCTCTGTGTCAAATAAATAAAATCCTTAAAAAAAAATACCGATAGCATTTTTCACAGAATTAAATCACATCATTCATTCTTAAGTTTGAATGGAATCACAAAAGACCACAAATAGCCAAAGCAATATTCAGAAAGAACAAAGCTGGAGGTATTGTAATCTCAAATTTCATGATATATTCTAAAGCTGTAGTAGTCAAACAGTATGCTACTGGCACAAAAATAGACACATAGATCAGTGGAACAGAATAGAGAGCCCAGAAATCAACCTACTCCTACATAGTCAATTAATCTATGACAAAAAAGGCAAGAATATACAATGGCAAAAAGACTTTTTACCCCCTAATAAATGTTTCTGAGAAAACTGGTGAGCTACATGCAAAAGAAACAAAACTGGATCTCTTTGTTATGACATACCTAAAAATAAACTCAAGGTGAATTAAAGATCTTAATGTGATACCTGAAGCCATAAAACTCCTAAAGGAATAGAAAGAGTAATCTCTTGGTCATCATCATTAGCAGCATATTTATGGATATGCCCCTTTAGGCAAGGAAATCAGAAGCAAAAATGAACGATGGTGGCTGCACCAAAATTGAAAGTTTTGCATGGTAAGGGCAACCATCAACCAAACACAACATCAACTCAGTGAATGGGGGACATTATTTGCAAATGAAATATCTGCTAAGGGGCTAATATTTAAGACACCTAAAGATCTTGCACAACTCAATGCTGGAAAAATAATCTAGAATCTTATTTTTATCTCCACGTTTCTATCTGAAGCTACTTGAATGTTGGACCTTCTTAGCTAATCTTCTCATTAAAAAAACTTTTCTGTTTTCCAGATTGTTGTACTTGCTTTAGGATGACAATATGAAAGATGACTTTATGCAGATCTGCCTCAATCTTAATCTTACTTAGTTCTATTATTTAGTAGCTATCTAATTTTGATCAAGTCACTTTATTTTTGGGGGCGTTAGCTTCTTCATCTATAAAATGGAGATGGTAGTACCTGTCTTACAGGCTTGTTGTGAGGGTTAAGCTAATACCTAGATTAAGAGTTAGTACTTAGAACAGTAACTTAGAAACAGTACTGAACAGGGCTTAGAAAGTACTTAGAACAGTGCCTGCTATAGGTAAACTCTCAAATAATAGCTATTAATATTTCTTAATATTTCAGGGCTATCAGTTTTATCTTCCAATATTTATTCAGTTTTCCTTTATTAATATTTTTATTATAGATTTCATAAGGTATATTCCATATTTCATTTGTTCAAAATATTTTAATTTCCATAAGTTGTGAAAGCACCCTTTTAAAGACTCTTCTTCATTCAGGAGGTAAAATTCTCCTATCCTTTGGAGAATGTTATAAAGTTTTCTTTAACTCCCTCATTTCTGTTTCTTCCTAATTCTTATTCAAGTTTTTGCATTTTCCATAGAGCAATCCCTAATTGTCTGAAGATCCTTGGCTGTCTATTCATATTTAGGAGTAAGACATTAGAAATCCAATTAAGAAAGTTTATTATTTTAATCATATCAATTTTTGTAATTATTTTATTATTGTTCATTATTGACAATAGTATGTGTGAATCCATATTTGAGTCTTCGTAAGATTAAACAAGTGAGCCAAAACATTAATTGATAATCATGCTTTTTTACCTGATGGTATGAGTTATGCATTAGCTACATTAAGGATAAGATGGGTAATCTTTGCTGGGTTTTTTTTTTGTTGTTGTTGTTGTTGTTTGCTTTTGGTTTCATTATAACATTTAACCTGAAGTTTTCTTTAAATTGTTATTTTCTAGGAGTTAGTTTGGCTTGAAGTAGACACATAATTCAAAAGCTCACTTAACCTTAAGAATAGCTCATTTCAAAGACAGTCTCTTCAACAAATGGTGTTGGGAAACTGGACCACATTCTAATACCATACACAAAAATAAATTCAAAATGGATGAAAGCATTATATGTAATACAGGAAACCATCAAAATCCTAGAGGATAACACAGGCAGCAATCTCTTTGACCTCAGTCACAGCAACTTCTTATTAGACATGTCTCCAGAGGCAAGGGAAACAAAAGCAACATGAACGATTGGGACCTCATCAAGATAAAATTCTTCTGCACAACAAAGTAAACAATCAACAAAACTAAAAGGCAACCAATGGGAGAGGATATTGCTAATGAGATATTGGATAAAGGGCTACTATCCAGAATCCATAAAGATCTCATCAAAATCAACACCCCAAAAACAATTCAGTTAAGAAATGGGCAGGAGATATGAGCAGACATTTCTCCAAAGAAGATATACAAATGGCTAACAGACACATGAAAAAATGCGCAACATCTTTCATCATCAGGGAAATACAAATAAAAACCACAATGAGATATCACCTCACACCTCTCAGAATGGCTAAAATTAATAACTCAGAAAACAACAGATGTTGGTGAGGATACAGAGAAAGGGGAACACTTTTGCCTGGTTGGTGGGAATGTAAACTAGTATAGCCACTCTGGAAAACAGTATTGAGTTTCCTCAAAAAGTTAAAAATAGAAGTATCTACAACCAAGAAATGACACTACTAGGTATTTTTCAAAGAATACAGAAGTGTTGATTCAAAGGGGTACATGCATCCCAATGTTTATAACAGCACTATCAGCAATAGCCAGATTATGGAAAGAACCCAAATGTGCACTCATTGACTGATGAATGGATAAAGAAATGATGGTATGTACACACAATGGAATACTACTTGGCCATCAGAAAGAATGAAATCTTGCCATTGCAAAACATGGATGGAAATGGAGTATATTATGCTAAGTGAAATAAGTCAGATTAAAGAAAAATACCATATGATTTCATTCATATGTGGAATTTAAGAAATAAAACAGATGAAAATAGAGGAAGGGAAGAAAAAAAGTAAGATGAAAACAAAGAGGAAGGCAAGCCATAAGAGACTCTATAATGAAGATAACAACTGAGGGTTACTGGAGGGGAAGTGGGTAGGGTATTGGATTCAGTGGGTGATGGGTATTAAAAAGGGCACTTGTTTAAATGAGCAGTGGGTATTATATGTAAGTGATGAATCACTAAATTATAATTCTGAAATCAATGCTACACTATATGTTAACGAACTTTGGAGTTAAAAAAATTTATTTCAATACATTGAAAGCAAACAAAATCTTGAGGGAGGGTGCTCTGTTCACTCCTCTACACTGGGCATTTTCCACTCTGATTTATAACACCAGCAATGCTGCCAGTGCCACCCTTTGGTTATTATTCATAATGCTTAAAATCTTTTCTTTAGAGGTCATGTGAGTATATATACACATTGAAATTTCTTCCCACTCCCCAGTGTATCATGCTAGACACCTCTGTGATGTATGGAACCTTGAATCTCTTCTTTTGGAAATTAATTTTTCTCATTCTCATCACTGAGCTAACTAACTCAGATCCCAGGCAGCTAGGAGGAGGCATTAATAGGAAACTTAACTTCATAGCAGAGTTTTTTTGGTGGTAAGGAGCCAAAAAATATGGATCTTTGATTGTAAGACCCAATAGGTCATTCTGAATACAGCCCAGCAGTTTGTAATTTTTCACATTACCTTAGTGATTCAGAGATCGTTGCCTGTCATGTTCATTTTGGGGTGCTGAGAGGAAGATAGTACTGGACAATGAGTCAGGACATCCAAGTTCAAGTACCTCACTGCCACACTAGTTATCTGGCTAAGGCATTTGACTTCTCAACATGTCTCTGTTCAGTAAAATGAAAAGGTTGGATGAGAAATGATCTACTTTAAAATCTTTCTCAGTGTTAACATTCCATTAATCGCCCACATGGCAAGAAGTGTCTCCCCCCCACCCAAATGGGTTGAAAATTCTTCAGAAATTGACATTAACATTTCCATATTTTAAGATGTTTGAAGCAGCAAGTGATTTCCTTATAAAACTTAAAATTGAGGTTCAGAGAAAATATTCCTCAGGAGTTAACCAATGTGTTGATTTAGTCAGGAATTGAACCCAAACTGAAATTACTGACATCAATCTTTCATCACCCAATGGTAGGTTTTAAAAAATATCTATCAACAAATGTTTTTTTATCTCAATACAACAGCATTCATTGACAATGACAGGACAAGAAGTGACATTTGAACAGTACCCTGAACGGACTACCTCATGAAACTTTCTAAAGAACAGAGGTAAAAACAAATACATATAGAGATATCTTATTAGAGGCTTATTAGAGGAAAAGAAACAGAAGGATAGCTATAGTGAGTTTAAAATGCAGATGAGGTGGAGTTAGCAAGAACCCTATCATCAATGGCAGGGAGCTTATGCTTAATGACTCAAAATAAGCTCAAGAACTTCAGGGAAAAATCATACATACCCGGGTATTGATAGAGTATCTCAGTATCTTTTTTTTTTTTTAATTGATACAGTACCTTTTAAGCCAAGTACCTTGGCTTGGGACCTGATGCAGCAGAAGAGGCAGCTAGATTCCACAAAAACCATTTTTGAGGCTTCATGTGTAGGAGGGGGCCTTTAAAATACAGAAGTCTGACATATGGACATCTTTTTTCTGACATATGGACATTTTAAGTCTAAGGAACCCCTAACTATTGTTATGCCTTTCAATCATAGATTAAAAAAAAATCAAATCATCATGAAACCAGATCTAGTACATCTTTGTAACTAACCCATTTGGTCTGATTAGATGTTCTTTATTAGCCACTATAAAGAGAAAAAAGGTACTCTTTGAGGAATATTAGGACTCAAGAAATCACCTGCTTCTTAATTTTTTTCATTTTATTTTATTTTACTTCTTTTCAATGTTCCAGCATTCATTGTTTATGCACCACACCCAGTGCTCCATGCAATACATGCCCTCCATAATACCCACCACCAAGCTCACCCAACCCTCACCCCCTCCCCTCCAAAAGCCTCAATTTGTTTCTCAGAGTCCACAGTCTCTCGTGGTTTGTCTTTCCCTCCAATTTCCCTCAACTCACTTCTCCTCTCCATCTTTGAAGCCATGAAAACAGATTTAGGGAATTAATGACACCATGAAACATTCCAAAGTCAGAATTATTGGGATCCCTGAGGGGGAAGAGAAAGAAAGAAGACTAGAAGATATAGTTGAACAAATTCTCTATGAAAAATTTCCCAATCTGGGGAATGGAACAAGCATTCGTGTCCTAGAGGCAGAAAGATTTCCCCTCCAAATAATAGAATCTAGAAAGACCTCAAGACACCTCATTGTGAAATTGATGAATCATAATTTTAGAGAGGAGCTCTTGAGAGCACCTAGGGGGAAGAGATTCCTTATGTACAAAGGAAGGTCCATCAGAATAATGTGAGACCTATCCATAGAAAGCTGGCAAGCCAGAAAGGGCTGGTAAAAGATATTCAGGGCACAAAATGAGAAGACCTCAGTGAAGAATACTTTATCCAGCAAGGCTGACATTCAAAATGGATGGAGAGATAAAGAGCTTCCAAGCCTGGCAAGGTTTCAAAGAGTATGGGACCACCAAGGCAGTGCTACAAGAAATATTAAGGGGGGGTTCTATTAAAGAAGAAAGAACCCAAGAGTGTCAAGAACAGAAATTTACAGAGATGAAACAGGGACTTCACAGGCAACATGATGTCAATAAAAACATATCTTTCAATAATCACTCTCAAAGTGAACAGCCTAAACACTCCCATAAAATGGCACAGGGCTGCAGATTGGATTAAATGAAAGGACCCATCCATATGTTGTCTACAAGAGACCCATTTTGAACCTAAGGATACATCCAGACTGAAAGTGAAGGGATGAAGAAACATTTTTCATGGCAATGGGCCTCAAAAGAAACCTGGGGTAGTGATTCTCATATCAGATAAATTAGATTTTAAACTAAAGACTGTAGTCAGAGACACTACATCATTTTTAAAGGGTCTATCCACCAAGAATATCTACCAACTGTAAATATTTATGCTCCAAATACAGGAGCAGCCAACTACATAAGACAACTGTTAATCAAGATAAGGAATCATACTGATATGAATACATTAATAGTAGGGGATATTAACATGCCACCCACAGTAATAGACAGATCATGCAAGCAGAAAATCAACAAAGAAACAAGAACATTAAATGACACATTGGACCAGATGGACCTCATAGATATATACAGAACATTCCACCCTAAAACAACTAAATACTTATTTTAAATACTCATCCTAAACAAACAACAAAATACTCATTTAAATACTCACCCTAAAACAACAAAGTACTCATTCTTCTTGAGTGTACATATTCTTCCTCCAGAATAGACCACATACTGGGTCACAAATCAGGGCTCAACCAATACCAAAAGACTGAGGTTATTCCCTGTGTGTTCTCAGACTGTAAGGCTTTGAAACTGGAACTCAACCACAAGAAAAACTTTGGAAAGAATTCAAACACTTGGAAGCTAAAGACCACCTTACTTAAGAATGTTTGAATCAACCAGGAAATCAAAGAACAACTTAATTCATGGAAACCAATGAGAATGAAGACACGTTCATCCAAAACCTATGTGTGTGTTTGTTTTTGAGTTTGATGCTCTTAAATTCCATGTAAGTGATACATACAACACTTGTCTTTCTTGGACTTATCTCACTTAGGATAATATACTCAAGATTCATCTGTGTTGTCACACATGGCAGGATATTCTTTCTTTTGGCTAAATAATATTCCATTGTGTATGTATACCACATCTTTTATCCATTTATCTGCTGGTGGACATTTAGGTTGTTTCCGTATCTTAGCTATTGTGAATAATGCTGTGATAAAGATGGGAGTACTTATATCTCAAAATCCTGTTTTCATTTCCTTTGGGCATATAACCAGAAGTAGAATTGCTTTATTATGTGATAAGTTATTTTTAATTTTTTGAGGAAAATTCACATCGTTTTCCATAATGGTTAGAGCAATTGACAGTATATAAGGGTTTCCTTTTCACCATATTCTCATGAGCACCTTTTGTCTATCTTCTTGATAACAGCCATTCTATCACATGTGAGGTGACAGTTCACTGCTGTTGTGATTTACATTTCCCTGATGATTAGTGATGTTGAGCATCCTTTCAGGTGTCTATTGGCCATTATAATTCCTACTTAAAATAGGAAGACATTTGTCTACATATAGTAGACATTTTTCCAGATTTGCTGTTCTTTCAATTTGTTTATTTTGTCAATTTTTCATTTGCTCTGCAGGAGCTTTTGAGTTTGATGTGGTCACAGCTGTTGACTTTTGCTTGTGTTATTTGTGCTTTTTGTGTCATGTCCAAAAAATCATTGCCAAGACCAATGTAGAGGATCTTGTTTTTGTTTTCTTTTAGGATTTTTAGGGCACAGGTCATATGCTTAAGGCCTTGATCTATTTCAAATTGATTTTTGTAAGTGGTGGGAGATAGAAGTCAATTTCATTGTTTCCCATGTATTTCTCATGGTGTGTTTTCCCAGAACCATTTGTGGAAGAGTCAGGCCTTTTTCCATTTAGCGTTTTTAGCTACCCTGTCAAATATGAATTAACCATATATGCTGACAGTTAATTTTGGAATCCTAGACACGTAGAGCAATAGGACATTTTTTTTGCAAGTACCATATTGTTTTTATTATTATGCCTTTGTAGTATAGTTTAAAACCAGAAAGCATAATACCTCTTGCTTTTTTTTCCCTTAGATGGATTAAAATAAGACCCAACTATATGTTGCTTACAGAAGATTCATTTCAGCTCCAAAGGTACACATAGGTTCAAAGTGAAGGGATGAAGAAGAGATCAAGAGTGTAACAAAACTAAACTTATCTGCAAATCTACTTAAAAATAGACTTCAAGCCAAAATGATAAAAAGAGGCAAAGAAGGACATTACACAATGATTAACGGGTCAAGTCATCAAAATCATCCAACAAATGTAAATATATATGCTATCAACACATGATTACTGAAATATATTAAGCAAATACTAACAGATCTTAAAGGAGAAAAGACAACAATACAATAGATCATTCAGACAGAAAAATCAACAACAGAATGTTGAAATTAAACTATACTGTAGAATATGGGCACCTGGGTGGCTCAGTTGGTTTAGCGATTGCCTTTGGCTCAGGTCATGATCCTGGAGTCCTGGGATCAAGTCCTGTATCAGGCTCCCTGCTCTGCAAGGAGTCTGCTTCTCCCTCTGACCCTCCCCCTTCTCATGCTCTCTCTCAAATAAATAAAAATCTTTTAAAAAATTCCTTTAGATTATAAAAAACAAACAAACAAACAAACAAAGCCAAAACAAAACAAAACAAAAAATGCCTTAGAATAAATGGATTCAATAGACATATACAGGACATTTAATAGCAGCAGAATATATATTCTTCAAGTGCACATGGAACATTCTGCAGAATAGGTCATATGATAGTACAAAAACACAAATCTTATCAAACTTAAGAACATTGAAATCATACCAACTCTTTTTTGACCACAGTGATATGAAGCTGGAAATCAACAAATGAGAAGATCTACAAATATGTGGAAACAGTATACCTCTAAACAACAGAGGAGGCAAAGAAGAAATCAAAACAAATAACATTTTACCTCAAAACAAATAAATATGAAAATACAACATACCAAGTCTTGTGGGTTGCAGCAAAAGCAGTTTTAAGAAATATTATATCAAAACCCTCAGATTGTTTTTCAGGGTCCACAGAAGGGGCGGGGTGTGGGAAGTTGGGGGATCCAGGTGGTGGGTATTGGAGAGGGCACAGATTGCATGGAGCACTGGGTGTGGTGCAAAAATAATGAATACTGTTATGCTGAAAAAATTAAAAAATATATCAATAAATGCATGTATTTGAGATCTAATTTCTTAAACCAATTTCCTTCCTCTTTAAGACAATATTTAAAGCATACCACATTTAAACATTTAAAAAAATGTTTTTAAGATTTTAAATCTGGTGTAACAACAAACAGTGCTATATTAGCTTTAGGTATACAATATAGAGATCCAACATTTCCATATATTATTCAGTGCTCAGCAACACAAGTGCATTTCTTAACACCTTTCACCTATTTCACCCATCTTCCCACCAACCTTCCGTCTGGTGACTACCTGTTTGTTCTCTGTAGTTAAGTGTCTGTTTCTTCGTGTATCATTTTCTCCCTTTGTTCATTTGTTTCTTAAATTCCACATATGAATGAAGTCATATGGTATTTGTCTTTCTCAGACTATTTTGCATAGGTTTATATTCTCTAGATCCATCCTTATTGTTGCAAATGGCAAGATTCCATTCATTTTATGGCTGAATAATAGTCCGCTGTGTGTGTATACACACAGACACACAGACACACACACACACACACACACACACACACACACACGAACAACACATGCCTTCTTTATCTATTCATCTATTGATGGATACTTGGGCTGCCCATAGTGCGGCTATTGTAAATAATGCTGCAATAAACATAAGTGTTTATATATCCCTTTGAACTAGTGTTTTCATATTATTTGAGTAAATACCTAGTAGTACAATTAGTGGGTCATAAGTGGTTCTATTTTTAATTTTTAAAGGAACATCCATGCTGTTTTCCACAGTGGCTGCACCAGTTTGGATTCCCAGCAACAGTGCAAGAGGGTTCTCCTTTCTCCATGGCCTAACACCCTGTTGTTTCTCGTGTGATTTTTGCCATTCTTTTTAATAATTTTATTTATTTATTTATTTGAGAGCGAGAGAGAGAGAGAGAGAAAAGGAATGCATGGGAAAGGGAGAAGCAGACTTCCTGCTGAATAGGGAGCCTGATGCGGGGGCTGGATCCCAGGACCCTGCAATCGTGACCTGAGCCAAAGGTAGATGCTTAACCTACTGAGTCACTCAGGTACCCCAATTTTAGCCATTCTCACAGCTGTAAGGTAGAAGCTCATTGTAGTTTTGATTTGCATTTTCCTGAGGAGTGATGTTGAGCTTCTTTTCATGTATTTGTTGGCAATCTGTATGTCTTCTTTGGAGAAATATCTGTTTTTTAATTGGATCATATAATTTTTTTGATATTTAATTGTATCAGTTCTTTATTTATTTTGGATACTAACCCTTTTTTGGATATTGTTATTTGCAAATATCTTCTCCCATTCAGTATGTTTCTTAGTTCTTTGGTCATTCCGTTTGCTGTGCAGAAGATTTTATTTTGAAGTAGTCCCAATAGTTTATTTTTGCTTTTGTTTCCTTTGCCTCAAGAGACATATATAGAAGGATGTTGCTATGACCACTGTCAGAGAAATTGCTACCTGTGCGTTCTAGGATTTTTATGGTTTCAGGTATCACATTTAGGTCTCTAATCCATTTTGTATTTATGTTTGCATATGTGTAAGAAAGTGGTCCAGTTTCATTCTTTTGCATGTTGGTGTCCAGTTTTCCCAACACTATTTGTTGAAGAGACTGTCTTCTTCCCACTGCGTATTCTTATCCTTTTAGTTGAAGATTGACCATATAATTGTGGGCTTATTTCTGGACTTTCTGTTCTTTTCCACTGATTTATGTGTCTGCTTCCAGGCCATGACAAAAAAAACTTCCAACAAACAAAAATCCAAGATGAGATGGCTTCAAAGGTGAATTCTACCAAACATTTTAAAGAAGAATTAACACCTATTCTTAATCTTTTTCCAAAAAATAGAAGAAGAAGGAAAACTTCCAAATTCATTGTATGAGGACATCCCATACCCTGATACCAAGACCAGATAAAGCCACAACATAAAAGAGAACTACAGGCCAATATTGCTGATAAACAAAGCTGCAAAAATCCTTAACAAAATTTAACAAACCAAATCCAACAATACATTATAAAAATCATCTACAGCAATCAAGTGGGATTTATTCCCAGGATGCAAGGGTGGTTCGGTATTTGCATATCAACATGTTACATATCAATGAGAGAAAGGATAAAATCTATTTCAATAGATGCAAATAAATAAATAAAAACAAGAAAGTACATCATCCTGATTCATGATAAAAATTCTAAACAAAGTAGGTTGGAGGGAGCATACCTCAACATAAAAAGGCCTTATATGAAAAACACCATAGGTAGCATCATACTCCATAAGAAAAAACAGAATTTTTTCCAAGGGTCAGGAATAAGATAAAGGTGTCCTCTCTCACCACTTTTATTCAACATAGTACTGGAAGTCCTAACCACAGCAACCAGACAACAAAGGAAATAAAAGGCTTCTAAATTGGTAAGGAAGAAGTAAAATTCACATTTGCAAATGATATGACACTATGTTTAGAAACCCTAAAGACTCTACTAAAAAATTATTAGGAGTGAAATAAATTCAGTAAAGTTGGAGGATACAAAAATCAATGTACAGAAATATGTTGCATTTCTACACATTAATAATGAAGCAGAAGAAAGAAAAATTAAGAAAATAATCTCATTTACAATTGCACCAAAAATAAAATACATGGAATTAAACTACCCAAGGAAGTTAAAGACCTGTACTCTTTAAACTATAAAACACTGAAGAAAAAAATTAAAAATGACATGAAGAGTTGCAAAAGACATTCCATACTCACGTATATGAAGAACGAACATTGTTAAAATGTCTGAAAAGAAGGGCCATCTGTACCCCAATGTTTATAGCAGCAATGGCCACAGTCGCCAAACTATGGAAAGAACCAAGATGCCCTTCAACGGATGAATGGATAAGGAAGATGTGGTCCATATACACTATGGAGTATTATGCCTCCATCAGAAAGGATGAATACCCAACTTTTGTAGCAACATGGACAGGACTGGAAGAGATTATGCTGAGTGAAATAAGTCAAGCAGAGAGAGTCAATTATCATATGGTTTCACTTATTTGTGGAGCATAACAAATAGCATGGAGGACAAGGGGCGTTAGAGAGGAGTAGGGAATTTGGGTAAATTGGAAGGGGAGGTGAACCATGAGAGACTATGGACTCTGAAAAACAATCTGAGGGGTTTGAAGTGGCGGGGGGGTGGGAGGTTAGGGTACCAGGTGGTGGGTATTATAGAGGGCACGGCTTGCATGGAACACTGGGTGTGGTGAAAAAATAATGAATACTGTTTTTCTGAAAATAAATAAATTAGGAAAAAAAATGTCTATATTATGCAAAGTAATCTATACATTTAATGCAATCCCTAACAAAATACCAACATTTTTCACAGAACTAGGACAAACAATCCTAAAATTTGTATAGAACCACAAGAAACCCCAAATAAAAAAGAAAAAAACAAAAAAAGTATTACAATTACTGCCTTCAAGTTATATTACAAAGTTGTAATAATCAGTAAACAAACATTCATCAGTAGATTTGATGTATAGTTGGGTTGCCTCCACATTTTGGCATTATAAATAATACTCACTCTGTATTTTTAGAATATACATATTTTTTAGCCTACTCTTAATTTTTTTTTCTGAAGTTGTTTTCTCAATGGTGCATAGTATCAGTGTCTCTTATGATGTATAATATAGAAGTATTGAAATTCTGACTTGCCAGATAGGATCAAGTATGGCCTTGGTTAGGCCCAAAATAATACATATACAAAAACTGGGAGGTTGGGTTATTGTTTGGCAGGAGAGCAGTAATAGTGACGACTTGGATCCGTTTGACCTCAAAGCTTCTGCACTTTAGAGACACCAGGGTGGCTCAGTCAGTAAGCTTCAGCCTTTAGCTCAGGTCATGATCCCAGAGTCCTGGGATTGAATACCTCACTGAGCTCCTTGCTCAGTGGGAAGCCTGTTTCTCCCTCTGCCTGCTGCTCCCCCTGTTTATGCTCACTCTTTTTCAAATACATACATACATACATACATACATATATAAAATCTTTTAAAAAATGCACTTTACTCTCTATTAAAGGATGATGGCCGTAGTCATTTTGTAATATGTAGAACTCAGGATAGGGTCGGCAAGTCTGAAGGGAGCTATAAAGAATCAGGAGTTAGAGTGAAGGATATTTCTTGCATCCGGAAGACTAGGATTATTCCTAATTATAATGAATGATTAAAGCAATTCAGGTTTTCCTGGGGAAGGGGATACCCAAAGAAATCCTCATTAATGGATTTTCCTTTTCCATGAAAACACCCTGCATTTAAGAATTTCAAATTTTCTGTAGTTTGTTGTTTGACAAGAGGCTAAAGATTTTTGTTCATAAAATTAGATTTGGATGTGGATGATGGAAAGACCAGCTTTTTGAAATATGAATGCCTAAGGATGATATGATAATAAACCTAAGATAAGAAGCTGAGCAGGGGGTGCCTGGGTGGCTCAGAGGGTTAAGCCTCTGCCTTTAGCTCAGGTTATGATCTTGGGGTCCTGGGATCTAGCCCTGCATCAGGCTCTCTGCTGGGTGGGAGCCTGCTTCCCCCTTTCTCTCTGCCTGCCTCTCTGCCTACTTGTGATCTCTGTCAAATAAATAAATAAAATCTCTAAAAAAATAAAAAAAAAAGCAGAGCAGGAAGAAAAAATAATTTCCCTAGATGAGTAACAAAGCAACCTGAAGTCTTCTTAAAAGTGGCTAGCTTCCTAAAACTTAAGTTAAAAACTGACCATATGATTGATCTATCTCCTTAAATATAACTCTTGCTTATTCAGTTAATTAAGACTCTAGTCTAAGATTTTTCCTGTTTCATTTTGAAAACTACGACCTTTTGCCTTCATGTTCCCCATGAATCTTCCCCAAGCTTTTGTTTCTCACTTATTTTCTTCCAGATTGGTGGGAGAAACTGAGGAAAAACAACTCATCTAGACAATTCCTAGTTACCCAGATAAACCTGGCTGCCGAATTCAACAATTTAATCAACAAGGTGAAAAAACCTTTTATACTTTCCCATGTCCTTACTGTTTTACTGCTGTTTTATTGTACAGAGCCACACATTCTTCTGGTATCATTTTCCTTCTTCCTTTCTCATTTATAAAGTTTTTTACCCTACTGATCACTTTTGATAGGTCTTTAATCATTGTTTTTGAGCATTTAAATATGATGTGCCTTAGTGGTTTGCTTTTGTTTATTGTGTTTTGTTTTTCTTCTTGGCATTTGTCGAGCTCCTTGGATCTGAATATATCATTTATCAAGTTTGGAAAGTATAGCTCTTCCAATAATATTTTTTTCAGTTCCCCATTCTCTTCTCCTTCCCTTTGGGGATTTTAATTATATATTAGGCCACCTAATGTTGTTATATAGTTCATTGATGCTATTTTTTAATCGTTTTCTTTCTAGGTTTTATTTTAGAGTTTCTATTACTCTGTCTTTAAGTTCACCAATCTTTTCTTCTGCAATGTCCAACTTGATATTATCTAAGTGTTTTTCATCTTATTGTAGTTTTTTACTTCTAGAATTCTAGTTCAATCAGAGTGCTTTTTTCCCAATCTGTGTGTTTTTTTTGTTTTAAAAGATTTTATTTATTTATTTGACACAAGTAGGCAGAGAGAGAGGAGGAAGCAGGCTTCCTGAGAAGTGGAGAGCCCGATGCGGGGCTTGATCCCAGGACTCTGGGATCATGACCTGAGCTGAAGGCAGAGGCTTTACCCACTGAGTCACCCAGGCGCCCCCCAATCTGTATGTTTTAAAAATATTTTCATGTCACTAAAGTTTTACCTATATGGGATACAATTCTAATAACTGATTCATGAGCGTGTCTTCTAATTTAACATCCGTGTCAATTCTGGGACAGTTTAAATTTATTGATTTTTCTTCTCATCACAGGCCATACTTTGTTGCTTCTTTACAATGCTACTAGTCTTTTACTGGTTGTCAGACATTGTGAATTTTATCTTACTCAGTGCCAGATATTTTCCCATTCTTTTAAATATTTCTAAATTTTGTTCTTGGTTCAAGTTACTTAAAAGCAGTTTAGTTGTTTTGGTTCTTGCTTTTAAGATTTATTAAGTGGGCCTGAGCAGTACACAAACTAGGGAGAGTAATTCCCTCTACTGAGGCAAGATTCTTCTATGTACTTTGCCCAATGCCCCATAAATCATGAATTTTTCAACCTTAGTAGAAATAGGCATTATTAAAACAAAAACAAAAACAAAAACAAAAATAGCCATTATTCCTGGTCATGTGTGGAAACCAAAGACAGTTGCCTCTAATCCTTTCAGGTTACTCTTTCTCCAGCTTTGGGTTGTTTCTTACACACGATCTTTAACCACCTGAATATTCTTCATACAATATGGGCCTTTACCTCCAGAAGACCTCATTTGAAATCTTTTTACTCTTTCACACATATAATACATAGCATGTGTTTTCTCTAATGCTTAAAAATTAAGTTTGGGTTTTGAGTGGATACCTTAGGACAGTGGCTAAGTGTGATTCTTAAATCAATGGTATTAGTATCACGTGGCAATTTCCTAGAAATGTAAGTTAGGCTGTCCCTCAGACCTACAGACTTGGAAACTGGGTGGTGAGGCATTGTATAGAGCCAGCAATCTGTGTTTTAACAAGCCCTGAGGATAATTCTGATAGGTGCCAAAGTTAAAAAAAAAAAAAAAGTTCTTAGAATTCAGTTTAAATAGGGAAGGAATCCTAGGGAACATTTCCAGTGCCCTTGAGTCCTCAGAATCAGGCAGCTGCCAAACTCATTTGCATACAGGTTTGTTCTAATCAGGCAGAGAATTGAGTATGACAGTGGTTACTCAAGCTGTAGAGAATATTCGAAGTAGGAAACAGTCTTTCTCCTTGGAAAGTTTCTTGATTAGGAATAATCTTTCCAAATTTTCTCTTTCCTGAAAGCAGAGGGAGTTTAGGAAATGAGAAGGTTGTACAGAGTTGGGAGCTGGTGGTTACTAATCCTATTATGCACATAAGGCTTTCAAGGGCAATGAGCTAAGGGACCACGCTCAGGGACCATAGCCCCAGCTTTTGGGATTTCTTGATCCCTAAAGCCATGTTGGGTAAACAGGCTATTGGCTCCAGAGAGGAAGTTGGCAGCATTTAAAAAAAGGGGAGAGTTCATGCCACAGGGCAGCATGCATTGAAAAGGAGTTGCAACAATGTTGGGCAAAAGCATTTATCTTGAGAAAAAATAGGCTTTCAACAGCAGTGGGCCAGGTTCCCAGACAGGCAGATTTGTTTGTCCTGAAGGCCTTGCTCTAGCTTCTTATTGTCTCTCTTAGCCACGTAATGACCCACCTCTCCTCTCTGCCAGTCAAGAATGGGACAAGAAGGACAAAAGAGGAGACAAAAGTGGCTGCTCTCTTGGTTTCTGTAAGAAATCTTCCTTGCCAAAAGGAAAATTTATTCATATTTAAATAATCAGCCTCTTCTTAAATAGACCCTAATCTGATAACTGATTCTGCAAATGGCAGGAAAACATGCACAGCTGATACAATCACCCACAAATTTTGAGCACTCAGGAATTGTTTAAATTGTTATCACATTCTTTGCCCATGAGGCGTTCCATTCCCCAGATGGGGCTCCTTTACTCACCTCTAGCCTCAGCCCTGTCATTCCTAAAGCTCTGATAACAATTGAGGACTTGAAATTGAATTGATAATATACTTCTTTCATATACTTGTTTTGATAAACTTTTATCAATGACCTACTAAGAGGTAAGCTTGTAGCAGGTACTAGAAAACAAACAAGAAGTTCTATCTTGCCCTGGAAGAAGAAAGGTGTGCAAAAAGGCAACGCATACTCTCATGGTCATGGGAATCTGGAGCCAGGAGCTCTTTATTGCTGCAAGGTCTTTATAGTATCTTTTGTTGAGGTATAGTCTCTGAGCTCTCCACATGTTCCCTGTAATCAAGTCTGTCCTGGTTTCCTGTCCCCACACTCCTTCTCCTCACCACTGTCACCATCATCAAGTTTCTACCTTAGAAGCCTGTCTTAAAATTTATTATAAAAGTTTTATTAAAATTTTTATAAATTAGTTTGTTCTAAGTCACTCTAATGGCTTAACATTAGCCCATCTACTATGTCAACTCATTTAACTTCTACAATCTAAGGTGAAGATATTATCTCCATTTACAGAAGAGGAAACTGATGTATGGATAACTTAGGTAATCCTCATTCCTGCTTTGCATTGACGGTCTCCTTTAGGTTTTGGAATTCTGTCCTAAATGCAGATTCCAATGTTTGAGTTTATAGTTGCTGCTGAAATTACTCTGTCAGTGCCTGCCTAGAGGAATGCTGATCACAAACAAGAAAGAAGCTGTTTCTTACCTGGGTTTTGGTGTCTTATTATACCTGGGTTGTTTATTTGGCTTTCTCTCCTAATAGAATGTAAGCTATTTAATAGCAAGGATCACTTGGCACATACCTGATACAGAAGATTTTTTTCTTCCCTTTATTGTAGATATTGGAGGTGTCATAAATGCTCCTGTACCTTCCTGCAGTGCTTGTCTTACCTGGCAGTTCTGTCTAGTCTAACGCTCTCACATTTTAAAAAAATCAGGTGGGCTAAATGTAATAGAAGGAGTGGTAGGGACTAAGACATAATAGAAAGTATGGGTTTAATCAATGGAAACAACTGTTATTTACTTTGTCATTTTCTGCCATACAAGAATGATAACCCCATGTTGCCAGATTTTCCAGTTATTCAAGATAAGTCAGAAATTTGTATTGTTATATAAAATTTGCCACTAAAGAACAAAGCTGCCATACCAACAAAATCTGAGGTTCAAAAAAAATTTTTTTTAAAGATTTTATTAATTTATTTGAGAGAGAGACAGTGAGAAAGAGCATGAGCGAGGAGAAGGTCAGAGGGAGAAGCAGACTCCCCATGGAGCTGGGAGCCTGATGCAGGACTCGATCCTGGGACTCTGGGATCATGACCTGAGCCGAAGGCAGTCGTCCAACCAACTGAGCCACCCAGGCATCCCTGAGGTTCAAAATTTTTAAGTGAGTTCTATATGTTTTACTTTTATAAAAACTTGAAATTTTGTAGATGATTTGGTTAGCATGCAGAGACACAGACACACATATGAGCACCAAAAAATTGTAGTTTATGAGGAAATCTATAACAGAGCCAGATCAAATGAAGCCATCATTAAGCTAGTAGAGGAGAAAAGGATTTCAAAAAGAGAGAGAACAAAGGTGAAGAAAAATAAAGACTAATGAGAACAACACTAGGATAAAGAGGAAGTGGAGAAAAGCTAATCACTGGACTAAACAGAGCTTGCACAAACTCTGTTTTCTCAAGGAAGTGGCAGTTCATAGGATATAGCTAAGAAGTTGTGATGATTTGTCATTGTAGCATCAGTGTGACAGGATGGAACTTGCTTTGTTTTTTGGAGTTCAGGGGAATGTTTTTGTTGGGTTGCTTGTTGGGGAACCTGATGATTTGTGGAAGTGTTTCCTAGAAACTCCCTTTGACTGCAATCATACTCATAATCATTGTTTGTTTTGAGCAAGAACCATAACACAAATAAGGTCTGAGAAGATACTTTTCTCTCTCTCTCTCTCTCTCTCACACACACACACACACACACACACAATTTTGAGAATACCCGAAGTTCATATAGAATGTGTTAAGAATTTCCTGGAAGAGTGCATCATCTTCAGGGGAGTGAAATTTTGTTAATTTTTATGAATGTTTCTTCAATACCTTTGTGTACCAGGGGTGGTTATAAGCAACATTCACTGAGGAAAAATAGGTAGCATGAAGTAAAAGCTGTCATGTCTATATTTTCAGAAAATTATCATTGGCTTGGGAAAAAAACTGAGCCAGCCATAGAGGAGTATGGATAGGGAAGTTGCAAAATATGAAGAAGCAGGGGAGAGATATTAGAGAAGGGAAAAAACATTCTGACTTTTGACTGAGAGGTGCTCTGCCAATATCTCCTCACACAGAAAGGCTTATTGTTTTTTTTTTTCGTACTCTTGCAATCTAATATTGCAAAAACAAAGTCAGATTTCTTTTCTTCTTTAAAAGAAAAGCTCAACTAGGTCTAGGCATTATTAGCTTCTGCCAATTACTGTAAAAACTTAAGATGGCCTCTGAAGAACATAAACCTCAGAATGTGTTCTGAAGTGATGATGGTGCCAAAGATCAGAAGATTACAAGTTGACCTACATAAAAGATGAATTATTATAAATAACCAAATAAAAGCTAGAGTGACAGCAGCAAGAGAGTGACATAGTTCCTAATTCCTATCTTTCCTCACAACAAGAAGAACTAAAAACTGTTCTTGGACAAGAAACCATTGAGAAAATCCTAGAACACAGGAATGAGGTTGAAGAACCTCTTTGTTCTACAGAAAACAAGATAGGCTAAGAAAAATGGCTGCATGCTGATAGCATTGCACCTCATTCAGGCAAGGGTAGGACCATAGCTAGATGTCTCCCTTGAGCCCATGGTTCTTCCCATGGGAAAAGAGAACATAAGGTGAACATCTACCTCCTTGAGCATTGTGGGTTACTTCTTGGGAATGCCAACCTGGTCTCATTTCACAGGAATTACCCCATGGCTCTATTACTGGGAATCTGATTGTGTTGCTGAAGGGGGAGAGAACTGCGATAACCAGCGCTCAAATTTTGGCAGACCATATTTCTATCTGCAATGACCAAGTATTAGTCCCAGCCAGTGGCTTGGCTCATCTGCAGAACCAAATTGGCAGTACAGTCTGATCAGGGAATTTGGCAAGATGTAGGTCTTCCTGATTTGGGTCTTCAAAGTGTTGCCATCCCTGGAGCCTACTCTGCCCCTACTAAGGCTGGGGATCTTAGTTTTAAGCCCATTTCACTGCTGTGAATAGCTTTTTGCCCCATGTAACCAGAAAAGCTGGCCAGAATACATAGAAGCTGCATAGCCTAGCAATGCTTGAGCTGAATACAGCAGGCAGAACTGATCATTCACAGAGAAAAGACAGTTGGCCCTATTTGTCTAGAGAACATTGGTTAGCTCATGTCAGAACAACAAATAAGAAAAAGGCCTTGTTGGACTTGCAGCTGGTTCTACTGCTCCAGACAATCTAAGAAATGAATTCAGAGCCCCATTCACTACTGAATACCACCTTCAGCTTTCCTGTCTAGGAAACTCAGTGAAAATGACCATCCAATGGCCCTGCTTACAGGGGCTACTGGACAGAAGGCTTAGGTTGTGATTTTACCCATCTGTAGAGCAAAAACTTGTAACTTGTCAGCCAGGGAATTCAGTGCACAGTCTTGTTTAAATTCAGGTCCCCAAACAATAAGCCATGCACGCCTTGGGATCTGTCTTGCTGTCCCACCAGGGAACAGAAGCTAATTCACAGCCCACAAACTACTGAGTATAGCACCTCATCCTGACCATCTAGTAAACCTGAGTAGAGAGCCTAGGAAACCATGGAAATCTACTTACAGCCTCACCTGGGCAGGAAACGGAGCCAATCAAATTTTCCCAAGTTCAGAGCTCAGGCAGTGGCTTTGCCCAAAAGAGACCCTAATAGCAAATACCATCCACCCTGGGATATTAACGGTGGACATGTTTCCAACCTGAATGGACTGGTAAAGAATGCTTTCTGAAAAGTAAAACTAAGTACTGGAAGAGAAGATCATGCAATCAAATGTGTGAATATCAGTGTAAGAAATCAAGGATCATGAAAAAAATCATGTAAACATGACACCAATGGAAATGAATAAACCTTCAATAACTAAAGAAATGGAGATCTATGAACTCCAGAGAGTTCAGTATAATTCACTTAAGTTTAGTGAACAAGAGCACAGAAACAACTAAATCAAAGTAGGAGAACAATGTGTGAAAAAAAATGCAAAAAGAAGGGGGTGCCTGGGTGGCTCAGTGTGTTAAGGCGCTGCCTTCGGCTCAGGTCATGATCTCAGGGTCCTGGGATCCAGTCCCGCATCGGGCTCTCTGCTCAGCAGGGAGCCTGCTTCCCTCTCACTCTCTCTGCCTGCCTCTCTGCCTACTTGTGATCTCTGTCTGTCAAATAAATAAATAAAATCTTTAAAAAAAAATACAAAGAGAAGTTCAAAGAAATAGAAACCATCAAAAAACAAACAGGAACTCCTAGAGCTGAAAAATAACCAAGCTGAAGAACATTGTAGACTTTCAAAAGTAAGTTGACCAAGCAGGAAAATGTGTGTGTGTGTGTGTGTGTGTTTTGGCGGGGGTGGGGGGTCAGGTAGGTTTCGGATGGTAGGGGTAAAATCAATAACTTAAAAGAGAAGATATTTGAAATTATCCTGTTAGAGCACCAAGAAACAAAACAAAACAAAACAATGAAAGTGAGTAAAACCTATGGGATTTATAAGACACAATCAAAAGAAAGAATACCAGAGATAGAAAATATATTTTAAGCAAAAAGGATAAACCTCTCAGACCTGGGGAATGGGATATCTAGATCTATGAGGCCCCAAATGACCCCAAATAGATTGAAACCAAACAGGCCTGCACAAACACATTATAATTTAATTGTCAACAGTCAAAGACAAAAGTTTTTTTTTGAATACACCAAGAAAGCAGGAAGTTATATATAAGAAACCCTCCATAAAACTTTCAGAATATTTCTCAGCAAACATTTCAGGCCAGGAGAGGATGGGTGGATATATTCAAAATATGGGAAGAAAAGATTGTCAACCAAGAAGCCTATATCAGGCAAAATTGTCCTTCAGAATTGGAGAAATAAACTCTTTCCCAAACAAACGCCATTAGACTTGACTTACAAAATATGTTAAAGGAAGTTCCTTGAGTGGGAATAAAAGGATGTGAATTATCATAAAACATAATTAGAAAAGAACTCACTGACAATGGTAAATAAATAGTCAAAGTTAGAGTCTGTAATATAATAGTGTGTAATTCATTTACAACTCTAGTATAAAAGTTGAAACATGACAAAAATAACCATAATAGACTGTTACTGAATAAACAATATGAAATATGTAAACTGTAACTTTAATAAGCTAAAATGTGAAGGGAGAAAGTAAAAGTGTAAAGTTTAAGAATACTATTGAAGTTAATTTGTATCTATTGAAAACAGGGTGTTAGAAATTACCATGTAAGCCTCATGGTAACCATAAAGAAAAAACCTATGGAAATTATATAAAAATTTTAAATAGTTAAAAAAAAGAAATTATACAAAAATACATGATAAAGTTGTAGCCACACTGATACCAATTGATATCAAAACGTAACAAGAGACTACAGGATAAGAAATAAAGAAAAATGGCTCTACAAACAGCCAGAAACAATGAACAAAGTAGCAGTAGTAAGTCTTTACCAATAAATAACTGCTTTGAGTGTTAATGAACTAAATTCTCCAATCAAAAGACATAGTCTTGCTGAATGGGTTAAACAACAACAACAAAGTAAAACAAGATCCCATGAAGTGCTATCTGTAAAACTCACTTTAGACTTAAAGACGCATAGACTGAGAATGAAGGGAAAGGAAAAGATATTTCAATCAAATTGTAATCAAAATAAAGCACAGGTAGCTATATTTATACAGATGATAGAATTTAAACTAAAAGTAATAAAAATAAAGACTTAATATAAGGAAGTTGTCAATTCATCAAGAAGATATAACAATTGTATTTATGCATGAAACATCAGAACACCCAAATAGTTAAAGGACATAGAAACATTAATACAATAATAATTAGGGGAATTTAATATCTCCCCCTCTCAAGAACAGATAGATCCATCCAGACAAAATGAATTATGAAAAACCAATTTGAACATTATAGACCAAATAGATCTAACAGATATATACAGAACATTGTCTTTGACAACAGAATATACATTCTTAAGCACACATGGAATATTTTCTATGATAGACCATACGTTAGGCCACAAAACAAGTCTTAGAAATTTTGAGAAAATTGGTCATGCCAAGTATCTTCTTTGACCACAGCAATATATAACTAGGAATCAATAGCAGAAGGTAAACTGAAAAGCTCATGAATACATGGAAACTGAAAACACTCTTCTGAATAGTCCATGAAAAAAAGAAGTTAATGGGAAATTTAAAAAAATCTGAAACAAATGAACATGAAAATATAACATAAAGCTTATAGTACAGAGCAAAAACAGTCCTAAGAGAGAAGTTTATGGAATTGAATATCTAAATAATAGCTCTCAAACAACCTAGGAGCAAGGAACTAAAAAAGGAACAGATGAAGCAAAAAATTACCTTAAAAGAAGGAAGTAAAGATTGAAGCAGAAGTAAATAAAAGAAGAAGAAAATGAGAGAAAAGATTAACCAAACTAAGAGTTTTTTCTTTGAAAAGGCAAATACAAAACTGAGAATCTTCTGCTATTCTAATCAAGGATAAAGAGGACCCATAACATTATATATTAAAAAGTGATACTAAAACTGATATTCCAGAGATATGAAGATCATAGGAGAATACTATGAGCAATTATATACGAACAAACTGGAAGACCTAGAAACTTCTTAGTACAAATTGTCAAGATGAAATCAGAATGAAAATCTGGACAGACAAACCACTAGTAAGGAGACTGAATCAGTAATGAACTAACTCCCCAAAAGAAAGGGCCAGTACTTGATGGCTTCACTGATAAATTTTACCCAAAATTTAAAGGAAAATAAAATTAACACTAATATTCCCTAAACTCTTCCTTCTTGCTCATGAGCCAAAAATACAAAAAGGGAACAGTACCAAACTTCTTTTACAAGATCAGCATAATCTTTTTTTTTTTTTTTTTGGACTATTTATTTTTTTAATTAATCTGCCTTGAAAGAAAGCTACATATTTTCCTATGGGATATTAGGTCCATCTTTGATCTTCTATTTAAAGTCCTTTTTATTTAGAAATTCTTTTTGCTTGCTTTTTTTAAAAAATTTTTTATTTTTTACTTTTTATTTTTTTATTTTTTTTTTAAAGATTTTTTTTAATGTATTTATTTGACAGAGAGAAATCACAAGTAGATGGAGAGGCAGGCAGAGAGAGAGAGAGGGAAGCAGGCTCCCTGCTGAGCAGAGAGCCCGATGCGGGACTCGATCCCAGGACCCTGAGATCATGACCTGAGCCGAAGGCAGTGGCTTAACCCACTGAGCCACCCAGGCGCCCCAAATTTTTTATTTTTTATAAACAAATATTTTTATCCCCAGGGGTACAGGTCTGTGAATCACCAGGTTTACACACTTCACAGCACTCACCAAAGCACATACCCTCCCCAATGTCCATAACCCCACCCCCCTTCTCCCAACCCCCCTCCCCCCAGCAACCCTCAGTTTGTTTTGTGAGATTAAGAGTCACTTATGGTTTGTCTCCCTCCCAGTCCCATCTTGTTTCATTGATTCTTCTTCTACCCACTTAAGCCCCCATGTTGCATCACCACTTCCTCATATCAGGGAGATCATATGGTAGTTGTCTTTCTCTGCTTGACTTATTTCGCTAAGCATGATACACTCTAGTTCCATCCATGTTGTCACAAATGGCAAGATTTCATTTCTTTTGATGGCTGCATAGTATTCCATTGTGTATATATACCACATCTTCTTTATCCATTCATCTGTTGATGGACATCTAGGTTCTTTCCATAGTTTGGCTATTGTGGACATTGCTGCTATAAACATTTGGGTGCATGTGCCCCTTTGGATCACTACGTTTGTATCTTTAGGGTAAATACCCAGTAGTGCAATTGCTGGGTCACAGGGCAGTTTTATTTTCAACATTTTGAGGAACCTCCATGCTGTTTTCCAGAGTGGTTGCACCAGCTTGCATTCCCACCAACAGTGTAGGATGGTTCCCCTTTCTCCGCATCCTCGCCAGCATCTGTCATTTCCTGACTTGTTGATTTTAGCCATTCTGACTGGTGTGAGGTGATATCTCATTGTGGTTTTGATTTGTATTTCACTGATGCCAAGTGATATGGAGTACTTTTTCATGTGTCTGTTGGCCACCTGAATGTCTTCTTTGCAGAAATGTCTGTTCATGTCCTCTGCCCATTTCTTGATTGGATTATTTGTTCTTTGGGTGTTGAGTTTGCTAAGTTCTTTATAGATTTTGGATACTAGTCCTTTATCTGATATGTCGTTTGCAAATATCTTCTCCCATTTTGTCAGTTGTCTTTTGGTTTTGTTAACTGTTTCCTTTGCTGTGCAAAAGCTTTTGATCTTGATGAAATCCCAATAGTTCATTTTTGCCCTTGTTTCCCTTGCCTTTGGCGATGTTCCTAGGAAGATGTTGCTGCAGCTGAGGTCGAAGAGGTTGCTGCCTGTGTTCTCCTCAAGGATTTTGATGGATTCCTATCTCACATTGAGGTCCTTCATCCATTTTGAGTCTATTTTTGTGTGTGGTGTAAGGAAATGGTCCAATTTCATTTTTCTGCGTGTGGCTGTCCAATTTTCCCAACACCATTTATTGAAGAGGCTGTCTTTTTTCCATTGGACATCCTTTCCTGCTTTGTCGAAGATTAGTTGACCATAGAGTTGATGGTCTATTTCTGTGCTCTCTATTCTGTTCCATTGATCTATGTGTCTGTTTTTGTGCCAGTACCATGCTGTCTTGATGATGACAGCTTTGTAATAGAGCTTAAAGTCTGGAATTGTGATGCCACCAACTTTGGCTTTCTTTTTCAATATCCCTTTGGCTATTCGAGGTCTTTTCTGGTTCCATATAAATTTTAGATTTATTTGTTCCATTTCTTTGAAAAAGATGGATGGTACTTTGATAGGAATTGCATTAAATGTGTAGATTGCTTTAGGTAGCATAGACATTTTCACAGTATTTATTCTTCCAATCCAGGAGCATGGAACATTTTTCCATTTCTTTGTATCCTCCTCAATTTCTTTCATGAGTACTTTATAGTTTTCTGAGTATAGATTCTTAGCATCTTTGGTTAGGTTTATTCCTAGGTACCTTATGGTTTGGGGTGCAACTGTAAATGGGATTGACTCCTTAATTTCTCTTTCTTCTGTCTTGTTGTTGGTGTACAGAAATGCAACTGATTTCTGTGCACTGATTATATATCCTGACACTTTACTGAATTCCTGTACAAGTTCTAGCAGTTTTGGAGTGGAGTCTTTAGGGTTTTCCACATAGAGTATCATATCATCTGCAAAGAGTGATAGCTTGACTTCTTCTTTGCCGATTTGGATGCCTTTAATTTCCTTTTGTTGTCTGATTGCTGAGGCTAGGACTTCTAGTACTATGTTGAATAGCAGTGGTGATAATGGACATCCCTGCCGTGTTCCTGACCTTAGTGGAAAAGCTTTCAGTTTTTCTCCATTGAGAATGATGTTTGCGGTGGGTTTTTCATAGATGGCTTTGATGATATTGAGGTATGCGCCCTCTATCTCTACACTTTGAAGAGTTTTGATCAGGAAGGGATGCTGTACTTTGTCAAATGCTTTTTCAGCATCGATTGAGAGTATCATATCGTTCTTGTTCTTTCTTTAATTGATGTGTTGTATCACATTGACTGATTTGCAGATGTTGAACCAATCTTGCAGCCCTGGAATAAATCCCACTTGGTCGTGGTGAATAATCCTTTTAATGTACTGTTGAATCCTATTGGCTAGTATTTTGGTGAGAATTTTCACATCTGTGTTCATCAAGGATATTGGTCTATAGTTCTCTTTTATGATGGGATCCTTGTCTGATTTTGGGATCAAGGTGATGCTGGCCTCATAAAATGAGTTTGGAAGTTTTCCTTCCATTTCTATTTTTTGGAACAGTTTCAGGAGAATAGGAATTAGTTCTTCTTTAAATGTTTGGTAAAATTCCCCCAGGAAGCCGTCTGGCCCTGGGCTTTTGTTCGTTTGGAGATTTTTGATGACTGTTTCAATCTCTTTACTGGTTATGGGGCTGTTCATGCTTTCTATTTCTTCTTGGTTCAGTTGTGGTAGTTTATATATTTCTAGGAATGCATCCATTTCTTCCAGATTGTCAAATTTGTTGGCGTAGAGTTGCTCATAGTATGTTCTTATAATAGTTTGTATTTCTTTGGTGTTAGTTGTGATCTCTCCTCTTTCATTCATGATTTTATTTATTTGGGTCCTTTCTCTTTTCTTTTTGGTAAGTCTGGCCAAGGGTTTATCAATTTTATTAATTCTTTCAAAGAACCAGCTCCTAGTTTCATTGATTTGCTCTATTGTTTTTTTGGTTTCTATTTCATTGATTTCTGCTCTGATCTTTATGATTTCTCTTCTCCTGCTGGGCTTAGGGTTTCTTTCTTGTTCTTTCTCCAGCTCCTTTAGATGTAGGGTTAGGTTATGTACCTGAGACCTTTCTTGTTTCCTGAGAAAGGCTTGTACCGCTATATATTTTCCTCTCAGGACTGCTTTTGTTGTGTCCCACAGATTTTGAACCGTTGTATTTTCATTATTATTTGTTTCCATGATTTTTTTCAATTCTTCTTTAATTTCCCGGTTGACCCATTCATTCTTTAGAAGGATGCTGTTTAGTCTCCATGTATTTGGATTCTTTCCAAACTTCCTCTTGTGGTTGAGTTCTAGCGTCAGAGCATTGTGGTCTGAAAATATGCAGGGAATGATCCCAATCTTTTGATACCGGTTGAGTCCTGATTTAGGACCGAGGATGTGATCTATTCTGGAGAATGTTCCATGTGCACTAGAGAAGAATGTGTATTCTGTTGCTTTGGGATGAAATGTTCTAAATATATCTGTGATGTCCATCTGGTCCAGTGTGTCATTTAAGGCCTTTATTTCCTTGCTGATCTTTTGTTTGGATGATCTGTCCATTTCAGTGAGGGGAGTGTTAAAATCCCCTACTATTATTGTATTATTGTTGATGTGTTTCTTTGATTTTGTTATTAATTGGTTTATATAGTTGGCTGCTCCCACGTTGAGGGCTTAGATATTTAAAATTGTTAGATCTTCTTGTTGGACAGACCTTTTGAGTATGATATAGTGTCCTTCCTCATCTCTTATTATAGTCTTTGGCTTAAAATCTAATTGATCTGATATAAGGATTGCCACTCCTGCTTTCTTCTGATGTCCATTAGCATGGTAAATTCTTTTCCACCCCCTCACTTTAAATCTGGAGGTGTCTTCGGGCTTAAAATGAGTTTCTTGGAGGCAACATATAGATGGGTTTTGTTTTTTTATCCATTCTGATACCCTGTGTCTTTTGATTGGGGCATTTAGCCCATTAACATTCAGGGTAACTATTGAGAGATATGAATTTAGTGCCATTGTATTGCCTGTAAGGTTACTGTTACTGTATATTGTCTCTGTTCCTTACTGATCCACCACTTGTAGGCTCTCTCTTTGCTTAGAGGACCCCTTTCAATATTTCCTGTAGAGATGGTTTGGTGTTTGCAAATTCTTTCAGTTTTTGTTTGTCCTGGAAGCTTTTAATCTCTCCTTCTATTTTCAATGATAACCTAGCTGGATATAGTATTCTTGGCTGCATGTTTTTCTTGTTTAGTGCTCTGAAAATATCATGCCACCTCTTTCTGGCCTGCTAGGTCTCTGTGGATAAGTCAGCTGCCAATCTAATATTTTTACCATTGTATGTTACAGACTTCTTTTCCTGGGCTGCTTTCAGGATTTTCTCTTTGTCACTAAAACTTGTAAATTTTACTATTAGGTGATGGGGTGTGGGCCTATTCTTATTGATTTTGAGGGGCACTCTCTGAACCTCCTGAATTTTGATGCTCGTTCCCTTTGCCATATTGGGGAAATTCTCCCCAATAATTCTCTCCAGTATACCTTCTGCTCCCCTCTCTCTTTCTTCTTCTTCTGGAATCCCAATTATTCTAATGTTGTTTCGTCTTATGGTGTCACTTATCTCTTGAATTCTCCCCTCGTGGTCCAGTAGCTGTTTGTCCCTCTTTTGCTCAGCTTCTTTATTCTCTGTCATTTGGTCTTCTATATCGCTAATTCTTTCTTCTGCCTCATTTATCCTAGCAGTGAGAGCCTCCATTTTTGATTGCACCTCATTAATAGCTTTTTTGATTTCCACTTGGTTAGATTTTAGTTCTTTTATTTCTCCAGATAGGGCTTTTATATCTCCCGAGAGGGTTTCTCTAATATCTTCCATGCCTTTTTCGAGCCCGGCTAGAACCTTGAGAATTGTCATTCTGAACTCTAGATCTGACATATTACCAATGTCCGTATTGATTAGGTCCCTAGCTTTCAGTACTGCCTCTTGTTCTTTTTTTGTGGTGAATTTTTCCGCCTTTTCATTTTGTCCAGATAAGAGTATATGAAGGAGCAAGTAAAATACTAAAAGGGTGGCAACAATCCCAGGAAAATATGCTTTAACCAAATCAGAAGAGATCCCAAATCATGAGGGGGGAGTAAGGGGATAAAAAGAGGTTCAAAAAGAAAGAAAGAAAAAAAAAAGAAAAAAAGAGAAAAGAAAATAAAAGAACTAAAAAAAAAAGAATAAAGAAAAATATAAAAAAGAAAAAATATATATATTAGATAAACTAGTTAAAAAATGCTAAAAAAGAAAAGGGTAAAAGTTAAGAAAAAAATTTTAGCAGAAGAAGAGAAAAAAATGAAAAAAAAATTAAATTAACTGCATGACTAAAAAAATCACAGGGAGAAAGCCATGAGTTCCGTGCTTTGCTTTCTCCTCCTCTGGAATTCTGCTGCTCTCCCTGGTATCGAAACTGCACTCCTTGGTAGGTAAACTTGGTCTTGGCTGGATTTCTTGTTGATCTTCTGGGGGAGGGGCCTGGTATAGTGATTCTCAAGTGTCTTTGCCCCAGGTGTAATTGCACCGCCCTTACCAGGGGCCGGGCTGAGTAATCCGCTCGGGTTTGCTTTCAGGAGCTTTTGTTCCCTGAGCGCTTTCTGTAGAGTTCTGGAGGACGGGAATACAAATGGCGGCCCCCTGGTCTCCCGCCTGGAGGAGATGAGAGCCCGGGGCCCCACTCTTCAGTGCGCCTTCAGAGAACAGCGCCCAGTTACCCCTGTCTGCCTGACCTCCGGCCGCGCTCCGAGCTCACCGAGCCTGTGGCCAGTTCAAGGTAACCCCGAGCTACAAGCTTACTGTCAGCTCTGTCTCTGTAGCCGGCTTTCCCGTTCCAATACCCGCAAGCTCTGCGACACTCAGACACCCAGGATCCTTCTGTGACCCTGCGGGACCTGAGGTTACGCTGACCCCGCGTGGGCTTCATCCCGGTTTAGCCTCTGGAATGATGTACCTGAGTGGAACAGACTTTTAAAAGTCCTGATTTTGTGCTCCGTTGCTCCGCCGCTTGCCGGGAGCTGGCCCCTCCCCCCCAGGGTCTATCTTCCCGTTGCTTTGGATTCACTTCTACGCCAGTCTTACCTTTCAGAAAGTGGTTGTTTTTCTGTTTCCAGAATTGCTGTTCTTCTCTTCAATCTGCTGATGGATTTGCAGGTGTTTTCAATCTTTAAATAAGCTATCTAGCTGATCTCCTGTTAGCTGAAGTAGTCTCAGCCTGCTACTTCTCCGCCATCTTGACTCCTCTCTCTCTGATCAGCATTATCTTGATTCTAAAGCCCAGAAAAGGACCTGAGAAACCCACAGTCATTATCCCAATGAATATAGATACAATTCCTACTACAATACTAGCCAACTGAACTTGACAGCACATTGAAGGATCCATTCACCATGATCAGATGGGCTTTATCCTTGGGACGTAATAAGGATGTTTAAACATACTTAAACAGTATATCACATTAGTAGAATGAGATAAAAAAAAAATATGGTAACCTTAATAGGTGCAGAAAAAGTATTTGACAAAATTCAACATCTGTTCATAAGAAAAACTCTTAGATGAGCTAAAGGAAGAACATACCCCAACATCATAAAGACCACATATGACAAGTCCATAGCTACCATCATAGTCAGTGTTGAAAAAGTGAAAGCTTTTTCTTTAAGTTCAGGAACAAGACAAGGATGCCCACTCTCATTTCTATTCAAATTGGTACTGGAAGTCTTAGCCAGAGCAATCAGGCAAGAAAAAGAAATAAAAACATCAGAATTAGAAAGAAAGAAGCAAATTTTTCTTTATCTGCCAATGAAATAGTTTTACAGAAATTCCTAAAGACTCCAAACAATTTTTAGGTGAAGTAAATGATTTTAGTGAAGGTGCAGGATACAAAACTAACATAAAAACCAGTAACATTACCATAAGATAAATAGGAAAAATCCTAACCAAAAAGGTAAAAATGCATATGCTGAAAACTATAGAACACTTATGAAAAAAATTGAGAAACACACAAAGAAATAGAAAAATATTCCATGCTCATGGATGAGAAGAATAAATACTGTTAAAATATCTGTTCTACCCAAAGCAATCTACACATTCAAAGAAATCCCTATCAAAATACTAAGCATTTTTTACAGAGCTGGAAAAAAAATCTTTAAATTTATATCAGAAAAGACCCCAAATAGCCAAAGTATTTTTTTAAAGATTTTATTTATTTTATTTGACAGAGAGAGAGAGAGATCACAAGTAGGCAGACAGGCAGGCAGAGACAGAGGGGGAAGCAGGCTCCCTGCTGAGCAGAGAGCCCGATGCGGGGCTCGATCCCAGGACCCTGGGATCATGACCTGGGCCAAAGGCAGCGGCTTAATCCACTGAGCCACCCAGGCACACCAGCCAAAGTAATTTTTTTAAAAAAGTTTATTTATTTATTTGACAGAGAGATAGAGAGTGAGAGCAAGCGAGCCCGAGAGAAAGGGAACATAAGCAGGAGGAGTGGAAGAGGAAGAAGCAGGCTCCCCACAGAGCAGAGAGACTGTCATGGGACTCAGTCACAGGATCCTAGAATTGGTAGCTGAGCTGAAGGCAGACGCTTAATGACCCAGGTGCTCCCTGCCAAAGTAATGTTGAAAAAGAAACCTAAAGCTGGAGGGTTCACAATACCAGACTTCAAGCTGTGTTACAAAGCTGTAATCATCAAGACAGTATGGTACTGGCACAAAAACAAACACACAGATCAATGAAATCGAATAGAAGATCTAGAAATGGACCCTTAACTCATGACCAACTAATCTTTGACAAAGCAGGAAAGAATACCCAATGGAAAACAAATGGTGTTGGGAAAACTGAACAGCCACATGCAGAAGAATGAAACCAGACTACTTTCTTACACCATAGACAGAAAATAAATTCAAAATGGATTAAAGACCTAAATGTGAGACAGGAATCCATCAAAATCCTAGAGGATATGCAAGAAGCAACCTCTTTGATCTTGGCCACAGCAACTTCTTACTAGATGTCTCTAAAGACGAGGGAAACAAAACAAAAACTATTGGGACTTCATCAGGATAAAAAAGCTTTTGCACAGAAAAGGAAACAATCAATAGAACTAAAAGGCAGCCTATGGAATGGCAGAAGATATTCACAAATGACATATTAGATAAAGGGCTAGTATGCAAAATCTATAAAGAACTTACCAAACTTCAATGACCCCCTCAAAAAAAAAATCCAATCAAGGAATGGGCAGAAGACAGGAACCAGACATTTCTCCAAAAAAGACATACAAATGGCTAACAGACACCTGAAAAAAATGCTCAATACTACTTGGCATCAGGGAAGTACAAATCAAAAACACAATGAGATACCATCTCATACCTGTCAGAATGGCTCAACTGAACAATTCAGGAAACAACAGATGTTGGTGAGGATGCAGAGAAAAGGAAACCCTCTTACACTGTTGGTGAGAATGCAAACTAGGGCAGCCACTCTGGAAAACACTATGGAGGTTCCTCACAAAGTTAAAAATGAAACTACCCAATGACCCAGAAATTGTATCTAGGTATTTATTCAAAGGATAAAAAATAGTGATTTGAAGAGGAACATGCACCACAATGTTTATAGCAGCAATTCCCACAATTGCCAAAATATGGAAAGAACCCAAATGTCCATCTGTGGATGAATGGATAAAGATGTGGTGGTATTACATAAAGTAGAATATTACTCAGCCAACAAAAAGAATGATATTTTTCTATTTGCAAGGACATGGATGGAACTAGAGGATATTAGGTTAAGCAAAATAAGTCAGTCAGAAGAAGACAAATAGCATATGATTTCACTCATATGTGGGATTTAAGAAACCAAACAGATGAACATATAGGAAGGGAAGGAAAAAATAAGATAAAAACAGAAATAGAGGCAAACTATAAGACTTAAAAAAAAAGATATTTATTTGTTTATTTATTTATTTGACAGAGAGACATAGTGAGAGAGGGAACACAAGCAGAGGGAGGAAGAAGCAGGCTTCCCTTTGAGCTGGGGGCCCATTGCAGGGCTTGATCCCAGGATCCCAGAATCATGACCTGAGCTGAAAGCAGATGCTTAATGACTGAGCCACCCAGGCACCCTAAGAGACTCTTAACTATTTGGAATGAAGGAGGGTGGGTAGTGGAATGGGGTAATTGGGTGATGGGCATTAAGGTAGGCACCTGATGTAATGAGCATTGAGTGTTATATGCAAATGATAAATCACAAACTCTACCCTAAACCTAATTATACACCATATGTTAAGTAACTTGAATTTAAATTAAAAAAAAAAAAGAAAATAAGACAAACAAAAACCGGTGGCATTTCTATACACTAACAATGGTTTATCTGAAATAGAAATAAAGAAAGTAGTCCCATTTACAAAAGCATCAACAATAAAACTTACAGATTAACTTACTTACAGATTAATTTAACCAAGGAGGTAAAAGAGCTCTATACTGATAACTAGAAGATATTGATGAAAGAAATTGAAGAGGACACAAATAAATGGAAAGGTACCCGTGTTCGTAGATTCTGTATTCTAAACAATAATGATATATCATCTCCCATTTATTAGAATGGTTGTCATTTTAAAAAAAAAGAAAAGTAGGGTGTCTGGGTGGCTCAGTCAAGTGTCAAACTCTTGATTTCAGCTCAGGTCATGATATCAGGGTTGTGAGATCAAGACCCATGTTGGGCTCCATGTTGAGTATGGAGCTTGCTTAAGATTTTCTCTTTCCCTCTCTGCCTCTGCCTCTCCTCCCCCCTCTCTAGAATGAATGAATAAATGAATGAGGAAAAATGCTGCTGAAAATGTGGAAAAAATGGAATGGTAGAAATGTAATGCAAACTGGTACAGCTATTATGGAAAAAATATTAGGTTTTTCAAAAAATTAAAAGTAGAATTGCCATATGATCTAGCAATTCTACTTTTGGCAATGTATCTGAAGGAAACAAAATTACCATGTCAAAGTGCACCTCCATGTTCTTAGCAACATCATTTACAATAGCCAAAACATGGAGACAAAGTAAGTTTCCATAGACAGAAAATGAATAAAGAAATGGGTCTGTGCATGTATTCATGTATATGAGTTCATATGTATGCATGTATGTATACAAACAATAAACATACACCATATATATGTTATTTGTACATACATGTTGCATATACACATATATGCGGAATATTATTCAATCATTAAGAAGGAAATTCTGCCATTTGTGACAATATGGATGGAACTTGAAGGCATCATACTAGGTAAAATAAGTCGGACAAAAAAGACAAATGTAGTGTGATCTCACATATGGAAATCTAAAAACAAAAAACAAGACCACCCCCTGCCCCGCAAGCTTAGAGTAAAAGAGCAGATTTGTGGTTACCAGAGGCACAGTGGTGGAAGGGGAATTTATGTGTCAGCAGAGGACATAAAATTAAGGTAGATGAAGTGGTTAAAAAGGTATAAATTGCCATTTATAAGATAAATATGTACTAGGGATATGATGTACAGCATATCCCTATAGTTGACCCTGTTGTATGGTTGATTTAAAAGTTGTTAAGAGACCAAATCCCAAGTGTTCTCACCACAAAGTAAAAAGAAAAATTCTTTTAACTTTTTGTATCTGTAGGAGTTGGTGGATTTTAACAAAGTTATTTTGGTAATCATTTCATAATAGAAGTCAAATCACTAAGTAAAGTCATATCACCTTAAACTTATGAGCACTGTATATCAGTTGTATTTGAATATAACTGGAGAAGAAAATCTCGAAGATCCCACACCTTAGAAAAGGAGCTGTTTTTTCATATAAGCACATGGCTTTATAGTAAAATTTGCAACTACTATAAATGAGATGTACCTCCGTAACTCCATATCTACATCTATTTATGACTTGTGCAAGTTATAACGTAAAAGGAAAAAAGTAGCCATTTAGAAACCTATAAATCAGAATTTTTCATTTTCTCATTTACATTCTAGTTTACAAAATATAAATGGAAATTAACTTTATGCTTTTAAAATCCTGTTGCCAATGGTATTCTTAAGACTGTAAACAGTAGGGTTTAATGTTATATAAGAAATTACATTTTTAGATTTAGGTCTTAAGCCAAATCCAGTATCAAAATTGGAAAGATGCTATGATGGATTGTGTATTTGTCCTTTGTCGTAGGTAGATTAACAGTACTTTAAGGATGTTCTTTTAATCCCCAGAGCTAGAAATAGGTTACATTGAAAAGGGGAAATGAAGGTATAGATGGAATTAAGTTTACTAAGCAGGTATACTTAAAAAAGGGAGATTGTCCTGGATTATTCAGGTGAACCTGATGTAATCACAGAGGTTTTCAAAAGTAGAAGACGTTGGAAGAAGAGTGGAGGGGAGATGTGACGGGAAAAAAGGTCTAACAGATGCAGTGCTACTGGTTTTGAAGATGAAGGAAGGGACCACTAGATACTAGATACTGTAAAGACAAGAAGACATCTTTCGGGAAGAATTGCAATCTTATGAAAAACTATTTTTTGCCCAATGAGACCAGTCTTGCTTTTCTGACTTAAAGAACTGTAAAATAATATATTTGTGTTGTTTTGAGCCAATGAGTTTGTAATAATTTGTTATGGCAGGAACTAGGAAACTAATACACTTTAACATGAATGAGTTATATGCTTAAAATAGATTTAAAATCATTAAAAAATTTAATTTCTACACCCAGTGTAGGGCTTGAACTCATGACTCCGAGATCAAGTTGTATGCTCTTCCAGATGAGCCCACCAGGCACCCCTTGTTTTTAAATGTTTTAAATATTTGAAAAAAAAATTACTTAAAAACAGTCCAGATTTCCACTTGTGACTTTGAGTACAAGAAAGGTAATATGCAGTATTACCTTTTTAGCATAAATAATTAGAAAACTGGATACAATACATGAAACATCTTCATGAGGCAGCACAATGGACAACACTGGACTGTGACAACCAGGAGATGGAAGACAACTGAGGTAAACTTTATTATGATACTTGCTTTCTGCTGAAAAGAGCTGAAAGCCAAATGAGGTAAGTCCTAAAAATGAGGAAGAGAGGATGTAGAGACAGGGGAGCAAGAACGAGAAATAATCCTTGCAATATTACCAGGTTGAGCAGATTGGAGAAACCAAGGTGGCTGGAATTTGTATAATTCCATCTTCTCCACTACTCTGTCCCACAGAGAAAGAACATTAAGAATATTTAGGGGGCTTTGCTCAAATCTTTGGTTGAGTAATAATTTGCACATGCTTAGAAGTTTTTATCTTCTAGCTTCATGATCTAGCCTAAGGAATAAATAATCATAGGGGACCCTCAAGAGTTAAAAATTCCCCAAGCTTATTTCACTCAGCATAATCTCTTCCAGTCCCGTCCATGTTGCTACAAAAGTTGGGTATTCATCCTTTCTGATGGAGGCATAATACTCCATAGTGTATATGGACCACATCTTCCTTATCCATTCATCCGTTGAAGGGCATCTTGGTTCTTTCCATAGTTTGGCTACTGTGGCCATTGCTGCTATAAACATTGGGGTACAGATGGCCCTTCTTTTCACGACATCTGTGTCTTTGGGGTAAATACCCAGGAGTGCAATTGCAGGGTCATAGGGAAGCTCTATTTTTAATTTCTTGAGGAATCTCCACACTGTTCTCCAAAGAGGCTGCACCAACTTGCATTCCCACCAACAGTGGAAGAGGGTTCCCCTTTCTCCACATCCTCTCCAACACATGTTGTTTCCTGTTTTGTTAATTTTGGCCATTCTAACTGGTGTAAGGTGATATCTCAATGTGGTTTTAATTTGAATCTCCCTGAGGGCTAACGATGATGAGCATTTTTTCATGTGTCTGATAGCCATTTGTATGTCTTTATTGGAGAAGTGTCTTTTCATATCTTCTGCCCATTTTTTGATGTGTTTACCTGTTTCGTGTGGGTTGAGTTTGAGGAGTTCATTATAGATCCTGGATATCAACCTTTTGTCTGTACTGTCATTTGCAAATATCTTCTCCCATTCCGTGGGTTGCCTCTTTGTTTTTTTGACTGTTTCCTTTGCTGTGCAGAAGCTTTTGATTTTGATGAAGTCCCAGAAGTTTATTTTCGCTTTTGTTTCCTTTGCCTTTGGAGACGTATCTTGAAAGAAGTTGCTGTGGCTGATATCAAAGAGATTACTGCCTATGTTCTCCTCTCAGATTCTGATGCATTCCTGTCTCACGTTGAGGTCTTTTATCCATTTTGAGTTTATCTTTGTGTATGGTGTAAGAGAATGGTCGAGTTTCATTCTTCTACATATAGCTGTCCAGTTTTCCCAGCACCATTTATTGAAGAGACTGTCTTTTTTCCACTGTATATTTTTTCCTGTTTTGTCAAAGATTAATTGACCATAGAGTTGAGGGTCCATATCTGGGCTCTCTACTCTGTTCCACTGGTCTATGCGTCTGTTTTTTATGCCAGTACCATGCTGTCTTGGTGATCACAGCTTTGTAATAAAGCTTGAAATCAGGTAAGGTGATGCCGCCAGCTTTATTTTTGTTTTTCAACATTTCCTTAGCGATTCGGGGTCTCTTCTGATTCCATACAAATTTTAGGATTATTTGCTCCAGCTCTTTGAAGAATGCCGGTGGAATTTTGATCGGAATGGCATTAAAAGTATAGATTTCTCTAGGCAGTATAGACATTTTAACAATGTTTATTCTTCTGATCCAAGAGCATGGAATGGTCTTCCATCTATTTGTGTCTTCTTCAATTTCTTTCATGAGTGTTCTGTAGTTCCTTGAGTACAGATCCTTTACCTCTTTGTTTAGGTTTATCCCAGGTATCTTATGGTTCTTGGTGCTATCGTAAATGAAATCGATTCTCTAATTTCCCTTTCTGTATTTTCATTGTTAGTGTATAAGAAAGCCACTGATTTCTGCACATTGACTTTGTATCCTGCCACGTTGCTGAATTGCTGTATGAGTTCTAGTAGTTTGGGGGTGGAGTCTTTTGGGTTTTCCATATAAAGAATCATGTCATCTGCGAAGAGACTTGAATTTAAACACAGTCTTGAAAGGAAAAAAAAAAAAAGCAAAATTGGAAGACATAGAAATAAAAAAGGGAAAAGGAAAAAAACATGAAAAAAGAAGTGCTTCAGTTATTTGGGGATAATATCAAGAGGTCTAATATATATGTAGTTGAAGTATCAGAAGGTGAAGAGAAAGAAAATATTTGAAGGAATGATGTCTAAAAATCTACCAAAAATGATGAATGCTACCTACACAGATCTAAGGAGATGAGTGAAATCCCACAAAAGAAACCAAATAAGCCCCAAACTTAGCAAAAACCAAGAAAAATGACACCAAGATATGGCAGAATCAAATTGCTAAAAATCAGTGAAAAATATAGTAATGTGGATTTTAAGAAAGTCCACAATATGTACAGAGAAATAACTTGTAAACTTTTCATTAAAAGCTTGCAAGTTGGAAGTCATTGGAATGACACTTCTGAAGTGTTGAAAATTTATGTTAATCTAGAATCAGATAGCTGGTGAAAATGTCCTTCAAAAATGAAGTTGAATAAAGCTTTTTAAGGAACAAAAACTGAAAGGTTTTTTTTATAATTCAGGAAACTTTTTAAAAATATTTTATTTAAGTTCAGTTTAGTAACATATAGAATATTATTCATTTCATGGGTAGAATTTAGTGATTCATCAGTCGCATATACCACCCAGGGCTAATTATATCAGATGCTCTTCTTAGTGTCCATCACCCAATTACCCTTTCCCCCCTTTCATCTGCCCACCAGCTAAACTGTTTCCTATATTTATGAGAGTTTTATGGTTTTCTGCCCTCTCTGTTTTCATCTCATTTTTCCTTCCCTTCCCTTATGTTCATCTACTTTGTTTCTTAAATTCCATGGGTGAAATCATAGAGTATTTGTATTTCTTTGACCGACTTATTTTGCTTAACATAATACCTTCTAGTTCCACCCATTTGTTTGTCTTCTGCCCATTTCTTGACTGGAATTTTTTTTTTTTTTGAAGGGGGCTGTTGAGTTCAATAAGTTCTTTAGAGATTTTTGGATACTAACCCTTTATCTGATAGGTCATTTGTAAATATCTTCTGCCATTCCATAGGCTGCCTTTGTTGATTGTTTCCTTTGCTGTGCAAAAGCTTTTTATCCTGATGAAGTCCCAATAGTTTATTTTTGCTTTTGTTTCCCTTGCCTTTGGAGAAATGTCTAGTAAGAAGTTGCTGTGCCAGGTCAAAGAGGGTGCTTCCTGCTTTCTCTTCTAGGATTTTGTTGGATTCCTGTCTCACATTTAGGTCTTTAATCCATCTTTATTTTTTATGTATGGTGTAAGAAAGTGGTCCAGTTTTTCCAACACCATTCATTGAAGAGATGGTCTTATTTCCATTGGGTATTCTTTCCTGCTTTGTCAAACATTAGTTGGCCACAGAGGTGAGCATCCATTTCTAGGTTCTATATTCTATTTCACTGATCTATGTGTCTGTTTTTGGGCCAGTACCATACTGCCTTGATGATTATAGCTTTGTAACACAGCTTGAAGTCTGGAATTGTGATGCCTCCAGCTCTAGTTTTCTTTTTCAACATTACTTTGGTATTTGGAGTCTTTTCTGATTCCATACAAATTTTAGGCTTGTTTTATACAGCTCTGTGAAAAATGCTGAGGGTAGTTTGATGGGGATTGAACAGAATATGTAGACTGCTTTGCATAGGACAGACATTTAAACAACATTTTTTCTTCCAGTCCATGAGCATGGAATGTTTTTCTATTTCTTTGTGTCTTCCTCAATTTCTTTCATAAGTGTTCTATAGTTTTCAGCATATGGATCCTCTACCTCTTTGGTTAGGTTTATTCCTAGATATCTTATGGTTTGTGGTGCATTATAAATGGGATTGACTCTTGATTTCTTTCTTCTGCTTCATTTTTGGTGTAAAGAAATGCAACTGAGTGCTATGCATTGATTTTATATCCTGTGACATTGCTAGAACTGATAGAGGAATTCAACACCTTTTTGTCAGAGCCTTTTTGGTTTTCTACATAGAGTATCATATTGTCTGCAGGGAGTGAAAGCTTGATATTTCCTTTCAGATTTGGATGCCTTTATTATTATTTTTTTAATCTGATCGTTGAGGCCAGGACTTCTAATACTATATTGAACACCAGTGGTAAAAGTGGACATCCCTGTGATGTTCCTGACCTTAGAGGAAAAGCTCTCTGTTTTTCCCCATTGAGGATGATATTTGCTGTGGGTCTTTCATAAATGGCTTTTGTAACATTGAGGCATGTTCCCTTGTCTCTATATGGTGGGGGATCTTTATCAGGAAGCGATGCTGTTTTTTGTCACATGCTTTTTCTGGGTCTGTTGAGAGGTTCATGTGGTTCGTGGCCTTGGATCACATACTATATCACACTGATTTGTGATTGTTGAACCATTCCTGCACCTCAGGAAAAAATTCCACTTGATCATGGTGAAAAATCATTTTAAGGTTGCATTTGATTTGCTTGTGTCTTACTGAGAATCAGGGATTTTTGTCTGTAATTCTCCTTTTTAGTGGGGTCTTTGGCTGGTTTTGTGATCAAGGTGATGGTGGCCTCATAGAATGAGTTTGGAAATTTTCATCTATTTCTATTTTTCAGAATTGTTTCAGAAGAATATATATTAATTCTTCTTTAAATGCTCAGCAGGATTCCCCTGAGACACCAACCAGCTCTGGACACTCATTTTTGGGGGAGATTTTTGAATATGGACTCAATGTCTTTGCTGGCTATGAGTCCCTTCAGTTTTCTCTTTCTCCCTGTTTCAGTTTCTGTAGTTTATGTTTCTAGGAATTTGTCCACTTCCAGATTGCCTAATTTGTTGGCATAAAATTGCTCATAATGTTCTCTTATGATTATTTTTATTTCTGTGGTATTGGTTATGATCTCTCCTATCTCATTCATGATTTGGGTCTTTTTTTCTTTTCTTTTTGATAAGTCTGGCTAGGGGGTTATCAATCTTAGTATTTCTTTCAAAGAACAACTCCTAGTTTTGTTGGTCTCTTCTATTTTTTTTTGATTTCTATATCATTGATTGCTGCTCTAATCTTTATTACCCAATTCCATTCTGCTTATAAGAAACCCACTTTAAATATAAAGATCAGATTAAATAATAATAAAAGCATAGAAATGATCCAAATCCCAATTAGAAGATATCTGGTATAATTTTATCAATATCAAAGTGATCAGGAAGACTATATCCAGAGTTAAAGAGGAAAAAGACATGAAAAAGATAGCAAATATTTAAAAAAGGAAAATATAAATATGTGTGGACTTAACAGAAGTTGAAAAACTCAGACATCACAGATTTATGATTATAGCTGGAGAGTTCAATATTCTTAGTAGTTGCAAAAATAAGTGGAGATTTAAATAATTTTAACAAACAAACTTGACCCAACTTTCATATATAGAACTCTTTTACTCATCAGTAAAATATGCATTCCTTTGAAGTGCACATAGAACATTCATCAAAAGAGACTCTATGCTGGGTCACAAAAGAAGTCTCAGTAGATTAAAAAATAACAGAGGGAATATAGATTATGGATTTTGTTTGCCCATCCACAGAATTAAAAAAAATTAGAGTATTTCCCAAATTAGGAATTAGAGACTGAAGTAACCAATGGATCAAAGAAGAAATCACAAACAATTAAAAAATACTTTGAAGAGAATACAAAGTATCAAGATTTGTGAGAGCTGAAATAGTGGTTAGAGAAAAAAATCATAGCATTAAAATCTTATCTTAGGAAAAAATAACTCAAATGATCTAAGCTTCCTTAAGAAGTTAAGAAAAGCAGTTAAATCCAAAATAAAAAGATGGAAAATATGAAAGAGAAATATATAAAATCAAAAGTGACTCTGTGTCTTTTAAAAAGCATAAGAAAATGTATAAAAACTGGTCAAAGGGTTAAAACATAAAAGATACAAATTTTCAGTATCAAGAACATAGAATAACACTAGAGATTCTCCAGACATTCAAAGGATAAGAAAGATGAACACATTTATGCCAATAAATTTGACAATCAACATAGAAAAATTTCTTGAAACACAAACTATGAATTGATTTAAGTAATATAAAACCTAGTGAACCTTATATGAATTAGATTAATTGAATGTATATTTTGAATCATTACTATGAAGAAAATTCAGGTCCATATGTTATCACTGGTGAAGTCATCAAATATTTAAAGAAGCAATACCAATTCTATGATAACTCTTTCAAAAATAAAGATTGTCCATATATTTTATGAAGCTAAATTATTCTGATACCATAATCAAAAACATTAGCAACATAAACAAAAATTTCCTCATGGAAATAGATCCAAGAATTCTTAAAAAGATAATAGAAATTAAGCCTGGCAATACAGAATTTAAAACCAGCCATATAATGAAAGTGGAGTGCTATTTGGGAATGCAAGTTTGGGTTATGGTTGACATCCAGTTTGGAGAGGAAGAAGTAAAAGAGCCACTATTGGCAAATGGTAGGATATTACATATAAGAAACCCTAGAGAATTTTCACACACATGAACAAAAGAGAACTAATCAATGAATTCAGTTAAGATGTGGAATCCAAAAATCAATGTACAAAAAAATAAGTTGCATTTTTATACACTAACAATGAAACTCAGAAATTAAGGAAACAATCCATTTACAATGGCCAAAAAAAGAGAATATGTAATAAATTTAACAAAGGAGACAAATTAATGGATTGAAAGACTATTATTAAAATATCCATACTGCCCAAAGCAATCTACAGGTTTATCTCAGATTATTAATGGCACTTCTCACAGAAATAGAATAAAGAATTTAAAAATTTTTATGGAATTATAGAAGATCCTGAATAGCCAAAGTATTCTTGAAAAAAGAAAAAAGCTGGGGGCATTATACTTCTTGATTTCAAACTGTATTACAAAGCTAGATCTATCCTGAGATTTTTATGGAACCACAGAAGATCTCAAATAGCCAAAGTAATATTGAAAAAGAAAACCAAAGCTAGAAGCGTCATAATTCCAGACTTCAAGTTATATTACAAAGCTGTGTGATCAAAACAGTATGGTACTGGCACACAAAGAGATGCACAGGTCAATGGAACAGAATAGAAAACCCAGAAATGAACCTACAACTATATGATCAATTAATCTTCGACAAAACTGAAAAAAATATTCAATAGGAAAAAGAGGGTCTCCTCAACAAATGGTATTGGGAAAACTGGACCACAACATGCAAAAGAATGAAACTGGACCACATTCTTACTGCAAATACAATAAATTCAAAATGGATTAAAGACCTAAATCTGAGACCTGAAACCATCAGAATCCTAAAGAGCATAGCAGTAACCTTTTTTATATCAGCCATAGCAATTTTTTTTTCTAGAGAGGTCTCCCAAGGCAAGGGAAATAAAAGCAAGAATAAAATAATGGTACTTCATCAAAATAAAAAGTTCTGCACAATGAAGGAAACAATCAACAAAACTGAAAGGCAACCTATGAAATGGTGGAAGAGATTTGCAAGTGACCTGTTCAATAAAGGGTTGGTACACAAAATACATAAAGAATTTATAAACACTCAACACCCCAACAATGAATAATCCAATTAAAAATGAGAAGAATAGACATTTTTCCAAAGAAGACAAGAAGGAGACCAACAGACACATGAAAAGTTGTTCAACGTCACTCATCAGGGAAATACAAATTAAAACTACAGTGAGATATGCCCTCATACCTGACAGAATGGCTAAAATCAGTACCACAAGAAACAAGTGTGAGTGAGGATGTGGAAAAAGGGGAACACTCTTGCACAGTTAGTGGAAATGCAAAGTGATACAGCTACTCTAGAAGGCAGTATGGAGGCTCCTCAAAAAGTTAAACATAGAACTACCTACAATCCAGCAATTGCATGACTGGGTGTATACCCAAAGAATACAAAAATACTAATTCAAAGAGATTCATGCTCCCTGAGTTTATAGCAGTATTGTCTACAACTCCTCTAAACTATGGAGACAGCCTGTGTCTATGGACCAATGAGTGGTGTATATATATATACATATATATATATTTATATACGTATATATATATACGTAATTATATATATATAATAAAAAATAGCACTCATCGTCTATCTATCTATCTATCTATCTAGAATAGACTATTACTCAGCCATAAAAGGAATGAAATCTTGTCATTTGCAAGGACATGGATGGAGGTAGAGAGTATTATGCTAAGCAAAATAAGTCAGAGACAAATACCATATGATTTCATGTATATGCTGACTTTAAGAAACAAATGAGCAGAGGGAGAAAAAAGGAGGCAAACCAAGACTATAGAGAACACACTGATGGTTCCCAGAGGGGAGCTGGGTGGGGGAATGGGTGAAATAGGTGATGAGCACTGGGTGTTGTATGGAAGTGTTGAATCACTGTGTTGTACACTTGAAACCAGTATTAACGCTATATGTCAACTAAGTGGAATTTAAACAAAAAGTTAAAGAATTTTGAAACGTTTGCCTTAAAAAAACTACATGATCGTGTTGTTTTGAAATAAATGTAGATATAACATTCCAAGGAATAGGACTAAACAGCAACTAGAATATATGAGGCTAGCAAGATCAATTTATGATAATCAACTGCACTGCTACATAGCAGCTGGAAACAACTGGAAATAGAAATTAAGAAACAATACCAAGGACAATGACATTAAATACTATCAAACTTGATTATTGCTGATGGGATTGTATCAACCAACTGATTTCACTCTTAGGTATTTTCCCCCAAAGAAATGAAAACCTATGCCCACACACAAATAGAGTAAGAGATTTTACATTAATGTTTATAGTAGAAAATTAAAAATAAAACCTGAAGGATATAGAAGTATATAAAATGTAAAATAAAAAATATTGCCTCTTTTTCCAATCTTATTCTTTTGATATATTCACTATTAATAGTATGTCACATCATTCTGGACTTTTCAATGCATAATTAAGCACTATATAAAACAATAAAAATTGTTACACAACTGCCTTTATCACACCATAATGTAACATGGATATTAACGGTCAATATCTTTTCAAACAGCTGATGATGGCACTATCGTTTACTTAATAGATTTCCTTTTAATGGACAGTTAAGCTACTCATGTTTTATAATTACAAAGTTTTAGAACACATCTACATATTTTTATATACTTGTGTAATTCAGAATTTTTAGAAATGAAATTTTAAATTCTAATATTTACTAGCAAATAACCCCTCACTATCTTTCCAAGTACACATTTATCAATAGCATTTTTAAAAATTTACTTTAAAATAGAATGATGCATAAGCAAATAAGTTCATTTTTTCTCTTTCTGTTGCTCAAGTTACTTTGAGAAAACTCTACTTTGTTTATAGCTAGGTTAGTTAGGGAAACCTAAGGAGCCACACCAACAGCTTCTTTCTTTCTTTTTTTTTTTTTAAGATTTTATTTATTTGATATTTATTTGATAAATAAAATAAAAATTTATTTATTTATTTGATTACGAGTAGTCAGAGAGGCAGGCAGAGAGAGAGAGGAGGAAGCAGGTTCCCCGCTGAGCAGAGAGCCTGATGTGGGGCTCCATCCCAGGACCCTGAGATGATGACCGGAGCTGAAGGCAGAGGCTTTAACCCACGGAGTCACCCAGGCGCCCCCAACAGCTTCTTTGTAGCTTCAAGTTCAAGATCCCAGTCTTGGAACACTGAATATATGATTTGTAGGTATTATCTATACATCATTTCTTATTCTGAATATTTAGAAATATCTGGGGTTTTACTTTTTAAGTGGTGGAATTAACTCAAGTGTGAGACTAGTAATATTATTTTAATTTTATCCATATGGTTTCTTTTCTAAAGAGAAAAGAACACATCTTGGGCGCCTGGGTGGCTCAGTTGGTTGAGCGAATGCCTTCGGCTCAGGTCATGATCCTGGAGTCCCAGGATTGAGTCCCGCATCGGGCTCCCAGCTCTTTGGGGAGTCAGCTTCTCCCTCTGACCTTCTCTTCATGCTCTATCTCACTCATTCTCTCTCAAATAAATAAATAAAATCTTTTAAAAAAAAAGAACACATCTTTATAACCTATCTTTACTGATTAACTTCATACTAATGCAATGTTCTCACCATGCACTGAATTCATTCAAAATGAAATTCTCTTTTCTCTATCTAAACCATTGCTAAGAGCTAAAGCAGCTCCTATTCAAAATACCTTGGCTAGAAGAGTAAGTTTTTCAACCAGGTAGGAATTGTAAAACACAAAAACAACAACAAAAAACTGTAGTTAATTTATATTAATGGATACTAACATACATATAAGAAATTTGTTACAGACCACTCTCCATCATTTAATAAAACCCTACTATGTGTAGAATACTGTTAGGCTTTAAAGAAACTGTGTACTTTATTACCCTATTAAATATTTACTAAGTGACATCAGACTCTTTACTAACTAAAGCCTTGGAAACCACTTACATAAGCCTTTTCACCTTAACAGAAGGTAACTACTTAAAGCTATGGCACAGGTGGTTGTTAATGTGGGGTCCAGTCTACATCCCTGCGAGCATGCAAGATCTTTGTGGGGCAGGTCAATTATTTGTTTTTTTGCTTGACCAATACCAGAAGGCATTAAGAGATACAGGCTGGGATACTTAAGCCCAGTTTTTATTATATGTTCTAAATCCTCTGAGCCCATATTCATACATTCCTATAATATTAAATGATGGAAATATACAAATTGTGAATGTAAAGTAAGGCTTTGGGATTTGTCATCTCCTTTCTTCCTCCTGACAGCTCACAGCCCAGGAGGACCTGACACCCAGTTTCATCAAGGAAAAGTGCTATATTTGAATTTGAAGAACACTATTAAGGGGAACCAAAGGCCACACAAACACAGCTGACTTTGATTATGGAAAGGTTGGAGTTCCTTGGCAGAATGAGGTGTGAGGGAAAAAGACTTTTCTCAGTGCCCGACCTGACAGTTAATTCAGAGTTGGTGCCCTGTAGTAGAATTTCCCGGTAATATCACAAGGCTTCATAGGTCAGGCTGTGCACCATGATAAGCCTCTGAAAGAAAAGACCCCAGGCAAGTGGTGTCTAGGCACACACTTAACAACCAGTGGTAGTTGCTGGGGAGGTGGAGGGCAGAGAGAAGAGATCAAAAGAGTCACAATCTGCAGAACTTGCTCATTTCTGTGGTGTGAATAAATATGGTCACCAAGGCGATTTCAGTCTCCCAAAGTAAAAATAATTGAACACAAAATGAGGAAGAGACATATACAAGTGACTCTAGCACATGACTAGCTCCATGAACAACCCTAGAAGGGAGTGTTGAGTAAAGGACCTTAACTAATTTGGGGAGTCACTTAGCAGCTCCTTCACAGACATATATTATCTCTCATTAAACACGTGCAGTAGCTCAGTGTAGAGGATTCTAAATTGGGGTCAGCAACACAAATGTAAAAACAATACTGTGTACTACAGAGACTTGCAAAATTCTTTTTTTAAAATTGTTTTTCTAACACATAATTCTTTATGAGTTAGAAGCTCAAATCACTAAAGCATTTTCTCTTTTATACAGGCTCTTTATACTTTTTATTCAACAATTATTTTTCATTCAACAAACACCTACTGGGTCCCTGCTTTATGCCAGGTTCTGGAATACACTATGGACATGGCCTCTGATCCCATAGAGCTAGAATCCAGTTTAGAGAGAGAACTTTTTATATTTACAAATGCAAGTGAGTGCTATAAAAGAAAGTGCTATAAAAGAAATCTGTTAAGCAAAGAAGGATGAGCTCTCCACAGGAAGTAATGCCTGAGAGATGTGAAGGAAGAAATGGAAGTTAACCAAATAGAGAAGGGCTGGAAAAGGAGGGGAGATATTCAAACATAAAAATAGCTGACATCTGGGAGTGCTGGAGGCAAGGCTCGGCCAAAGGGGACAGGTCTGGCACGCAGCCCTTGTGACTAGGTCAAGGGTTTCAGATTAATGGAAAACCACTGGTTTGTTTTAAGTAGGGAGAGAATGAGGTCAGATTGAGCTGTAATGTAGGAGAATGCAACTCTCGCATTTACTCATTTCTTCTCCGAACCTGTACGAAGAGCCGTCTGGTTAGGCTCTGTAGTCAAAATACAGAACATATAGTCATGCCCTTGAAACGCTCACAGTCTAATTGAGGAGAAAGACATTTATTTGTATTCGTTTCCTATGGCTTCTGTAACGAGTTACCGCAAACCTAGGGCTTAAAACAACACAAATTTGGTACCTTACAGCTCTGGAGGTCAGAAGTCTAAAGTGAGTTTCACCGCGCTGAAATCGAGGTGTTGGCAGGATCACGTTCCTTTTGGAGGCTGGAGGAGGGAAGTGCTTTACCATTTTTCAGCTTCTAGCGACCTGCTTGTGGTTTGCAGTTCTGTCACGCTCCTCCCGCTGCTTCCATGGTCACACCTCTGACTCTCCTGCCTTCGCCTCTCCTTTTTTTTTTTTTTCAATTTATTTATTTTCAGAAAAACATTATTCATTATTTTTTCACTACACCCAGTGCTCCATGCAAGCCGTGCCCTCTATAATATTTATATTTTATATTTATAATAAATATATATATATATTTATTTATTTATTACCACCTGGTACCCCAACCTCCCACCCCCCACCCTGCCACTTCAAACCCCTCAGATTGTTTTTCAGAGTCCATAGTCTCTCATGGTTCACCTCCCCTTCCAATTTACCCAAATTCCCTACTCCTCTCTAATGCCCCTTGTCCTCCATGCTATTGGTTATGCTCCACAAATAAGTGAAACCATATGATAATTGACTCTCTCTGCTTGACTTATTTCACTCAGCATAATCTCTTCCAGTCCCGTCCATGTTGCTACAAAAGTTGGGTATTCATCCTTTCTGATGGAGGCATAATACTCCATAGTGTATATGGACTACATCTTCCTTATCCATTCATCCGTTGAAGGGCATCTTGGTTCTTTCCATAGAATGGCCACGGTCGCCTCTCCCTTTTATAAGCTTGTGATTATATCAGGCGCACCTGGAGACTCTCCTCCTCATCTCAAAATCCTCAATTAATTCCACCTGTAAAGTCCCTTTTGCCATAGGAAGTTACATTTCGCAGGTTTTGGGGATTAGAATGTGGCCATCTGGGGGAGGGGTACTATTCTTTCTATCAGAGCATGTAATTAAATGACAAACGTAAGGCTGAAGAGGAAGGTTGGAACCAAGACAAGAACATCTCTCTAATTTGCCTAATTTTTTGGTAGTTACCTAAGAGTTTTGACTCTGCAAAGGGCAGTTTGCTTTCATGTTTTTGAATCAGATTAATTCTGAAATATTTTTATATCTGAGTAAAAAAATGTATATACAGCATCTTTCAAATCATCACTGCAAAAGGGCAAGGCCGATTGTTTGTTTTTGTGGTATGATAAACAGCAAATTTCATCAGCGTTTTTATCTGTCTTCTAGGTGTAAATTGAAAGGGGCATAGAGCAGCATTTTCCAAACTATGCATATACAAATCTGGTTAAAGTGCAGATTTTGCTTCATTAGGATGCCATCTGAAATTCTGCTTTCTAATATACCTACAGGTAATGTGGTGTTGCTTATCTGAGGACCACACTTTGAAGAGCAACAAGTGGGATTTCTGGCAAAAATCATCCTCACATGTACAAAGGGAACACATGGAGTACATAATTAAGGGGAGAAAGTAGCCATGAAGAAAATAAGAAGGGGTGTGTGTGTCTGTGTAAATGAAATAGTTCATTAACTAGTTGTGCCACGTCATTTAGAAAAAGAGCTTATTTACATATTTTCTTGGGATCAAAGATCAAGAAATGGACAAAAAGCTTTGCCTCTAAACTGAACTGGTCTGGGTCAGAAAATTGTGGAGCTTTCACTCTTCTAGAGAGTATTAGAGCTAAACTATTTATCTAGCCTGCTCAATAGTTAAGCCATGGAGCCAGTGGTATGCCAGAGTTGCTAGGAACAAGTTATGGTGAAATACTCAGCAATTTTGTGAGCTGGTTCTTAAATCACTTGTAGCTTGATACCATCTGTGGTGGGAGTATTTACATCACGGAGATTGATTAAATGCTACAAACAGAGCTGGCTTGCTTTCCTGCTTTCCCAGTTTACCAGCACAACACTGCCACGAATCCACTGTTTCTTTTAATTTGTTCATTTCGGCAACTGGTAGGTGGTGTGCTGGGTCCAGCATCCACCTGTCTTTGCACGCTGCCAGTGGCTCCCGGTCTGTAAATGTAACTGTGTGTGTGCAAGTTGCTTCACATGCATCCTCTAACCCTGAACTTCTAGTTTCCTAGAGCCGAGTTACTGTTTTGGGCAATGAATGAGTTTCTCAGAAGTAATTAAATGTACTTTACAAAGAACCAGACCCTCCTCTTGAATTTCCAGACATTTCTTGTGAGATGCTCCAAGGGCATGTTGGAACAAGTCATTTATCTATAAACCATTCCTTTTAGGAAGTGGCTCAGTTATGATCTTTATTCTCCATTAGTGGTCTAATCTGAAAAGGGACAGCTGAGAGAGAACATTCAAAAATCCAGCCTGGTGAGTATGGGCGGGAAAAGAGGGCTCTAGGGTACAGTTGGAGCAGGTTGGAATACAGTTCTAGGGACGTGGTTTGCACAGGCACGTGTGTGTGTGTGTGTGTGTGTGTGTGTAGAAGGGACTATGAACAGTGACAAAAAGTAGGCAACTGGATGGAGAGATAGAAACAAAAAGTGACAGTTTGTCAGGAGGTCCACTATTAGTTGGGTAAGCCTCAATGTTTGTGTATTAATTATTAAACAATTACTCTGGCACTAGGGAGTTTACAAGGTGATTTTATATAAATTATCTAATTTATCTAAGTTGATTCTTCCTTTTCATATTTTCAAGTTAGCTGATATAGTAGTATCATCATATTTGCTGATGAAGAAAGCAGGGTTAATAAAGTGCAAGTGACCCCCTCCGCCATGGTGACAGAGCTGGTATGAGGCCAAACTTAGATAAGGGCACAATATAGACTTCAGGCCAAATATGGCTCTCTGTATATAAAGTTTTATTGGAACACAGCTGCTCCACATTGTATAATTTTGTCTGTGGTTATTGTCACCTTACAAGAGCGGTTGATTAGTTATGACAGAAAAATTCTGACAAGGACTGTATGGTCCACAAAGCCAAAACAAAAATCTCTAAACTTCATAGAAAAATCTGTTCCTTTACAGAAAAAACATCTGCTGACCCCACCTCCAGATCCCATGTTCCACCTACCAACAGATTAATTCTGATGCCAGTAGTATATATAACCACAAACCTGGCATGACTTAGAAGTGTTACAGATGCAAAACAATACCACAAAACAGGAATGACTAGAATTCCTTTCCTTTATCACTTTTGGAAATTAAGGCATGAAAGGTCTTATTTAAAACATTATTTAGGGAAAAATAATAACTTAAGAATTAGTTTGTAACATTCTACCAAATAAACCTAATTGATTTATTACCTAAAGGGCAGGTTGATCCTAAGTGAATGGGCCATGAGATGTAAAGTTTTGGTAGAAAAGTAGATGTTATTTAAAGCCGCATCGTGTAAAGTTTCCAGTGGTTTTACATTTCAGTCCCATTTTTGCTAATTACTAACTACAGTGTGTGTTCATCAATTAAATTCTGATATGTGAAGTTTTTTCCCCACCACCCAAGCTAACTTTCCAATGGCAGCTAGGTGTCCTATAATTCAACTAAATTTTGACACTAACTACCTGGAGATGTCATGAGATCCCACGGATTCAGGGCTCAGTCCTGGAAGAGAACCCTCCACCCACTTCGGATCCACCTGTGCTTTTGACCTGCCCACCATAGATGGATGGTTCCAACAATCCCCTCTTGGCATTGATTAATTTGCTAGAGTGGCTCACAGAACAAAGAAATATTTCACTTCCTAGATTACTGGTTTATTATAAAAGAATATAAAACAGAACAGTCAGAAAGAAAAGAAGCACAGAGCTTCCACACCTCCTCTGAGGTTCCACTCTTTCTGCATCTCTACATGTTCTCTAAACAAGAAGCTCTCTGAATCCATACTTCTGAGTTCGTATTACATAGGCACATTGACTAAATTATTGGCCATTAGTGATCCAGATTTCCAGGCCCCTCTCACCTCACTGGAGGTGTGTGTATGAGGATGGCAGTTCTACCTGAGACTGGGACCGAGAGTTCTAACCCTCTAATCATGTGGTTGGCTCTTCTGCCAGCAAGCCCTATCCTTAGATGCTTTCTAAAAGTCACTTTTATTCCTCTCCTTATAGGAAATTCTGAGGATTTTAGGAGCATTGTTCCAGGAATGATGATAAAGCCCTAATACATATTTCTTACATTAATAATGGTGGAGGTATTAGTAGTAGTAGTAGTAGTAGTAGTAGTAGTAGTAGTAGTAATAGTAGTAGAAGAGAAGGAAGAGGAAGAAAGGGAAGAAGAGGAAGAAGAAGGAGGGGGAGGAGGAGAAGGAGGAGGAGGAGGGAAAGAAGAAGAATAGGAAGAAGAGGAAGGGGGAGGGGTAGGAGGAGAAGAAGAAGAAGAAATAGAAGTAGGAGTAAAGCATTAGGAGAGGAGCATCTGAGTAAGAAAAACAGAAGAATGCTGGAATATTTGGGGGGCTCCATAAGAGAAAAGACAATATTGAAATTGGGAAACAAGGTAGCTGAACACAAACTCTACTCATTTGTCACTAAAATCAAAGATGTGGTTGATTGTCACCTCCTCAAAGGCAGGAGTGTGGTTTTGTCCCATTTGTATCTCCACCCTTTTCACAGTGCCTAGCTCAGAGCTTTGTGTGCAGCGAGTACTTGGTAAATGTGAAATCACTGAAGCCAGATTGGCCCTTGGAAATCTACAATTTGACTTCTACACCAGCATTTCTAGAAATGGAACCATGGTAGACCTGCTAAAATATCATAGGGTTTCTGATGTAGACTTCTTTATTGCACTTCAGGGAAGAATGGGCACCTGACAGACACAGGCTGGTCGTTCACAGATGTGTTTTATATGGTTGTCAGCATTTTAAAAGTGAGTCATAGTGTGTATATATAGATATATATCTATATATACGCTATTCTCTCTCTCTCCAAAATACACACACACATGTACGCACACACACACACACACATAGTGTTGCATATATGATATATATTATATATGAGTGTGTATGTGTATGTGCGTGCGTGCATGTGTGTATTTTGGAGAGAAAGAGAGAGAGAATGCATGTATGCAAGTGGTGGGGGAAGGGCACAGGGAATGGGAGAAAGAGAATCTTAAGAAGGCTCCATGCCCAGTGTGAACCCAATGCAGAGCTCGATCTCACAACCCTGAGACCATGACCTGAGCTGAAACAAGAGTCCAATGCTTAACTGACTGAACCACCCAGATGCCCCTATAGCTAATATTTTTAAATGGAAAGATACTGTATAAATATACAAATTTCCAAAATTGCTTGAAAAATTGGATATAGTTGTGGATCTCTCCCCAAGTTCAATTTAGGTTAGAAAGCATATTTCACTAAAATTTTGTTTTGGTTAGTATTTCTCAAATGGATTATTTTAAAAAGTAGAAAAACTTTCAAGTTCTGTTAAATTTCAAAATCTGTTAAATCCCCTTATGTCAATCAAGCAACATGGCTCATTGTTTCTCCCTCATTTCTATTGTTTCATCTTACTAAACAAACAAAAGAAAATAACATGTTTTATCTATAGTAGAGAAATAGATTACTGTTTTACATTTCACAAATTGTGAGCAGTTTCACATATTGTAATATTTCTGTCAGTTAAACATTTTTTCCCTCTCAGATTTGTATGGTAGAAGAGAGAAAATTGCCATGGCTAAGGGGGGTAGGTAGGGTCAGGGATGAGGTGAAGGAATCTAGTACACCACACTTATGATTTTTTAAAATTTATATTTGATTAGCCAACTTTTTAAAAGTAAAAACATCAAAACACTGCTTACTGTGAAAATAGATTTCCCAATTTGATGTGGTGTCCCTTACTTTCATACAATGTGGAAATTCAAATACTGGGTTATGTGAAGTCTTCTGATTTTAAATTAATTACAAACCATACTTTGACCAAGTTTCTCATTTAAAATAATTCCTCATCACTGATTTGTTTCTAGGGGGTCTCTCATTCTTTCTTCTTCCTCTATGGGATTAATGCATCTTCTGTTAATTTTTCTCTCAACCAATGTTGGTTTACTTTCATCCATTAGAATCCCTCTTTTCACTGCTTCTGTGAGCTAGTCTAAAGCCATATGAACCCTCTGTCCCCAAACTAGACAATTTAGAACTTTCTTTTGTGCAGTGATGAGTTTGGATACAGAAAGTTTAAAAGGCCTGCAGATAGTCATAAAGAAAAATACAGCTTTTAATCTTTTAAAATAGCCGTTAAGCTTTTCAAATTTCCATTAGGTATGACCCTTTTCTTAGCAAGTAGGAAAAGCTATTGAAAGAGCTAAATTAAAAAGTTGTATTTATCATCACTGTAGAAAAATGTCTTAGGATCCAATGGAGAAAGGCCACTGGATCTTGGGAAAGAACCAGAACTAGATGCTGATAAGCTGTCTGTCCTCTGTGTTATCTTGGCACCTCCCCACGTATCTGCTTCCTTCTGCTTTCTCACAGCAGCCAACTTCCTGTTTCTCCAAACCACAGAACAGACAAAGACCACCCCTAGCTCCTGAGTTTATGGACTATCATTCAATCCACCCAGAGAAGTTAGTTTGCTGTCACTGTCCAAAATCTCAACTCCAGAAAGGAGTGTCTGATTTGTTCCTGCCTGGTCCCATTTACCATGCCCAGTGCCTGGGTCGTGTCAGACAGACACGGCTACAGTTCAAGTAAAGGAAGTTTCTTAGAACAGAGAGTGATAGTTGAGCTTGTGGACTGGGGGTATACCCGAAAGTATGACTTACTCAAAGGATCAAAGAGGCAGTATAGTAGAATATCTTCTCCATACTTTAATATCTACGTACCACCATCACATTTTTCCCCATTTCTGAGTCCCAAATATCTCATTATTTCCCAACTATATTTCTTACATCAAATTTAAGGCACCACATTACCTTGCTTCCTAAACACTTTCCTGAAGTCACAGGGTTGGTGTTTTATTTTTTCTAATATTATTCATTAATATAAATGTATAATAACTAAATGAAGCTGTTTAAATTGGAAAAATGTTCATGGATGATCCACTAATGGATCTCTTGTCTGGACTACCTACTTAGTTTTCCAACTAGGCATCTAATACCCTCCTTGTCCATCTCCAACCTATTCTCTATATTGAAGACAGAGTGATCTTTTGGACAAACAAATGTGATCATGCTTGCCTCTCCTCCTCAAATTAAACTACTTTAGTGGCCTCCTTTTGTTCAGTGAATGGCAATTTCATCCAACCTGTGGTTCAGGTCAGGGCCTTGGAGTCTCCTTGACTCTTTCTCGATCCCCCTTTATCCAATTCATCTAGGCGTCATGCAGTTTCTAGCTTTGAAATGTATCCAGAATCTGACCAGTTCTTGCCAGCTCACTACCACCATCATCCAAGTCACCATCACTTTTTACCTGGGTTATTACTACAGATTCCCGACTGTTCTCTCTCTTTCCACCCTTCCCCTCTCTTACAGTCTATGTCCACAGAGCATCCAGAGTAATCTTTCTAAAATGTAAGTCAGATCACCTTATTTTTATGCTCCAAGGTCTTACCATCCCATTCAGAGTCAAAGTCAAAATCTTTACTTTAGCTTCAAAACCCTATAACCTGCTCCTTCTAAGATCTAATCCCAGGTTCTACTCTTCCCCTTGCTGACTTGACTCCAGGTACACTGGTTTCTCTGTTGTCCTATGAATATTCTAAGCATGTTCTCATCTTGGGATCTTTGTTTTTTCTGTTCCCTTTATTTGGAACACTCTTCCTTCTTATAGCTGACTCCCTCCCTTACTCCTATCTCTGTTCAAAATTCCCCTTAACAAAGAATCTTTCCTAGTTATTCTAGCCTCCTGGCACCTATCATCATCTGATATATTATATTTTTTGCTTATTTTGAGTGGCAGAATTAGCTGTTTAAAGGACCTTAGCTGATCCAAGCTCCAAAGCCTACCAATGAAGGCACTGAAGCCCAGAAAAACTGGGTGGATTGTCTAATGTTGATGAACTAGTTAAATGCAGAACACGGAATGAAATCCCGGTCTGATTCCTAGTTTAATGTGTTCCTAGGAACACTTAGGTTCCTAGGAAACTCTAGGGACCTAACGTCAGTTATCTAAGTTGATGAGGTGGGCATGACTAAGTTAATGCAAATCAGCACTCCCACCACCGAATACAGCACTGAATTTCAAGGCCCCACATCACAGCGTGGGGTGTTCAATTATCTCTATTTTTAAGTATTCAAGAGTCAGATTGTGTTACAGACCAATCTGAATTTGGTGGAGGCAGGGTAATAGCACCCAACCCCCCCCCTTTTTTTTTCAAATTCAAAGTAAATTCACTCTAGTTTCCCTCAAGGTGGTTCTTTGCTTAAACTTTTTCCCTCATAGCTTAGAGTTATAGTTAGCGTATAAGGCTCCTAAATGCAAAGCTATTGGCTTCAAGGCCAAGTGTGTCAGAACCAATTGCCTGAGGAGAAAGATATATTCAACAGACAGTTCTTGTTTTAAATGGAAGAGCAACCTGAAGATTCAGTGGGTGGCTTCTTTTTGAGAAGGAGCTATGAAACTCCAGGTGGCACTTGATCAAGTATGTCTACAGTATGCCACTAAAAAGGGCTAGCTGTCTTTTTGAAGCTGGAAAAGCACAGCCTGGAGCCAGACTGTGGGATCCTGTCCTACTATTTCCAGTTACTAGCTATGTGGCATTAGGCTGGAAATTAAATTGCTATCTGCCTCAGTTTCCATGACATCAAGGACAGATTACAAAATGGTATATATTGTGGACATTGCTGTTACAAACATTGGGGTGCTTGTGTTCCTTCTTTTCACTACATCTGTATCTTTAGGGTAAACACCCAGTAGTGCAATTGTCCACAATAGCCAAACTGTAGAAGGAGTTGAGATGCCCTTCAACAGATGAATGAATGAAGAAGATGTGGTTCATACACACGACGGAATATTATTCAGCCATCAGAAAGGACGAATACCCACCATTTGCACTGACATGGAGGAACTGGAGGGGATTATGCTAGGTGAGGTGAGTCAAGCAGAGAAAGACAATTACCATATGATTTGACTCATATGTAGAACATAAGCAATAGCATGGAGGACCAAAGGGGAAAAGAGGGAAAACTGAAGGGGGAGAAATCAGAGAGGGAGACAAACCATGAGAGACTATGGACCCCAGGAAACAAACTAGGGTTTCAGAGGGGAGGGGCATGAGTAGATGGGGTAACAGGGTGACAGATATTAAGGAGAGCATATGTTGTGATGAGCATTGAGTGTTATACACAACCAATGAATCACTGAGCACTATATCAAAAACTAATTATGTAGTCTATGCTGGCTAACTGAACATAATAAAAAAATAAATAAAAAGGAAAAAAAGTGGTATCTACCTTAAAGGGCTGTTACGAATTTTAAATGAAATTAAAACATGTATGGTGCACATAAAACATAATATCAAGTGTTTTTGTCACTTTAGTTATTGATTTCTTTTCCCTTCCCATTCCTTTTCCCTTCCTTTCTTGTTTTGAAGTCACTTCAGTAAAAGGTGAGTGATCTCTAGGAAAGGACTGCCCTCCTCCCCCCAGGACTTGCATGACAGCAGATGCCACATGGGACACATGGAGGATCCATACACTCTTCAACTCTGCTCCTGCCCTGGGCCCAGTATTGGCAGATATATTGTTGGACCTGCATTCTAGTTTGACTTCTCATTCTACCTAATCCTACTTTTTTCTCTCTCCCACAGAAATTGATCCTCAATAGGTACTCTGCACAAAAACTCCAAATCAGCAGCTGGAGAGCTAACCCTACAAAAACATATGATAGAGTTTAGGAGCACTGACAACACATGAAAAATTGGAAAAGCATATAATCTCTCAAGATTTCCATATCTCCCTCAGTTTCCATATTTAAAAAATGAGGGTAGTTAACTGTAACTCGCAGAATGTCACAAGAATCTAATGGAATAGGGGCGACTGAGTGGCTCACTGCATTGAGCCTCTGCCTTCACTCAGGTCATGGTCGCAAGGTCCTGGGATCGAGCCCTGCATCGGGCTCCCTGCTCAGTAGGGGAGGGCTCTCTCTCTGCCTGTCTCTCTGCCTACTCATGATATCTCTCTGTCAAATAAATAAATAAAATCTTAAAAAAAAAAAAGAATTCAAGAAAATAGAAAGGTACCAAGCCCATAGCAGTGAGTCCTGTAAGAGTTAATCTGAAGCACTCTTTTTACTCTCTTGTTTTCTTCAATTTTCTTTTCCCTAACTTGGTCATAACTTTTTTGCCTCTTATTTCACAAGTTTCTTTTCCTCTTTTTTTCTGTCTCTCCATTTGTCACCCTTTAAAAATTTTAATTTAGTTTCATAAACAATGTTGAGGTATAATTTACATACAATAAAATACACACATTTTAACTATGGAAGTGATGAGTTTTGAAATATGCATACACATGTGAATCTACACCACATTCACAATATAGAGCATTTCCATAATCACAAAAAATAGCCTTGTACCTCTTTTCAGTCAATCCTCACCTGCAATCCAAGCCATTGAACTGTTTTCTATTCCCACAGATTGGATCTGTCTTTTCTAAAGTTTCATGTGAATGTAATCCTAGTGTATGTATTCTTTTCTCTCTGGCTTGTTTCTTGAGATTGTCCGCGTTGTTGTGAGCACCAGTAGGTCATTCCTTTTTATTGTTATGCAATATCTTATTGTATGAATGTATTACAAATTCTTTATCCATTTACCGCTTGTTAGACATCTGGTTGTTTCCAAATTTTGGCTATTATAAATCAGTCTGCTCTGAACATTTATGTACAAGTCTTTATGTGGGTATATGTCTTTATTTCTGCTGCAGTAGAATTGTTGAGTCAAACGTTGAGTTTATGTTTAACTTCATAAGAACATGCGAATATCACATTGTATTCCATCTAAAAAGTATGCAAGTTTCAGTTGCCCACATTCTTTCCAACACTCTGCATTGTCAGTCTTTTATTTTAGCTATCCTAGTAGGTGTGAAATGAAAGTATTTCATTGTGATTTAATTTGCATTTCCTTGATGACTAATGATGTTAACATTGTTTCATGCTTTAAGGACCTTTTGTGTATTTTTTCCCTATGGGTTTTGTTAAAATATTTTGCCCACTTTGTTTTCTTATTACAGAATTGTGTAAGTTTGGTATGTATTTTGTAATGTCTTTCTTAGATATGTGAATTTTCTCCCAATTTGTGGCTTGCTTTATATTTTCTTTTGTTCATTTTTCAAGGAGAAGTTTTAAATATTTATGAAGGTTAATTTGTTACTTTTTCTTTTATCATGCTCTCTGTGTCCTATCTAAGAAATCCTTGCCTACTCCAACATTACGAAGATTCTCATATATTTTTCCTAAGAAGTAGTATACTTTTAGTTTTTGCATTTAGGCCTATAGTCCATTTCAAATTAATTTTTTCACGTGATGTGCGGTGCAAGTCTCATTTTTATCCATAGAGATACCCAGTTCTAGTACCATCTGTCGAAAAGTCTTTCTTTTTCTCCACTGAATTACTTTAGCACCTTGGTCAGAAATCATCTGACCATATATATGTGTGTTCTATCTCTATTCCATTATCTATGTGTTCATTCTTACACCAATAGCAAATGTTCTTGATTATTGTGGCTGTATAGTAAGTCTTAAAGTCAGGTGTATGTCAGCCTTCAAACTTTTTGGGTTTTTTCCCCCAGTATAGTCTTCTGGCTACTTTAGGTCCATTGCATTTCCATATGAATTTTACAATCTGCTTGCCAATTTCTAAAAACAAAAAATGCCTGCTGTGATTTTCATTGGGATTACATTGAATCTATTTGGGGAAAATTGGCATCTTAAAAATATTGAAATTTTCTATCTAAGCATGCTATATCTCTTCATTTATCTGGATCTTATTAATTTCTTTTAGTGATATAATTGAGTTTTTACTATAGATATCATGCATAACTCCTGAAAAATTTTCTCCTAAATGTTTTAGATGTTATTTTTTTAAAGGATTTTACATCTTAATTGTTTATTGCTGGAATATAGAAATATAATTGACTTTTGTGTATTAATAATGTTTCCTGAGATGTTGCTAAATTTATTTATTATATGCAGGAGATTTTTATTACCATTCTTTTAATATGTATACATAGATAATACTATCATCTGCAAATAAAGACAGTTTTTCTTTTCTAATACATATGCTTTTATTTATTTTTCTTGCCTTACTGCACTGGCTAGGACCTCTAGTATAATAATTGAACAGAATTGGTAAGAATGGTATCTTGTCTTATTCCTAATCGTAGAGAGAAAGCATTCAGTCTCTTAACATTAAGTTAGCTGTAGGTTGTTTGCAAATGCCTTTTATTTAGCTCAAAAACTCCTTTCTATTTTAGATTGCTGATATTTTATTGTGAATGGTTATTAAGATTTATCAAATGTTTGTTTTCATATCTAGTGACAAGATTGTATGTTTGTTTACTTTATTCTATTAATACAGTTATTTGTGTCAAATGTTCTGCATTTCTGAAGTGAATTTGTATAATAATACCACTCAGTCATGGTGCATTATCCTGTTTACATATTGCTTGCTTCAATTTAATAATATTTTCTGTTTAGAGAGGTTTTAAATTGGAATTCAACTTTTTAACTGATACAAGGCTAGTTTTAAAAATTTCTTCTCGAGTTGGTTTTGGTAATTTGTGCCTTTCAAGAAAGTTTAAAAATTTTTTTAAACATTTTATTACTTATTTATTAGAAAGGGAGAGGGAAGGGAATAAGGAAGAAGGAAAGATAGAATCTTTTTTTTTTTTTAAGATTTATTTATTTATTTATTTGACAGAGAGAGATCACAAGTAGGCAGAGAGGCAGGAAGAGAGAGAGGAGGAAGCAGGCTCCCCTCTGAGCAGAGGGCCCGATGCGGGGCTCGATCCCAGGACCCTGGGATCATGACCTGAGCCGAAGGCAGCGGCCTAACCCACTGAGCCACCCAGGTGCCCCAGAAAGATAGAATCTTAAGCAGGTTCCACACCCAGCACAGAGTTGCACACAGGCTCAATCTTAGGACCCTGAGATCATGATCTGAGCCAAAGTCAAGAATCAGATGATTAACTGACTGAACCACCCAGGTGCCCCTCAAGGATTTTTCTTAATTTCCATGACTTTATCAAATCTATTGGCATAAGTTTTTCTTAATATTCCCTTATTATCCTTTAATGTCTGCATGATCTATAATAAAGTCCCCTTTCATTTCTGATTTCGGTAAGTTGTATCTGCTCTCTTTTTACTTGTTTGGTTTATCTAGGAGTTTATCAATTTACTGGATCATTTTAAATGATCAGCTTTTGATTTCATTGACTTTTCTTTGTTTCCTAGTTCATTGATTTCTGCTCTTAACCTTTATTATTTCCTTTCTTCTACTTAGTTTGGGATTAATTTGCTGGGGTTTTTCCTAATTTCTTAAAGAATACTTTTAGATAATTGATTTTGAACATATTGTTCTCCAAAAGAATTATTTAATGATTGATCATTTCCTTTAAGACAGTGCTGGGCAATAGATCTTTTTGTGATGGCAGAAATGTTCTATGTACTGTTCAATAAGGTGGCCATTAGCTTCAAAAGGTTATTGAGTTTTTAAAATATGGCTACTATTAACTCAGGAAATGAATTTTTGATTAATTATAAATAATTACAATTAAAATGTAAATAGTTACATGTGGCTGGTGGCCACTGTATTGAACAGCACGTCTCTATATATCATATCTCACAGATGTTGATATATATTTTCATTTTCATTTAATTCAAAGTATTTTCTAATTTATCTGTGATTTCTTCTTAAATTCATAGGCTACTTATAAATGTATTGTGTAATTTCCAAATTTGGGTATTTTTATTATTGAGTTCTAATTTAATAGCATTTAACCTAGTAGTGTTTTTATATGAAGGGGAAGTTTGCTGAAGACAGCTTATCATTGAATCTTGCCTTTTTATCCAGTCCAACAATCTCTGAATTTTAATTGTAGAGTTTAAAATATTTATACTTAGTGTATTTAATGATAAATTTGAAGTTAAATCTAACAATATGCAACTTTTTTTTTCTATCCTGTTACTTCTTTTCTTGTCTTCTTTTAGAATTCATTATTCTTGTTCTTCCATTTTATTTTCACTAGTGACTTATTAGCTATATTTCTGTTTCAACTTTTAAAGTGTTTTCTGAGCTTTACAGTATACATTTTAAACTTAACACAGTCTATTTTCAAATTACACAACAAAACTTCACAGATAACGTGGGATGCCTGGGTGGCTCAGTCATTTGAGTGGCGGGTTCAGATCCTGATCTCAGAGTCCTGGGATCAAGCCCTGAGTTTGGCTCTGTGCTCAGCAGGGATTCTGCTTGAGGATTTTCTTTCTCTCCCTGTCTCTCTGCCCCTTCCCCTGCTCATGTGTGCATGCTTTCTCTTTCTTTCCCTCTAAAATAAATAAATAACTCTTAAAAAAAAAGTCTTCACATATAATTAATGACTTCACAATGGTATAACTCATTTCCTCTCTTCTCATTTGTGGCATCATTGTCATACATTTTTACTTCTACATATATCATAAGACTCCAAATACATTGTTTTCATTATTATTTTAAATAGCTATTGAAAAAATTTTAATGAGAAAACAATATCTTTTCTATTTATCTACTTATTTATCATTTCTAGTTCTATTTATTTAAGTTGTCTTCTGGTGTAATTTATTGTTCTGTTGGCAATGCATTCACACAGCTTTGACTTATATGTAAGTGCTTTCATTTTTGAAAGATAAATTTTTCTGGTTATAGAAGTTTAGATTGAAAATTTCCCCCAGAACTTAATTATATTATTATTTTTTAAGATTTTATTTATTTATTTGATAGAGAGAGAGAAATCACAAGAAGGCAGAGAGGCAGGCAGAGAGAGAAACAGGTGGAGAGAAAGAGACAGGCTCCCCGCTGAGCAGAGAGCCTGATGCGGGGCTTGATCCCAGGACCCTGAGACCATGACCTGAGCCGAAGGCAGAGGCTTAACCTACTGAGCCATCCAGGAGCCCCTTAAATATTATTATTATATTAACTTTTGGATTTCATAGTTTTTGATGAGAAACTTGCTGTAATTTTTCTTTGTTCCACTTTTTATAATTGTCTTTCCTTTTCCTCTGGTCACTGAGGATCTTCTTCTTCCTCTTCCTTCTTTAATTTTCGTTCTCTTTATACTTCATTTTGGCAAATTCATATTGCATTGTCTTTAAGTCCACTATCTTTTTCTTTTCATTTTCTATTGTGAACTCAAAATATTCCCAGTCATGTGTAAACCCTGGAACTGTTTGCAGCTCTCTGGCAATTGTTCTCTTCTTAGAAGTGGTTCTTTGCACAGACTTGTAGAATTTCACCCTATGCTTGTCCAGATTGATATTTAGCAAAACACTAAAGGGAACCCTCTGAATATTTCTGATGCTCTTTCTTTCTCTTCATTACTCTTTCCTGCACGTGCTAACTTCATCAGCCTCCTTGAACTCAGAACTCTGTTTCCTCTACCGGGTGAGAATGAGGGGTTCCTTCTTTTGCACTGAGTTTTGGAAATTACCTCCAGGCATAACTCCTAGGCACTCACAGGATACACCTTATTAGTTCCCTATCACTCAGCCATCACAGGCGTGTGCTACCTTTTGTTCAATGTCTGAGAATTGTTGTTTTACATATTTTTCAGTTTTCTAGTTGATTATGAACTGACAGTAAGTCTAAACTTTGTTTATTCCCTATGTATGGAAGCAGAAATCTGCCTTTTAATTTTTACCCACAGTTATACATGCACAGTTTAAAGAGCCAAAAAATTTTCCAGTGCTTTTATAAAGCAAAACAAAGCAATGCCAGTTCCCTGTTCTTGACCCAGTTGTTTGCTTTCAAAGGAAATTACTTTCAATCTTGCTGTTAATTGCTCATATTTACTTCTATTTTGCTTATCTTGCTATTTCCTGAGTCTTTATATTTTAAACATTGACTGCATGAGAGAGTACAGCAATTTGGCTTTTTATTTGTTCCCCACCCTTACTCTATACATAAAATTTTCCCATATTCCATCTTTCCAATATCATCATACCATAATTTTGATTGGGTAAATATTCAATAGTATCCAAGTATGTGAATATTTTTAGCTGGACCATATAATATGCTATTATTATTTATTGCATGCATTTTTTTAGTTTTCTTGGAATTCACAACTAACTTGCTTTTTTTTTCATCTCCAAAATAACCTCTAGTTAAGTATTTCTCTTTTTATTATGTTTGAACACTTCAGGTATTCTATCTCTACCATCTTATTGAAGAAGTTTCTAAAACCTAGAGGATCTAATCTGGTTTTGCTACCATCTGAGGTCTGTGTGCAACCTTCTTCCTGACATCTCTTTAATCATCATCTTAGGGTTACTTTTACCTGTCTCTTAGATTAGGTTCCCTGTTTCCTGCATCCCATGTTTTCTTTTTTCTTAGTTTACCATTTCATTTTTTGGTGGAGCAAATCCTCTGGTAAATACCTGAGAAAGGATACATGAGAGGTATTCTTGTTTTGTTTTATTATTTACTTGCTTTTTGTAAAGTTGTTTGTCTTTGATTGATAGTTTTGAAAATTATATTTTATATCATATATATTTATATATTATAATTATATTTTTATAAATATTTTTTTCAATTTATTTATTTTCAGAAAAATAGTATTCATTATTTTTTTCACCACACCCAGTGCTCCATGCAAGTCGTGCTCTCTATAATACCCACCACCTGGTACCCCAACCTCCCACCCCACCGCCACTTCAAACCCCTCAGACTGTTTTTCAGAGTCCATAGTCTCTCATGGTTCACCTCCCCTTCCAATTTACCCAAATTCCCTACTCCTCTCTAATGCCCCTTGTCCTCCATGCTATTTGTTATGCTCCACAAATAAGTGAAACCATATGATAATTGACTCTCTCTGCTTGACTTATTTCACTCAGCATAATCTCTTCCAGTCCCGTCCATGTTGCTAATATATCTTATTTGTTTGACAGAAAGCGAATGAGAGAGAGAGAGAGAGAGCACAAGCAGGGGCAGAGAGAAAGGCAGATGTGGGGCTGGATTTCAGGACCCTGGGATCATGACCTACTCTGAAGGCAGATGCTTAACTGATTGAGCCACCCAAGTGTCCCTATTTTTATAAATATTTTTATTTGGTTAATAATATTTCCTCCTTTCCTTGTTTGCTAAGTTTTTTTCATAAATGGATGTTGAATTTAATCAAATGACTTTTGGCCTCTGTTTATAGATTTAAATATTGGAAAATTGTTTTCTCAGAACTTGGAAAGCTTTGCCTCACTCTCTTCTAGCTTTCTTCTGTTTTTGTTGTTATATTGAGCCTTTGCATATGACCTATTTTTTTTTCTTTCCAGAAGTCTTTAGGACTTTTTTTATTTCTAGAGTTCTAAAATTTCATGATGATATATCTTAGTATGTTTTATACTGGTTTCCCAGAAAGTGAACTTGAAGCAAATGCTTATTTACAGTTATTTTACTGGTAGTACAAGTCTAGAAATCATGGTGAGAGATAAGAGGAGTGAAGGAGAAAAGAAATATGGCCAATATGAGAATAAACTACTAATGGATTAATATCATGGAACTATCCTCTTGGATTGAATGCATCTCAGGATCATCCATTTCAGGTAAGGGAAAGGAAAGAAATTTTCCATGAGGTCCCATTTTTTACTGGTGAAAGGCTTGCTCTGAGCTTCAAAATAAGTATATGTGTGCATGTCCAATAGAGTTTGGGGCATCTCACTCTTTAGTGCCAGTGGAAAGCCTCAGGATAGGAGTCAAGAAGCATGCAGTGCTGGCTTGAGGTGAAACATATGTGAAGCTTGTGGGAGCCTGGCAGAATCTTGCTGTTATAGCAGTGACTGAAATAAGAGACAAGGGAGACCAGGAAGATTTGATGTATTACCTAAGAGATGTCTGATAGAGTGTAGGTCTTTTTGCTTCCATCATGCTGAGTTTTTCATGAGCCCATTTAGTCTGGAAAATTATGTTGTTCAGTTTTGGAAATGTTCCTCAAATTATTTTTTCATAGTTATCTCTTCTCTTTCTTTTATGGCTTGTTTGTTTTGTATTTCCTTTCTGGAACACCTGTTAATCAGATTTTGGACCATCTGGCTTCTCCCTGAAATCTTGTTTTCTCCCTATTTCCATATTATGTCATAATGCTTGACTTTTGGAGAAAATTTCTTAACTCTACCTTTTGACTCTTTGAACTTTTAAATTTCTTCTGTCATTTAAATTTCCAAAGAACTTGAATTGTTGTTTCTGAATATATGTATGCATATGTATATGCACATACACATATACACACATGTGCGCGCACACACACACGTTCCCATTCATATTCAATGGTCGCAGCATTTGTCTTTGAATTCTCTGGATATTAATTACTGCTCATGTATTGTTTTCTTTTCATGAAAATGAATCCCTTGTTTCCTCTATGTTTTACTTTTTCTTGTTAGTTTTGACCTCTATATTCATATTAGAGTTGTTTTCCAGGTGTTTGATGATTATTTGTAAGAGTAGAACTCTGAGAAACCAGTTGAAAGGTCTCTGTGTATGGGGTGAGCCATTTAATTAAACAGCTCCTAATGTCATTATCTTGATGACTTTTCTTTCTGGTTGGTCAGATTCCTTAGAGAAAACTCTTATAATCTTTGACCTGAAGTGGTTATGACAGGCTGCCAATACTCAGGAATCCAAATGGTACAAAAGGCTAAGTGTCACAACATTTAATATGCAATCTTTTACACATCTGTTTTTTTCCTTTTTCAGGTTAAGACACCCATTTTCAACTGTGTCCAGAGTCCTCTAGCTAGACTTCCTCTTTAACCTTCTCCAGAGAATAAACTCTTATCTTCTGCCAACAGGGAGAGGGGATCTTGGAAGTAAATTATTTCTTGAATAGAACAGGAACCAACCATTCTGATTTTAACCCCAATTGCACACTACCTCTAGAAGTACCTGGTGGATAGTCCCTGAGTCTTTGGGGATTCTGCAGTTTGAAACAAGTTACTTCTCTGCTCTCCTCACTACCAGTTTAAGACTTAGCTTCTTAGGTCCACTAGGTCATCCATATGTTTTCCACCTTCTGCAAATTTGTGGGTGGACTCTCCTCTCCTGTTATCTTTGTGGTATTCTTTTCCAAATCTCTTTCTCAAGGAAAGTAAATGTATCCCTGAAAGTCTACTTTTCCTCCCACCATAACAAATAGAAACTTTGTGCAAATTAAGTCTAGAGGCAATTCTACTGTTCATTATATCTTGGAAAATTTATGTCTTCACAACGTATTTGTAGCACCATAGAATTTGTGTTTCATGTATCAACTCTGGCTTACTGAGACATTATAAGAGGTTGTACACTTAGTACAGTATATGAAATGAGACCTCATTCATGAATTTGTACTCCATCCAGAGTATAGTAGATCTGCAAATCCTTCAACCGATTTGATTGTTTTTCTCTACACTTAACTTCTAGGTAAGATAAACAAATTTAAATATAACAACCCAATCAGGAATTTAGTTAAAATAAAAATAAACATTCTTATAGAGACATGGGCCCACACTCCATACTTTTTTTTCTAAATGACAAAGAGAATTGATATTCCAAGCGATCACCTTGACACCACAGTATTTTCTTTCAGATAAAAATTATGTTCTATCTTTATAAGGTGGAACTGTAGACAGTTCAGAAAAGTTTTAATGATGAGAGTGGAGCATGAAGAGATTTCAGGATGACTGTAAGTCATTCATTGAAGTGTTTGATTCTGCAGTTATTCTAATTTTATGGCACAGAAGAAAATAAATGGACAATTGCCCAGAATATTTAACTAAGGAGTGTGCTTAGTTGGAAGAAGCTGAGTCTACAGAATTGTAAACTTGAGCCCACATCAATAGCACCAAACTATTTTTCACTCAGATTCTGTTTTAGTAATCACTTTGCAGTTGCTGCTTTTAATGAAACTTCCAGAATCACAATAAATAACTAAAGCAATTTTCTATGGAAAATTAATACCTTATGTGACATTTTAAAAAATCCCAAGAAAACAATTTTGAGACAGACCTTCATCCCTGGGTTTCTCTGGGGGACTCAAAGTAGTGTGAAACAGAGTCCTTGTCCTTAAGAATCTTACAATTTAGTCAAAGAGAAAGACATAACATACAAATGTGAAGTAGGAGACTACATGCCATGTAATGGTAGGGATGTTAGTGGTTTCAGGAGTAATATAACAGAGATAGGAAAACTTAATTCAAGAGGCAGGTGAAGACACTAGAGCAGAGGAGGAATTAATTAAGATGGTTCTTGCTTTTTTGTTTCTTAGCTTATGCTTAGGTCTTAGGTAATAGAAACCCAGGCGAGTAGTTTAGATACAGCAAGTTGGAAGATAGTGGCAGCTCCAATGAGCATATTTTAATATATTTATATAAAATAATTTTATATAAATATTTTTATATTTTTTTTCTTTTTTTTTTCCAATTTATTTATTTTCAGAAAAACAGTATTCATTATTTTTTCACCACACCCAGTGCTCCATGCAAGCTGTGCCCTCTATAATACCCACCACCTGGTACCCCAACCTCCCACCTCCCCGCCACTTCAAACCCCTCAGATTGTTTTTCAGAGTCCATATAAAATGTTTCTATAAATATAAATATATCATCTATAATATATATATTTTATATATAAAATATATATTTTTTATATTTATATATATAAAATATATATATTATAGATGATATATTTATATTTATAGAAAAATTTTATATAAATAATTTTTAATGAAATATATTTTAATAAAATATATATTTTAATGTATAAAATTTGAGTTTCTCAAATTTTAAGGAGATCATAGGTTCCTTCTGGTCACAAAAATCCATCTGAAACTATTTTAAGCAAAAAAAAAACCATTCTATTGACTAATGTGACTGGCAATGTCAGGGATAGAATGGATCAGGTATGCATGGATTTAGAAAGCTCAGATAATGTCATCAGGCATTTATCTCTTTCTGTAGGAGTTATAGTCATTAACTTGGGTCTCATGTGGCTGGCACAGCTTTCTATTTCAGATTAGAGAATCTTCATTATGAGTACCTAGACATAAGATGTGTCTGGGAAGGACTCCATGTTCTTACTTTGTGGACCCGTCATGAGGAACAGAGGGTGACTGGCTGCGTCTTAATCTCATGGGAAGCAGGGCTTGAGTCTGGTGCCTTAGACCACTTGACCGTTTTGAGAATCTCACTTTTAATCACATGGGCTAAAGGAAGAACAGTTTTTCAGTGAAAAGGTGCCCTGGGAAGAAAGAGTCAGGAAGTATTGTTACAGACGTGAAATGACTAATTTTGTATTATTTTATGCCAATAAACAAATGTGGCTGTTTCTTGAATTTCAGGTTGTATTTAATAAGTTGGATTTGCACTACTAGACGTGAGTGAAAGAATGGATATTGCAGTTGGGGATAGTATGCATCTTTTAGATATGAATTTTCACATCTTTTAGGTATTTACCATCATCAAAGAACCCACTCTTGAGATATGTTATTCCTTTGGGACCCAGCCCCTATTATGACCATTAAAAAATTTGGCACTCACAAGTATAAAATGGTAATGAAAGGGGTGAACAGTATATTCAGTAGAAACTCAGAATTCTTTCTGGGATTTTTTTGTTCATGCTTCACAGCATGAGCATTTAGACTCTTTTTTTTTTTTTACCTGAAGATTCAGAAGCACAGCTAATTGTGCTTACTGACGTGCAGTGGTAAGACCTTGGTAGCTTGAGGTGAAGAATCACATATTCTGAATACCATGTCATGAGAAGAAAAAATACTTATGAAGAGAGGAATTCAAGTGGCTCAGAGTTCAGGCTAGAGACCAAGACTTTGAGATATACAAGAACTCAAAGGGCAGGGGAAACTTTAAGGCCTGGGGACAAGGAAGACCTTGAAAACCATTGTAGCTTTTCAGATTCAGATTCATTAGGTGGTTCAGGTTTGTATGCGTGAGTGGGGCAATGACTGGGAAAACAGCTTGGAAGGCAGACCAATGGGTGATTAAATTCTGGTCATTAGAAATGCTGATTAAGGGTTCCTGGGTGGCTCAGTTGGTTAAGTGACTGCCTGGCAAGTCTGCTTCTCCCTCTGACCTACCATCTCATGCTCTCTCTCACTCTGTCTCTCTCTCAAATAAATAAATCTTTCAAAAAAAATAAATGCTGCTTAGGCTCATCTGGTTGTTTAGTAACAACTATCCTGAGAATGTATTGAAGTCTCAGAAAGTGCAGGGAAGAGAGCTATAATTAGTTCAAAAGATCTGCCAGGGGCTGAGTATAGTAGGGGAAGTACAGCCCTAATAATTCCCTCAAAGACATTTGGTAGAATGGTCTAAGGAAACATCTAGAACTCAAATTGCAACGTTATTTACAATAGACAAGATATGGAAGTGACCCGTGTCCATCCATAGATGAACGGATACAGAAGATATGGTATATATACAATGGAACATTAGTCATAAAAGAATGAAACCTTGCCATTTGCAACAACATGGATGGACCTACAGGGTGTAATGTTAAGTGAAATAAGTCAGTCAGAGAAAGAAAAATACCATATGATTTCCCTCATGTGTGGAATTTAAGAAACAAATGGACAAAGAAAAATAGAGACAAACAACAACAACAACAACAACAAAACAGACTCTTAAATATGGAGAACAAACTGGTGATTACTAGAGGGGAGGTGGATGGAGTGATGGGTGAAGTGGATGGAAGGGATTAAGAGCACACTTATTGTGATGAGCACTGAGAAATGGATAGAATTGTTGAATCACCACATTGTACACCTGAAACAAATATGACACTGTAGGATGATTATGTTAGAATTTAAAAAACAGACTTTTAAAAAGCACTAAACACAAATGTTTGGATAGCTACATGGAATAGGAAATTAGAATTATAAAATATTTTAATCTGTCAAGTACTGTAGAAATTAAAATGAGAAACATATTAATAGATTCCTCAAGATTATTGATGGGACTGTGGTTTGCAAGAACCTACGGAGGGTTATAGTGAAAAAATTATGTCAACGACTTAAAAAATCACTTGTTTTTCTAAAAGAATTTGTGCTTGGTAACCAGACAAATTCAAGGGCTATTATAGCAGACTGCTTCTTAGCAACCAGCCATTGCCTAATCTTGATGTACTTGTCAATTTCAGTTTCTACACAATCAATTTAAGGATGCTACTTTATATACAAAATAACACAAAATTTCCAAGCACCTCTAAAAGTGTTTTCATTCCTTCAGCAATCAAATATGTATTTAGCACCTACTGTATGCCAGGTATGCTAAGCTATGGGATACAAGGCTAGTTATGACACATTTTTCCCTTATGTAGGCTTAGAAATATAATATTTCAGTATAATAAATGCTAACATAACTTATAACCACAGAACTGTAAGAACAGAGGAAGCAGAGATTCATCCAGCTTTGGGATTTAGGGAATACTTTGTAAAGGAAGTGACATTTGAGACAGGCTTTTAAGAATTGACTAAATGCTGTTGGTTCCATAATTTCTCCCAAATCACCTGTGGGCTTTAACATTATTTTTTCATAATTGCTTTAATTCTGAGCTTCTTTATAGGTAAAATACGATGAGGAGTTAAACAAAGGAAGAATGAGATAAAAAAGAGAATTTGCTTATTGTAGTTTAGCAAATTACTGAACATCAAAGGATGAGACAAAGCTTTGAATAAATGGTATTATCTAATTATATGTTGTGTGATGACAGCTTCTTTCTCTTTTTTTATTATTGTGGTAAGAACATTGAACATGAAATCTATTCTCTTAACACATTTTAAGTGTACAATACACACTTTGTAAACTATAAACACAAAGTTGTACAGCAGATCTCTAGAAATTACTCATTTTGCGTAACTCAACCTTTATCCCTCTGTACGGCAACTCTTCCTTTCCCTCCCCTTGCAGATCCTGACAACACTATTCTACTCTCTGGTTCAATGAGTTTAACTATTTTAGTACCTCATATAAATGGAATCATGCAATAGTTGTCTTTTGGTGACTGACTTATTTCACTTAGTATAATGTCCTCTAGGTTCATCCATGCTATTGCATATGGCAGATTGTCTTCTTTTTATAGGCTGGATAGTATTCTATTGTATGGATGGATATACCACATTTTCTTTATCTATTCATTCATCAATAAACATTTAAGTTGTTTCTGTAGCCTGGATATTGTGAATAATGGTACAATGAACATGGAAGTGCAGAATTCAATTCTTTTAAATATATATCCAGAAATGGAACTGCTGGGTTGTCTAATAGTTCTATTTTTAACTTGAGAAACCTTCATACGGTTTTCCTTAGCAGCTGAGCTATTTTCCTTTCCCACCAATGTGTGCAAGGCTTTCAATATCTCCACATCATCACTAATGCTTATTAATATTTTTAATAATAACAATCCTAGTAAGTGTGCAGTGATATCTTATTGTGGCTTTTATTTGCATTTCCCCATTGATTAGTAATGCTGAGTATCTTTTCATATTCCTGTTAGTCATATGTATGTCTTCTTTGGAGAAATGTCTATTCAAGTCCTTTGCCCATTTTTTGATTAGGATATTTTTGTTGTTGTTGCTGTTGTTCTTTTACTATTGAGTTTTAGGACTGCCTTATATATTTTGGACCTTAATTCCTTATCCAAAATATGATTTGCAAATACTTTCTCCCATTCTGTATGTTATTTTTCTCTCTGCTGACTATTTCCTTTGCTGTACAGGAGTTTTTTAGTTTCATGTAGTCCCACTTGTCTAGTTTTGCTTTTGTTGCTTGTGCTTTTGGTGTCATGTCCTGCGTGTGCTTCAGTTAAATTGCTAAATACTGACTACATATTTAGGAAGTACAATCTGGAGATCAAATGAAGACCTGAGTGTGGAAGAAGCAAATCCAATGTTTTTCAATAAAAAACCAATATTATAGTTCTTAAGTAAATTTGGATTTCTTTGGAAATGGCCATTTTTGTTGAGAGACTATATAGTAAAGTGGTAAAAAAGCACAGTGCTCGAGCCAATCTGCCTAGATAGACTATATCTTAGACAAGGTACTGTGGCTCAATATTTTTCATCTGTAATGTGGAATAATAATAGTACCTATATTCCAGGGTTATTGTAAAGATTAAATAACTTAATGCATATTCCTCACCACATGGTAAGCAGTCAGCAAATGTTAACTAGCACTATTATTTTTTTGAAGACCAAGAACTAAACTGTATTAATATCATTATTCAGACTTTATTTTTTCAGACGTGATCAATTTCCAGATTCTCGTAACTTTAGGCTTCTGGTTAATCAGGTGTGAGACATGAGTGTGTTTGGTGGGGGTAGGGGCACATGGGGTATCACGGGTGATGAGATTTGCTTATTTTGTCAATAAAATGTAATTTAAACTTTTTATTTCTCCCACCAAATGCTTTCTCTGACAACCAAGAACAATTCTTTTTCTAAAAAAATTGAGGTCTAATTAACATATAGCAAAATGCACAGCTCTTAAATGTTCAGCTTGAAGATATTTTTAATTTTTTATTTCAGTTTATTTAACTTAAATTCTTGTTAGTTAACATGTATGGTGAAATTGGTTTCAGGTGTAGAATTTGTGATTCATCATTTACATATAATACCCAGTGCTCATCACAACAAGTGCTCTCCTTAATCCTCATCACCCATTTAGCCCATCCCTTGTCTACCTCCCTCTGTCAATCCTTAGTTTGTCCTCTATAGTTAAGAATGTCTTATGGTTATGTTTCCCTCTCTCTTTTTTCTCCATCCTTCATTTTATAATTAAGGAAATTGAAACACTGATATGATATTCAACTTGTCAAGGTCACAAGCTAGAAATGAGCCAGCAAGTCCCTGCTTCTGAGATTCACAGGGACAATTTTGGTGTTTGAGGTATATTTTTCTCAGCAACATTTAATATTTAGTGTCCACTGGGTTTCTCTTCTACATAGTTTTTTTTTTCTATCCAATCATATGATGTCCATCCTGATACCATATGCTATGACGTATGTCAGGGATTGGCACAACACTCTGAAACCAAAGGCTTCTTTAATTTAGCAAAATTGTTCTTTCCTACAAGTACAAGGACAAGGTTAGCAAAAACATAGCAGGAAGAATAATAAAGAAGAAGATAACATAAACATCTTTCTGTTCACCATTCTCCCTTTGTGTAACAAATATTGAAGAAATCTTATTACCTATCAGGTACTATACTTGGCCTTGGCCACAGCAGTGAATGAGTTGCAGTTCCTGCCATTGAAGACTTCCAATTCATGGAGAAGATGGCAAGGAAATACATGATACAGTACAGAGTGGCAAGTGCTGGTATGGAATTGCATTTGTGTTCTGGAAACAGATAAGAGGGGGATCTCCAATACAGACTGTTAAGAGGGAGAAAAGTTCCTAATTTTGTCCTGACAATCTCAGAGGTCACACTCATTTCTGTAAAAATGACCATTTTATCACTATCTCTGTTAGTAGAAGTTCTGGGTTGAGCGTGGTTGGGTCCATTGCTAAGAATCATACATGGTCTGGTGTCTGCAGGCATGAGATACAACAAGAAGACTGCTAAGTCCCGGGCTAGGCCAGTGCCTTTTGTAGAACATGCACTTAACAAATGGTAACTATTTATAAAGGAATTTACTCAACCAAGGTTGCTTATCTCAGTGGGAATAAAATGTAATACAATGTTTCCCAAAATTAAGGAAGTTAATGTTTTTTCATGCTTTAATCTAGGGCCTATAAAATTCGTATCTGCTCAGTCTTAGGCCTTTCTTTTCTTATACTGCAAATTCTACATGGAAATTTATTATTTCAAATACTACTTACAAGGTGATGACCATCCAGTGATATCTCCAGCCTGATCTTTTCTCATGTGTTTCTTATCCATATATGTAGCCAATTACCTACTGGACATTTCCATTAGGATAGTCCACAACCTCTCAAGCTTAGTATATACAAAAACGTCATTCATAATTATCCCACCAGGGGCGCCTGTGTGGCTCAGTCAGTTAAATAGATGCCTTTGGCTCAGGTCATAATCCCAGGGTCCTGAGATCAAGACCCGTGTCAGGCTCCCTGCTCACCAGGGAGTCTGGTTCCCCCTCTCCTTCTACCTGCTGTTCTGCCTACTTCTGCTCTCTATCTCTCTGTCAAATAAATAAATAGAATCTTTTAAAAAAATAATTATCCCCCAGGTCTATAATGACTTCTATGCTTCCCAATGTTGAATGTTATTACTATGAATATCATACAGTGGAGACCACTGTATGAGTCAAGAGTTCATCCTTGACTCCCCCTTTCCTCATTCTCCTTGCTACCTCCCCCAGTGGCCAAACTAATCAATCTTGAGTCCTGCAGATTCTCAGTCCCCCGTAGCTCTTCCCTCCATTCACTTCTTTCTGATATCATGACTCTAGTTGAGGATATCATTATCCCTCACATGAATATTGTAGTAGTTGCCCCATGATTGTCCTGCTTCCAATTTTGGTATAATGTGGCTGGAATAATTCTTTTGAAACACCAATATGGCCATATCACCATTTGTCCTAAATATTTAACAGTTTCCTATTGCACTTGGATACAAACCTATCTCCTTCATACGGTTTATTTATTTTTATTTTATTTTTTCCTTCATATAGTTGATAAGTAAGCTGACCATATATCCACTTTCCTGGAATAGTCTCAGTTTATGTTTGTTATTTCAACATAATTCACAGTCCTTCCTTTCACTCACAAATGTGTTCTGCTTTGATTGATAGATTATAAGGTCACCCTGCTTATAAGACTTTTTATTATTTAGGTTTTGAATGCTTTTTCATCGTATCTCTCACTACCTCCTATTTATACTCTGTTTGTCTTACTAAATGCCTTTCATTTCTTCTGACATACATGGTTTCTTTTGCTTCCATACACTACTCTCCTCCTGAGCCTCCTTGCATCTTCTTTCAACTCTTGCTAACAGCTGCTCATTCTTCAGGTCACAGTTTAACTATATGTCTATCCTATCATTGCTCACAGCACCAGAATTCCTGCCCTCATTGTTCTCATCCCAGTGAAGCTTAATTACATATATATTTGTCTGAAGCTACCACTACACCATTAACACTGAGGGTAAGGGTTAGGCCTTCCTTGTCCACGTTTTCTTCAGGATTGCTGTTATCCCAGTTACAAAATTGATGCTCTGTTAATGTTTGAAGAGTGAATGAATTTGGGCATATGAGCATGCCTACTAGAGTGTCAACACATCTAGGTTTTCAGGTGTGGAATGGGTAAGAACAAGAGTCAGCAAGACAAAGCGGAGGGCCATCTGTGTTGCTTGTACAGTGAACTTACAGCATATTGGGAATATCTTTTCTCCTCCTGGCTGCCAAAAAATATTTTTTAAAATGTGATTTTACCCCTATCGACAAAAGGCTGGTAGTAGGGGTATGAGCTCACAGGGTATAAGATTACTTTGTCTCTTTCCTGCTCTTAAGTCTCTTATTCTGCTAGGGAAAATCCGAAATGAGCATGAAGCAAGTTACACGTTAACTTGTGAACTGGTAAGTGGTTTGGCACACTTGTATCTCCATTTCTCATGTCCTCTCTGTTTAGAGCACTAGGCTAGGCTTCTGAAGGTGATTCCAAGTTTTCTATGAGGATATTAAAACACACGGTTTTGCTTCCTGGTTGCTCTCTTGTTCTCATTCTGAATTTTTTTTTCTTTGCCTTGATTAGGCATGGGTAGAGCAGGGGTCCACAAACCATGGCCTGTGGGCCAAATCTATCCTGTTGTCTGTTTTTGTAAATGATGTGTTTTTCAAATACTTTATTAATAGCTTATGTCCCAATCTAGGAGACCTTGAGAAAAGTCTAGGAACTTGCTACTCCAAGTGGGGTCTACAGGTCAGCAGTAACTGTGTCCAGGGGTGTATTATAAATACAGAAAATCCTGGGCCCAACCCTAGACCTAGAAAGTTTGGTTGGTGAGCTACTTTTTATGGGTTTCAAAAGTATTACTATGCTAACAAACCAAAGTTCTTAATCCCAAGGAATAAAACCTTAACAATGGAATCTAAGGACTAAAGAAATTAACAAGGTTAATATGTAGGAGCCAGAGAGACTCCAAGTACTCCTCAAATGATACCATGACGCAGCTAATAGTTTGACTGTCAAGGAGGAGGCCAACCCTGAGTAGGTTTTTGTTGTTGTTGTTGTTGTTGTTTAATTTTTAATTTTTTAATTCTTTATAAACATATAATATATTTTCATCCCCAGGGGTACAGGTCTGTGAATCGCCATATGAAGCCAGGTTTACACACTTCACAGCACTCACTAAAACACATACCTTCCCCAGTGTCCATAACCCCACCCCCCTTCCCCAACCCCCCTCCCTCCAGCAAACCTCAGTCTGTTTTGTGAGATTAAGAGTCACTTATGGTTTGTCTCCCTCCCAATCCCATCTTGTTTCATTGATTCTTCTCCTACCCACTTAAGCCCCCATGTTGCATCACCACTTCCTCATATCAGGGAGATCATATGAGAGTAGGTTTTGAATCTGAGAGTGGCTTGGGGTATTAGTGATTCTGGTCAAAAGCAGTTGCTGTTTTATTACATGCCTCAGTGGTTCATTGGTTGAAATAACAAAAATACCCAGTCTCTCTTTGTCTTCCTCACTGTTTCTGATTTATTTCCCCCGATGGCTGCAGTTGGTTCAAATAACTTTGATGGAGAGACATTTGGTAGAAAAAAAAAAAAGTAGTTATTTGTTTTAGTGGCCTTAAAATGGAAAAAAAAAAAAGAGTCATGCAAAACAAGGCTATTTTTCTATTGCTCTTGAGACATCACACTGGGCACAATTCCTGGAACCCTGTAAGAATCATACTGAACAGTGGGACAGCATGATAGAGGCTGTTCCAACACATAAAAAAGTTGATTACTATCAAAGAGTGCTTCTATGTGGATACCAGTAAGACCTGTAGAATATTTTGGAAATTATTTAGGTAGGGAAACAATGAATGTCTCCAACAGCACATGGTGTTCCTCTTTAGGGCAAGAGAGGTGTTTACCCTCCCCAACAATCCAAAATAAAATCTGGAGGACACAGAGTGCTCTCTTGTTGTGAAAAATGAGTGGCTCCAGTGTGTTATCCTGGGAAATTTAATCAATATCATCAGCTTTATCACCGTAACCTTTTGTCACAGTGAGAAACATATAAAAAGTTGGTTTCTCTGTTTTTGTTGTTGTTCCTTCGCTAAGATGTTTATTTCACTCACCTTGGGCTAGAGTCCTTTATAAAGGAGGAACACTTCATACACTCTAAATTTATTGGTTTATTAATTGGATAAAAGCATACTTTGACTTTTGTGAAACCTGAATAAAGTAGTCCTAGCCACTTTCAATTCACCACCATAATAGGGGACAGAGTTGTTTTAGAAACCACTGTTTTGATGTCTCCTTTTCCTGCCCACACTAAACCCATTACTATAGCTATTAAATAATAAGTGTGATGGATTTTCATATAATTTTCTTTATCTGACCTTACCATTTTCTTGATGCTATTGCAAATGAGTCAGTTAAAATCAAAATTGTGCCTAATAGAAAAAAAGAGAAACAAGAGAGACATGGATACTCTGAAATGGTTATTTAAGCACTTAAAAATGGAACTGGTTGTACAGATTCATCAAAGTCATCTCTTAGCTGAGCTGGGTTGGGATCGTTTGCCCAAGGGGGCTTACAGATTGAAATTTCAATTGTGCCCTTAGTACTTCTGAATGACGCTGTGCCCCGTAGCTCAGGGACAATTATACAGACTTAGGATTCTGGTCTGTCGCAAGTTGTTCTTACCAAATCCTTTGCTGTTACTAAATATAGTGTCCGTAAATAGGGAATGGAGACTACCTACAAATGTTCCTCACATCGAGGGAAAGTCCACCTCCCCTTCTTGTAACAAGTTGTTCTGATCTAAACAAACTCTCTGAATGGGTGAATGCATCCTCACTCTTTGTCTATTAACTTATTTTAAAGTATCTAAGATTCCAGTTCAGCAAATAGTACCTGCTCTGCGCCAGGTCCTGTGTCAGCATGGGTCCTGCAATTACCCTCTTGATTATCATATAAGACTCAATTTTAGATGAGAAAAGAGACTCACTATGGGTAGATATTCTAAACATTACACCGTGTTGCGTTGTGTTATGTGTCTGTTAAAAAGACCTCCTTTATCCATTCATTTCGAACAAGTAATGATGAAGGCAACTACTACATAACCTGCCAGACACTGTACTCAGTGTCGGGGGTAAAAAGGTAAATGAGTCACTATTTTTACCCTTATAAGGCTCTATGCCAAGCTGGAAGATAAGGATTTTATTGTTCATTACCAGTTTGAGATGCTGTTGTTTTTTAAATCTCTTTTTATTGATTTTACTTGGCATTAGGGCTCTACTTGCTATATGGCCCATGCCTAGTAAGACCTGTGTGGAGTGGCTTCGGCAGAGCCTTTGCTCTTTCAGTGTTTCTATTTCATGACAGAAATAATCAACATGGAGATGACTAAGTGACTCTAAGGCAATGATACATGTGCTCATTAGGAACACCAGCTCACTAATCTGAGAATATCAAATTTAGAAAAATAACATCCATCAGTAAGTAAAAATGAACCTCTAAGTACCCAAAATAGAAGTCACTGAGTCTATTTACTAAGCTCATGTACTTTATTTGCGGGAAAACAATTCAGGCCCTCACTTTGAGCCAATTTCCTCTAATCTTGTACAAAATTTTAACATGATTGGATATGTTGGCAGTTTACAGTAAATTTGAAAAGGAACTTGTGTATCCTTGGGCATTGGAAGGACAAAAGAAGAGATTAGATTACCCCCCAAAAGCTTATTATAATTTTGCTGAGGGCTGATTTTGTCCCCCTGAACTGGGAGATACTATAGAAAATGTATTTAACAACACAAACACACTTGGTTGGAGTTTCCCACTGAGTGTGATTGACTTTAACAATTTGTTTTTAAAACCACTGTACTTTTTCTTGAAAATAACTCCGTCCTTAACCGTGTTGCTCTGTCTATCATCTCTCACTGGTTGGGGGCCACGGACGTGGCTCTAGGACATTGCTAATAACTCCAGTCAGTTGCTAACTACAGTGTTTCTGTAAACCAAAAGAGAGTGGTTTTCAACCTTACAACCCCTGCCTCACCCCCAGTTTCATGGGGACATGGACTGGAGGTAGAAAACATCAAGCTAGTTTCACCATCTTTTGGCAAAGCAGAACTTTCCGGAGGCCTGCCTAAGTTGCTGCATGTTGTCAGTCACTAGACTAGGCTTCTCCAGGGAATGGCTGCACCGATGAGAAATGAGCCCCCATGAATCAGAAGAGAAAAATGGACCAGCTAAATTCAGGAGTGAAACTGCTAGCCATCCAGGCAGAAGGATTATGGATTTAGGTATTAAGAATTTCCATTTCCAGGTGGTACATGGATTAATTTAGTCACGTGTCAAGAGTCTTTTTCTGTAGCCGTACGGCACTAAATGTTTCTGAGAGTGGCTTTCTAAAAGGCTGGTGGCTTGGAATGGTGACTCTGTTCTTAAGAGAGAAAAAAAAAAGGAAATGGAGAAGGGTACCAGGAACACTTCCTTTTCACATTTCAAAGAACTATAATATGTTAGTTACCGAAGAAAAAGTAGATCTTAGAATCTAAAGATAAAGTATCAGGTATATATTTTTGTTTTTCTTTGAATGATGTAGAAAAAAGATGTATTGTGCTCTTATAACTTTTAAAAATGTCATCTGTGGACACCGAACAATTCAGAATCTTGACAGAGCAAGACCAAATGGAAAGAACAAGAAAGACACTATTGATCTCTTGTTTTGCATGCACATGTTCTGCAAGCTAGTCTCATGTTTTTCTAACTTATTTGGATGAGTTGGCCATTCTGCACAGATTAACATCTCATGACCAAATGACTGAGAAACAAACATCTCTTGACAAGGATGTTGAGAGAAGCATGGTCTAATGGATACCACTGGATGAGAACAAGACAAGGAATAATAGACTTGGGTCATTCTCAGTGAGTCTCTATGTCTAAGAGGAAACTTACATTGGACTGTTTTTGAGTCCCTATACTTGAAATCTAATATTTAGGTTTAATGTAGTTTGGTATTTGAAGAAATTAGTATAATTGGGGATTTACCTACCCAGTGATTAAGTATCTTAGGCACAAGTTGCCTTAAAAAATGATGAATATATATGATACTTATATAACAAAGTTTCTCAACTGAACTCCTTTGACTAATATATATCATCATATCTTGTATTTTCTGGGATTTTATAAAACTTGTAGCTGGTGCAAATATTTGTACCTTACCTTCTCTCTTAATGCTCAGTCCACAGTATCGGCACCATCACCAGCAGAACCACCACCATTATCATCTTCATCATTGCCATCACGATTATTGGGAGCAGGTTTGGTTCTTGACACATATTAACTCATGGATAACTACCAATAATCCAATGTGGTGTACATTATTATCCTTGTTTTCCAGATAAGGAACTGAAACACAAAAAGTTAATAATTTGCTCAGACTTATACAACCCGTACATATCACTGAGGACAGTCTTTTAAACATTATTCTATATTGCCTTAGACCTGTGAGATCTTAGGGAAGGTTTAATGTTAACCCTTTATTTTGCAAAATGAGGAAACTAAGGACCATAGAGAAGAACTGATTTTCCTTTGGTGCTCAGCCTAATCTTGAGAGAGATTTGACTAGAACTCACATTCCCTGATTTCTAGTACTGTGCTCTTTCTAATATTAAAATTTTCTCCTGTTTTCTAGGTAGTATAATCCTTACCAGAATGTCCATTTCATAGGATAAAAAGAAAGAAACTGAAACTCTTCATTCTTCTATAAACAAAATATTTGCTAGGGATGGAGACTTAGGCTGGGAGTATTTTTACATTCATTGCTTACAGTGAAGTCCTGGATATTTCATGTATGGCATAGAATATCATTGATCTTTTTGCCTCTTAGGAAAGCCTTTTGGTCACCAGCGTATTTAATCATGCAGAGTATAAAATAAGTATTCTTAAATTTTTTCTTAAAAAAAATTCTTATTTGTTTATTTGAGAGAGAGAGAAAAAAATGAGAGACAGAGAGAGACAATGGAGGGAGGAGGGGCAGAGGGAAAGGGAGGGAGAGAACCTCAAGCAGACTCTGTGTTGAGCATGGAGACTGACATGGGGCTCATCTCACAACCCTGAGATCATGACCTGAGCTGAAACCAAAAGTTGCTTGCTTAACTGGCTGAGCCACCAAGGTGCCCCTACACACATTTTCTTTACTGTCATTTATAACCCAGTCATGTTGAGCTATGTTGCGAAAACAGATATAGTATGCATTCTTCCTATCTAAAACAATTAAGTTAAATACCCACATCCCTGGAACAAAGTGAAGCAGTACTTGAGAAACTCTGGACAGAACTTGATTTGCCTCGTTGAGTCCTTGGAGGGTTTAATTCCCAGCCAAGACTAGTTCTTTAGGCATATGGAAGATAAGTGACTTTTTTTGAAAATGGAGAACTCATTGTTGGTTAATATCCGTTAAATACAGCTAAAGATTCACGCACACTAAAGAACACGTGGAAAACGTGCTTTCTGCGCATTAATAGCTGGCGTTCTAAAAAAAAAAAAATCTGAAAGTGAAGGTCTTCCAGCGTTTTAGAGTGCCAGGGGTTTTAATTGTGAAGTCTGTTTAACACGGGCCTTCTTATAAACTTTGTTAATTACAGAACAGAACTTCTGTATGAAATTGAATTCATTTTAATCCTTCTTTGTGATGGGAAATTTAGATTATAAAGTACCCAAAGGACTTCATTAGGAGGTAACTTCAGTTATCAGCAGGGCATCAATCTACCCATTTTACTTTGAGCAAGATTCAAACTTATGGGTAAAACATTCCCTTGAGGTAAGGCAGACGCCTTGAGAAGTTGCATTAACAACTATTTAGAGTAACTGCTTATGATTCATGAGCTAAGTGAGGTTATTTTCCTGTGGCTTACCAGACCATCTGTAAATTGGCCTGACACAGGGCTTCAAAAGAATAAATACATAATAAGAAATTTGGAGTTAAAATTGAGGTTGTTTTCTTTACTTAATTTGAAACCTCACTTTCTGTTTTTTTTTTTTTAACCCAATCAAGTAACTTTCTAGCTTTTTATCAAATACTTCTTTTTTTTAAAATTAACACATAATATATTATTTGTATTAGGGCACAGTTCTGTGATTCTTCAGTCTTACACAATACCAAACACAACTTTTTATTGAGCTCTCAGATGTTGACTATAGGTTAATTTCAGCATATAAACCTTAACATATTGTAAACAAGCACATATTTCTCATTTATATGTATTTCTTAATATTTGAGTATATCAAGTAGATAAAGTAGAAACTGCAAGTCTGGGAAACTCAGAGGAAAATAATAAAATAACTTAGTATCTTATAACCACCAAGTCCTTGACTTATATATCCTTCTTTTACAAATAAGCTCTCAATGACTTGATTTGTAAGATTAACAATAAATGGAACACATGGCTTTGTACAATTCAAACAAAACAGAAGTGAATAAAAAATTAGAGCAATTACCCACTGCCACCCCTTATTTTCCAGGTATTTAAAAAATGTAAAAACCTAGACCCTCTTGTGTGTGTATACACATACACATGCCTGGTTTTTGTCTTATAAATATTGGGATCAGATTACACTGATTGTATGTGTTTTTTAATATTAAAAGTAAACATTTATAAAGACTAAATTAATGCTTTCACAGCTGTACACTATTCCATGTACCACTTACAAAATTATTTTCTTGTTGATAGATATCAAGGTCATCTTCGATATCTTTTTTTCTGTAAAAAATGCTTCCTGATGAAGGCATCCTTATGAATTTCCCAATAACATTCATCATTTCAATCTTAATAGGTATCATTTATACTTGATTCAAAATTCAAAAGATGCACACGAGCATATGGTGAAAAAGAATTTTCACTCTAGCTTCTCTATTTCCCAACCATTCAGTTTTCTTCCTGTTCCTCTGAATCCTGCCAGAGATTTTCTGTGTGTGTGTGTGTGTGTGTGTGTGTGTGGTGTGTGTTTACGTGTCTGTGTGTCAGGAAAGGGGGAAATGTATACAAAATTTCCCCCCACAAATATTACCATAATCTATATACTCCTCTGTATTTTGGTTTTTAATTTAATAATAGAGTTGTCTGTTTAAGCTGCTTATTTCTTTTTACTGATTCTGAAGTATTTCCTTATATGGATATAGCACAATTTATTCATCCTTTAAATATTAAATAGTCTGTTATTAAGTTGTTTTCCATCTTTGCTATTACAATGTGGTGAATATCTTTATATGCATACCATTTTATAGGTGATCATGTATCTGTAGCACCATACTTAAGTGTGGAATTGTTGGATCAAGGAGTATGTGCAATTTTATTTTTGGAAAATTAAAAGTTTTAAGCTTCTTTTGTAGAGTGATATACTAATATAGTTTTCAACCAACAATGTGTAAGAAATACACATTTTCATAATTTATTTTACTTAATGCATTTTCCCTTCAATTCTGCTGAACATAATCCCCCCCTTCTCTCTCTCTTATCATGGCCAAACTGGTAAATGGAAATGAAGCCTCATCATATTTCTGTTTACTCCTTTTAAAAATTATCAACGAGGCCAAACAATAGTTCCTGTGTCTAAGAACCAATTTTTAAAAAATATTTTCTATTAATGTTTGACTTCTGGTTTTTTTTCAGTTTGGTTCTTGGACTTTTCTTACTGAGTTACATAAGTCTAAGGATTTTGTTCTTTTATTAGTGACATTGGTTGCAAATTCCTACCCCCTCTTACCCCAAAGTTATCATTTGTCATTTGAGTTTTGGTCATTTTTGCAACACAGAAAGTTCTTATTTTTACATAGGAGAATCTAACATCTATTTTTAGTGGTTTCTGAGCTTTGTTTGATATTTAGAACATTTATTTCCTCTTCCAAATTATTTGAAAAATCACTTGATTTTTTTTAGTAGTTCTATGAATTAATTTTTTATCACATTTAGATCTTATATCCATCTGGAGATTATTCTTTTTCTTTATCAACTCTTCATTCCACTTTCATAGATTGAATACTCAACTTAGATGACACAAACCCCTACTTACTAGGTTTGAGGACCTCAGCCACTTCATTAGTCTCCCTCAATTGTCTTTTGGATATACTTAAAGGCTCATTTCATGAATCATCTAAGTATGAGGCAGGACAATTCCTTGCCTATAATCAGAGCTTCTGAAGTCAGACAGATTCATTTAAATTCTGGCTCTTATAGTTACTAGCTGTGGCACTTTCAGAAAATATTAGTAGATGCTAATGGTCATAAGTAGCAGTAATGCCTACATCATAAGGTCTCTGAGAGTGTTAAATGAGATGACAAATGTCATCCCTGCTACATCGTAAGCATCATCATCACTATTAATGTAGTTAATAATTAATGATTTTGTTGTTATTGATATTATGACCATTAAAAGCAATTTGTTAGGGCGCCTGCGTGGCTCAGTGGGTTAAAGCTGCTGCCTTTGGCTCAGGTCATGGTCTCAGGGTCCCAGGATTGAGTCCCACATCGGGCTCTCTGCTCAGCAGGGAGCCTGCTTCCCTCTCTCTCTCTCTCTGACTGCCTCTCCGTCTACTTGTGATCTCTCTCTGTCAAATAAATAAATAAAATCTTAAAAAAAAAAAAAAAGCAGTTTGTTAGGTATAGTTCCATTGAGATAGCTGCCCTTGCTGGTCTGGAAAGGAGCCCGAGTGATGACAAAGGTATATAGAGTGGGAATGGCATTATCTCAGTCTGTCTGTGGACATGCCATGCTCCCAGATTTACAAGATTTTGGTGCTGGATTATGTTAAAACTGAGGGAAAGGGCCTGTTTCTAATTACACATTGCCACCTGGGCCCTGAAGAGTCTTGATTATGCTCAGTGTCTTGCCACATTTCCCTAATTATGAGATTCAAACCCAGGTCAGTAGGCCTGGTAAGTAACATATATAGGAAAATAAAGGAGAGTATATTTATGACCCTCCAGAGGGTAAAACCTTCCTGGGGATTCACAAAATTCATAAATTAGGAAGGGATTCATCAACTGATTTATATATTTAAAAGTGGAGAATTTTTGTTCAATAGACATCAAAAGCAGAGTTAAAAAACAATTGTCAACCTGACAATAATTTTTGCTACATGTATACACAAAAAGATATCAGCCTTAGTATCTAAGGTTTCATGCAAATTAAGAAGGAAAAAAACAACCTAATACAAATCTTATAAAGTATAAATGGTCAATAAACATGTTAAAAATGTTCAAATGCAAATTCAAATGGAGCCATATTTTTGCCTTTCAGAAAGACAAACCCTTAGAATATTTATAAGTCAGGAGGATGGGTACATTCCACGTAGAAATGTAATTTGGGAGTACCGAAAAAATTATACTGTAGATATACCTTGAACAGACAAATGTCACTTCTGGATATCTTTTTTACATACATAGGTGCACTAAGACATATGATTAAGAGAATTAAAATTACCACATCAGAAAGAAAAAGTAGAAATAATCTAAATATCTATAGATAGAAGAATGGTTGATATGGAGCATTATAGAATGGTTAAACATAGTGTGGTTAAGTACTGATGACAGGTTTCTCAAACATGTTATTATATAATAATAATATATATAATATTTAACAATATTATAAGCAAGTTGCAGAATAAAATGCATAGTATAATTCCATAAATGATAAGAAATCCTTCAGACAAAAGTATATATCATATATCTAACTATATAGAAAATGTCTGGAAAAAAAGCACACCTGAAAGGTAAGGAAGTGCTTCTGATAATGAGAGTGGGGTCCATGGTGGGGGGAGCAGTGGAGAGGTAAGAAAGTAAGAGAGTTACACTTTTATTCTCTACACCTTTCTCTTGTTTATTATTTTTTTAAGATTTATTTATTTATTTGAGAGAGAGAACTGCACGAGTTGGGGGAGGGGAAGAGGGGAAGAATCCTCCAGCGGACTCCCTGCTGAGCACGGAGCCCCATATGGTAGGCTGGATTCCACCACCCCAGGAGATCACAACCCCAGCGGAAACCAAGAATCAGGTGCTCAGCGGACTCAACCACCCAGGAGCCCCCTTCTCTATTTAAATGGGTTATGACTAGAATATATTCACTTGTACTTATATAACAAAAACAAAAACAAAACAAACAAACAAACAAAACCCACATCAAAGTTATCCTTAGACAGTCCTGCTTGCTATGAGGTTTACCGGAATGAGAACTTCCAAAATTTCACCCAGGTAATTTATTTTTTCACAATACAATTGGAAATTCAAGTACAAGATCGCAAATAATCGGGACGTGTAGCAGGGTGATTCATAAAGCACTAAATTCAGGACTGGCTTCGGCACAGTATATATTTTAAGTTAATGCCGAGCGCCTCATTAGGTCGAGGTGGTTTTGCGGACACACCGCATCCAGCCCCGTCACACTGAATGTCATACTGCAGCAGAGAGTGTGACACGCTGAGATGAACCTTTCTCCTCTGCTGCGCTCTACTGAACTTTTGCTCTTTAACATAAGAGAAAAACAGTGGAGAACGAAACTTCCCTGGTATTATTAAAATTGTGAAACGGACTTCAAACAGTTGTTTGGCAAAGTCGTTGCACAAGGACGTCGTTAATCTTTCTTGAAATTTCATGAGAAAGAGATTGATGCCCTAATATCCCTCAGTGTTCTGCCTCTACGACTGACCTCTTTGGTCGGTCATTTGTTTTCCTGCTTTTGACTAAGACTGGAGTCCAAAAAATATTTCACTTTCCTCTTCTCTGTACACACTAGCCATAGAAGCAAAATAAAAGTGAAAACACGGCGGTAAACAGCGGTGTTTCTCTGCAGCAGCAGGAAGCGTCAAGGCAAGAGGAGGACTGGTTCCGAATAGTAAATGTATGTGTGCCCCATCCCAGGGCGGGCAGCTCCATTCCGCTCCCACTGGTAGTTGCCCTGTTGGAATAGAAATCCAGAGCTGCAGATGTTCTCATTGTCAAAGAGAAAAAAAAAATCCTGATGATATGTGATTTTTACCAATTTTTAAATATTGAGAAGTAAAAAATAGAAATATAAGACATAACATATAAAAACCATTTAGCCATAAGACACACGAAAGCCAAATTTAGCATATGGGCTGCTGCTCTGCAATTTTGGATGTATGTTGTTCCCTGTTCTGAATGAGCTGAATCACAGGTTTCCAAACAAGGCAGTGGGTAAGGATTACCTGCGGAAGTTACAAATAAAAAATACAGATAGCAGGCCTCACTCTGTGTACTAGATTTGAAACTATGTTTTTAACAAGCTCCCTAACAAGCTCTGTAGACAGCTAGCCCAGTAAGACCTTCTGACTAGTGGCTCATCAGCCATAACTGGAATGGCAGATGGGACCAATAATGAATGCAAATCCAATCCCTTAATGGTGCACGGTTTAGGGCAGGGATTGGAGGAGTACTGCCACATTGTGACCAGATGCAGTGGGAAAGGACTGGTGATCTTTTAGTGATGCCTCCTTTGGGCATAGGGGGAGGGAAATGAGAACATGTGTAATTTCTTTGCTGACCATGACCCATGGGGTAGGAGTTACGGTTTCTAAAATATTTAAATTCCTCCATGATGAGGAATTCTTCTTCTTTTCGTCTCTAGTTTCATTATCCACTACATCCTGCCTCTTACGTGAGGTTCCAGCAACGTACTTTTACTTCCCTGTGGCTTTGCTTTTGTGGGTTCCCTCACCCACCTTTCTCTTGCTGGCTGACTCCTGTTCTCTGTTTTGGGCTCAGCTTGGACATCTACCTTCCAGAGGTGGATTTTTCTGATCTCTTCTTTCATTTCAGAATGGATTAAGTGTCTTGTGCTTCTTCGTAAAAGCATCCTAAGACTATCTCCATCATAGTTTGTGCCTCATATTATTAAAATGATCAGTTTTAGGGTACCTGGGTTGCTCAGTGGGTTAAAGCCTCTGCCTGTGGCTCAGGTCATGATCTCAGGGTCCTGGGGTCGAGCCCCGCATTGGGCTCTCTGCTCAGTGGGGAGTCTGCTTCCCTTCCTCTCTCTCTGCCTGCCTCTCTGCCTACTTGTGATCTCTGTCAAATAAATAAATAAATAAAATCTTAAAAAAAAAAAAAAAAAGATCAGTTTACACTTGCCATTTCCTCCCTAATCTGGAAGCTTTCCCATCTTGAATATCTTCTTTATACATGTGTGACTTCACAGAGTATTATCGATTGTATATCTAAACTACACATGGCACATTTGCAGTGCTCAATTAATACTTATTAAATTGAACTTTGCCATTTGTATTATATATATAGCCCTGTAGTATATATATTTGCATTGAAGATACTTCTTGCTGAATTATATTTTGTTTAAGGACAAGGTATCTGGAAATACAGATGTTAAAAAAAATGTTAAAGCATAAAAGTCCCTTAGAAATTATCTTATCAATATGTTTTTCATGTAATTGTGTCTAAGAGGTTTCAGGAATCAGACTGTCTGGGTTCAAATTCGGACTCTGCCACTTCCTAGTCATGTACACTTAGATATAAAGTCTAAGCTTCAGATTCTGATGTGAATATGAGGCCAATAATACTAGCTTCCTTATAGGGATAATATGTTGGTTCAATGAGAAAACCTACTTTCAGGGCTTGATAAAACTCTTATCATGTTGCAAAGATTAAATAAATGTTAGTTGTCATAATAAATTAAGTCATTTACCCTCAAAATAACAGTCTTCGTGAAAAAGCCAGAAGGAGAACCCAGTTTGCTATTTTAAACAGTTTAATTGGATCCTGTTCCCGGGGGGCACCCTGCGGATTTGTCTCACTGAGCAGGGCTCCAGTCAGACAACATACTGGACCCCCTCACAGTGAAGAGTTTGACATTCCCCTGGATGCACAGGGAACTGTTGCTAAGTCGGGGCAGAGGACTGGACCGGGAAAGGACACCTTCAGCCCAGGAATCCTAGCCTGCACACTGCCCACAGCATGCTCTCTCATCACTCACTGCCAGGCTGCAGAGGGTGGGAGCTTGGCCAGAAGCCCCTCTGCTGGCTGTGAGGGCTTGAGCAATGTGTGTGTCTTTGGGAAGCTTCTGAGCATGCCCTCTGCACCCAGGCACTGTCCAGGTCTGTGCCAGGAGAGGCCTGGGAGTTGCCTTCCTGGGTGGTGGGAGCCCAGCTTATCAGGTCTGGTGAGGAGGAGTGGTGTTCCCAGCAGAAGAGAAGTACAGAAGAGGAAACCATCATCTTGTCCTGGAGTGGATCTCAATAGACAATATCTCCAACAGTTGGTCTCGAGGTATGAAGCAGGGAGCTGTGATACTGAGGGCACATATTGAAAGATTAACAGAAGTGGGAGCAAGTCTCCAGGATTCTGCCCCATGTCAGTGCAAAAACCACCGAGGCTGGAGACCAGGCACAGACTTGCAGACCAGTAGCAGTGGGGAAAGGACTTTAGGGCAACCCCCTAGACTAAACCCTGGAGCTAGTGGGGGGCACGTGTGCGAATTGGGGGCAGCTTGTGGTTTGAGAAGCACAAAGGGCAGAGACCTGCCTGGTCCTGGGAATGTTGCTGTGAGGTGCACACCCCAGGATGCTGTGGTTTTTAGCAGCACAGACAGAAACAGAGGCAGTGTGGCCTGGAGAGCTCAGTGAAGTACAGACTGTGATCTCTCTGTTCTGAGACAGAAATTTGGATATGGCCACTTCTGCTCTGACTCTTGGAAGAGATGCGGAAAGCTGCCAGAGAGAAGAGCCCCCACAAAACCGGTTTTCACTGAGCCCATCCCCTTCCCACAGGGGGCAGGGCAACTCTGCCCAAACAGGGTTACCTAAGTAACAGCATGACAGTCCCCTCCCCCAGAAGACAGACTGGAAGAACAATAGGCTGACAATCCTAAGGTCTCTATAAAACAGGTGCATCTTGGGGCACCTGGGTGGCTCAGTGGGTTAAGCCTCTGCCTTCGGCTCAGGTCATGATCCCAGGGTCCTGGGATCGAGCCCTGCATCGGGCTCTCTGCTCAGTGGGGAGCCTGCTTCCCTTCCTCTCTCTCTGCCTGCCTCTCTGCCTACTTGTGATCTCTGTCTGTCAAATGAATAAATAAAATCTTTAAAAAAAAAAAAACAAAAAAAACACAGGTGCATCTTGCTTGTGTTGTGGTCAATAATTTGGGTTCTGCACATTTCCTCAACCATCCCTCAACAGAATGACTAAGAGGGGGAACGCCCAACAAAAGAAAGAACGAGAGAATGTGACCTCTGCCACAGAACAAATGGATATGGATATAATCAAGATGTCAGAAATAGGCTTTAGAGTAATAATTATCAAGGCAAAATCTAGGTTTGAGAAAAATATTAATGACAATATAGAATCTCTAAGGACAGAAATGAGACCTAATTAGGTCAAACTTAAAAATGCTATGAACGAAATGCAGTCTAAACTGGATACTCTATCTGCCAGAATAAGCAAGACAAAAGAATGAATAGTGAACTAGAGGATAAGATGATAGAAAAGAAAGAAACTGAAGCAACATGGGAAAAAAAAATTAAAACACAAGGAATCAAACTGAGAGAGATCAGTGACTCAATGAAACATTCTAAAATCAGAATTGTTGGCATCTCTGAGAGGGTGGTGAGAGAGAGAGGTCTAGAAGATATATTTGAGCAAATCGTAGCTGACAACTGCCCTAATCTGGGGAAGGAAACAAGTGTTCATCTCCAAGAAGCAGAGAAGACCCCCTCAAGATCAAGATCAATGAGGACAGACTGACATTGTGACATAATAATAGAACTTGCAAATATTAAATACAAGGAAACAATCTTGAAAGTGACGAGAAGAGATTCCTTTTTTTTTTTTTTAAGATTTTATTTATTCATTTATTTGACGACAGAGATCACAAGTAGGCAGAGAAGCAGGCAGAGAGAGAGTGGTGGAAGCAGGCTTCCTGCCGAGCAGAGAGCCTGATGCAGGGCTGGATCCCAGGACCCTGATCATGATCTGAGCTGAAGGTGTAGGCTTAACCCACTGAGCCACTCAGGCACCCCGGGGAAGAGATTTCTTATGTACAGAGGGAGGAATATCAGAATAATGTCAGACCTGTCTGCAGAGAACTGGCAAACCAGAAAGGGCTGGCTAAACATATTCAGAGTACTAAATGAGAGGAATGTGCAGCCAAAGATACTTTATTCAGCAAGTCTGTCAATCAGAATGGACGGAGAGACACTTTCCAAGACCAGCAGAAACTGAAAGAATATGTGACCACAAAGCCTGCCCTGCAAGAAATATGAAGGGGGCTTCTATAAAAGGAGAAAGATCCCAAGAGTGATATAGAACAGAGGTTTACAGAGAAATTTACAGAGAAAATCTGTAGAAACAAGGACTCACAGGCAACATGATGACAATAAAATCATAACTTCAATATGCTCCCATAAAATAGCATAGAGTTGCACATTGGATAAAAAGCCATCACTCATCCATATGCTGTCTATTCTTTTTTTTTTAATTTTTTTTAAAGATTTTATTTATTTATTTGACAGAGAGAGATTACAAGTGGGCAGAGAGGCAGGCAGAGAGAGAGAGGAGGAAGCAGGCCCCTGCTGAGCAGAGAGGCCCGATGCAGGACTCGATCCCAGGACCCTGAGATCATGACCTGAGCCGAAGGCAGCAGCTTAACCCACTGAGCCACCCAGGCGCCCCATATGCTGTCTATTCTAAACCTAAAGATACATCTGGACTGTAAGTAGATGGAGAACCATTTTTCATACCAGTGGACCTCAAAAGAAAGCTGGGGTAGCAATTCTCATATCAGAAGAATTAGATTTTATGCTTAAGACTCTAGTTAGTGATACAGAAGGACACTATATCATTCTTAAAGGGTTCTATCAGACAAATTAGATTTTATGCTAAAGACTCTAGTTAGAGATACAGAAGCACACTATATCATTCTTAAAGGGTCCTATCAGACAAATTAGATTTTATGCTAAAGACTCTAGTTAGAGATATAGAAGGACACTTTATCATTCTTAAAGGGTCTATCCTACAAGAGGGTCTAACAATTATAAATATCTGTGCCCCAACATGGGAGCAGCCAACTACATAAGCCAACTGTTAACCAAAATAAAGAGACATATTGATAATAAGACCTTAATAGTAGGAGACCTCAACACTCCACTCTCAGCAATAGACAAATCATCTAAGCAGGAAATAAACAAAGAAACAAGAGCTTTGAATGACACACTGGACCAGATGGACCTCATATACCTATGAACATGAACACTCAATCCTCTTGAATGAACATGGAACTCTCTCCAGAATAGATTACACACTGGATCACAAATCAGGTCTCAACTGATACCAAAAGATTGAGATTGCATGTTTTCAGACCACAATGCTTTGAAACTGGAACTCAATCACAAGAAAAAATTTGGAAGAAATTCAATTACTTGGAAGCTGAAAAACATCCTGCTTAAGAATATTTGGGTCAACCAAGAAATCAACAAACTTAGACGATTCTTGGAAACCAATGAGAATGAAAACACATGGTCCAAAACCTATGGGAATCAGCAAAGGTGGCCCTAAGGGGGAAATACATAGTCAGCCAAGCCTCAAAAAAAAAAAAAAAAAACTTTATATCATATATATGTATATATATATATAATATATTATGTAATATATATAATATATAACAAATTAATTTTGTATCTTAAAGAACTGAAGAACAACCAATAAAGCCTAAACCATGCATGAGAAGAGAAATAACTAAGATTATAGCAGAGATCAATGAATTAGAAACCAGAAATAAAGTAGAGCAAATTAATGAATCTGGAAGCTGTTTCTTTGAAAGAATTAATAAGATCGATAAACCACTGGCCAGACTTATCCAAAAGAAAAGAGAAAGGACCCAAATTAATAAACTTATGAATAAAAGAGGAGAAATCACGACTAATGCTAAGGAAATAGAAATAATTATTAAAGATTATTATCAACAACTATATGCCAATAGATAAGCAACCTGGAAGAAATGGATGCTTTCCTGGAAACCTATAAACTACCAAGACTTGAACAGGAAGAAACTAACAACCTGAATAGACCAATCACATGTAATGAGATTAAAGCAGTGATCAAACACCACCCCCCAAAAAAATAAAGAGTCCAGGGCCTGATGGATCCCCTGGGGGAATTCTACAAAAAATTCAAAGAAGAAATAATATCTATTCTCCTGACACTGTTTAAAAAAATAGAAACAAAAGGAAAACTTCCAATCATTCTATTAGGTCAGCATTACCTTGATCCCCAAACCAGGCAAAAACCCTATAAAAAAGGAGAATTACTGCCCAATGTCCCTGTGAATATGAATGCCAAAATTCTCAACCAAAGCCTAGCTAAAAGGATCCAATAGTACATTAAAAGGATTAGCTATCACGACCAGTGGGATGTATCCCTGGGATGCAAGGGTGCTTCAGCATTCCCAAATCAATCAGTGTGATAGAATATATTATTAAGAGAAGTGACAAGAACCATATGGTCCTCTCAACTGGTGCAGAAAAATCATTTGACAAAAATACAGCATCTTTTTCTAATTAAAACTCTTCAGAGTATAGGGATAGAGGGAATATTCCTCAATTTCATTTAAAAAAATCTAAGAAAAGCCCACAGTGAATATCATTCTCAGTGGGAAAAAGCTGAGAGCATTCCCCTTAAGATCAGGAACATGACAAGGATGCTCACTTTTGCCACTATTGTTCAACATAGAACTAGAAGTCCTAGCAACAGCAATAAGACAACAAAAAGAAATAAAATGTATTCAAATTGCCAAAGAAGAAGTCAAACATTCTCTCTTCATAGATGACATGAATTTTTATGTGGAAAACCCAAAAGACTCCACCCCCAAATTACTAGAACTCATACAGCAATTTAGTAATGTGGCAGGATATAAAATCAATGAACAGAAATCAGTTGCTTTCTTATACACTAACAATGTTACTGTAGAAAGAAAAATTGGGGAATTGATTCTATTTACAATAGCACCAAAACCCATAAGATGTCTTGCAATAAACCTAACCAAAATGGTAAAGGATCTATACTCTAGAAACTACATAACACTTATGAAAGAAATTGAAGAAGACACAAAAAGATGGAAAAACATTCCATATTCATGGATCAGAATAATAAACATTGTTAAAATGTTTATGCTCCCCAGAGAAATCTATACTTTCAACACCAACCCTATCAAAATACCAATGACATTTTTCAAAGTACTGGAACAAACAATCCTGAAATTTGTACGGAACCAGAAAAAACCCCAAATTGCCAATGAAATGTTGAAAAGGAAAGACAAAGCCGGTGGCATCACATTGCTTGATTTCAAAGCTTTATTACAAAGCCATGATCACCAAGACAGCATGGCAGTGGTACAAAAACAGACACATAGGTCAATGGAACAGAATAGAGAGCCCAGATATCGACCTTCAACTCTATCATCAACTAATCATCAACAAAACAGAAAAAAATATCCAGTGGAAAAATGACAGTCTCTTCAATAAATGGTGCTGGGAAAATTGGACAGCTATACACAGAAGAATGAAATGGATCATTCTCTTACACCATACACAAAGATAAAACTCATTCATCAAAATGGATGAATGACCTCAACGTGAGATAACAATCCATCAAAATCCTAGAGGAGAACATGGACAGTAACCTCTTTGACATCAGCCACGGCAACTTCTTTTAAGACATATCTCCAAAGGAAAGAGAAACAAAAGAGAAAATGAACTTTTTGGACTTCATCAAGATTAAGAGCTTCTACACAACAAAGGAAACAATCAACAAAACAAAGAGGCCCTACAGATTGGGAGAAGATATTTGCAAATGACACTACAGATTAGGGGTTGGTATCCAAGATCTATAAAGAACTTCTCAAACTCAATACCCTAAAATCAAATAATCAAGTCAAAAAATGGGCAGAAGATATGAGCAGACACTTCTCCAAAGAAGATATAGAAATGGCTTACAGATACATGAAAAATGTTCAATATCATTAGTCATCAAGGAAACTCAAATCAAAACCAAATTGAGATATCACCTTACACTGGCTAGAATGGCAAAAATTGACAAGGCGAGAAGCAAAAAATGTTGGAGACGTTGTGGGGAAAGGGGAACCCTCTTACACTGTTGGTGGGAATGCAAGGTGGTGCACGCACTCTGGAAAACAGTGTGGATATTCCTCAAAAAGTTAAAAATAGAGCTACCTATGGCCCAGAAATTGCATTGCTGGATATTTACCCCAAAGGTACAGATGCAGTGAAAAGAAAGGGCACATGCACCCCAATGTTCATAGCAGCAATGACCACGGCAGCCAAACTATGGAAGAGCCAAGATGCCCTTCAACAGATGGATAAAGAAGATGTGGTCCATATATACAATGGAATATTACTCAGCTGTCAGAAAGGACTATTACTCAACCATCCAACATTTGCGTCAACATGGATGGAACTGGAGATTATGCTAAGTTTCACTTATTTGTGGAACATAAGGAATAGCATGGAGGACATTAAGAGAAGGAAGGGAAAAATGAAGGGGGAGGGAATCAGAGGGGGAGACAAACCATGAAAGACTATGGACTCCAGGAAACAATCTGAGGGTTTGGAGGGGAGGGGGGTGGGAGTATAGGTGAACCCTGTCATGGGTATTAAGGAGGGCATGTATTGTATGGAGCACTGGGTGTTTTAAGCAAACAATGAATCATGGAACATTACATCAAAAACTAATGATGTACTATATGGTGACTAACATAACATAATAAAAAAATGAAAAAAAAAAGAAAATACCCACAAACAAACAAACCATTTGATTGATTCTCTTCTATGGCAGACTAGATGTTCCCTAGTTCTGGCCTTGGCTTGCCCCCAAGTGCCTAATACCTAGTATGTTTTCTCAGATGAGGGATTTTTGCTAGGGCTTTTTACTTTGACAAGTAACTTCTAGGTACTGGGAAAGTGTTCTCTACCAAAAACAAAATGAGACCAATAAAACAATTGGGACTGAGTGAAATAAACAAATTCTTTTCCTCACATGTAATGTATTATGTAAAGCAGGTACATAAGATACTGAATACATTTGAATCAAGTTTGCTTATGATTTTTTTTAAAGTCATCCATTGTGAAATGTTGAGAAACATATCTGTGTCCTCTCAATAATGTTGTGCTTATAAAATGTCTAGCATATACAAGTCCTTGCTAAAATCATGACAAGTACTTAAGTCCTAATCATTGTAAATAGTGAAAATAAATTATTCTTCTAAACATTGTCTGTAGCACTTCAAATTGTTGAAGTTCTTGTTTTTAAATCAACTGTTCAAGTTTCTCATTAATCTGAAGAAACCAAAGAATTTTGTACCATTGCAGTGGGGCAACCAATTGTTTATCTCTTCAGCTTCATACAGGATGTTCTGTTTGATGAAGTTTCTGGCATCAATTTCTTTGTCTTGCTTATGAAATTCTCCATCTAGGCTCCTAGACATAATTTCATATTACCTATACTCATTGGAAACTGATTAATTTGGTCATATGTGTATAAACTAATATATGATGCATATCATATATGATCAAATTAGTCAGTTTTTAATACATATTATTTTAAAATTAATCAGTTTTAATAGCTATCAAATATCTTGGGATAATTCCAGCTTTGAAGCTGACAGAAGTTATTCTGTTTTTACTGCAAAAAATAATGCTTAATTATAGATTTAGATCAATGTATGGCAGAAATCTAAATCTTTTTTTTTTTTTAAAGGGCATATGTTATTTGTGCAGAGTTGAAACTGACATGGAACTTTGGTTCTTGATGACAATGTGATCTACCAAATGAACACCAAGACTGCCTGTCTTTAATTTCCTTATTAATGAATAAGAACTGGGCTATATGTCTATCACTAGACTAATCATTGGCAGATAGAGACTTTGGCCAATGATAATTCACCCTTGGGGCTGGACACATTGAAAAAAATCAGAAAGAAGGGGATAATGAGTGTTGAGAAAGTGACCATCATTGGGTGCTATATCACATATAGAAATTAATTCAAAGGACAGACCCCAGTGCTACAATGAAGAACATTATCTCACACCAAGGCTGTCATTCCTAACAATCAGGCATTCATGTTCATAAACAGCTTGGAGGAAAAAAGGTATGCAAAAGCAATAATTATTATGAATTTTGTTGTAATAAAATGTACACTAATCTATCTAAAGACTGTTCTAGCATCTATGCATATTGTGGTATATTTAGGAAAACTTTTGTTATTTTAGGGCCACTAACTGGTGCTACTTAATAAAGAGGTTTTAGTTAATAAATAAGATTAATGGTTTACCAAAAGGGTTAGTAATCACTAGTTGTAACCCAAACTGGCTATGAATCTGAATTACCTGGGCTTCAGAAATTCCAAGTGTCTATGGGATAAATGAAGAGCATTAGTGTGAAAAGTGGAACGGTCCAAGGTATTTGTGATTTGAGCAACAAATCTATTTGTAGACATTTTGTGACCTACAGAGTTTAAAGTGACAATATATAAAATAAACATGCCTGTTCTGAGCATATTAGTATTCTTAAAGGGTGAATAAAATGTAGTTAAGTGTGAGTGGAAACCTTTGTTAAAAAAAAAAAAATGAAACAAGCCTACTTGTGTTTGCCTCTATCCAGTGGTTTTTTAACTTTCTTGGTTTGAGGGCCTCATTGAGAATCTGAACAAGATTATGGAACATTTCCCAGAGATTCACATTTGCATATTCATGTAATGTTTTGAATATTAATAACCCCTTCTCTAATGTTCTTCTTGATCCTATTTAAAAAACTGAAGCAGCATAACTAACAACTAACAATAGATACCATTAATCCAGTCCTTACCAGTTTTCCACGTTCCACCTAGATCTCCTGAATTAGAAGATTTGGGAGCTCAAAAATTCACAATTTTATAAAGTTCCTTTATAGGTTCTGAATTCAATTGGATCCCTCTTTATTAGCCGAAAAACAAGGGCTTTAGAGTCAGACATACTTGAGTTAAAAATCAAAATCTTAGACTCGGGGCGCTTGGGTGCCTCAGTGGTTTAAGCCTCTGCCTTTGGCTCAGGTCATGTTCTCATGGTCTCAGAGTCCTGGGATCGAGCCCCACATGGGGCTCTCTGCTCAGTAGGGAGCCTGCTTCCCCCACCCCCGCCTGCCTCTCTGCCTCCTGTGATCTCTGTCAAATAAATAAAATCTTTAAAAAATAAACAAACAAAAACCTTAGAATTAGACTCATTGAGCTAGGGCAAGTCACTTAAAACCTTCTGAGCCTTAATTTATTCACCAATAAAATGGGAATGGTAGCTGTCCTCTCACCAGTGTGGCAAAGAATGTATGACAGCATCAGCGCACCCCTAGCGTATAGTAAATACCATAAATATCTGTTATTTATTGTGGGTATTCATAAAGGACCTGCTTCATTTGAGGTGAAGATATGGTCTATTAAGCAATTATTTGAGCTAAGAGATTCATGGCTGCAATATTTGCAAATTGCAAAATTTGTAACTGTTAAGAACAGAAATTGGGATACTAAAATAAAGATAACCATAGCAATGACATGAGCTGGAGAAGGCTTTTATTTGAGCCACATAATGTATAAACACATCAGCAAGTCAAAGGTCTCAGAAAACAAAGCTCACTGACCCTAGAACCTCATGCTTCATCTTTAACCCTAATTTTGCAAGGCTTTTGGAAGTGTTCCAAATCTTAAAGCTTTAAAATGTTCATTCCTATACAGTACATTCTTGGTTGTATGGACGAAGATTCTTTCAAGCATTCAAAATAGTTCTGATTTGGGAAAAAAATAAAACAAGCCACGTTGTATGCCTAGCAACAACAACAACAAAAGAATCTTTGAGCATGATGCAATGAACTGCAGAGAAGAGTTGAGGTTTCTAGATTTACCCTGACTTGTTGTTTAGTCAACAGAAAGGGTATTCTTATTACAAATGCTAGCTTTTAAAAGGACAAAATAGGAAGTCTGGGTTAGGAAAGAAAATAAGTAAAAGGACAGTAAAGGCAGAAGGTGAAATTACTCAGGGAATGGGAGAAAGTTGTTCTGAACAAGAGAAGCAGTGACGATTGCTGGCAATTTTGGAGAGATTTTAAAGTAATTTTGTACTGCTCGGTAACTTACCTGTAAGTTTTCTGTCATTTCTTATGTTAATGCATCCTTGACATATCCAAGGGGCTGTGGGGTGGGCTAGGCATACTCAGGTCAATGACAGAGTGTCCAGAAATAGAATCAGACCAATAAAGGAGCTTAGTGACAGTTAGTGAGCCATGAGGCCACTATTGTTTTTTAGAGAAACAGCGTATAAGATAAATATATTCTCAGAGCTCATGAATGTCCTGTTGAAATGGAGACTGGGGAAGAGTGATTGTGAGTCAGTACCTTCATAAAGAACCGAGCCAACTCATGTTTGCCTTTTTGCAGTAGTCTCCACGTTTTTCATTCATGGACGTTATTGAAAATCTGAAAAATGATTCTATATACCCTTCCTAAGAAATAATTTTCATTTACATATAAGCATAGTGTTTTGTAGATTGATTATCACTTCTCTAATGTTCTGGGTCTTTTTTTTTTTAAGATTTATTAATTAATTTGAGAGAGAGAGAGAGAGAGAGAGAGTATGAGCAGGGGAAGAGGCAGAGGGAGAGGAAAAGGAGCAGACTCCCCCCCCTTAGCCTGATTGGGGACTCCATCTCATGACCCTGAGATCATGACCTGAGTCAAAATCAAGAGTTGGACGCTCAACTGACTAAGGCATCCAGGTACTCATCAGATGTTCTTGGTCTTATGGGGAAATGGGAACAGTGTAACTAAAAATGATAGCTTCAATTCATTGATTAAATTGATTGATTAAACTAATGATAACTAATAGCTACTATTAATTAAGTCCTTACTGTGTTAGAGACATTATGCTAAGCCCTCTATATGCATTACCTCATTTAATCCTTACCTGACCTTATGAAAGAAAATATATTATCAGCCTCATTTTACAGATGGGAAAACAGAGGCATAGGGAAGTTACACAGCTTGCTCAAAGCTCTCCAGCCAGAAGGGGCAGAACCTGGAATTAAACTGAGTTCTGTTTGATCCCAGAGCATATACTCTTAAGCAGTTTCTCATATTACCTCTAATTATTTATGTAATTTTTTTCAGGTACTTAAGATCCTGTATTACAACCTAGGTTTGGAAAGATTAGTGAATCTTTTGAATTTACATGCTACTGTGTTTGTGTGTGCACACACACGTGTTTGCAATATTTGTTTTGCTGGAGATCCATAGTTTTAATCAGATTCCCTTAGGATAGCTCATCTAAACAGTTAAAAATTAGTCATCCAGCTATGCTAGAGTTTAGCTATGGATTAAGTTAGGCTGTCACAGAGCCACGTATTTGGGGCACATGGGTCATCTCCCCTCTACTTTCTCATTTCACAGAATTACTGTTATGGGTTTGGTTTTGGAATTAGGTCCTAATCTTGAATTGAAGCATACTACTAGAAATAGTGGTACAAAATCTACTATTGCATTTTATTCTAGAGATATGTTTGAACATATTTTTAAATATATCTTTTGGAGCCCTTTAAAGAAAACCTCAAGCAATACTTTTGGAAGAAAGAAAATATCTTTCTTGTGTATAATAAAGAATGTAATGACATATCCTTTTATTCAAAAGCCGAAATTTCAGACTCAAATCTGCAATCCAACCTTAGTACTTGTGCAGGGGTCTTTGGCCTATACATTTGCATTTTACCTTTTTCCTCTGTAATAACCATCGGCTCCAATTTCTATTTTTTCATGTTTTGAATATATAGATTTCATATGTTATTGTAAGACATCTCAAATTCTTCATGGAACACAGAGAAATATAAATTAAATATTTAACTTTTGTTACTTTTGCCTTTTCTATTACTCTACGCCTAAGAAGTGGCAGAGCTTTGAAATCTTGCAGAACTTTGTTCTTTAATACCTTAACCTTCACAGACACATGAAAATGATCCTCACTTAGGAAAACATAGCAGATTAAAATAATACCAAGACCTTCAATGGCAAAAACTTTCTTACTGATAAACCTAGTAGAGGATTAGATCTTTTTTCCCTCTTCCCCTACAAGTACTTCTCTCAAACAAAAAAGACTTTCATCCATGATTGAATTTTCCAAGAATTAGCTCTATTGTATGTATTTTGCACTGTGAATCAAGTGAAGGCGTATGCTTTAAACCCTAGATTCAAAGGGGGCAAAGTTCTCTTTCAGTTGTGTACACTTGAGTACACAAATGTGAAGTCTATCCCAGTCAAAAGATCAACACAGCTACACAGGAATTGGCCAATATAGTGGTATCTATGCACAGAGTCAACATTTTTCTTAAGGAAAAATTTTGGGTTTTCTTAAGTAGTTGCAGCAATTGGTTGAGAGTCCATACCTTGGTGCCATAGAGCATAGCTCTTGAAAACATTTTAAGTCAGGATGAACCAATTGAACTTTTCTGGGAGTCTATAAAAAATCAGGAAAAAACTCTAGACACTTTCACTGGATGTCTCATTTAAAAACATGTATCCAGAAAATCTTATCCACAGCCTTGGTTTTAATTACCTCTTGCATACCAGGAGAACTCTCAAAGTTTTGCTTCTAACCAAGACCAATATTCTGAACCCTAAAGCTATTTTTTCTAATTACTGCTTCCTCAGCTCCACTTGGGTGTCTCACATTCATTCCAAACTCAAAGTCCTTAGTGGAATTCATACATATCCAACCTGAATCTTCACAGTGTTCCCTTTTTTAGTGAATGGAATCTTTGTTCACTCAGTGCAGAGATCAGAACCTTGGGGCATGCCTAGAACATTTCTCTCTTTTCCTGCCTACTCCTTCCTCAACAAATAACCCTTCTTTCCATCTCCCCTGCCCAAGTGGGTTCTTGACAAAAATCCTTTATCACCCACATGATTGAATAATCCTCCCAACTAGTGACTGAGATTTAACTTGTGCCTTAACTAGTATGAAGAACTGACCCATTCTTCATACTAGTATCTGTAAGCGATATTTTAATATTTCAGACTATGGCATTCTCTTTCTTGGAGTTTTTCAGTGACTTCCCATTACCTTAAAAATTGGGACCCAAATTCTCAATGTGGCCTAAAAGACACCCACCTGATCGAAATATTTCTTCTGACTCATCTAGTACTTTTCCATCTTGTCACATTGGCCTTATTCAGGTCCCTTTAAAACCACATGACTTCTTGCCCAAGTCCTTAAGATCACACTCATACACAAACAACATCTAGCTAATTTCTGTTCTACTTTCCAGCCTTGGTCGACATATTTTGTACTACAAACTTTCCTTGCTATCTCCGACAGATCAACTTTATCTTCTTGTGTTTTATAGATACATAAGGATTAGCATCTCCCACGTTGTAGGTGTTCAGTAGTATTTTTAGACAGCTATGTTGATTTACTTAGACTTTTATTAACAAAAGGAGTGGCTGGACTCTAAGTCTGTTTGACTTCTGTGTCAAGAAACCATTTCCATAATGGAGTGACATAATGGTCACTCCAATTCTGAAAGATTGTGTAAAAGACAGCTATTAGCAGTAGTGCTTTGATATATACACTAAAGATGTATTAATGGTTCAGAAAACTTAAAACTTAAAACTTGGGGGCTTTGTGGAAGTAATCTTAATCAAACCACGATAGAAAACAGCAAGTTTTCTATCTGTTTCTTTGCCATATGTTATTAGAAACTTTGACCTCTGAGGTTTATGAAAGCATCTACAAACATTCTTGTTCTCCATTTCAATTATCCTAAGTCCATCAGAGCTTGCTAGATGTGTCTGTGCTATAGCATGACATGTTTCAGGACCTTGAAGAGGCAGATGACAACTGGTTGTCCACTTCCCTGTCCCTATCTTATTTTCTTGGCTTGTTTTCTTAAGAGACAGCTGCAACAGGGCAACAGAACTGGCCACTCTCTTCAGGGAAACTTATCTTTGGTGTTTTTGATTTCAAACTTGACTGCCAGTCATCCCCATAGAGTCAAATCTGCTGCAGAGAATTGAGACCCTTGCTACTGTGTGTGTATCTGTGTGTGTGTGTGTGACTGTGTGTGTGTGTGTGTGTATTGCACTCATGCATGTGTCTCTTTGGTGCTTTTTTGCTTTGGATTCTGATATGGTTATTCTGTGAAGTGATAAAGCCATGCCTATGTGGGTGGGAGGAGAGTGTATTTTCACTTTAAAGAGTTGGATTTTCCTGGGGTCAATGATGTGGTGAAGAGGAGGATTTGTGGAAAAGAATGAACATTGAGACAGTGGGCTTAAAAGTGCAAGAGGAAATACCGGTTGCTCTCTGGGGTCAGCCTCCATCTTGTTAAAGATGGCCCCTGCCAAATAGGCCACAGGAAAAGGAGCCTGGAACTGTAGGATGAGGGAGAAAGGCCTCTCTAGAGACTACAGGACAAAATATGAGCAAATGATGTTTTGTGATTTATGTTGCCTAGTTGTATGGTTTTGTTTTTATCTGGTTTGTTTCCCTTTTTATTATATCTGAGCTTTAAGTGGAATTTATTTAAATATTCCATTCCTGTCAACTCTAGTACTAGAAATTTAGAGAATAGTTGTGTTCCACATTTGAGCCAGAGTATTATAAGTGAACATTTTCTTCTACTTGACTACCTTATGTCCTCACTCGCTGGGACCAAGTAGTGGTGTCAGAATTATTAGCTATCTATCCATCTACCTGTTCCCCACCTGACAATATTCTCCCCATTGAAATCACAGAAAATATTAGACTTAATTTATTGAGTACGATTCTGGTCTCCTTAGAGGAATATCTTTAGACTCTTCTTTACAGTAACATTTCAAGTTTCTCCATAGCCCTCAGATTTCTCCTGAATCAGTTTGCCGTTCTTTGAAAGTTGTTGAAGAAAAATACAAGTACTCAGCTATAGTAGTAGCCTGACAGAATTTTGTTCATTCTGAATTATAATGTATTGACCAATGAACGTATGATTTCATAACATTTCTTGATTGAATGAGAGGTATGGGCCAAAAATAGAATCCTTTTGTACAGAGAAGAAGGAAATAAGAGAAGCTAGAAATATCAATGGCAAGCTGGGGTTACTTTGCCTTTTTTCTTGGAGTGAGGCATATTTACTTTCAACTAGATCTAGATAACAGGCTGTGCTCTGAGTCCTTTTGGTCTATGGGGAATGTGATAAGCTATGAGCCAACCTGATTTTGAGTAATGGGCCAAGTACTGGGTGAGTTTTTCCCCAACCACGGCAGTGTTTCTTAGGAAGAATCCAACTCCCAGAGAATGCATAATAAATAGAAGTTTGAGTACATTTTACATTTCTACATGACAGGAGGAGGGAACTACCCAGAAAATAATGTACCCCACCATCCCAAATGTCATAGTTTGCTGTATAGTTAAAGGTCTTCATGTAAGAGTCATCTTCAAAGAAATAGGTGTGTTGATAAAGGCTTATGAATTTCTAAGAGCAGAGACACATTTAGGGGACCTTACCACAAGACAAATACCCTACTTTGGCAATAGATTGGTGAAAGCCATTGGGTCATGTAGAAAATCTAACAAGAAAAAGTTTGGATCCAAACACTATAAAACCTGTTGGGTTTTGTTGAGATGGCCCACCATCCTTCTTCTCAGTCTCATACCTGCGCCTCTGCAGCTTCAGACAGCAGTGCTTTCCATCCTTGTTCTCTTCAGGTTTTTATTTTTATTTTCTATTAGGTTCTAGAAGACGCCCTGACTTCTGAGTTTAGGGATAAGTGGCTTAGTCCAAGGGAATAGAAAGTGATTCTTTTTGGTGTGTGTGTGTGTGTGTGTGTGTGTGGCTTTTGTCATTTGCAATCCTTTTTTAAATTTTTTTATATTTTATGTTTTACATTTTGTTTTGAAAAGCATGGAGAACCAAGCCCCTGCCAGACAAAGAGACAGGCAAATAGGAACAAGAAGAAATACACGGTCCCTTTAATTTGGAAACAGGTCACTCATGCCAACCAATATTTGTACATAAACTTCATTTACCATCAAAACAGCAATGGTAGAAAAAGATCCAGTATTTTTCAAAGAATTTTAGCAACAATGTAACTTGCAATTTTTAGAACTACATTTAAGTATTCTACTCTTTTCTTTCTAACACAAGTGATTAAAAATCTGTTGCCTGTGTTTGTCCAACTTCTTCGGAAATTCAAAAAGACTCCACATGATCTTATCTCATTATCAACAGTTCTATGCAGGGGAAAATGTTATCCCTATTTTGTGATAATGATATTATTATCACTTTATACTTGCACAGTGGTCTAAATAAACCTTGGAGGTGCTTTTCCCATAATATAGAAGAGTATAAAATGTTGTAAAGCTGTTGCTACATAAAGCTTACAGGAAAAACCTCAATATCTGACTGTAACTTTGGAAAACTTAGGTAACTAGCCTAAATTCTAGAAAACTGAGACTAGAACCCTGGCTTTCAGGATTCCAGCTTGTCATTCATTCCTTTTGAACCACCAGCACCTTCTAGTATTGATCCAATTTGGGGGGAAATTCCTGACTTTATGAATCCTTACTCTATAAAAGCCTGATGCTTGGGTCCCAAACCTCATTTGAAACTCCAGTTAGGGTGAAGAAAACTGGCTAGTGTCCAGATGTAGCAGTTGGAAATGCTTTAGCTGAATCGTGCACTGTCCAGCCTCAGGGTGTTAATGGTGCAAGATGTCCTGTCTGTGCTTCGTGAAAGAAGGGGGTAGAGCATCTCTGAGGCTGGGTCTATGGTGGGATGGGTACGTTGTCCCTGGCCCTGTGATTTCCACGCCTCTTCCTTTCATTTCTTTTCTTTTCTTTTTCTTTTTCTTTTTCTTTTCTTTCCTTTCCTTTCCTTCTCTTTTCCTTTCTTTCCTTTCCTCTTCTTCTCTTTTGTCTTCTTCCTTCCTTCCTTCTTTCTTTCCTTCCTCCCTCCTTCCCTTCCTTCCTCTTTCTCTCTTTCTTTCCTTTTCTTAAGATTTTGTGTATTTATTTGAGAGAGAGAGAGATAGAAACCTAAACACCACAAGTAGTGGGGCAGGGGGTAGAGGCAGAGAGAGAAGCCAGAAGACTCCCTGCTTATCAGGGAACCTATCACAGGGCTCAATCCCAGGACCTGGAGATCATGACCTGAGCCAAATGCAGAGCCTTAACCGACTGAGCCACCCAGGTGCTCCTACATGGACTTCTCTAGAGAAGGTATGAGCTATTTAATATTCTTTAATAAGCTTAATTTCTGCTTAAACTTTTAAAGATAGGTTTCTTTGTTTGCAACTAAAAGCTTTGACCAATATGCAGCTCAAGTTTCTTTTGTTGGGATGACTTAGACCACAAGCCAGATAGTCTTTAGTGAGCACTCTTTTGTCCTTTTTAATGTTTACTCACTTTCAGCTTTGGCATTCATTCTCATTATCTGTACTTTACCCAAATCACTGTCTCTGGTTTGGCAATGTGAGTGTAAAGGGAGCAAATCTTTCATTATAAAAATGCTGCTGTTGTTCAACTAACTCATTTATTCAACAAACATAGTGTCAGTTTGAGGGGAGCAGAGGGGAACATGTACATACTCTTGGAAAAGCAGGTTTGGGACAATACAGTTGAGGATCTTAAATGTCATTTATTCATTCAACAAGTATTTATTGAGTACTTATTATGAGCTAAGCTGATTTCGAATGCCAGTGTTAGAATTTCTGGTGTTAGAAATGGCAACGTGTCTTAGATAGCTTTCAGTGCTATGATCACATCTGTGCTATAAAAAGATTCCTCTGGCTGAAGGGTAGTGGGAATAGATTGGAGAAGAGTGAACCTCAAGGAAGGGAGATCAGTTAGAAGGCTTTTTGACATTTCAAGTAAAAGAAGATGGTTGATCTGAGGTAGGGTGGTGGCAGTGAAGTGGGAAGAAGTAAAAAAAAAAATTGAGAGATATTTAAAAGAGCTAGAATCCATAGAAACTACTGATTAATTTGATGTGAAGGAGAAGAGAGAGAGGAGAGATAAAGGAAAAAACCAAGGTATCTGCCGTGAGTGGTGACAATTACCAAGATAAGTAAGACAGGAAGAGTAGGTTTGGGAGCAGGTTCTGTTTTACACATGTCGGTTTTTACCACCTTTGCACTATATAGGTAGAGATGACAGTAGCATATACAAATCTGGAGTTCATGGGCAAGGTCAAGGCTAGAGACAAGGACTTGGGAGTCTTGAGCACAAAAAAACAGAAATAAACATTGAAGTCATGGGAAAGGATTAGATCACCAAGGGAGAGTATAGAGAAATGAGCTATTCCATAGGTCTCAAGGTATGGTTCAGGGAGACCTGTGGTATTCAAGACCATTCTGGAGGGTCTATAAGGTAAAAAATTTGTCTATAAGTCATGCTAAGATGTAATTTGTCTTTTCCAGTATCATTCTGACACAAAGATACAATGGTATTTTCCAGAAGCCACAAGATATGTATGATGTTAATGCTTTGGAAGCTAATGGAATGTGTGCTTGTGTATGCCTGTGTTTTAAAATTTTTTCAATTTAAATTTATAATATGATAAATGTTGATAGTTAGAGCCCACTTAAACATAAGCTCTCTGGGGTCCTCAGAATTTTTGAAGTGTAAAGGGATCATAATAATCAAAATGTCTGAGAACCAGTAGGCTAGAGAATTTAGCCTTGATTCTGTATGCAAGGGTGATCACTAAAGATTTGAGGACAGGGGAAAACATAATCAGAGTCATGTTAATAAAAAGCTATTCTGATGGCAGTCTTGAGGAAACATTTTGATGGGGATAACATGAAGCAATGGAGGTGATTTAGTTGGTAATTACAACTCAGGTAATGAAGATGTTAGGGGCTTGAACTTCGGAAATAACTGTGAATGACAAGGACAACACAAAAGGAAAATAAATGTGATTTTATTATGACTGAATGTGGATCATGACTGAAGAATGAAATGAGTAAAAGATAGCTGGTTTTGTAACGACGTGTCTGGAAGAAAGGTCTTGTTTCTCCTACCATGTTAAGTGCAGGAAAATTGACAGTTCCTTGACTTCTGATGAAGATTCTTGAGGTAAAAACTGTCTAATAAAACTAGGATGGAAGCCATACACACAATTCTAGATTTCCTACTAGCATTTACAGGCAAAAGGGGTGAAATTAATTTTAAAATAATATATTTCATTTAACCCAGTATACAAAATACTATCATGTCAACATGTAATTAACTTTAAAAATTATTGAGACTTTTGGGGGTATTAAGTCTTTGAAGTCTTGTGTATATCTGACACTCACAGTACCTATGAGATCAGACTAGTCATACTTCACGTACTCAAGAGCCACAGGTGGTTAGTGGCTGCTGCCCTCAACAGAGCAGCTTTAGATTACTCTTTTGCTTGAGTCAAGGTCATCGGAACGCTAGTGTTGATTTGGCTGGGATTGAAGTAACTGTGTTTTTGTTTGTTTGTTTGTTTTGTTTTTAGTTATTTACTCAGGAAGGGATGGATTTGTACTGAGTCCTATAACTCTCTCACCTCCTTGTCACCTCACTCTGGTAGAGTATAATTAGAGGTCCTTTCTAAGGAAATGCTCCAAGTAGTAGTGGTCTGCTTACTTGGAACTGAATCTTTGACCTGCATTTTACAGAGCCTGTACTGAATGCAGCTAATAAGCCCAGCACACTGACATTAATCAGTAGGAGGGAAAACTGAGACAAAGTTTGAGTTATTTAGAAGGACCATATTAATAATAATAATAATTAATAGTGTTAGGAATATTAATAGTAATAGTAATAGGGATATGAAAACTCAGGGAAGGGATGCAGCCATTTTGGAAGGTGGTAAAAAGAGATAATATAAGTACTTAAAGACTTTAAGCTTTTAGCAGTGGCAGTGGAAGAAAGAAACTGATGTCCCCACTATCATGTCCACAGAGATGCCATTATTTTTCTTCTTTATGAGACTTGAACTGTCCTTGAGGTAGATGGATTAAAGGTACATACTATAGAACCTTAATAAAGGTCCTAAAACACATGACTATTTTCATGGAATGGAATGACCAATCAAAAGGAGAAGGAGGAGAATAGAAGTGAACCCAGGTTCCTTAACAGAAAGATTTCTATTAAGTTCCTTAATAGAAAGATAGATTACAAGATGAGAGGAGTAGAAATGAGTTTATCATAGGCTCCTTTAGGGAGAATATGAGTTTAGGGAAGGAAAAATGCAGTAAAATGAGAACAGACTAGACCTTGATAGTATATAGCAAATTATTGTAGTATGCCTCCTCACCATATGCTCATTCCATGATAAGTTCATGTTCCAAAATGAAATGAAAAATTAAGATGCATGGCATGGGAGATTCTAGAAAGGATAACAAAAAAAGAAAAATGTATGATAAAAAAAAATCCCAAACAACCATACCCAACAAGTAGTCATTTTCAAAGTTCAATTATTATACACATTTGTTTGCCTTATTAATTCAGAAAGTTAGTTTGCAAATGTGTTGAGTCATTCCAATTTAAATTTCCTATACTTGTTTTTCTTGGTTATGTAAGATTCATTCAACCAAAGTCTATTTCACTGGTGGGTTATGAACTCCTTGATTATTGCTGTTGTTTTCTTTTGATTATGAGGATCCAGGAGTCATGATGTAATGTTGCTATGGTAATGAATATGTACAAATAGATGATTAAGGGTGGGGGGTAGGTTAAGTCCTGAGAAACACATTTGCATATAAATTCTTTCCAGTGAATTAAAAAAAAAAAGTCACACGTGAATTTTTTCTGTTACGTATAAAAAATATAAAAGATGTGTTATATCATATCATATATTCAACACATTGTGTTGCTTATATTGAATGACAGGAGTCACCCACTATTCTCCAAAGAATATTTTCTTAATAATAGTTCACACAAGGGGTGCCTGGGTGGCTCATTGGGTTAAGGCCTCTGACTTTAGCTCAGGTCATGATCCCAGGGTCTTGGATCGAGCCCTGCATCGGGTTCTCTGCTCAGTGGGGAGCCTGCTTCCCCGCTCCCCTGCCTGCCTCTCTGCCTACTTGTGATCTCTGTCTGTCAAATAAATAAATAAAATCTCTTTAAAAAAATAATAGTTCACACAAAAAGGCATTGGATTAAGATTGGATTAATTTCTATAGGGATGTGTGTGTGTGTGTGTGTGTGTGTGTGTGTGAATAAAATATACTCTTCTAAATTAAAATTGGGACACATTATGATGATTAAATTCTTTTCTTGGTTGCCACGAAGGTGGTGTTAAGAACTCAAGCATATCAGAAATATTTATAATTCTCTAAGAGAATACTTTGCCAGCTATTGGGCTTCAATACATTTAGAATGACTAACTCTTTACTTCAAAGCCTCTATAGTATTGGTGTTGGAAGGAGAACATGCACCAGAGTACAGAGGGAAATGGTGTTTGAAGATGAAGTTAAAAATACTTCTACAAATTACGTGCTTAGCTTTTGACATACTAACCTTTTTGTGTGTGTGTATGTCACAGAACTTTGTGCCAAAATGCAAAAGATCCTGATTCCTTTATTGGCTGGCCATATGTTGACTGGCAAGGCACCCAACAACTCTATTTCTTTTTTTTTTTTTTTAGTACTCTGCTTAAGACCTTGCCATTGATGAAGATTCACTAGACCAGCACTGCCCAATAAACACATAATACAAGCCATATTTATTTTAAAATTTTTAGTAGGCATGTTAAAAAGTAAAAAGAAATAGGTAAAATTAACTTTAGAAATCTATTTAGCCCAATACTTTAAAAATATTATCATTTCAACATAAACAATAGAGAAGCTATTAATGATATATTTTACCTTCTATTTTTATATTAAGTCTTTGAGATCCAGCATGCATTTGATACTTAGAGCATGTCAGTTCCGATTAGACACATTTCAAGTGCTCACTACCTACACGTGGCTAGTGGTACCATAGCATGTGGCCAGTGGATTCTGTAGTGGACAGGGCATCATTAGATGCAGAAGACAGTGTTGGGTTTGTTTAGAATATTAAAGTTATTCAATATTAGACTTCTTGGGTAATAACCTTGCTTTTTTTTCTTTTTTTTTTTTTAAAGAAGATAAGAGCTTTCTGACATGCAGGGATGTTGCTTACCGTATTCAAGAGACAAAATAAATATTGAAAGTGAATACCTGACATTAGTATAATGCCTGATGGCTTAACAGTGCTTTCACGGTCACTCCTCTTTTAAATCCCAGTCATGGTTTCGAGAAATAGGGAGGGATGAAGTTCCATTTACTTTTGAGGAAGCAGGCACAGACACTAAATCCTGCTCTTTCAGCTCCAAATCTCATGATCCAATGGTAGATCACAATCTAGGGTTCAGTTATCAAATAATGAGCCAGCCGAGTCAGCCAAAATATAATGTGTCCTAGCATTTTCTTGTCTTTTTTTTTTTTTTTTTTTTTTTTAAGCATCTGTTTTGTGGGTGTCTGGAAGGGCTCAGTCTTGTCCCACATCTCCACTTTTTTTTTTTTTTTTTTTTTTTTTTTTTTGCTTGGATCCAGAATAAAATTAGAACAAAGTCTTTTTACCCTTAGGAATGTTTTGATTCATCCAAGGTGGTGATGGTGGGGGTGAGATCTTGAGGACTGTCACCAAATCCAACAAACATCCCACCCCCATTACTGTGATCTTTTGGTGGTGAAATCAATTACATACATTATTTCACCAGAAGACTTTCATAAACCTCAGAAAGAACACTCTATTTAGAGCTGAGGGGGTGAGGAAGCAAGTATAATACCTCTTAATCTCAAGCAATTAATATATATGACAATCGATTTTCAAGGCGCCCCCTAACAGTGGCAATAATACCAATGTCGGCTTTTGGGCTTTGTGTGTGGTTCAGGCTAAAATAATCCCATTCATTTTAACGTATAGGCTACATATATGAATTAAATTTGGGCTAATTTCTGTTAATTGGCAACTATGCCCTTAAATTTTCAATCACAACCCGCATGGGAAGCTCGCCCGTTTGATGAGGGGGCTCCAGGAATTAAATTCAAACAAATTTCCAACACATTATTTTAAATGACGCTTCACCTTGCCTTAATCCTTGTGTACGATTCCCCTCTTCCGGCCCATATTTTCATTGCTGAAATTGTTGCAAGATACCTTCCATAGCGCATAGGACGACGGGTATTTTGCCTCCAAATGTGTCAGATAACTACATGGCCTGGCGCTGGTGGTCCAGCTTTGGCCCATTCTTGGGGCGGGGGGGGGGGCGTCACCGGAATGCATCGAGTAAGAAAGTTAATTAAGCCCAAACTATGGGTAGCCAAGGCAGTAGGGAATTGGTTATTTCCAGGGCTGAACAGAGAGGGCGCCCTTCTACAGACGCGCGCACAGCCAGGACAAGGTGGTGGGACGAGCCCCCGCGGGAACACCTGAGGGTGTCTCAAGGCTCAGTCTACTTAGAAAACCTTTAGCCCACGGGACTACAAACAAATGTCAAGAGATCTGGACGAGTGGCTCTTCTGTAAGAGGCTGTAGAGCGACCACCAGGAAGCAATTGCGGCAGGGTTTAAGTTTTCCTAAAGCCTCGGTGGGGCTCGTCTTCGCGTCCTGACCCTTTTCCCAGTTTTCGGGTCCTGTGGGTTCCGCGCTACCCAATTCCCTCTCTTGTCCCCAGCTCTGGGAGTCTCACTGCCCGGCCTTTGAGCTCCCTTTGCCCGCCTGGCCGGCAACGCAGGCCCCGGGCTGCTGGAAGAGGGCGCAGGGGGCGGAGGCGCGGCGGGGGCGGGCTCTGTCCCCCCCCCCCGCCCTTTCAGCGGGCTGCTGAGGCCGGTGGCAGGAGCGCCGCGCACTGCCAGCCGCGGGGGGCAAGGGATGGGGGAGGCACGAGAGGGGGGCGCCCGCATGGATTAGAGCCAACCGCGCTCTTCAAAAAGGTGACGGGGCTGTGCTTCCATCCCGCCCGCGCCCCGGGAACTTCAAAGCGGCCCGGGCGGCTCGGACAGCCTAGCTCCGCTCTGGGACCTCGCAGCCCCGGCGCGGCCGCCTGGTGGCCATGACCCGAGCGCAGTGCGCGACGCTCCGCCAGGCTTTCCTGTTGCTCGCCACCGCCGCCGCGCTCTCGACAGGTACGACGGGCGCTCCTTCTGCAGCGCAAGAGAGGGTGGGAGTCGGGGGAGGTCTGCGGGTGGGCACGCGGGTGGGGTAGAAGGTGCTGCGAGTACACTGACTTTCCACTGGGCGGAGTGGGAAGCGCCAGTTGGTTCGAGAGGGCGCGGGATAGGGCGCAGCGTGGGCACCTGACGTCTGGTAGCCATAGGATTAGACAGGTGTGCTGGGGACGGAGCCACCAGGAGGAGCGAAAAAACGACAAGGACGTGGGGGTAGTAGGGTGAGGTGGGTGACAAATTTGCGGGCAGTTTGCAGCGGAGGGAGTGTGTTTGTGGGTGTGCGCTGGGCTGGGGAGTTGAGTGGCACCAGGAGTTCACTCTGCAGGGGCTTCGGGCACGCTCTGTACTGGGCTCCGGAGAGCTGAGCAAAGATTGTGGCGTGGTGGTGGTGGAAAGGTGGGGAATGGTGGTGGCGATTCCGTCTGAGTTTTAGGAGGCAAGGGATCTCTCAGAAGCCGCTGGTGCCAAGCTCTGTAGGCGGGAGAGGGAGCTTAGATCTGCGTGGTTTGCAACGCACATTGCTTTCGAGGTACGATCTTTACCAAGAGTTGCAGGAGAAAAAATTCTGGCATGCGCCCCAGCGTTTTTAACAGGTCTGTGCCTTGATAGGCTAAATAGAGCCCTCGGCCCAAGCTGGAGACCAAACATTTCTTATAACGTTTACTAGAAACTGGGGCAAATGCATCTTCGGTAAAATCATAGTGTGCTATGAAGAAAAACCCTTTAGCTCTAAAACTGTTTTCGTTATAACATTATCTTGGGCTATGGAGAACAGCGGCAGATTCCTTGCTAACTCGTTCTTTAAACATTTCAATCAGACATTTAAGACTTTTGCACACAAAAACCTGGTGTTTTTCCATAGAGCTGTACTTTGTCCGAAGCTGATTTTTATGCATTTTTGTTTTCCCAGATGACAATCTGTTTGACATTAATAGCTATACTCCAGGGTGGGTAGTTTTCCTTTTAGTGACATGTGCAGGGGAATGTTTTGAATAGTATGATTTCTGTCAAGTGCAGATTTCATGTTTCAGATGGCCTGAGAGAATCACTTCATACAATATTCAAATGAAAATTGATTATTGGAAGTGATTAATACAATATGAGGATTAAAGCATTTTAGTTATCTTTGGAAAAGCACAGGCTTTTATGAAAGCTACTACTCAGAGACTGTCCAGAGAATGATGGGATAAAGTGAAACATTTGCATTCAGAGTTAGTAAATTCATCAGTGGAAAGAAAACTGACAATGGGAAAGTCTTTATGAGAAATGAGCAGAAACTCCACTAACTTGGAACACTCAAAGTACTCTTTTTTTTTTTTTAAGATTTTATTTATTTGACAGAGAGAGATCACAAGTAGGCAGAGAGGCAGGCAGAGAGAGAGAGGAGGAAACAGTCTCCCTGCTGAGCAGAGAGCCTGATGCGGGACTCGATCCTAGGACTCTGGGATCATGACCTGAGCCGAAGGCAGCGGCTTAACCCACTGAGCCACCCAGGCGCCCCACTCAAAGTACTCTTGATGAATTTAGCAGACTTAAAAAAAAAAAAAAAAAAGAAGAAGAAGAAGAATTAAACAACTTTCTAGGTATTACAGTTTTGACGAGGTACCTGTAAAATTACCTCCACAGATTGTCTGTACAACACTTTTTATTTTAGGGAGCTAATAAATTTGCCACAGACATTTAAAAAAGATAATTATTTTTTTATCTAACATATATTTTGTTATATGTCAGAATCTTCAGAAAATTTTAGAGACCCTGGGCATAGCAATATTGATAAACATGCAAAGCTATGTTCTTTAAAAGGCATGGAAACTTTTGACATTGAAATGTATGAAAAAGAAAAAAAAATAGACCATCCATTCAAATTTTTTTCCCTCAAAATATGAAGGCTAAGAAAAATGACCGATATGGAGATAATGTGTCAGTATAGTAAAGAAGTACTTACCAAAATTAAACTTTTATAATAAACTTTTCTATGTCAAATCTCTTGTAAGAACTTTATCTCTCTTTGTGTCCTGCAGAAACAATGTCTATTGCTGTCTACTTTGTTGAATTTTACTTTTATACCCATCTTTGATTATTTGGCAGAGGAGGTCAAAGTAGTTTTTTTTAAAACTTCGTCTTTTAAATTGTTTTTCTCATGTGGTTACCTGTATCATTTTTTAATCTAGTTACTTTTATAAATTACATAGTTCATCATAATGGTCAATTTTGAAAATGTAGAAGTCGCTGCTGACACTATAACATGGCTGGGTGGCAGAAAACACCACTTTCCAATCTGACTCCGCTGAGCACCAGGCTTACGACTTTAAATACCTGAAGACATCGATAAACCAATAAACTCTTTCTGCTTGGCTGTTATTCCCCAGCATCTCTGTCACCTAAACCATGCCATGCATTAGCAGTAGAGTAGAAACCATTGCTCCTTGATGAGACTCTCAGAGGGTAACCATTGATGGAAAAAAAAAAGAGAAAATATTTATTGGGCTGGGCTGGCTAAAAAATTAGGCTGCTCTGAGTTACACTAATTATCTAGTGTCTGGGTTCCTTGTTATTTGCTAAGAAAGACCTGAGATGATCTCACATTTATCAGGTATACTAAACAAAAAGTCAGCACGAAATATCCTGGAGTTCTAGAGTTTGAAGCTGTGATTGGGATATTATATGGATTTACACATTGTTCATTCTCTACTAATTTTATGAAATTCCTTGGTCTCCTGGTTGGGAATGGATTATTAAGAGTCTGGAAAGCTACAATAAATAAATAAGTAAGTTAGTAAGTAAGTAAAAGTTCAGGGGCTACCTAGTTGGGTTAGTCAGTTAAGTGTCTGCCTTCAGCTCAGGTTATAATTCCAGGACCCGGGGTCCAAGACCCCCTCTGCCCTCCCCTGCCCAGGGCTGGGCTTGCTCCTGAGTGGAGAGCCTGCTTCTCCATCTCCCTCTACAGTTCTCCCTGCTTGTGTTCTCTCTCAAATAAATAAATAAAATCTTAAACAAAATAATAAAATAAAGAGACTGGAAAGCTAGATGCCGTTGCTCTAAGAGTGAGAAGATAACTTTTCATTTAATAAACAGGGTAGGGGTTTCAGATAGGGAGATGTTTCCACTGCCCATTTTAAGGTGTGCTGGAAGTGAAAGTGAAAGCCTTGGGCTGGATGAGGGTACAAATGCACAAGACGTTGCCACCTTTGCCCTTCTTTAAGCAGGGTCATTTATTGGTTGGTTGACACACATGTGACAAGGCACAGATGGTTCTTAAGGAAGAGACTTCTCTGGCCCAGGAGAAACTCTGTGCAGAAGTCCTTGGCAGCATATTTCTTCATTAACTGTAGTACCTCAACTTGTTATCTAGCCTCAAGTTTAGAGAGTTCCTCAAATAAATATAAGTGTAAGAGAGGAATGGGGATGATTCCAAATTTTTGATTCGAGCAGTGGAGGAGTAGTACCCCGATGTGGGGTCAGGTTGGCAACCTCAGGAGGAGCAGATCTGGCCCCAGGTGGGGGTGGGGATGGTGGCCCAGACCTGGAACTAAGTTTCCGCGTGGAGAGCTTAAAATGCCTAGTACACACCAAAGTGGAGATACCAAGTAGGCAGTTGGTTGTTTAGGGCCTGGAGTTCCGGGCACAAGTCTAGACTAACGCTAAAGAATCCAGAGTCAAAATAATTGGTGTTTGATTCTGATTTAACTGAGTGTTCTGTACTTTTACCTGGCTGTCCTACATGAAAGAGATGACTGCGGCGAGCTAAGCTGCTCTTGTTTCCGGTATGCCGGGATCTTAGGTTAGAAAGAGAAGCACAGACCTCTTTTCTAGCCCTTTCTCTTACCACTTGTATTCTAGCTCGGCCACCGTCCCTGTATGTGTCTCTGAATGCTCATCTCTAGCACTTGCGGTCATGCGTTGCCTGGCTCTACTGTTTCCAGTGAACGGAGAGACAGCCTCTCCTAACCTGACATGGGTTCTTGACCTGAAAAGGTGGTGAGGAAGTTAGAGCTCTCTAGACTCCCTGGTGGGTGAAAGCAGGTGGTTTTGCCCAACTATTTTCTGAATGTGATTGTTACTTTCAAATGCATTTTTAGAGTATTTGCCTTTTGAATAAGCATTCCTAGGTTTCTCTTTTAGGAGAACTGCTTCCAGGCAGTAGCCAAGATGCAGTTCATTGTATTTTTCTTGGCAGTACTTGTATCTCTTACTGTAAATAAGAGACGGATAAGGGGAGTAGAGAATGGGCAGAGTCAGAGCCGGGGAGGGGGTACCCTCACAGGACCTGTTCATCGGAGGCAGATTGAGGTTTAAGAGCAGGTGCCTAAGAGAGTAACTGCTCATCCCTTGGGGAATGGACAGGGATACATTAATTTCAACTATGGACTTTTTAATTCTCGCTCTGAGCTAAGTCTTGGCCAGCTACCAAATGATTAGTATGGGCTTCATTTTGAGATTTGTAGAGGACGGTGGCCTTTAAATGAACAACTCTATGCATGGATCATTAACAAGCTTAAACGGATATGTTCGCATGTATATAAAGGGTTTATTTTAATAAAATGAGAGAGCTAATTTCTAAATATAAATGGAAAACAGAACCAAATGGGGAAAAAGAGGGAAAAATCTAAGCACCAAGAGTGTCCTCTATATTGTTCCTTATCACATATCTGTGAGGCCACCTCTGGGTTTTTCATTGTTTTGGCTGTCTCGACTTTAAATTTTCGTAGCCAATTCTCAGATCTCAAGTTTTATCCTTACATTGTTTACCAAACTGGGATAATAAAGGGATATATTTGTAAGTGGTACAGATCTTCCCCTTTTCCTAGGAGAAATGGGAATACCCAATACTGTCCTGTCGCAGCTGTGCCTCTCCAGTCTAAGAGGGGTCATTCAGAGTGATATCCAGAAAAGAGAGGCAAAATAAAGCAAAGTAACTGTTCTTTTGGTTACCTGGTACTTTGTCCCCTAATTGCATGGCAGAACTCTAACCTACTTCTCTTTTCAAACTTTGTAACAGTTAAACAGCCTAAGGGTAAAGGGGAGGAGGCTGTGGTACCTCAGATCCTGGATCCTGACACTGATTGAAAGGCTGCGGGTTGCCTGCCAAGTGAATCAGGATGGCGGAGTGGGGACCTCTTTCTCCATTACCTCACATTAGTCCCCAGCCTTCTTGGTAGCAGACAAGTTTCAGGCAATAATGTCAGGGGCTACTGCTCAGGCAGGAAAAGGTGGAGAGTCTATGGAAAGAGATGGCTGGTTCTATTCTACCAGGAAGCAGGTCCTGCCCTTCCCACATTTGTTACCTCTGTAGAAGACAGGACTGTGGTCATGAACCTGGTGCCTTTCACATTCTTTGGAAGCCGCATCCCTAAAGCACATGGGCCTCTTGGTTCCCTGGAATGGGGACAGGAAAACCACTACTCCTCACATTTAGGAATCCAGTAAAAAGTAAAAGGGAGGGAGGAGGTGAGTAGGAGTGTGAAGCAGGCATGAGGAGACTTCACTTCCATAGAAGCCAGCTCTCCTAATTGGGAGGGGTTGCTCTTTGCTTTACCACATGGCTCTTGCATTCACTTGCTCTGATTGGCCAACAAGAATCATAAGGTTCTACTCTGTCCTCATTTTTTTGCTTTTTGTCCTCCAGAGTAATTTCCCTTTTCTGTTGTTCTCTGCTGTGTTTTAGAGTATGTGAATATACTTATGTTTCTTTGGAACTGTTTTAAATTAATCCCCTCAAGAATTCATGGGTGAATCATTCAGTATGACTCAAGAGCTTGGCTTATTATTTTTTAAAACAATTTAAATTTGCCAGTGACTTAAGGATCCCAAATTAGATCTATCTACTTTTTCATTAAACTTTTCACACCGAGAAAATGATTAGGATACTTTAGTTTTGGAAGCGAGACATGTATATTTTCTTCTAATTTGTTTTATCATCCTTATCTCATGATAAGGTACAATGATTGATTGAGAAAAGCACCGTATCTCTGTATGTGGATTGAGTTCTTTTTAAATATTTTGTTTAACACCATGATTGACTTGGTCAAAAACAAGATGAGAAATAAATCTAACCCATTATGGTCCAGACAATGAGCATTTTAATGTGAAATGTTTAGTTTCATAAATGCATGCTTGTCCAAGAGATGTTGACTCAGAGGGTGGTAATCCAGATTAACACAGCTTTAAGGAAGCAGATTGTTTTAAAACAGAGCCAAAATATATTGAAGAGTATTAATGCATCACATCTCATAATTTTATTTGATGACACTTTTCTGGACTGCTCCCCTAAAAGTGTGTTTATTTCTTTTCTCCATCTCCATTATTGCTCTTCAAGAATATAAAAATCTGCTCTGTGAATATTTGTCTGCTCTAATAATCAAATTGAGACTTTGTTCTCACTCAAATTCCACCTATTACCTGTAGTGTATATTTCTCAGAAATAGATAATCCATTGTAAATTTGAAACTCTAAATAAAGAATAAATATATGATTAGCAGAACATTTCTTTCTTTCTTTTTTTAAAAAAGATTTATTTATTTATTTATTTATTTATTTATTTATTTATTTGAGTGAGAGAGACACGGGGATAGAGGAAACACAAGCAGAGGGAGTGGGAAAGGGAGAAGCAGGCTTCTGCTGAGCAGGAAACCAGATGCGGGGCTGGATCCCAAGACCTTGGGATCATGACTTGAGCTGAAGGCAGACACTTAACAGTCTGAGCCACCCAGGCGCCCCTAGTAGAACATTTCTTACAGGATAATAAATGTGTAATTAAATGAATCTCTCTTTATTTTTTAATTTTTTTCCTACAGCTGTTTTCTATCTGTATATTAACTATATTAAAAGGTATTACTTTTTGCTCAGAGGAGAAAATTGATTTCATTAAGACAAATGGACTTTAAAGAATGAGATTTATTGTGTCAAATCAAGATGAAGATGCTCTTTTAGAATTGCTTTTACTGAACTCTGCTTTATATATTGTCATTATCATAAAGTTTTTCCTAAATTCCTTTATTATGTTTCTAATATCTATAGGGTTTATAGTGCTGTCTCCTCTTATATTTCTGAATTGGGAATTTGAGTTTTCTTTCTTTTTCCCTTGATCGGTGGGAGTTTATCAATTTTATTAAAATTTTATTAAATTTTATTAAATTAAATTAAATTAAATTAAATTTTATTAAATTCTTTCAAACAAATAACTTTTCTTAGTATACTTTATTGATTTTCAGGGTTTTTTTTCTTTAGTTGTTTTCTACTCTTAACTTAATATTTCCTTCCTCTCCTTACTTTGAGTTTAATTTATTCTTTTTTATTCTAGCTTCTTAAGTTGGTACTTTAGATCAAGAGCAGGCAAACTTCTTCTTAAAGGATCAGATAATACATATTTTAGGCTTGTGGGTCAAACAGTCTGTGTTACAATTACTTGATTCAGCCATTTTCGTGTAAAATCAACCATAGACAATGCATAAACAAATAGGTGTTGCTTTATTTACAAATGGGACAGCCAATGGTCCATAGTTTGATGACCTTTTCTTAAATCATTCATTTAAGACCTTTCTTCTTTTCTAATACAGGCAGTTAAAGTTTCACATTTCCTCCTTGGCAACTGTTTCAGCTCATTCATAAATTGTGCTATGTTGTATTTTAACTTTCAGTGAGTTCAGAGTATTTTCTAGTTTTCTTTATGATTCTCTGGGACTTGTGGGTTTTTTAGATGTCTTTTGTTTAATTTCTAAATATTTTGGGAATTTTCAGGTTGTTTTTTGTTATTGACTTCTGATTTAAATACACTGGGAGTGAAAGAACATAATCTGTATAATTTTAATTTTTCTGAATTTATTGATCTGTTTTAGAGCCTAACCTGTATCTGACCTGGTAAATGTATTACATGTTCTTGAAAATAACGTATATTCTGCTGTTGTTGGGTGGAGTGTTCTATAGATGCTATTTGGTCAATTTGTTTCTCAGTGTTATTCAAGGCTTCTATATCTTTATTGATTTTCTACCTGCTTGTTTTTCAATTACCAAGAGAGGATTGTTGATATCTCCTACAGACATGTGAATTTGTCTGCTCCTCTTTTTAGTTTTTCTGATTTTTGCTTCATGTGTTTGAAAATTTTGTTAATAGGTACATATACCTTAAAATTGTTATGTTCTCTTAATGCATATTTATCATTAGGAAATCTCCCACTTTACCCTTGGTGTTATTTATTCTTATGCCATGTCTCTCTTTATCACTTGTAATCTTTGCTTTAAAGTTTACTCTGTTAATATTAATATAGCCATCCCAGCTTTTTCATGGTTAATATTTTTGTATCCCTTTTTATATAGCTACTCCTGCTTTCTTTTGCTGATTGCCTGCATATCATAGATTTCTCTTATTCTAAACTTTTGTTGTTGTTTTTGTATCTACACATACTTATGTGTGTGTATGCACACACACATACACACACACAAATATATATATTTAAATTGGGCTTCTAGTAGAGAGCATATGGAAAGGTCCTGCTTTTTTTTTTCAGGCTTACATACTTGTCTTTTAACTGGAGAATTTAGACCATACACATTTAATGTATTTATCAATATGGTTGTGTTTAAATCTGTCATCTTACTGTTTTTATGTCTCTCCCTTAATTTCTTTCTATTTTTTGCCTTTGTTTGGTTTTAATTGACAAAATGTTACTATTCTGTATTATTTCCACTATTGGTTTATAAGCTACATCTCTTTGTCTATTTTTAGTGATTGTTCCAAGTTTTATAATATCCATCGTTAAATTATCATAGTTTAATCTAAGAACCTTATTATCATATTCTTTCATTTTTTTCTTCTTGTCCCTTGTGTAATTAATCTCACATGTTTTACTTCTAAATATTTTATAGACCTTGAAAAAAATAGTTCTTATTTTGGCTTAAATACTTAGTTATTTTTATATGAATTAAAAAATGAATGTAGGATTTTGCATTAACCCACCTATTTATCATTTCTGCTCATTGTTTTCCATTATTCTGTGTAGATGTGAATTTACATCTGGTGTCTTTTTCCTTTAACCTGAAGAACATTTCTTCTGACAATGAATTTTATTTTCTGGAAAAGATTTATTTCATTTTCCTTTTCCTCATCACTTAGTTAAACTTCTCATCAATTGACTATCTCACACCAGTCAGAATGGCTAAAATTAACTCAGGAAACAGTAGATGTTGGCAAGGATGTGGAGAAAGGAGAACAATCTTACACTGCTGGTGAGAATGAAAACTGGTACAGCCACTCTGGAAAACAGTATGGAGTTTACTCAAAGGGTAAAATTAGAACTATCCTATGAGCCAGCAATTGCACTACTAGGTATTTATCCAAAGGATACAAACATAGTGATTTGAAAGGGCAGCCACACACCAATGTTCATAGCAGCAATGTCCACAATAGCCAAATAATGGAAAGAGCCCAGATGTCTATCAAGAGATGAATGTATAAAGAAAGTGAGGTCTATATTAACAATGGACTATTACTCAGCCATCAAAAATAATGAAATCGTGCCATTTGTAATGATGAGGATGGAACTAGAGGGTATTATACTAAGCAAACCACATTAGTCAGAGAAAGACAAATACCATATGATTTCACTCATATGTGGAATTTAAGAAAAAAAAACCAGATGAACATAAGGAAAGAGAAGAACAAATAAAATAAGATGAAAATAGAGAGGGAAGCAAACCATAAGAGACTCTTAACTATAGGAAACAAATAGGGTTGCTGGAGGGGAAGTGGTTGGGAGACTAGGGTAACTGAGTAATAGGCTAAGTAGTATACTTGATGTAGTGAGTCCTGGGTATTATATGCAACTGATGAATCACTAAATCCTATCCCTGAAATTAATAATAATGATGAAAAAGAAACTTTTTATTAACTGGAATTGAAAGAAATTTAGTTCATCGATTCATATATCCATCAACTAGATCATACCATTATGCTTGCTTTATCACATATATATCCGTTTATCTATTCCTCTATTCATCAAATACGTATTATTTTTATGTATTTCTAAATAAGTTACAAATATCATTACACTACCCTCTAAATACTTCATTATGCATTTATATAAGTACACTTGCTAACATTTTTCTCTTTTCATGAAACATTTACATATATTACATATAATAATATTCACAAAGCTTATGTGTGCATTCATGGTGTTTTGAGAATTTCATTCCCTTAATCTTTTCAAGATGTTAATAATAAACACCATCACAATAAGTTTCCTCCTGTTTCCACCCAGTCTTTCCTGAGTTTGTATTTTATCCAGCATAGATTAGTTTTAACTGTTGAGTGTATTGCTTTGTAAATGCCAATTAGGTACAGTTCGTTGATAATATTGTTCACATCATCTATATTTTTACTGAGAGGGGTATTGAAAATCTCCAACTATACTTGTGGATTTAGCTTTCTCTCCCTTTAGTTCTGTCAGTTTTTATTTCATATATTTTGAAACTCTCTTATTAGGTACACACATTTACAGTTGTCATGTCTTCCTGAAGCAATGACCAATTATTATTAAATATCCCACTTCATCTCACTAATACTTTTGTCTTCATATCTACTCTGTGCAAAATTATATATAACTATGCCAACATTTTTATGCTTCATATTTGCATGCTTGTTTTTCCCATACTTTTACTTACACCCCGTCTGTGTCTTTATCTTGGATGTGCAACTTTTGTACATGGCGTATAGCTGGTTCTTGATTTTTATCCTTTAACTATATTACAATATCTGCCTTTAATTCAAGTGTTTAGATCATTAACATTTATTATAATTACTGGTATGGATTCACGCCTACCCTGTTGCTATTTGTCTCTCTTTTTATTATTTTTTTGTCTCCTTTTTTTGCCTTTTTGGGGGGCTAGTCACTTTTTTTGAGTATTCCATTTCATTTCCTTTATTGATGTCTTGACACTCTCTTTTAATTAATTAATTATTTGTTTGTTTTGAAAAGATTTTGTTTATTTATTTGACAGATAGAGGTCACAAGTAGACAGAGAGGCAGGAGGAAGCAGGTTCCCTGCTGAGCAGAGAGCGTGATGCTGGGCTCAATCCCAGGACCCTGGTATCATGACCCGAGCTGAAGGCAGAGGCGTTAACCCACTGAGCCACCCAGGCACCCCTCTTTTAATTTTTTTTTTTAGTAGTTTTTCTAAGCTAACATGTAGTTTTTCTTAATTTAATGTTCTTTTGAGTCAATATTGTACTATATCATACATCACTCTTTATACTTAACGCTTCATTTTGCCAACTTCACTTCCCTTTTTATCCCATGACACCTCCTTTACACCTTCAGTGTAAAGACCTTTATAATTCTATGATAACATTTAACAGTTTTGTAATTATATTGACATCAACCAAACATAATGAGGTATTCAAATAATCAAGGAAATACCTTGCTCATAAGAGACAGGGCACTCATGATTTAGGTATGATGCAGATATTGGAACTATCATATAGGAATTTAAAATAATTGTGATTAAAAACTGTAGTAGAAAAGGTGGGAGATACACATGAACATATGTGGCATTTTAGCATAAAGGGAATATTAGAAAATATCAAATGGAAATGCTAGATATGAAAGCATGAGATGAAGAATACTCTTGATATGCTCATCAGTAGACTCAGCACAGCCAAAGAAAGAAATCATGTACTTGAAGATAGACAAACAGAAATTACATTGTAATTATGTAATTATGGTATTACAAGATGATTACAGTAAAATGGGAGGTGTCAGGAGATAAAAAGAAAAAGAGTGAAAAGGCCCAAAACAGAGCATCCAAGAGGTGTGAGAAAATATAAAGTGGTATAACATATGTGTAAATGGAATTCTATATAGAAAAGGGACAGAATTGGATAGAAGAGATGCTTTTTAAAAGATTTTTATTTATTTATTTGACAGAGACAGAGACACAGCAAGAGGGGGAACAAACACATGCAGGGGAAGTGGGAGAGGGAGAAGCGGGCTTCCTGTAGAGCAGGAGCCTGATGCAAGGCTCAATTCCAGGACCCTGGGATCATGACCTGAGCTGAAGGCAGATGCTTAATGACTCAGCCACCCAGGCGCCCCCAGAAGAAATATTTTAAGAGATATATTGGTTAATCATTTTCCAAATACAATGAAAGACATAAAATTACGAATCATAGAGGCTCAGAGAAGCCCAAGCAGGATAAATATTTCTTTTCCCAAACCCCACACTGTTAGACACATCATATATGAACTGATAAAATTCAGAAGTAAAAGAGTAAATCTTGAAGGCAGTCCAAATAAAATAGACCTATTACAGAGGAATAAAGTTAAGAATTACAGCAGACTTCTTATCAGAAACTGTGCAAACAAGAAAACAGTAAGGTGACCACTTTAAAGAGCAGAAGTGGAAAGCAACCAAGTATTCCATACTACATGAAATTATCTTTTCTTTTTTTATAAAGATTTTATTTATTTATTTATTTATGGAGAGAGAGTGCACAAGTGGGGGAGAGGCAAAGGGAGAGGGAGAAGCAAAGCAGGGAGTCAGATGTGGGGCTCAATCTCAGGACCTTGAGATCATAACCTAAGGTAAAGGCAGACATTTAACTGATTGAGCCACCCAGGCACCCCTGAAGTTGTATTTTAAAATAAAGGGGTTAATGACATTTTAAATACATAAAAACTGAGAATTCATTACTTCTTGACCTGTACAGCAAAAAATACTAAAGGAATGTTTTCAGATAGAAAGTGTACAGTATCATAGACTTGAATACACACAGAGAAATATCTCTAAAAATGGCTAAAATGAAGATAAATATAAAATATATTTTCCTTAATTTTAATCACCCTGAAATATCATTGACTTTCTTTTTTCTTTTTAAGATTTTATTTATTTAATTTGGCAGAGATCACAAGTAGACAGAGAGGCAAGCAGAGAGAGAGATGGAGAAGCAGGCTCCCTGCTGAGCAGAGAGCCCGATGCGCAGCTTGATCACAGGACCATGGGATCATGACCTGAGCCGAAGGCAGAGGCCTTAACCCACTGGGCCACCCAGGCGCCCTACCATCAACTTTCTTTCTTTCTTTTTTTTTTTAATGTTTTATTTATTTGACAGAGAGAAATCACAACTAGGCAGAGAGGCAGGCAGAGAGAGAGGAGCAGGCTCCCTGCGGAGCAGAGAGCCCAATGCGGGGCTTGATCCCAGGACCCTGGGATCATGACCTGAGCCGAAGGCAGAGGCCCTAACCCACTGAGCCACCCAGGCGCCCCTATCATCGACTTTCTTAAGTAAACATACTAACAGTGCTCTTTGAATGTATAGCATAGATATAGATTAAATATAGCCTTAGCACAAAGGATAGGAAGGAGAAATTGAGAATATACAATTGTTTAGTTTTTTATATTTTATGTGAAGGATTATAGTATTACTTGAAGTTATATTATGATTAAAGATGTATAATGTACAACCAAGAACAACCCTTGAACTATTAAGTTATAAATGCATAAATAAGAATATAATAAAGTACATAAAAGGAAATAAACATTTTGAATCCAAAAACATGATAAAATAACAAAGGTGTGGGGCACCTGGGTGGCTCAGTCATTAAATGTCTGCCTTTGGTAGGGTCATGATCCCAGGGTCCTGGGATGGAGCCCCACATCGGGCTCCCTGCTCAGCAGGAAGGCTGCTTCTCCCTCTCCCACTTCCCCTGCCTGTGTTTCCTCTCTCATTGTATCTCTCTCTGTCAAATAAATAAATAAAATCTTTAAAAACAAATAGCAAACAAATACCAAACAGAGGTGAAACAAATAGAAAGAAACCAGTAAAATGGCAGATTTTAATTCAGCCATATCAATAATTATATTAAATGTGAGTCATTTAAATATACTAATTTAAAAACTGAGATTATAGCTCTAACTATATGCTGGCTCTAAGAAACACACTTGCAATATAAGATATACACTTTAACTATAAAGGCACAAATAGACTAAAACTAAAGATAAGAGAAAAAGTTACTGATCATAAGAAACCTGGAGTGACTAGATTAATAACAGATAAAGTGTTTTATTATAGATAAAGTAGACTTCAGAAAATAGAATGTTGCAGAGGATATTCCATAATGAGACAGGGCACACTTCACCAAGAAGATATGATAATCTTAAATGTTCAGGTACTTAATCATAGAGTTTCAAATGCATGAAACAACGATTGATAGAACTAGAAGGACAAACAGACAAGTATATATTATATTTTGAGTCTTCGACACTACTCTTTCATAACTGATAGAATAAGTGGGCCAAAAATTAGTAAGGATATATAAAATATGAGAAACACTTTAAATCAACTTGACTTAATTGACATTTATATAACATTCCAACTACAACAGGATATACATTATTTTAAAACACATGTAGTATGTTAAGATAAACCATAATGTGGGTCATAGAACAAACCTAATACATATACAAAAATTTAATGTACACAGTGTATTTTCTCTGAACATATTGGAAATAAAGTAGAAATCAACAGGAGCTTATCTGGAAAATCACCAGATATTTCAAAATTAAGCAACAAATGTCTAAATACTCATGGATTAAAGTAGAAGTATATATTACTTTTAATGAAAGGAAAATGAAACTACAACATAACAAAAATTGTGGAATACATTGAAAGCAGTAATTAGAATGAAATTTATAGGAATAGCAAATGAACTCAAAGCAAATAGATGGAGTTAAATAATAAAGTTAAAAAGAGAAATCAGTGAAGTTGAAAATAGGAAAACATTAAAGAATACCAAGATATTTTTTTAAGATCAATAAAATTGACTCACCTTTAGCTAGATTTACCAAGGAAAAGAGGAACAACCTGAAATAACAATGTCCACAGTCAAAGAGGGGATGTCCTTGCACATACTACATATACAAAAATTAAAAATTAGGAAATCTTTCAAAACATCTTTATGCCCACAGTGAGAAAACTTAGGAAATGAACAAATTCCTTGAAAAGTATAAACCACCAAAGGCCCCTCAAGAAGTAATAAATAACATGGAAAATTTCTGTTAAAGAAGAATCCAATCCCAGATGGCTTTACCGATGAATTCGGTCAGAAAATTTAGAAAGAGGGGCACCTGGCTGGTACAACTAGTAGAGCAGGTGTCTCCTAATCTCAGGGTCATAAATTCAAGTCCCACATTGGCATATAGATTACTTTAAAAAATTAGGAAGAAATAATATTTAGTCTACACAAACTCTTTCAGAATATGGAACTGGAGGAGATACTTATCATCTCATTTTATAAGATCAGCATTACCCTGAGACAAAAACTAGAAAAAGACATCTTAGTGAAAGAAAACTACAGACTAATATTTTTCATGAAGATGCAAAAATCTTTAATAAAATACTATCAAATCAAATCAAGAGTATAAACAGGATATTACAGGATTATACATCGTGATCAAGTGGAGTTTATTTTGGGGAATGCAAGACTGGCTCAACATTCAAAAATCTAATATTCCATCTTCCCATTTCAGCAGACTAAAGAAGAAAAAAATATATGATAGTATCAATAGATGCATAAAACCCAGATGTCAGTACTTAATATCTTTGATAAAAATTCACTAAACTAAGAATGGAAGTGAACTTCTTTAACATGATAAAGAGCTTTTCCAGAAAACTTACAGCTAACACTACACTTACCTATGAAAGAGTGGGTGTTTTTCACTACAGGTGATGAAGTTCTAGAACCTAGGTGAGGTTCAGTGGGCTGAGGTCCGGAGCCAATGACCAAGAAAGAATTCTTGAGACATCTTTGGTGCAAAATGGTGGTTTATTAAAGCATGGGGACAGGACCCGTGGGCAGGAAGAGCTGCTGCCCCGGGTTGTGAGGGTAGGCATGTTATATACCTTGTGGTTGGGGGAAGGTGAGGGGAAGGGATGGGAGGTTTCAACAGAGTTTTCACATGTTAAGGAGGGCCTACAAGGTGCCGGGGGGAGGCCTTGCCCTTATGGCCTGATCAATGTCATTTTTAGGTCAGGCATTAACATCAAGATAGTTGGGAGATTCTTGGTGGGGTGTTATGATCCTGCTATCATTTACATTCCCTTCTACCTCAGCCTCCTCCAGTTTATGGTGGGGAGGGAGACATTAGGGCTTCAGAATTGCCTCTGGAAATTTGTGATATTGATAAGGTAACCTTCCTGTTTAGGTCTCTAGGACATCTGTAGAGCAAGGGAGATTCCTGTTCTGCAGGATTGCGATCCCTGCAAGTTAACTATTTCTCGTTTTATGGCAGTCAGGGGTGTCTGAGGAATGCTACACCTATTACGGAGGGGAGTGGGTGAAGAGGGGGTGCAAGGCGCCAGCTTTTGCTCTGTCTCAGCCAGCCTCCTGCTCCCTCATCACAGGTGAAAACAAGGCAAAGATGTCTGTTTTTACCAATTGTTATCAGTGCTGCATTGAAAGTCCTAGCCAATGCATTAAGATAAATGTATATGGATTGGATAAGAATAAGAATTTTCTCTATTCACAGATTATTTGGTTTTATGTAGAGAAAATGCCAAAGAATTTCCAAAAAAGGAATTAGAACTGAAATTCTAGTTCAAATTCAAGGTTGCAAGATACACATTAATACACAAAATCGATTGTATTTTTATATATACTAGCAAAAAAATTAGAAATTAGGGAAAAAGGGAGCCATTTACAATAACACCTAAAAACCCATGAAATATGAAGGTGAAAAATCTAACAGGATGTATGGAAGGTCTGTATTGAAAGGAAGGATGTATTGAAAGCTCTAAAACACATTTGAAAGAGTTTAGACAAGACCTGAATAAATGGAACAGTATAATATATGCACAGTATCAAAGTCACAATGTTCTTAATATGGCAGTTATCCCCCAATTTAGTTTATAGAGTTAGTGTGATACCAATCAATGTTCCAGTTAAAATTCTAGCAGGAATTTTTGCAGAATTCACCAAGCTGTTTTTTCAGATTTATGTGGAAAGGTAAAGGAACTAGAATAACCAAATCAATTTTGAAAAAAAAAGATCAAAGTTGTCATATTTATAGTAACTTAAATTTGAAGTCTTATAAATCTACGAAATTAAGATTGTGTTATTGGTAAAAGGAGATGCACGTTGATTAATGGAATAGAATAGAGAGAGCAGAAATAGACCAGTACATATATTGCCAATTTTTTTTTTTTTCTAACTGAGGTACAAAGACAATGCTATGGTGAAAGGATGGTCTTTTTAGTCTTTTCAGCAAATGATGATGCAGTGATTAGACATTGATACTCAAAAAAAGAAAGAAAGAAAGAAAGAAAAGTACCTCAAAACATGCTTTGCCTGTGTGCAACTATTAAAATAAATCATAGACCTAGATCATAGACCTGAAAATAAAATCTAAAACTATAAAAAAACATCTTAAAGAAAACATAGAAGAAAATCTTTTGGTCTTGGGCTGAGTAATATTTCTTAAATGTGACCACCAAAGACACAATCCATAAAGGAAAATATTGATAAATTGGGTTTCATCAAAATTGAACACTTAACATTTTTTTCAAAGATGCTGTTAAGAGAATTGAAAAGACAAGCCACAGCCTGGAAGATAGTGTTTGCATGACACATATTTAATAAAACACTTGAATCAGCATATGTAAAGAATTCTCAAAACTCAATAACAAGAAAACAACCCAATAAGAAGTGGGCAAAAGAGTGGAATAGGTATAAAGAACATGTATGAATGGAAATAAACACACCAAAACTGCCCAGTGTCTTTAGTCATTGAGGAAATCCTTCTTAAACCACAGGCAACTTTCCACTGCATATCTATTTGCATGACTAAAACAAACAACAACCAAAAAAAGCTCAAGGAAACAAAGATGACAATACCAGTGTTGGTAGGAATCCTAAGTACTCAGAATTCTCATCCATTACCAGTGAATATTCAGTAGGATAGCCAGTTTAGACAAAATACTTTGGCAATTTTATATAGAGTTAAACATACATTTAATATAAAATATAATAATTTCACTCTAGACAGTTAACAAAGAGAAATAAAACTGATTTCCAGCAAAGATCTGTATGTTAATGTTTATTGCAAGCTTATTCCTAATCAGCAAAAACTGGGGGAAAAAACCCACATGGCTTTTAACTTGTGAATGGATAAACAAACTGTTTTATGTCCATTTAATGAACACTGATGTATGCAACAACATGAATGAAGGCCTTAAAAAGTGAATAAAAGAAACCAGAATCAAATGGCTGCATTCATTTTGACATTCTGAAGAAGGAAAACATCAGGAACACAAAGTGTCACTGCTTGCCAGGGACGGGAGTGGCAGGAGGAGTTGTCTAAGAGAGCCTGAGAAAATCTGGGAAGAGGGGTAATTGAACTCAGTTGTCAAAACCCATAAAACTGTATACTCATAGGAATGAATGTTACTATATGTAAATTCAATCTTAATAAACCTGATCCTCCTCCCCAGATTGGAGAGTATGTATGAGAACTAACGAATCTTGTATAAATCAAAAAGTTAGCCAATAATGTTTCAAATTGGTTAATTAAGAACAGCAGTGTATTTTTAGAGTTAATGTCCTATGATAATGTCCTAGAGAAAAACAACAAAAATCGTTAAAAGTGTCTTTGTGAAGTGAGACTGGGGAGGAGTGGAAAGAAGTGGGATAGATTCTTTCTATTTTAATTCTTCCTATACGAATTTTTTTTTTAATCATATGCACTGATAGGGTTGGTTATAAAAACAAAAACTACTTTAAACTATTTTAAAATTACAAATAATTGACTTGTTTTCTCTATACAAATAAAGGATTTCTGTTAAAAGGTTTTTTGTGTGTATCATCTTCAGTCTGATGGCATAAAGTAGAAAGAAATGAAATGAAATTAGGATAAATTAGACTGTTTTAATTCATTAACCTGGAGTAGCAGTGATTTCCTCTCTGGGCAAAGGAAACTGCAACTAAGGTACATCATCCATACGTAGATAAAGCCCACTGTAAATGCAGCATTCCTCACCTGCTCTTTTAGGTGAAACCACTTGAAAGGTCATTTATCACCTACCAGGGAGCACTTACTGGCTGCTTGGGCTCTTTTTGTTGGTTTCCTAGAGCCTTAAACTTGCTTATGGATAATTTTGCTTGCACCAGCAGTCTATACACGGGCTTATTAATGCATTAACAAACCTCATTTTGCTGAGCTAAATTAGAGGTAACCCTCGTTCAGTACAGTCTCATGCACACAGTGGGCAGTCAGCATTTCTTGATTGTTCTCTACACAGTTAGGGAAAGTCACCATGGGTGTTTTGACCCTCTTCCAAGACAGATTTAAAGATGAGAGGTTAAGATTAGGGAAGGATCATCAGGCTAGCGAGTCTGTTGGTTTCCATTTCAGGATCAGGTCAATTTCCAGGATTGAGTAAGAGTCATTGTATAATACTCATGCACCTGAATTTTCAGGGACAATGCTGCTTTCAAATATGCTAGCCTATTTTCAGATCACAAATTCCAATTTTTAGTCTGGAAAATAGAGCTGCTGTAAGCTGTGGGGTAACATGGCAGCGGGAATGTGGGTGTTCACCAGACTCCAGCATCAGTGTTCTTTTAAAGACCTATGCAGAATTGCTGTCTGAAGATATCACTGTGATTCCCAAAACAAATCTCTGTAAGACATGATTTTAACAAAGTATGATGACTTGGGGCACCTGGGTGGCTCAGAGCCCAGGGTCCTGGGATCGAGCCCTGCATTAGGCTCTCTGCTCAGCAGGGAGCCTGCTTCCTCCTCTCTCTCTCTCTCTCCCCCTGCCTCTCTGCCTACTTGTGATCTCTATCAAATAAATAAATAAAATCTTTAAATTGAAAAAAAAATATGGTGACTTTAGTATCATAGTATTAGTATGTGTTCTTTGTAGGAGATTAGAGACAAGCATTGAAAATTATAAAAATCATCTTTAGTTTTTAGTTCAGAGGAAACTACTATTAATATTTCGTTGTATTTCCTTCTAATCTTACTTTCTGTGCACATATATATGTAAATTGAAATCATATCCTATATAATTCTACTTTTCATTTAATAGCCACAGTGAGCCATTTCCATTCCCTTTAAATATTATTAAAAACAGGACATTATGCCATCATATGTTTTGTCAAAATTTACTCACCCGTTTTGATTTAGGGATATTTTGATTATTTCCAATTTTTATTTTTGTGAATAATAACTGCAATGGAAATTTTATTTTCCTTTTATTTTATAAAGAGGAAGTGGAAATACAACCACAAAGAATATATTTTTAGGACTCCTAAGACAAGCATTTCAGATTGTATTCCCAAAAGTTTGTACCAAATAATGTTCTACCAACTATGAATAAAGATGAAATTTCACTGATAACCCCTTGCCAATTCTGGGTGTTGTAATTTATGAAATCATTTCTTATTTGGCAAATGGAAATAATGTATTACCATTTACTCTGTTCATTCTTCCACGGACAACATAGTAACCAATATGAGAATTAACATTCTAGATACTTCCACTCTTTGATCATGCCCAGATGCTAAAGGCTTGTTTTTTTTTTTAAAGAAAAATTTTCTATTTGTTTTGGAGCTGCCAATGTTATCACCTTGAAGTGGCAATGTTGCTACCAAAGGGAAGGTTAAAGCCAGGAATGGTTGTCAGAACACTGACAGTTGGTTTTAGGGAGTGTGGTTTGGGCCTTGAATGTTGAGCTGTCCATATAGCTTATAATTTGTAATAGCAGGAGCTTAATTTTTCATTTTTGTTTTTAAACATCTGCTGTGCATGAAATGTTTTATCTAAAATATCTCTTAATCACATAAAACCCTGTGAGATAGGGATTATTATCCATGTTTCAGTAGTGTGTAGTCATGTTTGGAGAGGTGTTACGCCCTGAGGCTGAACCCGTGGGGACTCTGGATTTCAGCTACAGGCGGACAGTCCTTGGATACAGAGGATCCTTCCCCAACACCTTGCTGAAGTCTTACAACAGTAAACTCAAATGAACAGAACTACAAAGATACAGGTTTTTTTTTTTTGTTTCTTTCCTGTAGTTTTATGTTGTTGTATTGTTTTATACTTGTTTAATATAAGAGAAGCAGCAAAATTGAGGCAAAACAATGTGCCTTAGACTTCTCTTTTGTTCTGGCTAGTATGAGTTCTTTGAGACTTCTCTGAGGTCCTCTAATTTCTTTTTCTATTGCTTCACTTTTATGTCTTGAAATATATTAGTATAGCTGCAATGAAAACAGTTATTTTGTTTAATAATGCTTTGATAAACAAAAGAAAATGTAATTCCAGAGAAAGCTGTATGACTGACTTTCTACACCAGCTATGATAATCCCAAGAAGTCTGAGGTTTAGGTATATATTTTTTAATTACAGATTTAAAAATTTCATTTCCCATTGCTCAGCTCTTCCTCCCAAGTACCTTCTATGGATAGAGGGGCAGGCGATGCTGCCTGTCTTATGCTTGTATAATACAAGTTTTCTTACTATCTAAGCCAATCCTTTGAGTTTTAGGGTCAGTGTCAGAAAGAGGACCAATTAAGATCAGCCTTTAAAAAAAAAAAAAAAAGCTTTCCTTCTAAATTACTTGCCCTCCTTTTCCCCTTTCAACTCTTCACTTACCCATCTATTTTTAGTTAGATCATCTTACTCTGGATAGTTCCCTTTTATTTCTAGATTGAGAATTATCTATTCCTTACCATATCTGATCATATAAATGAATAACTGTGGATCATGATAAAAATTTCTGACAAGTGAACCCCCGAGAACTCAAGGACTTTAACTTTTTAATTTCCTTTTCTTCTTTCGTTCTAAACTTCAGATAGTTTTGTCTCTTTTTCTCTCTGTATGTTCTTTTAGCCCTATAGTTTGACTATTAACTATTGATTACTTGTTTCTTTACTGATTACCTAATTGCCTCCCTTAATCAAGTCAGAGCTTCCTTAGCTTTAAAAACTTCTGTTTTTACCATTAACTTTTTGTGTTTTATTTCATCTCTCCAAAATAGATTGACCATGTCACGTGCTCCTGTTTTCCTTACATCACTAAGTTCTTTGTGGTCCTCTCCCATTTGTTTTCTGTCTTTTCTACCTCATGGAGATTGGAAACACAAAACTAGATTTCTATAAATTAATGGACCCCCAACGTAGGAACTCAAGATTATTGACTTCAGTCCTTATCAGAATGATACAGTATTTTCCTGAACTATTTTCTTTGTGATCTCTGATTCCAGGACAACTTCTTTGTTCCCTGGGTATCACACCTCATATCGCTCTTTCTGATACTACATGGCAGCTCTTGATGCATTCATTTCTTTGGATCATACAACTTTAGAACAATTGGTGATCATCAAATTAATTGGACAGATCAGTTGAGGACATAAAAGTCCCAAAGGCCACATTAATAGAATCAGGATTAGAACTTCAGGTCTTCTAACTTGGACCGCAAATGCACTAGACTGGATTAGAACTACTGCCCTGTTCTTCTCTTTACCCAGGTTCATTTCTCCATGCAAAACGATAGCAATTTCTGCGTTATCAGTACAAAATGTTGCTGAAAATTGTATTTTATGAGATTTGTGTCGCGGCCGGCGCGACAAATCGACCAGGAACGTGAGGTTAAGAGGATGAAGAAAAGAAGTTAAGAGGCAAAGAGATGGGGGCAAGAGGAGCACTGAGGAGGGTCCAACAGTGCTAAGTTTATTCAAAGCATTAAGGCCATATATATAGTGATAGGAGAGACAATACACCTGTGTCCAGTTAAACAACCAAAGTTCCCATAATAAGTTTCACATTTAACTGTAAACAGACCTCGTGATGCCAAACGGCTGATGCTAGTACAATTGTTCTGTATTGATACAGCAAACCTGAAAGTAATTTATGAGCAGTATTAGGGCAGCAAGGACCAACAACGAACTTTTGACCGCAACCGAATTGTTCTCATTTGTTTAGCAAGTGTGTGGGAAGTCACGTAGGCGAGCGCACAGCACATAGCACAGACCCTTTCTTGGTGCTACTCAACTTTTCCTGTCCTAAACCTTTGGTTAGGTTATTCGGACTTTAAAGGAGGCACAAGTCAGGGCCTGGTTTGGTCCTCGTCTCAAGCCTTATTGTGGCCTCCCACAGATTTGGTTGTAATTAGTCACAATTTCTCATGACAACAATACTAAAAATGGTGTACTCCTGATCAAGAGTTACAATGAAGTAAGTCATAGATTTGACAAGCAATATATTGAACACAGGTCTGTAATGATTCAAAAATTATATGTCATCCTCCAAGTCTTGTAAAATAGACCCTAATGTGTAGGCTGATTAAATATAGTGCTAAGCTCTGTGCCCCAGTACTGACGGAGGCATTGCCTAGAGTGAAGTTGTTGAATTGAGGCCAAAAGATCCAGTAGCCCTTTCACTAAACTAGACCCTTATTAGCTAGACCACGGATCTGGGATCTGGACAGATCTTAGGTTTCTTGGTAGCTTAGGACAGGAGGCTGTTATTCAGCTTTTTCAGTTTTCCAGAATATCCATACTGAATAAAAATAGCACTGTAGAATATTGCCTTTTCCATTCTAGAGAACATTCCTATATGGGTTGTGGCCGTTGATTGTGAACAAAGCAAAGTACAGGAATAGGTTGGGCACTCCAGATTAACAATTTGTTTTGGAAAAAGACAAAAGAAATGTAACATTATATGAAGTAATTATATTTTTCAACATTTGAAAATTTAAAAAGGTATCTATGATCTTGCCAAAGTCAGCCTCTAGTTCCTTTATGTTCTTCCTTACTTGGTTGGTATTATTATAACCTTTCTTTTTTGAAATGATGATAATAGAAAGTTGCTTCCCCTTGTCCCCAGTGTTCTCCCTTGGGGAAGGCAAAAATTTAATGCAACCCTGGTTGCGTCCTGAAACTATTTTTGAAATTTAACTGGTTGGTGAAATCCCCAAATCTGGTTACCACTATTAAATATGGTTTTGTGTGAATATCAACAACTATATGGCCAGGAGCTAGGTCTAGAATGCATTCATGCCAGTGCTTGGCTGAAAGCCTGAGGATCCCTGGTAACCCCAGCAGGGATTGGCAAACAGGTCAGATGAAGAGGAAGCAGAAGCTATGTGGCCCTATTTTGGGGAGGACTCTGAGCCTTATCTTGCAACTCCAGGGAAGGCTGGGCTTTTCCAACCAGCAGCTGAGTCCGGGGGCCCTATGAGGCTGTTCCTGGAATACTGATGCCTTTTGGGACTGTGGATGGAATTTCAAGTGGGGGTGTGTTTAACAAGAACACATTGGCAAAGTGGGAACAGGTTAAATCCTCTACATTTCAGCCCCACAACAGGAGACATTTCCCACCATATATTGGTTGAGGACTGCCTCAGTTTATCCAGGCTGGTGGGGGCTGGCTGGAGGATCTTTGATGACTGCTGAGAGGGTAGGATGGGACTATGGAGGAGGAGAATGGGTTGGGGATAGTGAAGAACAACTGTGTTCCTCAGGACTCACCTCAAAGAAAATTACCTGCGTGCTCCTGCCCCCTTTCCCCCAGGTTGGATTAAGCAGTTCTCAACCTTTGTTCCCTAAATATTGTGCACGTAACACTAACTGTCTTATCATGCTATCATAATGTGCTTTAACTCTATAATTCCTTTAAGGAATGGTCTTTTTTTCTTTTCTTTCCTTAGCTCTTACCATATATTTGACATACAGTAAAAATATTTGTGAAGATGAATTTTATATGTCAACTTGGTTAGGCCATAGTACCTGCATATTTGGTCAAACACCAGTCTCGATGTTGCTGTGAAGGTATTTTTTAGATGAGTTTAATATTTAAAGCAGTAGACGTTCAGTGAAGCAGATTACCCTCCATAGTTGTGTGGGCCTCATCAAATCAGTTGAAAGCTTTAAGAGAAAAGAAACTGAGGTCCCCAGAAGAAGAGAGAATTCTGCCTCCAGTCTTCAGACTTGAACTGCGATATCAACTCTACCCTGGAAATTTTTGAATTGTCAGGCTCCACAGTCCAGTAAGCCAGTTCCTTAAAATAAATTCTCAGTGTCTCTCTCTCTCTTCCTTTGTGTGTGTGTGTGTGTGTGTGTGCATGAATATATGCATATATATCCTACTGGTTCTATTTTCTCCAGAGAACCATGGCTAATACAATATTCTTTAAATAATAATTTAAGGAAATTTTTAACATCCAGAAACTTACCATAGAGTAATTCATGTATCACCTGCCAAAGAGATTTATTTATTAGATTTATTTATTATTTAACACCACCATCAAATCCACATATATTTAGGGATTAGGTGTATTAAAAAGTCATAAACTGGATGGGGCATTTCCTAAGCTTGAAAGCAAAGGAAGAAGGTGCCAAGGAAAAGATTGATTGATTGATACTATTTCCATCTGTCACATTAGTTTTTTTGATAGCTATAGTAAAGTTCCATAGAAAGATATTTGGAGAGGATGTTAACATTAGTCATTTTGGTGATATGGGATTAGGAATAATTAATTTTATTTTACTTCTTTATATTACATGTATTACTTGACTTCTTTTGACAAGGGCCAAGTATTTTTTTTTTTTTTCAAAAACAATGAAGATGGTACATTAGGAAGAAGCAAATAAAAGTGAAACTGGGAAAAATTTTATGTAACTGTATGGCAAAGGATTTCTGTTCTTTATAATGAGCTCTTTGAGAAGAAATTTAATACTTATCAAAGAGCTAAATGGCATGGATAAAAAATTCACCCAAGAGGAAATCCAGAGGAAACATTTGAAAAAGAAAAGTTCAACCCCAGTCGTAGGGAAGTGCAAATTAAAATAGATGCAACACCCATCCATCATTTTATTAAGATTTTAGTGAGAATATCTAATGCTGATAAATGGGTTCTTTCATATAGGGCCAATGGAAATCTTAATTGGTACAACTTTTCTGGAAAACTATTTGACAGTGTCTATCGAGAAAGTCTGGTGTTGTGATTCCACTTCTGGGACTCTAGCCTAGGAAACTAAATTTGGTTAAAGATTAATCCACAGAAATATTCAACACAGTGTTATTTAATTGCAAAATTTGGAAACTTTTGAAAAGCCTGCCATACCTAAACGTTTTATAGCAAATATACTTCAAGATGAGCTTTAAAAAAAAAAAAAAAAAGATTTATACTGAATGAATCAGGAACCATAAACTCTATAAAGGATTCTCATTGTACTTATGACTGATAATTTACCCATTTATTTAGTCATTTATCCAATAAACATTTTTCAAATTCTACTTAAAAAAATGGAAACAAGAGAAAGGCCTAAAAACAAGTAAATGCTGGATGTCATTCATTTACACTAATGGAGGGTCTATAAATGCCATTAAGTGACTATAAACAGGTGATTATAAAAGCTCATGATATAATACTGACATAATAAAAAGGAAGAACATAAAGTTGTGTTTATAGGTAGAATTTTACTATGGAAACCTATATAGAAAAAAAGACTGGAAGATAATATACCACAGTGAGAATAGTTACAGGGTTGTGAGTCTTTTCATGTGTTTGATCATTTTCCATTCCTCCATATAGTTTTTTAAAAGATTTTATTTATTTATTTGACAGAGAGTGTGAGCCAGAGAGGGAACACAAGCAGGGGGAGTGGGAGAAGAAGAAGTAGACTCCCCGCTGGGCAGGGAGCCTGATGTGTGGCTCATTCCCAGGACCCTGGGATCATGATCTGAGCCAAAGGCAGATGCTTAAAGACTGAGCCACCTAGGTGCCCCCATATAGTTTTTTTTTTTTATACGTTTTAATTTAATACACATTTCTTGGTTTTTTAATTATCTGCCATACCCTATTGTAGGTATTTGGGATGTGGTGATAGATGAGGCAGAAAGCGTCCCTGCCTTCATGTACTTTTCATTCTAGTGGAACTGATACAATAAATTAGCTAACTGCAGATAGCAGTATATAGCGGAAAGGATGGGGAGAAGATCACTTATGGCGAGAAGTCTGAAGATTTCCCTGCAGTGGTGACATTTTAGCTAAGGCCCAAAAATTAGAAGGAGAGGAAGCACACTCCAGACAAAGGGAGCAGCCGGAGGGTCGGGGTTGGGGGAGAGAAAAGAAAAAACCGTTAGGTGAAAAAACTTGTTATCTAGAGTTCTGAAAAGGAGAGGTCTTCAGTATCACACAGCCCTTCAGTATGTCTGAAGGGCTGTGTGATAAGAAATGAGGTTTAAGAAGTGGGAAGGAGTTTGAGGAGTTCCTTATAGATCCTGGATATCAACCTTTTGTCTGTACTGTCATTTGCAAATATCTTCTCCCATTCCGTGGGTTGCCTCTTTGTTTTATTGACTGTTTCCTTTGCTGTGCAGAAGCTTTTGATTTTGATGAAGTCCCAGAAGTTTATTTTCGCTTTTGTTTCCTTTGCCTTTGGAGACGTATCTTGAAAGAAGTTGCTGTGGCTGTTATCGAAGAGATTACTGCCTATGTTCTTCTCTAGGATTCTGACGGATTCCTGTCTCACGTTGAGGTCTTTTATCCATTTTGAGTTTATCTTTGTGTACGGTGTAAGAGAATGGTCAAGTTTCATTCTTCTACATATAGCTGTCCAGTTTTCCCAGCACCATTTATTGAAGAGACTGTCTTTTTTCCACTGTGTATTTTTTCCTGTTTTGTCGAAGATTAATTGACCATAGAGTTGAGGGTCCATATCTGGGCTCTTGACTCTGTTCCACTGGCTTATGTGTCTGTTTTTATGCCAGTACCATGCTGTCTTGGTGATCACAGTTTTGTAATAAAGCTTGAAATCAGGTAACGTGATGCCCTAGTTTTATTTTTGTTTTTCAACATTTCCTTAGTGATTCGGGGTCTCTTCTGATTCCATACAAATTTTAGGATTATTTGCTCCAGCTCTTTGAAGAATACAGGTGGAATTTTGATCAGAATGACATTAAAAGTATAGATTGCTCTAGGCAGTAGACATTTTAACAATGTTTATTCTTCCAATCCAAGAACATGGAATGGTCTTCCATCTTTTTGTGTCTTCTTCAATTTCTTTCATGAGTGTTCTGTAGTTCCTCAAGTACAGATCCCTTACCTCTTTGGTTAGGTTTATTCCCAGGTATCTTATGGTTCTTAGTGCTATAGTAAATGGAATTGATTCTCTAATTTCCCTTTCTGTATTTTCATTGTTAGTGTATAAGAAAGCCACTGATTTATACACATTGACTTTGTATCTTGCCACGTTGCTTAACTGCTGTATGAGTTCTAGTAGTTTGCGGGTGGAGTCATCAAAATCAAAAGCTTCTGCACAGCAAAGGAAACAGTCAGAAACACAAAGAGGCAATCCACAGAATGGGAGAAGATATTTGCAAATGACAGTACAGAAAAAAGGTTGATATCCAGGATCTATAATGAACCCCTCAAACTTAACACACACAAAACAGGCAATCATATCAAAAAATGGGCAGAAGATATGAACAGACACTTCTCCAATCAAGACATACAAATGGCTATCAGACACATGAAAAAATGTTCATCATCACTAGCCCTCAGGGAGATTCAAATTAAAACAACGTTGAGATATCATCTTACACCAGTTAGAATGGCCAAAATTAGAAAGACAGGAAACAACATGTGTTGGAGGGGATGTGGAGAAAGGGGAACCCTCTTCCACTGTTGGTGGGAATGCAAGTTGGTGCAGCCTCTTTGGAGAACAGTGTGGAGATTCCTCAAGAAATTAAAAATAGAACTTCCCTATGACCCTGCAATTGCACTCCTGGGTATTTACCCCAAAGACACAGATGTCGTGAAAAGAAGGGCCATCTGTACCCCAATGTTTATAGCAGCAATGGCCATGGTTGCCAAACTATGGAAAGAACCAAGATGCCCTTCAATGGACGAATGGATAAGGAAGATGTGGTCCATATACACTATGGAGTATTATGCCTCCATCAGAAAGGATGAATACCCAACTTTTGTAGCAACATGGACAGGACTGGAAGAGATTATGCTGAGTGAAATAAGTCAAGCAGAGAGAGTCAATTATCATATGGTTTCACTTATTTATGGAGCATAACAAATAGCATGGAGGACATGGGGAGTTAGAGAGGAGAAGGGAGTTGGGGGAAATTGGAAGGGGAGGTGAATCATGAGAGACTATGGACATTGAAAAACAATATGAGGGGTTTGAAGTGGCGGGGGGTGGGAGGTCGGGGTACCAGGTGCTGAGTATTAGAGAGGGCACGGATTGCATGGAGCACTGGGTGTGGTGCAAAAATAATGAATACTGTTATACCGAAAATAAATAAATTAATTTTAAAAAAAGATTAATTAAAAAAAAAAAGAAGTGGGAAGGACCCAAGTTGGAGCAACTAGCTTATGAGGTCACAAATAATGGCCATGGATTTGTTTTATTCCAGATGTACTTAGATTCCATTGAATATAGCTCTCTTCTTAACTAGAAGACAAATAAAAAAAAAAAATCCCAAGACTGAGAGAACAGTTTGATGAGAAGCCATTTAGGCTGGCAGCCCAGGAATAGAACTTCTTAAATTAAAGGAGAATGACATGGGAGGTGACAAGGAAATGTGTCTTGTGATTAGGAACACCTTCTTCTTTGACATGATGTTTTGATACGGGAGATCCCAAATGAGGTCCTTTTTTTCTGTCCATGGCTACCAAGTCTAAAGCTGGCCAGAGAGCTACAGGAAGTGTGCCCTCCCTAAGGAAACAAGCCTATACTTTAAGAGATGTCACGCTAGTCCCAAAAGCGGTCATCATGAAACTGCCGCCCCTACCTGCCTGTTGCCAATGACTGCCTTGACTTCCAGAGGCAGAAGGGACAAGGCTGTCCTCTCCCCAGCTCAGAATTCTGCATTTTCATGCCGTCACAGGGATATTTTAAGACAATCCGCACAAATAATACCATCATCCCCCCTTTTTAGATTAGTTTAGATTAGTTTTTTAGATTAGTTAATTTAGATTAGATAACCTTTATATGTTGTCTTATTTTTGTATCATACTGCATGAGCCTAGGTGCTAATGTTAGTAATTTTGGAAAAGTCCTTCTTTGACAAATGAACTTTTCAGTTACTATGTGGAGAAGCAAAAATGTTAAACTGATCATTTTTCTCTGTTAAGAAGTTTTTGAATTGCACAAATAGTTTTTCAAGATTATGCCATAGGATATGTCCTTTCTGTATCTGGTCCCCATTTTGAGGGTATAAGTAAAGAAATAACTTAATCCTGGACAGTTTTAAACTTTACTCTTTTTGTCAGCCATTTAAACATTGGGAAATGTTTTCACTTCTATTTAGTAGAATCAGATTTTGCTGTAGTGTGGAACTCTTGAATAGCTTTTGGTCTCATGTGCCATTTCTGTGTTGGTGTATATATCTGTGATTGAAGGATTAGGCAAGACTTTAAGTGTCTGGCCCAATTCAGAGAGGTGATGAGCTTCCCCTCTCTCCCTAAAAATATTGTGCCAATATTGGAAAAAGCTTTAGATTCTCATATGATACAGGACACAGTTAATAATCTTCAATGTTAACTGGAGAAATTTTGTTGGATTATAAACTAGTAGGAGCCATCCATCCACTAAAATATCATTTTGGGAATTTGGGGGTATAAACCTATCCTTTGGGTGCTCTCTCTTCTTATTTATCATACCTAAGATAACCCCTGTAGTTAGCTGTACTGAGTATTGGGACATGGGCTCAGAGCAGGAAAAGACTATAAAACTGGGGTCTTTAAAAATCTTTTTATCTGCTTCCTGACCTTATATTTCAGGTGAGGCATCTATGATGCAGAGACATTGTAGTGTTGGATGGTTTGCGGTGGAGATGGGCTGACATGTCTGGTTTCAAATAGTGTTGCCTGTGAAATGAGGGCATTCAAAATGGCTAGTCCTATTATTCAAAATGTGCTGGACTCTTCCTAATTTGAGCCCTGCAGCTGGAAGTGAAAACAATTCTCTTGGATGGAATCCCTCCCGTGAGAGTGGTTCCTTTCTGAATGTCCTTGGATCAGCCTGGTAAATAGAATTTCTAAAAGTTGTATCTCTTTTTAAAACTCCTTTGGCCAAAACGTTTACCTTCATACTGTCCCTATTTTACTACTTCTGCTTTCTTTTTCTATCATATTTTTCCCTAACATGAAGGAAGAGAAATGATTTGAAATGACCCCATGACAAGAAAATCAAATGTTGAAAAGGAATAGAAGGGAAGCTAGGTCTTTGCCTGATTTCTTTTGACCTCTCTCTGGCTTTCCTTTACACACACTAGTGCTAGTTGTCCTGGGGTTCTTTTTATATTCAGCACATGGATGAGCTTGAATTGTTCCTTTGTTAACTCAGAAGTCTGCAAATGATGAAAAGATTATATATTCAGGAGGTCAAATTGGAGACAGTTTTCTGAATTTTTTTAAAAAAATAAATGTGTTCAATAGCCTGCTCTAAAATTAGGGAAATTGAATCAACTGATGTCTGGAGAATAGGAAAGGTAATGTGTCAGAAATTTGTGTAAGGCACTGGTCAATCGATATTTTAGCATATAAAATGTAGGCGACTGATTTATTGCAAGTAGTATCTAATTCAAAACAACTAATATTTCCCAAGCAAATATTTGGATTTTTAACTCTTGTTAGCACATAAATACAAATTAATAAACTTGGTTATTTTTCTGCTGTCTGATGGATTTTACATTTCCGGACACCAGGGTTTGCTTGCCATCACATGAAAATATGGATGAAAATTTATTTTCTGGTTGATTAAGAATGTGCACATCCTTTGGTTTCATGTGGGTAACAGATGTCTTATGAGTAACAGATGTCTTGGCTTTTACACACTAATTGGCAAAAAGGGGGAAAAGGGGCTAATTAAAAGGGTGGGAGGAGATACAAGAAAAGTGCAATCTTTCTTGTGGGGAAACTCTAATAGACCTCCTTATTCTGGGTAATTACCTCCTTCTTCAACTTCATTTGCTATCCCTTTCCATATGACTCAAGTACATTATAATGGGAAAGTACAAAATAAAGAAACATAAGGCTGGACTACTGTCTGCTAACAGCCAGATTTATCCTGTCATGGAATATTCTAGTATAATTGACTCAATTAACATCAGTCTTTTAAAAAACAAAATATGAAAGCATAAGTCTAATCACTAAGGGCAACTTATGTTTTAATTGGCAGCACAAGGGTTCTATGTTGAGGGTGGTTGATATAAATATAATTTAATTATATACCAAATGTGACCATATAGTGGTTTGATGGGAAGTGAAAAATGCAAGACTGAATATGTTGCATGTTAGCTATACATCTTAGGTTCCTTTTAGTTTGCTGTGTGTTCTCCAGCAGGGCTATAGTACTGACAGTTGACCTGGAATAAATAAGAACATTTAGCAGATGTTTGAAGCTATTATCAACACATTCTCAGTTTTGTCACTATTTTCCATTGTGTACCATGCAAAGCAAGGTGGCATTTACTGTGCCTTAACTATGTCACCTCGGTCTGAATTAATCTTCTGATTTGTACCTTTTACTTAAAACTGAAGGAAATCTTTATAGCTCATTAAACATTCAGTGAGTATCCACATTATTTCTTGATAAGAGCTATTAATTATGTAGTCATTTTTATAAGGAGCTACTAATATTTCCAAGAAAAAGTATCAGGTTAGACACTTAAAGGTTCACACTTAATACACAACTTAGACAACCTGAAAGATAAGGTTATTTACGTAGATGCACACACACATGATAATTTACTTTTATTTAACTACCTGTCTTCTCAGAAAATAAGTAGGTTTTTAAAAATATCAACTGTGTTTTGAAAGATAATTAGGATAATACAGATCAAAATCTCAATTGTCAATTGTCAATTATTAACTTATTTATGCTGTATTAGAATTATATTTTATTCAATTGCTAGAAACTGGTGAGATAGGAAAATGTTTTATGGACTTGTCTTTTAAAAAATAAAATATATATATATATATATCAGTTTTGGTAGGGTAGAAACAACATTGCTAGAGTAGTCTTTTAGCTTCTACATTAATGCAGTCACTTGATTTTTTTTTTTTTTTGAGCATTATTTCATTATCTATAGAACGGAGATAGGGACACCTAACTCCCACACTCGCACTGGGAATTATACATAAGTAATGATAAATACACATGAAACTAACATACGTTTAACTGTTGAGTGCTTTATGCTTGTCTTCCTTCAGTGGACCCATATTCCATAGTTAGTTGCCTTGATTTCTAGGCTAGCTTCTCTTGGAAATAGAAAATTTATGCAGACTTTGATGAGGAGTCTAGTAACAACTGGTTTGAGACTGTGTGTCAGAAGATTTATTCTTCCCAACTTCAGCCCCTCAAAATATGAGGGTAAAGAATAACCACAGTGGATTAAGTTTCTTCAATGTCAAAGGCTTTCTGTATTTTGTAATTGTAAATTTCCATGAGTTATAAAATCATAGACTATTAAATGGTGGCACTCTATGAGGTTTCAGGATTTGGGGATCCACTGACCTGACCCTGGTTTATTTCCCATTTTCAGAAGAAGCCACGGAGCCCCTGTAAGGTTAAATGTCTTCTCTAAAGTCAATGAGCAAGTTAGTGACAGAGGTAGGACCAAGACCTTCTTTTCCTGAGGTCCTTATTTGGACTGTGGCCAGACGCCACCCTGCTGTGTGACTATCTAGGTTCTAAACTGGTCTGTTAAAAAAAGGTGAGCACTCAACTCACTCCACAGGTAGAAAGGGATGCATTTCTTTGTTATGCTTATGTTGGACAGTGCCCCTTGGTCATTGTGTTACTGTATCCCAGCATTTCACCAGAGCTGTTGATTTAGGAATAGGCCAGTTGAGTTTAAAAAGGTGGGACTTAGACCATGGCTAAGAAAATTGTTTTAAAATACAGTAGCAACTGAATAAATTCACAAAAATACAAGCAATAATAAATGAAGATTGGGCCACCGATTTTATAAAACCGGTGACTGAGGGGTAACAGAGAGCAGGAGCATATATTTATCCAGTGCTGTTCATTTAAACCCTTCCTCAATTTTCATTAAGATTGAATTCTTCTATTCAAGTATTAGAAAATGAATTTGCATGATATCTTATCATCTATATATCTATATATCTATGTCTTAAAGCTTTCCGCCTTACACGTTCCAGGATTGAAGTGTGTATGTCTTCTGTGTGACTCTTCAAACTTTACCTGCCAAACTGAAGGAGCATGCTGGGCTTCAGTTATGTTGGCCAATGGAAAAGAGCAGGTGATCAAGTCCTGTGTCTCTCTCCCAGAACTGAATGCTCAAGTCTTCTGCCATAGTTCCAACAATGTTACCAAAACCGAATGCTGCTTCACAGACTTTTGCAACAATATAACACTGCACCTTCCAATGGGTAAGGCATTCCTCTTTGTTCATTTCACATTTATTGTGCTAGGGGGAAATTATATAAGCATGCTAGAAATCAAAGTGTTGGTTATTACTGTACATAGGAAAATCCATTTTACAGTTCTCTCTGTTTTTTGACTGGTGGCATTCTCTAGAGCCTAGGTGAGGCTGATTTTTTGTTTGAATCACACAGGATTGTCAAAACATTGACAACAGCATAATAATTGTGAAGACATTTGTCCATGTGAATTGTATTTTTTGAAAGGATTAATGGACCCAGAGTAAAATGCCAATTTGTATGGATTCTTGGAAAGAAATTGAAATGTATACCAAGGGGGAAAAAAAGAGACTAAAGAGCAGAACTAAAAATAGTAGATTGCCACTTTTATGGAGACAAAATCTTTTTTTCATGGGCACCTTCTGGATAACTTCTTTGCCTCCCTGTGCAAGCCCTCAGGAGCAGAAAGATGGAAAATGGGGTGTAACTCTTCATTATTGTGCAGATAAATTCCTGCCTTGCCCCCAATTTCATGGTGTTTTATCCTAATTTACAAGACACTGAAAAGCTTAATCTCATTTTTTATCTGTAATTTGGAATCTGAAACTTTGGGGGATATCAAGGGGCAAGTAATTAAAATCACAAGCTGATTTATGACAGGAAACATTCTGTAGCGAATTTTCTTTAATGTGTATTAATTTAGTAATAATTCAGTGCTATTGCTATGTTACTATCTGCACACCGATACATAGTCTTTCTTACAAAGTAACATTTTAAGTTAGCGTTATCATCTCAGCTGCTCCCTATCACCATATCAATATTCTACTGTAGTACTTTTTAAACTATTATCTTTTCTGTAAATTCACTGTCCCCCTTTTTTTCTGAAGAACATTTATTTTATGCAGAAACTGGGCATCACTACCACAAATGAAAAACCAGTTTACTTACCATAAGTAGAAGATGACTGTGTGCTTAAACAAACATAGCTACTGCATTCCAGTTAAGTATTTTATATTTTCTTTTTGTTTAAAAGACAGAAGAATATGATGGTTAAGACATACTAGCAGAAAATAAGGCTTTTTGGTTATCAGAGAAATTAAAAGAATTAGAAAAATAATTATTATGTAATTCAATGTTACTTAAATCATGTTTGTTGACCATTCCAAATTATCTCAGATTATTTTATGTGTCACCACTGAGACTTGTCCCAATCTTTGGGACATTAAACTATCCACTGCAAACTCAGAAGTCATATCTGGCATATTTCATCCCCCAAAGTTACTTGCAGTTGTGGATGTTAGACCATACTTAGGCTCTGTGTCTCAGATTCCATAGGCTTCCTTGGTTTGGTGCTGATCTGGCATTTATTCTGGATACTGTATTTTCTCCCATGGTTATCCGAGATACCCTGAAGTGAAACCTCTCTGTATCTGATATTGGTCTTCCCATGACCAAGATCCAAAAATTAAGGAGGGGGAGATAGGTCTGCCTTAGCCTGTGGCCATGACATCTTTGAGGTGGCTTCCCACATGCTGCCAGTCAGTATAGACACAAGATAGTACTTTGACAGCAACAAAACATCTTGGAGGGCAAAATGGTTCATATGCAGTTGGGCAAATTAAAGATACTTAGTGCAGCTAGACGGTGGGTCCTTTCCAGCCTAACTATATACTCTGAGAAGCTTATATTCTACCCTGAAGTCCACGTAGGAACCAGTCTTTTTTTAAAATCAGTTTTATTGAGGTGTAATTTAGCTATAATAAAATGCACACATTTTGAGTATATGGTTTGATAATTTTTGACACACACATACCCGGTGTAACCACCACCACTTTTCCATTGCCTCAGAATGTTCTCCTCAATCTATCCCCAGTGTGACCAGGGCTCAACCGATCTATTTTTCTGTTACTGTGGACTAGATTTACTTTCACACCATGGAGTTCTTAGGGAAGATGTTATTTTGCATTTGACTTCTTCCAGTCAGGGTTTTTTGAGATTTATGCATGTTGTGGGTGTGGTAGGAGCATATCCATATAATGGTATATCCATTATATGGATATACTACAGCTGTTGCTGTTACCCATTCACCCACCGATGAGTCCTCACGCTGTTTCTATGTGGGGCCTCTTAACAAAGGTGCTATGAATGTCTATGTACAAGTTTTTGGATATATGTTTGTGTGTGTGTGTGTAAGAAATATACCCAAGAGTGGAATTATAGGAACATATGATAAGTACCTATTTATTTTACAAATAAAATCTCCCAAGTAATTTTCAAACTGTACCGTTTTATATCCCCAACAGAAATGTATGATAGTCCCGGTTGGTCCATACTTTTATAGTCACCTGGTATAATCAGTTTTTTTTTTTTAATTGTAGCCATTCAAGTGATTGTGTAATGGTATTTCATTATGTTTTAGTTTGCGTTTCCTTGATGATTAATGATGTCCATTTATTTTTATGTGCATATTGGACAGTGGTGTGTCTTGCTTTGTAAAGCGTCAAATCTTTTCACATTAAAAAAGTTGAATTTAAAACTTCTTTATGTATTCTGAAGACAAGTCCCTTATCAGGTATGTGTATTATATTTTCTCCCACTCTGTGGATTGCCATTTTGTTTTCTTGAATGTGTCTTTTGCAGAGTACATTAAAATTTGTGAAGTATGTATTTTTATTATGTTTTTCCTATATGTCATGTCTTAACTGAGGGAGTCTTTATCTACAAAGGCCATAAATACTCTTTTATATTTTCTCCCAGATATTTTAACATTTCAGCATTTCCATTTAGACCTATGTTCAGTTTAAACTTAATTTTTGTTACTATGTGAGGTTTAGGTGAAATTTTATTTTGTATATGGATCTGAAATTGTTCCAACATCATTTGTTGAAAAATCTATCCTTTCAATTACCTTACCACTTTGATTGAACGCAAAGTGACCAGAAATATGTGTGTGTATATTTCTGACCTCATAATTCTTTTCAAGTGTTCTGTATGTCTATATTAATGTCACTATCCAACTTTCTTTATTATTGTAGCTTTATAGTAAGTATTAAAATCAGGTCGTGTGACCTCTCCTACTTTGTTCTTTTTTAGAATTGTTTTGATTATTGTGAGGCCTTTGCATTTCTATTTAAATTCTAGAATTAGTTCAGCAGTTTTTGCAAAAACCTGAGATTTTTTTTGAGATTTTTATTAGATTGAGTTGAATATATAAACTATTTGAAGAAAATCATCATTTTCACATTTTAGTATAGAATATAGTGTGTTTTCCCATTAATTTTTCTTCAGTTACTCTTAGCAATGTTTTGTAGTTGTCCGAGAACAGGTTTCATATATATTTCCTGGAATGTTTCTCTAAACATTACCTGTTTTGGGATATTGGGAATGGTATTTTTAATTGGTCAACATTAATTGTTAGTATATGAAAATAAAATTAATTTTGTATAGTGATCTTATTTCCCACAAGCTTGCCAAAATGAATTTATTAGTTCTGGTAGCTCTTTTAAAATTTGTTTGTCATTTTCTATATACACAATCATTTTCTCTTTGAATACAGGCTATTTTACGTCTTTTATTCTGGTCTGTATGTGTTTTATTTCTTCTTCTTGCTTTTTGCACTGGCTGGGATTGCTAATACAATGATGAGTAGGAGTGGTAAGAGTGAAGATCCTTGCCTTTTTCTTGGTCCAAGGAGTGAGTGAATGCACTCCCTCTTTTACCATTAAGTATGATTTTAACTCTAGTTTTTTGTAGATACCTGGTATCAATTGATGAGATTTGCTTTTATTCCTAGTTGGGGGGGGAGAGTTTTTTTTTTTTTAATCCTATGTGAATATTAAATTTTTCAAGTATTTTCATGAATGTATTGAGCTTATAGAATGCTTTTTCTTCTTCAGTCTATTGATATGATAGATTACAGACATTGGTTTCCAAATATTACTTATAACAGGGAAGATATGTATTGTCTCATCAGTAATTAGCATGTCTGCAAAAAATGCTATGGGACATTGAATTCAAATGTCTTTACTTGAACTAAGAATTTTTGTCCTTTAGTGACATTGTGTGGTCAGCTGACATGAAATTGAACAGGATTGCATGTGTAGTCATTTTGTGTCGGGTTGTTCTGTCTGTGAGGCAGCGCTTAATGGTTATTAGCTGTATTTGGAAGAGCAGCTGTTTGGGAAGGAACTTCCAGGCTGAGCACTGACACAGTCGGTGCCAAGAACTCCACTGTTTTTGTGTCATCAGTGAGTGTGATCGCTATCCATTCCCTGCTCTGCCTAGAGGAGATTTATTCATTTCAAGTGTGGTTACATATATATATGAAATCTATAAAAGCACTCTGCAGAGTAAGTGGTGTGACCACCGCAATCACAATGATGGGCAGAATAGAGAAGAAAAAGGGAGGAAAGTCACCAGAAGAGACTGGAGAAAATCCGGACTTCCCCTTTTGGTTCCTCTGAAAGCCAAGTAGACCCTTGGCTCTTTGGCTTTTTCACCCACCACCCCAGACTGTGGGGCCATGTTTGGGTAGTGACTTGATGGAAGTGGAGTAACCAAGGCTTGGGATGTGTTAGCTGACCCTCTTTGGTTCATAAGTCCTATGTGTAATGATTGGGCTCTTGCTTTGTTTCTTTGTGACAAAATTCCTACCTTGAGTAGAGCTTGGGACTTTTTCTCTCCCTTCCTCTCTCTGCTAGTGCAATTGTAACTCAGCAGTTGGAAACTGTAGGCCCTCCCTCTTTCCCTCCTATAAATTCTTTTAAGTGTTTGGCTGTAATTCCTAAAGACTTAGACTAGTGGCTTTTATACAGATTTCCACTGAGACACACAGAAGAAGTACATTTTATACAATATCCCTCAACCTGCATGCATGCACAACTGAAATAATTGAATTTTTACAAAATATTCATACCCTTTAAATGTGTGAGGCACCATATGAATTTTCCTTAATTAGGAATGCTGATTAGACCCCATTAATAGGTTGTTCACAGTTTGAGAAACCCTACTTTAGTTGATATTTAAAATGTGGTAATTTAAAATGGAGCAAGGACACTTATTATTTTAATTTACTGCACAAAACTCTGGTAAGAATCTAGTTACCATTTTAATCTGAAATGTTTTCTTTCTAAATGAACTTTAAAACCTTTTACCCATTCAGTTTTAATATTAAGTTGCATTAGATTTAAGTTGAATTAGTTCAGATATTTGTAAGCAAGATTTGATTTAGATCACATTAAATTCAGTAATTTGCCCTTAAAAAACATACTGTCTTCTTTGACATTGCACATGAGTTTAATTTTTAGGAGTTAATAATTTTTTGGTTAGAAGCAATTTTATAGTTTGATAGAGATATAATATTAGAAAACTTGCTTCCTCCCCTGAAGCTTATTAAAGTTGGTATCTTTGTTGTCACTAGAATGACCTTCTAAGTTCAATTATTATCACAAATATTTAGAAGTTTATTTTTCTTAGGTAAAACTTGAAAGGCAATATCCATTTCCAAAAAACAGCCATTTATTTGACTAGTACTTTGAGTTCACATTTCTTCTAACAGAAAATATGTTATTATTTTCATATAAGTGTAGTACTGAATATTTAAAAATTGAATATAGACAATGCAAATCAGTTAAATAAGATAAACATATACTGTATGTAGTGTACCCTGTCTAATCTATTCTTCCTGTTTATTTTTAGATCCTCAATTCCAAACATATCTGCCTACCTTTCTGGGTGCTACTTTTCTTGCTCTGACTCCAGTCAGATTCCAGTTCTGACTTTAGTACTCCCAGGCTTAAGGAAACTTCCTGTGCAGTAACTCCTGCAGATTGCCTACTCTCAGCTTTCTTTGAATTTATGAAAGAAGCCACTGAGTTGGAAAAATTTGCCTTTAAAAGTAAATGATTAATTCTTAGCTCTTGAAGAATATTTCCATTTCAAAAAGAAAAGACTTACTTGCACAAATTGGTGTGCACTTGGTGGGGGACTCGGGGATCAGGTAGGGTTAACAAATAATAATCGGTCTTCACACTGGAAAGTATTTAGATGTGTCTCTATGACGGATTCTGTCTGTGAGCTTTCTTCATTTCTTTTTTCTTTAATTTAATTTTATTTTTTCAGTGTTCCAGTATTCATTGTTTATGCACCATACCCAGTGCTCCATGCAGTACGTGCCCTCCTTAATACTCGCCACCAGGCTTACCCATCCCCCCAACTCCCTCCCTTCCAGAACCCTGTTTGTTTCTCAAAGTCCACAGTCTTTCGTAGTTTGTCTCCCCCTCTGATTTTCCCCAGTTCACTTTTCCTTTCCTTCTCCTAATGTCCTCTTTATTATTCCTTATGTTCCACAAGTAAGCGAAACCATATGATAATTGATTTTCTCTGCTTGACTTATTTCACTCAGCATAATCTCCTCCAGTCCTGTCCCTGTTGATACAAAAGTTGGGTATTCATCCTTTCTGATGGAGGCATAATATTCCATTGTATATATGGATCATATCTTCTTTATCCATTTATCTGTTGAAGGGCATCTTGGCTCTTTCCACAGTTTGGTGATTGTGGCCATTGCTGCTATGAACATTGGGATCCATATGGCCCTTATTTTCACTGCATCTGTATCTTTGGGGCAAATACCCAGTAGTGCAATTGCGGGGTCATAGGGTAGCTCTATTTTTAATTTTTTAAGGAATATCCACACTGTTTTCCAAAATGGCTGCACCAACTTGAATCCACACCAACAGTGTAAGAGGATTCCCATTTCTACACATCCTCTCCAACACTACTTATTTCTTATCTTGTTAATTTTGGCCATTCTAAGTGGTATCTCAATGTGGTTTTGATTTGAATCTCCCTGATGGCTAATGAACATTTTTTCATGTGTCTATTAGCCATTTGTATGTCTTCTTTGGAGAAGTGCCTCTTCATGTCTTCTGCCTCATTTTTGATGTGATTATCTGTTTTTTGGGTGTTGAGTTTGAGGAGTTCTTTATAGATCTTAGATATCAACTTTTTGTCTGTAGTGTCATTTGTGAATGTCTTCTCCCATTCTGCGGGTTGCCTCTTTTTTTTGTGTTGACTGTTTCCTTTGCTGTGCAGAAGATTTTTATCTTGATGAAGTCCCAAAAGTTCATTTTCACTTTTGTTTCCTTGACCTTTGGAAACACGTCTTGAAAGAAGTTGCTGTGGCTGATGTTGAAGAGGTTACTGTCTATGTTCTCTTCTAGGATTTTGGTAGATTCCTGCCTCATATTGAGGTCTTTTATCCATTTCAAGTTGTCTGTGAGCCTTCTAATAGGTTCTTGTTGGTTCTCACAATGCCTTCACTGAGTTTGTGCAAGCTGGGCTTTTGGCGTCTATTCTCTATATCTCTTAAAATCTTTCCTCCATATTTTCTAATGTTTGAATCTCTGATAATATTAGTATCTACAGTTTATTTAAGTTTGAATGTGCTGTTTTTTTATTTTGCTGACTCATATTTTGGTGGCTACTTACCTTGTGTTTTGTAATTTTTGAATGTGAGCTCATGTTTTTGGGAACTGTATCTGGAGGGCACTTTTGAGACCAGTATTTAAAATATGTTCCTTCAGAGAAGATTTACTTTAGCTTCTGCTAAGTATCTGCTAAGTATCTGAAACCCATTCAGTGTTTTGATTAGCTTTATTTGGGCCAACATATAATACGAATTCAGGCTCTAAGCCTGCCTGTCGTATACACTAGGGTGAGCAAGTCTTGAGGATTTTTTTTTTTTTGCTATATAAAAGTCAAGGTTGAGACAGATAAATAGACAAGTATATACCCTGTCTCTCTCTATAGAACATTTTCTGTTTTATTTTCAGTGTATTTCCACTCATAGTTGCCAAATTTAGATGAGGGTCTCTGATCTGGCCTTGCATTATCTCAGGAACCATATTTTATCTCCTGATTTTGTGCTGAGGTCTGGTAAGCTAAGTGTGTAACCACCAGGAGCTGGCAGATGCCTCCAGGGTAAATAGCAGCCCCAGTGCACAAGCACCTCTCTGGATTTTCACTTTATTTGTGGCTCCAAGCAATTCATTTATTTTCCACCAGCTTAATCATGTAATAGAAAAAAAAGTTTTTCATTTATATTTTATTCAGCATTTTTGCATGTGCTGTACCAAGAAGGGCTTCTGTGGACATCTAAATTGTAACTTGGCAGAAATGGAAATTCCAGGATAGTTTATTTTTGAAATGATGCTGGCATAATTATCTATCCATCTGGAAGAAAACAGGGCTGTACCACAGTGTCATACCATATACAAAAATAAATTACAGCTTGATTAAATATCTAATTGTGAAATATAAAACAATTTAAATGTCAGAGGAAAATTTAGAAAAAAAGATTTTTATGACTTTATAGTATGGAAGCTGTTTTTAAATAAGACAGGAAATCCAACTGTTATAAAAGGAAAAGAGATATAATTGCATGCAAACTAAAATAAAAATGAGTAATGAAAGATAACATAAATAAAACCAAAGATAAGTTAAATATGGGATAGAAATATTTGCAGCATGTGTGACTAGAGAAAAGTTAACTCTGAGAAGGTAAGGAGCATCTTGCGTGTGTATGTTGCATGTACGTACGTGTGCATGGCAAGAGAATGGAAAGAGAAGGAGAGGGGATGCTCAGTGAAAAAGTGGGCAGGAGACACAAACAGGAATTTTACGGAAGAGAATATTCTTTTTTTAATTTATTCATTTTTAAAAGAGAGAGCACAAGCAGGGGAAGGGGCACAGAGAGAGAGAGAGGGAGAAGCAGACTCCCTGCCGAGCAGGAGCCTGATGTATGACTCAGTCCCAGGACCCTGAGATCATGATCTGAGCTGAAGGCAGACGCTTAACTGACTGAGCTACCCAGGCACCCGGAAGAGAATATTCTATGTGGCCAGAATATTGAAAAGATGATAAATATCACTAATAGCTGGAGGAATGCGAATTACAACAACCATTTTTATTTTCTACCCATTAGCTTTGCATAAATTAGAAGAGTGATGTATAGGTCAAGATAGTTTCAAATAAAAGTATCCGAAACTTAGATAATAATGTCTTAATAAGGGAATTCACTAACTCAACATGATTAGGAATCTGGAAGTAGATTCGTTCCATGATTTATTAACAAAGAGACTCAATAATATCAGCAGGCTATTTCCAGAATTCTCATTACATGAATCGGTAAACACCCTTATTATTAATATATTATTATGTAACTTTCTGGTACTTTTAGCTAAGACTCTTTTCCTCACGTGTGTCTGCTTTTTCTAATATGGAAAATGTTGGGTTTTATTATCAGGGATCTCAAGGTTGAAGGATGACGAAGGTCAAGAAACACGATTTGCTCAAATTGGATTGTCTAATAGACGGCACCGTATTGAGCAGAGATATCAAAGGTCTCTTTGCATATTGCAAGCTTAAACAAGATACAAACCCATCTCCTTTTAACCCCAGGGAGGAGGTTTGGCTTTCTCACTAGGCAGAGAGGGAAAATGAAAAACAAACAAAAACTTGTCCCTGAGAAGCTACGAATATAGCCCGGACAGGCCTCTGTTCCCATTGTCTGAGTGGTTCAAGGACTCTCTAGGGAACAAACGTTCTTTAAGGTAGTCCCAGACTGTTAGTGCCCTAAGTCTGCCAGAAGAAAGTACCAGCTCTCTAGAGGAAGGAACTTTAATGTTAGGTCTCAAGCAGATAAATCAGATGCTTATTCAAGGACGTGAGCAGTACATAGTGAAGAATAAGCTCCTAAGCACACGGGGGGTGCAGGGCAGCATGCAAGACCAGCAGAATAGAGCACAAAGGTTTCGTATATCGGAATTATCAGAAAATAATTGTAGACCAACTATTCTAAGTTTAAAAAAAATAAGGCAAATTTGGAAAAACTTTGTTTTTATTAATGTATAATGTATAATTTCAGAAGTATAGTCTGTGATTCATCAGTCTTATACAATTTACAGCACTCACCATAGCACATACACTCCCCCATGTCCTCACCCAACCACCCCATACCTTTCACTCCTTTCCTCTCCAGAAGCCCTCAGTTTGTTTCCTGAGATTGAAAGTCTCTAATGGTTTCTCTCCCTCTCTGGTTTTATCTTGTTTCATTTCCCCCTCCCTTCCTGTATAATCTTCTGTCTTGTTTCTCAAATTCCTCATATCAATGAGATCATATGATAATTATCTTTCTCTGATTGACTTAATTCACTTAACATAGTACCCTCTAGTTCCATAGATGTTGTTGCAAATGGCAAGATTTTGGGTTTTTGATGGCTTCATAGTATTCCATTATATATGCATATATACCACATCTCTTTTATCCATTCATCTGTTGATGGACATCTAGGTTCTTTCCATAGTTTGGCTATTGTGGACATTGCTGCTATAAACATTTGGGTGCACGTGCCCCTTTGGATCACGACATTTGTATCTTTAGTGTAAATACCCAGTAGTGCGATTGCTGGGTCGTAGGGTAGCTCTATTTTCAACTTTTTGAGGAACCTTCATGCTGTTTTCCAGAGTGGCTGCACCAGCATGCATTCCCACCAACAGTGTAAGAGGGTTCCCCTTTCTCTGCATCCTCACCAACACCTGTCCTTTCCTGACTTGTTAATTTTAGCCATTCTGACATGTGAGGTGGTATCTCATTGAGATTTTGATTCATATTTCCCTGATGCCAAGTGATGGGGAGCACTTTTTCATGGATCTGTTGGCCATTTGGATGTCTTGTTTGCAGAGATGTCTGGAAATACTTTTAAAGAAGGTATTATGAAAAAGTGACCTACCAGATTTGAACAGTAACAGAATAAAACTTTTTAAAAATTAAAAATATAATAACAAAAATTGAAAACTTAACAGATAGGTTTAATAGCAATTAGTATAAGGAGAGAATTAGGGATCTGAAATACAGGTCAGAAGTTATTTTGTGTGGAGTAAGACAGAGAATACGTAATGGAAAATATAGAAGAGAGGATGACAAATAGATGAACACATAAAAAGGTTTAACATGTGCTTTTACACAGTGGTCCATAGGAGAGGAGAGAAAGATTTGGGCCAAATCTCTGCAGAAGTAATAGCTCAGAATTTTCCAGAATTGATGAACACCAATCTATAAATCTAAGAAATTCAATCAATAAATAGGGGCACCTGGGTGGCTCAGTGGATTAAGCCGCTGCCTTCGGCTCGGGTCATGATCTCAGAGTCCTGGGATCGAGTCCCGCATCGGGCTCTCTGCTCAGCAGGGAGCCTGCTTCTCTCTCTCTCTCTCTCTCTCTCTCTCTCCCAGCCTCTCCATCTACTTGTGATTTCTCTCTGTCAAATAAATAAATAAAATCTTTAAAAAAAAAAAAGAGGAGAAATAAAAAGATAGCTAAACCTTTACATAGCACTGTAAAATTGCAGAACACCAAAAACAAAGTGAAACACTAAAAGCTGACAGACAAAAGGGTAAATGAAATTCAAAGGAATTACACAGCAACTGACATTGTCTTTTCAATAACAAAAAGCAAAAAGAGAAAAGGTGGAATTACATCTTCAATATTCTAAAAGGAATTAACTGGTAACCCAGAATTCTACCCAGCAAAAATACCTTTAAAGAATGAGATTAAGGGGCGCCTGGGTGGCTCAGTGGGTTGAGGCCTCTGCCTTCGGCTTGGGTCGTGGTCCCGGTGTCCTGGGATCGGGCCCCATGTCGGACTCTCTGCTCAGTGGGGAGCCTGCTTCCTCCTCTCTCTCTCTGCCTCTCTGCCTGCTTGTGATCTCTGCCTGTCAGATGAATAAAAAAAAAATCTAAAAAAAAAAAAAAAAGAATGAGGTTAAGTAAAAGACATTGTCAAAGTAACACAAATAAGGGAGTTTCACATTATCAAAGTCTTTGATAAAGGTAATTCTAAAGATGTACTTCAGGCAAAACAAACAAGCAAAAAACAACAAAAAACTATACCAAAGTTCTGGCATGCAAGGAGGAATGAAAAGAAAAAGAAAAAAGAAAAAGAGAGAGAAAGAGAGAGAAATATGTGACTAATTCTAAAGAATATTAATCTACAACAACAGCAATGTCTTATGGGGTTAAAAAAAGATAAAATGGTCATTCAGTATAAAAATAGCATACTATACATGTCAAGAGAGGCATAAATGGAATTAAACTTTTCTAGGGGCCTTGTTTTGTCTAGAAGGAGGATAAAAATATTGTTAATCCTTATGCTTTCAAGTGTCCCTGTTGTCATATCTGAATTACTTCTAAAAGAGTGGTGACTATGTTCCTTCTCATCTATAGTTGGAAAAATAGAACAATAAAAACTGTCAAAAAAAAAGTAAAAAAAAAAGAAAAAGAGAGAGAGCGAGAGGCAAAAGAAGCAAACAACAGGCATGACAAAAAGAAAATATCCAAATGTCAGTAATAATTAAACAAAAATAATTTAATGTAAATAGACTAAACAAAGATTACCAGATTGGAGAAAACAAATCCAATTAAATGTTGTTTTAAATATGTCTTAAAAATGAAAGTTTAGAGAAATGTTGAAGTGGTTTTTGATGGAAAAGATATACCATACATATTTTATTTTATTTTTTTAAAGGTTTTATTTATTTATTTGACAAAGAGAGATTGCAAGTATGCAGAGAGGCAGGCAGAGAGAGAGGAGGAAGCAGACTCCCTGCCAAGCAGAGAGCCCGATGCGGTACTTGATCCCAGGACGCTGAGATCATGACCTGAGCCAAAGGTAGAGGCTTAACCCACTGAACCACCCAGGCGCCCCAACCATACATATTTTAAAACAAAACAAAACAAAACAAATCAGTTTATATTAAGAGCAGACAAAATTAACTTTGAGACAAAAAAAATTCCTAGAGTTAAGAAGGGTCATTTTATAATGATTAAAGTTTCAACTTACCAGGATTTTTTTTTTTTTAGGAATTCTTAATACATTTAAATTCCTGTATACTTAAGAATGGGACTCAAAAATAAAGAAAATATTTGAGATTTGTAAGGAGAAATACAGAAGTCTACAATCTCAGGGGGGAGATTTTAGTATCCCACAGTCTTGGTAATTGATAGAACAAGTGGATAAATAATTAGTGAGACTGTATAAGGTTGAAACCAGATGGCTTACAAACAATCTAATTTTTTAGGAGATTGTAATTTACTAAATCTGAGTAGTATTATGATAATAAAGAGTCTGAATCAGTAGTTTTAAAAAGGTAGGAAATGTATATCCAGAAAGAGAATTTCAAAGCCCCTGAGGGCTATCAGAAAATTTTGATAAACTTCCAGGAACAGATAAATCTCACACAATCTCACACAAATCTCTGCCAAAAGGCAAACAAAGAGGAAACACTCCTTCACTCATTTTATACATACTCTTAATACCAAAACCCAACAAAGATACTATGAGAAAAGGAAATTACAAGCCACTCATATTTATGAACATGTATGCAAATATGCCAACTTGAACCTGGAACCATATAAGAAAAGGGATTCTGGGAACCACAGTACAAGTGTAAGGAAATCATTATTCCTCAAATCAAGGTAAGTGTTACCCTTGGTTAAGAAATTAGGTTGTGACCATTTGGGGGTATCTCAGAGTAGTGGGGACGGGGGAAGGGGGATGGGGAGAGGAGATGCATGGGAGTTTATCATTCATTTTGTACTCAACCTAAAAGTACAATCTGTGTACTTTTCTGTATATTCACTATATTTCACAACAAAAGAAGAACAAAACATCAAGTTTCAGGGTAATGTTTGGGTTGAGGTTACACATTCTATGAACATCTGAGTTGGTGTTGGAGTGCTGAACAGCTGAGGACATTAGGTAACTCCTTTCTTATCAATTCTCGTACAGTACTGTCTGATTTATTTCTTCGCACATGTGTTCTTTTTCTAACGAAAAAATCTAATAAATCAAAGTTTATTATGCCTATAAATAAGTGTTTCAAAGACATATTGTTTCCTCCAAAACCAACTTTGTAGCAGGACCTAGACTTTTGCTGATCATATAGCTGTCCCCCTAACAGACAATGTTTTCAGCTACCCTTACAGGTAAGTGTGGCCATGTGATTAGGCTCTGGCAAATGAGACGAATGTGAGTGTTTTGGAGTCCATTAGAACTGGCACATCCATCCTGATGCCTGGATGTGGAGGTGGTTTTAGTGGCTGCCTTTGGCCTGTGAGGAGGCACCATGGGGGTGGTGATACGGAACTGACAGGAGCCTCACTGAAAACTTCATGGACTCACCTGCTCACATTGGACAACTCATCTTCAAGTGTCATTTCCATGACTGAGGAAACGTCTGTCCGGTTTTCTCTGTTATTTGTGGCTAAACCCAATTCTAATTACATAGAAACAACAAAACTTGTCATCCAGAGTTCTACCTGCTTATGGGTTATATCTGGTTCACAGGTTTTGTTTGACCTATGGTTTCTGGAAAAGGAAAGAAACAGGAATTTCTTTACATTGTTAAAAATTCAGAATCTTCCTATGAAACTTCTCCATATCTGGCTTGTTTTGAAAAATCAGGGATGGCACCCTTGATGTCTTTCTTCATTTATCTTTTGGTGGAAGCTGAGAAGTAATTCATTCTTCCTTAGTGGACACAGGCTTTCCCTGTTTATTCATGCAGGCAGTATCTAGCAAGCATTTTTTTTTTTATTTTTTTTCTTTAAATATTTTATTTATTTATTTATCTATTTGAGAGAGAGAGAAAACGAGTAGGGGGAGGAGCAGAGGGAGGAGCAGAGGGAGAGGGACGAGCAGACTCCCCACTGAGTACAGAGCCCGTACAGAGCCCATTGGGACTGGTTGTGGGACTGGGTGCAGGGCTTGATCTCAGAACCCCAAGATCATGACCTGAGCCAAAGGCAGAAGTTTAGCCACCTGAGCCACCCAGGCATCCCTACTGGGTTAATTTTGATAGGAATTGCTATTTAGTTCAGGCTTGCACTAATTACCACCTTTCATATGGAAATCGGCTATTCAACAAAAACATCCAAGTTCCAGGTATCTTTGTTCCTATTTTGCTACCAAAACATACAGCGCTTGAAAAGGTAAATGTACTAATAATTCCCTTTCAGATTTCATACACTATTTTAATAATGCTATTATATTTTTTGCTTTCCAAATAATTGGTTTTAGTAAAGAAAAGACATGCACAACATGAAAATATTGGGTGCTTTATTAACCTCAGTACAATTTCCACCTTCCTGTTCTGTTCTCAGTTGTGTAAAGAGAAAAAGGGAAAGTGATTATATCAGTCAGGGTAGGTAAACAATGCATATTGATTAGGTACATGTCTAAATTAGACTTTCATTTAAACCAACTGAAGGATTACATCTGAAGGAAGATAAACTGCCAAAACATTACAATTAGATTTATCAAAAATTAATGATTTCAAAGGATGCTCTAATTATAAAAATTGCAGACTCTGATCGTATAATTCTTTTGGGACTTTAAACGTCTTGTGATCTGCAATTCTTTAAAAAATTCATTGTTGTTTTCAAACTTTCTTATGGTTTTCTATTTTAAACCAATTCATTGCTGGCATCAGTGTAAGGTGACATCTACCTGCTGAGAAATACTCACGGGACCCCTTGTGGAATTGTTCTGCCATCACAGGAGCAAATCCATTTATAGCTTATCCTCTGAGGATTCAGTGCACACCTGACAGGTGTGCCAGACAGGGCTCTTTTTTCCCCCCTCCGTAAACTGCTAGGTGCTATGATTTTTATATTTGAGAAAATGCTATGAAATATAAGCATACAAAGAAGTCAAACATGTGCCTTAAAGTCATTTAATATAGGAAGCATTTCCTATCTCGGTAAAGAAGTACACTGATTTCAATTACGAAATTTTGTTCAGAGGGATGTAATGGGAAATTGGAAGTAAAATTTATAACCAATTCTAAATTGAGGATTTCACACAATGTGAGCCTCTACTCTCTCAGATATGTAAATACTATTACCTGTTTGCTGAAATACTTTTTGGGTGATTATCCTGTACGGGACATTGGGTTGGGTCAAAATAGGATGATCTCGCATCAGTCTTTTTTCCAAGTGAAAAACCTGCTTTGTGTGAGTATGTTTGCTGTGGGAGAATTTACAGTAGCAGGAATTTCAGGACAGAGAAGTGTAACTTCTTTCCCTTGGTCAATGTTTTGGTGTTTTTGTTTGTTTATTTGTTTTTAAATTTATTTGTCAGAGAGAGAGAGAGAGAGAGAGAGAGAGAGAGAGAAAGAGCACAAGCAGGCAGAGTGGCAGGCAGAGGCAGAGGTAGAAGTAGGGTCCCTGCTGAGCAAGGATCCCGATGTGGGACTCAATCCCAAGACCCAGGGATCATGACCCAAGATGAAGGCAGCGGCTTAACCAACTGAGCCACCCAGGCACCCCGTGGTCAATGTTTTTAAATGGCTTCCCTGAACAAGGCTTTGTTATGAGAGGGGAAACAGTGATAGGAGAGACAGGTGCTGCTTACAAGGGTCTTTCATTTTTTCCATGTAAAAGGTTGGCTTAAGGAAAAAAAAAGCAACAACACTGAAATGGTCTTTGAATAATTACTACCTAATTTCTATACAAATATGTATTGTATCATATCATATGTGTTTTGATGACAGATAATAAACTAATCTCTGGGTGCATGCACTGAAATAAAGAACAACTATGGAGCTGATTTAAATCCTCCTTCTTACATTTTATTAGTTGCGGGGCTTGATCCTAGGACCCTGAGATCATGACCTGAGCTGAAGGCAGAGGCTTAACCCACTGAGCCACCTAGGTGCCCGTCCTTCTTACATTTTATTAATCTTGAATCTTGAATCTTGAACCCTGAAGTCAAAGTTCCACAGACCCCATGCCAAAGTTGATATTCTTCAACCTCATGTTCCTAATTCCTTAACATATTAAAACAATTTTATTCTAAATTCAGACAAAAGTGGACAAGAGAAGATTTGAAGATATACCCAGTGTTCCTCACATATTCCCGGAAGCCCAGCAACACAAGGAGAACTGCCAGGAAATAGGTTTATATGTGGTATGATCAGCACGCCATAAAATCATGAAATAATTCCAGGGGAAGATGGTGGATGGAAACAGCCATAGTAGACTGAGCACTGAACAATGGGATGGCCCCATCGATAGCTCACTGGATTCAGTTAAAAGGCAGAAATACTTCTCACGTTATTTGTCACCTTCATTGCTCTGCTGAATCTCTAGATTAGATGATATTCTCCCCTTGTTCTGTCCTTGAGGTTCCTGTTGATGAGAAATAACCTGTTAACATGATTATTCTTACTCCATGGAGAAGGGTGGCTGTTTGCTTTTCCTTGTATTGGAGTATGTTGGAGGGATCTAACTGAATTCACTTCTCATTGGATTATTCCTGATGACATTTATAAGGGTCACTGTGAAGAAGTAGGAAGCTATGAAAAGCTCCAGAGAGTGGGGAGCTGCCTGCAATTCATGAATGTGGAATAATGTAAGAGTATTAGACAAATAAAACCAGTATCTTTGACTTAGCAAAGGAGACCCATTCACTGCCCACATGTAAGTGCAGTTCCATGTGGTTTTATATTGGACTGATCATGAATGGAATTCTTCATCATGATCTTTCTCTTATCACCCACCTGCCTTGCTCTTATGTAAAGTTGTCTTCATATTTTTACTGTAGAAATTGTTTTGGAATTTTTCCCTAGGCGAATCATGTATTCCTTAGTAGAATTTAAGTTCCATAAGGATGTGGACTGTGCCTCATTTTCGGGCATCTGCCCTAGAGAGTTATTCTCAGTGCGGTGTCACACAAAGCAATCCATTTGGATCCAGTCTTTCAGTAGAGCAGCAAGAAACCAATTCAAAATCTCTTTTCATTACCATCAAGCAGATGTTCGAAATGATGGTATCCACATTTAAGGATGATTTGAAATGGCAGGTTCAAAGAGGTTCATCGTGAAGACTTGGGAGACTTCTCAGTGCTTTACATGTCTTTCTCTTTTTGGCAAAAGATATTATTCCTGTTGAGCTAATTAACAAGATAGCTTTGAACATCTTGGGGCAATGTATTCTCTTGTTTCAGCTGCAGATATTACTTCCATGATGTCCCCCAGACCCCTATGAACTAAACTAAACAAAGACCCTTTCATTAATGTCACAGCCTGTGTCATAGAGGGTTTATAGGGTAGGTGGACGGATCACAGCATTCATTTGACCCTGGTGGCATTTCTTCCCCATGCCAGGGCAGAAGCACACCCTTCAGAAGGCATCTCAAACAGCATTGTCTGTTTTCGTTGGCTTACTACCTGAGAACATGCTCCGAACTGGAAAAAGAAATTCTTCCTCTTATGGGGAGAAGGGGAGGGGAGGCAGTTGAAGACTTGATATTTATGCATTCATGGTTACAATCTTGCAAAGTGGTATCTTTTCCCTTGGGGCAAAACCTTTAATAAAAGGAACACGAGTGGTTTTAATATTAAATTAGTTTGTGGTTTCTTTAAGGGTGTTTTGGATCCTCTTCAATTTCTATAGGTTGTTTCCTATAACAACTTTGGGAAGGAAGCACTGACCCTGCGAAGTTTTGTAAAAAATCATTTTGGACAGAGACCTCTGTTTTCTTTGGATTTGTTTTTCACCAACTGTTTGACCAGTGCATATGTCTTTAGTCATTCTCTGCTCAAAGAGTTTCTTTTTTCTTTTCTTTTTCTTTCTTTCTTTCTTTTTTTTTTTTTTTAAGAGAGAGAGGGGAAGGAGGGGCAAAGGGAGAGGGAGAGAAAGAATCTTAAGCAGCCTCCATACGCAGCACAGAGCCCAACAGGGGATTCCATCTCACAACTCTGAGACCATGACCTGAGCTGAAATTAAGAATTGGATGCTTAACCGACTGAGCCACCCAGATGTCCCTTCTCAGAGTTTCTATTCCTCACTCCATTGTAATGTCTTAGTTTGTAATCAGTTGAAAGGTGCTTAAATATAATGAAATGTGTCTTTACATGGAACAGAGACATTTTCAAGATTTCCATACCAATAATCAATATGGGCTATTTGAAGCTATTGATCTAGTCCAGAGCTCCACTTAGTTCTGTCATCCTACTAATAGCATAAACTAAGGAGATATAAATTAATTAAAGGTCATATACATCTTGCAAACATCAGTAATTATAAAAATGATTTTTAATGAGGAAAGAGAAGAGGTCAGCAGGGGAGGAAACATGGGGGTCATGGCCGTATTACCTTTTTCTTTTCATCTTGAATAATGCTTCCCTAAAGCCGAAAGTAGGGAGTGGCAAGGAGGCGCTGTCCTAGAAGAAGTTGAGGCATTGAAAATAGTTCTGAAATTTGAGCAGTGGTGATGATCATTGACTTTCACCATCAACAGTTCTACTCAGGTCTCTAGTGGGAAGTTGCAAAGTTTACACACACACACAAAACATTTTTTTTTTTTTAATTTGCTCCTTTCTCCCTCCCTCCCTTCTTCCTTCCTTTCTTTTTTCCTCCTTTTTGGTTCTTATTGTTTTGTCTTGTCTTACTTTCTTACATTCGTCTGCCTTTCACATGACTCTCTTCAGCTGTCCAGAATCTTCCACCCCATTTGAGTCAATGTGCCCTTCTTCCTACCTCGTTAATACTTCCTTCCTTGTGTTGTTTGGTTCAGTGTATTATAGAACTTACATAGGGGAGATCTTTGTGACCTAGGCTCTCACCTAGAGCTTTTCTCTGCCCCCTCCCCCCATCTATTCTGTTTAATTGCTGGAGAGTGAAATTACATGAATGAACAATGCAGCATTCCCCAGACCTCACTTTGGGGATTCACACACTCTCCCATGGAGCTTCTTATAATACGGAGCGGGCATTTCATTTGGCACAGGCAATCTCAGATTGGAAATTACTGAATAATGAGAGTTCTATGATCGAGAATGTAAAACCTGCTAGAAAAAAGAATACACTCATCAAAGGTAACTTATTAAAATATTTTCTTAGCTGCACTGCTATCTCCTTTGCTATGACTCATTGGGTGGAGACTACAGTTTTTCTTCGTTTATCTCCTATAGAGATTATAGTCAACATTTGGTTTAGAAGATAGTTTTACAAATGTTTGCTTTAAAAATTGCTCAGTGTTTAAGGAGCTCTTTCTGGATGTTGTTGCCAGCCTTTTTCTAGCTGAGTAATCTTTTTTTATTACTAACTCCCATCAGTAAATTTGTTCACAAAAGTAGAAAAATTGCTCATCTGTAATAAATATCTCTGAGAGCAGTAACCTTCACTAGAGCAGTACAATTTTATAGAGAATATTCTATTTTCAGGGTTACTGACCTTTCGCCTCTTTATTGGTTGCCATAGTGATGATCTGAGCTCTGCTTAATAGAACTACTAAAATGAAGACAATCAATAAGCTTTTTAACTCTAATGTTTATCTTGGTAGCTCCTGATAACATATATTGAAATAAGATATAGCCATATAAATGGATCTAATAGTGGAATTTTATTTTTTAAATTTTATTTTTGTTTTAAAAACATATTTAAGTGAGATGTTTATGTAGGTTGTAAAAGATTAAGTGCTTTCTGTGGCTTTCATAGAATTCCTAGAATACCATCGTGAGGACCTAGAGATACAGATACAACTTGAAATGTGTGTTTGAAAGATCATTGCGAAATGAATAATAAAACCCTTTTATAATAGCAAATGGTAGAAGTTGCAAGTACTATGGTTAAGGATTTCTAAAGCGAAGTCAAGTCAAAGAACTCTTTAGCACCTTGTCTTGAGAACATTCAAGGCCAAGTTCTTCTTATATGCACCTGGACACCTCCTGATGACTTCAGCGGAATCCTGAAACACTCTGGAGAAGGAAAGTTGGTGATCTGCCAGAATTCCCAGGGCAAAGTAGAAGAGCATGGATAATGTTTGTTTCCAGGGTTCTCTTAACAGTTTTAATTCTTTTATTTATCGGTTTGAAAAAAAAAAAAAAAACAGCTATTTTTAGGATTATAGTGATACTCGTATGAACACGTTTTTGAAGAATTTGATTCCTTTTCCTTGAGAATTAAGTATTTGTTTTGCCTTTATACTTATATATTCCGGTTGACATATTGTAAGTAAAATGTAAATGCATTTAATATAAGGAACTCTTCAGGATTGTCATTGCAAAGAAGGAAGTCTGACGAATGGCTTAATTCACAAGGTCCATTATCACCATCATTTGTTTAGATTCTAAGGGGCGGTTGTTGTACTGTTGCTTTCCATGCATGTCTGCAACCCTCTCTCTGGGTATGCCTTGTTAGCTCAGGAAGGGTGTAGTTTGCTCAAGGCATTAGAGCCACAAATGGAGAAACTGCTTACTTTTGCTTCTCTTTCTCCAAAGCCTGCATTCTTCTATTTCTCCTTGATGTCTGAGAAGCTGAGACACCAGAGTTCTGTTCCTATATCCTATCAAATACTTCCTAGGGTTTATTAAAAGCAAAAAATCATGATCCCTAATGATAGGATATGGGGATGAAATTAAATTGATGCTGAGGATGTCTAATGAACGAAGGAAAAATGAACTATGTGCTCATTTCAAGTGTCAAAATAATTTCTTTGAAAAATACAGAAAATATCTGCCATCGTAGATTTTTCATGGATCACTATTTTCCCTAAATTAAAAAGATTTCTTAGGTGCAAGGAAAGTTTTGGAAAAAGTGGCTATCTGTGTTTTAATATTAGAGTCACAAATTATATCCTTATGTTACTTGGTTTCAATTATTAGGTTTATTTTTCCAAAACTAAAAATCTTATCCCTTACCGATTAATAACAAAACTAGTAGAATTCTTAGTGGTTCTGCTATTCGAGAACTATTAATCATCTCCATTTGTAAACACTGGGGATATAATTGTGAAAAACAGGCAAAGTTCTTTCTCTCACTAAGCAAACTTTCTTTGGAGGGAATTCAATAATAGATAAATAAATACATGAATATATGATGTGTCAGACAGTGATACAACCCAGGAATGAAAACAAAGCAGTAAAGGGGTATAGAGAACGAATGGGGACTGAGAAGGTAGTGTTCCTATTTCAGATTGAGTTCAGCCAAGACCTTCCTGTCCCCTCCTGCCTGGATGATCTCATGTGTCTCTTCACTTTTGCTCCTGCGCCCCTCTGCAGCCCTGCAGAATGGAAGTGAGATCACGGAGTTAGGCTGCCTGCTCCAAGTCCTGAGACAGCATCTGCTTGGAATAGAATACAGAGTCCTTCACTTAGCCTACCATACCCCACATGCTCTTTCCCTTGGTTGCCTCCTACTGTCTTCTGCCTTTCTCCTCGCTTACTGCACTCTAGGCAGGGGTTGTTCCTGAGCAGCCCGAGTGGGCCTCATCTTGGGGTGTACACTTGCTTTCGTGTTGCCCAGAGCACACCTTCTTGGGCTCTTCCTGCTGTTCTCCCTGCCCCTTCCCAGAGTAGCCTTTGGGAGCACTCTGTCTTAAGGGGCACCCCGGCATCATGGGCTTTCCCCTCTGCTTCATCATAATGTTGAGGGCCTCCTGCTTGGATATCTCATATCCATCTGTTTAGTGGGAGTATGAGAACAGAAGCACCACGAGAGCAAGGATTTGGCTGTCATCACCACTGTATCTCCGCACCTGGAATAGTGGCGACATATTGCCGGAGCTCAGTAATTATCTGTGGCGTGAATGAATGAATGTGCTCTCAGGATGGACTGCTGAAAAATGGGAAGAAGATAGTAGGAAAATGTCAAATACCTTGGAGGATTTAAAAAGGATCCCACACACTAGTGCTTTCCGTGATCCTCATTTGGGCTCCCATCTTCACCTGGCATAATTATGCTGGGTGCATCCTGACCTCAACTCCCTTTCCCCATCTTTGCTTATCCCCCAGAGAATCTTTACCAACTCACCTAAGTGCATAGGGTATAGCTCCACATCAAAGATGTGAGATTTTGGTGATCACATTTCCAATTTCCAGAGTACCTTAAATGAGTTGTTGTATGGTCATGTTCTTTTTTTTTTTTTTTTTTTAAACTGAAGCATCTCCGAATGCCCCCAAACTTGGACCCATGGAGTTGACCGTTGTCATTACTGTGCCAGTCTGCCTCCTGTCCTTGGCCACAGTTCTGACCATCTGGGCATGCCAAGGTCGACCGTGCACAAACAGGAAGAAAAAGAGACAGAATGTGGAGGAACCCCTCTCCGAGTGCAATCTGGTAAATGCTGGAAAAACTCTCAAAGATCTGATTTATGATGTGACTGCCTCTGGATCTGGCTCTGGTATGTGCCTGTTGTCCATTTTGTAGTAAGAAAACTCTTATTTAAAAAAGAAATAAAAACAATTTCTAACAAAAAGGGCCCCAGTATTTTGAACTGGGTCATTTAGAATGCTTGATGTGGTACGGGTAAGTTCTGATATTAAAACTTGTTTTTGGATTTGATGAAGAGAGCCAACAGCTGTGGCCGAAAGAACTAAGTCCTCTCAGTTGCCTTTTCTGTCCTTAGGTATTCAGATTCTCATTTTTATATTCTTTCAGAATGTATTTCTGAATCGATAAAGAGTTTCTCTTTTCTCCCTCCGCCCCCCACCATTATGGTTAGTAATAATCATTGTTGCTCTCTTTGTAATGTTTCATGGGCACAAAAGTTACTGTATTTGAGGAGCTGAGTTCTGAGGAGGATTTTAGTTGAGCGAAGTGGTATTCTTAGAGAGTGTCTTTGCTTGTGGTAATGGAAGTCTTTAGAATCCGAAGCACCCCCTGGGAGGTGTGTGTGTGTGAAGTCAACGGGGAGCTGACCTAAAATTAAAATCAAGAATGTATTCTTAAAGCACAGAAACAGAGATGATAGGGATTAGCGCAGCCCTCCTGTGCTGACTTTTGCTAAGGTAGTATGGTAAGTCTATTCCTCTTTAATGGAACTCCCCAACCCCTGGTGAAGCAATTCAAAAGACCAGGCTGTTTTATGGCCTAAATGAGCCTTTTTCATCGCACAAACCATATGAGGCCATTTTGGGTTTCTGGCGACCAAGCAGATTTCTCTGTAATAATAAACTTTCTAAAATGACCTTTCCTAATGTATATGTCCAGAAATCCTGCCGGCATGCAGTACTGAAAGCTGAACTAGAGTAAGCCTATGTGGGTCATTTTAGGGGCCCCTGGGACCCCTCTTGCTTTGGAAGGATCATTTAGGATGATTACCTCAAACAGACTTCGAGAAACTTTCCAGCCCATGGCCTTTAGGTTCATCCAGGCAGGCACAATGAACAAGGGCAGATGCCGGAGGGACAGTAGCATCTGTATGAGTGTCTGTTTAACAGGAAGTAGCTTTAGAGTCCCCTAAGAGTCCAGGAAAGAGAGGCCTAATCAGGCCATCCACAGAGTCCAGAGAGTTTGTTGTTTTGGGGGGCAAGTTCCCCTGCTGTGTCATGGACCAAGGTCTCAATGTGTTTGCCATCACTGCACAAATTAGGTGGCATGTTTTCAAAGGAGGCATCCCAGAAAAAATGGTCTCCAGACTGCAAAGTTTATAGAACTAAAATCCAAATTAAATTATTGCATAGAAAACTGATGTTCTTCCTTTAAAAGTAAAGCTGTTCACATTCAGTACTCATCCTTCCTTGACTGTTACATCCTGGGACCCACTGGGCGCTAATTTCCTGGACACTGGTGGCATTCTAGGCACAAAATATGAGCAGAGAGTGCTCTGATTTGTGCCCAATTCCTTGAAACCTCATATAATTTCTTGATAAATTTCAAGTGATTAAATAATAAATAAAATATTTATTTTATTTATAATTGATATTGAGAATATTTAATATTCTCAATATCAAAATATTGAATATTTAATAATTGATAATATCAAAATAATTGATATTGAGAATATTTAATATTCTCCCCAAGCATTTCAGTTTATCTGAAGACGTTAAGTAGCTCCTCCTTGAATATATTTAAGATGACTAAGAATTTCCCTCTCAAGTAAATATAATAGAGATTTTATAACTGGAGAATGGATATTTAGTTTAAGAAAGTAGTCATGAGCCAAGACATGAAATTTAAAAAATTAACCTTAAGATATTTTGGTGTTTTTGTGCATCTTTAAACCTAAATCTGGGTTTATTGACTGCTGAACTCTCATCTTTAAATTATTCTAAGATCTTTCTTAAAAAGAAAGCCGTACATGTACCCAAGCACAGATGATTTTAATGACCAGTTTGAAAGAGTTTTAGGCTTTTTCTTAGAGTCAACTATATCCATTGAGCAGTGAGCACTGGCTAAAAGTACCTCATGACAACAGTGCCTTTGGTAATCAGAGAGAATGGGTCTAGCTGCAACAAGTTTTCCATCATGAAAGCTCGTTCATTGGGAGGAAATCAGGTGCTTCCGCTTCCCCTTTAGTTCTCTTAATTGGCCAGCAAAATTTAGGCAAAGCCAATTTTGTTAGATGTTGAAAAAAATTGTAAGGCTTATCCCTGACCAGGTCATTTCAAAGAGATAAAATACCTGCAAAAAAGGTAAGTGAACAGATCTGCTGCTGGACTATTTCTGAGAATGGCTTATGTTTCAGGTGGTTTCTGAGAAACTGGGTGGATGGCTGCTTTCCTGTCCCAATATAACACTTCTGATGGGTTGTGACATTACTGAAAGATGCCTTCTCATCAGACAGGCATCTGCTTCTACAACTACTGGTAAAAAAAAGAAAAAAAAATTAAAAAAGTGAAATGAACCTACTGGGAGAAGCAAAGTTTATGTACCTTCAAATGAAATCTCTAAGTGTATAAACAAGAACTAGATTATTTGGAGTGGCTGCCTTGAAAGATACCGAAGCAACTTTCCCTGAATTTTAGTGTCTCAGCTTAATTGCTGTGCTCAGTACCTTTATTGATGTTGTGTTCCTCTGTCCCTGGTCTGTGGCATTGGTCCTGTGTTTGATCAATTTGCAGTTTGAAAACAGAGGCTAATCGAGTTCTCTAGTCAGTTTCTGGTGGTAGTGGTTGTTGATGGCGGTATTCTGTTGAGTGTGTGCGTGCAAGATTGGGGAGGGAGGAGGAAGATTGAGATTGCAATTTGGCCTGATAATTGTTTGTACAATTTTTACTGCATGGTCAAGTAGTAAACTTGGCCATAAGCCTGAAGAAATGGCCCTTAGAGTTTGCTGCTGGAAGTCTTCCCAATGGGAAGACTGCGGGCATATCCACTGAATGGTGAGAGCAAGAAATTTTTTGTTTTGTTTTGTTTTAAATTATTTTTATTAACATATAATGTATTATTTGTTCCAGGGATACAGGTCTGTGAATCATCAGGCTTACACATTTCACAGCATTCACCAGAGCACATACCCTCCCCGGTGTCTGTAACCCAGCCACCCTCTCCATACCCCCACGTGCCCCAGCAACCCTCAGTTTGTTTTGTGACATTGAGTCCCTCATGTTTTGTCTTCCTCGAGCGAGAGCAAGAGTTTGGACTGAACACCAGGCTTTCAGCTGTAGGTTGGCCTCCCACTAGAGCCTATTTCTGGGTCAGTCTTCGATTACTGCAGGGCCCCGATTTTCTCATCCCTAAAATGATAAAGTTGAACAAGACTATCTCAGAACTTCCTAGCTATGGGGCTCTATGACTAATTGTTGAGATCCATAATAGCAACCTTATAGTCTGTGCTTATTTAGCCACAGTGGGTGGTTCTTAGGAAGAGGAGAACATCTGAATAAACCGTGGCTCATTTCAGGAGCAGAGGCCTAACCCTGCAGAGCTTAGAGGGTTGTAGCAATGAGAGTTTCCAAGCCATCTGAGCACATGGAAAATAACTAAACATGACCTCCCAGAGTAAACTTAGACTGTAACCTCTTTACCTCTTTTCCTCTAATTTTAAAAGTGGTAGGTACCTCTTGTGGAAATTAAGAAAATGTGTATTAGAAAGAAGAATATCACAGTTCATCCTGATTCCACTAAATAGGCAGAACCATGTATAACATTTGGCAAATTTCCTTTACAGGCTTTTTTCCTGTGCATATTTTGAATAGCTAGGTGTATTTATTTAGATGAGTCAAATTTACTGTGTTATTTCCATTTTACATTATAGCAAAAGTATTTTCCCATGTCATTAAGAAATACCTCCTCATAAACAGCATTATTATCATTTGCTCTAGTAATCTGTTCTAAGATAGAATATTAAGGGCTGACCATTACTGAGCATGTAATATACCATATACTGTCCCAGATGCTTAACATGCTAATTCATTCTTGTGTTACCCCTATGAGATAAGTACTGTTAATATCCCCTATTTTTTAGATGAGGAAGTTGAAGCTCAGAGAAGTTCCGATACTTGCCCGTGGTTACCATGTGGCACAGCTGAAATTGGAACTGAGGTCTTTAAATTTATCTATTCTCTTAATCACAACAATATGTTTAATAATTTTTCTATTCTCCTTCTATTTCCTATAAATATTAAAGTATTAAATATTTTGACATAATGTTTCTGCATTTTGCATTAAATATTTAGGATAGAATTCTAGAGGTGGGGTTATTGGTTCAAAGAATCTAAACTTTTAACATACACTTGGAATATATTTTCTTTGAATTTTTTTTTAATTTCACAAAGAATGTCCATTTGGTGTTTTCTATGATGATGCCTTGCTTTTTTAGCGTAACATGATTATCTCACTTGATAATTGAATCTGATTCTTCACTTTGCAATTTTAATTTTTGTTGTTGTTTTTTTAAAGATTTTATTTATTAATTTGACAGACAGAGATCACAAGTAGGCAGAGAGACAGGTTGAGAGAAAGAGGAGGAAGCAGGCTCCCCGTGGAGCAGAGAGCCCGACTCGCGGCTCCATCCCAGGACTCCAGGATCATGACCCAAGCCAAAGGCAGAGGCCTCAACCCACTGAGCCACCCAAATGGCCCTTTAATTTGGTTTTTGAAAAAATTCACAAGGAATTCTGCTTCCCCGGTTGTACTAGAAACAATGCATTTTGTTTTAGAGGCTGATGGCATTTTTTTTTTTTTAAACTTTTGTGTATTTAGTAACCTGACTGGCTTTTGTGGGCAAATCAGGGAAATTTCCAGCAATTCTGAAAATCAGATATCTGTAGCAACTGTCTATGTTCAAGAAATCTTTATTTGGGAATGTGAGAAGAGAAATTCATATGAAGAATTTGGAGTGGTTTTTTTTTTTGTTTGTTTTGTTTTGTTTTGAGAAAGGTTTGACCTAAAAGTTTGATACAATGGTCCTTACTTCTTCAAAATCGGTAAAATTATGAAAGCTCTTCAATGTTTGCCTTTTTTGTGTGAAAATAATAATCATTATGATAGCTCTTTCCTGACACTTCCTTGTTTGTACTCATCAATTCCATCTTTTCTTTGGTTAGGTCTACCTCTGTTGGTTCAAAGAACAATTGCAAGGACGATCGTACTTCAGGAGATAGTGGGAAAAGGTAGATTTGGTGAGGTCTGGCATGGAAGATGGTGTGGGGAAGATGTGGCTGTAAAAATCTTCTCCTCCAGAGATGAAAGATCTTGGTTTCGGGAAGCAGAAATTTATCAGACAGTTATGCTGCGACATGAAAACATACTTGGTTTCATTGCTGCTGACAACAAAGGTATTTTCTATCTAATTGGGTTCAGCAAGTAAACATGTCATGTCCATTGTCGGATCACCATAAATAATTTCTTTGTTTTAATAAAATACATAAAAGTCTAATTTCTTTATTGAGGATGGAAGATGCTTTTCCTCTTCTCCACAGATAAATGTACAGAACCATACAATAAAGACAGGGCACACGAGTGACATGAAATCATGATGACGTCATAGCCAGGCTGACACTTAAAATCTTTGGTGACTGGTATGGTACAGGAACCATCCAATCAGAACAGAAGCCTCAGCTGGTCCAGAGTCCTGGGAGAACTGTGCCGTGCTAGTTTTTATCGCTTACTTGCTGGTTCGTGAAGAGTTGGAGAGGCATCTTGTCAGGGGGTGGAGTGGGAGGTGGGGGAGGTTGCTTTGGGTGTCTAGGGCAAAGGGATGACATTGGAATTTTGAATAGCAGCTGTTAACCAATGAGGACAGAAATATTTCAATATTTTAACTGGGACAGGCATACCAGTGAATGCTAGTTGAATATTTACCTTTGCTAAGACTGTACTTCTCATCTGTATAAATAGGCTTCAACTCCTAGACTCAAATTCTCTATGAGTATTACCAGAAAGGCAGTAAGCAAATCAATTTCAGTGAAATTTTCTATTAATGTACTTTGAGTATAAATTATATTGAGACTTAACGTCAACAACCTCAAATAGTATGACTTTTTGAGATTTGTGGAGCAAGACAGAGCATCAATGTTTTGGTATTGAAATCAATTTTCGTAAAATATTGTATAAATCCCTGATTAATCAGGGACTGGGTATAATTTGCAGATTACTTACGCTTTCTTTCTTCTTTTTGCATGGCTTTTACTTACTTAATTGTGCATTAGTTCCCATAACAAAAGGAAACAGGGCACAATGATGAGCAAACCATGACCCAGTCAATTTTTTAAAATTCGAATCAGTAATATTCATGAAGAACTTTGGTGAGGTAGAGACTGTAACCTCTATCTAAAAAACAAATTACCTGTGGATATCAGAGACCCACCATTGCCCATGAAAATTAAAATCTGTGGTTATTTTTATCTATTATAAGCTTGATTATTACTAACTAGATGACAAAAGAGAGGCTTAGAATTATTGTACATTTTGGCCATAATTATGTTTGCAGATGGTATGTGTTTTCTGATTTCCCAGGTATAAACTGGATAAAGATGAGCTATAAACAAAAAAGGTTCTTTCCAAACTCTTAACTCTATGTACTTTGAAAAAATATCCAGACTGCTGAAAACGAGACCTTTCTTAGTAAGCTAAGAACTTTTCCTTTTCCTTCCTAAGATTGAGCTGAGGTGTACCTACTGATCAGATTAATTAACATTGTTGTCAAAGCAGTAATGACTTTAGTTATATGGATCATCTTGATGAGGCTAATTTAATCATGACATTTATTTGATTATAAAACAATAGGCCCAAGGGAGATCATCCTTGATTTTCTCTTCTTCAGTTTAACTGGTCTACCTCTGTCACTGGCTTATCTGGCTTTGTGCATGGTTTCAAATGATCTCCAACATTGCTTTCATCCTCATTTCTAAATCTTCTGTGGTATTTATAGTTCCATTGGTTAGTCAACAGTCTGACAGAGACATTGCTATAAGATGGCAAGATAGCCACTGGTGTTGAGCAGGGACAGAGTCAGAATAAGGATTAGTTTAATACATGGCTAGTTTATTACTGAACTTTATCATGTTATGTTGATTTTTGTATTCCTGGGAAATTTTATCACTACCGGATTTGAAAAGTAAATATTTGGATTAGGAGTAGCTCTTGTACATAAAGCATTTAATAGAAAAAGTCCATAGTAAATGTTCATTATGGCTTCCTTTCTCTGAGTGTTAGAACAGGCCAGGGCTGTTCAGAGCTGCTGTAGACACTATTCCAAAAGCTAAAGCTAACTCCAGGGACTCTAATACTTGAAGAAGTTATAGGCTAATTTCTGTTCTGCTAAAAATATTTTATAAGATGGATTAGCTTTTGGTAATGAAGTAAATTACTAGAAAATGTCTAGTAACTGTATTTGGCTCTTAACCTTAACTTTTGGGGAAAATCATCAGCTTCGTATTTTGAAAGGTGAAGAACATTGTACATTCTTAGAATTTTAGAGTCTTTATTACATTAATAACACTTTGTGTAAATTTGTTGCATTTCTGGTTTGTACTGGAACAATCTTTCTTGAAAGCTCAGAGTAATTTTAACACGACACTGAGCCTAAGTACATCTGTCAGTAGCTTCTCCTATAATGTGGTGCCATCAGTATAAAAAGAGAGTAAGAAAGGAGTTGTTCACTTCATCAGAATCACTCTCACAGCTTCCTGTAGCTCTGGTGGATACATGCAACAGGTTCTAGCATATCAGTATTTTCAGAGATACAGTGAGAAATTTTACTTTGCTCATTTGGACCATCAGCGTCCTCACTAAAGGAATTAGCTTTGCTTTGTGAACCGTATAGCTTTACTTTAAATACTGACATTTGGTAAAAGCTTTTGGTTTCTTTCTCAACATATATTTATAGCAATAAAATGACTTTTTCACATTTAGATAATGGAACTTGGACTCAACTTTGGCTTGTCTCCGAATATCATGAACTGGGTTCCTTATATGACTATTTGAATAGAAACATAGTGACCGTGGCTGGCATGATCAAACTGGCTCTTTCAATAGCTAGTGGCCTGGCCCACCTACATATGGAGATCGTTGGCACACAAGGTACGTGTTTTCTTTCTAAGTTTTTCCTGCTTATTTATGAGGATAGAAACACCAAATTGTGTTTTAGTGTTTAATTGCATTTTAGTTTATTAAAAACAATTATCAAATGTAAAGAAACACTAAGATACTTTATAAAGCTGTGGATATTATAATATAGCCAACTCTCATCTACACACTTTTTGCATATTAGCCATAATAATATTTTTACACCTAGTGGCTCCAACTTTGTCATTTAGCACATACACCTGGGAGATCGTACTTTGGTGGCAAATGCTCTATGTTCAGAGAATATAACTAATTTAAAATATTTACTTCTGATAGCTAAAATAATTGGAGATGGTAATATGATCTTGAAAAAAAATTTACATGTAAAGTACTTAAAGGTCAAATGATTCCCACTGTCTTTTCTATTTATTGAGCTAATAGTGAATTTGCTCTAGAAAGTCATAGTTCAGTCAGGGCAGTGGTTACCAAATTTGGATTTATGATCCCTTAAACTCTTAAAAATTATTGAGGACCCCAGAGGTTTTGGTGTATTTTCATTCTAACTGTTAATATTTATTCTTTTAAAAACTAAAATTGAAAAAAATGTTAAAGTATTTATTAATTTACTTAATAATTATTAAACAAGTTTCAAAAAATTTTTAATAATACAAAAACCAATCTAGTGAAAATGTGGTTTTGTTTTTACATTTTTGCAAATCTCTTTAATGTCTGACTTAATGCATAGATTTTCATGCATGCTCTTCATTCAGTTGTTCCTTTATGTTTTGGTTGAAATATGTGCAGAAAAGTTAATATCCCACAGCTGTGTATTTGGAAAAGAGTATCAAACACTCCCAGGGATTTGGGGGTCACTTCTGAGAACTGCTAGTCTAAGGTAGTAGAAGTTTGAGACTTGTTTTGTAAGAGAATATTTGCTGTGTTCTTATGTGGATGTAGCAATGCTAATTCTTTTCCTGTTCATTCAACAAAAATGTACTAGTGGCTACTAAATGCCACCTAGTGTACTAAGCATCAATGACATGCTGAAGGCTGATGAATAACACACAGGCACTGCCCTTAGGGAGCTTATAGTCTAGCTGGGAGAGACAGATAATCAAACACACATGTGAATGAACAGTATAGTTTAGGGAGTAATAAGGGTTATGAAGAAGGAAAAATGGCATACTCTGTGGAGACTGACAGGGGATGTGGAATGTGTGGTCAGGGAAGACCTGTTTTTGGAGGTGACTTTTGAGCCAGGTGTGATTCCTTTTAGGGAGAGTCAGCCTTCGGTAACAACAACAACAACGAAAAAGAAAAAAAAAAAGTGTATTCTTTTCTTATGCTTCTTAGGTAAACCTGCTATTGCTCATCGAGATATAAAATCAAAGAATATCTTAGTGAAAAAATGCGAAACATGTGCCATAGCAGACTTAGGGCTGGCTGTGAAGCATGATTCAATACTGAACACAATTGACATACCTCAGAATCCTAAAGTGGGAACCAAAAGGTAAGATCACTAACTTTGGTGGCACACTCAGACATATGACCTCACCATAAACATGAAATCCTGGGGTGAGTGTGTGGGTGTTTTGAGGGTGAAGGTGGGAGTCCAAATGGAAAATCATTAGGCAGAGGAAAGCAAGGAGTCTTCTCTGGGTCATTGAGAAGTCAGTAACAGAATGGTTATAAAGCGAGGACAGTTGGCATTTTAGTAATACAGACGGTAGCTATCTGGGTGGGGAATCCAATAGAGATGGATGGTGGAAGATACATTATTTTGAGTGGGCCAGTTTCCGGAAATACATTTTCCCATGGCTAGGAGGGGAAAAACATGTCATCAGTATATAGCTCCCCCAAAGCCTTTATACTCATAAGGGAACTGAAACTCAGGGCTAGTTCTTTTTGTGCAATGTTCCAAACAATAGATACAGTCAATGTGTTGAGCAAGATAAGTGAGGGACTCTACATAAATACATACATGTGCTACTGTACTCCCTTCGTATTTAAGAATATGTAACAGTTTTTGTATTTACTATAATTGTGTTTATTCTTAAGTCTCCCAAATTGATGTATATTGATGTATATTGAGGTAGTAGGAGTTTGGACACAAGTCCCACATTCAAGGAACAGAATTTTTGAGGGTTCAGAACAAATATGAGAGAAACAGAACATATGACATATATATTACCACAGGCCCATTAGTAATGGGATTTCTTGCGGTTTCTTGTTCTGGCCAGCCTGTGGTCATATGGCCAGTGTACTTCCATTTCCTTTTATTCGAATATCAAGCTCATGCTATTTTGACATTAATTCCTGGGTTCTTGACCTTGAAGTGAGAAAACATGAAAACATTTTCCTGGAGTTGTCAAAGGCTCTTTGGAATAAGGGATTTCTGGTATAGTTGACCTCCAAGTCATGTTTAAGATTCCAAGCCCAAACCTCTGAGTCCTTCCCTTGGTTCCCTAGGACAATTTAATGACACCCCAGGAATACTTCTGGGCAGTTTATTCAAGCCAGGCAGCCCTATGGGACTTCTCTTCTTTCCCCTATAAAAAGTAAACTTCAGCTTGCCCATCGGAATGTATGCCCATCACAGACACCCCTCACCCCCAACTCCCCGGGAAGCCTTGGATGCTAGACTCCTTCAGAGGTTCTAAAACTTTTAAGAGTTTGGGAGGGTTTTGCATCCTCATCTTAATACTCTTAATACTCTGGGAAACTGTCCCCTAAGACAGCTAGACTCCATCAGGTCCCATGGGCTGTAGATTTCTTTGGTTTAGTCTTATTTGAACAAGGCTGTCATTTTCTTGTAGCCACTATATAAGGTGTATATATTTCTGGAAGCCAATTTATAGTAGAATTGTTCATTCAGAGAAGGTGTTTACGGAATGCTGCTAAGCACTGTGTTAGAGTTCTGGGCCCACCATGATGATTAAGAGATGCTCTTTGCCCTAAGGAGCTTTCCATGGCAATGTTTGTTGGTGGAGGTTGAGTTCCATCTCTCCTATTGAATGCTTTGCTTACTGCATTTCCCTCTAGCTTGTCCTTTGCAAGTATTTGGCTCCTGGCACCTTGCTTTGATATGCTGAGTAGGATGACCTCTAGTTTTATTTAAAATGTTTTTAAAATTATAGTTCAGTCAATAGCTATATTACATAAATTTAATTTATTACAGTGGCTTGGATCTACTTTTAAATTTGATGTAAGCTATTAATTTATATTTTATGTGGGGATTTATTAAGGTTGTATTTTACTGGATTGCTATAAAGTCATACAGAGGATCTGGAATGTGCCTGTTTTTTTAAGGTATATGGCTCCTGAAATGCTGGATGATACAATGAATGTGAATATCTTTGAGTCTTTCAAACGAGCTGACATCTATTCTCTTGGTCTGGTTTATTGGGAAATAGCCCGAAGGTGTTCAGTTGGAGGTAAGATGTTGGAGATACTCTTTGTACCTGTCTTTTCTCAATGCTCTGAATACAAGATATTTTTTTCTATGTATTTTTTCTAAGCATTATATTGAATCATTTTTTTAATATTTAAGAGAATGCCCTTTGGTGTGATCTTTCCCATGGCAAGAGTGGAGCATCCTACATATGATGATGATTTTGTCTCATGATTACTGCTCAGGTGGGGGTGACAGTTCTGATCATTCTGATTTTCTTAATGATCCTTTGCGAAGCACTTGAAAATTTTCTTGAGTTTGTATGCAGTTAGCTGTATCCCTACTTTCTACCGGAAATTGAACCCAAAGATGTTAAATGATTTACCAAAAGCCACAGGACTTGATGTCTTCTAGTTTTCAGGTTTTTCCAGTTTTTGTTTGTATGCTTTTTTTTTTTCTTTTTAAGATTTTATTTATTTATCTGACAGGGATCACAAGTAGGCAGAGAGGCAGGCAGAGAGAGAGAGAGAGAGAGAGAGGAGGAAGCAGGCTCCCTGCTGAGCAGAGAGCCCGATGCGGGGCTCCATCCCACGACCCTGAGATCATGACCTGAGGCGAAGGCAGCGGCTTAACCCACTGAGCCACCCAGGCGTCCTGTTTGTATGCTTTTTGTTACTGTTGTTGCTTTTTCCTTATGATAATGAATGTGGAAGGGAGAAAGTGGAGGGCAGATGTGGAGAGGAAGACTAACTTCCTGACTCTACTGTTCCTAGCTGTTTAGAGATTAATAATGAGAGGGGGAAGAGTTTGAAAGGATGAAACCCTACAAATGCAGTTTATGAAGTTGTGGCATCCGTGGAGAAAAGTTACCTCCTGGTAGAAAACTGATTAGGGTTTTCACTTTCCAGTGAGACTGACATAACACTAAGCTGTGGTTTAGCAAATTCCTGAATGTCTGACTTTAGGCAAGTTACCTGGTCTCATTTCCCTCATCTGTAAAATGAGTAATAAAACTGATCCCTTGGGTTTTGAGGATTTAACAGATTCATTTGATTAATTAATTAGTACAGAGCATAGGACAGAGTAAATGTTCACTAAAAGAGCTGTCATTATCAGACAACTGTCAGTTTTTGTATTTTGCATTGATAGAATTTTCCCTTATACCAATTTCATTTTTTTAAAAAAAATGGGTTAAAAAAGTTTTTAAACTTTACAAGGGTAAAATTCTTTTGAATGAGAAAACATACTTTTCCCCTTTTTATTCACAAATAAGTTAGTAAACCATTCAGGAAAATGAAGTGGTTTATAGCAGCAATAAAGTTGTAGTGGATCCTCGAGCCTGGGATCGAGTTCCAGATCTGCCACTTACTAGCTCTTTGACCTTGAGCAAACTGATGACTCTTTGTGCCTCAGTTTCCTCATTCTGTAAAGTAGGGATAATATGCTACCTCTTTTAGTCAGTGGTTTTTGAGGAATAATTAAAACATGTAAAGAGTTTAAGACAGTGCATGGTGAATAGCAAGACTGAAACATGTTTGTAATAAATTTTTTAAATTTCATATTAATATTCTTCTAGATCTGCTTTTTGGTCATTGTCCTTAAATTTTCTTTAACTGTTGAAATAGTTAAAATAATATTAGTTTAATTTAAGTATTTCAATTAATTTAATTAAAATTAAATATTTTAAATTGAAAGGAATGTTAATTTAAACAATTTTATGAAGACATTCTCAAGTCCAGGTAATATTCTGGTAATTAAGTTCAGATCTTTCTTTTTGAGACTCTTTAATATGAACCTTCATGTTGAACTGTCCATCTTCAGTACCTTTGCTGCTTCTTTGGCACATTCTCTGGAACAGTACTTCCAAAATCCAAATGTAAGGAACTCAACTTTTAAAAGATTGCCTATCAATTTTCAAAAAGCGAAAACTATCCTGTTTTGAAAAGGTTATTTAATGGAGAAACATATTTCATTCCCAAATGGGACCATGCTATAAATTTTGCAATTAGGCATTACTTCTGAATTGTACAATGGTATTTTACATAAATCAGTATTCACATAATTTTTATAATATACAATTATATTTTATATAATTATTAAAATTATATACATGCAATTTGTTTATATAAAATTGTATGATTTTATGTAATTGCATAAATTATATTTTTGTAAAATGGATATAATTTTATGTTTTATATAAAATTTATATAATTTTCAAGATTATGTAAACTTTCATAATATGTATTTTAGAACATATGCAATAATTATTCATCTGAGTGCTTTATTTATATCCTTAGTTTTATAGTGATATAGAATTTTCATAAACCTGACTTTCCAGTTTCTCAGAGTGCCACTTGTGCCTAGAGGACTTAATTGGTATTCTTTTTGAAATAAGCATCTTTGTTTATTATTCATACTGGGAAATTTATTATGCAAATTTCTTATAGGAATTGTTGAGGAGTACCAGTTGCCTTATTATGACATGGTGCCTTCAGATCCTTCAATAGAGGAAATGAGGAAGGTTGTTTGTGACCAGAAGTTTCGGCCAAGTATCCCAAACCAGTGGCAAAGCTGTGAAGTAAGTCTGTGTTCCTCTTTGGCTGGAAATGGAGTGGGGCAGGGTTTCGGGAAAGGGGCAGAGGGAGAGGGACAGAGAGAATCTCAAGCAGGCTCCATGCCCACTGTGGAGCCCAGTGCAAGGTTTGATGTCTTGACCCTGAGATCATGACCTGAGTCAAAATCAAGAGTCGGACACTTAACTGAGCCACCTCGCACCGCAGGTGCCCCAGGCTATGTTCTTACGTATGTTTTAATTGTTATAATTTTGAGGTAAGTATCGGGGAAGATTTTCAGAGACCATATAGTTCTACTGTCTTCATCTAGGCATCCAGTTCATTCCACATGTATAAGTATATGTCCTTGTATCAGTCTTCAAAAAGATTTTATTCCCTTCAGCCATATGTACACAGAACGCCAAGATAAGTGGCAGCAACAAGTATCCCAGTGACTTTACACAAGACTATTTCTTGCTATGGACAGTCCCCTATGGGTCAGGCAGCTGTGCTCTCTGTGGTGATTCAATGATCCAGGTAACTTTGATCTTGGGATGCTCCTATCTCAACACAGTGTCTAGGTCAGGAAGTGTTTAGGTCAGGAAAAGAGAGGAGCTGGAGGGTCACCCATGGCTTTTAATGCTTTGGCTTCAGGTGACTCACCTCACTTCCGCTCATGATTCACAGACCAGAGTCAGTCACATGGCCTGATCTGCTTGCAAGGAGGCTGGTAATTGTAGGAGCACAGACAGGTTTGGTCGTCAGTGTCCATGCAAGGCAGAGTATTGCAATTTTTCGATCATCTTTACAGTCAGTACATTTGCCAAAGTTTGAGCTTCTGTTTTTAAATCAGAGAAGCTTCCTCATGACAGAGGCCACTGTTCTCTCATCACCAACAATGCATCCAGTAAGCATCATGTCATAGGCATAGATTGTGGTTATCCCAGTGCTTGTTCTGTCTTACGTGAAGCGAGAGACTTTTCTAGTTCCCACAGGGAGAAGGAGGGGAAGAAGAGGGAAAGATTGCAAACCATCTGACTAATTCCGCAACTGTTTTATGGCTTTACTCTCCCTCAGCCCCATTATTACTGTTATATTCTACCATACGTAATTGTAATATTTCAGGTCTTTTTATAGTGACATTTTTTAGCTGGACTTCATCATAAGGGTTATTTCATACAATAGGTTTTCTCCTCATTTCCCCTCCCCTTCATGTTTCATTCAATTCTTTTTCTATTTAAGAGAGGAATTATGTCTTGATGTTTCTATTTTGTATAGATATCTTACCTACATACTTATTTTAGAAGCAGAATTTGAAATATTTATAACCAAATTGAAATTAAATTATTTCTATTGTTAATAATTTTATGTATATGAAAGAATATGTAACTATATATAAAATTTATGCATAATAATAAAGTGGCAGTCAGTGAATTCACTACTAAGTTTAAAAAATAGAACAAAGATCCCAAACTGCTCTGAGAGATTACAATAGTGATTATTTATTATTGCCTTGCTTTTCTTTAGGAGAAAAAAATATATATTATGTATAAATATGTATATATAAATATATATATACTCATGCTAAAAATATATTGTTTACGTTTTTGTTATTGTGAAACATTATTTTTTTAGATTTTTTAAAAAATTTATTTATTTGAGAAAGAGAAAGAGAATGAGAGAGAGAGAGAGAGCATGAGAAGGAGGAAGGTCAGAGGGAGAAGCAGACTCCCTGCTGAGCAGGGAGCCTGATGCAGGACTTGATCCCAGGACTCCAAGATCATGACTTGAGCCGAAGGCAGTCACTTAACCAACTGAGCACTCAGGCACCCTGTGAAACATATTATTGAAACTTACTGTAGAGAGTCTTCTTAATTTCTATTCACTTTGATTTATATATGTAGCTATAATCTGTTCATGCTCATATCAGTGCAGTAGTCTATTATATGGGTAGAATACAATTTTTCTTCTTATTGTTGATTGTCTTATGTGTGATTTTAATATTTTTTAAACAATGATTGATATATATATATACATAGATGTATATATGTATATATATATATGCATGTGTTGGGGGAAAAATGTCTTAGAGTATAAAACTGTAGATTCTTTTGGGGTGTCCACATAAATGATCATATCTCCAAATAATGAGAGTTCTGGGACAAATTCTTAAGCCTTTTCTTTACTTCTTCTTGAGTTTCTAGGACTTCCGGTATAGTGTTGCTTAAAAATTGGTAATGGATATCCATGTTTTATTCCTTAAAATTTTGTACATTTCTCCTTTGAGTATGCTGTTCGTTGTAGGTTTTGTTTGTCAAAACTTTAATCACATTAAATAAAAACTGACTTTGTTTGATAAAAGCTTTTTTCCTACCTATGAGGTAATGATATAGCCTTTCTAGTTTTGTCTCTTAATGTGATAAATTGCATTTATAAATTTTCCACTGTTAAACCAATCATACATTCCTAGAATAGAACTAACATAGTCATTTTTTATGTGATTGATTTTGTACATTGCTGATAAAAGCAACTTTTGTCCATTTTTTACCATATTTTAGTTCTGTTTTATTCTGTATTAATCCTATGTATTAGATATAGTGCAATTTTATACCACTATTACTTATTTAAACTTAAGAAGATATTTATCATTTTCTTTGTTCAACATTCCTTTTTGCCTCTCAGATCTTCCTTCTTCTTTTTTTTTAAGATTTAATTTTTTATTTGACAGATCACAAGGAGGTGGAAAGGCAGGCAGAGAGAGGGAGAGGAAGAAGCAGGCTCCCCGCTGAGCAGAGAGCCCGATGTGGGACTCGATCCCAAGACCCCGGGATCATGATCTGAGCCAAAGGCAGAGGCTTAACTCACTGAGCCACCCAGGCGCCCCTCAGAGCTTCCTTCTAAGATCATTTTCTGATTTCTTAATGTGCATTCTTTAAATGTATTTTATTTAAGTTGATCTTTTAAAAGGACCTAGAAGTGATGAGTAGTGATGTTGAGCATCTCTTCATGTGTTATTCTAGGACATTAATTCTTCTAGGGCATTAATTCTAGCATCTAATGTTTTGATGGATTTGATTTTACTGTTTGTTGTTTCAATTGATTCTTGCTTATGATACTTTATTTTCTACTGTCTTGTGACGTTTTGTTTTGAGCTTAGGCTTACTGTAAAATTTTAAGGCCTGGGCTTGATTTTTCTTCTTACCAAGAGTCAAGATTTAGATAATATTCTTTACAAAATTCCTTATAAGACTGATTCACTGGTATATCCAGGACTTTGGAAACATCTTGACCTGATACTTCCTGTGTGTTTTGACGGCATTTCCTGTCTTTCCCATGTTGTTCATCAATTCTGAAAGTCTAGACTGTGAGATCAGCAGATGTTACCAGAGTGGACGCTGGTTCAGTGATTTCTTCCATCTCCAGATTGATTCCTGTGTTCTCTGATTGTTTTCCACTCTGAGTATTTATCTTATTTATTTAGCAGCTCACTTATACTATTTTTTATTCAAATTTTTGATATTTACACCCAGGTCATTATTGTATTATGGCATAAATTAAATGTTCTAATGCACAAATCTTAATATGCAGTAACAAAAAGAGTATGCGTGTATGTACTTAACATCCAGATCAAGGAATGTGCAACTCATCCTGTATGCCTTTTTGTCTTTCATGTCCCTTCTCAAAAAATTTTAAAAGAGAGCTACTCTACCATATTCCCAGAAATCAGTGGATTGAATTTTTAATTAAAAGTTAGTCTCCATAATGTTAATGTGTGTGTTTTGACCGGATTTTTAAAGACGTTTGGTCCTGATCTTCTGATACCGTTTTAAATTTACTATTTCTTCGTCAGAGCTTAGCATCAATCCCTGGGTTTGTGGTTATGCTTCTCTTGGACTGTGTTTGTGTGACTAGCTAAAGTGTTTGATATTTTTCTCTCTTAAAGGCCCTCCGAGTCATGGGGAGAATAATGCGGGAATGTTGGTATGCCAATGGGGCAGCCCGCCTAACGGCCCTTCGTGTTAAGAAGACTATCTCTCAACTTTGTGGCAAAGAAGACTGCAAAGCCTAATGATGATGATTCTGTTAAAAAGAAATCTCTTACAGATTTTTTTTTCCTCATTTTCCCTCTTTATGTGAATGTTTTTGCCTTTTTGGTTGTCGTTCTACCTCAAAGATAATGCAGTACACTATTTAAGAGCCCAAAGGCAGCATGGAAAAAATAACTGAAGTTAAGCATGGGCAGGATTGACTTCATCCCATCTCTGTGTTGTCTTTAATTTTCTTTTGAAAAGCACCACATCAGTTCATCTTTTTATTTAATAAGAGAGATATTGCAAAAATATAAAATAAACTATATAAAACTAATACAAGTCATTAAGATTTTATTTTACTTGAATCAAAAACACATGAATGAAGAAAAGGAAATATAAAAGCTTTTTTTTTTCTGAGATGAAAACACCTTCATTAAAAGTGTGAACTAGAGCACGTTATATCTCAGCAGAAGCTTAGATTATATAATCTGCGGTTTTCTTTTCTTTTTATTTGTTTTTCTTTTTTTTTTTTTTAAATTAAGAAGGCTCTTTGAAAAAATTACATATTTCCCTGAACTTCAGTGTCTAAAACACTTAAAAGGGGAGCCGCTCAGTTGGAAGATAGAACTGAGGTCCCAGTAGCCACTGGCTTGGCCTCCTTTCTACCTGCTATCCTGTTCTTCATAACCCGCCACCACAGCAGCCCCCAAAGCAGTATGAAAGCCACTATGATTGCTACTTCCTCCCATTTACAAATGAGACATCGGACAGCTTGGACGTTGAGACTTCCTGAAAGTCACATAACCAGTGGTGGAGATGGCACTAGGTCCAAATCTTGTGATAACTCACAGTGTAGACTTAGCTAACTTCCTGCTTTCCCATTAATTCCCATATAGTACTTTTCTCCTTATGCAGAAACAACAGCTTTCATGATGGTATTCATGGTTTAGTCAAACAGAAGACCACCTGGGTCTTTCTGCCCAATCATAATGGACCTGCATGAACTCTGAGGACAATATCCCTTGACGTTTTCCTCATAGAAATTTCATAGCCTGACTATTTGTGAGATAAATATTAACGTTTTCTGAAAACTTCCAGAGATTAATCAGGTATAAAGATGCATTGTTAGGAGGGGTCTTTAAGATTTATTTCAGAGGTTCCCACTGCTTTTGTAATACACACTTAGAAAGAATATATCGGAAGTAGAGGGAGGAGGAAGTAGAAAATATTTTGAGAAAAAATAAGAGAACTCTTCAGTAACTGTAAATAGCTATTTCCTTACCTTTTCAAAATGAGCAAGTAAATGCAAAAGAAGGCTCATGGTACTTTTGCTTTTATTCTACTTCCTGTGGAGACAGAAGTGATGAATTCTGAATAATACTTGGAACACTGAATCCTTCCTTCAAATCTGTAATTCTGCTTGGGTAACGGAGATTTAACATGGTATCTTTTGTTGTTCTACAACACTGATTCCTAAGCTCTGATCCTTAGAACATTCTTCTGCTGAGACGTTCCAAGACCAAAAGCATTCTTTGATAGATTCTTAAAAAGTGATAGTATACATTAGCATATCTTGTACTTTGAGGAATCTAGCAATAAAGAAATGTTGTGGGAGCTACTTTTAATTAGATTTCCCAAATTATTTGATCATGGAATCCTTTTATTAAGAGGAGGGAAACCTTTTTACTATCCCACATTTTAGTGTTCTACAAAACATAGCTTAGGTAACAGTGTTCAAAAGGATATAGCGATGTATTTTTGTGCAGAGCACAATCTAGTGATTATAGTTCATTTCGCTATGGAAATATGTTACTGAACCCACCTTCATTTGATTGGAATGAGATAATCAAGGGCAAATATCTGACAGCTGTGGTCATCCATTCATTAAATAAGATAGGGGACCCCTTATCTTCATTGCCATAATATAGGGGTCAGTAGAGAACAGATGCATCATAGGTTCTGCCCTCAGGGATTTTAGAGACTCATTTGGAAATGGGAACAACGATGGAGGTATTGGTTTGTGGGAAGGAAATAAATTGACAATGTAGGAAGTCTTGAGTTCCATATGACAGTGGGTTTTGGAAGTTATTTTCAATTTGCAAAACATTTACAAGGTATATTTATTGGGCCAGTGCAGACAATCTAATTATATAATCAGTTTTTTAAAATGCATATGGGAAGGGATTTTAAAAAGAGCTTATGTGAAGGGGTGATCTGATTTCTTATAGGTTGTATTTGAATATATGAAAATGAAATTATTTATTTACTATGGTTGTATTATAGTTAAATGGTTGTTCAAATAAATAAGAATAATATTTCTTGTTTTATTCAGTTATGTTGGGTGAATATACTTATTTCAGTGTTTAGAGAATATTTTAACATTTCCATTTTCCTCTACATTATGTTTTATAATTTATTTGGGTGTGTCCAAATAGAACTCCATATTCTTATTGGTTCAACTTTTACTCTAGAGAAATTTGTACATTTTGAGATGTTTTTCTTGTTTTCGTGTTAGTTTACTGTAATTTCTAACTGACTGGTCTTACATCTTAATTACCAAACACACTTCTTAAGAAAAGAGTTAGGTTAACAAAAATGATTAAAAAAAGATGAAAGTTCCAATTTTTCTTAACTCTCAACATGATTATAAATAGAAAATGCTCACAAGAACAGGATAAAGTTTAGAGCATAAATTTATTGTATATACCTTTCCTGTTAAACTTCATATTATTTGTTTCTGATGGAGTGTCATTGTGTAATATTTATTTCTTTTGAATTGTGTGATAAGCAAAAAATATTCTTAGACTCAATGTGTCAGTGTTCTTTGCTCCTTTCAAATATTTTGACTTCGGGTATAATATAAAGCTTGGAAAATTGCTATTTATGAAATGCCAGTACTGTATAAAGTGTGATGGGGTTTCTATGCAGCATCACTTTTTAAAATAAGGGAAACATTATGTGTTGTCAATATTACAGCATGAACTTGTTGCCTTCAAGCTACACGTTTAAGTGTGTAATTGGTACGAATTATGTTGTGTGCTTTCTTCTCTGTCTAAAATATTTGGCATGTCACATCTAGAATTCTTAATTTATGTTCTGACTTGAAAGTTAAGTGAAACATGACTGTGTCGTACACTATTTTAGGCATAGCACTTGCTTTTCATCTTTATACTTTCAATTAACTTTGCATTTTAAATTTCCATGATTGTATGAAAATAGTAACCTGGTTGCAGTGTCTGAAGACTTCAAAATCAGCTTTTATTTTAAAATGAATATCTACAATAGATTCATTGGGTTACAAGTTCCATAAGAATTTATTATTCTTAATACTTCTACTTTAGTAGAATTATTAAACAGAACTACTAACTGTGCTGAAATTTTGCCACCAAGTGACTTACTGGGGCAGAGAAAACTCAGGGCTGTCTTAGAGTTTACGCAAAAATACCAGGGAACCTACTGAGAAATCATCTGAAAGCAGGAAGCCCACGTTTGCCATTGTATCAAATTCAACTTAAAATTTCTTAGCAGGGAATATTTTTTGATTACTTATTTAAAATATATATAGAGGGTTTGGTTTTTTTTTTTTAGATTTTATTTATTCATTTGAGAGAGAGAGAAAGTACTAGTTGAGGGGAGAGGCAGAGGGAGAATCAGACTCCTTGCTGAGCAGGGAGCTCAATGTGGGGATCCATCCCAGGACCTTGAGATCATGACCTGGGCCAAGGGCAGATGCTTAACCATCTGAGCCACCCAGGGACCCTGGAGATGTTTTTTGTTTCAATAAATTTATTTAAAGTATGGACATTTTATGTCCCATCAGGAAATTGAGAAAGTAACAGTAACAAGTGAGTCAAGTTGATGGTGTGTGATTATTTCAATAAGCATCACTTTAAGTAAATTTACAAATATAGCATTTTAGGTCACTTGAAAATATTTAAGAATTCATTTCTTAAAATGGTGTCATTATGGTTTTTGAAGATATTCTAAATACCTTCTTTCATGAAACATGCTCCTGCTGTGTTTGGCACTGCTCTGTATTAGCTCCCTCCATAAGGTAATACCTACAGGGACTTTAGGTACTATTTAGTGATGACAGTCATCCCTTTGCTTCTGACAGCTTCTTCTAAACAGAAGAAAAAATGTTGGTTGGAATACAAAAGTTTCATTAAAAATGTTAATATTAAATAGAATTTCCATAATAGGCAGTTTTTCAAAGTATGTCAATGCAAATTTTCCAATATTTGACACTCTTTTTTTTCTCCTAGCTTTGCTTTTATGTTTTGTTATTTTTCTCACCTCCTTTTAAAATATTCCCTACTGTTTTCCAAAATTATATTTAGTCCCTAATTTAAAAAGCAACTAGACATCATTTAGCGTAATCACTCTAATATTTAGCCTTCTCATGAAAGGGAATCCTTTGGTGGTCTAAGTTATTTCAGATGTGTCACAGACAAAAACACAAAAACCAGAACTTGCAAATTATAAAGAATGTAAGAGGTTTTATAATTTAATTTCCATATTTCATAGATAGAGACACCAAGGATCAAAGGTTACGTGACTGCTTGTTATTAGCAGAATTGATAGGCAAACGCAGTGGTGACTCCCACACCAGGACCCTACCACAGTCAACATTTGCTAATTAAAAAATTATTAACATGCCTCTAAACCTACCTTGAATGTACACTGATAGAATGCATCATTTAATGGTATTAATCAAATCTCAAGTCTCTCTCTCTCTCTTTTTTTTTCCCTGCTAAAATATTTTGCTCACTCCTAGTGGGGTCAATGAGAAGAGCTAAAAGCTAAAACAGGCCAGGGAAAAGTTGTAATTGTCAAGCTAGGTAGGCAACCACTGAAGTACTGAATAAAATTTAGGAATTGGGAGAACGTAGTATTTCTTTGCACAAGTAGCAAGTAACGATGAGACACTTCATGCCTCTGTTTCTCCCTTTTCGGTAACAATTGTTCTTTTTATGCTGGCAATGGGAGCGGGAGACGATTAGCCTTTCAATCTCAGACCATGGCTCGTAGCATTTTATCTTCTCTCTTTTCAGTTTCTCGTTACTTTTTCTTCTGTATTCATTTTCTTTAGATACATTAAAAAATCTTTGCCGGATATCATCAGTTCCAGTCACTCTGTAATTTCTGTTCTTCTAGCCCATGTTCACATTTGCTCCACATTGAACTTCCTGGCAAGATTGTAATTTGCCATAACCACGTGTGAGAGGTTTTGTCTTGTGCCTTTTCCAGTGGTTTTTCATTTGGCACAATGAAGAGACGATTTGTTAATGGCAGAGAAAATTTTCTTTCACATTTTAAAATGACTACCAGTCAAGTTACGTTCTAGCTTTTAGCTAACAAACAAGGAATGTCTACTTTTGCCTTAATGCCAAATTCTGCTTCAAAGATGATGACTTTGGACAGAGAACGTGAAATTTTTGTCTCCTAATGCAATTGCTAAATTTATTTCTGCAGCTTCATACAATCACTTTGTTTTGCTTTGGCCATCTTTTAAATTAAGCTGTTATGACATATGGTTTGTAACATAAGATTGTATGGAAATTAATCATCCCCATTTTAAACTCCCTTGATTAAAAGCTTCCTGTCCTTCTTAATTCAGTTTGTAGATTAACACAACATTGGGGAGGATAGGCACACTGTCTCATCTTAGATTTTAATATATTCTGATATGACTGTATTTTCTTACCGCTGGTCCCTGTTATTGTGCAAGAAGGTTTTCTCTGCAGATCTAACAGTTTTAACTGCAAGATTTGTACATGGGCTACATGAACCTGAATGTCAACAGTGCCACTGAGAATCTGAATGTATTAGGAAATGGGCCTTCTACTGAGTGTCGCCAGATTGAGTAGGCTATGTAGTGTCCTGCATGAGTCCTCTCCTTTGAGGGCAGATTGGAGCTAAAATTTAACCCGCAGTTGGCTCCTCAACTCAAATATTTTTATATTTTTCAGAAAAATATCTTACATGCTGTGTATCTTCAGAAAAAGGGTCCCGCTTCTACAACCTCAGAGAATGATCGTTAAATATTCCAAAATGCTTCTTGACATCTGCAAATTGACTAGAGAACCTAGGGGAAAAAATTCTGTAGATTTTCATCCTAGTATTTCTAAAAGTGAAAGAGACTGTGTGTTCAATCTGTCGATTTAATTTTTCAACCCAGATAATCTGAAGCAAGACATGTGGGCCCTCATTTAATATCTCAGTTGAGTTTTCTTTCCATGTGCAAACTTGTTCATTGACTTTGCTTGTGAAGAGGTAACTACATGCCTAAATTCTGTGTAACTAAGGCAGGTATAAAATGAAATTTACTAGTATCTCCATTTCCTTCAGTAGGCTAAAGACAAGTAATTAAATATTTTCCAGATTCCAACTCTTTTTTTTCCTATTTATATAAGGTGTGTTTGACCCAAAATATTAAATTCTAGTTTGTTTCCACAATCACTAGTGTCAAGCTCTTGTACTCTTCTGAACCTAGGCTGGTGAATATTATTCAAACTTGATCTGTATTTGAGGCTTTAAAATGTCCTAAATACAGAAAATTAGATTCATATCTCAAAAAAAAAAGGGGGGGATTTTGGATTGACTTTCAAAGTACTAATACTAATTATACTTTTCTTTTGGTAGTGTGACTTTTCTTATACCTAAGAACATATTACAAATGTCAAAACCATTGCATTTTGACATTGCAAAACATGCCTTGAACTCTTGAACTACTGTGAAAAGAATCACTGTTGTAAAGACTTATTGTAAGCTAGCTGATATTCATAGGTATGTAAAAAGATATTACCCTTCAACAGACAGGCCCAAATGAATGTATATAAGGAATATGAAGAAATAAATTGGGTTTTAAAATGAGAATTGGGCAATAAATTGTATAAAAAATGCAGATGGTGATTTTAGTAGTTATAATTTTAATTGTTGAAGCTGAAGAGAATTCTAAATTCCAAAGAGAAATGAATGATATTCAGATGTTTCATTAGCTTCTAGTTTATGGAAATATGCATTTTGTAGTAATATGTACACTTATTTTCTTTAGAAAAATAGTATTTTAGAATTTAGTAAGAACTCAGTGATAGCCTTCATACCAAAATGTTTAAATTTACTAACAGTAAGTTTTAAAGTATTTATTTTAAAGCTTTTTGAATATTATTGCATAACTTTCAGCTGCCTCCAATGTAAATACTTATCTGCCTAAATGTTATATTTTTATGTATGCATTCTGGAAATGTATTGTTTTGTAAAGTGGCAAAGTTAATAAATCAATCACTCCTTGCCCTTGTTTCTGTGAAGCATATAGAGCTCTATTTTAAATAAAAAGAAAATGTGTCATATTTTGGTTTCTGTGTTCTATTACTTTAAAATTGTCTTTATATTTGCCTGCAGTAAATGGAGGGGTTTTGGAAATGTAAATGTCTTTTGCAAATGGACTTTTTCATCCTCCCTCCCTTCCTTCCCTCCCTCCTTCCTTCCTGGAAGAGGAACTTGCTTCTTCAATAACCATTTCTCTATGTGAAAGTTAGCACAATAGTTTTTGACTTATTTTTCCTGTAGAGTAACAATCCCTTGTACTTATTTAGGCATTTATTGAAAGACTTTTGGGTAGGCCTACTCTCAAACAGAATATAGCTTCCTTCACATTTAGATAAAATCCTGAACACTCATGTGGTCTATAAGCATCTTCAGGTTATGGAACCGGACAACTTCTCTGCCTTCATTTCTGGTATCTCCCCACCTCCAGACTGCTCTACAGTCTTCTGCTCCTTGATGTTCCTTGAACTTGCAATACACCTGCCTGTCCCAGGGGATTCATTTTAATCCCTCTGGCTGGACTATCCTTCCTGCAGATAGTTGTAAGTATAGGTCTCTGTTAGTATACCATCACACCAAATGGGCTTTTTTTTCAATTAGCAATAATCGCGCCTCGGATAAACCTCATTGGCTACGATACTGCCACTGCGCAAAGCTCAAATGGGCTTTTTTTGGCCATGCTTTCTAGAGTTGCACTCTTTATCACTCACTGTCCATTTAGCCTGTTTTCTTTTTCTTTATAGTACTTTACATTAACTGGCATTATATTATATCACATACCTTGATCTCGGATATTAGGGATCCTTGCACTTAAATTTGAGAATGTAGTTTTAAATATTTTTTTTAAAAAAGATTTTATGGATTTATTTGGCAGACACAGAGATCACAAGTAGGCAGGCAGGCAGGCAGAGAGGAAGCAGGCCTCCTACTGAGCAGACGCCCTGATGTGGGGCTTGATCCCAGGACCCTAAGATCATGACCTAAGCTAAAGTCAGAGGCTTAACCCACTGAGCCACCCAAGTGCCCCTTGAGGATGTAGTTTTAAAACGTTAAGAATTATATATTGTGCACAGTAAGAAGCACTCTGTGACAGTCATTATTTACCCATTTCCTCCCCCATGCCCATGTCTAATAAACCTTAAAGGACACTTATAAACTCAATCAAGAATAGTTTATCCAGATTCATAGTGGATGTTGCAGAAAGACATGAAAAAATTAGGTTGTAAGGTTTATACATTCAATCCTACAAAGGTGGATTTTTTCTGGACACTAGTGTAGGCAAAACACTGCATTGGTTTTACTTTTGGTATCAGCTCTTCTGTTCTTCCACTTCGTTTTCTTTTTGTATGTTGAGGGCAATCTTATTCATGTGTCCTCATTGCATTAAATAGGACTAACCAGATTCACACTCAAATATTCTTCCCCAACAATCATTAAATCAGGCTCTCATTTGGCTTCATGATTAGATTTTTCTTGGAGTTGTAGAGAAAAGCAAAAATATTATCTTTGTCAATCTGGATTGTGAAACCCATGCCTGAAATAAGACAAACACTTTTGTTTCAGCAGGCCTGGTAGTAGTTGGGTTTTTTTGGTTGTAACTTTGTAATAAACTCTCAGCACTTTTATTTTTTAACAGTAATGTGAGCAAAAGTTGATTAACATTCACAATGATGAAATAATTTACCTAATGAGTGAAATTAAAGGTGGATAGTCAACTTTTATTCCCTTAGGATAGATTCTTTGAGTTTGGGGGATAACTAAATCTAGGCTGTTTTACGGGGTGTTCTGCAGGTGCAATTTTAAGGAAATGTTCAATGACTTTGAGCATATGCTGTGGTTAAATAGAGTATTTGAACTTTGAATAGTTTCTTTAAAATCTGTTTAATGAGAAAAACTCTTCTATAGAGAAGTTTTTTTTTCTTTTTGTTAATGCTATATGTAACAAAATTGTAATTACCATCAATCATTCCTATAGTTAAGATAGGTTCAAATTCTTTCCCTCTCAAATGTTAGTCAACAAATCTTTATCCAACATTGCTGCCAAGCACATAGTATCATTGCAGTTGATGTAGGTGCTACTGAGAAAACAATATGAAATGCTCCTGAATTTCAGAAGATAATTGGTTTAAGGAATACAAGGCAGGCACACAAATAGCCTATCTAACCTCAGAAGCTAGTAACAGAAAAGATGTCATAAGGAAAAAAGTTATGAAGGCTGAGTGTGGTTACAGACATGAAGTGATCACAAAGGCATAGAAATGAGGTATGAGTTACATTGGAATATTCAGGAAAATTAAGGAGTTGATACTGTAGGATGGAAAAGATTTCTGTAAGTGGAACAGAGAAGTCCCTGGTAGGAAAAATGTCTGAAAAAACGACAAGGATGATCAAGGCAGTGAGTATGTTAGAGGAGTATAATGGAGGGTTTTTTTTTTTTTTAATAAGGTTTAGATTACAGCATTTAAACTTGATCTTGCCTTTGAGGGAGACTGAGATTTTAAAGCTGCAATGGTAGTGGAAAGTTAGGACAGGCATACTTCAAAAGACTGCGGGTTCGATTTCAGATCACTGCAATAAAGCAAATACCAGGGGCGCCTGGGTGGCTCAGTGGGTTAAGCCGCTGCCTTCGGCTCAGGTCATGATCTCAGGGTCCTGGGATCGAGTCCTGCATCGGGCTCCCTGCTCAGCAGGGAGCCTGCTTCCTCCTCTCTCTCTCTGCCTGCCTCTCTGCCTATTTGTGATCTCTCTTTCTGTCAAATAAATAAATAAATAAATATTAAAAATAAAATAAAGCAAATACCATAATAAAATGAGACAAAGAAATTTTTTGGTTTCCTAGTACAAATGAAAGTTTTATTTACACTATCCTGGAGGCTTTTGAGTGTGCACTAATATTATGTCTTAAAAAAAACAACGTAAATATCTTAATTGAAAAATAATTTATTGCTAAAAAATGCTAACCATCATCTGAGCTTTCTGCAAGTCCTAGTTTATGACTGCAGATCACCATAACACATATAATAATAGTGAAGAACTCTCAGATATTGAAAGAATTATCAAAATATGGCGCAGAAGCACAAAGTGAGCAAATGCTGTCAGGAAACTGGCACCAATAGACTCAGTTAACACAGGGTTGCCACAAACCTTCAGTTTTTAAAAAGCACAATATCTGAGAAGTGCAATAAAGTGAAGCACAATAAAACAAAGGTGTACTTACATTTAATAAAGGAATTTAAAAAGTTACCTTCTTAGGAGATATAGCAAAGAGACTTGAAGAGTCCTCCATTACCTTTCCTCCCTAATTGGTGGATGTTTAGAGATAGCAGATGGGTGAAGAATTTTTTTTTTTCCTAAGGATTTTACTTATTTATTTGAGAAAGAGAGTGAAAGAGAGCATGAGAGGGGAGAAGGTCAGAGAGAAAAGTGGACTCCCCATGGAGCTGGGAGCCCAATGTGGGACTTGATCCCAGGACTCTGGCATCATGACCTGAGCCGAAGGTAGTCGCTTAACCCATTGAGCCACCCATGCGCTCAGGAGAAGAATTTTAAGATGAGCTGTACAGTTAGTATGATGTAGGTGTCTTTATATGGTGCTTTTTTCTACTCTTTCATGTGTCTTAAAAGCAGGCTATATTCACAAGAAAGATAAAAAAGAAATGAAAGATTTCATTCTTATAAACTTAGTTTTATTGCAACTATGAATTTTATCTCTCTCTCTCTCACACACACACACATACACACACAATAAATCATTTAAAAAGTTCTTCCTCGTAATTCCATCTCCGCATGAAAAATTTCCAGGTGCCACTGAACTGTGTGCAGTACATTTCAAATATAATCAAATTGGGTTTAGAAATACTAATGGTGATTTCATAGAAGAACCCTTGCTTCAGCAACTTAGGAAATTACACTTGATTTTCTTTTGAGTGTTACTCAATTGTGCTTGAAATTGTTCGTTTGAACTCTTCTAAACAAGAAGCAGGTGGTTAAATGTGGGCACTGTTTAACATTTACACAAAACATTCCAAACACAATGCACTTTTGCCCTTTGAATGTCAACCGGTTTTCTTCTCTCTCATAGCCTGTCCTTCCTTAGCTGTTTGATTTGACCGCACTACATCCCTGAAAGGAGAACTGATTCAAAAGTAGTTACCTGCTAGGAAGCATTAGGCTATTTTTATAATCTTCCAGCTACAGCTTTTAATGTGGCAACTGCTGGTTACTGAAGCAGTTTAAGAAAAAGGAACTGCTGAGTTGGACTTTTCTTTTCTTTTCTTTTTTTTTAACAGTAAAACACAAGGTGACACAGAGATATAAGTGAACCAGAACCAGGAAATAGAGCCAAGTTATGCACAGAGCAAAAACAAGACTGCAAAACACATTTCAATTCTATACCGCAATCAAGATCTTTGCTTTTATATAATACATGAACTAGTTCATGAAATGTACTTTTCTCTAAGTCAGCTTTTTCTTTCCCAGAAATACATGGGTGACATCATGAACTTCTTACTGAGAATCTATTTGCTACAAAGTACTTAGTAAATACCCTCAATTTACAGTCAGGTAGGAAAATGACATTCAGAAACATAGACGTGTCTATTTCTTTGTTCCTTCTTTCTTTCCTGAAACACACTTTTGTAGAAGGAGGGAACCATTTTCTGATCCCATTTCCTTTCTGCCCTTTCACTTCCTTCATCCACTGTAGTGAAACTTCTGCTCTCATTACTCTTCTATCTGCCTTCTCTATGCTCACAAATGACGTTATATAGCTTAGGGCATCATTAATTTATCATAATCTACCTTTAATACTGTCATGTCATGATATATATCAAGTAAGAATTTTACAAAACACATTTTCATTTTCTCTCTCTTGTCCTTTGTGCTTTTGTTGTTGAAGATCTTATTTTTCTATGTTATAATTTCACAATATATTGAATTATTTTTTCTTTAAACTGTGAATTATAATTTAAATAAATTAAAATATAAACTTTATTTTTTGTTTTTTAAGATTTTATTTATTTATTTTGAGGGGGTGGAGGGGCCCAGAGGGAGGGAAAGGGAGAAGTAGACTCCCCACTGAACATGGAGCTGGACCTGGGGCTTGCTCTCACAACTCTGAGGTCATGACCTGAGCGGAAACCTACAGTTAGCTGCTTAACCGACTGAGCCACCCAGGTGCTCCTAGATTTGAGTTTTAATTTGATATTATGTTTTTCAGTCAGAAGATTTTCCTTTAACATTTCTTATACCTGGAGGAATCAGATTTCCTCAGCTTTTATTAAACCGTAAATACATTTTATTGTTGAAGAGTATTTTCTCTGGACATAGAATTCTAAATTAACAGAATTTCTTTTATTGTTTGAGTCTTTTTTGTCAGTGCTTTAAAGTCATTGTTTTGTTATCTTCCTGTTTGCATGGTTCTGATAAGAAAGTCAGCACTAATTTTTTTCTCCCTCTGTGTTGTGGCCTTTTTCTGCTGTCCTAAGATTTTCTCTTTTCACAGGTCTCTGCCAATCAAATTATGATGGGCTTTGGTGTAGTTCTTTATTTTTATTCTACTTTTGTTTCAGTTTATTTCTTGGATCTATATGTGTACAATTTTCACTTAATCTGGAAAATTTCTGACTCCCATAGTTTCTTTGGAAGTTTCCTGCCCCACTAACTGACTTCTTTTTTATAGAGAGCTTCAAATACATACATATTAGATATCTTGGCATTTCTCTGTTGGTAACTGAGTTTCTATTTTTTTTTTTTTCTGCTGCTTTTTATCTCTCTGTTTTTCAGCTTGATTTGTTTTGATTGCTTGTGACTTCAAGGTCATTACTCCTTTCCTTTGCATTTTCCAATCTCCTGATACACCATCCTTGCGAAATTTTCATTTCAAATATTATATTTTTCACCTCTAGAAACATCATTTAGATCGTTTTTATATCATATCTCTTCTCATTATTTTCATGCAACTTTTAGTCCTTAAGTACTATATTACTGTTATAAAGTCTTGTCTTTGTCTTCCTCTAGGTCTTTTCTTTTCTTTTTTGAATTGCCTTTTCTCTTGTTTATGGATCATATTTTCCTTATTTGTATGTCTAGTATTTTTTTTTTTATTAGATGCTGGACATTGTATAGGTTGCATTATTAAGTGTCGGGATTTTATTTTCATTTTTTCCCTGGAGATTTGAAGTTTGATTTAAAAGTCATTTATAATAGTTTTATTATGTCTAGTCTTGTTGTTTGTTTTAATATTTGTTAGGGTAGGGTCTAGAATAGCTTAATCCTAGGGCTAGTGAGTATTGTTTGTTCTAGTTCTGTGAAAAATGCTGGTGTTATTTTGATCAGGATTAAATTGGTTGTGTATGGGGCGCCTGGGTGGCTCAGTGGGTTAAAGCCTCTGCCTTCGGCTCAGGTCATGATCCCAGGGTCCTGGGATGGAGCCCCGCATTGGGATCTCTGCTCAGCAGGAAGCCTGCTTCCCCTTCTCTCTCTGCCTGCCTCTCTGCCTACTTGTAATCTCTGTCTGTCAAATAAATAAATAAAATCTTAAAAAAAAATTTGGATGTGTAGATTGCTCTGGGTAGTATAGACATTTTAACAATATTTGTTCTTCCAATCCATGAGCGTGGAATTCTTCTGCTCTATATCACAGTAATGGTGCTGCCAACTTTGGTTTTCTTTTTCAACACTTCATTTCAATATCCAGGGCCTTTTCTGGTACCATACAAATTTTGGGATTATTTGTTCCATTTCTTTGAAAAAAATAGATGGTATTTTGATAGGGATTACATTAAATGTGTAGATTGCTTTAAGTAACATAGACATGTTCACAGTATTTGTTCTTCTAATCCATGAGCATGGAATGTTTTTCCATTTCTTAGTATCTTCCTCAATTTCTTTCATGAGTACTTTATAGTTTTCTGAGTACAGATTCTTTGCTTCTTTCATTAGGTTTATTCCTAGGTATCTTACGGTTTTGGGTGCGATTGTAAGTGGGATTGACTCCTTAATTTCTCTATCTTCTATCTTACTGTTGGTGTATATAAATGCAACAGATTTCTGTGCATTGGTTTTATATCCTGACACTTTACTGAATTCCTGTATGAGTTCTAGCAGTTTTGAAGTGGAGTCTTTAGGGTTTTCCACATAAAAGATCATATAATCTGCAAGGAGTGAGAATTTGACTTCTTTTTTGCTGATTCAGATGACTTTTATTTCTTTTTGTTGTTTGATTGCTGGAGTTAGGACTTTTAGTACTATGTTGAATAGCAGTGGTGATAGTGAACAGCCCTGACCTGATAGTGTTCCTGACCTTAGGGGAAAAGCTTTCAGTTTTTCCCCATTGAGAACAATATTTGCTGTGGGTTTTCATAGATGGCTTTATGATATTGAGGTACGTACCCTCTATCCCTACACTGTGAAGAGTTTTGATCAAGAAAGGATACTGTACTTTATCAAATGTTTTTTCAGCATCTATTGAGCGTATCATATGGTTCTTGTTTCTCTTTTATTAATGTATTATATCACATTGATTGATTTGCAGATGTTAAACCAACTTTGCAGCCCAGGAATGAATCTTACTTGGTTGTGGTGAATAATCCTTTTAATGTACTATTGGATACTACAGGCTAGTGTTTTGGTGAGAATTTTTGCATCCATGTTCATCAAGGATATAGGTCTGTAATTCTTCATTTGATGGGCTCTTTGTCTGGTTTTGGAATCAAGGTAATGCTAGCCTCATAAAATTAGTTTTGAAGTTTTCCTTCCATTTCTAATTTTTGGAATAGTTTCCGGATACTAGGTATTAATTCTTCTTTAAATGTTTAGGAGAGGGGTGCCTGGGTGGCTCAGTGAATTAAGCCTCTGCCTTCAGCTCAGGTCATGATCTCAGGGTCCTGGGATCGAGCCCCACATCAGGCTCTCTGCTCAGCAGGAAGCCTACTTCCCCCTCTCTGCCTGCCTCTCTGCCTACTTGTGATCTCTCTCTCTCTCTCTCCCTGTTAAATAAATAAATAAGTTCTTTTAAAAAAATGTTTGATAGAATTCCCTGAGAAGCTGTCTGGCCCTGGGCTCTTATTTTTTGGGAGGTTTTTGATGACTGCTTCAGTCTCCTTACTGGTTATGGGTCTGTTCAGGTTTTCTGTTTCTTCCTAGTTCAGTTTAGGTAGTTTATATTGTCGCTCTCGACCCGCAAGAATGACACATAGCCTGGTCTCTTGTTAATGTTGCTTTTTTTTTTTTATTCTCATACCACACTTGCTTATATGCAGTAGGGCACCCTATCAGAAGACCGATATTCTCAAGACATCCAATCACAGACCTGCTGCTAGGCTTCCCCTAGTTAGTCTATCCAGGGTCTGCTTTTCCTCCCCCACATGGGCTGCCGCTGATATTGACTTGTTTACGTGGAGGTCTGTTTTGGCACCTGGCCAGGCACCATCTTGCAATGGTGGGAACTTCCCTGGCCACAGGCGGTCCCCAACATATATGTCTGTAGGAATGCATCCATTTCTTCCAGTTTGTCAAATTTGCTGGTGTACTGTTTCTCATAGTATGTTCTTATAATTGCTTGTATTTCTTTGGTGTTGGTTGTGCTCTCTCCTCTTTCATTCATGATTTTATTTATTTGGGTCCTTTCTCTTTTCTTTTTGATAAGTCTAGCCCAGGGTTTATGAATCTTATTAATTCTTTCAAAGAACCAGCTCCTAGTTTTGTTGACTTGTTCTACTGTTCTTTTGGTTTCTATTTCATTGTTCTGCTCTGCTTTTCATTATCTTTCTTCTTCTGCTGGGTTTATGCTTTCTTTGCTGTTCTTTCTCCAGCTGCTTTAGGTGTACAGTTAGGTTGTATACTTGAGACCTTTCTTGTTTCTTGAGAAAATCTCATATTGCTATATATTTTCCTCTCAGGACTGCCTTTGCTGTGTCCCAAAGATTTTGAACAGTTCTGTTCTCATTTTCATGTATTTCTATGAGTTTTTAAAATTATTCTTTAATTTCCTGGTTGACCCATTCATTCTTTAGTAGGATGCTCTTCAGCCTCCATGTATTTGAGTTTTTCTATCTTTCCTCTTGTGGTTGGGTTCTAGTTTCAAAGCATTGTAGTTTGAAAATATGCAGGGAATGATCCCAATCTTTTGGTATTCATTAAGACCTAATTTGTCACCCAGGATGTGATCTATTCTGGAGGATGGTCCTGTTGCACTAGAGAAGAATGTGCATTCTGTTGTTTTGGGATGGAATGTTCTGAATATATCTGTCCATCTGGTCCAGTGTGTCATTTTAAACCTTTATTCTCTTGTTGATCTTTTCTTAGATGATCTGTCCATTTCAGTGAGGGGGATTGTTAAAGTCCCCTACTATTATTATTGATGTGTTTCTTAGATTTTGTTATTAATTGGTTTATATAATTGGTTGCTCCCAAGTTAGGGGCATAGATATTTAATATTGTTATATCTTCTTGTTGGACAGACCCTTTGAGTATGATATAGTGCCCTTCCTCATCTCTTATTATAGTCTTTGGCTTAAAATCTAATTGATCTGATATAAGGATTGCCACTCCAGCTTTCTTTTGCTGTCCATTAGCATGGCAAATTTTTATCCACCCCCTCACTTTAAATCTGGAAGTGTCTTTGGGTCTAAAATGAGTTTCTTTTAGACAGAATATTGATGGGTCTTGTTTTTTTATCCATTCTTATACCCTGTGTCTTTTGATTGGGGCATTTAGCCCATTTACATTCAGGGTAACTATTAAAAGATATGAATTTAGTGCCATTGTATTGCCTGTAAGATGACTGTTACCTTATATTGTTTTTGTTCGTTTCTGGTCTGTTCCTTTTAGGCTCTCTCTTTGCATAGAGGACCCTTTTCAATATTTCCTGTAGGGCTGGTTTGGTGTTTGCAAATTCTTTTAGTTTTTGTTTGTCCTGGAAGCTTTTTATCTCTCCTTCTATTTTCAATTACAGCCTACCTGGATACAGTATTCTTCCTATTTTTCTCATTTAGTACTCTGAATATATCATGCCAGTCCTTTCTGGCCTGTCAGGTCTCTGTGGATAGGTCTGCTGCCAATCTAATATTTCTACCATTGTATGTTACATACTTCTTGTCCCAAGCTGCTTTTAGGATTTTCTCTTTGTCACTGAGACTTGCAAGTTTTACTCTTAGATGATGGGGTGTGGACCTATTTTTATTGATTTTGAGGGGGGTTCACTGTGCCTCCTGGAGTTTGATGCTTGTTCCCTTCACCAAATTAGGGAAATTCTCTGCCATAGTTCAATCCAATATACCTTCTGCCCCTCTCTCTCTTTCTTCTTCTTCTGGAATCCCAATTATTCTATTGTTTCATCTTATGGTATCTCTTATCTCTCAAATTCTCACCTTGTGGTCCAGTAGTTGTTTATCTCTCTTTTTCTCAGCTTCTTTATTCTCTATCATTTGGTCTTTTATATCACTAATTCTCTCTTCTGCCTCATTTATCCTAGCAGTAAGAGCCTCCATTTTTTATTACACCTTATAAATATCTTTTAGATTGTAATGTGGTTAGATTTTAGTTCTTTTATTTCTCCAGAAAGGGATTATCTAGTATCTTCCAAGCTTTTTTTGAGCCCAGTTAGCATCTTGATAATCATCATTCTGAACTCTAGTTCTGACATCTTACTAATGTCCATATTGATTAGGTCCCTAGCCATTGGTACTGCCTCTTGTTATTTTATTTAATTTTTTTTTGAGGTGAGGTTTTCAGCCTTTTAATTTTTCCAGATAAGAATAGATGAATGAGAGAACAAACTGTTAAAAGGGTAGCAACAACTCCAGAAAAATAACCAAATTGGAAGAGACCCAAAACCAGGGGGAGAATAGAACAGAGCCACACACTTGACGTTGGGTCTATTTTAGTCTGTTAGAAGAAGCAGTCTCCAAATATTTTAAAGAAAGGAAAACTTATACCTATACAAAAATAAGGTAAACACAATAAAGGTAAGGAATATGACTGTAAAGATGAAAATTTTAAAAAGATTCTCAAAAAGGAATTGATAAGATAAGAAGTTGGTTGAAAAAAAGAAAAAAAAAAGAGGAAAGAATGTGATCAGGCTGGAGACTAGAACAGAGCCATGTGCTAGATTTAGGGTATACTTTGATGTGTTAGAATAAATTGTATCCCTAAATTTTAAAGAAAGAAAAACCTATATGTATACAAAAAATAAGGTTATATACAATGAAGGGATAGAATATAACAATGAAAATTTAAAAATATTTTTTAAAAGGCATCAATATGTTAAAATAGTTGAAAAATGTTAAAGTAAGAAAGCAGAAAAAATTTAAAAATAGAATAAGAAAAAAATAAAATTGAAAATATTTAACATTGAAAGACTAAAGAATCACAGGGAAAATGCCATGAATTCTATGTATGCATTGCATTCTCCTAGTTCTGGAGTTCTGCAGTTCTCATTGATTGATAAACTTGGTCTTGGCTGGATGTTCTTGCTAATCTTCTGGGGAGGGGCCTGTTGCCATGATTCGTAAATGTTTTTGCCCCTGGCATAACTGCACAATCCTTGCCAGGGGCCAGGCTAAGCAATCTGCTTAGTTTTGCTCTCAGTAGCTTTTGTTTCCTGAATGCTTTTTGTAGAACCTTGGAGGACAGCAATGAAAATGACAGCCTCTCAGTCTCTGGCCTAGAGGAGCGGAGAGCTTGGGGGCCCCACTCCTCAGTGCACCCTCAGAGAAAAGCAGTCAATTCCTCCTGTGTCCCTGGTTTCCTACCACAGTCTGTGCTCACTCAGCCTGTAACCAAGCATTTCTATCTCTGGTGCACAGCCCTGTTTGGAGTCTCTAAACCCAGAAGATTCTTGCAACACACTCCTGTGCCACTCCTTCTGGATGAGGAAGGAGGGTGTCTCCCCAGATCTGCTGCTTGTGGGGTCCCTGCTCAAAGAGCACTGTGCTTTGGACCATGATTTAAGGTAACTCCGAGCTGAGAGCCCCCACTTCAGCTCCATCTCTGTATCCGGCTTCCCCGCTCCAATACCTGGGAGCTCTGCCACACTCAAGACACCCCTGGTCTTTTTGTAACCCTATGGGTCCTGAGACCACACTGTCCCCACAAGGGCTCCACCCCTCAACTTGGACTCCAAAGTGACATCCTTCAGTGGAGCAGACTTCTTAAAGTTCTGATTTTGCACTCCACTACTCTTTCTTGCTGGGAGTCAGCCCCTTCCTCTGCAGTCTGTCTTCCCCTATATCGCCTTGGATTCACTTCTCCGCACATCCTAACTTCCAGAAAGCGTCATTTTTCTGTTCCTAGAATTGCTGCTCTTCTTCTCTTCTATTTCCTATTGAGTTTGTAGGTGTTCAAAATTGTTTGATAACTATCTAGCTGAACTCTTGGTACCCAATGATACTTAGATCTATTCTTCCACCATTTTGATCCTCCCCCAGAGTCATTATTCTTGTTGATTGTCTCTGTTCCTTTGTTGTCTCTGTTCCTTTGTTGTCTCTGTTCCTCTGTCTTTGTTGCTTTTGGTCTCTCTTTCCTGCTTAGAGTGTCCCCGTTAGTATTTCTTTCAGAGCTGGTTTGGTGTTCATGAACTCCTTTAGTTTTTGCTTGTCATGGAAACTATCTCTCCTTCTATTCTGAATGACAGTCTGCTGGAAAAAATATTCTTGGCTGTATATTTTTCCCATTTAGCCTGTTGAGTATATCATGTCACTGTTTTCTGGCCTGTCGAGTTTTTGTGGACTGGTCTACTTATAACCTTATGTGTCTACCCTTGTAGGTTAAGGACATTTTGTCCCTAACTGCTGTCAGAATTCTCTCTTTATCTTTGTATTTTTCAAGTTTCACTATGCTATGTCTTGGTGTTAACCTGTTCTGTTGAATGTGAGGGGAATTCTCTGGGCCTCTTGGACTCAAATGCCTGTTGCCTTCCCCAGATTAGGTAACTTCTCAGCTATTTGTTCAAATAAAACTTCTTCCCCCTTTTCCCACTCTTCTTCAGGGACTTCTATGATATAGATATAACTGCACTTTGTGGAATCACTGAGTTCCCTAATTTTATATTTCTGATCTAATAGCTTTTTTCCTCTCTTATTTTCAGCTTCATTATTTTCCATAATTTTATCTTCTATATAACCTATTCAATCTTCTACTTCTTCCATCCTCATCATGATTACATCCAGTCAGTTTTGCATCTCGGTTATAGCATTTTTTTATTTTGTCTAATGAATTCTTAGGTTGTTTTTTATTTGTTTTTGTTTGTTTGTATGGGTTTTGTTTTATTTTGTTTTTGTTCTTTTTAAATCTCTCCAGCCAGGTTTCTCTGGTGTCTTCTATGGTTCTTTCAAACCCAGCTAGTATTCTTATGTCTGTTATTTCAACTTCTTGTTCAGATATATTGCTTATACCTGGCTGTGATTTCTTCTTGGCTTTTCTTTGGGGAGAATTCATCAATCCTGTCATTTCTCCTAGGTTTTTTCTTTTGCATATCATGAAAACATGTTATGTTTCCTGCTCTTGAGAGTAATACTATATTAACAAGGTGTCCTACACTGTTCAGGGCCTGGTGTTTCAGGAAGTGTTTCTGCTATACTCTGTGTACTCTCTGCTGCTGTGTTTTGGCTGCTCTTTCCACAGGTCAGTCCTCCACAGAGTTCCTCCTTGTTTGCAGGGGGCAGTGTTTGGACCTTAACTAGGTTTGCTTTAATTTGTTTGTTAGGCCTGATTAAAAAACAAAAAATACCCTGATCCAAGAAAAGAGAAAAGAAAAAGGACAAAAAAGGGCAAACAAGCAGACAAACAAAAATCTAAGCCTGATTCCAAAGAATAAAAAAGAAGGAAAAAAGAAAAGAAGAAAGAAAGAAAAAGAAGTCTGATCAAAAAAAAAGGAGAAAAGTAAACAAACAAATAAAACTATAAATCTGATAGCAAGGAAGAAAAAAAAGGAAAAAAAAAGAAATGAAATGAAAATAAAAATTAAAAAGCGAGCAAGCAAACCTGTTCCTATTTCTACTACAACTGAGGATGATCTTTGGAGCATCATCAGCGGACCTGGTAGATGTTGAGGGATGAGGCAGAGGGGCCCTCTGTTGGTCTTCTGAAGTAGAGGCTGGCTGGACTGGCCTCATAAGGATTCTCCTGAAGAGCAGAGGGGTGTGGGGTTTGATGTAAGTGATACCAACCTCCACTGGAGGCTTTCTGAATTCTAACCATGCTGCTGGAGCGGAGGGTGGAAGAAGGCTTCACCCTGCTTTCTCATCCCTGAGGAGGAGAACTCACAACTGCTGCTGCTCAGGAGGACTTCACTGAAAAGTGAAAAGTCCCATCCTGTGTTCCAGGCTTTTGTCAGATTCCTGACCTCAACCTGTCTGTGTATAGGCTGTCAGCATACTGGCACCGGAGCTCTCCTGTGTTCTATCTCTGGCCCATGACAAGGATTCAGAACTCCAAATCTTCAAGGGACCCGATAAGGCACAGACCCACTCTCCTCCCCCAGAGGAGAGCCTCCTGGTATGGCATCATTCTGTCCCAGAAAAGGATTCTATTGTGACTCACAGCAAAAAAACTGTGACCAGATTACCTGTGCTCTGTGAGCACCTCTGTCCCCTGCTGATGAACAGCTATCAATCGCTCCTGGTGAGCTCTTTGTCTTTGGAGAGGCAAAATACCCTTCCAAATGTACTCCAGGAGGGAGAGAGAGCTCTTCCAGTATGACTGAGGGGATCCCCTCACCACAGTATGTTGTGTAAAACCTAGGCTCCACTCTCTATCCTGCTTTTTCCCTTTCTCTCTGGCTTCTGTCTGTGAAAAGGGCTCCCTCCCCTTTATGGCCTTGTGGATTTTTCTCTCCCCCAGTAGACAGCTCTGAGCCTCACATCTGTTCTCTCCCTCTAATTGTGCAGATTGTTTTCTTAATCCTCTGATCAACTTCCTAGTTGTTCAAAATAATTTGGTGTTAATCTAGTTGTGTTTGAGGGATGAGGCAAGCCCAGGGTCCCCCTACTACTCTGCCATCTTAACTCCTCCCTCTATTTGAGATTTTTAACTGTTTATGGCAGGAGGACAATTACAGTACTGACAATCTGTTATGGATGGAAGCAGACGTCTTTAATTTTAAAGTTTTTAATGTATTATATATTTTTTCCAATTATTTATCTAAAAGCTTATCATTCTACGGATTCAGATTCTTAAGACTAAATTAGGTCAAGTGCAATGGAATAAATATCTAACATAAAATTTTGGACATGTTCAATTGATTAAAATGTGTTTGTAATATAAAGAGGGACTGGAGGACAAGAGATGAGAGAAAGATCACAAGAGCTTCATGATCATTGGTTCATGCTGAGGGGTTGGTATAAACAGATGATAGAAGATAGTGAATGATACCAGCTTTTGAGGAATGGGATACTTGTCTATAGTGAAAACATGTCCAGAATTGTACCCTGATGTTCAATTTCATCATAATGAAATTATGATGAACATAATATTTTGTACGGTATCTATATTACTTGGGTCTTTAGTAGTCATTCTCTATAAATTTGCAATTTTTAACAGAATTCTAGTACAAAACCATTGATTATTATTCTAAATGAATGTAGGTAATTATATATAATTTTGACACCTCTACCTTATTTCTGACAGTTTTCTTTTCTTTTCTTTTCTTTTTTTCTCTCCTCTGTAATGGTGGGGGTTGGATTGGCAGGTGCCTGACATGGTTCTGAATGTGACACTTATGTGCCTCTTTATCGCTTCCGCTTTTTCTTCTTCTCCTTCCTGATTGTGTGTATTCTTTCATTTCCTACCCTTTGTTACTCAAGTAGAAGTGGATATCGGGAATTACAGTGGTGAGAATTGGTATAGAAGAGGAAAAGGGTTTTGATTCATTAGTTCTTCCTTCGTGTCCCTTGGTCACCTCTGAATCATGATCCATATAAATAGATTCCTGAATCTTGTTTATTGACATTTGAGAAAAAAACAACTCTAGGAGCAGGTTGACCCAGTCTCCAGTGGCTTTTGAAACTTTCATAATATACCTTCTTTCATGTCACTCTAATGAAATAGAAATGCTGAATTACTGCAAATTGATTTTGTTTTCAGTTGCAAGAGCTTATTTAGGGGCAAGATGGAACAAAGAGACAATATGTGTTTGCTTAAGAATATACAGTGCAAATTGATTGACCATAAAATGATATATAATTTAACTTTGTTTTACCAGAACTCCTTTCCTCCTTCTGCTAATTTCTCCATAGGAAACATCTGTAAAATTGGCTTTCAGCACTGTAGGAGATAGGTTCCTTTTCCAAAAAAAATATATTTTTTAAATAGTGTACTCTATGATGCAGACTGTAGTAATAGTTTTAATTCATGTTTTTCCTGGTCATTGATATTTTAAGACTTTAATGGATTCTCTCCATATTAAAAGATATATGTACACAGATGCATACTAAACAGATTTTACATTCAATCCAAGTTATCTTTAAAAATCATGAATATATGCCATGTTAAGGCCATATTTTGAGTGAAGATAGAAGAGAAATGTGCATTTTCCTTGAGACAGGAACTGACATGTGTTGCATATTTATTTTTTTGGTGTGTGTGTAAATTATTTTAACTCTTTGGAGGCAGACTGTATTTTCCAAAACTAGTGGGATATCTTTGGGTCTCACATGCCCTTCCAGAAACTTGTCATTGTCCCATCTATGGAATCTATTTTTCTGTCACTTGAACTTAGAACTTACATCACTATCCCAATGAAAAAACAGCAGCAGAAGTGACATTCATGACATTTGAGGCTAAGTCATGAAAGGCAATACATATTCTTTCTGAATTACTATTTTTCTCAAAATTTTTACTCTTGGAATTCAGCCACATGGTGGAAGCATGGACATATGGAAAGATCACGCATAGGTGTTCTGGCCAACAGCCCCAGTAAAACAGCTAATAGCCAGTATCAACCACCAGACATGTGAATTAAGAAGCCCTCAGGGATGCCTGGGTGGCTTAGTCAGTTAAGCATCTGACTAAGGCTCAGGTGGTGATCTCAGATTCCTGGGATTGAATCCTGTATTGGGCTTCTTGCTCAGTGGGGAGCCTGCTTCTCACTCTGCCAGCTGTTCCTCCCTGCTTCTGCATGCTCTCTCTCTCTCTCTCTGGGGGAAAAAACAAAAAAACAAAAAAACAAAACAAACAAACAAACAAACAAAAAACACAACAAACGCTCAGATGATTCTAGGATCCAGTCTGAGAGTCATCCACAGGTTTGGTCTACCAGCTGATGTACCAAACCCATCATGGAGCAGAGCAAAATGTTTACTTCAATCCTTAGTCTTTGAGATGTCCCTACTAAGGCTGAGTTGAGAAGAGATGAACAAGCCACAGACCCTTCCTCAAACTGCAGTTTTTTGATCAAAATAAATATCAGTCTTTTAGGCCAATAAGTTTTATGGTGTTTTTATAGATAGCAGTAGATAGCTGGAACACATTTTAATTTCAGGCAGTAAAGTGCGGCCAAAATTAAACTTAATATATGTGGTAGCAGCTTTAAGACCAGGAGGCAGGAAGAAATAAGAAACATCTTTAAAAGTGTTAGTAAAATCCTAAAGAGGTCAAAGAGACCAATAAAGGAAACCTCATTGACCTGGAAAGGCTGTTGGTAAGGACTCAAAAGAAAGAGAGGAAAATGGCATTGGAAGCTGGAGAAGCTGGAGGAAAGGGGACTCTTGTTACATAGTGATAGAAAGTTTAGCAACAATGTCTCCTGCAGTAAGGTGGAAAATAAGAAACATACCTATTTTCTAGTTAAGAAGATTTGCAGAAAGAGGGTTGAGAATGCTTTGCCACCTGTCTGTTTCTAACCGCCTGTAGTAGAATGTAAGGAAAAGAGATGAGCTAAAGAAAGAACTGTTATATATAAAGTCTCCAGGACTTGCTGGGTTGGAAAAGAAAACTGTTTCTCATTCCCAGCCTCTCCAGATGGCAAATGATACTAAAATTAAGATGTGGCTTCTGAGCAGAGATCAAATCCAGGGTGCTGTCAGGAAAACATGGTCTAAATATAAAATCTTTTGTGAAAGCCTCATAAAATTTTCAGATAGTGCCTTATAGACTACTTCAAATAAACAAAAGTACCTCTAAGGATCTTAAGGGGTGCCTTATAGACTCCTTCCATAAAACAATAGGGTTTCTAAGAATAGTAAGGTAGATGTCTTTAAAGGGAACCCAAGTTAGAAAAAAAGGCTTATCTCAATAAGATTTGGACATATTACTTTTGTATAATGGGGTGGGTTATAAAGTGATTCATAAGAAACCCACAAATTGTTTAAAGGAATTTTGTTTTCTTCTACTAAAAAGGATAGAAACAGTACAAAATTAAGAGGCATTTGTATCCCCAAAAATCTGTGACCAGGAAGGAGATTAAGAAAATCACCCAACTGCAAAGATGATCTACATTTTGTGGAATAGAAAAGATAATGTAGTGGGTTGAAAGAGCCCAAAGGCAGAGCAAAGAGCACTGGAGACCTCTTAGGTGGTAAGACTGAGCCCTGGTCAAGGAACTGGAAACCGTTTCTGGTTTTATTTTAGAATAAACCAGTGACAGCTCTGTTCTTTCTATTTTTCCCATTTGAGTGTGCATATATTTAATGGGTTTCTTCCACATATCACATCATTATTGGATGTCAAGTGTGTGTGGAATAGAAGAATCCTCTCTTTAGTTCACACATCTGTAGATCAAGAGGAATGTCATTCAAGGCTAAACCCAAGAAACCACATCCAAAAATCTTCATCTGATTTAGATGTCAAGATCCTGGATCTTAAACTCAATCCTGATGAACTTGATAGAGGGATCATGGCAGAGAAATGAGTTTATTTTGCATATAGAGATGTGAATCAGTGTGGCCAAAAGTGGAATGTGGCAGATTTTAGATCCTAAAAACAGTCTCCACAATATTTCTGGTCCCTAATGCTCTTCCAGGATCTGCCGTTCCCCCATTAATGGAATGCATATCCCATCCCCTGAAACTTGAGTAGACTTTAGTGACTACGTCGGAGAGTAAAATGCTGCAAAAGTGATGCAGTGTGGCTTCTGAGGCTAGAGCATGGGAAAAAATGGAGCTTCCACCTAACTTCTTTCTCTTGGAATGGTGATTTCTGTAATCTCATGCTATGAGGAAGGCCAAGTCACAGGCAGAGGCTGTGTGTAGATGTTCTTGCTGATGGCATCAGCTAATATATCAGATAGCACCTAGAATCAATTGCAAGACTTGTGAGTAACTGAGACTTTACATGATTCTGCTCCCAGCCTTCAAGCTGCCCCAGCCGACATTGTGTGAAGCAGAGATGAGTTATCCCTACCAGACTTTGATCAGCTTAAAGAATTACAGGCCAAATATATATTAAAAAATTTAAGCCACTAGATTATGAGATGATTGTTATACAGCAATAGGGAACTCAAAAGAACACCAAGAGTACTATAAGCTGAGTATGATCAGCTATTTTACAGATGAAGAAATATGCTAACAGCCACATAGCATGTAAGTGGCAAGCTGAGTTGTGGATTCCAGGGTGCCTGAAGCCGCAGTTTGACTTCTTTCTACTCTTTGACCCATGCCTTGGAGAAGGTAGAGGTTGATCGGAAAGACATTGAGCTGAACTAAAATGTTTGTTACGCTCTAGCCTGAAAAGATTGAATCCAGTAGAAAGGTAGCCTGCCAAGGGTTCAGGCCTTCCTTGAAAACAAGGCACACTTTGCACTCAAGAAAATTTATGGTCAAATTCTGCCCTTATGAGCTTCGGTGTGACCTCAAGAAAGCTATATAATTTCTCTGAGTTCAAATTTCCTGAGTTGAGAAACGATGATATAATATCTATCTTGCAAAATTGTTGTAAAGTTTACGATTGTTGTATGGAAATAAGAGAAACTATTATTATGAGTCTAGATGTCTGAATGTAGTCATTTGAAAATCCTGCTGGAATATGGATGGCACACATCCATTGCTCTCTGACTTCCAATTAAAGTGTCAGCGTTGAACTTGGCTATTACCTCTTTTTCTTCTGGAATCCTGCTCCCACTTGCCATCTCTTCTCCTAGTTTTAGATACTCGCTGCCCTCAGAGCCTCTAGTTATAGGAGTCTGCCACTTCCCCTACTCCACAAAGAGGTTCTTCCTATCTCCTTCCCTTACCACAAAATTTCTGCCTGGAATTTTAGCGAAAATCAATTATTTGTTTAATGACATTCAGGTGCAAATGAGGCTTAACCCCATGAGACCTTTGCTCTTTAAAAGAACAGCTCATTAAGTACTATGAATCTTTAATTGTTAGAAGTAGTGGGAGAGACAATTTTGTTCCCAGAGTTCTTTGCCTACTCTCTCTTTCCACCCACAATAAGAAAAAATACTCCTGAAAGCTACTTTGTAACCTCTCTGCACCCCTTTTGGAAAACACTTCATAACCCAACAGGGCCCAGAAGAAAGCAATTGTTGCCTGGGGCGATAACTGAGATTGGCAGCAAAACACAAATGAACTTTATTTTTAATTGTGTCAATTTTTTTTCTATGTCTTATTCTCCACAAATAATGGATGGAGTTGGGTAGGGGAGGAGGCTACTATTTATTGATCGCCTTGACATAGCAAGTGCTTTATTATGTAGCTCTCAAAGTCATCATCTGTTTGTGTATTTACTTTCTGGATTAGCTAAACTTTCTTCTCTTAGAAGTATATTCACTATTAGTAATTATTTGAGCCCTATGAGGCACTCTAGGAAAGGAAAGAAAGAAAGAAAGAGAAAGTGAGAGAGAGAAAGAGAGAGAGAAAGAAAAAGGTAATTATGTTTTTCCTTTTGACTATGGCAGGGTGACTTTACTCCATTTTGTTTGACAAAGGCATTTCTCTATGCTCAGCTGTAGAAGCTCACGAGGTAGAAATTACAGAGAATGAAGTGAATAACTGGAAGTTCTTTTGAACAGCCATTTGATTCACTACTTAGGAAATATGCAAGAAAGGTTTAAACAGCTCAGGATAATGAGGGAGATGAAGAAAGGGAATAGGAGTAGATAGAGCTTTATCATACCACACATATTTTTATTCACTGATAGTGTTCTCTAAATACAAAAAAAACAAAAACAAAAACAAAAATAAAGCCCAAAACTTAAAAGACATTATGATTGAATCAAGATATGGCATTAGTTTGGCCTAAACAATATTGAATAATCCCATCCAAATCTCTGGTTCCATTTCCAGTCAATATAAAGTTGTTAATTTCATGGCATTTGCTTTGGATTTATTACTTTGAATTTTTATTTTGTTTAAGTGCTCTGTATTAAAATAATTAAACCCACAATTTTATTATGGTAACTTTCCATTTTCTTTAGTCTCAATTTGGTTCCCTTTGACCACAGATTTCCCCATCCAGGGCTCATGTCTCTCAATAATGTCACTTTATAGTGCCAATATGTGTTCTAGTCTCAAAGTTCCCATGGATGGCTGTGTTTCAGAATTTTCTGGAGAGATTTGAAAATTCTGGCTTTCTAAGGTCCCTCCAAAGCTAGTGTACCAGAATTCTTTTCACCTCTGTCCCTTCCTTTCTATTCTCCTTACTACCTAATCCACATTTTCACTTGCTGGGTTGGCAATTATCCATAAAGCTGTGTCTCCAGCTCATCTCCTATCTTCCCAAGAATGCTTTTGCCAGACTAATATTCCTAAAAGAATATATCACACATTTTGTTCCTATGTTCAACAACTGTTAATTTATTCCAGTTGCTCTCAGGAATACAATTAACTTTAGTCTGACATTTAAGGCTTCTACCACTTGTCTTCTTTGTACCTTTCCAAAATATGTCAGTTTTTCACTGACTTGGGTTCTCTCTAGCATATAAGTTTGATGAATCTTTTTGTCTTAGTTTGGGTTGCTTTGACAAAATACCATAAAGTGAGTACCTTAAAATAAAAACTTTTTTTTCACAGTTCTGAATGCTGGGAAGTCCCACAATAAGGTGCTAGTAGATTCAGTGTCTGATGAGGACCTGTTTCCTGGTTTGCAGACAGCTGCTTTTCTAGTTGGAAGCACTGGTTTCCTTTTCTCTTCTTACAAGGACACGAATCCCAGTATGTGGCCTGTGCCCTCATGACTTAATCTAAACTGAATTACCTCCCAAAGGCCTTGCCTTCTCACATCACTACGTTGAGGTTAGAGCTTCTATATATGCATGTGGGAAAGACACAAACATTCAGTCCATAGTACTATCTTTCCTATTAAAAGGCTTTCTTCCCACGAGCTTTTTGACAACATTTTTCAAATTTTGTGATGAAAAAACTTCAGGCTTACAGGAAAGTGCTAGTATAAAGAATTCCTGATTATCCTTTATTCAGATTCCTCATGTTAACATTTTACCACATTTGTTATGTCATTCTCTTTCTCTCTCATATATAAGGCAGACATGATGCTTTTTTACTCTTGCCTACTCAATTATGTATCTCTTGAACACAAGGGCATTCTCCTAGATAACTATGGTACAGTGATCAAAATAGGAAATTAGCCTTGTACAATACTATCCTCTAATCAACAGAAAATGAAAAGGCAAGACATTAAGTAGAAGAAAATATTGGCAAAGTATACATGTGCAAAGACCTTGTATTGCGACTATTAAAAGAACTGTTATAATTCAACTATAAGAAGATAAATGCTCCCATTAATAAGTGCATGAGGAGGTACTCAGTATTAGAAATGCGAGTTAAAGCTACAGTTAGACTGCTATACACTCAGTAAAATGTCTAAAAATATGAAGATAATATAACAACCCCAAATGTGGTAAGACTATGAGTGATTGGAGCTATCATGCATTGGTTATGGAATATAAAATCATTCAGTCACTTTGAAAAACTTCTTGGCAATTTCTTAAAAAGATAAACAATAGATTTTTTTTATATGAATCATCAATTTCACTCCTCTTTAACTGGAAAATGAAAACATATGTTCACAAAAAGATTGCACAAGTATAACTGGTAACATTTTTAGGTATAAAAGCCAATTACTAGAAACAACTCAAATGTCCATGTTTAGGAGAAGAGATAAATTGTAGTCTACTCATACAATGAAGTAAGACAGTGAAAAGAGATGTGATTCAACTATATGATCAATCTCATAGGCGTGAGGTTGATAGAAAATGCAAGACACAAAAGAATAAAACCTTCATGATTCAATTTATACAAGTTCAAAATAAGTAAACATGACCTATAGGGATAGAAATCAGAATATATCTTGCCTTGGCAGACAGTACACTGACTGGGAAGGTTCACGAGAAAACTTTCTGGTGAGATGGAAATGTTCTATATCTTGATTGGAATGTGGGTTTTCTAGGTGTCTATGTTTGTCAAAGTTGATTGGCTCATGTGCATTTCACTGTGTCAGTTACACCTTAATAATAAATGTAATACAAAAGATGTAGGCAGGGTGCACTTGAACTACAGAGACAGGCAGAAAGTCAGGTTGACTGGAAGTAGACCTACTAAAATGTCTGGATGGGAAGACCTGGGTGGGTCCGGAGATTTCCAAAATTCAGGAGAGTGAAATCCCTACAGAAAACGAATGAACTGAGTTCACTTAGAGACAGAGACAACCTTTGGTGAATTTGCAGGGATGGAACCAGATAGAACTTGATTATCCTCTATCCCCAGGCCTTTCCATTGCTTGAACCATTTGAAAGCCAAGAGGGCATAGTTGCTGTGTAGTATGTAGTCCCTTTTGGTCAGCTATAGTGTAGAGAAAAGAAGGAAGGAGATTTGATCTTAAGAAGAAAACAGAAGATATCTGCATTCACCTTATTTTTACTCAAATTTAAAGGGCCTCATTTAATTGTCATAATGGTGGCTTGGCCAAGAGATTCTATAGATTGGGTGGCGAGGGCTGATAAGTGAGTTGAGGCTATAAGAAAGAGTGATTGGAATGATTGGTTGTAGAATTTAAGCTGTTTAGTAATGGATATGAACACATGATGGGATGAGGGAGAGTGTGATCCTGGTAGTATCAGTGGAATATAAAGCCTGGTAGGGTCACAGGATTATTGGAGTTGGAGTACTAGAAGGGGATGTTGCAAATAAAACTATGGAGGGATTTCAATTAATAGTAGCAAAAATCAAGTATATGTTCATGGGAATCAGTGGGTAAGGTAGCATAGAATACAAAATGATTGTAGAAGAGGAAATCAAGGAACCAAACAATCAGGGTAATAGAAGAATTGTTTGCATATATCTTGAAATCATCAAGAGTTATCGCAAGATGGTGAGAGCAACAGAGAGTGAGGAGCTAAGAGTTTAAAAGAATGATGAGAAGTAATGAGAGGAGAACCAGAGATGACTGCAATCAGGAGGAGAAGTGGGTGGTATAGTCTGTTAGCTTGAGTCATCCTTGATACCTACTCTTTCTCAGCCCCAATCATTAAGTCCTGTCAATCTATTGCTTTTCTCAATATTGCACTACTCTAGTCACCAGCCAGATTAAAAAAAAAAAAATCATTTCTCCCTGTTTCAGAACACTTGTTTTCTAATTGGTCTTCCAGTGCCTACTCTTGCAGGTTTGTTTTCTTTGCTGCTATCACAGCGAACTTTTTTTAGTAAATACGATTGTGCAGTTCCCCTTTATCTTCCTCTGATCCAACATTTAAATTTTTTTGGTGGGTCTCTGCTAATTTTAAGATTAGGGGCAAAATCCCTCAGGTCTAAAAGGGTCTGAATGAGCTGGTCTCAGATTTATCCATCTAGACTTATCCAATGACATATTCCCTTATCACCTCTCTGTGCACCAGTCACAGCAACTTTGCTGTTCTGTCGTCCAACTGGCTCTCTGCAGATGCCACTTGCTTTGAATGGAATGTGCACTCCTTTACCTACCTCTGTTTCACCAGATTAATTAGAAGTCATCAGCTGAAGTTCTGTTCAAATATCACTTACCTAAGAAAATCATTCTCAATATTTCCCAGACTGGGTCAGTGCTGGCGAGACCCTATATATATGGAACTGTATGAGTGTTTCTTAAGGACGACATCCAAAGGGCTATCTCATATGGGAAATATTTAAAATTTATGTTGGCTGCTCCTTTGTTTAGGGTTATGCTCAGCTGGTTGCTGGGACAGTAAAGACCAGACATGAATAGGAGAACACCTTTAAAGAAGTCACAAATGAAGTCTGGTGTAATGGTTTCCCAGTACAAGAGTCTAGTGGAGGAGAACTGGTGTGTAACTTTTTTAAAAAAATTATTTATTTCTTATTTATTTGACAGAGAGAGAGATAAAGAGAGAGATCACAAGCAGGCAGAGAGAGAGAGGGGAGGAAACAGGCTACCGGCTGAGCAGATAACCCGATGTGGGGCTTGAACTCAGGACTCTGGGATCATGACCTGAGCCAAAGGCAGAGACTTAAACAACTGAGCCACCCACGTGCCCCAAGTATGTAACTTTTGCTGGAAGCTCACTCCAATGCCATTTTTATAGCTCAGTGATTCTAATTCCACACTGAAGAATAAAGACTGACATTGAGCCACATGCTTTTGCTCGAAGTGTAACAGTTTCCGCTAATCTAAACTAGAACGGGCGTTGCAATAAAGGAAACGCCCAGTGCCTCCAAGTAGCAGCATGGGCCTTTAATAATGACACCATGTGGTACCATGTGGTACCAACAATAATGTAGAATTAGTGGTCTGAAACTTCATTTTCATTAGCTTTGAAAACATACCAATACTGGTGATGTTTGCACAACTCTATAAATGTACTTTAAAAATTATTGAATTGTACACATACAGTGTGTGAATTTATGGTATAAATTATACCTCAATAAAGTGATAAAATGTATTAAATAATGATACCAATCCTTGGTCGTATTCTTCAGTCAATTATATCAGAATATCTGGGGCTAAGGCTTGGATATCGTTAGGTTAAAATCTCCCCAGGAAAATTAAGCAATATTTAACAAAGGTTTACATGCATTTACCTTTTGATTTAATCTTGTTTCTAGAAAGTTTTTCTGAAGACAGCAATATAAATAACATGCACAATGTTATTCACTGGAACACTGTTTGAAAATTTAAAATATGGAAAACCATCTAAATACCCATACACAAGAGGATAGTCAAATAAACCGTGGTGCATCCACACAATAGAGAATATTATGCAGCTATAAAAAAAAATGAAAAAGAGCTTTCCAAACCAATATACAGTGGTATTCACGGTATCAATAGTAGGGTAGGGTACCCTTTTAAGTACAAATAAAAGAGATATAAGAATACACACACACACACACACACACACACATATCTGCTCTCATTTGGGCATAAAGAAATATGGAAAGAACAGATTAGACCCTCAAGTGATTATCTCAGAGGTCAGTAGTAATAGAGTGGGAAGAATGTGGGAGTGGGAATAGTTGGAAGGCATGAGTGGGGCCTATCTCTAAGCCCACCTTCTTGTATGGTTCTGTTAGGACTAAGCAGTGTGGCACACATTAAAAAATAGGTAATTAGTGTTAACTAGGATATATGGAGAATCCCAACAGAATACACATGTTTCCTTATGAATCCAGCTGCTAAAAAATTAAGCAATATCTAACAAAGATTTACATGCATTACTTTTTTTTTAATTTTTTAAATTTATTTTTAGCTTAACAGTATTCATTATTTTTGCACCTTTTGATTTAATCTTGTTTCTAGAAAGTTGTTCTGAAGACAGCAATACAAATAACATGCACAATGTTATTCACTGGAGCACTGTTTGAAAATATAAAATATGGAAAACCATCTAAATACCCATACATAAGAGAAAAGTCAAATAAAACTGTGGTGCATCCACACGAATACCACTGCCATGACAAATGGGAAAAAAAAGAAAATAACAAGCATAATATGGAAATATTTGGCCTACAAGGCCAAAGACACACAAATATGGCACTTTTTTTAGTAAATTTGTTTTTCACAGAGGTTTGTATTAGTAATTCTGAAACTACATATATTCTAAAATTGAGTAAACAAGGAAATAAATTGTGGATAGTGAGAGCCAATTTATTACTGTCAGAGAAAGGAGTAACAAATGAAGAAAGAGGGAAGGCTAGAATGAACCCTGTGGATGAAGGTCATAGGGATGAGTTTTAACTAGTGGAGAGGGAGATACAGGGATAGATACAGATGTGTATGTATTTGTGTATTCCTGTATATATTTCTTTGATCTCTTCACTTAGAGGACCTAAAAACAATAACACCCCTGCAGCAGTGAGTATACTGAATGCCCAAAACTTGGTTTCTAAGCACTATTTTTAAATAAAATAGCCGATTCCAAGGCTAGCCTGGCTTGTGGTATCAGAAAGCAAATGTTCAAAACATGATGGAAGCATATTGAAAAGGTCAGATACCAACCTGAAGTAGTTCCCAACTGTCAAAGCTGGGAATATTGGATTATAATTCATAGGATAAAATAAATATCCAAGTCTGCACTGATAAAACACATAATTGAACAAATAACTAAATACATAGAGAAGAAAGGGCTGTTTTTCCTTACAGTGAAATTCCAATGAGTAAATGTAATAAGAACAGTGGAAATATAAAACCGACATTTGGCAAATGCCACTGTAATAATTGTTTTAGGGAAACCTCAATGGATGCTAAAATTAGTGGGCAAACATATAATTAGAAACAAGATATTTGCATAATCTCAGAATATCTCACCACAAGATATGAATTACAAAGAAAAAAAGTAGTATCCTTGCAGTGGAGAAACTTGGCAGACACTAACTTCACCAAGTAATCCAAATTAACATCACCAATAGCATGACACACTGACATCCTGGACTTCCTAATAGGATGGCCTGGGAAGGGCACGACACCATTTCTGTGGTTTCTTGTCAAAAGTACATACCTTTCATTTAATCATGAGGAGACATCAGACAAACTCAAACTGAAGAACAGTATCCTTCAACAGTGTTAAGGTCGTAAGAGATGAAGGAAAAGAGACTGAGGGCCAGTCCCAGACTGGAGGAGACTGAGAAAACATAACAGCCAAATGCAATGTGGGAGCTTCAATTACATCTTGTTTGGGGCTTGGGCAAGGCTCTCTGGAGGGCCAGGCAGGACTCAGTGCTTTTAGAATAGGTGATTGCTTGAGTAATTGAAGAGGTAGGGCCGAATGCGTAATCTAGAATGCGGTGTGAGTCATAGGGTTGAAGAACGGTCTTGTGGCACCCTGTATTTTCCAGTGTAGCATTTGTCAAATTATAATCACATATCCGTTTCTGCTACAAAAATATAAGCTCCAAAATAAATAAATTGGAAAAAAAAAAAAGACCTAAAATAAATGGAGCAGCACCTCCTTCATGGAAAAAAAAAAAAAAGAATATAAGCTCCATTAACACGGATAGGCACCCATCTATTTCATTCACCACTCTGTCCTGGTGCTGAGTCCATTATTCAAAATATGTGCAGAAATATTGCCTCAGTCTTCGTTTGCTGGTCAGGCCCCTGCAAGCACGTTTGTCTCTCACCTTTACTCCAAGTACCTCTACTAGTTGGAATGCTCTGTTCACAGGTAACTGGGGGCTCTATCCCTTTATGCTTCTCCTTCCTTTAGATTCAAAGAAAGCCCCATTTTTATTAGGCAGCATCTTGGGCTTTGGAGAGTAGATATACGTATTCAGGTGCCTGTTTTTTCATACTATAGCCTACAATCCACCTCAGGACTGTCCTCCTTTCCAGGTGAGGCTACTTCAACAGTAAAGAAAGGTCTTTGTATTTTTGAGCAGTGCTTATCAAACTGTTTTAAAAATTTGTTGTTTTGTGGGGCGCCTGGGTGGCTCAGTGGGTTGGGCCGCTGCCTCCGGCTCAGGTCATGATCTCTGGGTCCTTGGATGGAGCCCCACATCGGGAGCTCCCCACAGGGAGCCTGCTTCCTCCTCTCTCTCTCTCTCTCTCTGCCTGCCTCTCTGCCTACTTGTGATCTCTCTCTGTCAAATAAATAAAATCTTTTAAAAAAATTTGTTGTTTTGTAATTATTGGTGAGTAGATTGTTTGCTTATGTTTAAAGGCTCTGTTTCTTAAAAAAATTCATTGTATGATACCCAGATGTGTACATAAATAATACAGGTAAAATGGAACTACTCCCGTCTGGTTGGAGGAGGGGAGTGGAGGGGAGTGAGCTGGGGAATAATGCAGAGCCTTCTCAACTGACCACCCCACTTCCAACCACCACTCCTCTCTGGGAGCCTTTGAGGTACGGGAGACAAACCTTTTGTCCATAGTTTGAAATTCTGGGATTGCTCCAATTTTGCTGCCATCTTTAGAAGCACTGGTTGGTATCTCCTGAGAACTATGGCACTCATCCTGCTCCCTTCTATTTTGTATTTTCCATGCTACAATCTTGACTAGAAAAAATGGAGTGCTTCTTTGTAGACCCAAGACCTAGTACAAAGCCTTCACCTCTTGGTTCACTTGATGAAAGTTTCTTGATGATGATCACAGGACCAGGATTTCCAGAAATTTTCCTGAGATGGCCCCCAAATCGGGCCTGGGGACAGAGAGAGGATTTGAATTAGTGGGCAGAGGTCATTATCTCTTATCAATGAAGACTGTGCAGTAGTAATGTCAGAGGAGGTCATGAAACAAGAAACAGTTAGGAGTTTTGGAGGACACCAGGAGATCTCACAGGTGCAGGATGGAATGAGGATCGGGGGCTGATGAGGTCCATGAGTGTAATAGCCTACTGCTACCCAAGATGGCCTAAATCTAGAAACGGAAGTGGTCACCCCACGGTGACCTCCTCAGCAAGTTATTTGGATTCCAAGGTAATTGGAACTGGCTAGATTCCAGGTACCTTAAAGATCAAATCCCAACAGAACATGGGCAGGCTCCAAAGCAAAACTTTCCCCAACATTCCCCAGTCCTCATCTCCCAGCCCCTATTCTCAGCTCAAGCCTGAGTTCCTTTTCAGATCTAGAGACGCCCAGATCCAGATGAGAAAATGACGACGTCTGGACCGGCTGGAATGCTGGAGCACTCTCCACTAGGGAGTTGTGCTGGCTTGATGGGTGGCAGAGGCTCGCGGGCTGTTGGTGGGAGCATCCTGCCCTCTGCTGGATTTGGCAAGAAGAATGCATTTGCATTGCCTGCTAAGGAATTAATTAGATGGAAAGTTTTTTATTTTCTCTGAAAACAAATATTTGCTTGCATGTTGGTGAGGTTTAATTAATCGGGGAGCACAGCCTTTAAACGACATAGTTTCCTAGGAGATTTCCAGGTATCCAGGAAAAAAAATCCTTTTCATAGGTCTACTTCCTGCTTGAAAGCAGAGGTGTAAAATATACAGTGCAGACATTTTTAAAGAAATGTAAAGACTCAAAGCCACATTTCTAGTAATTTTTAATGCATTTTAATAGTCTGATGTGATAGAACTTTGGAGTCTGGTCGGACAGACTGCTTGGGTTTAATTCTGCAAGATACTGAATCTCCCTGAAACTGAGTCTCTTCATGTGTCAGGGATCAAACCCACTTTGAAAGGTTGTCGTGAGGATCGAGTGAGCTAATCACATATGTGAAAGGATTTGAGTGTGCCCACTAACACCGCGGCATTTTATACATATGCACTGTATGCAGATTTACATGAGAGTAGGCATACATGAGCTCATACACACGCACACACACACACACAAGGTTCACACAAAAGCGTCAAGCAATGTTGTTTGATTATTGACTTTTATTGACTTCCTGAAATTGATTCTGAGTAAAACTAGAAAACGGACACCAATATTTCAAATCTAGAGAATGAAAGGGGCCTTCTTAAACATGATGAAAGAAAGCAGGATGCCCTTAACATAATTTTTGTAAGACGGCCTGGAGACAGAGCAACATTTTGCTAAGTAGTATTTACCTTCGAGTGCCTGTCATCATGTTCTGTATAATCCATAAGAACATATGTATTTCTCGCTTTCATAAACAGAAAAATGGCCAAAATGAAGTCCAAGGAGAATTTCGTATAGGTATCCAATCCCTCCCTTCCTCCCTTCCTCTTTTGTTCTGAGTCCTTCTCTATTCCTTACTGTCCTGTTCTTTTCCTGTTTGATTTGAAAGCATAAATAAGTTATTTCCACTAACATTGTCATCGCTGGCGAGGCTGAGCCATTTCTTGTCCCCTATAGCAATTCTATAAGCAAACCTACCCTTTTCTCTTCGGTGCTATTGTTGCTATTAGAGTAGAATATGGTCCCGGCTCCTAAATTGTTGGTCATCCAAAGGGTGAAAAGTTGAATGACAAAGGTGTTGATATTAATGTAGTAGCTCTTTAATTAAAAATCCAGATTTTAACTGAAAATTTGTTTAACTGATTTTATCCTCTTCATTAACATATCTGCTTAATAAAGGGTTTTAAACCTCCCATTTGTGCTTGCAGCTGAAGAAGTAAACCCAAGTAATTTATCTCCTTGCCAGCCTCAGTAAGTGCTATATTGATGTATAGAGAATTTAACTTCAAGAGAAATTTAACAGTAGTTGTTGAAGACACAAAGGAATTAGATATAATCTTGATACGTGAGATATTCAGGCTTTAGATACCTATATAAATAAATATGTGATAAGGTGGTGATGTGGAAATTGAGGAAGAAATAACCAGAAGAAGTAATTTAATCTTGAAGAACGAAAAATTTTCCAGGTGGCAAAGTGTGTGTGTGTCTGTGTGTCTGTGTGTGGTTGGAATAGTAGGCAGGGGAGCAGCCTTCAAGGCAGAGTGTACCAGATAAGGATGATATAGTATTATGGAAATCTGTGCTGTCACTAGAATAACAGGGCTGGTGAGCTTGAGGATAGAAAGGTAGTTTGGAACCAAATGAAAACCCTATTTAAACGCTAAGATATGGACCTTCAATCTCACTGGGTATGTGTGTTAACCAATACACTTGAGTGATGGATCAATTCTATGCCTCTATATTTCTGTGCTAACCAATAAACTTGAGTGATGGATCAATACGATGCCTCTATAATCTGTTAGGGAAGTGTTTACTAGGGAGAAAAGTTGGGTTTAGGGTGGTGCTATAATTCCCTAGTCTTTAAAAATACGTGTGACTTGCTGAGTGGGAACTGTACTAGCCTCTATGTTCCATGCAATCTGGGTTGAATTAGTGACTCCCAGAACAGACTAGAATCCTTAGCATCTTTAAAACACAACAGCTTAAATCCCTTCTGATGCATCAGATAGTCATGCATTTTTTAAGAGTACTTATGTCTTTTTAGTCTTAGATAACCATATACTCTAAAATATCTGGAATCCAATGCCTGAAGAGAAGGGTTTGCAAACAGCATAAGTCATTTCCTATATCCGACCTGCCATTTTTTTCACGTAAAATAAAAAGGAGATCAAGAAAGGACCTGTGGATAAAATCTTTCTGCTTTGCCAAACATGCTTGCTCACCTGACCAATCATTTTTAAAAAGCCATATTATTTATACAAACTGCTTGGCGTGGCATTACTGATCCTAACTCTACTTGTCTGACTATAGTCATTCCATAAACATCATGAGAGACAAGATTGCTTCCAATAAAGCCTCGTTTATGGCATCTTAAGGGAAAGCACTTTGAATTGATATTCCCAATCCCTATCCTCATAATGAAATTTACCAGTAGCTTAAAAAATTTTTCTTTTGTATGTTTGCTTAGCACTTAGCTCATTATAGACATTCTGAAGAATGGAGCACATTCCATTAAACAATTTGAACAAAAGTAAAGTGTAAATAAGTATAAGTGGCATAGCTTCATGCTTAGAGCCCCCGCTGCAGCTGTTGGAGCACAGACTGTGTCTGGCTTGTTTGTACCTCTGTCTCTATCCCCGGCACATAGTAGGTACTCAATAAACACCTGAGGAATAACGAGACAATGCATACACTCCCTTTCCTTGTGACTTGGCTTGCCGTGGTTATCCTAAGGGCAAAAGAAAGTAATACTTGCTCCATGACTACTTGGGCTCATGAGTTAATGTTTGCAAAGAGCTTTGAACTTCTTGGGAAAAAGAATGGTGTTTTTGTTGGCGCCGTGTCATGTTTGCAGTGGCTCATGAATTACTCCTCCTTCTCTTCCTCCAGCTGCTCGCACTGTGCCCTCCCCCAGCCCTATGCCAGGCCAGGATCTCACAGAGGACAGCTGCACTCCTTTTCCTGCCTTCCTCCAGCCACCTCCAGTACTCCAGGAAAGGTAGGGACAGAGCACAGATTTCTCTCAGGCCTCCTAAGAGACTCCGGGGTAATGGAATTCGGGTCAATCCTAAGGACTCTTAGAGCAGCAGGAGTAGAGAGGGATGTAGGTTCTTGTCCCGCCATGGAAGAAGCTGTTAGGTTAGACAGGCCCATCTGTGAGGACTAGATTCTGAAGGTGAACTAGAGACCATCATACGGGCAACTGGGAGTAAGAGCCAGCACAAGTGGTTTCTTTTGTGTATATAGTTTTAAATACATAATACGAAGCTTTGACTAGTAACTGGCAGAAAACACAGTTTCATTACAAGGAACTCCTAAGACAAGCCGATTGCTTTTATATGGGTAGAACTTTCAACTGTTAGGACTACTTTGTCTGTAATTCTTAAACATTTGATAGTGACAAATAAAGGGGTTCTATTTCACAACAGATACTGGCTTCAGTGTTTTCCAATGTACTTATGACTACAAAAATTGCATTTATTTTTAGGAACTCAATAATTAAGCAGTTCAAGTTTGACTTGGGAAACAAGAGCTTTTGTTTTTGCTTTGTTTTGTTTTAGTAAGAACAGCTGTCCCTATGAACAAATTCGAGAAAAGGAGGTTTGTGTTATTATTTTTTTTTTCAGGTTACCATATATTGACTTTCAGGTGATCACACACAACAAATATCTCCAAGGAATGCAGGGAGTGCTGGTTACAGGCAGAAGAACCAAATTGACTGTCAGTGACAGGGTTTGCCTTAAAGGCAGGAACAGTTCCCATTTTCCACAACTTTGAAGTGACTTGTTTTCCAAACCAACTCATGAGGTTTCCTCTGTGTGTGGAAAATTTTTTATTACATATATTTATTTTTTTCCACGATCCACATTTGTATGCTTGTTGCTGTACGTGTACCAAATATGTTCTCTCGCTATATTGTTCCTAGGGACTGGAAATGGATGTCATGTGGACAAAAATGAACCCGGGTTCCTGTTAAAAAAGCCCCATAAACGATGCTTGTTTTGTTTCCAAAAAAATCTCAGGTAAGTCTGGCTTTAGTTGACAGCATGAAGTTAACCGAAAGTCTTATATTTTGTTTAAAAAAATTACGGAAGGGAACTTTTCTCCAATTAAATTGGGCTCAATAATCTGAAAACAAACACAAGCAGAGTTTATTGTATAGTTATATAAGCAGCATTTGAAACTCTGAGGGCTTAATGTCCTCATTAAAGCCACATACGAAACATTTATTTGGGAGCGAATCCAGATAAGAAGTGGTTTCCTTCTCCACCTGATTCATTATCAAATGAAGGACCCTGGTTTTCTATTTGTTTGGGGCTTGAGAATCCCATAGGCATTATTGACTTTTTGTTGTTTTTTTCCTCTTTATTTGTGAGGTATTTGATACTAGGCAGTTTGCCCACATCTTAAAATAAACAGATGGGATCCCCCTTCAAGGAAAGAGGAGGAGGGCAGTATGAATTAGGGAGAGATCAAATTTCTTTTTCAGAATGTTAGTGTCCTGTGGTATTGCAGGGGACTGTAAGTTCTCGGAGAGAAGACAGCAGGAAATCTTGGGAGCCCCGGCTCAGAGACCAGGAGGAATCACTGTCTGAGATTTTCCACCCAAAGTTCTATGGTAAGTTTGAGTTTGGAATGTGTGGGTTGATTCTCATTTTGTGTTATTTTCTTGTGGTTGGGAGAGGAGGAAGTGAACACGTTTTAATGAAGTGTAATATACTAAGATAAATAAAATATTGGAGGAAGTATTGCTGGGAATTCCTCATTCACATGTTTCATGAGTAAACTGACTGGCGATTTTAAGGTTTCTTTCCTAAATATTTTGGACTTCTACTCTTTGTTACTCAGTCTCTCTTTTTTGTTCTTGTTATTCTTGTTACTAGAATTCTTCCACTTTTTCTTTACTAATAGGGTAGGTGGATTTGCTAATAGGGTCAGTGAATTTCCTTGGTGGTGGGAATGTCTTCTGTAAAAGCAGATGTTAATTTTGTGACAACCTGACCATTTTTGGTAATAGCCAGAAGGTCCAATAAATATGGAAGTGCGAAATTACAGCAAGGAAAAGGGAAAAGAGAAGAGAATAGACTAGAAAGGTGGAAGTTCTTATTTAGATAAAAGAAAGATGGTGAGGAGCCAAGTTTAAATTGGCTAAGCACTGCACTCAAACACGATACCCTAGTGATGAAGACTGTGTAAGGCCACTCATGGAAATCCACTGTGTGTGTGTGTGTGTCCTTAACTTTGTATCATCTACAAAGAATAAACAAACAAATACTTATTGAACAGGGCCACCTGGGTGGCTCAGTGGGTTAAAGCCTCTGCCTTCAGCTCAGGTTATGATCTCAGGGTCCTGGGATCGAGTCCCACATTGGGCTCTCTGCTCAGCAGGGAGCCTGCTTCCTCCTCTCTCTCTGCCTGCCTCTCTGACTACTTGTGATCTCTATCAAATAAAGAAATAAAATCTTTTTAAAAAGTTTATTGAACAAAAAATCTATCTCTTTTTGTAGCTGCTACAGAAATAAAAAGTTTAGCAAGCTAGTTTCTCTCGGGTCCTTTCTGTGTGATGGGCCTTAAGAAGGTAAGCAGAACTCAGACAGAGGCAGCTGAAACCCAATAGAAGCTGCAGCCAAAAAGTGAGCGAGCAGCGAGCAGATCACCCAGTGCTCCCTCAGACCCTCATGAGGGCAGTCACACTTTTGGGTTACACCACCAGGGGTCAGGGCATTGTCGTCAGGAAAGCTTTTTTAAAGGACATAGGGTGTCAAAGGCACAGGGCAGGGGATCTCACACTTTTAAGAATGACAAGTGTTTAAGTTCCGGGGTCTTGCCTGTAGTGATTCTGATTCAGGAAGCTAGGGTGGGAAGTGAGGGTGGGAAGTGGGGGAATATCCCCAGGAATCTTCAGCTTGTAAAAGAGGCAGGTATTGAAGGACCTCACGTTCCAGATAGATGTGTGGGCTTTCTCTAGCTTGTTAATCTTATCAGAGGACCATTGGTTCAGAGACCATCAGGAAGGAGCCTGGCTCTGAGAGACACTCACGGCAGGTGAGTTGAAGAGGTAGTGTCTTTGTCACACAGACCTGGCTTTGAATCCTCTGTGGCTTTGCACAATGTGCTTTTCTTGGCTGAAATTCAGGTTTCTCCTTTTTAAAAAAGGGCAACCATATTGTCTACCTCTGGGATTTACAGAAATAATGGACGCGAAGCACTTAGAAGAGTGGCACAAAATAATGCAATTAGTAAATACTACCACCTGCGGTGGGGAGAGAAGGGGGAATATCAGTGATAAGCCCTCTGTGCCCAGGAAAATGGTCTGGGGCAGACAGAGCTAAGGTGTGACCAACCAGAAGGCTAGTTCTTAGATCTTGAAGGTCCAGGGGCAAGTTCTGAAGATAGACCGTAGACCAGAAAATGCATAAACATGAGGGTGGGAGAAACACTTTCTCAAATGTTTCCCAGGAGTGGTAATAAGGAACCCAGATGCAAAGTTAATTGGAATTGTAATTGATCCCCAAATAGTATTTAAGTCAATAGTTCATTGATTTTTCTCAGGAAAACCTTTATAAGAACTTCTAGAAGGGAACAAAGTGAAATGCATCAAATGCAGTGATTTGTTCTTATCTGCCATTCACCCTACATGGAAGGAGTAATGAATGAGGAGAAAAATGGAAAGGAACAGGGACTACAAATCACAAGGCTGTAATGAAATGAAACCCTTTTCTGGTAATTCAGTGTGATGTCGGGTCGTACTGAACTGGCTGGCTCGCTTGCTTGTGACTGTTGCCAAGGTACTCTCCCAAGAGGAAGCACGAAGGGTAGAGCAAACAGGCTGATACCTTATTTAGGTGGCTTTCTTCAAAGACAAAGATAAAATTTAGAGGCACTTAAGTGCACTCTATGACTGAAACAGCCAACAAATTAATGGATGCGGGGAAAGAGGAACCGCTGGGAGTGTGATGCAACCAGACTGTCCCTAGAACTTCCTTGCTACCCTGAATGCCCTTCTGATCCTGATGCACTGTGATAAGGCATAGATGGTGAGACAAATCCCAGTAGCTTCATATTTTCACTTGGGAGATAGTCCCTAAACTGGGGTACCTAAGGTATTGCCAAAGACTAGCTATTTTGAAGAATTTTGTTTATTCTGAAATACAAATTTTTCAGTGATTTTCCATAAACCCAAGTTTCAACTTAAATGTATTTTTTTAAAAAATACATTTTAAAAAAAATGTATTTATTTGACAGAGAGAAATCACAAGTAGATGGAGAGGCAGGCAGAGAGAGAGAGAGGGAAGCAGGCTCCCTGCTGAGCAGAGAGCCCGATGTGGGACTCGATCCCAGGACCCTGAGATCATGACCTGAGCCGAAGGCAGCGGCTTAACCCACTGAGCCACCTAGGCGCCCCTCAACTTAAATGTATTTTAACCAGTGCTGTTAACTTCTCTGGATGCTACTGATATCTTCTCAGTAAATAACCACGATAATGCATGACAATGATAAATAAGTGATGAAGAAAGAAATGTTAAGAGGAGTCACCATTTTTAGGGCTCTCATGCTCTCATAGGTATTAGGCTGGTTTTATTTCCTCCTTGATCCTGACCCTGTTAGGAGGCATCATTGTGGAGATTTTCTATGAAAATTTTAAGAAGTCACAGTAATAGCAAATAGTAAACCTGAGGTTCGAATCCAGGTCTTTCTAACTCTAAAATCTATGTTTCTAGTCCTGTAAAATACCGTATATCTGTCTACTAAGTGCATTTGTAGTAAGCCTGTAGAGTTTGCTCGTCGATTCAGGGTGTTCTATTGTTCAAAAATACAATGCAAAGTGTGTGTATTGTCCCCCTCCTTCACTTTTCACTTGTGAGCACTTTAAGGGAGCTCTTTTCCTAACAGCAAATATATATAAAATTTATTTATTTACTTACTTATTTATTAATTTGAGAAATGGGTTACTGACTAGTCTGAACTTGCTTGCTGGCATATACATGAAAGTGACAATTTTTTCTTCTCCAGTTACTTAAACCTGGTCAAATTTCCCTTTTCCTTGGGCAGATACCATCATCTTTGTTTTTTCTATAAAAAAAAAATGAAAACAAAACACACTGATTCTGTGTTATAAAAATTCAGTTTCGGGGTGCCTGGGTGGCTCAGTGACTTAAGCCTCTGCCTTTGGCTCAGGTCATGATCTCAGGGTCCTGGGATTGAGCCCCGCATTGGGCTCTCTGCTCAGTGGAGAGCCTGCTTCCCTCTCTCTCTCTCTGCCTGCCTACTTGTGATCTTTCTATCAAATAAATAAGTAAAATCTTAAAAAAAAATTCAATCTCAATCCAATTTAAAAGTATCTCCTTTGACATCATCTGTTAGTATAGGTCTTAACATGGAAGGATGGGCTGTGGTATGCCTCTGGGATACAAGGCTCTCTCTCCCTCTCCCAGACTACTATAATTTGAGGAGATTTGGGACAGGGAGGAAGGAGAAGAAAAGGATGAGTTTCTTACATTTCATGGTGAAGTTTTCATCCTTCATCTGTTCAGAATTTTGACTCTATCTCTGGTTAATGTTGAGTAGCGGGTTGTGGTCCTGTGTACGGTAGGCATCCCTATGACAGTTTTCAGAGTGCTCTTTGGGGTCTCTCCAAATTACTGAGCTGGGAGATCCACCTCCAGTAAGATCTTATCCACATAACACCTCACTTCCTCAACACTACCACCCAGCCTCCTCCTGCTAGGTCTTCTTGGTCGGCAGCCCATGCTTGCTCATGGAATATGGGAAGACAGGACCAACTAGCATCTTCCCCTGAGTCTGCTTGGTCCACAGAAAAAGGTTGCAAGTTTCCCCAGGACTCTGTCCTCTCTCCACAGATCTTTTTACCCTCAGTTTAAACAGATACAGTAAGTAAATTGACGAGGCCACGGCTGATGCAGATGTCAAAGTTAGCCAGGGCACACTTTGTGTGCCTTCCCACAGCCTCCCTCCCTGGATTGAAGAATAGTTCTCTTGGTGCCTCCTGAACTGGGCTCAGCAGGGAGAGTGTGTCTTCAGGGAGTGGATCAAATACCAGCACTCTCTTCTACCCTCGTCAAGGGGCCCACACAGCCTTGAAGACTTGCTACTTCTCTTTTCTGGCTCCAGCCATGCTTTTAGACTTCCCTGGGGAAGGGGAGGGCACAGTCTGAGGCGCAATCGAGAACCGCAGAGCCATTTACCCTCTCCTGCAGGGAGCCTGGAAGGAGATGGAAGCCGCAGTTGTTCTCCAGCTTCTTCATCCCAATATTGGAGTCCTAATGACTCATTGCAGGGTGGCAGAAAGACTTACACTTAACAGCTTTGTTACATGTGTATACTTCTTGGGGCAAAAATTAATTGATATAAAATGAAAAATGTCTTCTGTATAGAAGACACTGTCAAGACAACGAAAAGGCAAGCCAAAGACTGGTAGAAAATACTTCCAAAAGACATATCTATTGTAAGACTGTTATCCCCAAAATACTGAGAACACTTAAAACTCAATGATAAGAAAATGAACAAACTGATGAAATAAATGTGCAAAAGATTTGAACAGACTCCTTTTCAAAGAGGATATACAGATGGTGAATAAGCCTTTGTATGATGCCCAGTATCAAATGTCATTAGGGAATTGCAAATTTAAACAACAAGGAAATACCTCTGCATACCCATTAGTACAATGAAATCCAAAACATTGACAACACCGAATGCTGGCCAGCATATGGAGCAATAGGAACTCTCATTCATTGCTAGTAGGAATGCAAAACAGTACAGCCACTATGGAAGACAGTTTGGCAGTTTTTTACAAAATTAAAAATACTCTTACCCTCAAATTCAATGATTGCTCTCCTTGATATTTACCTAAGTGAGTTAAAAAAAAAAAAACAAAAAACTTGTGTCCATAAAAATCTGCATAAAGATGTTTATAACAGTTTCATTCATAATTTCCAAAGCTTGGATACAACTAAGGTGTCCTTCAGTGGGTGAATAGATAAACTGTGGTATGTCCACACAATAGAGTATTATTCAGTACTGAGGGGAACCTGGGTGTCTCAGTGGGTTAAGCTTCTGCCTTTGACTCAGGTCTTGATTTCAGAGTTCTGGGATCGAGCCCCACAGAAGCTTCTCCACTCAGTGGTGAGACTGCTTCTCCCTTTCCCTCTGCCTATGTGATATCTCTAATAATAATAATAAGATAATATTATTCAGTACTAAAAATACTCATTAGCTAAAAATAGCTCTAAAAATAGCTAAAATAGCTCATTAGCTATCAAACCATGAAAAGAAATGGAGGAATAATAAATGCATATTACTAAGTGAAAGAAGCCAATCTGAGAGGGGCACCTGGGTGGCTCAGTGGGTTAAGGCCTCTGCCTTCAGCTCAGGTCCTGGTCCCAGGGTCCTGGGATGGAGCCTTGCATATGGCTCTCTGCTCAGTGGGGAGCCTGCTTTCCAACCCCCTGCCTGCCTCTGCCTACTTGTGAACTCTGTCTGTCAAATAAATAAATAAAATCTTAAAGAAAAAAAAAAAAAGCCAATCTGAGAGGCTACATACTGTGTGATTCCAACTATATATCTTAAAAAGGCAAAGCTATGGGGACCATAAAGAGATTAGTGATTTAGGAGGAGGGAGGGATGACTAGGTAGAGTGCAGAGAATATTTAGGGCAATGAAACTAATCTGTACATATTACAAAGGTGGATACATGTCATTAGGTATTTTTTCCAATTCATAGAATATATAACAGAAAGCGTGAACCCCAATGTAAACTATGGACTTTCGGTGATAATGATGCACCAGTGTAGGTTCAGTAATTGTAACAGATGCCCTGTTGTGGGACAATGATAGTGGGAGAGACTGCCCATGTGCAGGGGCAAGGGGTAAAGGAGAACTCTATACCTCCTGTACAGTTTTGTTTTTTTTTTTTTTTTTTGGCTCTAAAAAATAAAGTCTATTGAAAATTAACTTATATTCAAACTATTCTAATAAAGAGTCACAGGTAGCCAAAAAAGAGAAATCTGCTTTCCAAATGCATAACAGATTTCTTCACATCTGTACGGGACCAAGTAATCTGTTCTATGTTTGGCTCTCCCTTGGACAGAGAACGCCTAACAAATGATAGATGCAGTTTAGTCTTCTACCTCCTCTCTGTATTGTATGCTAGGGGATGCTGATCCTGAGATGAGTAGGCAGCAGCACAGGTGGAGGGGTACGGACACCTCTTCCTGGAAGCCTTCTCCTCAATAATGCAGCCAGCCAAACTCAAGGCTGCAGAGAACTCTGCATCAGTTACAGTTCTGAATGATGTAACTCTACAGTGAGTCATTGTTACCTAAAAAAACGACAGCTGGGATTCTGTTTTCTTAGAACACTCTTTTCTCTGTTCACGACTTCAGTTGGTCTTTAGTCGGTACAAGAAGCCGAGAAAGACAGAACTGAACTGTCAAGTCAGACATGGTATAGCTCTGAGGTATTTAGTCACTTGTGCCAAACTGGCATTTCGCTACTGCAATTTTATTTCACATTTAGTGTGGACATCCATTCTGTGCCTTGGTCTCTCAGACACCCACTATCAACATGAGATGTGGCACACAACTAATGAAGAGTTAAAATCTGGCGATTTCCTACAAGTGTCTCTAGGTGATGGGGTTATAAGTGATTTTAAATTACATCCATGCCTTTTTTGAAAGTTGTTCCTATAGTGACATGTATTGTTTATCATCAGAAAATAAATAGATCTATTTCCATTTGAAAACTTAATGCAAGGAAAAATAGCTAAAGTAGTTAAGAAAATTTTGAAAGATGAAGGTTACATGGGCTTGCCCTGTTAACAGGACAACAACTAGCCTGCACTTTTGTGGCACTCTCTACGTTTCCAGCACTGATCTGAGCTCATTATTTTACAAACTAATGTAATCTTCAGAACCTCATGAGGAGACGAATATTGGTATGCCCGCTTTACAGAGAAGGGAACTGAATCACAGCAATGCCATAACTAGCCCATCGTCAGTTAGCTAGTAAGGGGTAGAATTAAAATCTGAGAACAAGCACTTAGCTCCAGAGCAGAGTTCTTTATCACTCTACTAGGTTACAAAAAACAAAATAGTAAGAACAACATTGCATTAGCTAAAGATCGGAGCTCTTAATGTAATAAAAATAAATAGACTGGAAATAGAATGTAGAAAATCTTAATAGGAAAAATGAAGTACCATAAATCAGTGAAACAGAAGGTGGGTAATTTAACAACATTATTTGGGGAAAGTAGTTATTTAGACTTTAAAAATTAAGTTTGGTGTACCCCCCTCCATAAAAATAATTATCCATTTTATCCCAAATAAATTCAGGAGTTAAATCTAAATAGTTAAACCAAAATAACTTGGAAGAAATATAGATGAGTATCATCTGATCTCTGGACGAAGAAGGATTTTCTAAACTTAAAAAGAATTACAAAAATCACAGAGGAAAATACTGATGGAAAAGATAAAAATTTTCTGCATATCATAAGACTGGAAGAAAAGATAAACAGCAAACATATTTAAGAAATTGTAATTTGTCATACACCTATAAGGAAACCACAAAGGAGGAATGGAATTGGCTAACAAAATATGAAACATACTCACCCTCTAAAAATATAAGAAAAGCAAATTTTCAAAAATTCAAATTACAACAAAAATTATGTAGCATTTTTCACAGAGCAAGTTTTAACTGGTAATAATCAAGGTTGTCAGGAGCTCTGCAGGGTGGATGGATGGTTTCAAGTACAACCTTTTTGTTTTTTAATAACAAAATTACAGACTTCATTTAGATTTCCTCAGTTTTCCCAGTATTTTTCCCATAATTATTGTTATTATTTTAATTTTTTTACTATGCCATGTTAATCACCATACAGTACATCATTAGTTTTTTGTGTGGTGTTCCACAATTCTTTGTTTGTGTATAACACCCAGTGCTCCATGCAGTATGTACCCTCCTTGCTACCCATCAGCGGGCTCACCCATCCTTCCATCCCCTTCCCCTCTAAAACCCTCGGTTGGTTTCCTGGAGTCCATAGTCTCTCATGGTTCATCTCAATGTACAATGTACAACCTGCCTAAAAATAACTTACCAATAGCCATCAGAAGTTTGAAAACAGCCATATTTTTCTTTTTTTTTTTTTTTTAAGATTTTATTTATTTACTTGACAGAAAGGAGATCACAAATAGGCAGAGAGTCAGGCAGAGAGAGAGGGGGAAGCAGGCTCTCTGTTCAGTAGGGATGCTTAGGCAGATGCGGGGCTCCACCCCAGGACCCTGAGATCGTGACCTGAGCCGAAGGCAGCAGCTTAATCCACTGAGCCACCCAGGCACCCCTAAAACAGCCATATTTTTCAAATCAGTATTTTTATATAAAGATTTATCCTAAGAAAATGGTCATGTGGACATATACTTATGTTCAAGTTTTCATCACATCATCATTTCTAACACTGAAATGTTAGAAACTACTTAATATTTAATAAAATTGGATTAGTTAGTAATAACTGGAAAATATAGCATAGCTATAGAATGCACTATCCCACCACAATTAAAATCATGTCATGAGTAGTTCTTAGTGAGAAGACAACATGGCTGTTAGATAGTGCTTTAAGTGTAACAAAAGAGGATACAGAATTATTTACACATCCAGTCAAAATAGTAACAATAAGAAAGGACTTGAAGGATTGTGAAAAGTGTTCACCATGGTTATAAGTAGTGGTAGGGATTTCTATGTCTTAGAAGCTGCCTAAAACAGAGATAATAATGGGGAAAATTTTTTTCCAATAAAAAAATAAGAAGTAGAGGGGCAATACAGGGACAAAGGAAAAAGGGCAGATCATTGAAAATGGTGAAAGGCATCCAAGTATGATCTCAAATTAGAGATGATGACAGAGCAGGAAGAAGTCTAGAGTGAATAAAAATAATGAAACCATTAACGCTCTTGGTCAGCCCCTTCAAAACAATAGTCTTTTTTTAAATAATTTTTTTAATTTTTAATAAACATATAATGTACTATTAACCCCAGGGGCACAGGTCTGTGAATCGCCAGGTTTACACACTTCACAGCACTCACCATAGCACATACCCTCCCACGTCCAGAACCTAACCACCCTCTCCCTACCCTCCTTCCCCTGGCAACCCTCAGTTTGTTTTGTGAGATTAAGAGTCTCTTATGGTTTGTCTCCTTCCCGATCCCATCTTGTTTCATTTAAAAACAATAGTCGATAGAAAAACTGCAAGGACAGTTAGTTGCTTCTCTCTCTTAACTTTGGTCAGAGCTGCCAATCCATCCCCTGGGATATGTTGATAGAAGCTAGTGTTTCTCTAAAACAGACCAGTTCTCTGTTCAAACTCTTGTTTTTACAGATGTCACATGGATTTTCAGTGTTACCTCTAAAATGTCTGGCTAAGATGTTTTCAGAGAAATGAATCTTGGAATTCGGTCTGTAACGTTTCTCTTTGATTAAGTCTGTGAACTTTCTAATTCACATTATATTGAAAATTGGGGAGGGGGGCTGCAACAAAGGTAGACGTAATTGGTCTATTAGCTGTTGTCTTCATTTTTCTATAAATACACACAGAATTGGACAGCTTTTCCCCCTGTCATTTCAACTGGATTTTCTAAAATGTCTTAGAGAAATTTGAAGGTCTAATTACATTTTACAAATTCTTGTCCCCCCGACCCCCCACCCCCAACCCCGGGAAGTTGGATATATTTGTCTCCTGTAGTCTCTGCTCCGTATTCAGGAGGATTTATTTCCCTGCATTTTTAGTTCTCATCTCAAACCCTTCCAGAGTTGGACGCTAACATGCTTGTTTTCAACATACTGGATCCCTGGTCCGCACTCAAGTTTATGTTCTCAGTTTATGTCTCCTTAAGTTACTCTGGGATCTCTTCCTATGTTCCCTTGCGCTAGCCTGCCTACCGGCACCTAATCCCAAGTATCCATAGTGAGTGGACATGTATGTAGGCATGGTAGAAAAGAGTGTTGTCTTTCTATTCCTTTTTGGGAGGTATTGATGTATTTGGTTCAAACATGACTGTAATCATTTCTAATAAACTTGAACAGAAAAAAGGTGTATCTAAAGCTGAAATTTCCATTGAGTCATCGCTGAGCTGTTTTATATAGAGAAGAACATTTTCTTTCTCCTCCCTTAGTAACATCCCGCGGGCTTCTCCATCAGCCCAGGAGAGGCGATTCTGGCTGTTGGATCTGAAAAGGTGATGTCGCCGATGCCAAAGTATGAGTCATCGTGGCGTGAGCATTGTTTCACGGCTTTGCTCTGTGGCTCCCAGGAGATGGTGTGTGTGAATTCACACTCCGCCATGCTCTCTTTCTTTCCTCTTCATCTCTATTTTCTCTCTAAGGGCAGTTTTGGCTGTCACCAAACACTGTCTCCCAAGTGCCAAATTTTCAAATGGTGTTGTGCCTATTTATAGGACCGTCTTGTCACTTGGGCCAGTTCGACTTTCAGTGAACACATGCCTACGGGTAGTAGAGCTGTGATTTTAGCTACTGTGTTTGTGAATATAGAAGTCACGAACAGAATTGTAAAATGCTAATTTAAAATCAGAATGTCTATAGGTGGGTTCAAATGCCTGTGCAGTCAGTCAGTCTCTTCAGAGGTGTGGGGCTAGTTTAGCCTGGGGTCGTACTCCATGTCACATAAACCCTTTTGTGTCCTGTTAGAAATCCTGGTGCTCTGGACCTGTCAGGTAATCCTGTCGCTGTGTCTACCTCTAGCATTCAGGAATTCGTTTAGCAAATCTGAAGAGAGTGCCAATCGCCAGGCATTCTGGTAGGTGCGAGAGACACAAGTAAAAAAGAGGTGAGACCCTGCCCTGAGGGAGCTTACAACCTACTAGAAAATATGGAAAAGAAAGAGCCAGTTAATAATATGGTGTGGTAAGAAAAATCCCCCATGCTGTGGAAACATGTTGAAAAGAGGAATGCTCAGAATGGGTTTAGAAAGGATTGGTCAGGGAATGTTTCCTGGAGAGGCAGTCTAGAACCTGAAGGAGAGAGGCAAAACTGTGTGGGTCTGACACTTTCAGGTCCTTCCTCCATGGGAGGCACATACTTGCACAATGTAGGTGACCAGAGCACACATAGGGACTCCAGAAGCGCCAGGGTGAGAGGGCAGTAAATCATGCAAACTGAAATTAGTCAGGCTCTGGGAAAACAACAACCTTAATCTGCTGGTTTTGGGGTTGTTTGGCTTTGTTAAAATTTGGGGGCATTTTCTAAGTGTTACTAAATACATGTTGAACAAAAACTGTATATAAATGGTGATTTTTTTTTTTTTTCCTTTTGTGAACAAAAGTTCTGAATGTGTCTTGCTGGATCCTGGGTTTCTTCTGGTGTTGGACTGCAGATCTCACTTTTTTGGAACTTAGTGTGAGGCCCAGACTGACCTCTGAGAATGGACCCACCTCATGAATAACCGCATCTGAGAGGATCTGTGTGGGCAGTTCCCCAGGATGCCTTCTGTAAATTCTTTTTGTTCTCCTCAGATTCTTTGAATCTTCCTCTCCTAACGCTTGCCATGATTGCTCTTCAACTTGATCTGCCTGTAATGTCCAGGGTCTCCACTTAACTCCTCCCTTCTCAGCATTCTTCTTGTAGTGACCAAATATCCTCGTTCGTGTTACGATTACCCACCCCCTGCTATTACTTGCACAACTACTGCAATCACTACTACGGTTTCTACTACCCCTGTTATTTGTACTTCTATTCCTCCCACGGCTACTACTGCTAGTAAACTACTACCTGTACTACAACTACTACTTCTACTACTACAGCTGTTATATCAACAGCCACTACCTTCCACTACTGCTCAGAGTCCTACTACTTCTCCTTCTCTGTCTCCTACTACAGCTAGTGCCACTGCTATTTGTACTATTACTACTATTTGTACTTCTTAAAGATTTTTAAAATTTATTCATTTGAAACAGAGAGAGAGAGAACAAACATGAACAGGGGAGGACCAAGGGGAGAGGGAGAAGCAGACTCCCCACTGAGCATGGAGCCTGCTCTGGGACTTCATCCTAGGACCCTGGGTTCATGACCTGAGCTGACAAAGGTAGACGCCCAACCAGGCATCTTCTGTACTTCTACTACTATTGGTACTGCTGATACTACTACTACCACCACTTCTGCCCTTCCTCTTCTTACCACTACCTCTAAAGCATTTTGTTGTTGTTGTTATTGTTAAGTGACTATATTCCAGGCACAGTCCGAAGCATTTTTTCATATCTGCAGAACAATCCTGCAAACACAAATATATTATCTTCATTTTGCAGGTGAGGTTACCAAGACACAGAGAGCTTAAAATTTTTTGGTTCATGGATTATTATTCTCAGTTTGTGGAACACATTAGAAGTTAATGTACAATATGTAGCAGCAAAGTGCTATTGGGCTCGGTATGTAATCCCTGTGATTTAGAAGCCCCATGGGTCCTCACAATGCTTTCTGGTCTGTGACCTACCAGCAGCAGCAACATGACTAGAATGGCCTGGTGTATTGGACAGTTCTCATAAGTTTCAAGTGTTTTAGTCTTGGGCTGCTATAAGAAATACCACAGACTTGTTGACTTCACCGGCAAACATTTATTTCTCCCAGTTCACACAGTTCACGGGACTAGGAAGCCCAAGATCACAGGGGCAGCATGGTTGGGTTCTGCTGAGAGCCTGTTTTCTTCTTGCTCGGTGTCATATGCTGAAAATACAAGAGAGAGAGGCAAGCTCACTTGTCTTCTCTTATAAAGGCACTAATTCCATCATTAGAGCTCCACCCTTATGACCCAATTACCTCCCAAATGCCTCGTCGTCAAATACCCGCACATTGGGTATTAGGGTTTCAATATATAAATTTGGCAGGGGGTGGGGATGTCAACATGCAGTTCATAATACAAGCCTAACAAAGGATCTTCTTGGGGGCAAGTGGGCCTCATTAGAGGAGAAACACAGTCTGGAAGACTTCAGAGTCAGCGGTCAGTGGGGAGCCCTGAATAGTCCTTCCTGGGGCGGGAAAATTTTCTGTTTTGTTTTCTTTTTGTTTTTGTTTGTACTGTCTGCTGAGTGTTGGTTGTCATGGGCTTAGAGATGTTATTTCTTGGCCAAAAAGGTAATCTGAGGTACTGTCATTGAAACCACAGCTCTTGGGGACAGGGAAAGAGGCACCTGGATTATCAGACCAACATTGTTAACACAGGCAATTTCCATGTAGCCCTGTAAGTATAGGGACTCTTTGACATATTGTTAAAGTTTTATTATTTTTTAGAAACCACTTTTTATGAAAAAAGATTTTACTTACTTAAAGAATACATAAAATAAAGAACACTAACTAAATAAAAAGTTTCTGCCTATGCTAGGTGAGGGGCTGTGTGCATGTGTGCACTTTGACAAATGGATTAGAAAGTGTAGAAATTCCTTACCTAGAGGGGATGACGATAGAGCAGGTGTTAAAATGGTCCTAGTCAGATCACTGAAGAGGCAATTTTAGTGGTGGAGAAAGAGGTATGGACTGTGTGGCTAAGAATAGAACATGTACTCAACCTCAGGCCATGAGTTAGTGGGGCTCTATCTCTTGTTGTTTTGAAGTAATGTCAACCTCAATAGACATCTTTCTCCCCAACTTTAATGAGGTATAATTCACAAAATTGTAAGATATTTAAAGTGTATAACAGGATGATTTGACATATATACACACTGTGAAAGTGTTTCCCTCCTTGAGCTAAATCATCCTATTGCCGCCCCTATTTATCCCTTTCTTTGTTGTAGGAGAACATTGAAGTTCTACTCTCCTGTCAAATTTCAATTATATAATATAATGTTAGCAACTACAGTCCCATTTTCTACATGAGATCCTCAGACCTTATTTATCTTAGACTGAGAGCCTTCTTGTTCATGCAGACTTTGCACTAAAGGCTTGTGATAAAAGGGTACTTAAGAGATATGAAAGAGATTCATTGACTCTTTGCTATCTGAACACAAACCTTCCTTCTACTTTTTCCAGAATGTTTCCATAGAAAGAGACAACGGAAAGCAGGGGAAAATGGTCTGGAGGAGGGCTGGCTATGAGTAGAGTATCACATCAATCCTGTGTACAATGATTATTATTATTATTTCGCTGGTGGTTTCTGAACCAATTTTCAGAAGTCCCTGCTAAGTGTTGTCACTGAATCGTTGTAGATAATGCTTTTCCCCTTCAAGAACTTCATAAAGAGCTAATTAGGGATGCTTTGTGTCCCTACCCAATCCCACCCTATGTGTCAGGGAGAACTCGGAGTATGCAGCTTGTACAGTTTGTATATTCATTACAATTCACACGGACATTTGTTCATACTCACTACCCAGTGATGGAATCAGCAAGATTTGTTTGTTACATAGTCATTCTCTTGGCTTATTTAATTTTATCCCTGTTGATACCAAAAGGGATTTAAAGTGGCTACATTTTAGTAAAATTGAATAAGTTGGCTCTTGACCACATTTAGCATGATTTCTTTCTTTTACTATTTTTGTTGTTGCTTATTTCATTGTGAGCGTAGACAGTTCTCTTGCATTTGAGAAGCTGGTATCATCTCTAAGTAAGGAAAGGAAAATGGAGCTTTGAAACTGTGCCTGAAATGCCAGAAATTTGGAAGAGATCAAATACCTGATTCATTAGAAAAGACATCAAGCCCAGTCGCCTTTAAGGAGCTGAAATAATAGTTCATCTGTTTCTAAGATACTTGGGGAAGTTAAATCAAACAGGAAACAACAGAAGTTTCTGAGTCAGAGAGGAACTGCTCATTACTCATTTGACTTTGCAAGCATAGTGATGATGCCATTGCTCTGAAACATACAGCACTTTAGATAATTCATTGTCAGTTATCAAAATACTATGATAATACTCTCGCATCATGTCATCTCATGGGCAACTTCACCTTCTCCATTTCTTTTAGAGTACTCCAACCCTTCATACCCTTAGAACTAGACCATTTTCACAAACATTTTAGAACATGGGGCACTCTAAGGAAGGAGACGTTAACCTAACCCTCTCTATCTTTTGGGTGACCTACACCACCCTATATAACTCCAATGGGAAAACTACACATGAGAACAAATGGAAAGATCAGTGTTCCTCTGGTATGACTAAAACAATGCCCAGCTTCTCAAAATACAGGGAAAAACTGAACGTTAGATGCAAACATACTGTAAACACTAATCTTGGCCTTCTCCTGTGGATGGCAGTCGTCTGTAAGAGGCAGGCAACTTATTACACCCAATGAAAACCATGAAAGGGAAGCAGAATGGGGAACTGGGATGGAAAGTTTTAAGTTAGTGGTCTCTTCACATTTTGGAAAAGGAGCTAGTCAATGGGGCAGTGGCAGAAGTTTAACAACTTTGTAGTCACTGCTGTCATACACTCTCTTTTGAAATGTACCTAAGAACACTGGTTCTTTTTACTCTTTCATCTTCAGAGGAGAGAGACTGTCTCTCTTCCTAAAGCAACAGTCTGATTCTGTAACCTGGGACCCTCTGTCCACATGCCACAGCAACACTCAGCAGCTCAGAGGTGCTTAAAGTTTTGTATTCATGTTGGTTGAGTCCTTCCTCGGGTCAGGCACTTGTGCAGCACTTGAATGTTCACAGAACCTGACAAGGCTGGCTCTGTTTCCTACAGAGGTGAGTGCTGAGGCATGGAGAGGAGATGCAGTCCTTCCCAGTAGCTCTCATCGCTTCACGGCATTCTGGCCCCATAAGGGGCTTGAAGCACTAGTTCATCCCCCCCCTTCAACTTTTTAAATTATTATTTTAGACATTTAAACTGTTTTTGAAGTTATAGAAGTAAGTATGTGTATAAGGCAAGGCTTAAAACATACGAGGAGATAGCCCTTCAACCCAAGGGCTGCTCCACAGAGGTAACTACCATTAATTTTAGTGTATTCAGAAATTGCCTCTGCATAAACCAGGATGTACACACATATGTGTGCACATTTATTTTCATGTGTGGATCTCTTAAGGTCCTTGTGTTATACCTTGACATATGATAGTCGTTTGTGAACGTGCTTACTTCTCTAAATTGACTGTGAGCACTTGAGTTCATGCTATGCAGTCTGTTCTGGTTATCCATTATTAAGTAACAGGTGATCCCAAGGTTCAGAGGTAAAACTAATGACAACTTTTTTTTTTTTTTTTTTTTTAATTTCTCATGGATCTGCAATTGCAGCAAGGCTTGGGAGTAAAATCATCTTTCCTCCACTCATCATCACTAGGGATGGCTCAGACTGGGGCTGGAGTCATGTGAAGGCTCACTTGCTTATATGTGGGTGTTCATGTTCCCTTCCAGCTGGTACCTCAAGTGAGATGGTGGCTGGGATTCCCACACATGGTCTTTCTGTGGAGCTGCTTGGCTTCCTCAGAATATGGTGGCTGGGTTGCATGCATCCCAAGAAAACAGGGCAGAAACTATATATATATATATTTATAACGTATCTTTGGATGTCACAGAGCATTATTTCTGTAGTGGCTACAGCCTTACACAGACTCAAGAGGATGGAATGTATATTCTGCCTTTCCAAAATCACATGGTAAGGAAAGTGTGTGGGTAGACTATGTCTATGAATCCACCTTTAAAAAATACAACTTGCCTCAAGAAGCTTTTCATATTAGGCTCATCCCTCTACAGTCCTGATTTATCTCATAGCTTTGTATTTAGCAGATGCTCAGTTAATGTCCACAGAATTGAATTGTTGAATCCCAGTTAGGAGGAGGAAAAGGAAGAAGTTTTCTGTACTGTGTTGGGCTACCAAGGATGGAGAGGTGGTGGCTGGTGCTCGTTAAGATATTCCCCGTTACGTCAAAAGGATGATTGAAGTATAAAATCTCACCAGAGACAATTGCTAGGGGTTTCTGAGAAGGTGCTTATAAAATGACTCCCCTATGGTAGCTGGCAGATGTCTCTGAGCTGTCGTCTTTGTCCAAAATGTGTGTGCAAGTGTCATTTGACGGTGCAGGAGAAACCGAGACCAGTGTTGTGCTGAGTTTCATGTGAGCAGGTGCACCAAACCTGCATCCTCTAGGGACCACAGGCAGAGCATAAAGGTCTGCCCTTTTCTCATGAAGCTCACGTGAATTCCTCAAAAGCCTGAAGAGTGGTTTGGCAGTGGCTAATGAGGATGAAAGTGAAAGCCCAGGTAAAAAAGATGTGGACCAAGGTCCAGGCTGTGTCCTATTGGCTCCTAGACTTTGTAAAAATAGTTATTATAAGTGTCTATGAGAGAAAAGCCTGGACATGATGGTATCTCTGTTGGCCTTCTGGTACCAACACAAGGTCTATAACACCCACAAGGTCTGGCGTCGAGAACATATCTCTTGACGAAGCAAAGCAGAGCAAGCTACATATAGGAAGATGTGAACACAGAGCAAAGTCTTTACTCACAGAATTTGTTTTGAAACCCATTCCCAGTATGTCTTATTTTGTCTTTCTTGTTTCTCTATCTTCTCCTCTCCTCCTGCCCTTCATCCTCTCACACATGGCTTTCTCATTCAGCTCTTTACCTCCTCTGCTCACTAGACATTGGCACATTTGTTGTCCTTTGGTGTCACATCACTCAAAGCGAAAATCCCAAATCAGACCAGGCTGACCCCTGGGAATAATCTCTCACCCATCTCCCCCCACATTCTCATGTACACCTGCAATACACAGAGTTGTAGTCTCCCTCATCGGGGTTTTAACTGGGGCATTCGAGCTCCAAATGTTCTGTTCTGTTATAGGACCCGTGACGGATTAGCCTCCCTCTTCTATCGTAGAAGGAATGACCGTGTGGAAAATAAAAAGTTTTCAAGGAGAACTTGGGACCAAAACCACTTCTATGTCCAAAACAGGGCACACTCAATAAACTGAAGTTTAACACAATTTTTTATTAACAGCCATATTAGATTTAATTTGTTATATTTTATACAAATAAACTGTTTAGAGTGGTTTTTAAAAATTATAAGGGAAATGAACATACAGAATAAAAATTTTATAATTGTACTTAAATTATGTTCTGTTTGGGGACTGGGAAATGTATTTTTACATTATTTATGGCCAATCGCTTTTGTATTTATCAATTTAAATCCTGTGTGTCTTCTTTTTTTTATCATCTCTCTCAATGTCAAATTTTTTAGTCTTTTTAAATAAATCCATTTTATTGTCTGAAAAAAAAAATTTTTGGCCTTGGTAGAGTGAGAACATGGAATCACTAAGGCTCTAAGACAATGTGCTTATAAGAGCTTAGACCCCAAAATATAACTTTAAAAGAGTTTGTACTCATATTTAAGTGCATTTGGAAAAAATTCTATCAGAGACAAGGGCAATATCTTTGACCAAATGTTTCTGGCTACCGGTAGGAGCTTTCTGTCATATTGTCTACATTGACTTCTCCCCCCATGTGGGTACCCATTGTATTGATTGATTCCATTTCCCCTTTAGTTTATTATTATTTTTAACATTTAAACTACTTTAATAAGACATTACTTTTGAATAGATCATTAAAGGCCAACCTTCAGTTGCTTACCAATCACTCCACATTCTTCTTCTACTGATAAGATTCACTAGTAGAGTGTTACTTCTTGGTAACCATTAGGAGTTGTCTCATATAGAAAAAGGAAACAACTGAAACAAATTGGATGACAGTCTTTGGATGCTCAACTCAGATTCTCTGGTTGGACATTAGTCTGAAGGGATGGTCAGACTGGAATTATCTAGTTAAGGTCCAGACATATATTTAGTGTACCTTTCAGAACTATTACTTTTTAGAAAATTATAGAATCTTAATACTTTTGACCTCCAGAAATGGCTTCTGTAGTACTGGATAAAGAGAGAATTAGATTTCCCAATGTGATTTAATTGTTGGACCTCAGAGTTTGAGCTAGAATTTGTTGTTTACTAGAGTTTAGCTCCAGAGGTTGCAGTGAAGTTGGAATCAGACAGTGGCATAAAATCATTAGGCTCCTTGCCATCACTGTCCATGGTATCATCATCCTTCCTATCACCCAGAATGTATCAGAATCCAACTCCCACTCCCGTTGCACCTTACATCTAAGAGTCACTATGTAAGTCCTATTCCTATCCTTCTCTTATGCTTCTATTCTTTCCTTTTTTTTCTCCATGACACTGCTCTAGTTCAAGCCTTTATTGTCTATTTCTAAGATTATGGCATTAGTCAAACTGGACTTTAGCTTTCTCCCTTCCAATTATCTTATAATCAAGTCAGTCCTCCTAAAATCTCCATCTAGTTGACATGCCTCTGCTCAAAAAATCAGTGATTCCCCTTTTGACTATTGAATTAATTCCGAAGTATTTAGCATAGTTGATAGAGTCTCCATCCATCCAGTCCTGGTAAGGTGTTTGGTAGCTCTCTCTTATCCAGCGGCCCATGCTTCTGAAACACCAGCCTTGGTACCATCTCTGATCAATTCTTTGCATTTTCTCCTCCTGACAACTCTCTCTGTCCTCTCATCCACAAGCAGAATGTTGATTCTTCCATGATCACCATATCTAACTTTTGAAATTATACTAATATCTCTAAACTTGTCTTCTTCAAAGACAACTCCTATCCCATCCCAAGAAGAAATTCATCTCTTGGTTTTGTCTTCTTGAAATTCTTTGTACCATTCTCTGTCTTTTATTCTGTGGAAGTAGGTATATTGATCTCCTACTAGATTATAGGCTCATTCTGGGTAAAGATGATGTTTTAAAAACTTCAGTATTTCTTTTCCTTAGCTTAGAGCCGGATATACAGTAGGCCTTTGCTAATTTGTTATTTTAGATTGAATTTTTACAGATTCTTTCTAGGGGTAAAAGTTAAATTTAATCCAGATTATCAACTCAAGTTTTTCTTTATATGAAGTGTGTAAAGCAAGTGTGGAAAATGTATGATTGGTTTGTTTTCTTACTACTATGGTTTTATGTTCCAAGTCAAACATTTTAAATATGATTGAATAAAGAATACTTAAGGGATATAATTGTTGAAGGATGATAAGAGACTGTTTGCTCAAACACTGGATGTACAGTGACTGCACTTATGTGTTAGAATTTATCAACTCTGGTAGGTTAAAAATACCTAATATGTAGTAACACCATTAGTTGCTCACTGGATATGCTGACATTGGAAGCCCTTGAATATTTTCGGTATATATACGTATCTAATGCTTTTATTTTCCTCATCTCTTTTTAGAGGTGATTCTATTGTATGGTGTGCTTCTGAGATGTGAGACCACAATGTCGATCTTCAACTATACTGTCAAGATCCAACCAATATGTGAGCTAGCCTGAGAATTAGGGTCACAGAAAATTGCATAATGAAATTGCACAAAATTGCTGTTTTTAAAGAAAAACTGCTTTTGTAATGTGTTGTTCTGAATCTTTCTTCCCTTGCATTAAAATGATCACTTTCAGAACTGATTCTTTTTGTACTTTGTAATAATACTTAGTTATTCTGTTTTCAGTTTTGAATAGTGCATCGTTTTTCCATCCCTACCTTCAGGTAATGTATACTTTCTTGGGGGTAATGTTATTCATAATGGACTTGCTTTTTCAGTCCCCACCACACATTTAACTATTTCTCTTGGGCACAGATCTCTCTCTCTTTTTTTTTTTTTTTTTGAAGCCAGTGGGAACTTTGTTCACAGATGAAATATGTGGCAGGAAGGGGGACATTTCCCACCTTCCTCTCTCTCTCTCTCTGACTCTTTCATCATGTGTAACAATGTTTTCCACTCCTCTGTAGATAAGAATCTTTTTGTGAATTTTCTATATTTAACTCCAACACCAAATGCTGTTAAGCAACATCAGTCATTCTCACCACATCCACCCAGATTAAAAATGAGTCAAAGACAATTAGGTTACTCTAGTCATGCCACAAACTGATAATTTTTGACAGTATCCTTCAGTCCTTACAGAGGCAAACAATGTGCTCGCTTCTGTAAATGCTAGGAGACAGACAAAGGTAATTTCTTTTTTTACCGCTTAAAAAATTTTTTTTTAAAGAGAATAAAATATATTTTTTAAAATTTTGCATTCTTGATCTTTTGCTTGACTAGTTAGTGTGAGAAGGGTACTTGATGATACTCCCTTCTATGTAATCACTGGGTTTCATCCAACCCCGTCTTCCCTAGATGTCTTGCCTAATTTTATAAAATTTCAGGAAAAGAGACTTTACAAATTTTTTGACAGTATATGCTAATGTTGTGTGGTCTTCCCTTTCCAGAAAATGTCACCTCAAGTTATCATTTAAGAGTAGTAATAACTGATTGCTCTTGTCTGGACATCTGAAGATGTCAAGTCTTGTCCTCTTTTAGTCCACCAAAAAGCTAATATCAGGTCAGCTCTCATCCTTTATCCAAACCATGTAATTCAGGTCTTTGCTTCTTCCTGATTTCTTCTCAACTTCTTTTAAATATCCACAACTTATGACAGGCTAAACTTGGGGCTTTCTTTACTCTAAAGTTAGTCTCCATATTTAAGTGTCTTCTATATGAAATAAACCAAGTGGGGGAAGTTTGCTTTTCACCAATCAGTTCAACTCTGGCTTTTCTGGTTAAGAATAATAAAGGACATCCTTAGTCCTACAACTTGAGTGTTTTCAGGTACATGGGATTAAGCACTTGACGTCTGGCAATACATAATTTCTAAATATTCAGCTGTAAATTATTGTAAAACTGGTTTTTTAAACCAGTGCCATCACTCCCTTACCCTGAGTAATTTTGTTTTGGCTTAATTTATTTCTTCTAATTTGTTTAGAAGAATTTTCTGTGTTCTTGGGCAAATCTAATACCAGATATGCTGACATGGGAAGTCCTTAAATATTTTGGTATATGTACATATCTTGGGCCTTAATTCTCCTCAGCTCTTTCACAGACAAATTTCCTTTTCTGTCAAACGTAGCAGAGGAAGGGGATGTCCTGAGGACTTTTTTGCTTTACTAATATATATTTTTTTGATTTCATGATTCTAGGTGAACTTTAGTGTGGATAGAAAGGTGATTGAAAAGGACAGCAGGGTAGACAGACAATAATCATAAAGCTAAAAATGATTTGGGTGTTAAGTAGAACCATCTTCCTCCCCCTGAAAGAGTCTTTCCCTAACTCAGGAAGTCTATGACTTTTTCTCTTCCCACTACTTTCCTTCTTATTCTTCTTTATTTCTTATTTTCCTTCTCTTTCCCATTGTGTTCTGCTTTCTTTTTCTTTCTTTTCATTTTATTCTTCAAGAGGCAAAACCACGTAATTTTCTAAGCAGCACACTTGGAATGTTTTGGGAATGACCATCCCGAGTTCTTAGTCTTGTGTAGACTCATATTGAACAAAAAGACTGTGGCAGTGTCCATGTGTATTTTTTACACTTTATTACTAGTATATTAAATTGAGTTTGCATTTCCCTAGTTTTCCACTTGAGACAACAAAGGCTTAGGAGAGGGAATATTTATTAAAGTGCAAGACCCCTTCTGTACTCATAGCTTTTTTCCTTCTCATGAAAAAAGGGCATGTTAATTTGGTGAGCACTTTTAGTTCAATGGATTTTTATTGCTTCAATTATATTAATCTTATTTTCTAATGAAATTCTAGTTACCATGGTTGAATCTATCTCCTTTCCTACCCCACATCAAATAATCAAGTACAAGGTAGTATTTTAGTTTATTTAATTTGAAAGAACAGGCAAAAGAAAATCAGCATTTTGGGTAATGTTGTTTTTTGTTTTTGTTTTTTCTTCATTTTATTTATTTCTTTTCAGTCTTCCAGCATTCATTGTTTATGTACCACACCCAGTGCTCCATGTAATAATACGCGCCCTCCATAATACCCAGCACCAGGCTCACCCAACCTTCCATCCCCTGCCCCTCCAAAACCCTGAGTTTATTTCTCAGGTAGTGTTGTTTTATCTCAGACTTCTTGCAGGTACCAAAGAGTAAATTTTTTTTTTTTTTTTTTTTTTTGCTTTCCTATAATTATATTTTAGTATTGAGGGTTATTTTTTGTCAGAGTATATTTCTAGCAATTTGGTTAAAAGTTGTAAATCAGTCAGAGTCTTCAAAAAATTTGTCCTGCCAAGACTGTGAAATACATTCCTACATATTCATTTTTGAATTGATGGACGGCTGACAGGCAGTAGGCAGCAGGATTGAGTACTGAACGACTCTTGTGTCAGGCTTCAGAAATTGTAGCAGTCTGATCTGTAGCACATGAGAAGTAGGAAAAGAGCAAAAACAGAAATACGTATGAGAATTTAGTTTTAAGTCAGAAAATAGCAGTGAAGAACTATTTTTATTAAGAGGAACAGAAAAATAGTAAGGTTAGACAGCTGGAACATTAGATACCATTATAAGCAAATGAACGGATTGTTCTATAGTTTATTGAAAAGTTACCTGCTATCTTATGCCATGTCAAAGTCTTAGAGGTTAATTGAAAGACCATAAAAATGGTGGAGGGTTTAGAAGGCTGGATTTATGCGGAAAGAAGAGAAAGAGGCAAAGTAGGTTTTAATGATGATGGTGCAATTTGACAGAAAGAACACTGATCTGGGAAGTGGAAGTCCTGTGGCTTACTCTGCAGTAACTCCCAGGGGTCTACGTGTCTCTAGGCAAGTGGCTTCACCTCTTTGTTCAAATTGTCCATAGCAGTAAAACGAAAGCATTGTATTGAGTTACTTTTAAGATACCCCCAGGTCAAACTTTCTAATAGCTTTTCATCTACCAGGAATACAGATAGAATGTGCAGTGTATGAAGTAAGCTTTAGTAACAGAAAAATGTACAACATTTTTAAAGCTAGGGAAGAAATAGTCATGAAATTTGTGAAAATTTTATTCAGTCTATGATGTTGGCATTTGGGTGCAATGCTTATCTTCTTTTCCTTTCCTTTGCAATGCCCATTGTGTCTTGCTTATTCTTTGAGTTTTTCAAATACCAGCTGTAAAAAAAAAATAAAAATAAAAATAAAAAAGTATGTAAATAGAAAAATTAATGCCAAGTATAATTTCTTCTGGGGAGTCCACTGGTTTCCTTTCAGCCTGCCCCACTTCTTCTCAAATCTTGTTTGCATGCCAATTTTGTTTCTTTGCAAACCTTGTTATAGTTTTTGCAAAAAAGTGGAGGCCAAAGGGAAAGACAATTAGAAAATTAAATAAAACTAACAGACTACCAGTACTTAAAAAGAAAGTAACGCAGAATTACATTCCTATCTAAACCTAAATCTGTCAGGCACCCATGGAATTAAGTAAATAATTAACTACTGCTTATTTGGGGAGTGACAAAGTAGGTCTCAGAGTTTGGTAAGCAAGGACTAGATGATCTTCAAAATCCCATTTAGTTCATGGTTTCCATGATGTGATTCTCGCTCACAACGAAATCACATTTCAAAGGTGGTGGAAAAGGGAAATTTACACTAAGCCAGGTAGTTCATTTGAAAATGTCTAGAGCCGTATTACCTCTCAGTGTGTCCCTAAACATTCCAAGCATTTTCAAGTACATTGTTTTTCCTGGGGAGTTCACTGATTTAGGTGGTTTGATTTTCCATTTGTTCCTTGGGAGAGTGAACCATGTTCCAAAAGCTAAACCATTAAGCAAAGGAGAGCAAACAGTAAGTGATACAGTAGAGAGTAACAAATCTGTAATGGTGTGCACTTGTGAACCATTTACTCTTGAAGGGAATTTTTACCCTTAGAAAAATTCAGAGACATAAGTTTAATAAAGTCATCAGTTAGCAATTACTGGAAAACAAATCAAAGTTAATTGGAGCAAATACCATTGCTCATGTGATCCCTGCATTTTGGAAAGAATATTTCAAAAGCATTTATTCTAAAAAAAAATTTACTAGAGAAGCCAACTAGTAAACCAGCTTTCTAGGCCAGGGGAAGGTGGGAGTGAACAGCCTGGCAAAAAAACCACTTTGTAATCCCTGGTTCAGGGAGTAAAACCCTGAGTCTGTTTTCTGGAGTCAAGAGGGAAGGAAACATTCCATTTCTGGCTACGTATCAATTGTGTAATATGTACAGAATTTTTTTGCCAGGTGTATGAGTGAGACAGATATGTAACACAAACCAACTTTGCCCCTATGATTGCTGTTATATAGGGAAATGAAATGCAGTAGCATGAGAAAGACCTAGGGAATATTAACAATCTGCTTACAGGGAGGGAAAGTGTTGTCCTACACACTAATTATGAGTTGAATATCATATCATAGATAGGAGTGACAGATCGATACAATCTGGCTTTTCCTTCATTCACTTTCTTAGCTTGTGGCTAGGAGCCAGTGATATATTCTGCTGTCTTTGTTCCTCACTCCACACGTGCTCTGGAAGGCAGTAGCGATGCTTTCCTTTCTTTGCCGAACCATGATCAGTGCTTCTCTGAGGTCCTAGTGAGAATTTTAATCAGTCCTGGCCAGTAATTACTGTCTCTCTGCAGATGCATCTCATATACAGACTTCATTTTTATTCTTCTCCAGTATTACAGAGGACGGTGGTGCTGAAATTCTCCTTGTTATAGGGTTTGTCGGCTGAAGTTGAACTACTAGCAGAGAAGACAAAATGCTTCCTTTGCTTTTTCCATAAAATGGTATATTTTTCCTTCCTTTTCTCTTTTCTGTAAAATGGTGGAAACTTTTTTTTGGACACTGCTAACCTAAAGCAGATATTTTAGTGATTACGTACACTTTAGTGTTCCCCCTCCATGATCCCAAGAATTTTTAATATTTTACCCGTTCTACTTTGTGTATTTTCTTCTTGGTCTGAACAAAAGAAATTGGTCAGGAACAATGGCTATTTTACCATCTAGTGCATCCTTAAGTATCCGACTGTTCCTCTACCACACTTCTGAGTGCCTCACCAAATGAACATATGAGATAGCTTGAAATAAAATTCTTATTTTGAGTAATTTTTATCTGCTCCATCTCCCTCCATGTCACCTCCGAAACCTCCATGTGACATCTAATCAACTGAACTATCTGTTCTAAAAATCTTATTTTTTCATTTGACATATATCCATTCAATTTTTACTAAACTAACATGTTGTTTAAGCCTATGAAGGTGACAAATATATATAAAATGGGGTTCTCATCCTAATAGGAGGATGGCTATTCAAATAAACATCTAGAATATATGGTGTTGTGTCAAGGGCTGTGAGAATGGGGCAGATACTAAATGTTATAGCAGTTCAGTAGTACCAGTGAGATATGCTTGTGGCCATCATCAGGAATATTTCACAGAGGGGGTAGTGTTTGGGCTTAGCTCTTAACAGTGAGGGAAATTTCAATGAATAGAAATGGGGATTGGGTTTTAGGAAGAAAGGACAGTTTAAACAAAGATGCAGAGGTATGTCAGTGCTAGATGTATTCTCAGGAGGAAGGCTTATATGTCTTGGGGCCTCTGAATTTATTTAAATTAAAAGTTAAGACAGGAAGATTAGGTGAGAACTAGATAGTGAGTGAATTTTTAATGAAAGTCTAAGAAGTCTAAACTTAAATTTAGTAGGCCTGCGCTTTGACACATTGGATAGGAATAGTTACTTTGCAGGACTGTACATAGGGAGACCTATTGCCTGCCATTTTGTTGTGTTGAAGGCTGAACCCAGGGCCCGAGCTTGGAAGACGCAGGTAGGGGGTCAGATGTTAAAAAAGGTTATGATCCCAGGGTCCTGGGATCCAACCCCGTGTCAGGCCCCCTGCTTGGCAGGAAGCCTGCTTCTCCCTTTCCCACTCCCCTTGCTTGTGTGCCTTCTCTCACTGTGTCTATATCTGCCAAATAAATAAATGAAATCTTTAAAAAGAAAAAAAGGTAAGAAGGTGGACAAAAAACATTTGTATGAAATAAAAACAGCAACACAGGGTAGCTGTAAGGCAAATAGGACTACCAATAATGATGATTGTGGGAGGCATTTATTGAACAATACTATTGCCTGAGTACTCTTGTGTTTTACTAGGTGATATGTGGTATACTTGGTCCTGTTTTATAGGTGAGGAAAATAAAGCACATATCTGTCCAGGGGCCTAAGAGCTCAAGCTGAACAGGGTGACCTTACTCCTTTCATAGCAGTGTACGTGTAAGGTCACACACAGGGACACACAGCTGTGAAAGGGTGCTGGGCACAGGCCAGGGAAGGTGCTGAAAACTATTTGAAGGCCTCTGAAGTTTAGTCTGTAGCTGATGTGATGGCATTCATACAACTTCCCCACTGGTGTGTGTAACGGTATTGGACCAAAATGGTTTTTAGAAATATTGTACCAGGAGAGTATAGGTTGTGTGTCAAATTGCCAGTACCTTCCAGGGAACTTTAAGACCCTCAAATTCCTGTAAGACTATAATCTCATAGAACTTTTCCATGTACTATGTCATTTATTTTGATCCTCATAATGATGTGGCATTCCTCCCTGCCTTGGGTCAATGGAGAAACATACCCCCAACTGGCACTGACTTTGCCAAAGCCCTAAAACTGGTAGGTGCTAGAGCTGGGAAAGGAAACAAGATCTTCTGGAGCCTAGATCACTGCTACTGTACTTACTCAATCCTTGCTTACTTTTATCTTAATAATTAAGATACTTTTATCTTCTAATTTAATTTATCTAAATTACTCAAATTAATTCAAATTAATTATTTACATAAATAAATAATTTAAATTGATATAATTATCTTAACTAATTAACTTCCTTTTATCTTGACAATTCCTCTTTACAATCAGAGTTGTAAATGGGTGTACAAATAGTAATAGATGAGCTTGCTCAACACTGGAAGTCAGCATTCTTTGACATAGATCGCATCCTTGCCCAACAAGACAAGTGGCCTGCTTTTTTTCTGGCTGCCACTGGCAAGACCACGTAATCAGGTGCTTGTCCAGAGAAGCAGTAGGTTCTGTATTTTTCCACTGGTGAGGAGGGAAAAGCCCTAGCTGGCTGCCTCTGGTGACTTAGTGTCCAGCCTTCATGGCAATTTCCCAAGGCTTTTGTTTTGGGAACCAGTCCAGCTGTCCACCTATCTTAGATTAAATCATTCATTTACACAACCTTCCTGCCAGCCCCACCCAGGACATTAGCAAAAAAAAAAAGAATGTTCAGAGCTTGGCTAAAGAGAAAGTGTCATTGTTTCCAAGTTCAGCATGATTCTTTGTCATGAATTTGTGTATGAAATGTCAATACTTGTGACTTCCAAGCCCTTTCATTGTGTTCTGAGTCAATATGCAGACCAAAGAGGTGATGAGTGATCACCTGCTCTTGAGACTGACAGCACGTTTCACCTTTGACCTTGTTATACGATCTCTAAGTACAGGAAGAATGGATGCATAGGAGTTTCCTAGGGCTGCCATGACAAATGACCACAAACTTAGTGACTTAGCTTAGAACTTTTTTCTTTCATATTTCCAGAAACTAGAAGGCTGAAATCAAGGTGACATCAGGGCCAGGCACCCTTTGAGACTCTGGGTTAAGCCCTTTCTTGCCTCTTCCCAGCTTCTGTTGGTGGCCATTCATTCCTGGTATTTGTTGACTTGCAACTGCAAAGCTTACCATCTCAAATCTGCCTCTGTCACCTTGTTTGATTCCTGTGTGTCTCCCTTCAACGTGGTGTTGTCTTCTTATAAGGACACCAGTCATCGCACTGGGTTAGGGTCCACCCAACTTCTCATCTATCGTGATTATATCTGCAAGGCCCTATTTTTAAATAAGGCTGCAGGTACCAATCGTTAAGACTTCAACATATCTTTTTGGGAGACACAATTCAAATAACTAACAATTGGCACTCTTCCTTTTATTATGGTTAATATATACAAATCATATCACTATCTGATTGCAAATTTCTTGGGCGAATGAGCTGAGCTACAGTAGAGGAAATACTTGACTCCTCTTTGATAAACCCTGGTATTTGTTAGAATTATTGTTTTGTTTGCTATCATACTGAAACTTTTTTCTATTATCTACCTGGATTCTGATCTCCATGAGGGCAGAGGTCATACCTGGTTCATCTTTATGTCCCCACAGTGGTAGAGCAATTTTGTGGAAGCAATATTGACCAGTGGTTTACACTGTTGTCATTCAAAGTGTATGATGTGGATTTTAATTTTGGCTGTCCTAGGTATAAACATTATGCAACTTTGTTAACTTCAGTATCATCTGAAAGAGGATGATAAATATAATACCATTCTCATGGGTTTCTGAGAGTAAACACTTCAGGACATCACTTAGCTATTACTATGATTATATATTCAGTAAATGCTTACAGAATTGAAGGACAGCAAGTAGTCTAGTCATAGTTCTGCCATGAAATTACTCTCTCTCTTCAGTGAGACTTACATTTCCTAGGCCTTAGTTTTTTGTTTGTCTATTTGTTTAACCTGAAAATTAAGGGAGTTAGATGAGATGGCTCTCAGTCTTCCTATGACTTCAAGGATTTTTTTTTTTTCAGTTCTATATTTAGTTGATTCTATAGTGAAGATTCTAACAAATACTATGGATTTACCAAAGAGGGATGCATTGTTATTGGTTTGTCTCCTATGCTCACTACCTATGCTGTATCTACTTGGCTTTATTATTTTAATTAAATAAAGTTGGGAAAAATATATTGGTGCCCATTGTTAGTCAGGCTCTGTGCTAAGTTATGGGCACATAGAAAGAAAGGACAAATATACGATTCCTCTCTGTATTACATTTGAATCTCTGAGACATTAAGAGTTCATGTCTCTTTTTCTTATTTTAAGTATACAAGAATAGAAGTAAGATAGAGGATTCTGATATTTCAAGAAGCTACCTTATTACTCTTCTGTAGTTCCTTCTGTTGCTCACATACGCACATGTACACCCCACCTCTCAAGACTCTAAAGACAAAAATGGAGAAGGTGAGGAACATTCCATTAAGTTGTTCCCTTCTAGTCTCTCTGCTGACTCTCTTAGTATTGTCAAAGCCAAGTCCCTTACAGGTGGCAGGGTTGATCCAGACAGCTCTGGATGTTTAGTACAGTGGAGAGTTGTCCACTTGGAGAACTCCTAGGCAAACACTCTCTACAGAGTTGTTCCATTTGGATGTGACTTATTTAACTTCTTTATCCATGCAGTTGGGAATAGTTGGGGCCTCTCCAGTACGTAATATGTGTGCTGACATTTGGAGAGAGAGAGAGAAGGACAAGACACCTGAAATTTGATGGGGAGAGCACTGTTTCAGGCAGAGGGGAGAGTGAATGCAAAAAGCCATGAGGAGAAACTGCCTTCTGTTGGAGGGTCAGAGGAAAGGCCCCTGTAACCAGGATGTGGTGTGATATGAGGTCATAGGATCTACTAAAACATACACAACCTTAAAGGACAGGCTAAGGAGTTCGGATTTTTTTCAAAGGTCAGGAGGAAATTACCTACCTGTTAGGTAGGTATTTTATTTTTCCAAGTAGTACACAAAATTCCAGTCTCAAATAGGCTTCTGGTTTTCTAAGAAACTACTTTCTAACCACCCCCAACCTTTCCCTGTTCTGTGGGGCTGGCACTGCCCACAGGCCCTGGGCAAGTGAAGAAAAAACTGAGCACCAAGAGTGACGCAGGGTGTGTAGCTAAGGAAAGAGGAAGGAACACTATTACTTGTTTACCTTGAATTTTGATGAAAGATTTGGATTTTGAAATGGAACTCTGTGTGTGTTGTGGGGAAGGGAAAGGGTGTTAAATGACTAACGAGAACTGAACTAGGCAGCTGAGAAATACCCTTTACCTGCATAAAAATTGGTGGCCTATGATTGTGTTCCTCTCCTTTGCTATACTGTTGTGGGGACTTCGGTAGCCCTTTCTGAAGAAGAAGTCTACTTGGTGGAAAGAAAATGATAAAGAAATATGAAAGAATTTCCTAAATGGGTGAAAAAAATCCCATTAAGCAAACGAAAATGTTAGCTCATCAACAAACAGCAAACATCCAATAATTCTCATCGAGAAACAACTGCGAGGACCCAGAAAATGCAAAGATATTATTATCAACAAAATATGATTGACTTAAAAATTCTCTGTGAATTATTGGTATTTTTTAAAAAGATTTTATTTATTTGACAGAGAGAGATCACAAGTAGAGAGAGAGAGGAGAAAGCAGGCTTCCTGCCTAGCAGAGAGCCTGATGTGGGACTCAATCCCAGGACCCTGAGATCATGACCTGAGCTGAAGGCAGAGGCTTAACCCACTGAGCCACCCAGGCAGCCCTGAATTATTGGTATTTTTAAACCTGACCAACTAATATATGAACACATACTTACTATAAAAGGTTCAAACCATACGTAGAATAAATTTTGTCAGTCTTGCTTCACACCGTTCCCTCCCTTCCCCCACTCCCTTTCTCCAGAGGGAACCACTACTCACAGGTTGGCACGTATCTGTGCAGAGGTGTTTTATTTTTTTTAGGTTTATATATGTTAGAATACACATATGTATGTGATCTTTCTTTAAGGAAAAAGCATTGGATTCTATTACTCACATTGTTCTTTTCTCTTGCTTTATTTGCCTTAACGCTATTTATGCATAAGGATGATTCTTTTATATTTTCTAATGGGTGTAGAATATTACATGGAATTACCGTTACTTATTTAGACACTTCTCAGTTGATATACATTTAAAACTCCAGTTTTTCAAATTACAAGCAATGCCACAAGAAACCTTTTTGCACTGTTTTCTGCATGTGTAAGAGTACTTCTGTGGGGTAAATTCTTAGAAGTAAGATTCCTGGTATGCATGTCTTAATTTCAAAACTGTCACATTACTAATAAAGCTGTATTGATTTACGTTCCTACAAAGTGCGAAAAGCCCACTTAATTGTAACTTTACCAATACTAGACATGACCCATTTTTATTTTTTGTTCATCTGGTGAGCAAAAATTTGTATCTATTATTTCAAGTTTAGTTTCCTCATTGCTAACATGTTTGAATATCCTTTAAGAAATGTGCCGATGCTTTGTACTCTTGCAGATTATCTGTTCACAGCTTTTGCTCATTCAAGTACTTTTTTGTAAAGTGTAACTTTAAGCACTCTTTATAAATTATGGCCTTAATCTAATGGTACATCACAAAAAATTTCTTGTTATCTGCCCCTCTTAGCTTTAACTTATGTAAATTATAGCTTTCAGTAAACACAGATTTTTAATCTTTATGTTTCTAACACTCTCTGGACTTTTGTACTGTTAGAAAAACCATTCCCAACCTAACCTTACTAAAATATTCTGTATTTTCTGTTATTATTTCACCTATGTAAAATTAATTTTATATTTAACTGTTTAAGCCATCTTGAATTTATTATTGTATTGTAATAAAAGACTATGACTTAATTTTTTCCAGGTGGGTACCAACTCCATTTATTGAAAGGTCTACTCTTCTCCTAATGAAATAAATTGCCTTGATGATACGATACATTTCTGAATATACATGGATATGTTTTGGGAATCTCTATTCATTTGCCAGCATTATATTTGTTAACATTCTTTTTATTGAGCTATTCTACGTGACAGTTTTAACTCTTATAATATCTTTTGATACAAGTAAGGCAGTTTTCTCAATGCCCATTCTCACCCACCACTATTATTTTCAAATTCTTCTTGGCTAGTCTTGTGCACTTTCTTGTTCAGATGAGGCTACAAATGTATGTCAAATGTGAAAAAGAAACCAGCCAAAACTGTGGGGAGTCTGATTTGCAGTACATTGGCTACCTTAGAAAACGGGGATAATAGCTTTTTAAGAAGGACTCTTCTCATATAGGAACATGGTATTCCTTTTGCTTAGTTTAGACTTTATAAACTTCATCAAATCTTAAACACCCAAGGTTCATTTCTATTTTATAGCTTTTGGCTATTCTGATTATATTTCTTTCCCCCATTAATACAGTTCTTTTCATCCATTGCTGCAGTATGATAAATTCATTTCTTTTTATATGTTGTTCTTTGAATCCTACACTTAAAATCATCGAAGTCTATTCTTTGGTGGATTGTGGTTTGTCTTAAATATTCTAGTTGTGCAACCATATCATCACTAAAGCTTACAGTTTTGTCTTTTTACACATTTTCTACCTCCTATCTGTGAAGCACGGTACGACAGTGACAGGCATGAAGGCTATTGTCATCACCGTCTTCTTTCTCACTCCAGTGGAAATACATGTCAACACTGAGAGTGTTATTTGGTGGGTGTTTCTGGCAGATACTCTTCATTATGTTAAAAAAGTTTTCCTCCTATTCCTGCTTGGAGTTTTCAAATCCCTACTTGGGGTTTTCCAAAGCAAAGATGAATCTTGATAGATTTACCATCTATTGCTTTGAAACCTTCTATCATCCAGAAACTTAGTGATTTCTGTTAATATTTTATGTCCTAATGTTGAACAATCCTTGTTTTCCTGGAATACTTCCTACTTGGTTGAGAGGCATTATTTTTAATTCACTAGTGAACTCAATTTGATTTTTAAAAAATTTTTATTTATTTACTTGACAGACAGAGATCACAAGTAGGTGAAGAGGCAGGCAGAGAGAGAGAGGAGGAAGCAGGCTCCCTCTTGAGTAGAGAGCCTGATGTAGGGCTTGATCCCAGTATCCTGAGATCATGACTTGAACCGAAGGCAGAGGCTTTAACCCACTGAGCCAACCAGGCTCCCCACAATTTGATATTTTAATTAGGATATTTGTGTCAGAATTAATAAGTGAGATTGACTAAATTTTCTCCTTCTCTTTCTCCCCTTCTGTTTTTTTCCCCCTTCCCTCTCCTTTCTCCCTCCTGTCTGTCCTTTCCTCCTTCCATCCTTCCTTACTTTTCTCCCTCTATATCTAGTTTAAGATCAGATTAGTTAGCTTTATAGAATGCATCTTGTTTTATGCTCTGTGACAATTAATATAAAACCATCCCTATCTTGAAAAACTGGCATAGCACTGACAATCACCTGGACCTCGATATTTTTTTAAAAGATTTTATTTATTTGACAGAGAGAGAGATCACAAGTAGGCAAAGAGGCAGGCAGAGGAAGAGGGGGAAGCAGGCTCCCTGCTTAGCAGAGAGCCCAAAGCAGGACCCTGAGATCATGACCTGAGTCAAAGGCAGAGGCTTAACCCACTGAGCCACCCAGGTGCCCCTGGACCTCAATATTTTTTAAAGGTTAGACCTCTGGCTACTTTCTCAATTTCTTCTATGATTTTTGGTCTATTTATGATTTCTATCTCATCTCTCTCTCTCCCTCTCCTTCTCACTCACTCACACACACACACACACACGCATGCATATATATGGATACACACATATGTATATATAATCTATTTATAAATATTTTATCTTCTTGCCCAAATGTTTTAAGGTCCAACTCTTTGAGATGGATTTGAATAAACTCATTTCAATGAATTACTCCTATATACAAATGGAAACCACCCATTTTTTAATTAGGTTTAGCTGATATTATCCACTTATTTCATGGTTATTAGAGCAATAATATCTATATATAGAGATATACATATATGTATGTTGTTTTGGGTAAGATAATACCTCTCAAGCAAGGAAAGTACTCATAATAGGTTAGCCACTCTATTTCTCTTAGAGATTTAATACTTCTCAGAAAGGCATCTTCATTTCATAGGATGACTTTTTTGGGATGCAAATGTACCTCAATTTGGTTAAACCTTCTCTACCTCTGTCTTAATAAATTCACGAAGAAAGGATTGTTTAAAAACTGTTTTCAACAAATCCTGAATTAGGAATCTTTTGACTACCGATTATGCTGGTTACTTTGCGTTTATGCTTAAAGAGTTTTTTACTATTGTTATAGTAGTAAGAGCACCTACAGGCAGTAGCCAAGCAGAAATCCCCAAACCCAAGGCAGGACCCGCTTATGTGGATAAAGTGCCTTCTTTCTAACAAGTTAGAAGAGCCTTGTCCTGATTGGTTGTAAGGGCCTCTTCCTGATTGGTTGGAAGAACCTTGTCCTGATTGGTCAATATTGGCAGGAGACTCAGGAAGCTCATTGGTGCTTTTTGGAGCCGGGGTCCTCTGTTTTTGAGTCTGGCTTGTATATGAGGCTGTATCCCTGCCACATCCTGGTTCTGCTCTGTAGCAGAAGAAGTTTAACAACAGCGGTAGACAGAAAATACCTATTTTCCCAATGTTTTTCATTTGGGGCTCGTTTCCATGGACCCTGTCTCACTATTAGGGCTTTTCCCTCTAAAAGGGAGACATGTTTGGATTTTGGGAAACTATTTTGTGGACTGACACATTATTATAAAGTGACTTCAAAGGCTACTGATGTTCACACAGTATGAGTTGATTCTTTTCTCTCTTCTCTAAGCCTGTTGTTTTCATTCAATTTTAATCTTTTAACCCAAGAAAACCATGTGGTACAAGGAGGAGCACAGTCTAAAGCAAATAAAAGCAGAACTACTGTGGTTAAGTTCAGGGCTGGAAATCTCAGAAGCTGTCACGTCTACTTTCTTCTTTTCTCCAGGTTACAAAAAGGATCTGCTTATATTTGGAGGAGTACATTCTTAAAATTATGGTAGAGACTGTGTCCTAAAGACTTATCTTCTTTACCTACAGAGCATTTTGTATAGATAACATTGACACATCTGCAAAGATGCCATAAAAACCCTACACACATACCTATCATCTCCAAGTGGCCCATGTATAACTTTATAGCTTTAACATGGAACCTCCCAGAGATTGATCTTTGGCATGTTTCACTACCCTCAGATGACTCGCCCTAAACCTGAAGAGGTTAAGGCAAAAATAAATAAATAAATAAATAAATAAATAAATAAATAAATAAAATAAAAATAAAGATGCAGTTAATGATTTTTCTATGTGATAAATACACAAAATGAATGTATCAAGATCATGTATTTTTACACTTAAAAGAAGGCTTAAAATTATCCTACTGAGTGGATTCATGAAACACTGATCTAGATAATCTGTTTAAGGCCCCAGATGAATTCAGTAGCTATATCTCTTGGCTAATACAATAATCTACCCATAGCTTCATGATTTGATTGGATTAAGCTTTAAAAGATCAGAAAATTTTTTCCTTGCACTTGTAGTAAAGCATAATAGATATGGGGCACCTGGATAGCTCAGTGGGTTAAAGCCTCTGCCTTCAGCTGAGGTCATGATCCCAAAGTCCTGGGATCAAGACCCGCACTGGGCTCTTTGCTCAGCAGGGAACCTGCTTCTCTCTGTCTCTGCCTGCCTTTCTGCCCACTTGTGATCTCTGTCCGTCAAATAAATAAATAAAATCTTTAAAAAAGCCATAATGGATATGATCTAGTGTTAGCTATTATTTATATTAGATTTAAAGTTGTATGCATGTGTATGTGTGGTTTTATGTCACAACTCTAAGCTAATATTTGGTTTGTACCCACATTAAGATTTCCCATACAGGGATTTCATGACCTCTTTTTCTGTTATTTCCCTTTCCTGAGTTTGCTATTTTTCAGAACTAGGCCGGATTGTAATTTACCCTTTTCTGAAAAAGGCTCCCCTCCTCTTTCAGGTATGCTCTCAGAATCCCAGTGACCCACTGAGTGTTTGGGGAAGATAGAGAGCCCCATCTACCCAGTTCGGTAATTCAAGTAAGGTGAGAAATAGGACAAAACAGTGGTCACTGGTGGTTGGCTCTCAGATAGGAGAGTAACTTTACCAAACTAAATCTACTTTATGCAAATTCAAATATAAAAGAATCAAATATTGTCTGGAGGACTTTATCCTGTCTCTTTTGTCAGTCCATGTAACCAAATATGGGCTTCCTGTACAAAGAAAGACAAAATTATAAAATAAAACAAATAAGCAAAATGAAAAACCTAAATGAAACAAAACTGTATGGTATTCCAGGAACCCAATAAAGGCCTTCTGTGCAAATAAAGGCAAAGGGCCAAAATAAAGCCCAAACTCAACAACTATCTTAGAATCTGAAGGACACAGAGAAATTCTTATTATTTGAACAACTTACATCTCTCCCATATCTACACTAATGAAGAGGTGAATTGGGCTAAAGATAATCTAGAAATTTCAGACATTGGCTCTGCAATGCTTTGCAAGCATAATCTGCCTGTTATATGACAGTAAGGATTTTCACATATATTCTAGCCTCTAGACTGCTCTCAGATGGATGAGGGCATTTTTGCTGCATCTATGAACATTTGGTAGTAGATAATTCTGTAGAGAATTCAAGCAATTTCCTCTGAAGTTTTTCCTTTGAATTCTTATTACTTAAAACTCAGTAGTAATACTTTACTTTATATCAAGTGCTATGCTTGGACTATTTGATCTGTTTCTCCCTACATATTTTTATTTTAGATATGTAAAAACTGAGGTTTAGAGAGCATATTAGTCAGCTTGGACCAATACCACAGACTGGGCAGCTTAAACAACTAAAATTTATTATAGTTACTATGGTTTATTATAGCTGGGAAGTCAAAGTACCTGAGTTCCTTGTGAGAGCCCTCTTTCTGGCTTGCAGAAAACTACCCCCTCTCTATTCCTCACATGGCAAAGAGACAGAGAGCAAGCTAGCAAGCACTAGCTCTCTGATGTCGCTTCTTAGAAAGACATTAATCCTATGGGATCATGACTCCATGCTATGGTTTTATTTAATTTTAATTACTTCCTTAATTATAGGTCCTATCTCCAAATACAGTCACCTTGGGGTTTGGAGCTTCCATACATGACTGTAGAGGGACACAATTCAGGCCAAAGCAGAAAGATTAAGTGACTTTCACAAGGTCACAGTACTGTTGAATAGTAGAGCCTGCATTTGAGCAGTTAAGCACTGAAACCCCTGTTGTCAACCTTCCTATAACTGTCTGTGAGTCTCATAGAGGTTGCAGAGTTGGCCAAGTTTGTCTTCTAGACCTCTGCCTTTCTGTGTTCTGTACTTTTGTCGTACCCTTCTCACCTGCTCTAGTACAACATCCCCATGTTCCAGCTCCTCAGGATTCATCTAATTGGTACTAAAGATTGATTCATTCCAAGAGTGTTTGCATATTTATGAACAAAATGCCTCAAGTAAGAATACCCGTCCTGCCAATAATGTGATGTTAGCTTTCTGAATAGATGAGAAACATATTTTAGAAGAGATTCTTTTCAAACCTCTCAGATTACTCCTTACAGAAGATTGTGACACTTTGGAATATGAGTGTGTAATACAAACATTTTCTGCTAGTTTAGTTTTTCTTCTTTGTTGCCTTAGAAGAATATTATTTAATTCATTCTGTTAAATATCTACTTCCCTGTCCTTTTGTTTTTAGTAACAAATATTTCTAGCCCTGCATCAGGCACCTTGCTCAGCAGGGGAGTCTGCTTCTCCTTCTTCCTCTGCCCCCATTCACAGGCTTGCTCTCTCTCTCTTTCTCATTTTCTCTCTCAAATAAATAAATAAAATCTTTAAAAACAACAACAACAACCAAAACCCAAAACATTTCTTGAACACTTTCTATACATAGGACATGAATATAAATTTAAAGATACAAAATGGCCCTTGCTTTCAAAGTATAATTTAAGTATAATATGCTAAGTCTCAGAGAAAGATCTAAGAAAAAGTAATATGACATTTCAGAGAATGAATTTAGATAGAACTGCAATTTTTAAAAGTTTTATTTTATTTTATGAACACTGAGGCATTTCTGAAATCTTTTGAGTAGGTAGATGGCTTTATCTGAATCACTTTTAGAATCACCTTTATAATATAAGGGGGAGGATGAAGAGGAAGAGAGTTCAGAACACTGTAATTGTCCTGAGGTAAATTCTATAGAAAAAATAAGTTGTAAATAGTAGAACACATTTGTGAGTCTAGTGTTTGAGACTTGAAGTCTTATTTGTATAAAAAGTTTAGTCTTTCCCCACATTTTATCATAAAGGATACGGGATGTTGTTCAAAATATTTAGTAATTGGTATGACACAGGACTTTAACAATCAGAACAGGGAACCGGCCAATCAAAATTGATTCGGTCTAAATTTATAATTAACAAATGTGACCATACTGGTATGTACTGGTTGAATGTCAGATCTGCTTTTGTCTCTGGTTGTATAGTCATGGATCTCATGATTTGAAAAATTTTACTCCTTAAACACATTTCAGGGGCACGTCGGTAGCTCAGTGGGTTAAGCCTCTGCCTTTGGCTCAGGTCATGATCTCAGCGTCCTGGGATTGAGCCCCACATCAGGCTCTCTGCTCAGCAAGGACCTTCCTCTCTCCCTGCCTCTCTGCCTACTTGTGATCTCTCTGTCTGTCAAACAAATAAATAAAAAATCTTTAAAAAACAAACAAGCAAACAAATCACATTTCATAAATTAAGTAAAAAAATTCATTTTCCAATTTCTTAATTTAATAATATACTTCTGTAATTTATATTAACTTAAGATCATTATAACATACTAAATTGATACAATTTTAACATTAATGTATGACACTTGGTTGTCATTTGATCTATATGGTCTTATATCAGGCAAATGTTTAATCTCCACTTGACATTTTGAAATGCTAAAATATTTACCTAACTTCATAAATCCCTAGGGGACAGGTGGACTGCTGTCCTCAATTAACAGTGTGGATTTAAGTCCTGTACCTCAGAGCCTAGAGATGTTTGAAAATCTCTCTCATACACACACATACTAAATATTTTCATAATTGACATATTATTTAGTTGCCAAAGTATCTATCACTCTCTTTTGTTTTATACATTTATGTTATAATATTTTACTCACCTTGTCCCTGAAGGCAAACACATTTATAATCCTTGATTTAGATATTTTTGTGTTTTCAGAGACATCATTTTGTTCATGTCATAATCCAATTCTAATTATAGTGAATTATGCTGTGATCAGGTTTTAAAAATTCCTGAAGTAGCTCTATCTCTTGAAGCACTGTTAACTGAGAAGACTTTACCATTTATAGTTGGCAGGTTCTGCTTGAGCTGAATTCACCCTGACTTCCATTTTAGTTCACAACTTTCTACTCTTTTACATTCTACTTTTGACCTTCAAAATTATTTTGACATTCACAGTTGACTTTTTGTACTATGTAAAACTTCTCTTTTTGATTTTTGTTTTGATTCTTTCCTCTACTTACATCCCTTGCTCTTCCTCTGAAACCAGTCCTCTTGAAACTACATGTCCCAGTCCCCCACTGGAAAAAGTATCTGTGATCTTGTGTACCTCATGATGGTGCCCTTGGCCCATCTGAGCCTTCAGGGACCAATAGGCAACATTCTTGTGCCATCATGGTTTGCCTGATATCTTCCTGTCCTTTCCATTCTTCTCCCAGGACCACATGCTGATGCTGCATTCAAGTGCTGTCTAAGATAGGGCCAAATTTGAGCTCTGAGTGTGCTGGTCTTCCCCCTCATTGTTCCTTATAAAGATGATGGATCATTTTAGTTAGGACGAAGTAGTAGAAGGGCAACCAGAAGAATTCTGAATGGTTACAGTCCAAGTGGCAGATATAATGTGTTTTTGATGAACATTAATGAGCTAGGGTGTACTTCAGGGAAAGTACATTATAAGGACTCATGGGAGAGACATTATGACTGGACCCTGTGCTTCTTGTTTCTATCCACAAAACTCAGTGTCTGCATACCCTGACTTTGACACTGCACTGCCACAGTGAGTAGGAGAAAGTGTGGGTAACACATGGCAGAACTTGGGGAAATTTTTCTTTCTTCCTTTAAAAAAAAAAAAAAAGCAGATGGTGTTTTGAACACAACTTGCCGTAGAACATAAAAGCATGAGAGTTCTGGCTGTTTGAAAGAGAAAAAAATAAGTTGCTGTTTTTTAATGGTAAAACTAGTTTCTTCCAGGAGCTTAAAGAAAAAAAAAAAAAAAAAAACCTTTGAGAAATGGGAGTGAACTGCAAGATAGGGTTTGTGTAACAAGTACCTAAAACCACAGAAGTCACATGGGCTCTTTCTGCTTTGCTACTTTTGACTGCTTGTCAGAGAATTAGACTTTTAGCTTCCCCTGTCCCGCAAGGCCACTCAACCATGTGCGAGCTGGAGTAATCTTTATTCACAATGTCTTTACAAAGGCTCACACAACAGGGCAGCAATGGCAATTTGGCGGACTACTGTGCTGGTCCAGTGTTTAGCTCTTACCCCCAGCTCAAGGGCAGCTTGCGAATGGATGATAATAGACGGATTCAAATGCTGGCTGACACTGTGGCTACTTTGCCTCGGGGAAGAAAGCAGGTATGATTGCTGTTTTGTATTTTCTAAGTGTTCACGTTCTCTTGAGCGCAGAGTTGATATATTTGTCTGGCTTCACACCGAAATTGTATTTTAGAGGCTTTGGAATTAGTCACTAAGAGTATGGGTGAGGAAGGAGACAGGGAGCCCCCAGAGCTCGTGGACTAGTCCAAAAGATTTAAGACCATAATAAAAAAAATTTTTTTCCAGGCAAAAATTTGAAAGGAGATTGTTTTTCTCGTGTGAAGAGGTATCGAGGTAAAATGAAAATCGTTAAGTACATCGAACTAACTTAGTGCATTTAGACATGGCCAGTTTGAGAATTATTGACCCTTTCCCCCTGGATGTGTCTCATTGATTCTTTCCCTCCCAGGTGCACTCCTTGATAGTTATTTCCAATCCAAGGAGAGTACTTTTTCTTCAGGACAAATTTTGTTGACTACATTATTTTCAGTGCTGGGGCACAGACACTTTCCTAATGTTATTGGGAATTAAGGCTTTTATTGGATGTGTGAATGGCTGATTGAATACCAGCTCAGTCACTTCTTAGCTGCGGTACCTTGGGCAAGTCATTTGCCCCTCTAAGATTTAGTCTTCTTTTTTCTATAATGCTGATAACAATAGAACCACCCCAAGGAGTTCTTCTGTGGCTTAAGTGAGGAAGTGTGCAGTGCTTAACTTTAAACATGACTGATGTGTAGTATGTGCTCAGTAATTATGCTATTGTTTTTCATTTTTATTGCAAGGTATTTCCGTAGAGATGAAAACTTATTTAGAAAAAACCATGTCCAGTTGAGTTTGTTTCTTTCATTCTATAATTTCCAAATTTTCAAACAATATTTTAACCTCTTCAGTTTTTGGTTATGTAACTTGTTATCATGCTGCAAGGACATATCTGATTTTAGAATTAGAATTACTTTAAAGCATGGAGTTTTGTCCTCAAATCCTACTGCGCATCACGGGCTCCTCTTAAGCCTCCTAATTTCAGGATTAGAGAGTTAGGGCATAGAAGGAGAGTCATGATCTTTTCTCAGTGATGTATATAGCTGATTCCTCATTATTTTTCACAATGAAGATAAAGGCATAATTTGCCATGGCATGGATTTTTGATCTTTTTAAATCCCAAATGCTCTTATGACATTAAGCTTAATCAAATGATGAACATTTCTATCAATTTACTACTTGCCTGAAAATAAAGCAGCTGTGGGAAGCACCAAGATCTTTATTCAGGTTTCAGATATAGAGCAGTGTAGGAGGTACAGAGATGAGAAGAACACGTTTCCTGGTCTTGTAGGGTTAAAAATTCAGTAGGCAGAACCAATAGGCATTATACAACATAAATGCTCAAAGCCAAAGACATGCCTTTTAAGATAACCTTGAAGGATACATATTCCAGTGATTGAAAGGTATTCCAGAACAAGGCAATAATTAATGCCTAGGCACAGATCTAGGGGCCTTCAGGGCACCTTGAGGTAACAGCACATTACTGTGTCCAGAGGACCCAGTAAGTGTCTGTGGGAGGGGAGGGGAGACCTCAGAGCTGGGCTGCTTTACGAAACACTTGAACACTTCCCCTGATGAAGTTGTCATTTGACAAGCACAGGGAGCCACTGGGTGTGTTTGAGCAGAAGAGGGTTTTAGGAACCTCACTTGAGAAATATGGTGTGTCGGTAAGTGGGTAGGGGTGAGTGGCGAGGGAGCAACTTTTGCAGTAACTGGTGAAAGAAGAAGTGGATGGAATGGAGAGGAGACCCAGAAACTTGGGTGTGAAAGGCAGTGAAGTTGGAGAAGTCACATCTGGTTTTAAGCATGGGTGAAGACGCGTGGACTAAGAGAGGGCAAGCAGGAGGAGGTTATCGAAGGAGATAATGAGGGGGATTGAGACAGATGAAACACACTTACTGTGCATACGTATAGAACACATACAAGTGAACCTATACATGCACACATTCCCACACCGATGAATTTATCTGATGTTCTCTTTTTAGGTCTTCTCTTCTCCCTTTTCTTGTATTCTTTCCCATAGTAAACCCTACTCAAACAGGTTTTTCATCCTGTTGTGAGAATTACTGTAAGAAAAAAAGAAAGCAAAACAAGCCTCTTCTACATGATACTTCTGATTCTGTCCAATTACCATCAATGAGACTCGATGCAAATTTATCCCAACATTTCAGAACTTTCCAAATGGATGTTCATTTCTTTTAAGTGGTTTTGAGACAATAAGCACCCATTTGGCACCAATTGAATTGCAGGCAACAAGATCCCTGTGAGGCAATCCCAGGAGCAGGTGTTTCTCTGCCCACTGTTATTTTCGACACTTTCAGGCTGACGTCAACAATTCATACTTCTCGTTATTGTTGGCTTTGGTTTCTGCAAAGCTTTATCTGGTGAGCCTCTAGTTTCAGATGAATCTTCAGAAGCATTTGGGTGTTTACACTCAGAATTGCTTAAAAATAGACTTCTGTGTGTGCATATTATCTCCATACCTGTATTTGTAGGAGGTGATAGACATCACAGTGCAGCTTCTACTTCTGAACATGATTTCAGGGGAGAAAAAAAAAATCCCTGCAATGGAAGACACAGTGGGAAGGAGACCAGAGGAAATAAGGAGAGGCTTTGTAAATGTGGTGATGCCAAAGGCATAGTGATTATGCCTGATGGGACACTCGTCCGAGGATAGTAGGTTGCATCAGGAAGGCAGTGTTCACCAAAGGCTGTCACAAGAGCCAGGGGCCTGAGGACCAGGCCAGAAGCTGGAATGTGCCTCAGTAGTACCACAGGCTGTCTTTGCCTGCCAGTCTTGGGGTTATCTAATTATTGCTCCAACGCAGCTTCTGAAGGGTGATTTCACGTAAAAACTCAGAATCAGAATTTTGTTAAGTGTGTATTTCTGGGGTGGACTCCGCCCTCCAGGAGCTTTCTCCTCATTTCTGGCTCCAGCCCCATCTGGAGCCAAAGCACCCAAGTGTTCCTAACTTCAGCAAAGTATTTTAAGCATCCAATGAATACTTTAAGCATCCAATGAATACAATGAACTGTAGGAATTTCACTCCAAAAGAATTTGAAAAGTGTCCTCTAATCTAATATTGTGACACACCTGGAATCAAGAGCCCACAGTTTTTCTTAGAAAAGATGCTCAGGAGTCCACAATGAGACTTCTGCGGGAAGCTGCGACATATCTTTGGGTTCCTTAAGGGCACTTACGAGTTAGGAAACTGAAGTCCACTCCATTAAGCAAGTATCTTAACAGAGTCTGCAGCACCCTGCTCTCTCAAGGCTCCTGGCTTAAAAGAGGAACAGGGGAAAAAGCTATATTCATCGAAGACATCCGTGAGAAGGAGGCAGGGACTAGAAAGTGAGCAGGGCACCTAACTTGTAGGTTTTTGAAACAGTGGAAACAAAAGAAACCCGGTGTCTGTTGATAAGGAACCTCTCCCCACCCCAGGACTTTCAGGAAATGAGCACACCGAGTGGGGACCAGGAAGTAACAATCTGTTACTTAGCAGCAGAAGTGGCTACAGGATTGAACTTGCAGCTCCTCCCGCCTGCGGCTCTTTGGCTAACCCTAACCCTATCTTTTGCAAACTGACAGCTGAAATATCTGGTCTTGGCATCCTACTGAAGAGGAGCACTGTGAATCACTGCACAGCAGCAAAGATTACATTTTGAATATCAATGCCTGAACTTTTAAGTCATCTCACTAAAAACAAAAGAAGAGGAATCATAAGCTCACCTCCAGGCATCTTTCTATCAGTGGCAGCGAGGGGTTAAGGAGCTTTGTCTAATCAAAGGCGGTAATTGAATGTGTAATTTGCAGGCCTGCCAGATTGCCCAACCTAGATTTCTCATATTAGATAATGTGTAATAAAAGACAGCTGTTGCCAGCATATGCTGTTCATCACACACTGGTTCCTCATTCGTGTGTCTCGGTGTCATCACGCCAACCCGGAGAAAAGACTCTGGCTTTGAGGGCATTCGGGAGCACGGCCTCCACTGGTTAGATCCCAGAGCCGGACCACGCACTCTAGGAGAAAGGCTGCAGGAAAACATCTTCCAAAGCTGAGACCTTCCATAAGGCCGCAGGCACACTTCTTCCCACTTTAGCAGGTAGTCTGGTGTGTGAACAAGGTTGAAGCCTGAGAATATTCCTTTCCACATCGCATGAGTCTGACAGCCCAGATCAAAGACAAGGAGGCTTTGTGTCAAGATGAGGCACGTGTCAGAGAATTTGATGGTTCCTAATTTATTTAAATTCTTTTTTATTTAAATATTAGGTGCCTAAAAGAGGTTCATCGCTTATCCAGAGTAGAAACTAATTTATAATTCGACTTAGTCTGATTTTTTTGTGTGTCACTGATAACCCAAATCAGTCAGTCCACAGGAACCGAGTCTCTGCCATGCATCTCACATTGTGCTAGGCAAATATTTTCAGTCAGACAATTAGATAGAAAGGTTAGGAAGAGAAAGGTGGGGCAGTTTCCTTCTGTGTGGAGGTCTTGGATTTGTCTTCTGGACTTACAGACTTTAGATTTAAATTTAAATAGAGTTTTTTTTTTTTTTTTTTTTTTTTTAATTTAGAAGGCAAGTTTGCAGGTGGACCAGATGGAATCTTGAGGTTCCCATTAATGCTATGATTATTTGCCTGGCAAAAGGGCATTTAAAATTGCTGAGGAAAGAGTGGAAATTTTAATAACTCATTAATTCTTGCTATCATTTATTCTTTTGGCAGTTATGTATTAAGGCATTGCTATCTTCCTTTGCTTTCTATTAGTCCTTTCTCTATGGTTCTTACTGATTTTGGATTGAGATTTTTCTTTTTTTGTTCTTTTTTTTGTTTGTTTGATTTTCGTTGTTTTTTTTTTTTTTTAAAGATTTAATTTATTTATTTGACAGAGAGAAATCACAAGTAGATGGAGAGGCAGGCAGAGAGAGAGAGGAGGAAGCAGGCTCCCTGCTGAGCAGAGAGCCCGATGCGGGACTCGATCCCAGGACCCTGAGATCATGACCTGAGCCGAAGGCAGCGGCTTAACCCACTGAGCCACCCAGGCGCCCTGATTTTCGTTTTTAATGTTGCCTCGTGTTTTGGATTTTTTAAATTTAATTTTATATTTTTAATGATTGCCCTTGAGATTTTCTTGTGAATATTTAAAATCTGCTGAAGGACAACATTGAGAAGTATTTTAACTCAGTGGATATCTTTAAAAAAAAATTTCCCTTTATAAGAAGGCGAAAAGGGGCACCCAGAACTACCTTCCACCTTCCAAATGGCAATACTCACCTGACATGAGAAAGGCTCATTCTCATTTGCAAAACTGTTTCATTAAACCCTCTCAGTCGCCCTGGGGAAAAAAGCACTAGATTGTGTAGCTCCATCCACTACTTAAAATGAAATGTTCTGCTTCTCATTCACACCAAAAAAAAATAAAATAAAGTAAAATAAAATAAAAATAATAAAAAAAAATAAAAAATTCCTCCTGAATTTGAGAATTTGATCTTTCACCACTACTTATTTACTTATATTGGTGTCTAGTAGTTTTACTTCTGTTTGTCTATTTAGCTATTTTTAAGTTTTTTTTTTTTAAAGATTTTATTTATTTATTCGACAGAGAGAGATCACAAGTAGGCAGAGAGGCAGGCAGAGAGAAAGAGAGGAGGAAGCAGGCTCCCTGCTGAGCACAGAGCCCGATGCGGGACTTGATCCCAGGACCCTGAGATCATGACCTGAGCTGAAGGCAGCGGCTTATCCCACTGAGCCACCCAGACGCCCCTATTTTTAAATTTCTACTCTATTCCAGGCCCTACTCTAGGCACTGGGGTAGAAAGTAAAATAAGTACATTCCCCAAGTGGCCCAAAGGATATCGGTAATTATGTATAGAAGAGAGGTATTTGATCCAGCGTCCCCTTACATAAACACACATACTTGTCTCTCTATATATGAATATCTGAATAATATGATGACTATTGATAGCAAAAGTAGTATTTTTAGAATAGAAACCCTAGTTATGATAACAGATAATGTAAGTAGGTATGACCTACCTAAGTACCTTAAAATCGGAAATGAGGGTAAAAGCCAGGCAGATAGAAATAATGAAAATAGATTAAGACAATGTGAGTGCAGTATTTGGGAGAGATGAGAATGCTGGCCAATGTCAAGTTCATCTCCTCCATAAGAAGGCACCCCATTGCATAGCTGAGTAGTTCCTGCCCATGTGTGTATTAGGTAGGGCAAACAGGCTGAAATAAACCATATACATTGTTGGAGGCCTTGTACACTGAGTCCTTACAAATTGAAAAAAAATACTTTTTACCAAATTAAGAGAATTTTTTGGATCTGGGCCAACCTAGTGCCGTCTTCAGAATGATATACACGGTTTGAGGCCTAGAACTGAAAAGACAAGGAATTACAAAATGTAATTAATTTACACCGAATCAACAAGGGAAGATCAGCTTTTCTTTACAGTAGCTTTATTGATCAATAAGGAAATTCTGAACACTGAGCTATTTCAGAAAGTTTGTAAGAATGCTGACATTTGGTACTAGGTAATTCAAACTCATTAGCAAGGATAGAGACTTCTCTCCAAACAAATGCCTTAATAAGGATTTTGTTTTTGCATTAATTTCTTTTATGTGTGGTTTTTTTTTCCTGATTTTTCATCCCCTTTTTGTCTTATTTGTAGTTGTTTGGACAATGTGTTGCTCTTCTGGCATTTTGTAATATATTCACTGATAGACAACAAGCATATCACAATGACAGTGAAATGCTATGGCTTAGCTAGTACCATAAGATGACATTTTTGGGCCTCTGGACCAAGACTTGAGAAACGGCTAATTAACTTGTGTTAATTCCTAAAGGAATAAAATAAAAACACACAAAGACTCACAGCAATCACCTGAGAAACAAGATGCTTCCTTTTGCTTATTTTTCCTATTTACAAGGGTGGAATATATCCTGGAAGTTTATGTGTATATAATTTTTTTCCATAGCATGCATTGCAGGTAAGGGGCCAGTATTCATACTGTTTATAGCATTCTGAGGCTCCCTTCCTTTCTTGGCTGGAAATCTCATTGACTTTTCCAAAACTATTGCAAAAATAAGTCATAAAACAGAATTGAGATTTTGAGTCCCTGTTTTCACCTGAATTGTATTTCTGTATATGTATTGGTTCTTTACAGATTATTATAGCCTTCTAAAAACAGTAACATATTGAATTTTTACAATAAATACAGTCATTTCATCAGTATTAAAAAAGTATCAAGTATTTGGGTTTTATATGCCATTCTATGGGTGTTGTTTTCTTCGGATTTCTGTGTGATTATAAATTGCACTGGTTAATTTTTCAGGGGCTATTTTAAATACAGATTAGATATGACATTTTTTGGGAAGCTTTAGAGTTTTGCCACATTACATGAACTCTTTTGTCGTGGTATATTATTATCTGAACCTCTTTAGCCTTTTAATGCTTGAACGTTCCCTTTCTCCGCTCTCCTTTTCTTCCAGTAGAGAATGGAAATTACTACCCTTACATAACCATTTCCCAGATCTGGGCCAAGGAAGGTGATAAAGAACAAATTCCTTTGTGATTTCGAACATTTTATAGATGTGTCTTAGGACCTTTTGATAACAGTGTGCTTGTTATATTTTTCAGCTTGCTTTGACGAGATCAAGTTCTTTAGGTGACTTTTCCTGGTCTCAAAGGTAAAGAGATTCATGTATTTTTTGTTCTATTACCAGCATGCACTAACACACACACACACACACACACACGCACACACACACATAGTCTTACATACTACAGTTTACCTGAATGTCAGCCATCTGTAACTGTGACAGTTACTTCATGATAAGAACGTGCCAAGTGTGAAACTTTGATCTTCATGTGTATTTCTACTTTATTATTACAGAAAGCTCATTACTGTGGAAAAACAAGATAATGGAACATTTGGATTTGAAATTCAGGTGGGCAGTTTTCTATTTTCCAGATTTTTTTTTTTAAGATTGTATTTATTTATGTGACAGAGAGAGACACAACAAGAGAAGGAACACAAGCAGGGAGAGTGGGAGAGGGAGAAGCAGGCCCGCTGCTGAGCAGGGAGCTGGACGTGGGACTCAATCCCAGGACCCTGGGATCATGACCTGAGCTGAAGACAGACTCTTAATAACTGAGCCACCCAGCCACCACTTAATTTTCCAGACTTTTCATGAAGAAAGTAGCTCTGATAGTTTGATATTAGCAAGGAAATAGTGAAGTCAGGATTAGAGAGGGATGAACACTGTGACTTTTATTCAGTGTGCTGTGGTTTGTTTGGGGTAGTTTTTCAGGATGCTAGGTATCATCAAGGAAGGAAAACATCGAAGCAGTTGAAATAAAACCCCTGTTTTATTGCTCACCTTCTTGTTCTCAGTTGCTTTAGTTTTCCTGTAAGTCTACCGATCGGAAATGCTTGGTATCCACCAGGTTTCAAATGAGAAAGTGAAAGACTCTTTACAAATGTGCATTTTTTAAAAAAGGATTTTATTTATTTATTTGACAGAGAGAGAGAAAGAGAGAAAGAGAGAGACCACAGGCAGGCAGAGAGGCAGGCAGAGAGAGAGGGGGAAGCAGGCTTCCTGTTGAGCAGAGAGCCCGATGCGGGGCTCAATCCCAGGACCCTGAGATCATGACCCGAGGCTTAAGGCAGAGGCTTAACCCACTGAGCCACCCAGGTGCCCCCGGATGTGCATTTTTATATATTTGCATTTCAGATATGTTTTGCATCATCATTTTTATACTGTATGAGATTTTAAATCTATACTTTCGTATTCAAGAAATACTTGAAAGCATGTAAATTTGTGTGTATGAGACTGCATGTATTCATATCTATCTCCTGTTACATTTGAAATACTGAAAGTTTCATCTCAGATATACAGAAGAAATTTGGACTTTTTTCTTTCTTTTTTTTTTTTTAAAGATTTATTTATTTTGAGAGAGAGAAAGACAGAGAGTGTGTGTGTGCGTGAACAGGAAGAAGGGTAGAGGGAGAGGGCGTGTGACTCCCAAGCAGACTCCGTGCTGAGTGTGGACCCCATGTGGGGCTCAATCTGACAAACCTGAGATCATGACCAAGCTGAAACCAAGAGTCAGAGGCTTAACCGACTGAGCAACCCATGTGCCCCTGGAGTTTTTTTCTTAATAACAACACCTTACAATTATTATTTGAGACAATTTAGAAAAGTTGGGTTTACTTGCATGTTATCTCTTGCTCTAGGATGTTTCTAAGAGTCTTTATAGGTTGCTATATCTAATAGCCTAAGGATTTCATTTTCATTTTCTCATTTGCTCTCTGCTCTTTTATGGCCATATGTGTAAAGATGGTGAATCAGTTCAAATGAAGCCTAATCCAATTAAGTGCAACAGTAATAGCTTAAGTATTATTATTTTTTTTCTTCCATCTTTTGCATTTCTTTTAGGTGTCTTTTGCATAATCATACGTTTACATTGCATATCAGCTTTTAGGTCTTAGTTTTGATGCTGCTTTCAGAAAATTTTTGTGACTGAATATCAACCCCCAACTTGGAAAGTCGGTGTGTATTTGAAGATGAGGAACAGGAAACAGCCAAGTAAAATATGCGTTCCGAATAAAGAAACAGAATGAGTAGGGAGAAGGCTGCAAGAGGGAGAAAGATACTTTCTACTTTCTTTTCATTTCTTTTTCTTTTTTTTTTAAGATTTTATTTAGTTTTATTTATTTATTTGACAGACAGAGAGAGAGATCACAAGTAGGCAGAGAGGCAGGCAGAGAGAGAGGGGAAAGCAGGCTCCCTGCTGAGCAGAGAGCCTGATGCAGGGCCCGATCCCAGGACCCTGAGATCATGACCTGAGCTGAAGGCAGAGGCTTAACACACTGAGCCACCTAGGCCCCCTACTTTCTACTTTCTGAACTATCTACTTTTAAATTTGGTGTAATCTGTAATTTTTCTCTCAGGGTTTAGAAGCATAGTACTCTCACTTATTCCCCATTCACACGGAACACTCTTTTTCCATTGGAGAGATGTAGCGCTCTTTGTGACTGCTTCTTTTTAAATGAGAATTATCCACAGGATGTGTAACAGTTGCTACTGGAGACAGGATCAATGACCACTCAGGTATTCTACTTAGTGTGACAAATGGGGATCTTTTTTCTCATTCTTCTGTGATATATGTCACTGTTTCCCTGTGTTTCTCCCCATACCACGAATGCCGACTCTACATGAAGCAAGAGTCAAAACTATCCGTAGTGGACAGCAGGCTGCAGCACCTTGAAACTTTGTAGGTCAACGCTGAGCTGATGATTTCACTTCAGAATTGCAGCATGTGCCAGGGAAGCAGGAACCCTCTCCTGTGCCAATTCCCATTTAGTGTGTGTTTTCCATTGCCAGTTCTGCCCCCTAATCTAGTCTTTAGCAGTCCTCAGATTTGCAGTTGCCACCAAATGGGGGAAATGCCCTGGGATCCTTTGGAAGACCAGATAGAGCCATAAATACTCCTATTGAGTGCCCACTGTTAACATGTATTTGGGTCCTGGTCTCCCAAGTGAAGGGCATGTTGGAAAAGAAACAAGTCCACCTCCTCTTTGAATTTCCGTGAGTGCTACGTTTATACTACTAATGAGAATCGCATGGTATGGTAGCAGACAAACATCAGATTCCCACATATCAAGTTCATACTCTCTCAGTGCTGCCTTGTGGGGTTTTTAGGAGTTTCAATGAAATAACACATCTTAGAAATTACTGCATGATGTGCCCGGTACCAGTAGATCAGCCAATGGCAGGTGTTGCATGAAGGTCACTGGGCCTGAGGGAGTGCAGTGTGACTTTTGTACCTCTAAGAAATTAGAGGCGATTGTTATGTCACTGGCTTCTAAAAATGGGACCCAGAAGACCGGGTGAGAGAGAGGGAAATTATTTCTACCCATAACATTGGGTGCTCTGCCTTTTCTTCTCCATCCCCAACCCACACAATTTACACTGCTTGCAAATGTTGGGTCAGTGGCTCCGGGAATTCAGGAGAAACAATAGAAATGACTGCAGGGCCGCCATCTTCCAGGTCCCCTCCCCCACCTTCCTAATCCTTGACTCTCCCGCCATAAGGATGTATGCCTACGTCACCTCTCCACAAGTGCGGAGTCTCTACACTCCACAAGTCTCCACAATCCGATACCTACGCAAGACACCGGAACATCAGGACTCCCCCAACCCTCCAGTCCCCGAATACCGTACCTTATGTGGCTGTGAGAACCTATTCCCTGTCTTAACCCAGATGAAAGACCCACTCGACACCCGGTGCGACTTCCCCGACTCTCCTCTTTGGCGGAAACTCGACCAAGGGCACCTTTAATAAATCTTGCCTTGTGCCTACCTCGCCTGGTGTCATGTTTATCTCACCTGTAAAACCTTATAGCAAACATATGAGCCAACTGTGTAAATCAACACATTTGCCCTCCCTCTACTATGGACCTAGAGGGTAGATGCTCACTGCTAACAAGAATTGCTATAACAGTGGTTTCCCAAAGGAGTGACTGTTAGAGCTTTGGCCCATGTACCCCATGAACCGGATTGTCTTTCCATTCCTGGAAATGTCCAGGCTCTAGCAAGAACACTTCCTGGCAGAAAAGCTGTTTAAGAGGTCTCTGTCATAGATGGGAAGTATACTAACTGATCTTTAAAAGGTCCTGTCTACCTTTACAATATGGGGGATTCAACATGCCTTGCAGAGAGAATAGAAATTCCTTAGATGTTAACAAAATCAAGTTTCTAGGAGTTGCTTGCATATGATTGACTTCTGGTTCTGGAGCCTGTATGTATAATAAGAAGGAACGAACATCATTCATTAACTTCTCCACAAGGAAGCGGTGCTGTAATGTGGTTTAATTTTAGGAATCACATTACTTCACTCAGGTGCTGATTTGATTCTCAGTGGAATGAGGTTTTATAACTTAAATGTGTGAAAAAGGCAAATATGTTTGTTATAGGTCATTGGGCCACTCTATCTAGCAATATTTATGCAGTATTCTTGATACGCTTTGACACAAAAACAAAAACAAAAACAAGCTGCTTTTGCCAAACTGAGGCAAGAGATGAAGCATAAGTTTTTCTACTCTGGTTGAGGGGCTAATGAACTGGTGAGTATTCAGGGCAGGCATAGCAGAAAGCACTTAGACAAGAAGGTAATCGCGTCAATTATAGTACTTTTGAAAAAATGCAGGGCAGATTGTCATTATTTGCAGAGCTCTGATTTAAAATAATTATTGTTGGCATATCTCCCTTCCTGGATGTGTAGTGTTCCATATGCTGCTGTAATGAGTGCTTTAGCTTGGGAGAAATACACAGAGATTTTTCTCTTTGCTTTTGGCTACTATTGTTTTATCCCATTGGGAAATAAAAAACCTGATTTTTCTTTTTTTAAGATTTTTATTTATTTATTTGACAGACAGAGAGCGTGAGCACAAGCAGGGGGGAGATGCAGGCAGCGGGAGAAACAGACTCCTCGGAGGGGTCGATCCTAGAACTCTGGGATCATGACCTGAGCCCTTAAGTCGAAGGTAGACGCTTAATGACTGAGCCACCCAGGCTCCCCAAAACCTCATTTTTGTTAATAGATATATGAGAGCATCAGGTGGTCTTTTAGGCTTGAACATACATAATCTTGAATCAGAGTGACCGTGAATGGCGTGGGGGAGTGTCAGGCAGAAGAAGAGGCAGAAGCACACTCCCCGAGGAGTGGGGAGCCCCGTGGGGCTGGATCCTGGGATTCTGGGATCAGGACCAAAGCTGAAGGCAGATGCTTAATCGAATGAGGCACCCAGGTGCCACCACCCCCCCCTTTTTAATGGATAGGGCTTGCTACAGATTGCACTATAGAATTTCAAGTTTGGTATTTTTGTTACAGTTCATATTCAAGAAAGCTTTTCCAAATTGTTCGTGGTACTTACCTACTATACTGCTTAAGGAAATCAATACCATTTTATTTTTTGACACGTAGATTTTGAGTTTTGAATAGTAATTATGTATCACTTTAATTTTTACAGACTTACCGGCTCCAGAACCAGAACTTGTGCTCCTCAGAGATGTGCACTCTGATTTGCAAAATCCAGGAGGACAGCCCAGCACACTATGCGGGCCTGCAGACTGGTAATTTGTAATTTTGCTTGTGTTAGGAATTATTTAAATGGCAAGAAAAATTTTATGATGTCAAAGGTTGTGATATGATTGCTGCTGCGAATTTTCTTCACTCCTTCATGTTGCTAGGGTTTGGGGCTTGCTTCTTTTGTTTTATTTGGATGTCAGGAGGGGTTATTTAAGCAACTCTTCTAACAACTCACTTTTCTTGGCATCTCCCAGGTGATGTCCTTGCAAATATCAATGGCGTGAACACAGAAGGCTTTACCCACAAACAAGTTGTTGACCTGATCAGATCTTCGGGAAACCTGCTAACGTAACTATACATCTGCTTCCTCTAGGGGCTTCAAAAATGTTATAGTCTCTCATAATGCCTGTTGAGTGAATGAATAGGCTTTTGTTCAGGATCACAAGAAGGGAGGCCATGCACCATAGCTTTGGGACTGGGTACAGACATTCTTTATCAGTTCCTTTTGTTTCTCAAGGTTTCCTCAAATTTGAACATACTGTCAACATCTGAAGTCAGAGGACATCAATAGCTCAAACGTCTGTGTGGGAGGGATAGCATTTAGAAAATTTATTTTTTTATGTCAGATTCAATGAAACTGGCACACATTCTCTTTGGTCAGAGAGGAACTGGTCCAATTTCCATGGTTGATACAATCTTGTGGTTAGAACAAATGAAAGGTCAGAAGGGCTGAAGTTTTTATTCTGATACCACAAGCCCGTTGTTTTTCTTTTCTAGTGTCCCATTTGGAAGGAAGGAAAAAGTCTGCTCAATCCTTTCTGCCCTGTAATACACACATTTACACCTACTAATATTCCAGACTTAGTAACAGGAGAGTGGCCTCCTCAACTAGAGATTTGACTGACTTTTCCACCATACCATCCTTAGAATCTAGTAAGACTTCAGTAATTAGTAGAAAGATGGAATTTGCTCAATCATTTAAATGATATTTATTGAGCAAAAACTATGTTCCCAACTTTGCGATAGGCTTAGGAGAGGCATGGGCAAAACTCTTGTCCTGCTTTATTGATTGTGGGAGGAGATGGACAAGGAAAGCCTCCAGAAGAAGTAATCTTGATTTTTCAATTAGGATAATCGCTGTTAAGAAAGTAAAATAAGGAATGGGATAGAATACTGAGTAAGAGGACTGCTGTGTAGTTTAGGTGTTGAAAGGGATCTTACCTGAGGAGAGGAAATCTGAACTGAGACCTAAGGAAAGAGGAAGAATGGTCATGTGAACTCCTGCTGAAAGTGGTTCAGGCCAAGAGGGAGGTCTCTGAACTCTCAAAATGGGCTTGGCATGTCCAAGAGAGGGAGACAACCAGTGTGATGCGTGGTTGGCAGATTAGGGAGAGTGTCAGAGATGAAGGCAGGGAGGAGAACATGGGTCTTGTCAGGCCAAGTAGTTTAGGATTTATTCAGCCCAAGGTGGGTCTTGCATTACCTTCTTCATTCTTCTCAGCCACCTTGTGAGATGGCTTTTATTTCTCTTCATAGAGAAAGCAACTGAAGCTTAAGTTAGGTAGAGTGGAGATCAGGGATCTAGTCAGTGACTGGGCTAGGATGTGGCCAACTGCTCTGGATGCCAGGATCCATTCTCTTCAGCTGCCCCACAGTTGCTCCTTGCAAGCCCATGGAAAATCTGCGGGATGCTCTTCAGTGATCCTCGCCTAAAACTTCAGAGATGCTCTGGGTGTGCGTGGGAGTAGTTTTGAAAGATGACTCGTGATGGTAGAGGACTTAGTCCAACTCTGGATCTTATGAGTTCAGGGTAGAGGATGGGTGTGCTCTTTCCTCCAGAGAAACGAATCTGTGAGGTTGGAGCCATGTAGAATCCAAAGGGAAAAGGTAGCAGTTAGAGTCAGAAAGCTACGTTCCAAATGGGTGAAGTGGGCAGAATGCAGGGATATAATTAAGGAATAATGGATGGAGACGAAAGGAGATAAGAGATCAGGAAAGTGAGAGACATCTGTCTAAATACTGAAGAGAACAACCGATGTGTGCCTGTGGCTCTGTGTATAGACATCTGTTGCTTGGGCGGTCAGATGGGCAGTTGGAGTCCTATTGAAACAGATTCACAGGATCCTCACCAATGCCCAGAGACAAGACCACCCTCATGAGAAAGCAGACAAAATCCTGGCTTGCATTATCATCTCATTATCTTGGGAATGATGTTATTAGAAATAAAGAAAAACAGGTCTTGGTGTTTCATGCTATTGTTTTACCAGGACTTGAAAATTTCTGCATCTTAATATGATATTTATAGCTTACTTATCAGAAGGGATTTGAACCATTATTTTAAAAATGCCTAGGTGTGTGACTCACACATGAAATTTGTTATCTTATTCAGATTGCTGATTTAATAGTCAAAATAAAGGCCTCAGCATGAGCCCACAAAATAAATCAAATCCATCAGGATAGAACAAGTCTTTTTATTTTTAGAAAGACATTTGGTGTAGGGAGACATGAACACCTTTAAACTGATAATTCTGGGATTGAAGTTTATAAACTTGAAAGGTTCTGAGATGTGAGAATGATATGAAGGTTATTATCTATAGTGGTTCTGGCTCTGTTTCTTCTAGTTGACAAATTAAGACAATTTACAGAGGTACAGTTTCTTAGAATCCTAGGAAAGAAGGAACTTTTTCCCTTTTCCAAGAAATGGCATGATGATTATACTGTTTACAGATCCCTATTATATGTTGTTTCGTTGCTGGATCCCTCATGCTTAGCACGGGGTCTAAAGTCTGGCACATGGTAGATGCCTGGGAAGTATTCACTGAATAAAATAGGTGATTTCAGTCAGAGCCTAAAAGGATAAATTCCAGTAGAGAACAATAGTCATTGCCATATAGTGGCGTCTATAAAACAAGCTATAGTTTACAAGTTAGCTAACATCTCTTCTTTCAACCACCCTCTCTAGGGGATTTTTGTTTTGTTTTGTCTTTTTTGTTTTGTTTTGTTTTGTTATTTCCTTTCCCTGCATATTGTCAGAAGATTCGGTCTAGGTCCAAATACTTGAAGTGCCGTGGGGATTATAACATTTATGTTGCTTTTTCAAGTATAGTCTGCTCTCCAAGTGTAGTACTACATAAGGATGGTACTTGTTTGAAAGGATCACTCATGCTGCTCCTGTCCCCCACCCCCTTTTTTTTTCTTAAAACAGGATAGAGACTTTTAATGGAACAATGATTCTCAAAAGAGCAGAGCTTGAAGCAAAGCTGCAAGTTTTAAAGGTAATTTAATTTAACACAGTGAGATACACTTTTCACCCTTGAATGTGTGAGTGGTAGAATAAAAATGTATTTGAGGGATTGAAATAGCCCTTGAAGATGAAATGTCGTGATGAGTCTAAACTGCTGAATTATCAAGAGCAACACAATTACCTTCACAGGAATATTCAATTCCACAAACCAGGGCAAATCACTTTCTTCCTTCCTCCTTCTGTGTTTCTAGGAGGCTCAGGAAGGCAACAGGAAGGCGCATCACTTGAAGAACTTTTCACTAATGCACCTGTGATCTCTCTTGATTTACATTTGGAGGGGCGGGGAACAAAGGAGGAGTTGCTGGTTTTTCCTCCCTTTTTCCCGTGCTGCAAGTGTGCCTGAGGGCCCGGAAGCTTTGCTTTTCCATTGTCCTCTTCTGGGTCCTTCTGCCCTGCATCATTCTTCCTACAAAAATCATGTCCCTCTGCTCCTGTGGCTGTCCCTGAATCAACTTTCACTGGCAAACACGCAATCAGCTTTGAAGTGGAAAAAATGAAGTTTCCGGGAGATAGTACACAATGCAGAGAGTTCAGAGAAAATTCTCTGGGAAGGCTCTTTGAGGGTCTTGAAAATCTTGGTTTGCTAGACTGGTGAGGCTCTGCTAGGCTGTGAAGTGCAGACCCTCATTCGTGTGCCTTTGAATCCTGATCCTGTAGACTCCATGACCTCTTTTTTTCCCAGAGATCTCCCCTGCGTGGCACGGAGGTGGCCAGGCCCCAGCGCTTATAGGCAGGCTGCGCAGTTGGATTGTGTTTTGCAATAGTTGGCATTTATGAATTTTCTTTATGAAGTATGCACTTCTTAATTATTGAGCCCATGAGGGTAGAGTTACTACGTCATCTTTTATCTGGTATTCTTCTTCCCTTCATACCTAGCTCATCGATGAGCACTGTTTCCTTCTGCGTCAACACTGATTTTATACTCTTGTCATTTTACTTGTCCTTCGGATATTTTGAATTAATTTGTAAAATTCCTTGAAAGTTTCCTCTGTTCAGAGTTTGATAGAATTTATCTATCATATTTCTATATTTTTATAGAATAAACATCTATATATTTGCCTATAAATAAACATCTATATCATATTCTATATATTTATAGAATAAACATCAATTGACTCCTTCATGGTTTCACCTTTCCTACTTCAGACACAGGATCCTGGCCTCTTAATTTAGGTCTTTTATGTACTTCAAAAACATTTTATCTTTTCTTTATACACTTTTATGTAGCTTTTATTATGTTTATTCTTAGGTGCCTTCTAAGTTTTTCTTGCTACAATAAACATGATTTTTTAATTTTCAAAGATCTCTTAATTTGTCACTATTAATTTTTGTGTAAATTTTTAAATTCGATAGTCTTGCTGAACTCTATTCCAGTGTTTGTAGATTCCCTTAGATTTTTTCATAGAGGCATAATATCTGCAGATACTGAAAGTTTTGCCCCTTTACTCCTGGTTATTCAACTACAGTTGATCCTTGAACAGCACAGGTTTGAATGCTTGGGTCCACTTATATGAAGTTTTTGCTCTTTTATAAATGAGGTCTGACATTGTAAATGTATTTTCTCTTCCTTGTGATTTGTTTAAAAATATTTTCATTAGCTTACTTTCTTGTAGGAATACAGTACATAATATAACATAAAAAAATCTAAAAAAAAATCTGTGTTAATCAACTGTTTATGTTATCAGTAAAGCTTCCAGTCAACCTTAGGCTATATTAATGAAATTTTTAGGGAGGCAAAGTTATACATGGATTTTTGATGGTGCAGGGGTCAGCACCACAAACCCCTGTATTATTGAAGGGTCAACTATATAATTTATTTTTCTTCTCTTACAACATTGATCAGGATTCCTGCAAATAGTGATAATCTTATTCTTGACTTTAAAGGGAATGCCTCTAATATTTTATCATTAAATTTTTGTATGGAATAAACAGGGCTTCGTATTATAGGCAAGTTTTAAAACTGTCAAAACTGAATTTGTTTTTACAAAAAAAGACAGTATTAGTGAGGATCTTTTTTTTTTTTAAGTAAATCTGGCTTTTTCACCTTCTCATGGAAAAAGGAAAGAAATGTACAAAATAAACTGGTGGTGTTATTTAAAACATAACTGAGTAATAGGTCTACATTTCATGGAATAAAGCATTCTACAAAAAACACATTTCATGTTTCTAGGCAATTTCTGCTCCTTCGGTGTTTTCTCTTGAAATTTTAAAATTCGTAGCTACCAATTTTTTCAAATGAAGTATACATTTTTCAATATACCCATCCTTGCCCAGAACATCATAAGGACATTAACATATTTAAATGTTCATCTTAAGGCCCCATCTTTCCTATTATTGCTTTACTTTGGAGAATTTTATCAATTTTTAGAATGGAAAGCTACGTATTTTTGTTCTGAGTAGCTTGTAGTGAACACATATGGTAATGAATTGAATTGAAGTGCTTTCTGTTTTCTGTTCCTTCTCTCTGGGTTTACTTTCTTTTTTGCTGTAGTACTTCTTGCAAGGAAGGGTAAGCAGGGCTTTCTTTGTCCAAACAAATCTTTCACTGCTCATGTTGAAGGAGAGTTTTATTAGGTGATTGAATTATTCTCAGTTGATGTTTTGCCTCCTTAGCCTTTTAAATGTATTGTGCCTTTGATATTTTTGCTTATGGAAGAGCTTTTATTGTTTACCTTTTGTAGGTAATCTGCATTTTCTATATATTCTTCCAAAAGTTTTAGGGTTTTCCTTTTTACACTTAAGTCCTGGATTTGTCCAAAATTGATTTGTATGTGTGGTATGAGAGGATTATAATTTTCTTTAATTTCCTTATCAATACTCAGTTCTCCTAGTACCATTTCTTTTAGTCCTTCTTTTCCTCCAAAATGATTTCTGTTTTTAAGCAAGTTTCATATATGCATGGATTTTGTTATAGGCTCCATATTCTGATCCATTGTTACTCTTAAACTCAGTTATTATACCTTTGTAATAAATATTGGTATCTGGTTGAACAAACCCTCCAGGTTATTCTTAATTCTTTTGATCATCTATATAAATTTTAGAATCAGATTATCAAGTTCTATAAATAAATTTTGGAATTTTTTTTTTTTTTTAAAGATTTTACTTATTTATTCGACAGAGAGAGATCACAAGTAGGCAGAGAGGCAGGCAGAGAGAGAGAGAGGAGGAAGCAGGCTCCCTGCCGAGCAGAGAGCCCGATGCGGGACTCGATCCCAAGACCCTGAGATCATGACCCGAGCTGAAGGCAGCGGCTTAACCCACTGTGCCACCCAGGGAATTTTGATTGATACTACATTTTGTATAGCTAGCTCAATTTGAAGACTTAACATCTCTATAGTATTGTGTTTTCTTAGTGATGGACGATCTCACCATCTTTTTTTTTTTTTTTTTTTTTTTGCCCATGCCCCCACTACCTTCCCCTTCCAGCAACCACCAGTTCTCTCTATTCATGAATCTGTTTCTGCTTTTTTTGTTTGTTTGACTGGGGGTTGTTTTTTTGTTTTGTTTTGTTTTTGCATTCCACATGAAAGTGAAATCATATGGCATTTGTCTTTCTCTGACTTATTTCACTTAGCATAATACCCTGGAGGCCCATTCCTGTTGTCACAAATGGCAAGATTTTATTCCTATTTATGGTTGAGGAATATTCCATTGTGTATGTATACCACATCTTTATCCCTTCCTGTACACTTAGGTTGCTTATATACCTTGGTTATATTTTTAAGTGCTACAATAAACTTAGGAGTGCATATATCCTTTTAAATTAGTGTTTCTGTTTTCTTTGGATAAAAACTCAGTAGTGAAATTATTAGATCATATGGTATTTCTATTTTTAATTTTTTGAGGAGACTCCGTACTGTTTTCCACAGTGGCTGCATCAATTTGCATTCCCACCAATAGTGCATGAGTATTTTTTTTTCCACATTCTTGCCAACACTTGATATTTCTTGTTTTTGATGCTAGTCATTCTGGCAGGTATAAGGTGATATCTTATTGTGGTTGTGATTTACATTTCCCTGATGATTAGTGATGTTGAATGTCTTTTCATGTATCTATTAGCCATTTGTATGCCTTCTTTGGAAAAATGCCTATTTAGGTTCTTTGCCCATTTTAAATGAGATTATGTGGGGTTTTTGATGTTGAATGGTATATAGTTGGATATTTATCCTTTATTGGATATATTATTTGCACATATCTTCTCCCATTCCATAGGTTCCTTTTTGCTTCAGTGATGTGCAAAACTTTTAGTTTTGTTGTAGTCCCATAGTTTATTTTTACTTTTGTTTCCCTTGCCTGAGGAGACATACCCAAAAATAGTTTTTAAGACCAATGTCCAAGAGATTGCTGCCTCTGTTTTCTTTTAGGAGTTATATGGTTTCATGTCTCACAATTAGGTCTGTAATCTGTTTTGAATTTATTTTTGTGTATGGTGTAAGAAAGCGGTCCAGTTTCATACTTTTGCATGTAGCTGCACAGTATTCCCAATTAATGAAAAGACTGTTTTTCCTTCATTATATATTATTAACTCCTTTGTCATAGATTGATTATCCATTAAGTGTGGGTTTGTTTCTGGGCCCTCTATCCCTATTCATTGATCTATGTATCAATTTTTGTGCCAGTACCAAACTGTTTTGATTACTTTGGCTTTGCAGTATGTCTTGAAATCTGAGATTGTGACACCTTCAGTTTCATTGTTCTCTCTCAAGACTGTTTTGTCTTTTTGGGGTCTTTTGTGGTTTCATACAAATTTTAGGATTATTTGCTCTAGTTCTGTAAAAAATACTACTTGGATTTTGACAGGGATTACATTGACTCTGTAAATTTCTTTGGGTAGTATGGACATTTTAATAATATTAATCCTTCCAGACCATGGGCATGGTATATCTTTCCATTTGTTTGTGCTGTCTTCAGTTTCTTTCATCAGTGTCTTATATTTCTCAGAGTAAAGATCTTTTCACCTACTTGGTTAAAATTTTTCCTAGATATTTTATAATTTTTGGTGCACTTATAAATGTGATTGTCTTCTTAATTTCTCTTTCTGCTACTTCATTATTAGTGTATAGAAATGCAATAGATTTCTGTACTTTAATTTTGTATCCTGCAAATTTACTAAGTTTATTTATTAGTTCTATTAGTGTTTTCTTGTATTCTTTATGGTTTTCTATATATAGTATCACATCATCTACAAAAATTGACAGTTTTACTTTCTCCTTAATCAATTTGGATTCCTTTTATTTCTTTTTCTTGGCTGATTGCTGTGGCTAGAACTTCTAGTACTATGCTGAATAAAAGTGGGAAAGTGGACATCCTTGTCTTCTTCCTGATCTTAGAGGAAAAGTTTTCATAATTTTAACCATTTTTAATTTTTTATGTCTTTCAATAAAGTGTTATACTTTTATGCAAATAGATCCTCTACATTTCTCACTAGATGTATTCCTTTCTACTCATGATTTTTGTTCATACTATAGTTTCTTCATAAAAACAATGAATGTTTTGATTGATGTTGATGTATAGATTTGTAAAATCAATGTTATGCTCTTATTCAAATTATAGGATTCAAACTATTTCTAAACTATATAATTTCTAACAAATTATCTGTAGATTATTTGGGGTTTTTTGTGAAGATAACTGTTAAGGATGACATAAAGTTCTCTTTCTTCACTCCACTGGGTAGGGCTTACAAAACAGTGATGAATAGAAACTATAATTATAGGCATCCTTGTTTTGTTTTGATTTTAAAGGGAATTTCCACTTTTTCCCATCAGGAATGAACTCTCTCTATGAATATACTTTTCAGATTTGAGATGCTCTCTTCCATACTAAATTTCCTGGTAGTTTTTATAGTGTTTGTGTATTGAATTTTATCAGACACTTTTTTGTGCATGTGTTAGTCTTGATTATTTATTTTTAAAAAAATCTGTCAATATGGTGAAAGACATTTAAAGATTTTCTAATGCAAAACCACCCTTGCATTTCTAGAACAATTCAAACGGATCATAACTTATACTTGTTTTTATATAATTATAGATTTGATTTGCTAATATTTTCTTTTGGATTTTTGAAGGTAACTTTATTTTATAGGTAGAATGGCCTGCAATTTTCTTTTCTCAAACTATCTTTCTTTAGTTTTGGATGTATCATGTTTACTGGACTCTTAACATGAGCTGGAGAGAATCTTCCCCTTTTTCTTCTCTGGTAGAATTCTTGTAACTATCTGAATCATCTTGGGTTAGGGTTCTTTTTTGGTGGGAATACTAAACTGTTTCAGTTTCTTTATTAATTATAAGCTATCTCAGGCTTTCTGCTTTGTTTGTTTTGTTTTATTTGGGCCAGTTTTATTGAATTAATATTTTTGTTAAATTTTAAAAATTTTCAAATTTATTTTATGTGTTGATAAAAAAATTCTATTCTTGTGTTTTTTCTTTTTATGCCTTCTATCTCTCTCTTTCTCTCTCTTTTTTTCCCCCCTTGGTTAAGTCCAACTAGAGGATTTTCTATTTTTGAGTCTTTTCAAAAACTGGTATTTTGATTTGTGGCATTCTTTTGCCTGTTTCTGGTTACTTTTAAGATATTCTTTTGTCTTACTGATCTAAAAAATACACTGAAATGTGATTAGGTCTAGATTCACTTCTAAATTTATACTGCTTAGAAATTACAGTACCTTTTCAATCCAAGGACTTGTGAATTTCTTCAGTTTTGGAAAGCTATCAGCTTGATCTCTTTGAATATACATTCCTCACCATTCCTTGAATTATCTTCTGGAATTCTTGTTAGGCATATTTTTAGAGTCTTTTGATTTATTTTCTTTGTTTCCTAACCATTTTTTCATATTTTGTATGACTTTATTTTTTTCTTATGTTCTTGTTGAGTTCTTCAGTAATGTCTTTATTCTGTATAGAATGAGTTGTTCCCATGAATTTTAAGAGTTAATTAATTTTTTATCTTCAGATCATTCTTTTTCATGTCTATCTGTTCTTGCTTTATTTCTTTGTTTCAGGTTTCTTGTTCTGATTGACATTAATCTCATTTCTTCCTCAAAGGATTAATATTTTTGTTTTAAAGTCTTCTTTGGACACTGTTCTGTTTTCTTTCTTTCTTTCTTTCTTTTTGAGATAATCTATGTACTGACTAGCAACTTTGTTGTCTTTCATACAATTTGGAATTCATATTGCTTATTTCCCATACATCGTGGTCTTTGCCTTCTACTCCATATTGTACTTGGGTTGCCTCCACCCTGCATTTTCAAGGCTCCCAACCCAGAGCCAGGTCTGGCAGCTAGCCTGCCTTTCTAGAGGATTCGTGTGCTGTTTGGCTCAAGTCATAGGCTGCATTTATGTACTCCTGCCTTTCCAGACACGAGCTCTACATGAGCCATGGCCATCAGCAGCAGCTTTTCTCACCCCGCCTTCATGGTAGTAGAGCTTAGCCAAGGTTTAAACAGGAAACTTGTCTCTGTCCTGTGCCCTGATAAATAAGTGCATTTAAACTATAGATTGCTGCAGGATCCAAATTCCTAGCTACCTGTTTTTGCTTCTCCAGGTCTGGCAGATCTTTGGGTTCATCCTTGCTTATCTTCTTGCATTTCTTTTCCTTTTCTATTCTTGAAATTATGTGATTTCTAGTTTACCTCATGAACCAGAAATGTCTGGATCTGACCTGCAACCAGGGTCAAGTTGGCTTCCCCTTCACACGATGACATTTATTTTGTGGGTCCTGTGTAAGTATGAATTCATCTTTTAAAGACTCCAGAGGTCACAAGCTCTTCTTTAGAAATGGGGGTCCATTCTGAGCTATGTTTTCAGGGATTCCCTTTCTTATAACCTATGATTCAGTTGTTTAACATGAAAACAGCACATCCACTGTGCTAGCTAGAGGAGCTGTTTTTCAATTTAGTTCTGCTTTTCACTGAGTTTATAGCCCTACATCGCACCCTTATTTTCTAATCTGGAACTTTGTAGGACTGATAGGAAAATTAAACAGCATGTTATCCCATGAAAGCAGTGTAAAAGTAATAAAGATGGAAATGTGTAGCTATATGTCTCATGTATATTGAAAACATTGGAAATATATCCAACTCAAAATATCCATCTGTGATAGTTGAGTTTTATTTCAGGAAGCCACTCTTTGATATATTCATTCAACCAATATTTACTGAGCAGTTGCTATATACCAGGCTCTGAACTCTGAGCTAGGTATAATGAGGTGATAGGGCCAGGTATGATTAGATCTCCCATATGCTTTAATTTTTCTTCTAATGGTGAAAGGTCTCATTTGTCCAAATAACAAATGTAATGTTAATAACAAGCAGAAACAGATTGTGAGGAAAATGGGGAAGCTGAGATAGAGACTAAAAAACTCTTAGTCACTTTGGCACATCTGCTCTTTACACTGGTGTTTTCTTGGTTTAAGTGATGATGTACTTAGATGACTGGGCCAAGTCAACAGATTAGATATTTAAAAACCTTTATTTTCACAAAAAAAAAAAAAAAAAGCTATCTGGCAAAGCCTGACTTTGTATTTCTCAATAGCTAGTGCAAAAATACAATTTCCTCCTCTCTCCATATTTAGTTTTGACTGTCAACCTATCTTTATGCTCCTCTTCTGGACTCTATTCTCTTGTAGGAGAAAGACCCCTTTAAGAGAGAAGGAAGGGGTTAGATCCTTGCTAGTTCTGTTTGTTCTCTGTGGTCCTTAACTCTGACCTTCAAATGACCACAGCTGGCACAGATAAAAGGAGCTGTGACTCAGAGAGCCCAACAGTCTCATAGCCTTACTGACTATGCTATAGTGAAGAAAGAACAAGCAATTAACTAAGCCAGGCATCTTACGGCTTTGATTTAGTGCTTGCAGATTATATAGGTAACCATAAAGATTGATGCTAGACGTTACTGTGATCAAGGCTTGGAGAATTCTGCCCTGTGATTGTTCAGCCCCTGGAACTGAGGAACCAGTCATTCTTCCCTTAAGCATTTGATGACATTCTTAAAATTGTATGATTTGCTTTTCCTTCGGTCTTCCCTTTCCAAATGTACTTTTTCCCCCTTTTCCTTTTTAGCCTGCATCTACCTTTCCCAGACTGCTTTTTACAAAGGAGTACTTGTCTCCAATGGGCTATCCTTCCATGTTATGAGTGTCCATAGGCAAAGCTGAGCTGTGCCTGCCTGCTGGGCTTGCTGTGGGGATCTGAGTTGGCAAGGAAGGGGCCGGGCAAAAGCCAAAAGGTGGGAGGGAGAATGAGCCTCTAGGTGTCCTTGACAGATGGCCTCTGCCTGGCTGCTTTGTCTCTCATCACCTCAGCCCCTTTGATGGACTGGGCCAGGCCTTGTGAGCAGTCTGGACCGTGACAGCAGCCCCTTCATTACCCTCCTGGGCCACTGCTCGCATGTGCTGGGCAGCGGAGGAAGGAAGCAGTTAAGAAGTCACAATGCTTATCAGTGTTCTAAGTTTAGCCTACTAAGGAAGCCTTTCAGACAGGCTGGCTTCCCCTTTTTGCTGTGAAAAATACATAGGTGTGTAGCAATAAACAGAGCTTTAATGCCCCAGGCTTACAGTATGATAATATTTGCTGAACAGTTTACTAAGCTCTAGTCACTGTTCTGAACATTTACATCTACTAACTCTCCAAATTCTCAGGACAGTCCCAGGGTTTCGGTTCTGTTACTGCCTTCATCTTATACATGGAGGAGGGAGGGAAGCCTGGAGAGTAGATCCTTGCCTCGACAGTTAGTAAATGGACACAAATCCAAACAATTTGGTTCTCTAATATTTTTAAAAATATACAAATAAATAAATGTCATGGTTTTTCTTGTCTGTTGTTTCTATTGAAACAATGTTAGTATTTTAACTTGATGCTACTAGATTATTTCCTGAGAAAGTAGTATTCCCAGTATCTCCCTTTTATGCAGAAAATAATCTTCCAATGAATGGAAGGAGTTGTTAGTGTTAGAAAGAAAGGGAAAAAAATTATAATAAATCTCATCACGTAGAAGTAAATTGTTATCTTCAATGGGAATTCCCAGTTATTAACACTTTTTTTTTCTTTTTTATCAGCAAACCTTGAAGAAAAAATGGGTAGAGTTCAGATCTCTGCAGTTACAGGAACAGCGTCTGCTTCATGGTAAATGTAATTTCCTGTTCAGAAACCACACTAACATTCATCTTTTTTATATTTCTGCCTCTAAGTTATTGCAAGATTATCATGATTATAGGAAAAAATTGTCTAGCATGGATCGAGAATACTAGACTGTGTTTTTTGGCCTGACCTTTGGAGTGGCCTATGTTTTTGGAGGGTGAGTAGGTCAAGTCACATCCCCTCCTCCATACATATAACACATATGCACACAAAAATTTGCACACACTTGTATATATGCACATACGTGCAAGAGGTACCTGGGGTTTTAGAAGAGCAGTAGGAAAGATAGCCTGGTTTTCCTACTACTGCTGTAGATGAATTAAATTTCTGAGAATGTGTGTGGCTTGTGTAATTCTCAGAAATTATTGAGGTTGAAATGGTAGCATGCTTCTTGGGTAGAGCTCCTATCATTTGTTCCTATTATACAAGTTATAGGAATGTAGAGAAATGCTTCTTCTTGGCCTGTAAACCCATCAGAAATACCAATGATCATTCTAACGGTAAAGGCATGGCTCTTGCCACTATGTGAATTCTGAAGGGAAAGGTTGAATTCAAATGTTGTTGATTTGGGAGCACCTGGGTCAGTCATTTGGTTGAGTGTTGGACTCCTGATCTCGGCTCTGGTCTTTTTTTTTTTTTTAAAGATTTTTTTTTTTATTTATTTGAGAGAGAGAGACAGTGAGAGAGAGAATGAGCGAGGAGAAGGTCAGAGAGCGAAGCAGACTCCCCATGGAGCTGGGAGCCTGATGTGGGACTCGATCCCGGGACTCCAGGATCACGCCCTGAGCCGGAGGCAGTCGTTTAACCAACTGCGCCACCCAGGCGTCCCTTTTTTTTAAAGATTTTTTTTTTTTTTTTTTTTTTTTTTTTTTTTTTATTTATTTGAGAGAGAGAGACAGTGAGAGAGAGAATGAGCGAGGAGAAGTCGGCTCTGGTCTTGATCTCAGGGTCGTGAGCTGGAGCCCTGCATCAGACTCCATACTGGGAATGGAGCCTGCTTAAAAAAATAAAATAAAATTTTGTTGATCTGACATTTGCTATGTGACTGGTGTTACCTGAGGAATGAACTTTTTTGTACAAATAATTCACTGAAACCACTAGCTATGTGGGTGTGAAATGTAGGTTCTACCTTCTCAAGATACCACTGAGCTAAAGTCTTTATTTATAACCTAGAATGTTTATTTCAAGTAATAATTTATTTACAGGAAAAAAAGATACATTTAATTCATAATTAGGCACTAATGTATGGCTTAGAGGTTTGTGTAGAAATTTTGTTTTTTAAATGAAACTTCTATGTAAGTTACTTCTCTTTGGTATGTTTTTAAATTAATATGCTAAAAAATTCTTAGTAGATTTTTGGGGGGATCTGAAACTTCCTAGCAGGATAGAGGTATAAAATCCAGCCACTCCTGGATTTCTGTAGACTTGAGGGTGTTTGGGAAAACTTTGCCCCCACTTCTGGAACATTCTAGAGTGGAGATGGGGTTTGGCCTAAAATGTATAGGCAGTCCTGGGGTTCTATAGGAACAGCTTGTATAGAGAAGGTCTTTAGTTCAAGATTAAGGGGAATAACTCCTCATTAAAGCCATTGTTGCATACTTTTTTTTTTTTTTTTTTAGAAATTGAAGGAGTTCTGTAGTTTACTTTTTCTAGAATAAATATACAGGGCTTGAGATTCTCAATTGCTTTCTGATCAAAAGCAATTAATCAACTCGTTACCCATTGAAGTAAGGTAGGTTTTATTAGTAAAAAAGAAAAGCATTCTGGCCAGGCAGTGCAGAGCTGGCTGTATTCAACCTTGCAGATTAAGTGGAAAATCAGTCTCTTTTTGTATTGCTAATCAAGGACAAAGGAGAGCAACAGTAGAGAAATAATCAGCACAAAGTATAACCATTTCTAAGTTTGCAATGTTCTAGTACTTTTCCTGAAGTAGAGTCACCTTCTAACTATTTTGTTCTCAGGGTGGTATAACAAATAATCCACTTCCTTTAAGTAGCAAACCAGCCAGCTCAGATAGTGCCCAAGCAAGTGGGGGGAGGGACAGGATGTTGGTGGTGCGATTAAAATTTGAGTTTGGAGAGCCCAGATACAGGTTATGAAAGGTGGATTGGAAAAAAAAAATTCAGCTAAGCAGATAAAAGTCAACTTCTACAGATAAATTGTTACTTATTTGAAGACAGGGCTGTTTTCTGGGTACTGTACCATTCCAGAGCATTTCAGTATTAAAGTATTCTAGGAAGAAACATGGAATATTGAGACTGGAAGATATTCTCTCTATTGTAAACACCTTTGAGTTCTCTATAAATCAGCATACAGGTGCAGGTTTTATAACTGTGTTTCCCATATACTTCAAGTGATGTTATGATAATTATATAATTATTTAAAAATTTCAGTAACTGAAAATCAGAAGAACTTAATGGAGGAAGTCTATAAGATGGCATTCCCTTAAGTATATTATATTTTTTATATTTTTCCCAGTACATTCTTTAGAATGCCATTTCTGTGAGGACTTTGGTGAAAGGTTGCAGGGTCACTTCGTTTAAGAAATGATACTTTTGGAGGTTGACAAGTCACACTGGCATACTATCAGAGGAGTTGACTGTTCTTATGTGAAGAATCTATTTACATTTATTTAATTCAGCATGACTGATTCTGTGAGTGTGGAACCCTTTTACATGAAAGCTAGTCCATGAACAATGGTTTGGGAAACCCCACTCTAAGGTTTACTGAGTGGCCTCATAAAGAGTCACTTACTCATACAGGTGAAGCTCAGTGAAAAATATTTTTCACCTTTACTCTTTCTTGTACCCTTTCAAGAGAAATATTGGTGTATTCGCTGGTAGGGAGTGATGCTCCTATCCATTCCACAGAAGTCTTTTGTTTTCTGCATTCTAGGTGACCCAGGTAACTGCCCAAGTTTTGAAAACACGGACACAGATGAGTCGGTTTTGTTTGGAATGCTGCCGGGGTCAGGCTCAACCCTCCTGGACCGGAATCGACTATCCAGTGAGAGCAGCTGTCTGAGCTCCATGACAGTGGACAGCGAGGACGGCTACCAGACGTGTGTGTCTGAGGATTCAAGCAAGGGAGGCTTCAGTCGACAGACAAGCACAGATGATGAGTGCTTTGTCCCCAAGGATGGGGACGATTTCCTGAAGAGGTCTGTTACCAGGAGGGACCGAAGTTTTAGTTCTGCTAGCAGTGGATCCATGTCACCCTTGTGGGAGGGCAACTTCTCAAACATGTTTGGGACCCTACCCCGGAAAAACAGAAGGGGAAGTGTCCGGAAACAACTCTTAAAATTCATCCCTGGCCTTCACCGTGCAGTGGAAGAGGAAGAGAGTCGCTTTTGATGGCTTGTCTTGACCTTTCATAGTAGCTTATTTCGTAAATATCTTTAGACTTGTTTAGACTAACTCCACTCAGCCTGGTGGAAAGTTGCAGATGGATTGCAAAACTGAAACACCATACTATGACGATGTGACCTTTATTTAAATTTTTGTACCATAAGTTTTGTTTCTTAAATCTTTTTTTTTTAAACCAGAAAAGCTCAGGTTATAAACAGAAAGTAAGGGAATTGAGTAATAAATTGGAAAATATAACAAATTAATGGACATTCCTGCTCATTCTAATGTTGCCTGGGAAGGCATGGGTAAATATTTATTTTCTAGATTATGTGGAAAATTGAGAACTTTTCAGAGTCAAGTGTAAATAAAAGAGTGAAGGAATATAATTATTTGGATTACCTTCCATACGTTCATTGTAGGTCATAAAACTTTGTTTAAGATCAGTAGCCCCAGGGAGGCTTAACAATAGGTCATTTTGAATGTTTCTGTTTACATCTGTGAAGGATCATAAACCAGAGGATCATTAGCTTTTTTTCACATCCACAGCAACAATAAAGCAGGAGGTATAAGATACAAAAAGAGCAGGAAGTGTAAGATTCAATATGAGGGTTTGGGATCCATGGGAACATGTTGTCTAAGATGGGTGCTGAGCAGATTATGATAAGGGCTTTTAGATAGACAGCCTAGACAAAATGGGTGAGAATGTCATTCTTACTTGATTTAATTTTTGTTCTGCCTAAACGTTGATGGGGAGTCTAGAATTCTCAAGATCCTGCATATAGCTTTGTATTTTTTTTTTTTTAATAAATGTCTGTAGTTTGAAAAATTAGAGCCAGGAAATGGATTTTCCTCCTGTAGATTTTTTCACATTATTCCTCACCTTATATTATATATTCCAGACAGTTATTGCCTTGGCACGCTTTTGTCCATTGGTTATGTTGGTATCACAATACTTCAGGCCTTTCAATCACATTTTTATTCAGGACCCATTCAAGTCCATGATTTCTCTGTTCTGATGACACAGCAGCTCGTGACTGCTCTACATTCTGGCCATATTCATGACTACTCTATATTCTAGAGTAGATAATGCCAACAATGTAATAAGTAGTCCTTATTGATTTAAAGCTGTGTGTGTGTGTGTGTGTGTGTGTGTGTTTGGGAGAAATAGAGACATTTGATAAGTGACTTTGAATGTAACCATACTTAAATAGAGTAAAGAATGAGTCATTTTAAGAAAAAAAATGGGAAAGTAAGGAAGCTTGTAGGGTAAGAAATGAATATTAAATAAAATATAAAAAGATTTCTAATTGGAACCTACTTTCTAGGGGTGCCTGGGTGGCTCAGTGGGGTAAGCCTCTGCCTTTGACTCAGGGTCCTGGGAACGAGCCCCGCATCGGGCTCTCTGCTCAGTGGGAAGCCTGCTTCCTCCTCTCTCTCTGCCTGCCTCTCTGCCTACTTGTCTACTTGTGATCAATCTCTCTGTTAAATAAATAAATAAATAAAATCTTAAAAAAAAAAAAAAAAAAGACACTACTTTCTATTAATTATTTGAACTCTGACTTATCCAGTGGGCTCAGCTAGGGAATCATTCATATGAAAAGCAGGGTGCATTGTTTTGCAGGAAAAATAACAATGCTGTCCACAATTTACTGAATACCTAGTAAGTTAAAGACGCTTTCCATGTGATCCCTGAAACAACTCTGTTAGACAGGTGTTAGCCATACAGATAAGGAGGAGGAATTCAGAGAAGTTCCAATGGCCAGTGGCAGGACTGAAATTGAAAGCCAGTTCTTTTGGGCTCTGGTCTAGTCTCAGTCTATCTAGATACTGTTTACTCTTTTGCTGGTTCTGTGTGGTCATCTCCGCAGGACTTCCTCCCAGCCCCTGCCCCTCATGGAATACTTACAGCATACAATTGTAGATACTGCATGGATAAAGATTATCTTTGGTAAATAAGAGAACAAACAGACTTTTAGAATGACACTTTCTCTTGGCCTCCACAAGCAAGTTTTCAAATAAAGGCGCATTAATAACTTCATGGTTAACAATACATTTATGTATTGCAACAAAGTCTTGCAAGTTCAAGTTGTTGTTGGACTGATACTGCTTGTTTCCCGCTGTAGACTAGAATTATCATGTTAAAGATCTGCTTCCATGAATGCAACATATCTTGTTAATCCCGTTTTGCCAAATCCAGGGGAAAGAAAGAATCCTGTTTATTTAGGGAAAGATGACTTTAAATACTTGCACAACACATCAGTGTTTTGAGAACTTGCACAAATCATCTGGGAAAGCAGATTATGGGTTATTTGCTTTCCTCACGGTTTTAAGTGTTAAATATAGTGTAATTCTTCCTCCTTACAGTAAATATCAAACCCAAAAAGGTTCAGGGAAGGGACAGAGCAAAGAACTAGAACTAGAACTAAGAAGAACTAGAGTCAAGAGTTTGAGATGTTCTGGAAAAAAAAAAGAAAAGCAGTTTTTAACCAAAGTACAGGAAGGAAGGGTATGTCATGCTTTGTGTGTTCACAAGTTATAAGAAAACTAGCTATTTTTTAATGGAAATGTGGGTAAATTTCTCACAGCATAGCTTTTCAGACTATCTGACCTCAGCGGGACTTTAGAAGATTTCATTTCTCTAATCTTCTGGTGCACAATGACTCACTTTGATGTAACTTGGTGGGAAAAGAATTGAAAAGTGAAGTGTTTTGTTTTTGCTTACCTGAAATTGTTAAATATGTGGTATTGGTGGATTTCATTAATTGACAATTGTTCATGAAAATGCATTTTTGTAGTATGGCATTGATAAACTAAATTTGAATCAAACATATTGAGAATTACTCTGTCCTGTGGCTAAAGGAACGCCACCCCCCATGTCAAACAGGTTGGTACTCTATTTTTTAAAATGATCTTTAATTTATCACTTTCCATTTTATAGTACTTTTATAACTTAGTTGCATGTAAACAGTGTTAAAAATCAAGTTTGAACTGAAGAAATCAAACGGGCACAGTTTGTGTGTGTTGATCATATAGTATAAGTATTTATGGATGTGTATAATCTAAGCATAGTAAATAATACATAAAAACTGTATTGAACCCTTCAGATCACAAGATTATTGGTGCTTTGCATACATTTCCTTACAGCAATATGGGCAGTGAAAAATGTCGATACCTTCAGTGTCAGAACATTCTTCTCTCCCTTTCTCTCCCTTGCCCCATCTCTCTATCTCTCAGTCTCTATCTCTTTTACTTACCTACCTCAAAGGAGATGATTGTTTTCAAGGCAGATTTTTAAAAAAATCTAGGACAATGTCTTCATACTTACCTCTTTGAGGTTTTTAAAAGGCATGACCTACTTAATTGAGGGTTTGCACTTGTATTAACTTTCTGATGTTTAACAAATTGCTACATACTTAGAGGTTTAAAACACATTTATTACCTCAAAGTTTCTTTGTGGGTCAGGTGTCTGGGCAAATTGTAGCTCAGTCTGCTCAGGGTCTCCTAGAGCCTTGCCTGGGGAATGATACACTAGGGAGCTCTCTCAGGTTGTCAGAATCATTTCCTTGTGCCATAGGATTCATGGCAGCTTGTTTAGTAAAAGACAGCAGTGGAAAGAGAAACTGCAGACAAGATAGTCTTAAATAATGCAATGTACCCACAGGAGTGACATCTTCTCATCTTTGCCGTATAGTAGAATATATTTACATAAGTACCATCCTATCAACTATGTCATGTTGTGTTTGTTAGACACAAGTCATAGGATCTGACCACACTCAAGGAGCAGGGATTATGCAAGACATGAACATGAAGAGGTAGGGATCAAGGAGGTAATTTAGGATCTGTTCACAACATAATTCAAGGAGCTTACAAACTTGATAATATATTGAGTCTTTTCTAAACTCCTTTGAGCAAATATAAAGCAAATATAAAAATGTTATAATTTTTAATAGAAAATTAGTAAGATCTCTGAAATTAAAGAACCTGGCCAAGATTGTATAACTAGCCAAAATGCTGAGTAGGAAACTGAACCCATGTAGGTCTGTTTCTGATCTCCTGACTTTGTCCCTCAAGTGCATGAAATGATAAGAAATTTTAAAAGAATATTAAAGTGTGAGCTAGTTACTTGTCTTAAAATTCTTCTCAGGGGATTTGAGTGTATTTAAGTGAATCAGTGATTGGCATGATGAAATTTATCGCCTCTATATGGGTACATCTTTATGAGCACAGGACAGGAATTCTATGGAAAAACAAAATTCTCATAATCAAAACTACAAAGCACAAAAGAAATAATCAACCACGAACAAAAATCAGGAGGTAGTGCAAATACCAGAATTATCAGAACTAGAAAAAGTAAAGCTTTGAAAGTAAAGTTTGAAAGAATATAGACATATATTTCCTAGGAATAGAGGACAAATAAAGAACATAAGCAAAGAACGTGTGCAATTCAATAAAGAACATACGTAAATATCATAATGGGGAGAAACTGGCTGTTTTTCCCCTGAGATTGAGTACAAACCCAGGATATCCTCTTACCACTTTTATTTCCCATGGTGCTGAAAGTTTTAGCCAGTGTACTAACTCAAGAAAAAGAAACAAAAGGCATACAAAGTGAGAAGGAAGAAACTAAACTTTTGTTTGCTGATGACACGATTGTCTATCTGGAAAATGATGAAGAATGAACAAACAAAAAATCCTGGAAGTAATAAGTGAGCATAGCAAGGTCACAGAATACAAGTTACTACACAGGCAATTAAGAACTGGTGTTTGAAAATAAACAAACAGTAACTTTCTAATAGTACCTCCCAAATGAAATACTTAAATATAAACCTGAGAAAATATAGTATTTATGTGTGAAAAACTCTAAAACTCTGTCCAAGAAAATATAAATAAGTAGAGAGATATTCTGTGTTCATGGATTAGAAGACTTAATAGTGTTAAGATGTGACTTCTCCTTAACTTAATCTATAGATTTAATGAATCCCAATCAAGATTCTAGTAAACTGTTTCATAGGACTTGACAAACTGATTCTAAAGTTTATATGGAAAGGCAAAAGACTTAGAATAGCCAAAGTGAGGAAGAAGAAGGAAAATGAGGAGGAGTAAGAAAAAGAGGAGGAGGAGAAAGTTGGAGGAATTACAATACTCAACTTCTAGACTTTCTATAAATCTGCAATAATTAAAACAGCATGATATTGGCAAAAGAACAACATATAGATCAGCAGAACAGAATAGAGTGCCCAGAAATTGACCCATACATATATAACCACTGACCTTAGACAAAGGAGTAAAGGCAGTTAAATGGAGAAAGAATAGTTTTCAACAAATAACTCTTGAATAATTGGACATCCATATGCAAGACCTTATACATTTTATACATTTCATAAATTATAGACCTATATATAAAACATAAAAGTATAAAACTTCTACAAGATAACATAGGGGAAATCAAAATCAGTTTGGTTATTGAATATTGGGTTTTGTGATGAATTTTAGGTACAATAAAAGGATGATTTATGAAAGAAAATGTTGATATATTGTACTTTATTAAAATAAAAAAACTTCTGCTTTGGGAAAGATACTGTAAGGAAAACCAAAAGAAAAGACATAGACTGAGAGAAAATGTTTGCAAAAAACATATTTGAAAAAGGACTTGTGTGCAAAATATAAAAAGAACTTTTAAAATTCAAAACTAAGAACACAAGCAATGTAATTAAAACATGCTCAAAACATCTGAACAGACACATCTCCAAAGATAATACATAGATGACAAATAAATGCATTGAAAGAATACAGTATCATTTGTCATTTGGGATTTGCAAATTAAAACAACAATGAGATACCATGATATGGCTGTTAGAATGACTGAAATCCAAAAAACTAACAATGCCAGTTCATTAGCAAGGACGTGGAGCAACAGAAATGCTTTTGCATTGCTGGTAGGAATGCAAAATAGTATAGCTACTTTGGAAGAGAGTTTGGCATTTTTTCTTTCTTTCTTTCTTCCTTTTTTTTTTTTTTTTTTTAACAAAGCTGAAGATCTGAAGATAGCTTTACCATATGGTTCAGCAATTGTGCTCCTAGGTATTAACCCAACTGATTGAAAACTTATGTTCACACAAAAACCCACACACAGATGTTTGTAGAAGCCTTATTCATAATCACCAAAAATTGGAAGCAACTGACATATCCTCCAATAGGTTAATGGATAAACTGTGGTATGCCCATATAATGGAATATGATCAGGTCTAAAAAAAATGATCTATCAAGACAGGAAAAAACATGATAAATCTTAAATGCATGTTGGTAAGTTAAAGAAACTATTTGGAAAGGATTATTATTATATGATTCCATTTATATGACATTCTAGAAGAGGCCATACTTAATAGTAAATAAATCAGTGGTTTCCTGGGGTCTAGGGGTAGGATAGGGTAGGATGGAGAAAGTTAAATAGATGGAACCCTGGTGAGTTTTATAGAGTTGCTTAAATCTACTTAGTCTACTGAGATAAAATACTACACACTGAGCAGATTAAATAAGAGAAATTTATTTTCTCACAGTTCTGGAGAACTGTGAGAGAACCATGCAGAGGGCAGGTAGGAATGGCCATTTGAGGACAAAGCAGCCATCTGCAAGCCAGAAGAGAGATCTCCTCAGAAACCAAACACCATGGAACCTTAATCTTGTACTAGATCTGGAAGCAGCCTTCAGAACTGTTAGAAAACTACTGTTTAAGCCTGGATTGAAAGCAGAATGGGACAAGACACTCTGAATGTACAACTCATGTATGAAAAAACCTACTTAAAATAATAGAAGGACTTTGGAAATGATTTGAGTCTCTAACTTAAAGGCAAAAGAAACCATACATAAACATTTTCATCCAGTTGAGAATATTGTTTCCCATGGGGGTGGCTGTTAACCATCGATACAGCTGTGCATATATATTGGAATTGAACAACTGATAAATGACTGACTGATGATAGAAGCCAGGGTATTTTCTGTTGGAACAGTAGTTTACAGGTAAGTAAGGGAAGAGGCTAGGATGATCCATGCAGAATTGGGTTATTAGAGATAGGGACATCAATATGACTCAATATTAGCTTAATATAGATACAGATGGTTACATAGAAAATATTTATAGATATGTTATATACAAGGGTTAATATACATACTAATTTGCTGTCAGCAGAAAAGACATAGAAGGAATGAGCAAACTTACTATCAAGATCTTGGTTCCTTCTTTTTTTTTTTTTTTTTAGTTGTGTTCAGTTAACTAGCACATAGTACATCTTGATTTCTAACACTGTTTCCAATAAAAGAAACCAAGATTCCTTGGGTAAATGATTGATTCTAGGACTGGGGCAGGAAATATACAAGAACCCGGATTATTTTACAGTGCCAGAATTTAAAGAAGTATTTAAGTATTTTCAAAACCTAACAATAAGAGAGATATATCAAAGGGAGAGAGATCAATTGAATAAGACTCCAATCAATGGCCAAATTTGGAAGTCTGTGCAACAAACTAATTAAAAAAGCAGCCTCTTCAACAGATGAATGGATAAAGAAGATGTAGTATATATACACAATGGAATACTATGCAGCCATCAAAAGAAACAAAATCTTGCCATTTGCGACAACGTGGATGGAACTAGAGCGTATCATGCTTAGCAAAATAAGTCAAGTGGAGAAAGACAACTATCATATGATCTCCCTGATATGAGGAAGTGGTGATGCAACATGGGGGCTTAAGTGGGTAGGAGAAGAATAAATGAAACAAGATGGGATTGGGAGGGAGACAAACCATAAGTGACTCTCAATCTCACAAAACAAACTGAGGGTTGCTGGGGGGAGGGGGGTTGGCAGAAGGGGGGTGGGGTTATGGACATTGGGGAGGGTATGTGCTTTGGTGAGTGCTGTGAAGTGTGTAAACCTGGTGATTCACAGACCTGTACCCCTGGGGATAAAAATATATTATATGTTTATAAAAAATAAAGAATTAAAAAAATACTAAAAAAACAAAAACAACAACGATAAAAACCTTTATTTAAGGGAGAGCAAAAAAAAAAAAAAAAAAAAAAAAAAGCAGCCTCTTCTACTGAAGCCAAGGATATAAAATAAATATTCATGGATAGGTCCATATTGATATAAATAGATGAATATTTACTATATTTATTTATTACATAGTATTTATGATAAAATAAATAATAAATAGAGTGGAGAGACAAATCTTCCATGCAGAAGAATTTCAAGGAACTTATGTAAGATAGCCCACGCTCAAGGAGCTAGAGCATAACAGCTCACTCCTTAAACATGGTCACTTCCTTCCAAAGAGTACTGCATAGAAAGGGAAGAAAAAAAGTAACTCTACAGCAGAGATATGGGACAAACAGAGTCAGGTGATCAAGATCAATATCAAAAGTGACAGTTTATGTATGCTTGAGATATGATGTAATGAGAAGGGCTACATATTTGTGGTCTTCTACCTCAAATCTAATAATGAGAAAAACATCAGACAAATCCTAGTTAAAAGACATTTTTCAGAGGCACCTTGGTGGCTTAGTGGGTTGGGCCTCTGCCTTCGGCTCTGGTCATGGTCTTGGGGTCCTGGTATTGGGTCTGGCGTCAGGGACTCTCCTTGGCGGAGAGCCTGCTCCCCCCAATCTTGCCTGCCTCTCTGCCTACTTGTGATCTCTGCTAAATGAATAAATAAAATCTTAAAAAAAAAAAAAAGACATTTTTCAAAATGCGAACTGATACTTCTCAACATGATCAAGGTCTTAGAGAACAACTAAAGTCCAAGAAGCTGTCATTGCCAAGACAAGTCAAACTGTGCATGATGACTAAATGTAATGGGCTATCATGTGTGGCTCCCTGGAACAAGAAAAGGACAATAAATAAAAGGAAATTCTGAATAGAGTATGGACTTCATTTAGTAAGAATGTATCCATATTGATTTGTTAACTGTAGCCAATGTACCTTAATAACATAAGATGACAGTAATAGGGGAAACCGGATACAGGGTATATTGGAACTCTGCAGTATCTCCAGAATTTCTGTGTAAATCCAAAATTGTTCAAATAATAAATTTTATTAAAAGTAAGTATGTGGGGGGGGGGTGGCACAGGGTGGTTTAGGTGGTTGAGCTTCTGACTGTTGGTTGCAACTCAGGTTTTGATCTTAGGGTTGTGGTAATGAGCCCAACCTCAGGCTCGACACTGAACGGGGAGTCTGCTGGAGATCTCTGCCCCTCCCCCTGCTGCTCACCTGCACACACCTGCTCATTCTTTCTCTAAAATAAATAAGTAAATCTTTTTTAAAAAGTACATGGAATTTAATTAAATAGAATAAAAGGAGGGAGTAGAAACCATAGTGGAATTTTTAAAATATTAAGATTAACTGGTAAGATTTAAATAAATGTAAACACATTTTTATTCTAAAAACGTTGTCATTGAAATTAAGTCCTCTGGATGGGAGGAGCTGCACATCCAACATAAATATGGACAATCTGTTAACTAAAAGATCTAGGTAATTACCTTAATGTAAAGAGAGAAAGATAAAAAGAGCAAAAGGATTAAAAACAGGTTATAGATAGGAAAGAGAGAATTTTTTTTTAAAGATTTTATTTATTTATTTGACAGACAGAGATCACAAGTAGGCAAAGAGGCAGGCAGAGAGAGAGAGAGGAGGAAGCAGGCTTCCTGCTGAGCAGAGAGCCTGATGCAGGGCTCGATACCAGGATCCTGGGATCATGACCTGAGCCAAAGGCAGAGGCTTTAACTCACTGAGCCACCCAGGCACCCTGGAAAGAGAGAATGTAAACATCTAATATACATTGAATGAAACAGAGAAATGAGAGCGAAGCTGTATTTGAAAAGCTGATGGATGAGAATTTAACAGAATACATTAAAAACAAACAAACCATGAATTATGAGAGTGAGAAAGACTGCATTTTGATGAACAGGGTAAATAAAATAAACCCACACTCACACATTATAGTGGAACCATGGAGCACTTAAGTCAATGAGAAAAATCTTCAAAACTACCAAAGAGAAAAGGCAGATGACAAGGAACAATAATGATCCTGGCAGAATCAAGTTTCTAAATCTCCAGCAGTGAGGACACCAGCTACTAACTAAATCCTCCATGATAAAGAATGCCACTTTGTGACATCTTTCATGAGGCTGTCTGCTAGACTTTTGTAGGTGCACAACTTAATTCACCTTTGGTGGCATGTACAATTTTCCTTCTTATAATTCAGTAACCCTTAGCTAAAGAAACATTTATTAAAGGGACAAGAATTTTGACTACCAAGAGTGTTTATGTTCAATTTTCTTTTGTTTCTTTAATCAGTCAAGAAGTCAATGAACAATGGACCAATTTTAATTAGTGGGAACTGTGTTAGAAACTCAAAATGAAAGTCTCTCACTTCAATACTTAGAGTTGTGTCAGAAGACACATATTAGAGTATGATAAATTCTAAAGTAAAGAAGATACATAATATATTTTAAGAGTCTTTTCAAGGGCCACCTAACTCAGTTTGAAGTTATAAATGTGATCATTTTTTACATTAATCAGTTAAGGAAGGAGTGCAAAGAACTTCACTTAAACTATGACATCAAGTCAGATATATGATAAGGAAAATTATAAAATTGTTCATCCAATGGAACTAGAGGGTATTATGCTTAGTGAAATAAGTCAATCAGAAAAAGACAATTATCATATGATCTCCCTGATATGAGGAAGTGAGATGTAATGTGGGGAATTTGGGGGGTAGGGAAAGAATAAATGAAACAAGATGTGATCGGGAGGGAGACAAACCATAAGAAACTTAATCTCACAAAACAAACTGAGGGCTGTGGGGGTGGGGAGGGGAGGAATGTGCTATGAAGTGTGTAAACCTGGCGATTCACAGACCTACCCCTGGGGCTAATAATACAATATATATTAAAAAAAAATAAAAATTAAAAAAAATTGTTCATCCAAGCAAATAACCTGGATTTAAAGTAAGCTTTCCCTTTACTTTACAATAGTGTCAGTTTGCTGGTTATAACTTGGGAACATTCTGGCTGGATTACAAATTCTTTACTGATGTCCATGCTCAAAATGATGAACGTACAATATACTGCCTATTACCCACTGCCCTTTTCCGTGGATGTTTGAAGACAGTGTCTTCCATTCTTGCTACAATTGTTTATAACCCGAATCTCCAAATGCTAATGAACCTAGAGTGCCAGCAAGAAAATGAGATGAACGGTATTTATGCTGTTTGGAGAGTGAAATTATCTAATTGCTTTTTCCTCAAATGTTCAGAATTGAGCTATTGTATCTTTCAACCTCATCACTATCTCAACTAAAGAGTGGAGAACAAGGGGTGCCTGGGTGGCTCAGTGGGTTAAAGCCTCTGCCTTCGGCTCAGGTCATGGTCCCAGAGTCCTGGGATCAAGTTCCACATCGGGCTCTCTGCTCAGCCGGGAGCCTGCTTCCCCTGTTCTCTCTGCCTGCCTCTCTGCCTACTTGTAATCTCTGTCTGTCAAATAAATAAATAAAATCTTAAAAAAAAAAAAGGATTGGAGAACGATAAACTAATTGACTAGACAATGCAGTTTAATGCTATCAAATTACATAATTATGCTTAATTATGATAACTGTCATTCTTGACCATCAGTAGATGATGTCTAGTCAATTTTTAAAAAGTGTTTTTATTTAAATTTCCCTGATGGCTAATGATGATGAACGTTTTTTCATGTGTCTGTTAGCCATTTGTATGTCTTCATTGTAGAAGCATCTGTTCATGTCTTCTGCCCATTTTTTGACCTGATTATCTGTTTTTTGGGTGTTGAGTTTGAGAAGTTCTTTATAGATCTTGGACATCAGCCCTTTGTCTGTACTATCATTTGCAAATATCTTCTCCCATTCCGTGGGTTGCCTCTTTGTTTTGTTGACTGTTTCCTTTGCTGTGCAGAAGCTTTTGATCTTGATGAAGTCTCAAAAGTTCATTTTCACTTTTGTTTCCAGTTTGTTTGCCTTTGGAGACATGTCTTGAAAGAAGTTGCTATGGTTAATGTTGAAGAGGTTACTGCCTATGTTCTCCTCTAGGATTTTGATGGATTCCTGTCTCAAGTCGAGGTCTTTCATCCATTTTGAGTTTATCTTTATGTATGGTGTAAGAGAATGGTTGAGTTTCATTCTTCTATACATGTCCAATTTTCCTAGCACCATTTATTGAAGAAATTGTCTTTTTTCCACTAGATATATTTTCCTGCTTTGTCAAAGATTATTTGACCATAGAATTGTGGGTCCATATCTGGGCTCTCTACTCTGTTTTTATTAAATAAATAGTTAAAACGCAGAAGATGATAATGGGTAGGAGTCAGATCCTAACTAGCTTGAAGACACAGTTGTCATTTCCTAACCACAGTGTGTGACTCTTTTTATTTTAGTTTTAAAACTATAGACAGCCACTGATTCAAAACAGGATGTGGGTGAGTAGTCATGCATAAGACATGCTGGACTAGACATGAACCAAGAGTGGTTCTAAAACAACAGTCTTCAGACAAGTACTGCCTTGTTGCATAAGAAGCACCTGGGAAATTTGTAAAATGCAGATTCTGAGACATTAGATCCCAGAAATTCCATCAGATAGGTCTGGGTGGGGTCTAGGAATCTTCTTTTTAAACACAGATAGCCAAGGAAACATTCTTTGAGAAACACTGCTCTAGAAGCTCATTATTCTCTGCCAGCTCTGTTATTGGTAAAGTGTTGGACTCTGAGTGAAAAAGGAAAAAAGTATAAAAAATTATGAAAAATGTCAAAAATTAAATGTCTTTAGAACACAACTACCGTCTAGTAGTTTCCTATTAGATTTCCCAACATGGTTGTGTGAAACCTTGACTCTTTCCAATCTCAATTTTTCCCTCAATTTTCAACAAGGAGTGATTCTGATTCCTGCTTCACTGAAATGGAAGGCATCTGAAAGGAATGCCCTCAATTCTTTTATTTCCTATGATTTCTGTCTCCCTTTCCCTCTGCCCGTTTCTGAAAAAATGTACTGATTGATGTGAATCCATGTTTTCCCCACATTTCACATTTTTTTACTTACCCACAGTTTCCTTCCAATAGGCCTATAAATGTTTGCCATTTTTCTTTGTTTGAATTTAATCTGCTTTTCCAGCATAGAGTAAAAAGAAGGTCATATGTCTTAACATTGTAATTCATTTTGTGAGCCTCTAATTTTCTCAGCTTAGCAAAAGGAAACTATCATTCATGCATCCTATTCCATCTTTTTCCCCAAATTCTCTGAGAATGTTGGGGCCTTAGTCGGTCATGCTTCTAAACTTCCTGAAAAGAGAAATGAAGAGTGTAAAAAGTTAGTAGGCAGCCCAGGTTCAGTTACTGTTGCTTCCTCTGATGTCACAAAATGTTGTTACTGACATCTTCCCTTCCAGAATTCAAGTCACTAATATTGTTTCCGGTCCCAAGGCTTCAATATCTTGGGATTTTTTTGGAAAGAGGCCAGTTTAGGTCATCTGGTGTTTAATTCAGCTGGGAGAATGTGAGCTTTCAAGGTGGCAGTTCTTTTAAGCTTTAATTTGTATGCTTAGTCTTTTGTCCTCAAGACCTATTTCATGATAAAATGGCTGAATTTGAAGGAGTTATGGTCTTGAATTTTCATACTGGAGCAACCCTCTTTGAAAGCCTACCAGGGTTCTGGTGTTGAGCAAAGACCGTATGTTGAGACTATGCCTTTCCTTGTGTGAAATCACCTTTGGATAATTTTCCTGTGAGTGGATCTCATTAAGGATAATCTCAATGTATCAGAGTTCTTAAATCACTAATTTTAGAGCCTAAAGAAAGGAATCAGTGTTTCTTTCCTGATTTCTTGACTCAACAACATTATCCAACTTTGCATAACAGGAACAGCTGTTGTTAGCTGATAAAAGGTCCTATAATTTCTTTACATCTAGGACATTAGGTTACATTTAGTAATTAAAGAGCCACTGTAGTAGCTTCCCTTAATAACAAAATCATAGTTGGAGATAACTTGTCTCCACTCCTAGGCTTAGGGAATTCTGTCATAATTTTATATGTTTTAAATATGTGTGTATATCTAGAAATGTATGTAAATACAAATACACATAAAGTCATGTATATGTATATATCTGTATATGTGAATCCTCTCTTGGCTGATTTCCCCTTGAATCTGTTACTGTATCTTCTTCCTTCTTTAACATAACCCATCTTAACTGTCTTCACACCCTTCTAACCCTGTTACTTGTTGGCTCATCCTTTGTGATCTAGTTTCTGTCCAGCTCAATGTCATCACTCATTCTTGTCATTGATTGCCTTCTAAAGAACAATACTAAGATTTTTTTTTTAAATTAATCTAGGTCTTTCTCAATCTCTTAGTAATATTTGCTGTCTGTGATCAGACTCTCTCCATTACAAAATGCTGTACTCCTCCCTTCTTGATTATTCCTTTTCTAATTCCTCTTTCAGAGATCTAAATAGAGTCAGTCCTTGGGTTGTATCCTCTGCTCTCTGCTGTTCCTTCTCTCTGTTCTTTTCTCTGGGGTTCTCATCTTCTGTCATAGTGTGAAATATCACTTGTGATTCCTCAGTCATTTTCCTAGGCCAGAATTCCTTGCTCCTATTTTTTTTTTAAAGATTTTTTTTTTTTTTAATTTGAGAGAGAGAGTGAGCAAAAGAGAGAGAGAGAGAAAGAGAGAGTACAAGCAGGAAGAGATGCAGAGGGAGAAGGAGAAGCAGTTTTTCCACTGAGCAGAGAGCCAGATGCAGGGATTGATCCCAAGACCCAGGGATCATGACCTGAGCCAAAGGCAGACACTTAACTGACTGAGCTGTCCAGGTGCCCCAAATTTCTTGCTTCTAATCTAACTATCTGACCCCATGACTCCCTCTCTCCCCTAGATATCTTTTCAATTATATCAAATGGACAAACTTTTCTGTAACTACAAAGATTAGGGTGAATACAATACATGAGTGAGTGGTGTGGGCAAGAAAAAGACAAATTAGCCTCAGTGTCAGGACAACAGAGAGAGATGGGGACAGCAGGGCTTCTGGCTAGAAGGTCAGCTGCTACTCAGCTCCACTGAATTGTTTTCCAGGTTTTCTGTTTTTAACTTAGCTGTACATGGTTTCTAAACATTGACAACTCAGTTCTGAATTTTAGAAAACATGGTGCAAGCCAAAGAAAATATATTTGTTAGCTGTATTTAGCCTCCTGGAAACCAGTTTGCAATTTCTGACCTAAATCTAGATTGTTGAAGAAACTCCTTATGCAATCCACACTCCTACTCCATTCTCTGCCTACTCCTGCTCACCCTACTCAATTGCTAGATTAATCTTTCCAAGGCTAAAGTGAACTGCAGAACATGTCGTTTCCCAAATAGAATATTCCACTGCCCAGCAGATTAACCACAAAACCTTATCAGACATCAGAATGCCCCCTTCAACATAATCACAATTTTATTTCCCTCTGCTTCCCTACATGCATCTCATGCATCTGGAGTGAAGTAGAGGCTTTTTAAACAGATCTCTGCATAAGTGTCTCATCAGACCAACACAAGCTCTCTACGTCCATGTTAATTCACACTTGGTGTGTTCATATGACTTCTGCTTTCTCTTGTTGAGGGGGCGTACACTTTCCAAAGTTTGGTTGTGCTCCCAACTGTACTTGTCATTTAAAAATTTTTTGCTGAAATTGGACACAACAATATAAAACATAAGGAGAAAGGAGTAAAAATCCAAAATTCTGCACTTCGATTGTTTCATGAGGGTCTTTTAATTTTCCTCTCACTTTAAAGAAACTGGGGCTGGATATTCTGGATAATACATTATACGAGAATGATACTTTGGCGTTCAATTAGTGAATCCATACTCAAAGGAGAGGACTTGCTTTTAGGTCAAAATGTTGGTGACTGAATCTATACTTGTGTATTTTAGGTGAAATCTTGAGATTTCTATGATTACCTACTTTAGCAAACTTTGTAGATTGATGAAATGGATGTCAAATTATCTTGGATTAAATGCGGTATTTTATACTCTTCTTTCACCCCAAGCTTTCTTGACATTGTTGTCTTATTGATGCTGTTCCAATAGTCTATTGGTCCCCCTCTCTTCATTTCTAATTTTCTCAAATTCAGCAAATTGTTTACAAATTGCCTCAGATGCCACCTTCCCCATCACCTTACAGATGTGCAAATACACACATATACACACATCCATACACACACCTACAATTTTCCTTTTGATTTCTCCTCCCTGATGTGAGCTCTCCATCCTTTAGCTTTCCTTGGCCTTTACACTTCATTTTCCTAAAAGCACTAATTATGTTTTTCTTTGTTATATATGACAATGTATAATATATAGCCATACATGTTCTTATGCCCCTAAAAATGCCATCTTTTTTAAAGGTAGATTTGTTTACTTATTCATTTTCATGTTTACCACAGTACCTAGCATTGTCTATGCATGTAGTAAATATTGGTTTCTTGTGCCTCAAACCTCTATCTTACTTGGGATCAAATAATGCTGACTGGAAGTCTCATCTGGGCCTCAGATAGGTGCTCAAACCTAATGTTAATCAGAAGGTTTTGAATGGATTGTATTTGAATACTCAAGAGACTTAGAATCTGTCTCAGAATTTGCAGGCCAGTTATAACAAATGAGGGTCTCCCCCTTCCTCTGTCATTGGTGATGACAGATGAACCAGCCTCTGGTAAAAAGATACACTGAAATTAGAAACGGTATGTTGTCAGGCCAATGCTGAGTTCATTGCTTTTAGCAAAATCTTTGGATTTAGTGTGTGATCGATCATGTTTGCAGTATCTAGGATGACTTGACCCTTCGCGGGATTATAACAAAAATCCATATGCTTTACCTTTGTGTAATTGAAAGGCTTTGATTGTTGTTATTTTAAGGGAAAATTTTAATACACAAAATGATCGAAATGATATTTATTGGCATTTTTGCCTTAGAAGCAAAAAATTTTTAAATGTTGTGTATGCATCACTAAACATGGGACACATGAAAATTTGGCAGTCATTTAGAAAGCAATAGAAACATGTGTGCCCTTTGGGCTTATTTTAGAAACAAAAAAGAATTCAAAACATCAGGTTTGTAAGAGCAAAATCCCCTGTGCGGTGTCAGAAGAAAAGAACAAACATGTGTTACTTACCGGGAGTCAAGCATGGATTATCAAACTATCCTCCAATGAGAATGTCCACGAATATAGTTGTTTGGCAGTGACCAAATAATTTTTATGCTTTTATTAAATCAAATTTAAAAATGTTTCCAGGTAACTTCAACTCACATCCTCAGAAGTATTGTTGTTAATGTTTTAGTGAGTTTTCCTACAGACCTTTGGGCATTTACAAATTAAATGGCACTTAGAAATATTTATAATTTATATGTTAAATTGCAGTTTTTAATATCTAAAAACCATAAAACATTTAAATATAGTCACATAAACTGAATTTTACCAATTATAATGTTCTGCAACTTTATTTTTAAATTTCACCAGATGCATGTTTTCTGAACCTTTGATACATCAAAATGTCTCTGCTTTGCTCTCTCACATGCTCTGTTAGTGGGATAGTGCTTTAGGATGACAGCCCTTTCTCAGGATGGTAATGAAGATTGTTGTTCCTTTGTCTTCTCATCTTGCATGTAAACAATCCAAAGCCAGCTTTGTTTTTTTTTTTTTTTTTTCTTCCTACAAACTGTATTTTGTAATACTTATTCTTGGAATTCTTGGATATTTATTCTTGGAAAACTTTCCTGGAAAAATTTTACCTATGAATCAGACTAAGGAGTGTGAGTGGTGTGTGTGTATGTATTAAACTTGTTTAGATTGATCCTTTGACCTAAAAAAATTTATCTTCTTTTTCATTTCACTGATAGTTTACTCCTATTTTGTTCTGTGTCTATTGGCTCTGGTTTATATTTTCTCTTTTTCTTGAATTATCACTTTTTATAATTTAAAAATCTGATTATTCTGTTCTCCAAGTCTTTTCTCTTTTTTTCCCTCTGGATTGACATTGTTTTTCTTCATTTTTCTTTATTTATGTTGGTGTTTCTTCATAAATCAAAGTCCACTTTTCCTTTTGGTACATTTATTTTTGTAAAACTAAGAATCAAGTTGTTAATATCTAGAACCCTTTAAAATTCAATTTATTTTTACTTTTTACTAATTACTAATTACTTTTCTAAAGATTCTATTCTAATTAGTATATTAATTGGATCTTAATGAAAGGCCTTGTTCACTGTGATCATCCCTGCACATGCTGATGTTTCCTGATTTTCTTATTCCTTGTCTATGTTGCAGATATTCAATCACACACATCCTTCCCATCCCATCTGAGGTTTAAGATTATCCTAAATTTCCTGGAATCTGCCATGAATTATTCTCTGAGTCATCTTCATTTTTGTTGGGAAAAGATAGCCTTGGGGACTATCAAAATAATGCTAGTGTAATGACTGAATTAAGGAGTGTTCCCTCTTTTTCTCTTCCCCTGAGGATTTTCTGAAAGATTGGCATGATCTATTCCTTGAAAGCTTGGTAGTACTCAACTATAAAGTCATCTGAATCTATTTACTTTTCTGAAAAATCTTTAAATTTTTATTTTATTTTCTCCTCTAATTATAAGACTATTCAAGAATTCTCTTTCTTCTTGAGCTGCCTGGCTGGCTCAGTCAGTAGAGCATGTAGCTCTTGGTCTCGGGATTGTGGGTTTGAGCCCAGAACTGGGGGGAGATTACTTGAAAAAATAAAATCTTAAAAAAAAAAAAATTGGGGAGGAGTCAAGATGGCAGAGAAGTAGCAGGCTGAGACATCAGGTAGCAGGAGATCAGCTAGATAACTTATCAAACCATTCCGAACACCTACAAATCCAACAGGAGATCAAAGAGAAGAGTAGCAATTCTAGAAACAGAAAATTGACCACTTTATGAAAAGTAGGACCTGTGGAGAAGTGAATCCAAAGCAATGGGAAGATAGACCACGGGGGTAGGGGCCGACTTCCGGCAAGCAGCAGAGCAATGGAGCACAAAATCATAACTTTTAAAAGTCTGCTCCACTGAGGGACATTGCTCCACAGGCTAACAGGAATGAAACCCACACAGGAACAGCGTGGTCTCAGGTCCTGTGGGGTCACAGAAGGATTGGGGGTGTCTGAGTGTCACAGAGCTCACAGGTATTAGAGCAGGGAAGCTGGGCTACAGAGACAGAGCTGAGGGGTGAGCTCTCAACTCAGGGTTACCTTATCGTGATCCATGGCACAGGTCAATGCTCTGTGAGCAGGAGCCCCACAAGATCTGGGGAGACTCCCCTGGAAGAGCTCTGGGGTCTGTGGGGTTTGAAGACTCTGTGTGCCAGAGACAAAGATGCTTGGTCACAGGTTGGGTGAGCTTGGAGCGCAGCCTGAGGCCAGGGAGACAGGAGTGACTTAATGTTTTTCTCTGAGGGCGCACTGAGGAGTAGGGCCCTGAGCTGTCGGCTCCTCCAGGCTGGAGATGGGGAGGGCGCCATTTTCATTCCCGTCCTCCGGAACTCTGTGGAAAGCGGAAAGCGTTCAGGGAACAAAAGCTCCCGAAAGCAAACCCAAGTGGATTACTTAGCCTGGCCCCTGGTAAGGGCGGTGCAATTCCGCCTTGGGCAAAGACACTTGAGAATCATTACAACAGGCCTCTCCCCAGGAAGATCAGCAAGAAATCCAGCCATGACCAAGTTGACTTACCAAGGAGAACAGTGGAATTCCAGAGGAGGAGAAAGCAAAGCATGGAACTCATGGCTTTCTCCCCATTATTCTTTAGTCTTGCAAAGTGAATTAATTTTTTTTATTTTATTTTTTTCTTGTGCTTTTTTTTAACTTTTACCCATTCTTCTTTTAACGTTTTTTGATCTAGTTTATCTTAATAATACCTTTAAAAAAAAACTTTTTTTGAACCTTCATTATTATAGTCAGATTTTATCCTTCATTGTATCTAAATTTATATTTTTGTATACACATAGGGTTTTTTTCTTCTAAAAAATTTGGGATACAACTTCTTCTAATAGATCAAAATATACGCTAAATCTAGCACAGGGCTTTGTTCTAGTCTCCAGCCTGAACAAATTCTCCCCACTTTCTTTTTCTTTATTCTTCCAAACAACTTATCTAATCAACTCCTTTTTTAGAAATTAAAAATTTTTTTTTCATCTTTATAGTCATATTCCATCCCTTCATCATGTTTATCTTTATATATGTTTTTCATTCTTTAAAATTTTGGAAGATAGTTTCCTCTAGGAAACCAAAATACTCCCAAAATTTAGTGGTTGAACCTGTTCTAGTCACCAGTCTAATATATATATATATATATTCTCTTTTTTATAGTTTTTCTTTATTTTTTTTCTCTTTTTAATTTTTTTCTTCTTTTTCTGAACTTGTTTTTCTTTTTCTTTTTTCTTTTTCTTTCTTCCCTCCACAATTTAGGATCTCTTCTGATTTAATTAAAGCACATTTTACTGGGGTCTTTGCCACCTTTTTAGTATTTTATTCACTCCTTCATATATTCTTATCTGGATAAAATGACAAGGCAGAAAAGCTCATCATGAAAGAAAGAAAGAAAGAAAGAAAGAAAGAAAGAAAGAACAAGAGGCATTACTGAAGTCCAGGGACCTAATCAATACGGGCATTGGTAATATGTCATATCTAGAGTTCAGAATAACAATTCTCAAGGTTCTAGCCAGGCTCGAAAAAGGCATGGAAGGCATTAGAGAAACCATGTCTGGAGAAATAAAAGCCCTTTCTGGAGAAATAAAAGAACTAAAATCTAATCAAGTTGAAATAAAAACAGCTACTAATGAGGTGCAATAAAAAAATGGAGGCTCTTACTGCTAGGATAAATGAGGCACAAGAGAGAATTAGTGATACGGAAGACCAAATGATAGAGAATAAAGAAGCTGAAAAAAAGAGAGACAAACAACTACTGGACCATGAGGGGAAAAGCTGAGAAATAAGTGATACCATAAGATGAAACAACATCAGAATAATTGGGATTCCAGAAGAAGAAGAAAGAGAGAGGGGAGTAGAAGGTATATTGGAGAGAATTATTGTAGAGAATTTCCCTAATAAGGCAAAGGGAACAAGCATCAAAATCCAGGAGGCACAGAGAACCCCCCTTAAAATCAATAAGAATAGGTCCATACTCCGTCATCTAATAGTAAAATTTACAAGTCTTAGTGACAAAGAGAAAATTCTTAAAGCAGCCAGGGACAAGAAGTCTGTAACATACAATGATAAAAATATTTGATTGGCAACAGACTTATCCACAGAGAACTGGCAGGCCAGAAAGAACTGGCATGATATATTCAGAGCACTAATCAAGAAAAACATGCAGCCAAGAATAATAAAGCCAGCTAGGCTATCATTGAAAATAGAAGGAGAGATAAAAAGCTTCCAGGACAAACAAAAGCTAAAAGAATTTGTAAACACTAAACCAGCTCTATAGGACATATTGAAAGGGGTCCTCTAAGCAAAGAGAGAGCTTAAAAGTAATAGATCAGAATGGAACAGAGACAATATACAGTAACAGTTACCTTACAGGCAATAAAAGTCACTAAATTCATATCTCTCAATAGTTACCCTGAATGTAAATGGGATAAATGCCCCAATCAAAATACACATGGTATCAGAATGGATAAAAAAACCAAAACCCCTCAATATGCTGTCTATAAGAAACTCATTTTAGACCAAAGACAACACCAGATTTAAAGTGAGGGGGTGGAAAACAATTTACCATGCCAATGGACATCAAAAGAAAGCTGGGGTGGCAATCCTTATATCAGATCAATTAGATTTTAAGCTAAATACTATAATAAGAGATGAGGAAAGACACTATATTATAGTCAAAGGGTCTGTCCGACAAGAAGATCTAACAATTTTAAATATCTATGCCCCTAATATGGGAGCAGCCAACTACATAAACCAATTAACAACAAAATCAAAGAAACACACAGACAATAATACAATAATAATAGGGGACTTTAACACTCCCCTCACTGAAATGGACAGATCATCCAAGCAAAAGATCAACAGGAAAATAAAGGCCTTAAATGACACACTGGGCCAGATGGACATCACAGATATATTCAGAACATTCTATCCCAAAGCAACAGAATACACATTCTTCTCTAGTGCACATGGAACAGTCTCCAAAATAGATCAAATCCTGGGTCATAAATCAGGTCTCAACCGGTATCAAAAGATTGGGATCATTCCCTGCATATTTTCAGACCACAATGCTCTGAAGCTAGAACTCAATCACAAGAGGAAATTTGGAAAGAACCCAAATACATGTAGACTAAACAACATCCTTGTAAGGAATGAATGGGTCAACCAGGAAATTAAAGAAGAATTGAAAAAATTCATGGAAATAAATGATAATGAAAACACAACAGCCCAAAATCTGTGGGACACAGCAAAGACAGTCCTGAGAGGAAAATATATAGTGGTACAAGCCTTTCACAAGAAACAGGAAAGGTCTCAAATACACAACCTAATCCTACACCTAAAGGAGCTGGAGAAATAACAAGAAAGAAACCCTAAACCCAGCAGGAGAAGAGAAATAATAGAAATCAATGAAATAGAAACAACAACAACAAAAAAAACCAATAGAACAAATCAATGAAACTAGGAGCTGGTTCTTTGAAAGAATTAGTAAGATTGATAAACCCTTGGCCAGACTTATCAAAAAGAAAAGAGAAAGGACCCAAATAAATAAAATCATGAATGAAAGAGGAGAGATCACAATCAACACCAAAGAAATACAAATAATTATAAGAACATATTATGAACAACTCTACACCAGCAAATTTGACAATCTGGAAGAAATGGATGCATTCTCATATAAATTACCACAACTGAACCAGGAAGAAATAGAAGCATGAACAGACCCATAACCAGTAAGGAGATTGAAGCAGTCATCAAATTCTCCCAACTAACAAGAGCCCAGGGCCACACAGCTTCCCAGGGGAATTCTACCAAACATTTAAAGAAGAATTAATTCCTATTCTTCTGAAACTGTCCCAAAAAATAGAAATGGAAGGAAAACTTCCAAACTCATTTTATGAGGCCAGCATTACCTTGATCGCAAAACCAGACAAGGATCCCATCAAGAAAGAGAGTTAGAGACCAATATCCTTGATGAACACAGATGTGAAAATTCTCACCAAAATACTAGCCAATAGGATCCAACAGTACATTAAAAGGATTATTCACCACGACCAAGTGGGATTTATTCCAGGGCTTCAAGGTTGGCTCAACATCCACAAATCAATCAATGTGATACAATACATTAATGAAAGAAAGAACAAGAACCATATGATACTCTCAATAGATGCTGAAAAAGCATTTGACAAAGTACAACATACTTTTCTGATCAAAACTCTGCAAAGTGTAGGGATAGATATCATCATATCATCAAAGCCATCTGTGAAAAACCCACTTCAAATATTCTCAATGGAGAAAAACTGAGAGGTTTTCCGCTAAAGTCAGGAATCACAGCAGGGATGTCCATTATAATCACTGCTATTCAACATAGTACTAGAAGTCCTAGCCTCAGCAATCAGACAACAAAAAGAAACTAAAGGCATCCAAATCTGCAAAGAAGAAGTCAAGCTATCACTTTTTGCAGATGATATGATACTATATGTGGAAAACCCAAAAGACTCCACTCCTGATCTGCTAGAACTCATACAGGAATCCAGTAAAGTGTCAGAATATAAAATCTATGCACAGAAATCAGTTGCATTTCTGTACCCCAACAACAAGGCAGAAGAAAGAGAAATTAAGGAGTCAATCCAATTTATAATTACACCCAAAACCATAAGATACCTAGGAATAAACCTAACCAAAGAGGCAAAGAATCTGTACTCAGAAAACTATGACGTACTCATGAAAAATTGAGGAAGACACAAAGAAATGGAAAAACGTTCCATGCTTATGATTGGAAGAACAAATATTATGAAAATGTCTATGCTACCTAAAGCAATCTACACATTTAATTCAATCTCTATCAAAGTCCCATCCATTTTTTTGTTTTCAAAGAAATGGAACAAAGAATCCTAAAATTTGTTTGTAATAAGTAAAGACCTTGAATAGCCAGAGGAATATTGAAAAAGAAAGCCAAAGTTGGTGGCATCACAATTCCAGACTTCAAGCTCTATTACAAAGCTGTCATCATCAAGACGGTATGGTACTGGCACAAAAACAGACACATAGACCAATGGAATAGAATAGAGAGCTCAGAAACAGACCCTCAACTTTATGGTCAATTAATCTTTGACAAAACAGGAAAGAATGTCCAACAGAATAAATATAGCAGTTTCTTCAATAAATGGTGTTGGGAGGGGCACCTGGGTGGCTCAGTGGGTTAAAGCCTCTGCCTTTGGCTCAAGTCATGATCCCCGGGTCCTGGGATCAAGCCCCGCATCGGCTCTCTGCTCAGTGGGGGCCCTGCTTACCCCTCTCTCTCTGCCTGCCTCTCTGTCTACTTGTGATCTGTCTGTCAAATAAATAAATAAACAATCTTAAAAAATAAATGATCTCGCTCTTCCCACATATTTAAAAAAAATAAATAAATGGTGTTGGGAAAATTGGACAGCCACATGCAGAAAAATTAAACTGGTCCATTTCCTTACACCACACAAGAAAATAGACTCAAAATGGATGAAGGACCTCAATGTGAGAAAGGAATCCATCAAAATTCTTGAGGAGAACACAGGCAAGGATCTCTTCAACCACAGCTGCAGCAACTTCTTCCTAGGAACATTGCCAAAGGCAAGGGAAGCAAGGGCAAAAATGAACTATTGGGACTTCTTCAAGATCAAAAGCTTTTGTACAGCAAAGGAAATAGTTAACAAAACCAACTGAAAGAATGGGAGAAGATATTTGCAAATGACATATCAGATAAAGGGCTAGTATCTAAAATCAATAAAGAACTTATCAAATTCAACACCCAAAGAGAAAATAATCCAATCAAGAAATGGGCAGAGGACATGAACAGACATTTCTGCAAAGAAGACATCCAGATGGCCAAGAGACACATGGAAAAGTGCTCCACATCACTTGGCATCAGGGAAATACAAATCAAAACCACAATGAGATACCACCTCACATCAGTCAGAATGGCTAAAATTAACAAGTCAGGAAATGACAGATGCTGGCGAGGATGCAAAGAAAGGGGAACACACTCTACTGTTGGTGGGAATGCAAGCTGGTGCAACCACTCTGGAAAACAGCATGGAGGTTCCTTAAAAAGTTGAAAATAGAGCTACCCTATGACCCATCAATTGCACTACTGGGTATTTACCCTAAAGATACAAATGTAGTGATCCAGAGAGGAATGTGCACCCTAATGTTTATAGCAGCAATGTCCACAATAGCCAAACTATGGAAAGAACCTAGATGTCCATCAACAGATGAATGGATAAAGAAGAGGTGGTATATATATATACAATGGAATACTATGGAGCCATCAAAAGAAATGAAATCTTGCCATTTGTGATGACATGGATGGAACTGGAGGGTATTAAGCTTAGTGAAATAAGTCAATTGGAGCAAGACAATTATCATATGATCTCCCTGATATGAAGAAGTCGAGAAGTAACATGAGGGGCTAGGGGGGTAGAAAAAGAATAAATGAAACAAGATGGAATCAGGAGGGAGACTAACCATAAGAGACTCTTAATCTCACAAAACAAACTAAGGGTTGGAGGGGGAGCAGGAGAGGGAGAGGGTAGTTGGGTTGTGGACATTGGGGAGGGTATGTGCTATGATGAGTGCTGTGAAGTGTGTAAACCTGGTGATTCATAGACCTGTACCCCTGGGCCTAATAATACATTATATATTAATTTTTAAAAATTCTGTTTTTTCTTGAGACGTTTTTAATAATTTACATATGTCTGGGACTCTGCTCATGTCATATAAATTTCCAAAGCTTTTAAATATAATAGTTTTCACAGTATGACTTTACTTTCTTTTTAATCTCTGTTAAATATTTGGTTACCTTTAAAAATCCTAATATTTATTTGTCTCTTCTCATTTTCCCCTTCAGTTTTGGATGAAGCTTACCTATTTCAGTAGTCTTTAAAGTACACATTTTATCTTTGTTGTATTTACTGTATTTTGTCTTTTCTTTATTGATTTTTGCTTTTTTTTAAGGCTTTATTCTTATTTAATTGACACAGAGAGAGAACACAAGCACAAGCAGGAGCAGGGGCATAGGGAGAGGGGAGGCAAGTTCCCTGCTGAGCAAGGAGCCCAGTATGGGACTCAATCCCAGACCTCTGTGATCATGACCTGAGCATAAGACAGACTTTTAACTGACTGCTCCACCAAGCTCCCCTGGATTTTTGCTTTTTAAAAATGTTCTCCTTTTTGTGACTTACTTTTAATTTAGTCTACTTATATATTCCAATTTGTTAGGATGGACTTGTGTTTTTTAAAGTAATCATTTAGGGGCGCCTGGGTGGCCCAGTGGGTTAAAGCCTCTGCCTTCAGCTCAGTTCATGATCCCAGGGCCCTGGGATCAAGCCCCACATTGGGCTCTCTGCTCAGCAGGGAGCCTGCTTCCTCCACTCTCTCTGCCTGCCTCTCTGCCTACTGTGATCTCTGTCTGTCAAATAAATAAATAAAATCTTAAAAAAGATTAAAGTAATCATTTAAGGCTACAGATGTCTTTCTAATTCTTAGTTTGGATGCATCCCATGGATTTTGACAAATATTTGATATGTATTATTTTTATTATTGTTCAGTTCTAAACATCTTAAATTTGCATTATGATTACTTATTTTGTGAATGAGCTATACAGAGTTGTGTTTTATATTTCCAAATGCATGGGATACTTTATTTAACTTTTGTGTTATTTCATCCTTTAATTACAATGCAAATAATATAGTTTTAATGATACTTACTATTTAGGAATAGCTGTGATTTGTTTTTAACTTGTTACATGGTTGCCTTTTTGTTGTTGCTCCATATGCATTTGAGAAGATGTGTAATTTCTAATTTCTGGATGCAGAATTACCTGTAATTCAATTTTTTATGCTTGGTTGTTAAATGGAGGCAAATACTTAGAAGTTTTTCACTTTGTGTTAGATTTGTCAATTTCTCATGTTTAAAAAATTTTGCTTTACATATTTTGAAGTTATTTTATAGATATATAAGTATCTAGAACTATTACATTTTTCTGACTACTGGAAACTTCTATCACTGTGTAGAGATATCTTTGTCTCTAATGTTTTTTGGAATAAAATCCATATTTCTAATATAGAAGAGCTATTATGGAATTTTTTTATAGCTGTTATTTATTTGTCAGATCCTTTGCCACAATTTCAACATAGTTAGATCTTTATTTTTCCCATGTGTCTCTTATAAATAGAACATAGCTGGATTTTTAAAAGTCTATCTTTTGTTTGTAATATTTAGTTTTATTTGTTTTGATTAATTATTTTATTAGTATGTGTCCCACTATCTTATATTGTACTATCGATTTTCTTTTTCTATGCTTTTAAAAATTATCCTTAAAAAAAAAATAAATACAGGGATGCCTGGTTGGCTCAATTAGTAAAGCATCTGCCTTCAATTCAGGTCATGATCCGGGGGTCCTGGAATAGAGTCCCATGTGGAGCTCCTGGCTTCTCCCTTTGCCCCTCCCCCTGCTCGTGCTCTCACTCTCTCTAATAAAATCTTTTAATAAATAAATTCATAAAACTAAGTAAAATAAATAAAAATACTTTCTAAATGAATGGGTTTTGTTTTTGTTTTCTACTCTACTAGGTTGGAGTTAAGGTTATGCATTTCTAGTTTGTTCTTTCAATGGACACATTTGAACTTGTACCATGTGTACTTAATAACCTAGCAAGGTCTGAGGTTAACACACACAGTTAACCTCCTCTTTTGAAGAAAGCAAGGATATTACCTACTAACTGTGATCACACTTCTCTTGACTTGTATGCTATTGTTTCTCAGGATTTCAGTTCTATCTTCTACCCATACAAATTAAATAATAACAAAGATTATTTTGTAAACTTTTATTACTCTTATCTTTATTAATTCCTTACCTTTTCTTCTTATATCTTAGGCAGTCCTTCCGACATCATTTTCCGTCTTCCCAATACTGATTTTTTTAGTGAAAGTCTAATGAAAAACTCCCATTTTTTAATATAAAAAAATTTCACATTTTTTGAAATGGGCTTAGCTGTTCAATTCTTTGGTTTAACCTGAACGCCATTTGTATCATTTTCTGTATCTAAGGCATCTTACCTCTCATCAGATCAGGGATTTTTCAGCCATATCTCTTGAATAGCACCTCTCCTTCATTCTCTCTATTCTTCCCCTCCTTGTATTAAATTAGATGTATGCTATAGAATCCATTCTGCGTTTGCACGTCTTTTTTGCATATTCCATTTCCTAGTTTCATCTTGCTTTCTTCAAAGATACCTAATTCTTGACATTTTTTTTTCAGATGGTACTTTCATCTGTGCTTATCTCTTATTTAATCCATCCACTAAATATTCAAGTTCAATGCTTCTATTCTCTAAATGTTCTACCTGATTCTTTTTCAAATTTTATTACTCTTTCATTCCTTGTACATTAAAAGAGAAGTCAATCTTTTATTTGTAAAAATACCTAGCACACTGCTATTTTATATTCTGTATCTGATAGCTTCAATATCTGAAGACCATAATGATACAATCTATTGCTTCTCGTGACTCTTGCTGAGGGTTACTTATCTTCACAGTGTGTTCTTGATCACTGTAGTTCTTTATTGACTCCTTTTTCAAAATTCATAATCTCTTTGATTTTATAAGATCATAGAACATGATAGCTTGTCTTCTTAGTGTATAATTTTATTTGCTTGTCCTTTTTTTTTTCATTTTAAATAAAAGGTTTTTTGTAGCTTCTGGTAGAGGGTTTTGTGCTGGAATCTTTATGTTTTTTTACTCTTCTTAAATGACAAAATTAATGTTACTGGCACTTAGATTCAGAACAGTGTGGAAAAGCACCAGTGGCCAGAGCTGGGGCCATGGACGTCTTCAGATCAGGAGGGTTGCCTCACTAATCCTCATCAACTCAACATTGTTTACTGACCTTGTAGCATGTTTCTTTTAAGGGTGAGCAGGTGAACTTGTCCAAGATCATCTTGGGTTTCAGCACAACATCTTGGCTTACTATGGTTTTAAAAGTGATCATTCTGGATTTATTTCTGCTCAGTCGCATTCATCATTCATCTTTACTACAATTCTGATCTTTGTTCTCTTTTTATTCTTCTCCTCCTCATGTTACCTCCGGATGGTTTTTTGAAGTCAAATATCCCAACCTTAGTGCCAGTTTCTCCTATACTCTTTGCATAGTGTTGACTTTGACTTTCTTAGGGCAATTTTCTAACTCTTTTGTGGACTACCATGCCCTTGTTTTTTTCTTCTTTTATATAAAATGCCATTGGGAAAGTCTTTAACAATCCTTTTACTTACTTTAAGAGGTATTAAGTTTATAGCTTTCTCCTTCATTTTGGCTCATATTTTACAGAAATTGGTAGGTGTGAGTATGTTCCCATTAATTTTTTTCTATGTTTGTCTGTTTTATAGCTCTATCTCTCTCTCTCTCTTTTTTAAAGATTTTATTTATTTATTTGACAGAGAGAGAAGAAGAGGGAGCAAGTGAGCACAAGCAGGGGGAGCGACAGAAGGAGAACAAGAAGCAGGCTCCCTATGAGCAGGGAACCCAACGTGAGCCTTGATTGCAGTATACTGGGATCATGACCCAAGCCAAAGGCAGACCCTTAACTGACTGAGCCACCTGGGTGCCCTGTATAGCTCTTTTCTGAACTTATAATGTTCTTCCCATTTTATTTTATTTTATTTTATTTTAAAGATTTTATTTATTTATTTGACAGAGAGAGATCACAAGTAGACAGAGAGGCAGGCAGAGAGAGAGAGGGAAGCAGGCTCCCTGCTGAGCAGAGAGCCCAATGCAGGACTCGATCCCAGGACCCTGAGATCATGACCCACTGTCATCAACCCACTGAGCCACCCAGGCACCCTGTTCTTCCCATTTTAAAATGTTTTTGGAACTTTCAGTAGATTCCAATGAAAAATACAGAAAAATGTCTTTAATCTGCATTATTTCCCTGAAACTCCAAATCAAACAATTTTAGAAAGATAGGGCTAGATACAAGACCTGTTTCTTTCTCAATGTAAGCCTGAGGGATATCCATTTCATGTGGTATACTATGAGATGCCATCTAAGGTGGCCAACCTGAACAACAAAGCAAAAGAATGCATACACTATTAACTTCTTCCTGGAAAAACATTTTTAAGAGAATCTTTTTGCTCCATGTTACTTTGATCATAAATAAGTGGCACCTTCATTTCTGTTTCTACACCAGAGTCTTATAATATTTTTGGATGACAGAAATAGTATGGGAGATTTCACTTATGGCCTCCCATTTTCATAGGAATTGGACACTAATTCACGTGAAGAGTGGGGTTGGACGCAAAAGACAAGTTCAAGTAAGTAACCATCAACAAGCAACTGTAGCATTTTAACAATATGTGATTGTGTCGAGGTTTTTCTAGGAAATTTCATTCTTATTATTGCAACCAGATGCTTCAAGGATCTCAAGAAATACCCAAAGGTATTTGTACAGAGTTTAGCATTCTATTCAAAAAAACACTGTTGGGTAGAATTAAAATTTTAGTTATTATTTAGTATTTATATGCTCCAGCACTCTCTAAACTCTTACCTGTATGTTATATCATATCTACTCATCTTACTCTATGAGCTAGTTATATTATTATTCCTATTTTTCACAGGAGGAGATTGTGGCTCATTGAGGTTATAATGATGAAGTTTTAGAATATAGGTGAGGTTCAGTGGGGCAAGTCTGGAGCCCATGACCAAGAAAGAATTCTTGAGACATCTTTGGTGCAAAATAGTGGTTTATTAAAGCACAGGACAAGAACTGTGGGCAGAGAGAGCTGCTGCCCTGGGATGTGAGGGGTGGCAGGTTTCCTATGATGGGGTTGGGGGAGGTAAGGAAAAAGGGAGGCTTCAATAGAACTTTCAAATGCTGAAGAGGACCTATAAGATACCATATGCCTTGAGGCCTTGTCATTGTCAAGGTTTTTCCCTCTATCAAGGTATTAACATTAAGATAGTTGGGAGATTCCTAAAGAATGTCGCAGTATGTCCCACCCAGGAGTGGGAGTGGGGGAGGGAAGGTTGCAAGGTGTCAGCTTTTGCTTTTTCCTCAGCCAGCCTTTGCTTTGCCCTCAGCCAGCCTTCTGTTCCCTCATCAATATGTCTTGCCCAAGGTACGTACACTTAGTAAAATGTGACTTTAAATGAATTTTACAATGATTAAGAGTTCAGATTTGTAATCAGATAGCTCTGGAATAAAATCTTGCCACTACTTTTTGCTAGCTTTGTAATGTTGGGCAGGACAACAACTTATTTTTTCTGGGCCTATTTCCTTAGCCATACCACAGAGACAATAGCAGCATCTAACTGGAGAAAACTGTGAAAATCAATTGAGGTAAGTTATACAGAGAGCTTAGCCAATGTCTGGCACATACTAAGCTTTCAATAAATGCTAGCTGCAGAAACAATTAATAACTCTTACCTCCATTGAAAACAAGAGATTACACCACAGGAGGGAATTCCTGCATATCAATCTGACAATGGGAGTTTACTGAGATTTGGACTGAGTGCCACTTACAAGAGGAAAAGAAAATGGCTCATTGTGTTTATAAATTCACTAAAAATAGGAAGCCCAATATGGAGAATTTCACAGGCTCTTAAAGAAAATGACAACAAATTGTCAGACTGTATCTCATATCATACTGCTCTGTTTGAAGAATTCAATCCCCAAAAGCATGGCTAAATACCAGGAGACTGTGTAAATGGAAATGTTTGAACAGAGGCTCATGACATTTTCCAGGGCTGCCAAATGGTGCAGTGGGGTAGTTGAGAGCTAGGACTTGGGAATCAGAGGCTGATATCCTCTGTCTAAAACTTGTATGATCTTGGCTTCTTTTGTTAATTTTAAAATGTATGTCAAAGTATTACATACTTCACAACACTGTTGGGTAATTAAATGTGATTGCTAATAGAAGCTCTCACTACAGTGCCTGGTCCACAAAAAAGATTCAGTAAATGTTAATTATGCTTAAAAACTGCCACACTTTGGTATCTATCTTCCCAACTCTTTTAAAAAGGTGAAATTGATAAGTTTTTCCATTGGTTCTAGAATTTCTCTTTATTTTTGGATAATCCTACTTGAGTTCCCATAACTTACATCATTACTTTCCAGCTAATAAAACTCACCTTAAATAATTCCACATTTGATGCTCTTCTCTAGAAGCTTGATCCCCTTTCTAAAAATACCATTGAAAGAGAAGAAATTGCCTATCTTTTTAGCCTCTTACTTTAACTTACTTCCTTGATCCCTAAGCCTGTAAAAAAGGGCAAGTTTCCCATTATCTTTTATATTGAGACTCGAAGGTAGCAGAAAGAAGTATACTTGTGTGAAGAGTTAGTTAATCCATTGCCACTAATAAAATCCCTCAGTATGACTACAGAGGAGGATGCAATATTTTAAAGGGAAATGAAAATATGGAATTCTTTTAGTTTTCTTATTTCTTGAATAATGCAGATTTCCTTTAAATACAAATTAATATAATTTTGCTACCTATACTAGTGAAGACACTGAATTAGATGTGAACATGTTTAAGGTATTATATACCAAGGATGAGGTGTTTTTAAGGTTATGTCTCATTTATGTCTTCCAAAAGCTCTATGAGATTAATTTTTGAACTTTAATTTTGCAGTTAAGGACATTGAGGCTCAGAAAGGTGAAGTACCTGGACCTACATCACCTGGCTGGTAAATGTTGGGGTATGGATGCAAACATGTCCTTCTTACTAGATACTCTGCGCTTTTTTTTTTTTTTTTTTTTGGCAATACTATATGGCCTTCCTATAAAGTAGCCCACATATATATCTTAATCTAAAATCTTGCTTAAGCATTTTGTTTTTGACATTTTTTTCCACAGATTTTTCTTTTACTATTCCTACATACTAGTTCTTTTTCCTCCATTGATGGAATATATTGCTTCTAGAGGAGCACACAGGAACTAAAAAAAAAAAAAAAAAAAAGGAAAACTTGTTCTCTACTATTATGTCACCAAAAATAATAGTCCCTACCTCCAGCCCCACTATCCAATTTACCTTGGCCATTTTACTGCTAATAATTCTATATACTTATTTAGTGAAGCAATACTTCCAATTTTAACTCAAGTCACACTTGGTTTTATTTATTCATGTTGACAAAATATTTTCTGTAACTGTGTAAAAAATGAGTTAAAAGAGTTTAGAGCTCTCACTATTTAAATTTCTTCTGCTCTTTATTCCATGGCTAAAAGCAGCTGACTTATTTCCCAAATGTAATGAACTGATAAAAGTTAGATATTTACAATTACCTCAAGACTTACAGAAGTAAAGCTTTATAAAATTTTCTACAACCCAGGTCTACTTTCGTAACATTCATATTGAAATTCCTCCTGCATGACTTATAAGGCTATGAAACTAGGTTTACCAAGTACCAAGAACCATGAAGCTCAAAGAAGAAGCTTTCTCTTGGAAGCCTTTGCAATCATATTTGTACTTCAAGGACTTAGCTTGCAATCCCACATTATTCTTCCACTAAGTACAACAGATCCTGGTCATTATCTCTGCAATACCAATACAGATTGCCGACTTTTTCTCTTGATCGTTAGTTTACCTCCAGAAATATAAAGCTTTGACAGGCATAATGTGATTATTTCCAACTCCCATTACAAAGAGTTCAGACCTTTGCATTGCCTGGCACCGTAACCCATGGTTCCTAGATGAGCCAACAAAGAGGATAAAAAAGAAAAAAAGAGGGGAAAGGCTTAAAATGCAATGGTTTGCAGCCCTAATTTTCTGCAGCATTTCCCTTTCAGCTTTTCATGAAAGTTGGTTCATTAGACTCCTCTTTCACTAAGAAAACTAACATATTGAACTTAAAAGATTAGGTTCAGATTTTAATTTTTATTTACGTTTAAATTTATTTATTTTATTTTATTTTTTGCCACTGAGAAATTCAGTAGAGAACTGCTCGATCTCTTCTCTTGAACAGATTCGGTTTTAAACTTTTTCATTAACAAAGACACTTTATCTGTCTTGGCCACTTTTTGAACTTCCTCAGTTCAAAACTTGCTCAGTTCAAAACTTCCTAAGTTCAAAATACACAGGAGCTGATCAGAAATGAACTTTCTTTGTATTCCCCAGACATATTTCAGGCTTCTCCCCTATATTTCTTTCATCCTCTTCACCTTTACATATTTTTTTCACTTTTATTTTGCGTTCTCTTTTTATCATCCATGTCTGTGCTGACAAAATTTCATTGAAGTTAGGTAGTAAGGCTGTGGGCTTAATGCAACATTAGGCAAAAGGTACAGTCTTGTGTAAAATGCAAAGACAAAGTATACTCATCTGTTATTGCATAGGAAGGAAGAAGAAAATTCAGAATGTCTGGTCTTCCTACAGTGATCACAGAAAAAGACTATGCAATGCACAGACTAGTATAAAATAAACTGAGGGACAAGGTTCAGAAATTTCTGCCTTCATCCCTCATTTTGGCTTCACATGTCACATCAATTAAAAAATCCATTGGCCTTGGTGGTAGGTATTAGGGAGGGCACATATTGCATGGAGCACTGGATGTGGTGCATAAACAATGAATTTTGGAACACTGAAAAAAATAAAATTAAATTAAATTTTAAAAAAACAAACAAACATGGGCTTTGTCTCCATGATGTGTCCTAAATCTGACCATGTCTCACCATAACCATTTCTCCCCACCTGCCTTTAACAGTAGTCTAAGCCATTAGCTTGTTTTTGGTCTGTGCTACTAAATGTTTCAAAAGCTGAAGTGATTTCCCCAATTCCATTCTCCCCCAAATAACCAGAGTAAACTCTTAAAAATGTAAATTAGATCTCATTGCTTCATTGCTTAGACTCTAATTGCTTCCCATTGAATTCAGATTCAGTACAAACTCCTCATCATCATGCACATGCCCATGCAGAATCTGGCTGTTGTCTGTCATGCTGACCACGTCTCCAACCTCATTCTTATTTCTGCGATAAGCAGTGCTGGCCTTTCTTCGCCAAATGTGCCATGCCACTGTAGTTCCCTGTGCTTTGACTAGTTTGTGCTCCGGTGTTCAGGCTGCAGGCTTCTCAGCTCCTCACTTCTTAGGGCCCACCATAATCACCCCATCTGAAGATGTTCTTCCTCATCCCCATCGCTGTTGCTTCTCCTTATTCTTTTTTTTTTTTTTAAAGATTTTTATTTATTCATTTGACAGACAGATCACAAGCAGGCGGAGAGGCAGGCAGAGAGAGAGGAGGAAGCAGGCTCCCTGCTGAGCAGAGAGCCCAATGCGGGACTCGATCCCAGGACCCTGAGATCATGACCTGAGCTGAAGGCAGCGGCTTAACCCACTGAGCCACCCAGGCGCCCAGCTTCTCCTTATTCTGTTACCCATTTTCTTCTCTTTGAAAGAGAAATGTGTTATGACAGTTTCTTGTGTATTTCCTCTAGGATTTATTGTCTAAATTGGAATGCAGTTTGGTTTGCAGAGATTAATATGAAATATAAAATAATTGGTCGTTCTATACTTATGAATCATTGAGGAAAAGCAAAGGGTAGACCATGAAGAGAAAGGTAAGTATCAAGGTAGAGCTGCTGGCATAGTGAATTCATCACCTAGAAGGATGCCTCAAGTTCTTTTGTTCCTTTGAAAATTGCAGATGTCTAGTTTTCTTCTGAGCACCAAACAGGCACACTGCAGTTGCCTGAAAGACTTTATTTTGCTAACTGGATACTGAGGGAAACAAGATCCCGTGATGTGAATTGTTTCTGGATTATTGGTTAAGGCATTACAGAAATTTGTCCAAATTATGCAGGAATCATCGTGATTATGTTATAAAATGTGATTCTCACACCCTGAAAGTCAGGTCAGAGTCTCTCTATTTTCAAATGAGGAAACCACATCTTGGACATATTGAGATCTGCTTAAATTCAGCAAGTAAGAGCCAGGGTGGAATATGGAAAATAGATTCTTGTGTCCATGTATATTCACATTTTACTCTCATTTCTCTTTTGTCTCCCTCATTAATAAATGGTCTGGATTAGAGTCTTTTATTGGAAGAAGTAATATTATGTTCAGTTATGTTTTGTATTAAATATAGTACCAGTAATCCATTATTTCTTTAAGACCTAAGATTTAGTTTACCAACATGAACAAATTAATGGGTTAGAGTTATGCCTTAATATAATAGAATATTGGTATTAGAAGGGACTATACAAGAGATATTACTTAATCCCTCATACAAAACAGAAGTACTTTCTAGAGCATTCCTAGGAGATGGTGGTATTAAATGGATCATTTAGAATGTCTGCCATTTAAATCCCCTCCTGAGAACATCAGTCATATAGGTTACAGTGTTTGCTATCCTGTGATCACATCACCCTGGTCATGCTGAGTAGACCATGGCTGGGTGGCTGTCTCAAAGGCAGTTGACTAGAGCATGTCATCTGTAAGATCATGGTAGAGAAATCTAACAATGCTGCACTCTACTGAATGTTAACAGGCCAATCCAATAAAATGATCTTCTAGGAGGTTTTAAGATTAAGTTGGAGAGAAAATCCTCAGAAAGAACAGATGTCAGAAACCAAATAACAGAGAAACTAGTGAGGAGAAGCCATGAGGCAAGTCCTGCCTTGAAGTATGGAAAGACACAAGAGGGAAAGACAGTGGGTTGTGGGGTAGGTCAATGCAATTAGAGCAGCAAAGAGAAGAAGCACTGTCACAAGCATGGTCAATGACTAAAGTCACCATTGGGCCAAGAAAAACAGTTCTTTGATAATCAAAGGGGGTTATTCAATTCTGGCCACCAGTAAATCAAATTTTATTTCTTTTTTAAACATGGCTATGGCATTTCTGAGATTTCCTTTTTCATTACTACTGAATTTTCAGAATGTACTGCTATTAAGTGAAGTAACTGGAAAAATACCTCTGGTCCTTGGTGACTTTCAAGAGATTATCTAACAAACCTAATCTTGCAACAGCCCATTCTCTTCTGAGACAGCTTATTAAATCATTTTGTTATATAACACCTCAACTTAATCCCTTATAACTATAAATTGTTACTCCTAGTTCAGGACTCTAAGAAAACTCCAAATAAGTCTATACTACTATCCTTATCACAGTCTTAACTATGGGAAGAATGTTAACTATCACATCTTAGCAACCTCATATCTTTAGTCAAGTATTTACATCAATTAAAATATTCCCAGAGTCCCCAATAAGTCATGTGATATAGTTCCCAGAACTTTCAACTTCACTCTCAATGTCTGATTTTCTTTTAAATTGTCAACATTCTATTGTAAGATTTCATTTTGAGCTAGATATACACACCTAATCTCCCTTGACATAGACAGCATACTCTTATTAATGTAGTCCAAGATTTCATTGACTTGTTTTTTTTTTTTTTTCTTTTCAGTGTAACAGAATTCATTGTTTATGCACCACACCCAGTGCTCCATGCAATACGTGCCCTCCATAATACCCACCACCTGACTCCCCCAACCTCCCACCCCCTGCCCCTTCAAAACCCTCAGGTTGTTTTTCAGAGTTCATAGTCTCTCATGGTTCATCTCCCCTTCCAATTTCCCTCAACTCCCTTCTCCTCTTCCTCTCCCTATGTTCTCCATGTTATTTGTTATGCTCCACAAATAAGTGAAACCATATGATAATTGACTCTCTCTGCTTGACTTACTTCACTCAGCATAATCTCTTCCAGTCCCGTCCATGTTGCTACAAAAGTTGGGTATTCATCCTTTCTGATGGAGGCATAATACTCCATAGTGTATATGGATCACATCTTCCTTATCCATTTGTCCGTTGAAGGGCATCTTGGTCCTCTCCACAGTTTGGTGACTGTGGTCATTGCTGCTATAAACATTGGAGTACAGATGGCTCTTCTTTTCACTACATCTGTATCTTTGGGGTAAATACCCAGTAGTGCAATTGCAGGGTCATAGGAAGCTCTATTTTTAATTTCTTAAGGAATCTCTCCACACTGTTCTCCAAAGGGGCTGCACCAACTTGCATTCCCACCAACAGTGTAAGAGGGTTCCCCTTTCTCCACATCCTCTCCAACACACGTTGTTTCCTGTCTTGCTAATTTTGGCCATTCTAACTGGTGTAAGGTGGTATCTCAATGTGGTTTTAATTTGAATCTCCCTGACGGCTAGTGATGAAGAACATTTTTTCATGTGTCTGATAGCCATTTGTATGTCTTGATTGGAGAAGTGTCTGTTCATGTCTTCTGCCCATTTTTTGACATGATTATCTGTTTTGTGTGTGTTGAGTTTGAGTTTGAGAAGTTCTTTATAGATCCTGGATATCAACCTTTTGTCTGTACTGTCATTTGCAAATATCTTCTCCCAGTCCATGGGTTGCCTCTTTGTTTTGTTGACTGTTTCCTTTGCTATGCAGAAGCTTTTGATCTTGATGAAGTCCCAAAAGTTCATTTTTGTTTTTGTTTCCTTTGCCTTTGGAGACATATCTTGAAAGAAGTTGCTGTGGCTGATATTGAAGAGGTTACTGCCTATGTTCTCCTCTAGGATTCTGATGGATTCCATTGACTTTTAGCTTTGTCATCATCTTTAGACTTACAGTAGCACTTCTCCTGGACATTTTAAAATGCACTGTTGGCCTGAATTTTGTTGTTGTTGTTGTTTTGTTTTGTCATTGGACTTTTAAAATATCTAATATCTAGTTTAAATTTATCTGCATTAAATTTAGTCTTATTGGTTTAGTTCTATTATAGCCTTTGGTTGCCTTTTCCAAAATGCTTCCAGTGAAACAATCATGTGCTCACAAAAGGATTAAGCACACAGGCACACAGACACATACAGACACAGACACACAAACGCATTTCCCATCATGTTATAAGTTTGAGAAGTTCTGCATTAAAGAGATATTAAAAAGGTTAAAAAGATTGAGCTCTACATGACTTCTTAGAGCCTAATCTCTAGAAGAGAGAAACAGTGGGACCTGTTTTTCAAAAAAAATTATTTATGGGCACCTGGGTGGCTCAGTGGGTTAAAGCCTCTGCCTTCGGCTCAGGTAATGATCCCAGGGTCCTGGGATCAAGCCCTGCATCAGGCTCTCTGCTCAGCAGGGAGCCTGCTTCCTCCTCTCTCTCTGCCTGCCTCTCTGCCTACTTGTGATCTCTGTCTGTCAAATAAATAAATAAAATCTTAAAAAAATTATTTACCATGGAACTCATTTTGTAGAATACTTACCAACTTTTGCAGGAACATGAGTATCTCTGTGACCTCAGGCATGTTATGAGCCTTCTAGAATCATGACCTCCTAATCCATAAAGTAGAAATAATGATATTCATCTTCTAGGTGTATTATGAATATAAAGAAAGTGATGTATTTGACCCATAGAGAGTTCAAGATTTTCTCTTATTTTATTCTTTTGCTAAGATTTTTAGCTCACTGTCTATGATTTTTCTTCATATGTTGTTATATTTAGTCACGTAATTCCACAAAAACATTGACATTTGTTTTCAGTTTTCCAATGAAATTGCCAGACTCCTCTATGATCCTTTCTCTATTCTTCACAGTATTCATTTTTACCTAGAGTAATTTTCATCTTGTGTTCAAATATTGAGTTGAAATTCCACTTTGTTAGCAGTTTTGATTCAGTTCAATTCAACAGCTGTTTCCTGAGAATGCTTGCCAAGCATATTGACCTGGCCTTCTTTGCTGTGCCTTGTGGAGTCCTCATGTGCTTCTCCATCTATTTCTCACTTCCTAGAGTGGGTTCACATTGGGTCTAGGGACTTGCAGACTTCCTTTGACTATCTCAACCCAACTTCTAAATCAGACACACAGTTCTTGCTTATTGAGATGAATAACTGGTTGCAATAAAGTAGTTATTTTAATTAAGAACCCAATCTCAATGTGATCTTGGCCAATATTTGCAAAGGCTTTTCAGGTTTTGTTTTGTTTTGATTTTTGTCTCTTTCTGTTTATCCTGTGGTAGAAATTGAAAGAAATACATGAAAGTTGGACAAGGATTAGGACCATATTTGCAACTTCTCTGTTTTGGTGGATCCTCTCTTTATATAGAAGTAACAGTGCTTCCCTTGTATTTCCCCACCCAGGTGTCTGGGGCAGTCACAGAGAAAAAGCCCCAGCTGCTCGTTCAGCTGTGGTGTGTAGACCAGAAAAGAGTGAGGTAGTGAAGGGAAGGAAGCCAGAGCTGGGAGAAGATGTGGCTGAGTTAGCATATTTGCTTTAAAATACAACTCATTGTCTTCATTGTCATTTGGAATATTAGAACCCATTCTACTTTACATTCTCATTGCCTCCCTCTGGTAATAATTTGTCCACAGAAAATTTTATGTTAGGAAACTATGTGTATGGGCAGAACTCTTTTTTAAAAAGATTTTATTATTTAACAGAGAAAGAGAGAGAGCACAAGCAGGGGGAACAGCAGGCAGGGGGGAGAAGCAGGTTTTTCACTGAGCAAGGAGGCTGATGTGGGATTCCATCCCAGGACCTTGGAATCATGACCTGAGCTGAAGGCAGATGCTTAACTGACTGAGCTACCGAGGCGACCCTGGGCAGAACTCTTGAAATTATTCTGAGTCTACCCTTTCCTTTTCTTTGGAAATCTGTAGTCCCCAGGCTGGGTGTCACTGCTCTGGAGAATTTTATATATGCACGTTACCCTTCAGCCCTTCACCTGCCAGGTAGTGGATGCAGGGGATCTGGGTCCTCTCAAGCACAGATGGGAAATCAGTATCCCTACCTTTTCATACCTCACAGTTTCCTTTACTATTTCAGGGCAGACTTTCTTCTTTAATCCTACAGAAGGCAGCTGTGTTCGAACCATACTTTCATTTCCATAAATACACATAAGTGGATTGTGTGTGTGTGTGTGTGTGTGTGTGTGTGTGTGTGAAGTATGTGAGCAACATTTGGAGAAGACAGCTAATCTTTAACACCTTTCTATTCCTAATTTCCTCTGTAAAGTGAAGGCTCATCCTGATTTGTCTTCCCTTTCTTAGCAAGACCCCAATCTGTCCCCCTCTTGTATCTAGTCACAGGACTTTTTCTTCCTGTATGGTGGCACGGAAGTTAACGAGTTAATCAATATGTTTCCTTTTATGTCACTTGAAAGACTTATGTTCATGTTATCACTGTGCCACTTTCTATCTGGGTGATTCTGGCAAGTCTCTTAATAATTCTGGGCCTTCGTTTTTTCATCTATAAGAATGACTCTTAGGTGCTATCCAGTTGTAAGCTGAACTTTAGTTTGTACCCAAGGAGATGGAAATTTTCTTAATTCCAAAAGGGTACCATTTATTTCTTGGTAGAAACAACATGGAACTCAGAGTCAGATAACCTAAGTTCTCAATCTCATTTCTTATTAAATTAAATCACTGCATCAGTCAGGGTCTTACCAAGACAATAGAAACCACTGTGGGGGTCTACGGCCATACCACCCTGAACGCGCCCGATCTCGTCTGATCTCTGAAGCTAAGCAGGGTCGGGCCTGGTTAGTACTTGGATGGAAGAAACCACTGTGGGGAACATAGCAGGCTCCCTATGACTTAGGATGCATTGTTTTCTCTTCAGAGAGATGTGGCAGTTTGTTCTTATGGGGAACTGAAGAGTGGTGATAATAAGCTGTTCCAATAAATAATAATAGTGGGCTTTCCGAAAACTGTGGTCCAAGGACTTCTAGAACTTCATGAGAACATTGTTGGTGTAGAGGTCCTGTTGGGGTTTCGTCTAACAATTGTATTTTTAGAAGAATTCAGAGAAGGGTACCCTAAATGTAGAAGGAGGGTATGTTTTAGAGAGTAAATAGAGTTTTGACCCAAGGATATGGTAAAGGAAGAAAACACTATTTCTGCCTGCCTCTCTGCCTACTTGTGATCTCTCTCTGTCAAATAAATAAAACACTATTTAGGAACTTGAAGAAATATATATAAATATAAAATCCCTATATTCCATGCTGTCTGTATATGCAATAAACAGGTGCTAACTTGCATTCCTGGTCAGAATTTGTGAGTCACAGACTTATATATGGAAGCTTTCAGAAGACAGCCAATTGTCCCAAGTTTGTTCTTCTCTAGCTGAAATCTTGTCTTCTTTGAGAAAGCTGAAGGGAGTATAGAATATTTCCCAAGGCTTCATATACATTCATAGGAGGAATATTATTTGCAGTCTGCTCATTCTTATAAGTGCTGATATTGGTGTGTTAGAAATGCTGACAATGAGCTCCAGAGGTATGACTTTCTTGAACTTGACAAAAAAGAAGCGGTCAAAAGATATTCATGGTAAACACAAACACACACACACACAGAAGGTAAGTAGAATAGAACTTGAACAGAAGCAGCTTGGGAATCTGAATGATGGCCCAGTTGTAAGCATTAGTAAGACTTGGAAGTCCATTTATTTTCTGTTTTCTGCGGAGGGGACAAGAGAATAGTAACCATCTTTAATTTTAGCTACATATATATGAACTAACAATAATAGCATTTTAACAGAGGAGCTGTTTCACCATCAAAAGTTGCCAGAGAGGATACTAAATATCTTTTGAGAGTTAAATTCCTGATTGGGCAGATGAAGAAGAATAGTTGCTTTTCAAGGCAAATGATAAGCTAATATTGGATGCAAGTCAATTGAAATACTCCTTTTAATATTCTAAGACATTCTTAAGATTGACATTATGAATAACACTATTATGGTGCTAGCTGGTGTAATAGAAAGAGAATGGATTTTGCATTCAGACAGACCTGGATTTTAACCTTGCTCTGCCCTTCACAAGTTCCATAACCTTGAATAACTTGCTTAACTTTCTAGGCTCAGGTTTCTTGCTCCATATAAAGCAGCCAGCAACACTACCTCACTAGGTTGTTGGGAGGATGATGGGAGAAATTCTTTAAAAGCAAAACGGTGCTTGGTCTTTCACAAAGTAGTTAAACCCGATTCCTACTTGAGGGCAGATGGAGACTGCTAGAAAGCTTGCTATCAGCGAGCAGTCAGCCAGCCAGTGTTCAGAGGATTCAAAAACTGAGGCTCCACAAACAATCTAGCATGCCAAATGTCAGAATTTTGACTTCTAGCCAATTATGTTATTTTGGCAGTCATCCCTGTCACTTTCTTATTAAGGGCCTTAAGACCAAGAGTCAGAAATAAAGGAAAAACATAGTACTAGTTGAGAGAATTATATAGGCTTAAAGAAGCAGCTAATCAATTGGAAGTGGTATGAACCTACTAACCTGGCTTTATGGGCAGAGGATTTTAAATCTACCTCTGACTGGCCTTCCTCTGCAGCTTTTGGATTTCCTTTTAGATATTCTAATGAAAAATAATGCTTCCCATGAATATTTAAATATCTTCCATGATGAGGTTCTGGAAACATTTTACATTTCTTTTTGGCTTAGGACTTTGAGCAACTTCCTTTGTGATTAGAATGTGGAGGGGTTATTTTCCCTTTCTTAGTAGTTATATAGGATTCAAGTATTTCAGACATTGAAATATCAGCAGCCCACAGAGAGTATGGGTGTAGATGAGATCCCTGAAAAGTAACATCAAAGGTCTCACCTTATGACTGTTGATAAAGGCGCTCTTTACAAGATATGTGTTGTCATGGTGATGGGGAGAAGGGACTGGATTGGGAAGGAATTAGAGGAGACAGTATAGTGTGGTAAAAAGGCTTAGCATGTATAAACTATGGAGAAAAGTACAGTTCCTTGATCTAGTCTTAGACATCATACAGACTGTTTGCAGGGTACCGGCACATGTTAGATAATCAATATATAGCTGAAGATTCTGTGATTCTCAACTGGATTCTTTCGTCTCTAATTTATCTGACCTATAACTTCAAATTTGAAAGTACAAGTTAGGTGTGGAAATTGTCCTGGTAGTTAATAGCTGGAGGTACTTTGAGGAGAGCTGAGAGGCACTGATATCTTAAACATAAACTTCCCCTATATGCCTAAATATCATTTCAAACATTTGAATATTTACTTAGCAACAGTTGTGCACTCAACACTCTGATGGTTAATGTAGGACGTGCAAAGGAGGCAGGATATTACCACTAACCTAAAGGAGATAAAATCAGATATCAAATACAAGTTGTATTTTTATTATTTATTGATGAATCCTTCTAAAATTATATGTAAGAAGTTCCAAGAATCAGTCTGAGAACCTGTACCAAGCACTAAAGAACTATTTTTTTCTTAGTAATAAGAAATAATTCATATTAAGAATATTACTTCATTGATAATACTGTATAATACAAAAGAAGCATATACTTTGAATTATAGAATATTTCCTCAGTCTTTTATATACTAAGTTCATGACTTTTGCCAAAGCTGAACACATCTGTAATAGGTTTTATTTGTTATTTAAATAAATCAATTAGAGGTGCCTGGGTGGCTCAGTTATTAAGTATCTGCCTTTGGCTCAGGTCATGATCCCAGAGTCCTGGAATGGAGCCCCATTTTGGGTTCCCTGCTCAGCAGGGAGATTGCTTCTGCATCTCCCACTCCCTGCTATTAGGCCTGCTTGTGTTCTCTCTCTTTCTGTCAAATAAGTAAATAAATCTTTTAAAAAATCAATTAAAAAAAGGTTAAATTAGTTTATTTGAAAAAGAAATGGGAAATTGAAAATAAAATTGCTTGCCATAAATAGAAGGTAGTGTTAACAATAAATACAACTAAAACAAAATAATGTAATTAAATCAGAGATAAATGCTATTGCCAGCTGAAGGGTAGCCTCTGACCTAGTTTCTCTCTGTTTTAAAAGGGAGATTAACAAGTGCTAGACAGGTGTGAAACCATAGTAGCACCAAAAAGAGATTTTCTTCTTTATATAACTAGAAAGATTAAAGAGAATTGAAAAAATTTTCTTACAATGTGACTTAGTAATGTTATTTAATCCATGTCCAACAGCCATCTAAAGCATCAGATCTCACACTTTGGAATTCTTGAGGTTTCAAGGTCAAGTTCTTGCACACTATTTTATGTACCCATACGAGAACCTTATGAGATCGGCACTAACAGCATGTGTATTTATTTACTAACCCAATTTTAGAGTTGTGGAAGCAATAGCACAAAGAGGTTAAAAGATCCTTTCTATGTTTAGTCGGTGTTAGACAACAGACAAACCTAGTTTTTGAAAAACAAAGCTCTTTTCATTATAAGATCATTGTATTATATCATTATGTTATATTTTATACAACTATCATTTCCAGCTCTTTTTTATCCTCCCCTCCCCAGCTTTATTGATATATAACTGACTTACAAACTGTGTACAGTCTGTTGACTTGATATGCTTATATATTGAGAAATGATTACCATCATTAGCATTACGTAACACCTGCATCATGTCACATAATTACCTTTTGTGTGTGTGTGTGTGTGTGTGTGTATGTGTGTGGTGGGAATATTTAAGATTTACTCTTGGAGCAATTTTCAAGTATATAATACAGTCTAATTAACTATAATCATGATGCTGTACATTAGATCTCCAGAACTTATTCATCATATAACTGGAAGTTTGAACTTTTCAACAATACCCCCCATTTCTTCCAACTGACAGCCCCTAGCAACCTTTATTTTGCTCTCTGTTTCTATGAGCTCAGCTTTTTAAAGATTCCATGTGTAGGGGATATAATACAATATTTGCCTTTCTCTGACTATTTCACTGAACTCTTTTATTATTAAATATCTCAAATAATTGAATAACAATAGAAATCAGCAATTTTTTTTTATCAAGAAACTGATTTCCCTTATTTCAATATCTTGACAATAGGTATTTTATTAACTAGAGAGATAGTCAGTGTCTACTAGTGAATCATTTCAAGAGGGCTCTAGATTGGAAGTAAATTTTATTTATCTGCATCTGTATAGAGTGAATTAGATGTATGGAGAAGAAAGATATTCAATGTGGGTGGCAGTATAGGAAGTGTACTAGACTTTCTGATGACCTCTGATTTAGAGCAATGGAAACAAGGGAGAGTAAGTGTTAAATAAATATAAGGTGACAACACAGTGGAAAGCAAAGATCTGAAGATCAGATTTAGAAAAGCTCAGATCCAAAATGGGTTGCAACTTATGATAAAACCAAAAATGATCAAAAGATCTTAGTTACATTTAGGACAAGAATAAGATCATCATAAGAATGGGCTCAGGAATAGGACAATATGTCACAATTCGGGGATAAAGCCGACGGCTGACATAGCACAGTAGTACTCTTTAATTCTTATTTTGCTTCGTCTTTTCTGTGAAAGACTGACTTCTACTAAACTTTATAGAGTTTCTGCTAAACTTTATAGAGTGAGAACTGGTATGGAAGAATAAAGATAAAGATGGGATAAAGTAGTGTAAGATAAACCTGCTGCTAAAAATGAGTTCAAATTTTCTGCAGTGGGAAAAGCAAACCCCAGAGTACAATATCCTGGGGTGCAAATGAGGACAGTGATATATGAAGAAATTTTAAGGACAAAGGGGAGATGAAAGATAGGAAAATGCAAATGTAGATTCAAATTTTAAAAAGAGGAACAAAAAAGATTGTATTCTGCCATTCCAGATTAGTGAACTTTAAATTAATTTCGGGCAAGCTTCCAGAATGAATTTTTAAAGAGATGATTCATAAAATCCTAGAAGACGATTAGCAAAAGTTCACTATGATGAATTCATGACATAATTCATCATTTTGATTTTTAGTAAAGAAAAACAAACAAACAAACAAAAAAAACCCCGTTGCCTGCTTTCTGAGTATATCTGATATTCTATAGGCACACTGCAATTTTTTCATAAAGTGTCTGGGGAAAGGGTGGAGAAGTATGCATTTAAAGCAATGGTAAATAATCCCCTATTGCAAGACAGTGCACATATGCCTGAACAAGGGGTGCTTAACAGAATGCTGTCATCCAAAGAGGAGGTTCTTAGTGTTACTTTTCAGGATTCTTCCATGTTTAACGTTTCTTGCAGGACAGGTTTGCTGGTGATGAATTCACTCAGCTTTTGTTTGCCTGAGGAATGTCTTTATTTCTCATTCACTTTTAAAGGATAACTTCACAGAAATGGCGTTCTAGGTTGGTGACTTTTTTTTTTCCTTCAGTAATCTAACTATTACATTCTACTCTTTTTTTTTGCTTGCAGAAGTTTTCTGTCATCCTTATTCTTGTCCCTCTGTAGACAAGGTGGGCGCCCCCACCAGCTTTGTTCAACTTTCCCTTTTTGTGTTTGGTTTCTGCAGTTTAAATATGATACGATGAGGTGATTTTGTTCGTTTGTTTGTTTTTATCTTATTTATCCTGCATGGTATTCTGATCTCCCTGGATCAATGGTTTGGTGTTTGTCATTAATTTGGAAAATTCTTGGCCATTTTTACTTCTAATATTTCTTCTGTTACATTCTCTTTCTCCTGATGTGGTTTTATTTATTTATTTTTTTTAGATTTTATTTATTTATTTGACTGACAGAGGTCACAAGTAGGCAGAGAGGCTGGTGAACAGTGTGGGGGGAGGGTAGCAGGCTCCCTGCTGAGCAGAGAGCTGGATGCGGGGGTTTGATTCTAGGACCTTAGGATCATGACCTGAGCTGAAGGCAGAGGCTTAGCCTACTGAGCCACCCAGGGACCCCTCTCTTGATTTTTTATTGCACATGTGTTACGACTTTTGAAATTATTCCCTAGTTCTTAGGTGTTCTTTTTTTTTTTTTTATCATTTTTCTCTTTGCATTTTAGTTCAGGAAGTCACTATTGACCCATATTTGAATTTATTGATTTTTTTTTCCCCCTCAGCTGTATTGGGTTTACTAATGAGCCCATTAAATGCATTCTTCATTTCTATAACAGGGTTCTTTTCTTTATTTTGAGAATTTCCTTTTGATTCTTGTTTCAACTTTCCATTTCTCTTCTTGCATTACTCATCTGTTCTTTCATGTTGTATAATTTTTCCACTAAAGCCCCTAACATATTAGCCATTGAAATTATATTATAAAATCCCTTTCTGATTTTCAATATCATTTCAATATCTATGGCATATTCGAGTCTGGTTCCTGAGGATTGCTTTGTCTCTTCAGACTGTATTTTTTTTACTTTTTGGTGCTTTGTAATTATTTTTTTGAAAACCTGTCAGGTAAATATGTAATAAGACTTCCATGTAAGGATTTGTGTTAATCTGGCTAGCAGTTGGGCTGTCTATAATGTTCACTAGAACTTTAGTTACCAGAGGCTTCACGTTGTTTCTTAAATACCTTCCCTCCCGATTTGGGCTTCTCTATGTACTTTTTTTAGAGACCTTTTATCTGGCAACTCTCATCTGTAAACCACTATTGTTATATCAGAGGCCCATTGCTATGGTGGGAAGGTGTGGGGACTGAAAGCATTTAATAGTTTCATGATTAAATCTCAGTCTTTCTTTGTGGGGGTGGTGCTGTATCTCTGGACTGTCAACTTCACAACTGTTTATTCAGTGGCATAGCTTTTTGATTTCTCCCTTAGGTTGTACAGGAAGGCTAGAGTGGGCTGGGCTGGGGGAATGACCTCCCTTAGCTAGAATAAGGCTCAGGGCCATCCGACCTCCACCCCCACGGGTAGGCTTTTGTTATGGAGAAGACTCCAGGATATTTCACACTGATGATTCTTCCCCCATTTTCTGCCACAGACAATAGGGAATCTTTCTCAGGACTTCACAGGCAGAAGCTGGCTGGATTTCTGGAGGTAAAGCTCATAGATATGTGGGGTCACCCCTAAGATTGTGACATGCAGAAATTGTTCCTCACACACTAATCCTCACTCAGCCTCTAGCAAATTGTCAAAATTACTCTGTAAATATTCCTCATGGTTTATGATTCCAGTATCTTCTGCTCTAAGTAAACACATATCAACTATGTCTCTCCAGATTAGAGTGATGTTTTGTCCTAAAACCTCAGTTCTCTGAAGGGTACAAGAAAAGTCACTGAGTTTTAGTTTATCCAGATATTTTCATCATAAGGATGGAAGGAATGACTTCCAACTTCATTACATATTGAAGGTGAAAATAGAAGTTCTCAATTCTTCTGTTTAACATTTATAATTCTTGGTCTAAAGATGAAGAAAATATGGTGAGCCAGTCTAAGGATGAGTTATACCAAGTGACCAGACAGGATGACAGAGTTGTGATATTGACAAACTCAAACAATAACATGAATTCAACCAAAGGTAATAAAGGAGGAAGAAAATTAAATTCCTGTCCTTGGATTCAAAACACATTTTTCAAGGATGGGACAGGTAAGCTGATCCTTAACAATGACACGAAATATATGTGGGACTCTGAGTCATCATTTAGATTACCATGACTCAAAAGTGAGGATCAGCTTCCAAAATATTTAAAACAGTTCACTAAAATGTTTTTGGGTATTAAAGAAGAAAAGGGTCAAACCTCAAATACATTAGGTAAACCATTTTCTTTATTGAAAACTGTCTTAGAATCTTTAATGTGCTCAAGTTCATCATGATTTTGCCAAGAGGATAAAGAACTCGTAGCGTTTCCCAAATTTATTGGACCATTGATCTGTTTTTTCAATCTAACTCTGGCACTTAATAGTTGTAAAACAATGGGTAAAACATGCAACTTCTGCGGCTCTTAATTTTTGCATTTATAGAATAGGAATAATGCTGACTACTTTATAGTCATGCTATAACTACTAAATGAGAATAATGTTTGAAAACATTTAATAAAGAGTGGATCTAAGTTTAAGAGCATAGGCTCTGGAGCCTGACTTTTTTGGTTCAGAACCTGGCTCCAGGCTGTGTCCCGTACAGAAAGACCTTGGCAAGTTACTTAAACTTCCTTGTTTCCTCATCTATAAAATGATGACAATAAGAGTGCCTATCTCAAAGAGTTGTTTTGAAGAATAAAGACCTACTGTATTAAAAGCTCTTTGAGGGGCGCCTGGGTGGGTCAGTGGGTTAAAGCCTCTGCCTTTGGCTCAGATCATGATCCTGGGGTTTCTGGGATCAAGCCCTGCATCGGGCTCTCTGCTCAGCGGGGAGCCTGCTTCCTCCTCTCTCTCTGCCTGCCTTTCTGCCTACTTGTGATCTCTCTCTCTGCCAAATAAATAAATAAACATTAAAAAAAAAAAAAAAAGCTCTTTGACCAGTCTTGGTGCATAAGTGCTAAAGTGTGTTGGTTATGACTCTTAGGACTTTTATTTTTTATGATTACCATTCCTAGATGTTTATCTCAAGACTTTAAGTTTTAAGTCCTCCAAGACAGTTGCTGCCTTTTACTTTTTCCTTGGTTAGGAGTGTGTTGGAGGTTAGAAAGTGTAGTGCTGTTTCTTAGAATGTATACCCGAATCACCCAGGTACTTGCTTATAGTACATATTCTGGGCCCTAAGCAAATCAGAATATCTGACATCTGGTAGAAATCCATATTTTAAATGAGGAGCTCAGACGACTTGGGGCAAACTGAACTTTGATTACAACTGAGTAGAGCCAGCATACCCTGCTTTAGCTCAATCGCAATGTCAGGCCCTTTCCAGAGAATGTATCAGACACCAGCCACCGGGCTCTCTTAATCTTCACAAGATGCCTCCTGGGGCAGGTCATATCATAATCTCAGGTTTTCAGATCAAAGGTTAAATGATTTGCCCAAGATCTGCTGGTAAGCAGCTCATTGAAAGATGGGATTGGGTCTACCTGGCCAGAATCTGGCCCTAGTATGTCAAATATGTCAAACAAGTCAAACAAGTCGTATCCCGTCTGAGCACATGCTTTCTCCTCTGGGAAATTTGACCAAAAATATTCACTTTTAGATTAGGGCTGACTTTAGAAACCCCTCTACTACAGGATATGTAATATACTCTTCTAATACAGGAAGAATGTATTAGCCAATGTACATTTTACAGAGAGGGTCTGTCCAGTGAGCAGTCAGGAGGTGGATGAGAACAGCCTTCTGTGTAGCCATAGAGTTGTTTCATTTTCGAACTTAAATTCTATCTTTTGACCAGTAGGTGGTGTCTTATAATTCTTATACTATAGAAAACTCAACGAATGTTTAGATCCTGAATCCCTAATATTTAATAAAGACAAATTTATAAAAGGAGGATGGAAAATTGGGTCAGGGATATGTTCAAGTGAATTTTACTGTCACATAGAAACCACTATGTACAATTCAAAGTGTGTGTATGTAACACAGACCATGAACCAGGTGCAATGCTTGCTCCTGCAGGAAAAAAATAAAAAGGAATCATAAAAAAACTTGCAAGGAACTGATAGTATATTAATAAATAGTATAGCTATTATAATTTGGCTCTCACTATGTGTCAGACACTGTAATAGGTTATCTACCTATATTTTGTCACATAATCTTTTGAAAAATTCCATGAGGTTATCACTCTTTGGATGCTTTGAGGTTCTGGAAATTAAGTAATTTGCCCAAGTTCATATAGATTTTCAGTGCAAAATGAGATTTAAATTGAGATCTTTCTTACAACATAAAATTTTTTGGTAGCGAGGTAAAACAATTGTACAAATAATAATGCAAGGCAAAATAATGAGATTTCAATAAAACATCGAGATTAATTGTGAAGGAGGCTCAAAGAAAATATCTAAGTAGAAACTGTGAGTAAAAGTGTCTTAAGATACTTTGTAGAGGATATAATTTTGTGACAGGTCTTGAAACATGGCTCTGACTTATGTACAGAGTGAAGAGGATGCTAGGTGATGTGTTCCATATATGGAAAAGAATGAGCCAAGACATGGAAATAGGAAACCATGTTTGGTAATACAGAATAGCTGTCAGTGAGAAGGGTAGGAAAAAGAACGAGGCAAATAAATAAATAAACCTGAAAAGTAGCTGCATCGCATTGTGAATTTGTACCTAAAATGACAAACAATGGAGCAAACGGGCAAAAGCTAACTTTGCATGTGTGTGTGCGCGCATGTGCGTGTGTAGTAGATTAGGGCAAAGAGAGAATCTTTAAAAAATTAATTTTTTTTTGAACATCTGCAGTAAACCAGATAATGTACTATGGGATTATTCACAATATCTCAATTTGGAGGTAGGGGACAAAGGATTGTAGATAGTAGCAGAAGACTATTGAATGGTCCACATGAACAAATCTGAGGGTCCCAATTTACTTTATTGTGTCAACCCAGCTAAGTGAGTGTGCTGACTAACAACTTTTGTCTTGACTTGTTCAGCTCCTGAAGTACATTTTCTGTTTGCCTTCAAATGCTTGGGGATGAGTAAGTGAGTCAATAAAGCTTTAAAAACACTGGCTCCTGCCCCACAAACCCTGTTCATCTAAAGGTCAGGAGAATCTACACATCTATACAATGTTCCTTGGACTCAACACAAAGACTTTACAAAAGTTGCTAATATATCTGTAGATTTATTTCACTCATCAAGAATGCGTGAACTTTTCCTTTGTACCCTGAGACAAAGTTAACTGAGCCAAATTATCAGAGGCATCGTAGGAAAAATTATATTTGTTCATGGTTACAACACTATCACCTTCTTACAAAAGCAAAGATGGCTTCTTTATTTCTTTAAGGAAAAATGTGTCTAATTATTTTGTTGCTTTTCTCCACTGAAAAACAACATGCTGCCCTAAACTCCTAGTGACATTCAAAATAGTTCAGGAGAGATGCTGCTGATAGTGATATTACTTTCATACAGCTCTGCTTCCCCAGGAGGATTATAAAATACTTTTAAACTACCAAGTAGTCTATATGCATGTACAGTTAAAAATTCTTTTTCTGTGGTTTTGTAAACACTGTGCACATTCCACTTCTATGTACTGAGCACTTATGGACTCTTCATGAATAGAGAAACAATTCTTTCCACTAAAAAGCATCAAGGAAAATCCCACTGTAAGTAAAATAGGATTATAACTTCCTGGCTAAAAGCTGTAGAGAATCTAGTCCACTGGGGACACTCCCTTATGCATGCAGGATAGTATACTCTTAAACTTATTTTCTGGGGCTTCCCTCTTCTTCATCTGTGCAGCTGCTCTCCAGTACTCTCAAACATAATTCATTCTCTACTACATGGATTCGTGTGGGAGATAGGTACATGGGTCAGGATTTACAGAGCTACCCTTTTATTTCATACTTTTTAAGGATTAGTTTCCATCGAGTCAGTGCAATAGGGTATTTGTAGTCAGCATAAACTGGAATTCACACATTAATCCCAAACCCAGGTAAGAAGGATGAAGTCATGGTACTCATCCCAGTGTGTGTTATTAGATGGAACAGATGCCACCATTATTTACAATGATCCCCTATAACAAGCCATTTTAAAGATGCCAATAGCTAAAATATTTCCAGGGACTATGAGAAGGGACAGGACTGAAGCCACATTAGATCTAAACTCCATGTATGTACACAGGTCTTAGGAGCAGGCATGTCTAAGTCTCCACATTGTCTTCTACTGATAAAAAAGTTCCCTTCAGGGGACGCCTGGGTGGCTCAGTTGGTTGGACGAATGCCTTCGGCTCAGGTCATGATCCCGGAGTCCTGGGATCGGGTCCCGCATCGGGCTTCCAGCTCCATGCGGAGTCTGCTTCTCCCTCTGACCTTGTCCTTGCTCATGCTCTCTCTCACTGTCTCTCTCTCAAATAAATAAATAAAATCTTTAAAAAAAAAAAAAAAAAAGATCCCTTCAGTGATCGAACTCCACCCAAACTGCTACAAATTTCAGTCAAAACTGTACCATCAAAAAGATGAGAGAGAAGAAAATACAATTTATTATGAGAGGTCTTTTTGTCCTATAACAAACAGTCCAAGATAGCTGGAATTCAAAACTATATATCCCACAAATGGTTGGAAAGTTAAATTTTCTTCCTCTAGACAGTCAATGGAAATGAAGGCAAAGAAGCAAGAAACTAAGTGTATTAGTTTCCTATTACTGCTGTGACAAAGTACAACAAATTTAGTGGCTTTAAATGGTACAAATTTATTCTTTTTCAGTTCTGGAGTTTAGAAGTCTAAAATCAAGGTGTTGGTAGGGCTGTATTTCACTTAGAGGTATCAGGGGAGAATCTGTTCCTTGCCTTTCCAGCTTTTTTGGGCTGTTTTTAGCTCAGGATTCTTTCTCAATTTCTCTCCAAACTGTTGCTATCTTGGCACATCTCCTACCACTCCCTTTGTCCTTCCTGCCTCCCTTTTATCAAGATTCTTGTGATTATCATCTTAGATCTGATAGTCCACGACAATCTTTCTATCTTAAGTTCCTTAACTTAATGTCTGCAAAGTGTCTTTTTACTATGTAAGTTAACAATTCACATGCTATAGGCTTTAGGACTTGAACACCTTTGGGGTGGCCATCATTCAGTCTACTATACTCAGCGGAGATAGGGGACCCAGAAAAAGCCTGAACCCTGAGGTTTACCCAAGTACCTCCCAATCTTCTAATATTCATCTTGTTTGTGATAGAAAGGGAAAGGTTACTTGTGACACTGTTTAAATGCTTGGATCCAAATAAATAGAAAACCAACCCTAGACTTTCTAGTTAAATGATCTGTTAGGTTCACAGAGTTTAAGATTCTTCAAATCAGGTTCTATCATCTACAACCCAAATAGGCCTGATTCGTACACTTGCCCAGGGTTAAAAAGCAGCAAAGCTAGGATTTTCTGTCAGGTCACCTGATGTCTGAGTCCATCATCTTGACCACTGTAGGGGTCACTGATGATAATGCCCATCTGTCCTTTATTTGAGGGTTCTTCTTAATTCTTGTTGATGCTCTCATCCTCAACAAATACCCAGCTTGTTTCTTCCAGTATATTTCCTTAAAAAGAACAGTGACTCAGTGAGACTCTAGGACCACACAGAGATATACTTTTACTGAGGTATAAGAGAGGCTTCATCTTTACAGAGATGAGAGGCATCCCCCAGCCCCCAATCCTGACTTACCTCCAAGATTGGAAAGCATGCTTCTTGTGAGATATGGTTAAATTTTCAAATTCTATTACATTAAATTCTTAAAACTCACATGCTATCCATAGACTTCACTATTGGCTTTCTGGGGAAAAAAAAAACAAACAACAACAACAACAACAAAAAACAACCCCAAACCAAACACACACACACACACACACACACACACACCCCAAAAAATAAACCACAGAACATCCTCTATACTTTAAGATCTTATAGTACCAAAATGGCAGCTGTTATTTTAGACCACGCACAAATATAAGCACAAGGTACTAAGATGATATCAGATAATCAACTTTATTTAATTTATACTAAGAGGCAGGCAATCTTTTTTGAAGTGAAATATAGGGATACTGATAGACTCTAGTATGTTATATTTTATATTTCTGTTCACTTCAGCTGGGTTGCTCTTTTAATTTGGAACGTTAATCCCTTAAGTGAAGCAATTCAGATTATGCCATCTCCTTCAGTACTGCACATTCCCTTGAAGTATTACCTATTCCATATAGAAGATTCTATGGGTTATGCGTAGGATTTTTGAGCTGAAAATTTACATGTGGTACCACATTGGCTCAGAGAGGTGCTGAAAGTCCATGGTGCTGATGCTATTTGTCACGCTGGCCAGTCTAAACTACATTTCCCCAAATTCCCTTTTCTAATTGTTTCCAGGAAAAGAAATATGAACTAAAAAAGACATTCTTGTGTGAGATTTGTGGGGCAAAAGTGAAGCAGCAACTGTTTTGTAAATCACACACTCTTATTAACCTGTTGGCTTACCTGTTGAATGACAGCACTGCCCCAGCTTCCTCTGGAGCTTCCTTCAGTTTCTTTGATTCCTAGGCCATGGCATGGTAGATAGATCTCAATAGATTGGTCTATAGATATCTTAGTTTTTCTACCTTTCTGTTTCAACCCTGATTGTTAGAGTACCCCTTTTTCAGTCATACAAATCTTTTTGTATAAGAATTGTCTCCAAGCTGATCTTTCAAATTGATTTATTGTTGTTATTCAGTGATCATTGGTCATCTCTTAGATATAACATTGACATGTGGGTTGGCTTTTTACATATTATTAAAGGTCAGAATTTTATGATTTTCCCCAAATCTTATTTCTGGACCCAACATAGTCTTAACATTAATCATTTGGTACTTGACAAATAGAGTGTGGATATTTATGTACTTTTATTTTGATACTTTCCATTCCTAGGTGATGATCCTTTCATTATTATCATATTTTGTTATAGACTTGATAATGGTTACATTTATATGATGTCCTTTATCATTAAGTATAATAAATAGGAAAAAAGGCAAACACCCCACTAAACCATCTAAAAAAAGTCATATTTCATGCGTGGAGATTATGCAATAGTATTTGAAGTAAGAATCATTAGTGCAAATTTTAACATATGCAAATCATAGGTTGTTATGGAGGAGGAAAAATTTTTGTTACCCCAATATATGATTTTGGGATGTTGATTATTTTAAGCTCTTAAGAAACTATAGAAAAAAAGAATTTGAAAAAACAGGTACAAATTACCCATTTTAAGAGATATTCACATTTACAAAGAAAATTTCCATTTGTAAGGGAGTTTTGCTGCTCTACCATAAAGCAGAGAGTGACCCAATCTCTAGAAACTCTTATCAATGGGGAAGACAATGACTTAAATCCACATAACAAACTTACCCTTATTTACTGTGCTTTTCCTGGTAAGCTTCCATAACTGACTCCCTGTCCTTAACATCTTTTATCTTTAGCTAAAGATGGTATTTAAACTGATGGCTTCAGCTGTGTCAGACAGAGAGTTATTTAGTTTTCCCGGGTCTCTCTTATGTATATAGGATGTATATGTGTTATTAAACTTTCGTTTGCTTTTCTCTTGTTAATCTGTCTCACGTCAATTTAATTCTTGGGCCAAAAAAGAGTCTTGAAAGGTACAGGAAAGTTGTTCCTCTCCAACATTACAAACAATCAGTGACAACTTACTTTTTATGGATGAAATACCTTATATTTTATTTGGTAGATCTTGGTGATCTAGCACAGATCTTGGTACTAAATGTATCTTGTGTTGCCATGTGCTTGTAGGAAAGATAATGCATGTTATAAACCAGTTACAAGTAAGTGGTTATTACATAGGACAACATTAAAACTATGCTTTTCATAGAGGTGAACATTCTGATTACACAGAACTCTGAGTTATTTTTCTGTGTTCCAAATATGAAATAATTCAATGTTATAAAAAATTAAAAAAGGTCAAACCAAGGCAGTCAGAAAGAAGATAATCCAAAAAAGAAAAGTGAAACTCCCATAAAAACTAAAGTATAAATTGCACATTGCTATAGGGTCACAAAAATCTAGGTGTAAGAGAGAGATAAACTAAACTCTCTAGACTCCACTGCATCCCTGAATTGAAGTGTACAGCAGTCTTGAGGGAATTGTGAATGATTGGAGTCAGGTGTTTAAAGTTAATGTGAACATTTCTCCATTTCTATGTTTATAGCTGGACATTTTGTTGAATTTTTGTCACTTCCTGCCCTTAAGAATCTCATAATCTAGAAGATAAAATTATGGAAAACAATGAAGCTGAAAATAAGACAGAAAGGAAGCTATTAAATCATGAATAAAGACATGTATATGTCATAGGAATTCCAGAAAAAGAAGTGTGGGAAAAAGAGGTGGAATGTTTATTTGAACAAATTACAGCTGAGAATTTCCTAATGTGGGGAAGGAAGAAGGCATTTCAGTCCAAGAGGCCCAGAGAACTCTCCTCAAAATTAACAAAACAGGTCAACACCAAGACATATCATAGTGAAACTTGCAAATACAAAGATAAAGAGAGAATTCTGACAGCAGCTAGAGATGAAAGGTCCTTACCCTATAAGAATAGACACATAAAGTGTGTCTGTGTGAAGCAGACCTGTTCACTAAAACTTGGCAGGTCAGAAAGCAGTGACATGATATATTCAACATGCTAATTGGGAAAAATATGCAGCCAAGAATACTTTATCCAGGAGGGTTGTCATTCAGAATAGAAAGAGAGATAAAGGGTTTCTAAGACAAGCAAAACCTAAAGGAGTTCATGAACACTAAACGTGCTCTGCAAGAAATACTAAAGGGGATGCTTTGAGTGGGAAAGAGAGACCAAAAGCAACAAAGACTAGAAAGGAACAGAGACAATCTATAAGGCTAGTGACTTTCCACATAATACACTAGCACAACATTCATATCTTTCAATAATTACTCTCAATGTAAATGTACTAAGTGCTCAAATATAAAAACGTAAGGTATCAGAATAGATTAAAAAAAAAAAAAACCTTCTAAACAAAACCCATCAATATGCTACTTACAAGAGACTCATTTTAGACCCCATGACACCTCCAGATTGAAAATGAGGGAGTGGAGTACCTTCTATCATATTAATGGACATCAAAGAAAGCTGGAGTAGCCGTCTTTATATCAGACAAACTAGATTTTAAACCAAAGACTGTAATAAGAAATGAAGAAGGACACTATATCATAATAAAGGGCTCTATCCAACAAAAAGATGTGATAATTTAAGTATTTACACCCCCAACTTGGAAGCAACCAAATATATAAATCAATTAATAACAACCTTAAAGAAACTGATTGGTAATAATGCAATAATAGTAGGGAACTTTAACACCCCATGCACAACAATGGACAGATAATCTAAGCAGATATCAACAAGAAAACAATGGCTTTGAATGACACATTAGACCAGATGAACTTAACAGATACATTCAAAGCATTTCATCCTAAAATAGCAGAATACACATTCTTTTTATATGCATGTGGAACATTCTCCAGAATAGATCACACACTGGGTCATAAATCAGGCCTCAACCAGTATAGGAAGATAGAGATCATACCATGCCTATTTTCAGACCACAATGCTATGAAACTTGAAGTCAAGCACAAGAAAAAATTTGGAAAGACTATAAATACATGGCAGTTAAAGAAATTCTTACTAAAAAATGAATGGGTTAACCAGGAAATTAAAGAAAAAAATTTAAAAAATACATAGACTGATAAATGGATAAGGAAGATGTAATATGTATATGATATATGTGTGTGATATACATATGGTATATGTGTGATATATCTGTATATATACAGATTTTATTTTTTAATGAATAAGAAATATATATATATGTGTATATATATAATGAAATATTATGGAATATAATCCCATATATAATAATGTAATATTACTCAGTGACCAAAAAGAATGAAATCTTCCCATTTTCAACAAAATGGATAGAACTAGAGTGTACTATGCTAAATGAAATAAGTCAGTCAAAGAAAGAGAAAACCATATGATTCCACTCATATGTGGAATTTAAGAAACAAAACAGATGAATGTAGTGAAAGGGAAGGAAAAATAAAATAAGATAGAAACAGGGAAGCAAACTATAAGACGCTTAACTCTATAGAACAAACTGAGGGTTGCTGGAGGGGAGCGGGGCAGGGGATGGGCTAAGTGGGTGATGGTTATTAAGGAAGCACTTGTAATGAGCACTGTATGTTACAGGTAAGGGATGAATTGCTAAATTCTACTTCTGAAACCAGTACTACACTGTATGTTAAGTGACTTGAATTTAAGTTAAAAAAAAAAAAACAACAAAAAACCTGGTTTCTTAACTCAGTGATCATTGTGATATTCTAAGAAACTAATGCAGCAATTCTTATTTTTAAAGCATTTGGCTACATTAAACTACCCTCTTTCTGCTTCTGTTTGTCAGAGCAAGTCGTATGGTTTTAATCTAGATTTTATCTAGATTTAATCTAGATAACCAGTCACTAGAAAATGCTGATCTACTTTACAAGGAATCATACTGTTTTATTAGAGTTTATTCTCAAACTAACACTTTTATTTTTCAGTTGTATTTGATGTTATTGCTCTGTCTCCTTTAAGTCTTAAAGGAATTTTTTCCAGTTCTCAAGGTATTGGAGTACCATGAGTCAAATTTTCTTATGGAAAAGAACCTAAACTTTCAAGAAGTTGGTTTTCATTTTGTTTCTAACAGAAAACAAATTAGTGAATTATTCACTGCCTTGAAAAAATTTTGCACATTTTGTTTGTGAACGTGTATTTGAATTCATATTTTCAATATCACAAGGAAAATAATATGTGAATCTTTAATGTGTTTCCATTGAAACTTAATGAGTTTTCAGTGTGTCATAAATTAAATTAAATTAAATTAAATTAAAACAATTAAAATTAAAAATTAAAATAAAATTAAAAATCTTAAATTAAAATTTAAAATTTTAAAAAATTAAAATTAAAATTAAAAAAGTAAAGGTTGGTAAGTAGTGGATATTTTCCATAATTATCTGTTTCCCCCAAGGGCAGGCTATGTTGGTGCTATATGATTTTACCAGCATCATGCAACTTCAGTAGGGAATATTGAGAATAAATCTGATAGGGGAAAGGGAAAACTCCATGGAGAAAATTATATTATGGGTTCAAAGGATAGTTTGGGCCTTAATAAACATAAACTAGAGAGTAAGAAGCTACAGATCAAATGAATTATCTAAATGTAAAATTTTTGGTATTGGAAAATGGTAGAGTTTCTTGTTTGTTTTTTTTCCTTAGGTCTTTCCTCTGGGCTCCTGAAGCACACCATGGAATCTGCTGCCAGAACCACTTACAATAAAGTTGTCCTATTTACAGGTTTTTGATAAGCTGATTTTATTCTTTAATGAATAAGAAACGATGCCATTATCCCCTACAAAATAGCTAAGGTTTTACTTGAACAAAATCCGTTTGGAAATGTTAAGCTGGTTACACAGAACTAATATGCCTCAAGGTGGTCATTCTCTCTGGATTAAAGCTATGGAACAATTGTGGCTCCTGTTACAAGGAAAATGACAAAGGGCCATTATGAAAAGGGACAAAAATCTCTGTTCCCAGAGGGGGACTGACAAGCTGAAAGTCCCCTTCTACATGCCAACACAAAAGCCTGATTGCCTCAGATTGTTTGTTTATGTAAATCAAAATGCTGCCATTAATTCAGCAAGTGGGCTGCTCAGAGACAAAGAAGGTGGTGATTGGCTGGATGCTTGCTTCTGGGCTGGTGGCAAATCTGACAAATCCTATTGCTTCTGTTCTAAGCTCTATCTGGACACCTTTAGGAAAAGCAGCTTGATACTAGGTACTGAAGCAAATACTTTGTATTCTTAGAGTAGGAGTTGGAACTACAGAACTCGAAGGGGAGAGAACACATCTATCAAGGATCCTTTCACTCAATTTCCTCATAGCTCTCTCTGCGTCCTTGGACTCAACTCTACATTATGACAGATGTTCCAGGGACACTCAGTCGGGCTGAGTGCAATGGGGATACACCACCCGAAAATGGTCAACAATCGATCACTAAAACAAATGAGGAAGCCAGTGATGTGGATGGTACCCCACCATACTACCGCGTAGAACCCCATCTTGAAGACCTACCCACAGAAGAAAATCAAGAGAAAAGTGAAAAATTACAAGGGAATATTGTAGGCAACTGGCCCATGGATGAGAAGATTCTAAAAGGTAAAGCATTTTTCCTTTCTCCTTAATTTGCTCGATTCAATTTGTAAACTCATTCGTAATTCTTTTGATAAACTGTTATGATGGAAATGTGTTGTCCATCCTCCTACCCATGACCTTGCCCAAATGTGGTCTCTTAGTCTACTGGGGCTGGATAGCTAAGGACCAACCCTCTGCCTCAGGTCAAATCCAGGCTTATTTATTTGATAGCTTTAGACCCTGGACAACTTCCCCAGCCTCCTGAAGCTTTAGCTTTCCCAATTAGCAGAAAGCAGAAATATAAGTACTGATATTTGAAGCGTTGTTGTGAGGATTACTAAGTATTGGTTAAATGTTACCTATATTATTTATTATTATTATGGACAGCCCCGATATTTTTTAAGCGAAGAAAATTCAGCATTTCAAGTTTTCCTTCTGAAATATACCTGAACTTGTGTGAATTCATGGTTCTATAACTTACTAGATGGAAAAGGAGAGGTTATCCTCAGGTTTATAAGTAAGAACCAATGAAGAAATGAGTTGGGAGAGTGAAACAGATACTTTTAGTGAACACAATTGCAAATCAAATCGATCTATGTAGCTAGAGTCTAAATTGATAATTTATTTAACTTAAACTGCTTAAATATAGTATTAATCTTGTGAGTATTTTTTCCCCCCAGAAAAACCAGAAGAGAATCTTTTTATTGTTCATAAGGCTATCACGGATCTTTCTCTCCAAGAAACAAGTGTTGATGAAATGACATTCAGAGAAGGTGAGAGGAACTTCCATTTTGTACACAGACGTTGTCTGACTGAATATGGATGGTAGTTTTTGCATGGGATGTTCTGTGAGTGTGATGTTGAAAAAGCAATCCAGACAGAGCCTTCAAAAGCACAAAGCTGCTATAGGCAGATAAGGGAGTAGTCTTGATTATCTGTGGGTTTCACCTTAAAAAGTGTTCCAGAAGCATCAAGACTGAGACTGCATAGGTTGGTCTAACTGATTGGCATGCCTTGACCTGACAAAATGATATCAGTCTCTTAATAAGTCAGTCCACTAAGATTTATTTAGTGTCTCTAAATTTGTGTCAGGTACCTTGTGAAATGTAAATGTTTTAAAAATGGGTTTATCCTAAAAGCTTACTATTGACATACATTTTAAAATAATAATATAAATTTATTTGATCTATAGAAAAATTCTAAGCTTCTATGTAAGCTGAAAATGGTTATCTAATTCTTGTTAAAGAAATCTACCAGGTAATGAAGGTAATTTTAATTGTGTTCTTTCAGAAAATGAGACAATAAAAAGAACATTGATTTTTAAGTGACTTATATTTCAGATAAACTCAAGAGACTAAGAAACACAAAGCCTTTTAGATTTTACTTCTAAGAAGACACCTATGTTGAAGCAATTTCCAAATCAAGTTCAGGATAAACACGTATTAATTAATCACTCATTTCCTCTTTTGCAGCCATAAGCACCTTATCTCAAAACTGAAGTTGGTTCTTTAGACCTTGAGCAATTTAGCTTAGCTTGGACCTTAATAGGCAAAATATGGAATTATTTTTTAAAAAATATTATAACATCACGTAAAATTGTAGATGTCAAGAAGACAGGGATGTGACTGACAATTTTTTGGGTTTGTCCACTTTGCCTGGATACCTCCCAGACTATCTGCTGTCCCTATGTAGCAGTGGAATGTAGTAAGGAACAGCCATTATTAAGCTTTTATATTAATACAGGTAATTTATAAAACTTAAGCCTTAAGCCCCAGGAAATGAACTAAATAATTTCTCTGCCCTTATCTTTCTGTTTCCAATGTAACAAGTTATTACAGGCAGGGATCTCAAAGTGCATGTAGAGACCCTTTCAAATTTTTTTTTTAAGATTTATTTATTTATTTAGGAGAGAGACAGCATGCACACACAATGGAGAGGGGCAGAGAGAGAGGGGGAGAGAGTCTCAAGTAGACTCTGAGCTGAGCATGGAGCCTGACTGGGAGCTCAATCTCATGACCTTGCTATCACAACCTGAGCTGAAACCAAGAGTCTGACTCTTAACCAAATGCACCACCCAGGTGCCCAGAGACCCCTTCAAATATCTGATCAGGAAATCCACTGGAGATAACAGTTTGCTAGGATCTTTTGTTTTGTCAAATACAGAATGAAAGCAGTCTGGATTTTTAAGTAGATGGTGTCAGGGTGAATTTTTCCCTGAATGAATTCTTTTGTGTTTGGTGGAACATATGCTTTTCCTGTAAGGCACATGTTGGTGTCTTCTATTTTCACAATGACAAACAGCTATAAAGTCTCCAAAGAGAATACTCCTTGGTTGAAAACAGCAAGATGCTAAAAATATTGAGGAAAAACTATAATTTAAATTCAAGAAGTAATTTCATGCATGACAACTCCATGCCTGAGTCATGGTGTGAGCAAAAAGATCAGCTTCTTTGGCTCTTATGGGAAAAAATAGAATAAAAGAAAGCTTACTTAAGATTACAGAAAACATGCTAATGTATATTTATTTATAATGTAAAGAACATTAACTGGGCACTAACAACCCGATAGGAATTGTATACAACCAGTTAGGACTTCTATCTCTTTCTGTAAGTGTACAATCTGATCCCTGTGTTGGGAAAACAAAACAAACAAACAAACACACACAAAAAGAGAATGAAAAATCTTGAATGGAAATGGACTTTGAACATCTTTCAGTGAAAGTAGAAAGCTGTGATGGGGAAAGACAAAGACAAACACTGCCTTTCACTTTATTTAAGGACTCTTATGCTGTTGAAAGGGAATACCCAACACCCTACAACACACACTACTGTAGTGTAGTTTCAGCACACTACAGGTGACTAGACTGAAGTTTGGGATGAAGAAATGGAAGCCTGACAAGGCACACAATCTAGACAATATTTTAAAGTCACACATAGACTGAAGCTTCTCATAGTAGCCCCTTGAGAGGTGAAAGCCCAGAGAACAAGCTCCACTCTAATTCTTTCTAGCAAACTCAATAAATATTGTTAAGGATATGCTGATGTGATCTGTTTGAAAAGTGAAATTTGACATGAATTAAGCCTTGTAAAAGTCACTGCACGGTACCAAACAACTTGAGTTAATTAGTCGTTAGTAGGGATATATCTAACATAACAGGCTAATCTACCAATATATAGAGAGGACCACAACAAGATTTTTAAAGTCTGGCTCTCTAGAAATCAATGGCAGATCTTAGATGACATTGTGTGTGCTTTGATGGGCTTGGTGTCACTGTTAGCCCAACATAGGACCCATGACCACCCATGGCTCCCTGCTCCTCCTTCCACAACTGGTACTTTAGCACAAATCTGAGAATCATGGTGGCAAATACTGAATGCGCTACTCTGAGCATGCCCAGTTGGGAGGAGTCATTGTTTTTACTACTAGAAGAAAACCTTTTTTCTCCTGTGAGATATTTTTCTAATTTTCCTTGAGGAATGTGGTATGTGTGTGTGTGTGTTGTGTGTGTGTGTGTGTGTATGTGTGTAAAAGATAGGTCCAAATATTTTATTTTCTATGTTCACATTTCTAGTCACTACAGACTAGACAGGATTTTAAAAGTCTTTCTCAGGAACATCAGTCTCACTAGATACAACAGTCCACAAAAACAAAAAAACGTTTTATGGTCAAATGAAGTTGAGTCATCATCAACTTCTTAGAGATCCACAATATTTATTGGCATTTTAAAGGCTTGCATAAATTCTGAGGCTTACTTAACTGTGTTTAATGTGATATTTTCCAAACTAATTTGATAGTACAACCGATTTTATTGGGTAAAACATATTATTAACCCACAAAATAATATCCTATAAGGTATGTGTAGGGAAATGATTGTCCAGAAACATAATTTAAAGAATAAGAGTTGGGCATCTCATGGCGCCTGGGTGGCTCAGTGGGTTAAGCCTCTGCCTTCAGCTCAGGGCATGATCTCAGGGTCTGGGATTGGGTCCTGCATCGGGGTCTGTTCTTAGCAGGGAGCCTGCTTTCCCCTCTCTCTCTGCCTGCCTCTCTGCTTACTTGTGATTTCTCTCTCTGTGTCAAGTAAATAAATAAAATTAAAAAAAAAAAAAAGAATTGGGTATCTCAATTACCAATTGATTTTGCTACAGGACACCAATGGGAGAAGATTCCTCTGAGCATCAGTAACCAGGAAATAAGTAGACAGAAGGAAAGGATTGCTGAACAACTTCTAGAAGAGAAGGAAGAGGAGGATGGGAAGAACAAAGCTCGCCAGGCAACTGAAATTGAATGGTTGGGATTTCGGAAACCTAGCCAAGTTGATGTGTTGCATTCTAAACATGAAGAGGAGGAAGAAGTTTGGGATGAAGAAATTAATAATGATGACGATGATTGCAATGATGATGAAGATGAAGTTCGAGTGATAGAATTTAAGAAAAAAAATGAAGAGGGTTCTCAATTAAAAGGGGAAGGTGATGCAAATGAGGACTCCCCACTGAGCAGCCCCAGTTCCCAACCTGTGACACCTGAGGAGCAGCCAACCTTTGGGAAGAAGAGTGATATCTCTAGAAATGCTTATTCAAGATACAATACAATATCCTATCGGAAAATCAGGAAGGGGAACACCAAGCAGAGAATTGATGAATTTGAGTCTATGATGCACTTATAAATTAAATGGAACTGAGGAATTCTCCTGCCCACTAAAGCAAAATCTAATTCTATTTCCCTGAGACACATCTTTGCATGTCTTATTTGAGTCATCCCCTTTAAAGATGTAAAAGCTTAACCTCTGTTTCACTGTAGAAAAATATGGAAATAATCCTAGACAAAATTCAGTCTGGTAACCTCAAGTCAAAAAGCTTTAGATTCATTCATGGGCATTTGCTTTTTAAAATTTAACTAATATGGTCTTGTGTGATAAGCACTAAACAGCAAACAGCAAGCACCCCTAGAGAATCTGGCATGATTTGGCTTGTTAAAAGTAACAACACTGGGAAATACAGTCATCAAATGAAAGAGGACTATGAGAAATGACCTGTATTTCTTTTGGTGTCTTTCTTCCTGTACATTGAGGGTGCTAGAAAGTCTGGTATTAAACCTATTTCATTTCAACTTGTTTTTATAGACACTGGCAATAAGCTGTCCAAAATGTTTTGCCTTTCCTATTATCTTCAGAAAAGATTTTAAGTGGCTTTTCTTGGCCTCCTCAGAGTGAAAAATCTGTATAGGCCTTCTTCCTAGGTGTTACCATTCACTGAATTTTCTCACTAGAGGGGCTGAGCAGTTGTCAAGTCAGGAAAATTCTGTTGACTAAATGTTGGATTTATGCAGTCAAGATGAATAAAATCCATTGTGAGGTTGATACAGGGAGGGACTAGAAGATTGGTGGGCAATAGACTAAGGAGTCAGATAGTTTATTTTTGTGACTGAAAATAAAATCTCGTCTAGCACAGTTAAAGTCATTAAAAGTGAAAATGACAGCTTTAGCACAGTTTTAAGAAAATACCCTTCTCTATTACCACAGTTTCTCTTATTAACAGTATCTCAGAATAATTTTCTTTCCTTAGAAACCCAAGACAACTCTAGTCATAACTGTACTAGTTACTATGAAAATGGAAATAATTATCTTAGGATATTTTCAAAGTAGAGTGTGAGCATGTATTTTTAGTAAGAAAGCTCTGATAGTCGTTGGGAATATATAATTTACTGGACCTCAGCCCAAATCAAGATGCTTAAAACTGTGCCTATGGAGTTTCACTCAAGCCAGTGTATCAAATAATGTATTAAATATTTATGAAAAGGGAGAGTCTATATTTTTATTCTTAGATAGTTTCATAATTTTTCATTTCAGGCTTCCATATATATCACCCTGAACTTTCTGTCACCACAGATAAAGATATTTTTGGCCCTGCAAATAAAAAGACAATTCCTTATTGTCTGAATGTAATACAGTCTCCATTGTACTATTCAACCCTTTGTTTATTTCTTTTTCATTTTGTGAAAAAACCTGGGTTAGGCCTTCTTAGATTATTGCTTATTTATGTGTAACAAATCCCACACATTCTAATGGAAATTTCTTTAATTCTTCCTGGTCACATAATATATTTCCAGGATATCATTTACTATTATTTACTGTTTACAAGATTCAATTTTGGATTCAAGATTGAAGTGCTTCTTTTATTCTTTCAAACAGATATTTCACAACCTGATCATGTAAAAGTGCTGTTGCTCTTCATTTGTAGAACCTATAGATTTCATTCTTGATGATGCAGGTTTTTCAGAAGAAAGTCAGAGAAAATCAGGTGTTTATTGGTAAATTTAGGTAAAAGATTGGTGCACTCCAACAATTTCCTATTTATTTAGATCCTCTAAATCGTTCCACCTGGGCAACCTATTTTCTTTTCTGGGTTACTGATGAGCCCTACAATTTTCTACTTAACTTCAAAGCACAGTATTGTGTTATCCATCAAGGAACAGGAGCATATTGTTAACCTACCATCAACAGAGCCTCTATTTTTAATTGTTCTAACAGAAGTGTTGAATTTCTGTGGAATCTGAGTGAACTGGGTGGTCTCTGGTGTGACATAGTCAAGCGACTGGCTCTTATGGGGATCCAGTACAGAGTAACACTGGCCTTCAAAGCTTTGTGCTCTTACTATATAATTAACCAAGCATGAAAGATACTGTCCACAAAGACTTTTTCAGGGTATGTTCAATGAGCAAATGCTTAATGCTTATGGATGAGGCAGTGCAGTTACAAAAGAGCACTGAAACTACTCTTGGACATTAACACCCCAATGCTTCCATCTTACACTACGGCTACAGAGTTAAAGTGATCAGAAGCAACATGATGGGGTTAGGTGACTATTTGATTCTTCATAACCTAGGAAAGGCAAGGGTATGGTTCTGATTTCACGAGGGATATTTAACATATTAGACATTCCTACAGAACAAGTTAGAACACAAATTGGTAATAATACTGGCAGATTTACTGCTTTTGTGATCTAAGGGTTCGGGTTGGATAGAAGAAGGACTCTGGTACCTGGTAGGAGGGGGAACTGATTTCTTGTGAGAATGTTGCCATTTCTTACATGACTTTTAATTTGTCTTAGTTTTGGGGTGAATATACATTAATAAAATCTCTATTTCTTTGTCAATATAAAATTTACTTTTCCTATAATGCTATATTGGAAGACATGGGATATGTCAGAATCCACCTATCATCTGTCTACAGTTTAAATAAAGAACTGCTGTGTCTGACTTGCTTTCAATAACAGTGTGTGTCCTTGTTTTTGGTGTGAAGGACTTATTTTCTTTTGCTGTCCTTTAAAATTTAGGAAGAATGCTTGCATATCAGCAGTTACTAAAGACCATTAAGAAATGATGCTTTAGAAATCAAGAGAACACTTTATTTAAATCCAAAAAGCATTATTTATTTCAAAAAGGTCTTAAAATGATTGTAAAAAGAAAAAAAAAAAAAGAAACACAAAAACTTCTGGCAGGTAGATACCTAATGTTCCTGAAAAATTTGTATTATTTTTATAGGAACTGAGCTCTTGTTTAGATACACCTTAACTTCAACAACTTGAAAAACACACATGTATCTCTCTAGCCATCAAGGTAATACATTTAATCCATGCTGACACTTTTATAGTAACTGTTTCTGCCTATTTACATGGGCTAGTACTTTTGGCACATTTTCAAATGAAGAACGGACATTTAAGTTTTTCAAAGTGATAGGAAAAACACTTAAAATAAGTAATAATAGAAAATTATGGAAAAAAATGAAGCACCAGAGTATTATAAAAAAGAAATATGTTTGACCATATGAGAAAGGCAACTACTTTTAAAGGCTTAACTTTCATTGCTCTATAAAAACAAGAGGGCTATAAAAAGTAATGTCAAAAGTTGTAGCAAACATTTGCCAATATTAAAATATCAGACAGTAACATAAAAAATATGAATACCAAAATGTGCATACAGCTCATGAGGAACATGAAGTGACTCAGCCACACAATCAACATAAACACAATGACACAGGTAGTAATCAACAGCAGAAATCACCCAACAGATACATGGCAAACTACAAAATCAAAGGACAATGCCTCGTAATCAACTGCCAGTGTGGGAGAGTTTTGGAAATGAATTTGGAAAGTAACCCGAATCTTTAGTTAGTGACTTAAAATTACATATTTGATTCCTTCTTTAAGATAACATCAGTGAGTAGAGGCAGAAAATTGGTTACTTCAAAATGTTCAACTTAACTCCAAATTTATTTATATTCCATTGTTTCAATCTTGTCCCATTAACAGAAGTTTTTAGGTAATCAATAAGAAAATTCACTAATCTGACCTTTGCCTTCTCTTATTTTTCTGTCCACCTTTAATAGCTAATATGTATAAAACTAGCAATGTTTGGGCAGCTGTTTGAAGGAGGAGAATTAAGACATGTGCATAATCCGAAATGTATAAGCATTTTGATGATTTAGAGTTCGGTTACTCCCTTCAAGTATGGAAAGTGATACCCAGAGTCAAAGTCCACTGGAGATACTTTTGTACAGAAGGCCAGATGCAGACAAAATTGTGCACTTAAAAGAATTAAAATTATCCAAAAACATTTCACAGTTTTCTTTATATTTGTAAGCAGGAAGTCTTGGTCTTATTTTCTCCCTCTTCAAAGCATAAAATGTAGAGATTCCTATATATAATTATATATACACACATATAAGAATATATACACATACTTTTCTATATGAATATATGTATGTATATATACATATATATTTACAAAGATAGATACATTTTGGTCAAGTAATGATAATCTAGTCCCTCAAAAAATTGGTTTTTATATCTAATATAGAGGTTTTATTTTATACAGATATTTATAACTGAAATCCTTGAACTGGTAAATACCAATCAATCAATAATAAAATAGAAAGCCTCTGTTTTCAAAGATATTATCTGTTATTTATTTAATGGCAACTGTCATCATTAGAAACTCACCATATTAGAAGTTGTTCTATTTGCTGAAAAATGAGAACTTTCCTGTGTTTTTGCAAAACAATGATTCACATAAAGTTGCAAGGAGACCCTAATTGGAATGGTACTCCTAGTTGACCCATTAGGTTGAAAACAGAGGCATTGAATCTGCTTATTGTGATGGGATTTTTTTCTCCTTTCTTTAAGGTTCCAACACCTACCTGAAATACCATCCGTTAAACCTCATCAGCAGTATTTAATACTTTACATAGCTTACGCAAACTTGTTCACAGAATGGCTGTTTGCCAAAAATAAGTATTTTGTACATTAGCTTTGGTTAGTGTTCCTTTTCTCATTTCAAGGCTTGTGGCTCATAGCAATTTTTAAACAACCTACACAAAAGTTGTAAAAGCACTATGGTGACAATCTACACAATGAAGTAAAAGTTACAGGTTTTGGTTCGTATTTTAAATTAAAGGACTCTTCAATGTTTACTTCCCACCTCTGTTCAAATTGGGCAATCTGTCGGCTTTGATTAATGGTTGGGGAAAGAAAGAGGTGGCAATATTATTTAAGGGAAAGCAATCTCTCTATGTCTGCTTCTCCTTCTCATATTTATTATAGGAAATGGAAAAGAATATGTCCCGCATGAAGTCAAGGAGATAAACCACTGTAAAGCATGTGGGGATAGCTAAACTTAAGCCCACACTTCAGGTGATTAACAGAAAGGCTGCAGCCTCTATATCACAACCAAGGGAGATCTAAGACTTCACAATAAAGGGATTTTAACTGAGCCTACCGGAGTTGACTTCCCTACTTAGAGAAAAAAAACAAGTCATAGGAGCATGAGACTCTTTTCTTCTACTTCTCCTCCTCCTCCTCCCTCTCCCCCTCTCCTTCCCCCTCCTCCCTCTCCCCCTCTCCTTCCCCCTCCTCTTCCTCCTCCTCGTCCTTCTTTTTTTTTTTTTTTTTTTTTCCAGTCAGGTAGAATGGAAACTAGATTTTAATCTCTTACTAGTGGGATGCTCTTAGATAAAATACCTCTCAGCCATCCTCTTTGTCTGCATAATGAGAAGAGTTAAGACCTAATTCTCTTGAGTTGTGCACAGCGGTGAGATGGGGAACAATTGGTGCCTAGCACATGACAGGTACTCAAAGATAATCAGTTCTCATCTGGTTTCCCTTTATTCCCTGTAAATTCCTTGTTTATACCAAAGATATTGGGACCCTCATCTGAGGCATAATTTCTTTTCTGTGTTTGAACATGGAAGTTAAAGTTGTTAAAACAAATAAAGATAGTACTATCTGGCCAGCTTCAACCCCACTCTCTTTGCATGAGAATCCCTTGAAAATCATCCTAAGCCATTCATAAATTCAGGGTTGACTGGAGAATTTGAATTCCTATATACTATAACTGATATCTTTGCCCCTCTACAATACCTAAGGCAATACTATAAGCAAGGTGTTTCCTTATTTAAGAGAATATTTCCAAGTTAGTTGTGGAGACACTAACAATACATTGTGATTGTGGCATATGGTGGTTTTTGGCCCTGTAAATGACAGCTGATTGAATGTCAGCAAGCAGAATTGAGCAAATTTGATGCTGGTGATAAAACATGGTTGTACCAACAACAGCTGTGTCATCCTTCAGGGAGAAGCTCTGGGTAACTGCTGAAAAAGAGAAAGGAATGGTGCAAACCAAAAAGTTCAGAAGCACTCAGATGGTCTGGTAGTTAGGTTTTGATCAAATAAGTCCTGTAAAATACCGAAACTATGCTTGTGTTTAAAGTAACAAAACGTATAGACACTTCTCTAAGAAAAGGCAATGACTTAAGCCAACCCACGGAATACTCTGATGTCTCCCATAACACAGCCTCCTACTAAAGAATTTAGGGTTGGGGCACCTGGGTGGTTCAGTGGGTTAAGCCTCTGCCTTCGGCTCAGGTCCTGGGATCCAGCCCCACACTGGGCTCCCCACTAAGTAGAGAGCCTGCTTCTCTCTCCCTTTGCCTGCCACTCTGCTTACTTGTAATCTCTTTCTCTGTGTCAAATAATTTAAAAAAAAAAAAAAAAAATCTAAAAAAAAAAAAAGAATTTAGGGTTGAATAGGACCCTAATGTGTCCCACTCAGGGGTTTCTCACTAGAAGTACCAGAGGCCTAGTAGCATTTACACTTTTATTTTAGTCTTCTGAAAACAAAATATAGAGGGTAATGCTTAAAAAAGTGTTGGTAGGGGATTTCACAATTAGTCAATACTCTGATGTTTAGGTCTGTAAGATTTCCAATTTGTGATTAGTTCCTTGCATCTTAAGAGTAGTTGAGCAAATACATGGAAAAAGCTCTTTTCAAAAAATTTTTCCAAGAACAAACATGTGATGTATGGAAACAATCCTTTGCTATATTGACAACCATATAGCTTTGTATTAAGTCAAGGTGAAGTCAGGAAGAGCACGCTCTGAACAACAGACTGTAGAGGTTTTTTTTGTGAAAACATTTTAATTTCTTTCATTGCTATGCCCCTAGGTAAGTGTTTCCGAACCATAATTTGTCTTTTTCTGAACAGACTTGATGTGTTTTGTGGAAACTGTTTTTGAATAAAAAGCGTCTTCAGACAGGGGGCAAAAAAACCTTTCAACATTTTTGCAGTTACACAAAGAATTGTATGAGGCACTCAGCACATTCGGTTTGGTCAGCAATTCAGTTAGTCCTTTGGCAACTGACTTGTGTTTTATCCCCCATATGGCTCTGTTTTGAAAAGAATTATCTCATTTTCTAGTCATTCTCTTATCTCATCTGCAATGTCAATTATCTAAATAAAACATCTTAAATATGATGCAAATAGGCAGAACTCTTTCCCCCTCTGAGTCATAGCTATAGCTCTGCTTTTGTGCAATTAATTGGGAGATAAAATTAAATTTTAAATAGGAAGTCAGAACTAAAGATGCCCAGTTTAACCACCAGCTCAATTGAACAAAGCTTCATTTTTATATTAACAAGCCTATAGCATGGTTTTCCTTCAGACACCCAACCCCAGCAAAAACGTTTATGTCTCTCTTTCTTAAGAATGCTGTGGAACAGATTTATTTAGGCCAGCGGCCTGGGGCAGGGAACTGAGCCCTGTCTCTAGAGATCCAAATTGTAATCCTCATCTCTAACTGGTGTAGGACTCTTATGTAATATGTTTTCTGGGCATCAGTTTTCTTACCAAAAATGAATATAAAGGATGTTAGGATTTCTAGACTCTCTTTTGGTATGCCTAAATACTGGCATATGTAAGGTTAGGAATTCAATGTGGATTGATGAGATATTGTTTCCTCAGATTTATCAGTGTTATCATCAGACCTGCACCTACGGCCTTATCTCTCAGCCCCACCCCACAGAGGTGCCGGATTCCTTTTCTTTTCTGGCAAGTCTAGGTCAATTTTTTTCTTAACTCTCTTCCAGAGGGTTTCTTACCTCATTCTCTTCCCCTTTCATTATGTTTACTTCGTTTTATTCTTACTTTGAAATCTTTTAGAGCTTACTTTTAGCATATTTCATCCTTGTGAATGCTGCTAAATCTAAAGCCATATTTTGTATAAATCTTTAATAATTGTTAGTGCTCTGTCGCTGCTTTATTCGTTTCAGCTCCTTTTATTTGGTCTTACATTACACTGCAATTAAGTGTATTTTGGGTGCCTTTCTGGTGACTACAGTGCCTTATGGGCTAGGCTCTTTCTCCTTGCCGTTTTTTTTTTTCTTTTTTCTTTTTTAAAATATCCACCTAAGTCTTAAAAGTTAGTAGTATGACCGTTTCTTAAAAGTGTAGCTTTAAAAGCACAAAATGAATTGAAACAATGTCCATATCTGGAACTGAATAAACATTTGACTTCCTCACTTAAAGTTTTTTTTTCCACTGACTCAGATTGAGAAACAAAAAACAAAAAACAAAAACCTTTATATAGTCATCTAGATCAAAGTCCTACCATTGAGTAGTATGATAACCGATACTCATTCAAACTGTTAGGTGCGCAGGCGTGTCGCTGGGAGGGACTTCACCAAGATGACAGCTGTGTGTTTCTGAGGTCTTTTTGCCATTGGAACTCAAGCGACTTTTTTTTTTAATTAAAAAAAAAAAGCAAATAAAAGAATAGGTTCTCATTGATTATACCTACTTATGGGCCAAAAGAGCTGGTTATTATCCAACTCAGTCATCATGAATATCATTGTACTTCCTCAAGTACTTTTGGCTTCATTTCCTGTATTTCCCGTTACCTGTTTGATTGCATTGGGAAGTTTGCAGGCTGAGGTCCATCCAGCACAGGGCAGGAAGCATGCAATTCAAAAGGCCACCTAGAGCTGAAGATGGGCTCCAGTTCAATGTTAGGTTGTTTCCCTGAGCTCACTTTTGGTTTCTCAAATATTGCGGGTTTTTAAATCTCCTATTCAAATGCCATTAATTTTGAAAATGTAAACTACCATGGAGAAATACGGTCCCTACATCCACTGTCATTTTCACAGTGTCTAATGGGTTTACGAGATAAAAATATTAGTTGTTCTTTAGTCTTCATAATATTTTTCAAATTTCCACTTTTGGTATTGCTTCTCTGGGTCACAAGCAGCAACTTTCAGGGTCTTCTGAGAAACGTTTCCTTCTAAGCATAACAACTGATGATAGTTCCCAAAAACAATGTGATTCACCTGGAAAGAAAGGGAATCTGGGAATGAGCCACAGAATGAATTTGACAACTGAAATATAAAGAAATGAAAACTAATAAAAAAATTATATTTTTGATTTATTAGGAATTCTTCTGAACTAAACGAACAACATGAATACAGTCTTTGGACTGTATTAAATTTGTCTCCATCTCAAACTAACTTCTCACTTCTTTAAGCTACAGGGCTTTTAAGATTTTTATGACTTCCTTAAGGTGGAAGCAAAAGATTTATTTTCTGATGATGGGTCTGGTAACTGTATTATTTAAAAGAAATAATTCCATATGGCATTTGCTATATTTGATGGATGATGGCAGTCTAACTGATGGTGGTCATGAAAAAACAACCATCACAAAAAGCGAGTCAGTTAATTTCTTAATTAAGTTCATACCTTTGAAAGCAAACTTAGAATACAAAGTGCCAGAAATTATGTATATATTTATAAGCTATCCACCATAATATCTGATAGTATGTAATGCCTGATATCCAGAAAATCCAGATATAATTAGAAAAAAATCAAAGGTATTTCAGAGTTCTATTATTTGTTAATATTTATTGAATAACCTAGAAATAATAGATAACCAACTTAGAACTTGCTCGACTTTATAATTTTTTTCACCTATTAATCCTATGATAAAGATAATCTTAATTATATGTATATTATTTTGAAATGTTTTAAAAAAAATAACAAATAGGGGTAACTTCATAAAAGTGTATTTTAAAGATATTCCTACAAAACCATTGTCATCCTTGTAGGACTTTGGAAATATGATGTTTGAGTATGCTCACGGTTTTGTAAAGGAGTTGGCCTTGAGCAAAATCATCCTGGATTATCTACAACATTCTGCCAGTGGATTGTAAAGAGGTAATTGAATAACTTGTCCCCAGTCTAAAGATACTTGATGAAGGCACAAGTGGTGGAGGGTCATTCCATGTCACAGTACATAGGAACTACCTATGAAAGAATTTCCTCTTAGGGGTCTATAATCCATAACACTTGGAGTGAGCTGGCCTAGAGAATATCTTTTAAATGCAGATTAGAGATGTATAATTTTAACAATTCTTTGGTATTCAGGATCAAACTCACTGTTACCCTATTTCCTTCTAAGAAGCTCTCAATTCCTAATGCTAAAGGGAAAGACATGTTCCTGTTATTCAATCTTTTTCTCCGGTTATTTTTTAAAGACTTAACAAGATATGGAGGACTCAGGAGGTTTAGTATGAAAATTACCAAAATACTGAAAATATAGGGAAGACCATTATCAAGACATTATTCTCCACGACATCTAGCAGCATGGAAAGGGGAACGTAAGGCAGAAGAAGACAGCTGTGTGACATGCTACAAATTCATAAGCACAAACAGCATCGGGAAACATTGAATTATTGCCATCTTAATTAAATTACTGTCTTACTAATTGGCTTGCCATTTAGAGGGACCAAAATTAAGCCTATATGAAAATCAGCTAATGAGGGCTTAAGTTCTCAATGGGCCAACCCTGTTTATAAATAAGACCTATGTGATTTAAGGGCTGCTGACGCCTACATATTTTCTAACTAGCTTGAATTTTTTTCTGGTAACAGATTCATTTCCGGAGATTAAAAATATGTTCTCATTCTCATCCTTTCTCACCCCTGGCCCAGCCTCCAGCTTTCTTTGGCATAAGGTTAAGGAAGCAGAAGGTAATATTTGATAGATGTTTATGGATTTTTCCAACATTATGCAACATAAAATTAGTAACTGGTACACTACTAATTCCTAATTTTCCTAAATAACTCAATGGTAGTCATTATCACTAAAAAGAAAAAAAAAATGCCCAAAAGGAATTGAAATATAACAGAGAAGATTGAAAGGGAGAAAGACTGGGAAATATGATGTTGACCCCAAGTAGAAAGAAAAATGCCGTGAAGGGAGTAGTCACTGATTGTGACATCTAAAGAAATGGATGCACTCCACGGGGGAAACAAAGTGCTTACTTTGGCGACAACCCTGAGCAAAATGATGGTCTTCGTATACCCAATGTATTTTGTGGGTTTGGTGGTCACTTTTAGTGAGATAATAGAAAGTTTAAGAAGGTTGACCTGAAATTATTTTTGTCACCTCAATATCTTACACCAAAACTTATCGCTTTGTATCTTGTTAGAATTGGGGAAACCGATCAGAACTTTAACATTTATCATTTTGAAGGTGAATAGGATATAGCAGGGGTGGACTGGTAAGTATTAATAATTGGAACTCTGGAAAAACATCCCTGGATTAGTAGCATAGGGTTGTGTAATTCTTCCCACCATGGCTGGTTTCAAGCTTTCAGAGTGATGTCACTGAATGATTTGGGAAGTGCACAAGGCACACCGTCAGCTCCTATGAGAAGCAGGTGGGAGCTGCCTCCACCACTTGTTGAGGCCCAGGTCTCAGGGGGTGGGGGATGAGAAAAAGTCTCCCTTTATGGAAAGGAGTTAGAACGCTGAAAAGCAGAGTCATTCTAAAGTGCAAAGCTTGTAGGAAGAACACTGCTTCTTGCTTTCCCTATATACTTTCCTTCAGGCTTATCTGATAACCAGTGAGAACCAGTTCTAGCCCGTAAGCAGGATTTTTGGCATTGTTAGTTGACTGAAGTGAATGACTTATAGAAACAAAGATGCTGATAGCAATATAACCACAGCAATGGGTGGCTTATGTTTAAAAAATAACAGATTTGAAATAAATTTTGTAAAAGAAAAAAAGGACTTGACAATTTGCAAAAATATCTGTTTATCTCTCTGTATGAACTTTTTACACTGCCTCTTTTGCCATAAACACATTGAAAGCTTCCGACTGAGGATGCGGACAATGAGAGTTTTATGTCCCATTTAACCGGAAGTTGGATTTGCAATAAAGAAGAGGTACCCATATTTTACTTACCAGCTCTGGTTGGAAGACCGATGTTGATTTATGCAGCCATCTTAGCCCTTTGTTTTTGTTATCACAAGGGTGCAGCCTCAGGGCCCTGGTTTCAGGGACAGGAGCTAAGCACCACTCTCCATGTTTAATAAGTCTTAGCCAGGTGTAATTGAATTGTTGAAGCTGTCGGGAAATGAACAAGGAGAAGGTCACTTTAGGTAGCAGATACAGGTAGGGGCTCTGCCAAACATTTTGGTTAGCGATGGTTAAGGATATAGGCAATTGGGTCAAATGTTTTGTACCCAAATCCCAGTATTGCCACTTTCAATTCTAACAGCATGGGTATATTATTACCATATTTAATTCATTTTTATTATTTTTAAGTTGGATAGCAATAGGGAGTATCTCAGAGAGTTGAGGTAATGACTGTGAAGTTACTGTAAGCCCTCAATAAACGTGAGCTGCAATAATAATAATTATTTAGTGCAGTTAGTGTATATCTGCAAATGGAGGTTATTTCAGGTGGTCTGAATCCTAGACAAGCCTGGTGCTTGAAGTAGTGGAACATTCAATAGCCATTAGGGCCATAAGGAGATCCAAGTCACAGTCCTAAATTGCTTTGGTGGAAATTATTATGCTTCTTTGTTTAAGACTATCCAGATTCCTGGATTCCTGGAGGTTTTGTAGGAAAGGGTAAAAATCTTTCTTAATGCTAACAAAATGTTCCTATTTTAAGAAAGGTTAAAAATCTTTCTTTGCTGATAGCAGAAAGAATTATCAGGTTCTGCTCTATTAGCATCCCGTGGTTCATAAGAACTACTCTTGGGAGAAGTCCAGTTTTGGGGAGTTGTCAATGTCTAAAATAAATACTGATCCAGGTAATGGAACCATGTTTTTAGTTTTTATAAGTAATTTCTCCAGTTACTTACACCCTAGTATCATCTGCCTGGTCAATTTATTCTAAGTCTGTGGGTCTGCGGGAAATTCGTTGTTTCTCACCAATGTGAACATAAAAAAAGTAGATGGCTGGTAAAAATCTATCTAAATGCCTTTGTGTAGAGAATCATTTGTGATGTAATTGAGATTTAACTTAGATCATCAGGTATGTCATTGGGTTAGACCTCACCACTCAAAGGGTAATCTCTGGACCAACAACAGCATCACCTGGGAGCTGGCTGGAACTGCTGAATCTCAGCCCCACCATGAACCTATTGAATCAGAAATTTATATTGTAACAAATTTCCAGGTGATTTGTATGCACATTAAAAATTGAGAAGCATGGTCTTATGTCATAATAAAAGGAAGTTATGTGGCTACTAAGAGAGGCTAGACATTACCTTTAAAAGGGACATCTTAAATGGTTGAAAAGTTAATAGCTAAGGGGACTTTCTAGGTAAAGTGAAGGTTAAGGCTTAGTCGTTCAATCCTTGGGCTTCATTCCTTTCGAGCTTTTTTGGATGAATGTTATAAACTGGTTTTGTATTAAACTTCATTAATTCTGCCAAAATAAATTGTTCTGCCAAAACAAACTACAAGCTACAAATGAGGAAGAAGACAAAAAGGGAGATGGGGGTTTGTGGAAAGCAGGGGCTACATATTCATACTTTTGCCTCCCAGTATCCCGTTGAGAGCCTCAGTGGTTACCCAGACCACAACTTGGGTCTTCAGATAAAATCCTGGTTAATCAGGTACAGAAAATCACAAGAAGAATGTGTCTTGAAGGACTGAATTAAATAATACCTTACTTTCATATAATTTGGACTACTTGTGGTTTTATTTTGCAATTTGTGATTTTATTTCCTCTTTGAATTGTTAATATGAGTTGTATCTTTCAAATGATTTCTGACATGTTTCTCTTCCCTCTACCTCCTCTCTTTCCTAATTAAGAAAGAGCTTCCTCAGCCTCAAGTTTACAGTCCGTAGCTGAATTGTAGCAACAGAGAGGACAAAAATGCCTTTTCCGCTTTAAATTCAGAGGTAGAGGGGAGATGTGGTCAGAAATAGAAGCAATATCTCTTAAGTCAAAGCAAATAGGTAACCCCGGAGAAACCTAGATTCTCACCACAAAAGAATTTCTTTACCAAAGAGTGATCTACAATTTTAGGAAGCTGAGTTCTACTCATGAATTGATGTTTCTATGAGTTCTATTTGGCATCCAAACCAATAATATCTGCACAGAATGAGAATGGGTGGGGAACATACACTGAAGAGGGAGGTACCATCACTCAGAGCTCACTTCCAGCTCGGCAGAGTCCCTGCTCTGGTCTCCCTGGCTCTCCTTCCTCCCCTTCCCATTGTTTTCTGAGTTTGTCAGAGATTGTTGAAGGGTTTCCACCATGGATCATGGATTATGTAATTTGCATTAATCTCAATATGGATTCAGGAGAACTGAATCAACAAAATGGCTCCCTTAGATTATTTGAAAATATTCTCTGCCTTTATTTCCTTTATTATTTTACCTTTAGATGTAATTTTTATTGTTCACATTTTTTGTCTTTATTATTAGAACAGGAAACATCTATGGAGCACTGAGGATTAAGTACTGGTCTAGATGCTTCATCTGTATGACATAATTTGATCCGCAAACCTGATTTAGAGGTTGGCTCTGTTATACCTGCTGTTTACCTAAAAGTTAAAGGATTTGCAAAGTTAACACACTTGATAGTGATGGAGCAAGAACTGGGTCCCTGGTGGGTTGACTTTGGTAAGCACAATTTTACTCCCTTAGTCACTATCTTTACATTGAGTGGTGGGCTACCTTATCACCAACCTTATGATCATGCAGCAATTCATAAATTAATTATTGTTTGTACCGCAAAAATGAATTTCTCAAGTGAGCAGTAAATGTACCACACTTGCACTTATCAGGTACACCTGGGCCTTCTATCAACTGTGTCTGTGATGAGAGAGAAAACCCAGCCCAGCGGGTACCTTGCTGCTCGCATCACAGTCTTCCAAAGTGGCTGTGGTGTTTTCAATGGAAATGCATTTGCCCAAGGCCACATTAATAAGCTAGGGAACAAAATATAAAATATGCATTAAGAAAAAAAAATTTTTAAGGAGAACAAGACATTCAGAAAGCACAGACTATAAAATTATAATAAGGTTAAAAGATAGTTAAGTTGATAGCTTAGCATTACTTAGCACTATACGATTTTATTGGTTGCTATCTCTAACAGAGACATAATGTAATCTTGCTAAAGTACAGCTTCAATCTGTCAATTTAAGCCTATGATTCAGCCTCAGAGCCAACAAACAGAAGCTTTTAATTAACCCTTGCCTGGAATGCTAAATAGGGAATGAGCAAAAGGTAGCATGAAAAGTAGTTATTTTCTTGTCTCAAGTTTTTCTGATGCATACATTAAAAGTCAATGCACAGACTTGCAATTTAATCAAACCAACAGTTATGGGCTCTGTTCCCTGGCTGACCCCTTCAAGCAATTTCACTGCTTAGGCACTGAATCATAGATAAATTGAGTCCTTCAAAGAACAGCAGATTCCAGCTGATTCCCTGTCAGAATCTTCCTAATGACTCAGGCAAGCCACAATTCATTACAGGAAAGTCATGAAAGCTAATACAGAGCCAACCTTAAAGGCACTATTTGGCAGGCCCCCAGGTTTTTAATGGATTTGCAGGGTCAAATATGGAGGCAGCTTTCTATAAGTCACCATTTAATGCAGAAAAATGTTGATTCCCTTGCCCCCTTTGACATCTTGGGCAAGGCTAACGAGATGGTGAGTTAATAGTGCAATTTAGACTTCTTAGATTTCTGGAAGAGCAGTGTAGAGTCAAGTCTACACTCAGAAAAGCCTTCTGAGCTGGGAGGTGGCGAAGTCTATGTTGGCAAGGACACTATTTGTGCCCCGTCCTCTTCTGAGGGTGTTGTATGATATAGCTGTGTAGCTCAGAGTTGAAAGCCTTCATAACAGGGTGCTCTTGGGGTGGTCCTCCCTTTTACATGCATAGCTTAGTTTGCAAGAAAATCAGGGGCATCTTCGGGGACCAGAAAATGCAGAAAATGAAGTAAAACAAAACCCTTTAGAAAGTGGGAAAACTGCAAATATTGGTAGGCAAGGCACCAACATTATTAAGGACAGGAGGAAAAAACATGGGTAAGCCAGAGGGTTGGAACTACAGTCTTTCACATAAAGATGGATGACTAAAGAATTAGACCCTCAGTAGAACCGTGTCCTGGGAAAAACAATTTACCCGTAGCACAGGGAGACAACATGGTAGCTAGAGTCTCCCTTGGGAATCTGAACCTTCTGTGGACCTTCATCTGGGTTTGAGATACAATTTTACTCTACTTCCATTGGATAGGAACTTTGACAGACATAAAAATAGTACCAGGTTGGGGGTCCCTGGGTGGTTCAGTTGGTTAAGCACCTGCCTTGGGGTCAGGTCATGATCCCAGGGTCCTGGGATCTAGACCCACATCAGCTCAATTCCAAGGCCTGCAGCAAAAGGCTCATGCTCAGTGGGGAGTCTGCTTCTTCTTCCTCTTCCTCTGCCCTCTCTGCCAGCTCACCACCCCCCCAACCCAGCTCTCTCTCAAACAAATAAATAAAATCTTAACAACAACAACAACAACAAAAAGTACCAGATTGGTTACTTCTTGGGCAGCTGGCATGTGAAACAAATCTAGAAGGACAGAATTTCCATCAGAAATCTTCAAAGAAAGCTCTATTCACAATGTAGAGTGACAAATACGGGAAGAGACTATCCACCAGTAGTAAATGGAGCGGTCAGGACGCACAAAAGGAATTAACTTCAGAGAAGAGATTTAATAGAAATGCATGAACGTAGGATAATCCTGGAGATTAAAGAAAGGAAATGTGCTCCAATTGTTCTCTGGATTTTAACAGAGATAAACATAAACTTCTGTATTTGTGGATTACCCAGAAAACATTCTCTCTTCCCACGGGTTTAGAAACCTGGTTCCAATACAGCCGAACAGGTTGTACTGCTCCAGAATCTCACAGAACTTCCAGTTCGCTAATGTTTAGCTCTCTGCTGTAAGAGGGAATGCAGCGTGAGCGGCTGCCAAGTGTATCTGGCCCGGGATCCTATTTCTGGCAGCACAACTAACATTGCCCAAAGCAGTGTATGGAAACCCCTGGCTTAACTGATTTCTTTGTATTTATTTTGTACAGTCCCGTCTGCCAAGCATAGAAAAGCATTAGATAGAGGGGAAATTTTTCTTTCCCTTGCTTTCTGCCACCCTTCGCTTTCTCTGAAGTTTTGTTTCCCTTCTTCCCTACCAGGAATTTCTGGAGAAACTACTTTTCTTCACATAGAAATGATTCATGAACTCCCAAAGAGTTGTTACTCTTTATCTCATTATGAATGGTTTAAAAAATTGATTCTTCATTTATTTTCAAGGAATTATATTTATGATTTTATTGTAAACCATTTCAATCTTTTTGAAAAAAAAAATCAGTCAGTATATAAATTTTAAATCACCCATTTTGAATTATTTCACTTTCCAGTTTAGGAGGTGGAGTTCCCCACAGTTTATCACAGAATTACTAAACATTGGGCTATAGGTTATTTGCTAAGCGTCTAATTCAATACAAAGACACATTATTAGTGAGGTTCTTTCTTTCACTAAGTATTTGTGGTTCAAAAAGATCTGATGTGTTCTTTTTTTTTTTTTTAAATTTATTTATTTATTTTTTTTAAGATTTTTATTTTTATTTATTTGAGAGAGAGAGACAGTGAGAGAGAGCACGAGCGAGGAGAAGGTCAGAGGGAGAAGCAGACTCCCCATGGAGCTGGGAGCCTGATGTGGGACTCGATCCCGGGACTCCAGGATCACGCCCTGAGCCGGAGGCAGTCGTTTAACCAACTGCGCCACCCAGGCGTCCCAAGATCTGATGTGTTCTTATAAAAAAAAGAAAAGGAAACAAAAGACCTTGCACTGGATTTAAATTCCTAAATTAGTTGAAAGAAGGAAAATGTGGAGCAAATATCAAAAAGTTGCAGAGTTTATTTTCTTGGGACTTTTCAAAACTGTCTGTTCAAAATAATGGTCAAGTTAATCTTAATCTGAAATGTCTGGAAAATAACTTTTAATAAAAAAATATTAATAATGCTCCTTACTGGTTATTTCAGAAGGGAGGAAATGGTATCTTCTTTATGATTTGTGTAAGGAAAGCAACAAATAGAATTTTAAAAAGTAATTTAAAAATATTTTCTGCATTTTAATATATTATAGCTCAGGCATCAGCGGAAGGCTGTTTTAAGAGCGGTTCAGAAATTTTCATGGGAACGCCATTCGAAGTTAACCTCACAGAGGAGGCAAAAGGTAGTTTTTTAGTTCCCTCTGGTGGTTAAAATTCAGTAATGCTCTTGCTGAGAGTCTGTTAGGACAGGAAAAAAAATTACTATGGTGAGAATTTCTTTTTCTCTTAATCAGGAGTTAGAATTAAAAAAGAAAAATGTAAATTTATTTTACAGACACATTTTTTGAACAGCGTATAAATCCAGGGTATTCTTTCTAATGGGTTACTTAGAAAAAGACACCAGGTTGAACCACCAGAAATAGTTGTTATTCTATTTTGACCTATAAAAATGACAATTTTATACCACATTGTGTTACATATAAATAGGTCACATGTACTTGTTTGTCAGTTGAATTTTTTATATTTCCTCTCTTCCATACTCTTCCAGAATTCTCCCCTGCACTGTCAGGGAGAATGGCTCTACTAAGTCCTTGTCATCAGGAAATTTCCTAGACGGAGAATGATTGGTTTGTATAATTCACTTTCTAGGGAGAACTGAACAAAAATGGCCCAAAACAGCAGGCTTACTGATGATCAAGTCTGAGAACCTCTTTTATGAAGAAGAAGAAAATTCTTAAAGAAAATGAAATAATGCCAGGAATATTTATAAATAAAAATAAATGAGAAAATAATAACGCAGATAAACCGTATGCATGACTGGGGAAGAGCTCTAGGTCAAGGCTTGACTAATCACTTCTAAACCCATACTATGGTAAATAACCTCATGTCTTGCCATCCTCTTCAAATTAAGCCCCATTCCTAGAATGGGTTTGAAATGGCTTTCATCCAGGTTCTCTGCTTTCTTGCTTTAATTTCTTAGCTTTGTACTCTGTCCAACCTCTTTTGTGTGGTTTCTTCCCCTTTTGGTACATTACACTGTGCGCTGGAATTTTTTGGGTCATCATTTGACAATTTCTTTTATATTCGACCCATCTGACATCTGTAAAAATTGAATTAAATCATGTCGTCCCATTGCTTAACCTTACTCAATAACCTCCTGTTACATTCAGTAGAGGGGGCGGGAAAAGAAGAAAGAAAAAGAAAAAGAAAGAAAGAAAGAGGGGTGCCTGGGTGGCTCAGTTGTTAAGCATCTGCCTTCTGCTCCGGTCCTGATCTCAGGGTGCTGGGATCGAGCCCCACGTCATCGGGCTCCCTGCTCAGTGGGGAGCCTGCTTCTCCCTCTTCCACTCCTCCTGCTTGTGTTCCCTCTCTCTCTGTGTCAAATAATAAATAAAACTTAAAAAAAAAAAAAGAAAGGAAGGAAGGAAGAAAAAGAAAGGGTGGAGGGAAGGAGGAAGGAGAGGAAGGAAGGAAATCCTTATTCTGCCTACAAGGACTATGTGACCTGACTCTTTCTCCCTCCTCCCCTTCATATCGTCCCATTCCTCTCATTCATACCCTGACAACATTCATCTTCTTGGCAGTTCTTCAGGGCCTGGACAGTCATCTATCTTAAGACTTTTTGCACAAAGGTCATCTCTGCCTAAGACTCTCTCCTTCAGAGCTTGGCTGACACTTGTCTTTCAGGCCTAGGCTTCAACATCTCCTCGGAGTTGAATACTCTACCTTAGAAAGATTCATCCCTTAAGACCAGTTCCCTAAACGAGAGCCATTCTATTTTTTTTAAACATTACATACTCGTACCTTGTTTTCCCTATTCAACTTTAAGCTCCACAAATAGGAATCAAGTCTGCTTTATATATCACCCTATAGTATGGTTCTGAAATGCTGTCTGTCTTATTGAGACCCAGTAGATATTTGCTGAAGTAATCAATGAACCTGAATGCCTAAAATCTTCCCTCAAGTTCACCTATATTTAACCCTTAACAGTGTTCTCTCATCTGCGCTCATACTTGGTATTTACTTGTAAGGTAAACCTTTATTCTTTTCCACACCTTTTCAAGAGCTTTTAAACTTTATTTTTATGGAGTCAGAATTTAATTGCTGCTTGAACTTACCACACCCTTAGCCCTCACAATGGGAGCCTTCAAATCAGGAAAAACATTCTCCAAGTACCATTTGAAACTTTTGCATTTTAGTTTCTTTCGAAGTTCCCGTTGCTCGGTGAGGTTTCCAACATCTAACCCTTGGTCTATGAGGTGGTCCCCATGGCCATAGAATAGCTCCTTGTATTCATCAAGCCAGACCTCAGCAACCCGCACCAAGTTCCGCTCTACTGTCTTCATCCGGTCTTTGGGGAAGGAGTATGGATTGTCATTTCTGAATATGTGGCCCACTCGGGAGCAGGGAATGATTTCAATTTCACCACCACACATCCACACCTGAAACAGTTTGATAATAAACATCAATTATCAAATGATGTCCCCAAATCATGGGCGTTAGTTAACAATAACAAAGAACAAGCTGGTGACCACTCCCTCCTCCCCCCAGTTTGAAGTAGTTTTGTCCAGTAGTTTCAAGTTAAACTCAACAGGTTTATTTAGTTTTGTACATTGCTGTGGACCATTTTAGGATTCATTATATATATATATATATTTCCCTACCCTGTAGTGTACTTCTTATTTTACGAAGAAATTTTCACTGAATCCCAAAGTGTAAAATATGGAATATGGATTCCTCTTCTGGTTGGTTTAAGGAAAGGAGTATATATTTCCATGTTTTCAACTTTCCCTTCTCATCTTGGGATGACCAATATGGAGCACAAGTTGAAAATGAGCTCAAAGTAATACCCCCTTTTACAATATATCACCCCATTCCTCAGGAAAGCAGTTGCCTTTTGGATTCTCTTTACTCTGGCTGCTGCCAAGACTTGCTTAGCTGTTGATCAATGGTTATAAATACCCAGAGCTATCTGAAATGTCCAAAGTTGCTGCACCATTGCCTGTTGATGGCCTGCTCTAAAGGCACTTTTTGTACTTCTGTCACTTACGCTGTCTAACATGACCCGTTACTCAGTGATTTCGTTACTTCTGATATACTAGAAAAACATTCCTGGAGATATTTTGTATGAAGTATGAATCCCACAGCACTTATACAGAATGGCAGACAATTATTTCCCCCATAGTCACATGTGTATGAATCCCACAGCACTTATACAGAATGGCAGACAATTATTTCCCCCATAGTCACATGTAGAAACAGTGTTATAAAATACTAGGGAATTCTAATAAATTTTATGAAAGCCATTGATTCATCCAAATTTAACATGTGATATTAAAACATTAATCTAGAGGCCCTAAAATTTCTGTGGAATTTCCTCCCTGAGGCAGTCCCATATCTAATTATATTAGTAAAATGAAACCAAATGATAAAGTCTTAATTGTAGAGAGAATTTGAGGACCACTTGGTAATACCTTGAATGAGAGCTCCATATTTTCTCCACCCCAGACATCAAGCCCAGGGTCATATGTTCCAAGTTCAAAAAAGTAATTTTTATCAATAGAAAACAATCCACCTGCCATGACGGGGCACCTACAAAAAGAAATGTTTGTGTTTTTAAGCTTGCATGTCATGGGAATTCACTTTTCAAGTGGGTCCCCTGTGCAATTGTGATGGCATTAAGAGATATTTCAAAATAGCTACCAAGCATGGGGAGGTCTTAGAATGGAGTCACAAATAGCCCTGAAGTCATCATTCCCTGGTTCATGGCGGCAGAGCTTGATTAGTGTCAGGAAAGATGGGGCTTGGGAGTAAGATTCTTATTTGCCCTTTACTTTCTGGCACAAACTCTCCAGATAGGTTACTTTAACAATGCTTATTTAACAGTGCAAAGGGAGTACCAGGCACTGTTGTATTATATATGTACTATTTCAGACTTTATGAAAATCCTACAAGTATGTACCATTAAGGAACTACAATAAAGAAACGGTTAGGAATTTCCCAAGGTCACAGATTACTATGATGTACATCAGGGGTTCACTTTAGGTGGTCTGGTTTGACTCTGATTTCTCACTCCACTCTACTGCCTCAACTGTAGACAGAGTTTGCTGACAGCTTATTAGGTGGCAAAACTTTTTAAAGCATGTCATATAATTGGATTTAATTCTTAGATGATAGAGGTAGCTCCTTTTTTTAGTCTTAATGCAGAATATGAGGAAATGAGATTCAGAGAGGTTAAGAGACTTTTTAAAGCTCACACCATTAGGAAGAAGTAGAGTTGAGATTTAAATCCAAAGAGTCAGATTCCAGAGTCTTCACGACTGTTATAGATTATGGGGGATAGAAACTACACTTGAATCAGCAACTGGACAAGGCAGTAATCACTTTCCATGGTGGCAACCACTGACCCAGTTGAAAGGTTTGTGTGGACAGCCTGTCTTGGGTTTAGAGTACAATGCAATGTAAGATAATTTCTGCCCCACATCTATTTCCCCTCCCCTACAATTTATGCACATATTCTGTCTGAATGCCCAAATGTCCATTCTAGTCCATCCAGAATGCATTCTCTTCCTAATGTTCCGTGGAATATAATCGGAACTCAATCATTACACTGACCTTCAAAACGGGAGTCTTATTTTTTATTTTTATTTTTATTTTTTTTAGATTTTATTTATTTATTTGACAGAGATCACAAATAGGCAGAGAAGCAGGCAGAGAGAGGGGAAGGGAAGCAGTCTCCGTGCTGAGCAGAGAGCCTGATGCGATGTGTGGCTTGATCCCAGGACCCTGGGATCATGACCTGAGCAGAAGGCAGAGGCTTAACCTGCTGAGCCACCCAGGTGCCTCGGTAGAGGTTCTTTAGATTGGGATCAGATTAAGTGTGTTAAATTCAGGCAGATATGGGTTTGAATCCCAATTTGTTCTTTTACTAACTGTACATCCCTGGGGAAATTACCTCTTTTAGGGTCAATTTCCTCATCTCTAAAATGACAATACTACCATCTCTCTCCTAGAGTAATAGAGAGGGTTAAATGCACAGTGTTTAGTCAAAGATAGTACTCCTCCCTGACTTACTAGGAATAACAATTCTGAAGGGATCACACCTAGCAAGGAATGAGGCATGCTTTATTGAGGGTTAAATTTTGAGAAATAGTGCTACAATCCACTGTGGCCGGAGGCTTTCTCTTGGCATAGTCTGCTCAACTGCTCTCTCCAAGGGAGAAGGCTTTGGGATTCCTGCTGTTCTGCCTGAGGCTGGCTGCATGCTTGTTCTGCATGTCTATACTCTGGGGGAAGTGTTCAGAAGTTCTCACTTTGGCTTCAGGTCTAAGCTGTGTTCTTCAATTCAGCTTCTCCAGCAATAAAGCCTCACTTTTAATTCATATCTTCCTTCTGTATCTATTTCTTAATTCATTCACAGAATTTGGCACCCCTCCCATGGAAAGGGTAAGATTAGAATTAAAAAGAAAATCCTGACAGTAGCTATTATTACAATATTTTTACTACTATTACTTACTCTTCTAATTTTTACTCATGTTGGCTTTAACATTATGTGTGTTTACATAGCATTTATGCAGCATATTCAATTAGTATGTATTTCTTAGGTTGTAAACCCCAGAAAACAGGAAAAGTATTAGTGAATTTCTCTGGGTTCAGGGTGAATAAGGTACAATCGACCATACAAAAAATGAGTTTTGGTAGTGGGAAAGTAATACCTTAGGAAAACTCTGTTCACTTTTGATCATCTATTGGTTAAAGTTGTAATTCTTGATGGTCTACAGAATGACAGGAAATACTCGTTTTGTGAATAGCGTCCTACACATTTATAAAAAGATACATGATTGCTTTCTAATCTTAAATTTCACATACTTACCTTATTATATCTGTTTCTTTAATTCTGTTTTTTGCAACAATGTCTGGAGGAATTGTTCTCCAACCAAAGTTCATGGGCCACACAAAGATGCCTCTTTGAAAGTTGTCTACTGTCATGTAACTAACACAGAAAAACAAAAAACAAAAGTGCTCCCTGAGATCATCACATATACTTAATCAACCTGATATCATGTCTTGTTCAAATGAATGGAGCAAGAGCTTACACAAATGATTTTAGATTATCACAAACTTTTTAATAACATTTCAAGCAAATTTATGAGTGCAAGTCATATTAGTGACTAACTGGCTGGATTGTTAGTTTTTAACTTAACTTTTAACAATGTTCTATTTTTGAGGGGGAAAAAACAATTTAGGAGCAAATGTATTTTTCCCACAAAAAGATGAACTAATCTTAAGGAAGGTAGATATTTTCTGGGTTCAGGTACAGCTGACTAGAAAGAGGACAGAACTGAACAATAAATATTAGGATTTATTGCTATTAAGAGTTAAGTATTTTGATGACCAAATAAACTACTGGATTGACTTTCTCTGATCCCAAGATATCTATTATGTATTTTCATTTATTTAAATGGATGAACTGTGTATGGAATGGTCATATGGTCATTCCATATGGTCATATGGAATATGACCAGTACTTTCTGCTGTTGTTAGCTAAAGATAACTTAGAAGTATCTTGTAGAATATGACAGTATTACCTCATATCCTTATCATTGATGACTTCAATTACTGGACAGGCTACTTTCTTTCTACTTAAATAAACTCTTTCCAGAAGAGGTTCCAACCAACCAACATTACATTCCACGTGAGAATCTAAGAATGTCAACACATCACCTAGAGAGCCAGGAAAAAAAACAAAACAAAACAAAACAAAACAAACAAACAAAAAACAAACGACATTTGAAAATGCAGATTTACTGAGTGTGTGTACTTCATGTTCAAAGGTCTTGGGGATTGGGGCATCTGGGTGGCTCAGTGGTTAAAGCCTCTGCCTTTGGCTCAGGTCATGATCCCAGGGTCCTGGGATCGAGCCTCACATTGGGCTCTCTGCTCAGCAGGGAGCCTGCCTCCTCCTCCTTTCTCTCTCTGCCTGCCTCTCTGCCTACTTGTGGTCTGTCTGTCAAATAAATAAAAATCTTTACCAAAAAAAAAAAAAAAAAAAAAAAAAAGGTCTTGGGGATTGCTCCAGAAAGGTGATTAAGGGTAATAGTCTTCTTACTGAATTCCTGGTCCCTAGAATTTCATTCTATAGTGAAATAAAATGAATTTTGTTTCTAGAAGTCCTTAGGGCAAGCATCATTTTCGCTTGTGAAAACTTGATAAGCCACTTAGAATGGATAGCCAAGACTTTGAAGGGAATTCTTAGTAGTAAAGGTGGCTGCTTTGTCTTTTCTAAGGAGGGTGGGTCCCATTAACCTGGAATGGGGGCCTGTGGACCAGGCAGAGTTTGGTATTCCAAGGTGGGCTTTAGGAATGACAAAAAGGAGAAATCATTCTACGTAACAGGGGTGAAAACAAAAGAGGAAGAATCAACAAAGCTAGAAGGAAGTGTAAAAAGTGTTACAGGGTTAAGGAGGGAGAGTAGCGAATAGTTTAATGGGGACAGAGTTTTAGTTTTGCAAGAGGAAAAGTGTTCTGGAGATTGGTTGCACCACTGTGTGAATATACTTCAGAGTACTGGACTGCACTGAAGAAATAATTAAGATTTTATGTTTATTTTACCACAATAAAAAATCCAAAGCTTGCAGGAGAGAGAGAGAGGAAAAAAAAAAAAAAAAAAAAAAGAAGGGCGCCTGGGTGGCTCAGTGGGTTAAGCCATTGCCTTCGGCTCAGGTCATGATCTCAGGGTCCTGGGATCGAGTCCTGCATCGGGCCCTCTGCTCAGCGGGGATCCTGCTTCTCTCTCTCTCTCTCTCTCTCTCTCTGCCTGCCTCTCTGCCTACTTGTGATCTCTCTCTGTCAAATAAATAAATAAAATCTTAAAAAAAAAAAAAAGAAAAAAAACCTTGGAGTCCAAAAAACAAGCATTAAAAATTATTTTTCCTATTAGTTGTGTGAGGTAACACTCTCTCTGTAGCATCTACATTTTCCAAATGATTTTATACAAGTGGTGTGTGTGTGTGTGTGTGTGTGTGTGTGTGAGAGAGAGAGAGAGAGAGAGAGAGAAGATTAATAATAACCTGAGGAATCTGGGTTATGTTATGACCAAAATCCTAGATGTGCTTTTTCAGGCCCAACTATAGCCAAATTACAAAGGCTTTCCTGGCAAGTCCTCATGTGTGGAGGCTGTCCTTTCACACCAGACGTGGTCTGCAGCCAGTACAGCACAGCCTGTGAAGGGACCTGCAGTCAAGAGGACATGTTCTCAGCATAACTTCATTTCTAGCTCAGGTTCCTCCATTGGAGACCTCCTTTAGGCCAAGATCTCTGTCTTACTGCATGGGAGGTCAGGAGGTCTCCAAGACATTTTCCTCCACCTGCCTCAACATTCAGTACTTTCCCACTCCAAGTCCTCTCCTTTTCCCACTATAGGCCCAGGCTGTAATGCATATAGGAGGAGCCTTTTGTTCTGGGCTCCTTAGTCCGTGAGATGATTCTCACATCTGCCCAATCTACCAGCCCATTTCTATACAGGGAAACATGGAACATTCAGGGAGTCAGAACTTTATTCTGTTTCTTTTTTTTTTTTTTTTTTTTTAAAGATTTTATTTTATTTATTTGAGAGAGAGACAGTGAGAGAGAGCACGAGCGAGGAGAAGGTCAGAGAGCGAAGCAGACTCCCCATGGAGCCGGGAGCCTGATGTGGGACTCGATCCCGGGACTCCAGGATCACGCCCTGAGCCGAAGGCAGTCGTCCAACCAACTGCGCCACCCAGGCGTCCCCTATTCTGTTTCAATTCTTATATTTTCTAGTTACATTAGTGGAGGAAATACAGATTTGAGTGTTACTTTCCTTTTGGCTTTATTGTTTGAATCGACCCCTCTGCCCCCTGGCTGCTCCCCTCAGCTCTTGACAAACCTGTAACAACATCAGTTACCTTCTATTAAGTGCTTACTCTATGCCAGACATGGTCCTAAACATTCTTCATGGTTGTCTTGTTTAATCCACACAACAAACCTGATGTATCAATCTAATTTGTCTTTCCCTTTAAGAAATGAGATGTAGGTCTGAGTTTTATTCCCATTTAATAGAAACAAAGAACTTAAGCACTTTCTTCAAGTTTGCTCAGCCAAGTGGCAGCTTGATATTAGAAAACACATAGTTTATTCCATTGCCTGTGTTCCTAAAAAAAGAAAGAAAAAAAAATGGCCATAAAGAGACAGGGCTATGAGAATGGGAAAGCTTAAAGTTAGCCACTAAAAACTACCTTAATTAGTGGTTCCATATCTTATTAACTGATCAACAATGGTATTTTTGCATGAGGGTAAAGAAACTGACCTTAGCCAAGGTCTTGCTGAGGAATGTCCTTGAGAAGTCTCCAGGCATAACCAGGCTGTGCTAGACTGAAGCCCTTCTTCTCTTACCCCCAACTCTTGGAGACAGTGGTTGCAACCCCTATTATGCTGGTGGAGTCCTATTTTCAGAGATTATGGGTTAGTTGATTATGGCTTATAATCAGCTAAGGGTGTTATTTTGCACAGCCCACTCACTGTGTGGGAAAGTTCATAGGGGTTATCTAGGTATGTAGGGTATGCAAGCATGGCCTGCTTAAGGTCCCACTTGGCTATGAATACCATATGCAGAAGATAACCTCCTTTTTCTCACTACTTCAGCTGTTGGTCCATTCAAACCAAAGAGCAGTGTCTACCAGACTACCAGTCCCTGTCCCCAGAATAAGCTGGCAGGGTCAAAGATGCCTGGATCGACTTTCTAAATCCCTGGTGGCAGCAGGATGGGTACGCAAACCTACATTCACTTCCCACCTGGCCCAGATTCCCATACAGATTTTCATTCACTTGTTGCCAGAACCCAAAGGAAGCAGCTTCTGCCCAAAACATAGACTGGAATTTTATACTGTTTTATTTTGGGTGAGAAAAGAATCCTCCCATGCATGAATGTCATTGCTCCACTTTCAGACACTTTCACTTAAAATAAGATCTCCGGAACTAGACCAGGGAGCTGTCTATGTAGCTGACTCTGGCAAGGACTTCTACTTGTAGTGGGTATGATCTGTGGACATTTCAAACACTCTTCCTAACCCCAAGTGTCATGGTGAAATGAACATAGGATCGAAGCCACAGAGCTCTGCTTTCCTTAGCCACACTGGATAATTACTTAACCTCTCTGAGATTTACCTTATGGGGATAGTTCTAAGATCTATCTGATACCTAAATTTCTTATAAATAGCTAGTGATATTACTATTTTTTCAATGAGTGTTTAAGCTAGAGCCCCAAAGAATTTTATCTTTTTTTTTTTAAAGATTTTTTTTTTTTAAAGATTTTATTTATTTATTTGACAGAGAGAGATCACAGGCAGGCAGAGAGGCAGGCAGAGAGAGAGAGGAGGAAGCAGGCTCCCCGCTGAGCAGAGAGTCCGATGCGGGGCTTGATCCCAGGACCCTGGGATCATGACCTGAGCCGAAGGCAGCGGCTTAACCCACTGAGCCACCCAGGTGCCTTTTTTTAAAGATTTTATTTATTTATTTGAGAGACAGAGACAGTGAGAGAGAACACGAGCGAGGAGAAGGTCAGAGAAAGAAGCCCACTTCCCATGGAGCTGGGAGCCCGATGCGGAACTCGATCCCGGGATTCCGGGATCATGACCTGAACCGAAGGCAGTCGTCCAACCAACTGAACCACCCAGGCATCCCAAGAATTTTATCTTCATGACCACGTGACAGGCTTTTCTGTTTCCTGAGTAGAGAACAGTGATGCTGGATTGTTTGCAGATGGGTTTGATTGTAACTTATTTATTTATTTACTTTTTGACCAACCTAGAGATGCACAATGTGCCAGAAAGCTTTGGTTCCTTGTTGAGTACAGGCCCCCCATTTCTATTGAGCCAATCAGCTTGGGATATTGTTGCCAGCACCAATTAGTGTTGGCATGTTGTGTTTAGGGTTCCTTGAGGGATGTGGGCCTGGCTGGTTGTTTAATTTTACATAATAATTTATAAGTGATGCTAAGGAAACCATTTGTTTTACTTGCAACAGAAACAAGTTGTAGAAATTTACAGAAGGATTATCGCTTTTCAGGAGACCTCAGAGCTGTCCAGGAGTTAGATGTCATTTTAGTTCATATACTTAAAGTTAGCCAACTGATTCTTTGGAATGTCATGGCAATGTCATGTATTTTGCCAAATGCCCTTGTTATAAAGGAAATGAGAATCTGATCTCTACTCTGACTCTCCAGAGTGTACTGTTGAACCTTCCCATGCAGACTCGTCTTGGCAGGGCAATAACTTGCTCTTTTGTTCAATACTCACATGAGATCTGAATGTTTGGCTTGTTCACCCTGTACCTCAATTACTGCATCTCTTTTTACTCCTGTTGGCTTCCTGCAGGACACTTTCCCTAGAGATCCACTGACCCTGGACTGCCGTTCAGATTTTTAAGTCCTACTTGAAGTCTCTATCTCCTCCATCTCAGGAAATGACTGATTGGACCCGATCTTTTTGCCTGAATCATATCCAGATGAAGAACCTGTCATACACTGGAAACTAAACATGTAGTGAACATTGCTAGTTTCAGAGAGTCACTGTTTTGCCTTTATTATTTCATATTACATACTTTTGGAGAGTCTAATAAAACCCTGGGACCAAAATGGGGCCATCTGGCTAGTTTCTGTAGGTCCTTGGATCTTTGTTCTCATCCTTGCCTGTGGCTTCCCCTCCCTTTTCTCTGAATCCTAAAGGAAAAATCCTTTAGGAAACAATAGCTGTCAGGGCCTGTCAGATTTTGAATTCAGATTCTTGTCTCTCATCTCTTTGTTTGGCCAAGGCGGTCTAGAGAAAATGTCTGCCCTGGTATCTTTGCTGATCTCTGATTACAGAGACTTTTCAGGCCCACAATGTCTCCTGCCTGTGCTTTACTTGTGATGGCTGCGGAATGCCCAGGGAGAGTCTGGGAGAGTGAACAGGCTGGCCAGCCCCACTTAGGGCCAGTCCCCAAATGGTCCTTGAATTATTTCCTCAGCCAAAACTGGTATGGGCTTCTGAATCCCTTTGAATTGCCCACAGGAGTCAGGTACACTTTAGGCCTTTTGGATGTATCCTTCGACAAGGTTACTAATCCCAACAGAACACACATTTCAACTCCTTTCCAAATTCAGGGATTGGTGACCCTCCAATGCTACTCAAAATGTGGGCCACAGACCCTGCCATCAGACACAGGAACAGAAATTGAAAATGAATGCTTTAAAATTCCAGCAGGTTGCTGGAATTTGTTAATTTATTCTCTGTTTTATATATGTGTATGTGTATAACTTATATGTCATTATTTATGTTGTGTATTTATATCATTTTTTATGTTATGTATTTTATCTATGTTATATATACACACGTATAGGTTATACATAATAAATTATGCATATATCTATATACATATAGTATAGATGTATGCATATATAATTGTGATTATAGCTTTATTTTTTCTCTCTTAGGTAGTTTATCTTTATTATAATTTACAAAGGGGTGGGTCCACAAAATTTGGAAATTATAAAGAAAAAAAGTTCTTCTCTGATAGTTTGAGAAGCAACTCTTCACTAGACAGTGGCAAGCAATTAAGATGTACGTAGCTGGACTCTCCAAAGTAGAGTTGTGACCCATTAGCAAGTCATTGCGACAATATGGTGGGTTTTGTCAGACTCTAAGAAACAAATAAAATAGCAAAGAAGGTATTAGAATCTGCTACACATGTTATTTCATGAAATGTCTACTATAGTTATATGGGTAACATATATATATGCACTGGGTTGTGATGTAAGATTTATTTCTTAACATGGGTCATGGTCCAAATAGTTTAAGAGTTACCCAACAAAAACTGAGCTAATGTGTTCAAGCGTGTTAATGACTGACTGAGAGCCAAGTTTATATTTTTACATTTGGATTTTCTAAATTTGAAGAAATTATTTGCTGGCTGTATAAAAGCAAGTACTTGAGCAGGCCGATTAGGGAGCTGCTTTGAGCGAGTTCATGCAGCCCATCCGAAGAGGACTCCCATGTTGTCTAACAGTTTGGACTCTTCTGGAGATCATCACCAGCATGCTCTGTGCTCCAGGCAGGCACAGAGAAGGTTTTTATAAGCAGTACATTTTTGGTTCTGTGCTTGTCAGCTTTCTCTACATGGATGTCTCATTTTCATCTCAAATTTACATGGACAAAATCAGAACTCAACTGCAATCCCAAATCTGTTCCTCTGGTTATGGCCCTACAGCCCACCAAGTTGCTCAGATGCCAATTCTAGGGTTTTGTTTTTGTTTTTGTTTTTTGGGGGGGGACTCCTTTCATTATTACTCTCTTCATATCTTATCTGATGACAAGTCCTGTGGTCTCCATGTCCACAATATAGTCTTACTCTGACCCTTTCCTTTCACTGTCCTTGTACCCTTGTGCTTGGACAACTATAATAGCCTCCTTTTTTTCCTCTCTAAAAATTTTAAATTTATTTGAGATAGAGAGAGAATGAGTGATGGGAGTGCAGAGGGAGAGAGAATCTTCAAGAAGACTCTCCTCTGAGTGCAGAGCCACCTGTGGGCTCAATCCCACCACGCATGAGATCACAACCTGAGCCGAGGCTAGAAGTGGACACTCAACTGACTTGAGTCATCCAGGCGCTGCTATGATAACCTCTTAATTGGTCTCCCTCCTTCCTCTCCTCTTCCTAATACCCATTGTCTACAGGTGGTCAAAGTGAGCTTTAAATTAAGCCAAACAATTTTATCCTCCTCTTTAATGTACTTCATTCGTTTCATATGATACCAAGAATAATGCCTACACTCCTTAAATGACTCAAAGCTTTACAAAAGCCCACCTGTGCCTTGCCCCACAGATGAATCTCCTGTCACTCTCTCCAGGCTCAGCACCCATCAGCCAGAATAAGCTTTCCTTAACTTTAATACACAGAACATTTCTCCACCAGGACTTTGCATTTCTTTTTCCACTTGCCTGGGGAGGTTCTTTAGCCAGATCTTAGCCCCAAACTTGCCCACTTGGACTATTTCCTCACTATCCTATTTTTGTATCATTTGCGTGTAATTATTCCCAAAAGAAATCAAACATGGATTTTTACTTAATGTTCCAAATGCAGTCTATCATTAATAATCTTGGTTATCACCACAATGTCAATTTTGGTGTGATGTATTTGTAGTTCATTTTAGATTTCCATTACAGGCCAAAGAAATTTGTTAACAAACCAATGGGATAAGAAAAGTTCAAAATTTGGGGCCTAGTTACAAGGAACTATAACTATATGAGCAGATAATTTATCATTAGAACATGCTTTTAAATGCAGGGCACCTGGGTGGTTCAGTCAGTAGCATCTGCCTTTTGGCTCAGGTCATGATCCCATGGTCCTGGGATGGAGACCCACGTCAGGCCCCCTGCTCAGTGAGGAGCTCCTTCTCCATCTGTCTCTCTCCCAGTTCATGCTCTTTCTCTCTCTCAAATAAGTAAATAAAATATTTTAAAAAAAAGAACATGCTTAAATTCAAGCTGGTGGAGATCAGTAATGCCATAGCTTAGGGCAAGAGTGGCTAGATGTCTAGAGGTAGGAAAATGTAGCAGATAAGAGTGCAAATTTGGAGCTAAGTTTTCTGGGTTCCAATCCTGCTGTAGCACTTACTAGCTGGGAGAACTTGGGCAAGTCATAACCTCTCTGTGCTTCCATATCTTCATCTGTAAAATGAGGAAAGTTATTGTACCTAGCTCCTAGGGTTTTTGTGAGGATGAAATCAATTACTGTAGAAAATATTTAGAATGGAACCTGGTACATAAGTTCAGCTATTATTACAGGGAATGGGTCTTTCCACAGAAGGCTGTGAAAATAAATCAATATGTTTGATGTTTTTTTAGAGTACTCATGGGCAGAAGAGATTTGGCTCCTCCCATTCACTCACCAACACCCACACCCTAAAAAGAAGTGAAGAAAAGAAGATTATATTGCTCTTTGGGAACACAGCACTATTAGAAGAGTGGACATACACATAGGTCAAGGAAGAGAAAAGTAAACAATTCTAAGTCCACAAATACCAATGAGATGAGGTCAAAAAAGCATAGGATTAAAGGGGCTACAAGTGGTCCAATTTGGGACAATCTGAGTACAATAAATAAAGAAATAGATAAATGAAGGAAGGAAGGAGGGAAGAATAGACAGAAGAAAGGAAGTTAATAATATACACATAGAATTTTTTAAAGCATAAATTCCTGTTGATGGGAGCATAAGGGGAAGAGGAAGGAGAGAGAGAGAGAGGAAGGGAGGAATAAAAAGAGGGAGGGAAGGACAGAGAAATGGACAGCCCTCAGTGTAATAATTGATTCAAGGAATTATCATCAGTGGGTGCAAAACCACTAAGTAAAATGTAAGGAAAAAAGTATTCATATGGATCAAAAGTATCACATTACAAATACTTCCTACCCCCAAAAGAAAAATCTGGCTGTCAATATTTTAACCAAACGTTCAAAATTACTATCATCCACAGTGGGACAACCTGACATCATGTGTCAATGATTTGAAGCCATTAAGCAATATGTAATTCCTACCACCTACATAGTAGAATATTACAAACTATTCACGCCAAAAACATTTATCCTGAGTGTAACATCAGGAAACAATGAGAAAATTTCAGAATGTGGTCCCATGTACAAAACAAATGGCCTGGACTCTGAAAACACGTCAACTGGAAGTAGTGTGTTGTCTACGCTAGACTGAGGAGCTGGGGAGACTAAACAACTAAGTGTGGTGCATGAGACGTAATAAAATCTCAAATTTCAAAAGAGAGAAGTAGTTATACAAAACATTTTAGGAGCAATGAGGAGGTCTGAAAGAGTATAAACCAGATGATATTTAGATAGGAAAGTGTGCTTATCTAAGAGAATGTCTGTATTTTGCAGAGATGCCTACTAAGGTACACAGCGTTGTAGTGTCATGATGTCCGTGAATTCAAAAGTTGAAGACAAAACTGTGTATGTATAGACATGTGCTCGTGTATGTGTGTGATGAAGCACATGGTGCAGAAAATTCAAATTGGTGGCATGATGATGGCCATGTGGGTGTTCACTGAAGTATTATTTCAAATTTGATATATATTTGAAAGCAAATAAACTAAAACGAAAATATAAATAAAACAAAAAAGAATTGGCAACTTCTTACCTGTTGCATTCTGTGCTCCCGCCAGCCTGGCCCTTATCAAGCCATGTCTCTCTTTGAGACGAAGAATCCGAACTTTTGGAAACTGAGACATGTATTTATCCAAATTACCTTTCAGGTAGTCTATATCACAGTAAGAACAGACAAGGACACATGTTAAGTAACAAGATCGGGATAATACCAGCAGTGGCTTCTCAACATCAAATTCCAGAAACCATGTTTACTGTAGTCAGTAAATTTTACTCCTTGGGGCATGATTTTATTTTCTGATGTCATTTTCTTGGGTGATTTTTTTTCTGTATTCAATACACCAAGCTATCTGTTTCTCAAATTCCAAATCCTTTTTTTTTAGTGTTGCCAAGTGACCCATAGGAGGGCTCACCTTTTCTAAATATTTGTCAGGACAGGGGCAAATTTGCCCCAAGATAAATGAAAACTCAGGTTTCTGTACAAAATTCCTGGCTTACAAAGGCCCCTTCCAAGACCCAGACCAGAGGCTAAGCATTGCATGCAAATTGGAAAATTTGTGAAAGAAAGATATTACAACTGCAATTGGTTAAGGGCACTGTCACTTCCCTACTATGACACCATTGGAGCCATACGTCTTTTGTTTTCTGGGTGGCCAGGAGGAATGCATCTAAAGGAAAGTTGTTGGGGTTTTATGGGATAATTTACATGACTTGCAGTCACTTCTATGTGTAATTAAGCTATTGACAGATATCCCAGGTAGGAAAGGTTTCCAGAAGTACTTCTGCTGCTCACTTTCTTACTGACTTTGTGGGATTTTTTTTTTTTTTTCCTTAAAGAGGACCCTGAAAACCATGTAAGCTCTAGATCTCTCCAAATGGTTCTTCAGGTCCCTTGAATTGTCATTCATAAAAAGACTATTATTTGCTTGGTGAATGGATACTATTTCTGTTTATGTTTTCAAGGCCCCTTCCCAAGATTTTCAACCAGTTTTTTGTCTGTTTGTTTGTTTGTTTGTTTTAAGGCATTTTAGTGCTGATGAACCTCAGGGTGATTATGGTAGGAATTCTGAGGCTGATGAAACTGGTTCATGCAATTTTGGTGATGAACAGAACTGAGTTGTTCTATTGGGGCTGTCCTCTCTTTGCTATTTTCTAAATTTTTCTAAAGTGCATTGCATTTTGGGAATTGGTAATGTGATAGCTATGGGACCTCAGGTGGAAAAGGACCATTTACATACACAAATTATGTGAGGACCCCAAGAGGAGATTCTTCACTTCTTCCAGACCGTTTCTGCCTTTGCACTCTATTGAAGCCTCATCTCTTTGGTTCTTTTGGCAATTTGTCTTCTCAACACTTAACACATAACTTGCTTTGCTATTGAGGAAGAAACCATCAGCCTTCCATTTCTTTGTTTTCCATAAAATCTAACTCTGACTTGTTATTACCACTGGGAAAGGCATCCCATTATTGTGAGGGTACTAGCTTATTAGATTTCATAAAACTGTTGAGTATCTTCTCTGGTCTCTGGGATTTCAAAGTGCTCCAAGGAGCTATAGTTAGAAAATCATTTCTACATGGCAGAGAAGGCACTGCGGAAGGGAAGTCTGAGACAGCTAACTGAAGATAGAATTCACTTTCTATATCCCATAGATGCTTGGCTTTATGCCTCCAAAGCACCACATGAAACAATGATTTGATATTTTCGCCATCCACCCAAACTGCTATTGCCTCATATGAAACTTCAGTTTTTCAGGAGTGGTTTTCCTACCTTTGGTGCTGAAGTCATCCACCAGCAGAATCTCCTTGATGAGATGTGGAGGAGAGCGATTAAGGACACTGTGAACAGACCTCAGGAGAGTGGACCACACTTCATCCACAAAGCACATGATGACACTGGTGGTCGGGAGGTTGTCATGAACGAGCTGCTCTGCACACCTGGGCCAGGACACAAGCAGGACTCATTTTAAAACTAAGGAGATGGTTTTACAAGTCACAGAGGGCAATTGTATATAGTTATACATACACTCACATGCTCTGTTTATCTGTTTGGGTATCTATCTGTTTGTCTCTATATCTGTTTATTCATTCATCCATCCAGCATCTACTATATATATCAGTGATGATTTTATCATGTGTTTTTCTTGGGGAGGGTTATAAGCAAAATAGACAGCAGAGTAAGAATAGCCAGTAACAGCAGTTGCTGTGAAAGGACTAGCAATGCAAGACAAGATGTGAGACGTCCCTGTAGCGGCAACTCACTGTAGTGGACAGGAAGGACATGGGCTTTGCAGGTGGTTAGACACTATTTTGAATCTCACCCCCAATATTTCCCAGGTCTTTATCCATTGATACCATGCTTAATAACTCTGTATCTTTGCTTCTACATCTTTAAAATTAGGTAAAGTTTCTTATTCAACAGAGCTTTACAGTCTAGTGAGAACACACATGAAATGTCTAGCACAGTTCCTGGCATAGGAATTCACCAAATGGTAGCTAGTGCTATCCTATTTAGACCATATACCACAAGAGAACACTCTGACTTATTTAATGTTACCAAGTAGTTTCTGATTGCCCTTCCAAAGGGCCTCCTGCCAAGTGCCAAAGGAAATATTTTTTCTCCCACCTTGCATGTGAGTGTATTTATGGATGTATATGGAGATATATAATTAAACTCTTCATCTTCTCTATCTATTTAGGGGTTACTTGCTGAGACTCTCTGTACTACAGAGTAACCACAGTTGAAATAAGTCCTGGGATAGAGAGGAGGATAAGGCTACAGTGGGAGTTGGTATTCAGGTGGGTTGTAATTGGTCTTGGGTTTTTTTTTTTTTTTTTTTTTTTCCCCACACCCTGCAATGTGTACTGCTTCACTGCTGGCTTTCTTCCATCCCCTGCCTGTTACTCTTCATAGGAGGGTGCCGAGTGGAACCTCACAAAGAGTATTTGCCATCCTCTAACACAACTACTGTTATAATGTCATAATTAAATTATAATGACCATAAATAAATATTATAAGCATGCTGTATTATTTCAATTTAAACCAACATCATTTCTTCCCCTTTTTATGGATGAATAATTAAAATCATGGCAAGGCAATTCATGATTATACTTTTAGTAAATGGCAGAGTTGGGACTCAAACTCTGTCCAGTCTGGCTCCAGAAATAGCCATTCAGGAAGCCTTAAGTTCTCAAGAATAAAAGAAGCTGGCAGCAGATGTATCATTTTGTGGGAGCAGGCACTTCTGCCAGACGACATAGCTACACTTTGCTTAGTCCCTAAAAAAGAAATAGATAAGAGCAAAAATCATAGTAAAACCATATTTCCATGCACTCACCATTTATCAATAGTACTTAATAAAGTATTATCATGTAGATAACTATAACAACTGTCTGAGATCCATATTTTTACCCTCTTCTCTAAATAGAGCAAACTGAAGCTGGAGAAGTTAGATGGCTTATCCAATATGATTCACCTAAAAAGGATATATATGGAAATGTGAACAAATTGTTGTCATTCCACTGCACTATCCTGATTTTCCTGTACTAAGAGCATAGGTTTTGGAATCAGGTAAGTATGTGGTCAAATACCAGATCCCCTAATTACTGGCTTACATAAATTGTGTAACTCCTTTGAACCTGAATTTGCCCGAGATTAAGAACATCCAAGCAGAGATGAAGAATGGATTTATTGTGAGATTAAGTGCAAGTATTTTATAAAACTCACCTACTATTTATCTGACACACAGCAGATACTTAAGAAAAGATAGGCAAATCCAGCTTTGGTCTGTACTTTCAATGGTTCCTTAAAGTGGATAGTTATGATACTACCTACAAAGCCTTATGAAAACATACTTAGCCAATCACTAGCCCCAGAAATTCTATCCAGCAGTTCTGAGTAGTCCCTGAGAATCTGTGTCTTAAAGAACAAACAAACAATGTAAGTAAAATTCTACAAACAATTAGACAACCCACAAGTTGTGATAGGCCAGTTTGGGAATCTGAGCTCTAAGACAAAGTGGACTTAATTTTACTTAACATTGGTAGATAATCTTAAAAAAAAAAAAAAATATATATATATATATATGTAGAGGGCTGATAGGAGCATGTCCCAAATCTTCAAGTGATGTAAAATCTAAATGATACATTTTTACCAGATACCCTGATCTAGTAATCAGGTACCCAGTGTTAACATCAACTAGTAGACAACTCAAACTGATCTGATTCTACATTAGAGATAACGAATTGGCATTTCTAAATAATGTGAGATATCTCTAAGGGCTGTATTAGTTTCCTGTGGCTGCTGTAACAAATTAAAAAAAAAACTGCTTATCAATTTCTTTCTCAAATTATCTCTTTCTTCTCACATTTTACTATGAAAGAAAAGAAATACCAGTACACACCCTCAACATCTGACTTGGAATTCTCTTCAGTTAACTATCCAAGTTCATGGCTTACAATTTCTGCTTTCACACAGCTATTGGACACAATTTAGACAAAGTTTCTGCCACTATCTTGCAAGGGTCATTGTCACTCCTGTTCCCAGTATTGTATTCTACATTTACTTCTGAACCCTCACAAGATGCACTTAGAATGGTTATATTTTTTACCAACATTCTATTCAAGTCGGTATGTGTATTCTTAAAGAGGACAGAAGCTTTCTTTTCTGTACTTCTCACTTCCTTCCAAGCCCTCACCTGTAGCATCTTTAACATGTATGTTTCTACTAACAATTTCTTCAAGGCAATCCAGGCTTGGCCTGTTGTGTTTCTCAAAATTTTCCCTGCTTTTATCTATTATTCAATTCTTTCGATATTACTTGAATAATCCTTCCACATTTTTAGGTGTTTGTGACATCAGCAACCCACTCTTTGAAACCAAATTATATTAGTTTCCTCTGGCTGCTGTAACCAAGTTCATAGCTTAAAAAAACAGAAACATATTCTTTCATGGTTCTGGAGGTCATAGCATTAATTTATTGATTTTATTTCTTATTTTCTGCATCCAGAATTTCCTGCTTACTACAATGCTTCTAGCATAGTTACACATAATTAATATTTGACAAATGTGTATTAAATGGGTGGATGAAAAAAACGGAAATGGAATGGAGCTTAAATCAAAAGATTAATGGTGGAAGAAGAGACATTTTTCTTTGAGATAGGAAGAAAAAGGTGGTAATGTATACAGATGGGTTTATGCACAGAGAAGTTGAAAGAATTTGTAGCTCATGTTGGAGGAAAGGTTGTTTGTTAATGTGATAGGGTAGGGCTTTGAGAAGAACAGAGAGTATTTTGAACTGACACTATGAATAATGGGAGGGAGTACTGGCCAACTATTTATGAAAGGATTTCTGAGGGGCACTAAGTGCTTTCCTGAATTAGGAGATCTGAAAATTTTAGTCAAAATGCTGGTGTGATTTACTCCACCAGGGTCTGTCAGCCCGAGTTTAGGAGGAGATAAAAGAAGATTGGTAAATTAATCCAAGTCTAGGGGTCATCAGAGCAAACGAAATAGAAAGAAAAATGGTAGAGGATTTTGAGGATACTGGTATAAAATGGGTAAAAGTTCCATCTTGAGCTATATGTTGGGAGAGAAGAAGTAAAGCTAAGAGGAGTTTAATAGCCTGAGGAAGACATCAGTGACTCCCTATGACTTCCTCATCTCTAATTTTATAATGCAAATGGATGGACAATGCACATTTTACACTTAAATACTCCTTACATCATTTGGTGCTAAGAAAAATAAACCAGTTCTAAAAAGAAAGGGTCAGCTGCACAAATTCTGCCTGAGCCGTCTGAACCAACATGCCTCTCTGTGAAGTCCTGAGAATTGATTTACTGTTAAAATTTGGTTGATATTAGAAAATCTAGTTATAAACGAGAATACATCGGGGAGTTAATCTTGTAGGCTAATGCTGATGAATCTTCTCATATAATAATAAAACAGTAGATTTTTGGTCTCTTTTAGAAGGAAGTTCCAAGAAGTGTTGTCATGTAAGCCAGTTTGAAATTAGAGATTGGAAGAGCTCTCAGAGATTTGAGATTTGGGGAGAGGCACCTCCACTAACCAAATATCTGGGCTTCCATTCTCCCCAGCCCATCATGGTGCCTTAGTTTTAAAATTAGAAATCCAAATGGGTGGGGTCATGAAGGATTCCACTAGATGCCAGAATCCCATGAAATAAGCAGGAAATCTGCCAATTATTGACAGACACATATTTCAGATGCATTTAAAGAACCCACTGAAGATGACTCTGTGGAAGATTATATTGTACAGGTCACACTGGTGCCTGGAAAAAGAGGCAGCATCAAAGAATGGGGAAAAGGGGCACAGAAGGAGCTGAGAGAGACTGGAAATACAAAGTTACAGGGTGTGCCTTGCTTTGGGTGGCTGAGAAGTCGGGCCACGCTAACAATTTTATGTACCTGTTTTCCTGCACAACTCAGCAGGGCAAACAAGTCTCCAGGTGTCTAGAAAAACTAGCAAGCTAGCTTTGTTTAAAGGTGCAGTACACCAGACCAGAAGCGCTTTCCACATTAACGCCTGTACCCTTTTTATGTACTGACAGTCATCTAGGTTACTACAGGTTGTGAAAAGAATTTCAAGTGATCCTCCACTGACCAGCTAAAAGCAAATTTCCTTTCTTACGATTTGCCTACTGGAAACCCTGCTTTCTGCTGTAGTGAGGGGGGGAGTTGCAGCCCAGGTGAAGTCTCATTTAAATGCAAGCTATTCCTGGGTTTGTAATCTTTTTTGAGGTTAAGAAGTCATATTTTTATTCTAGATGTTCATCCATTTCACAAGTCAGGTGTTTAGAGCCCACAGACTCCGTACTATATCTAAAAACTAAGCCGATCTGTTCGGTTTGGGAGAAACTAGGACTTACATCATGGCGGCCAATCCAGGTACCGACCTAATGGAGGCTCTGACGTGAGGTCAGCTGACCAGCGCATGGCTGATACTACTTTGGTGGAACAGCTTTCTGGACTTTCTCTAGACTTGAGAAAGATGAGAAGGGACTGAGTTTTGATTCCTTTCTGACACTTACTGGCTGCGTGACCACAAGTAAGTCGTGTAACTGTGCACACCTTCAGTTTCTTTACGTTTAGGGTGAAGATTACAATGCTTTCCTCACAGAGTGTCCGTGAAGATTTGATGTGATAATGGATATAAAAATACTATGTAGGGTCCATAGCAAAAACCCATGTGAGGACTAGAGAGTATCCACAATGCAAACACACACATTTTGACTGGGTACACTGACCTTTTCTCAGGCAAACCTTTAGTTCAGATCTGTCAAGGGCTCGTCAGTTATCAAGAGACTCAGGGAGTGATGTGTTTTGCCTTTTTGGCTTGTGAGTGCTGAATGCTCAGCCACTAACCTGATTTGAATGTAGTCTGTCCCATAAAGAAGGTTTCAAATCATAAGATTGGGGAAATGATAACATTCTCTCATTTTTATGAATTTTTCATTTTATTCCGAAACCGTCAAAATGTACTATGTGGGTCAAGTCTCAGTCTTCTCAGGTTTGAACAGAAGGTCGTGAAGAATATTTCTCAAGTCCAATTTGCAATTCAACTAGTGCCTGGAGGTAAGCCTTCAGGGGCCTTCACTCTCTAAGCTTTGCTATCTTTGGGAGGATCAGAAGGGGGAATAGGGCATCCCACTGAGGAGCTTCCTCCAGAATTATATTCTTTTCTAGGAGATGTTTGATATATTGGGGCTTCTTGACTTCTCCCTGATAATAGGGTATAGTTATATAAAAAGTTTACTTCTGTGTTTTTCAGTCAAAATTGCCTGACTGCTAATTTAGAAGATTTCAGGCACACTCACCACCTCTACCCCAAAAGCCTCAGCCAGCTGAGGCTGTGGTTTCTGAGGTCGCCTTATATCCATCAAAGCTACTGGACTCTGGATCAACATTTCTCAGTTTAACAATCGGCTATTTTGAGCAGGCAGCTGTTGGAGTGAAATCAGCATGAAAGGGAAAAGAACAGCGGTGATGTCATGTGGCAGAAATAGTTCTGGGTGACGGTCAGGGCACCTTGGGGGTAGCTATGACCTTGAGCAAGTCACTTCCCTTCTCAGACTTCTCTTTAACCTAAGGGACTGGATTAGATCAACTTTGATGCTTCATCCAGTAGTAACATTCTGAGATTGTCTATGCAACTTGAGCCTTGTTCACCTGTAAGTGCTTCCCTCTGTGTCACAAGACCCCTGAGAAAAGGTACATCAAGTGGTTTTATTTTCCACATTTTCTCACTGGTCCTTAGAAGAACCTTAACAAGGTTCTGAGGGGATCTGTGTTCTGCTTACTTTCCATGGTCTCATTTCCACAACACTCCCCAACCTCATGTCGGATTTCCTTCAGTTTCTCAATGGATTTTTTTTTTTTCGCTTTTCCCCCACTTCTCTGACTCCCTACCCTTCCAGGTCTCTGTCCTCTCTCAGGCCAGGTACAGGGTCTCCCTTCCTTACTCTGGGAATACCCTGTGCTTCCACAAATCGTTCTGCAGTCCTTGCCTTCGAGGCAGGGAACTTGCTCAGATGGTAGATCACCTAGAGGGAGCTTAGAGCCATTTGCTGTGGTCGACATTTGCTTAGTGCTGTATAGAAAATACTTTTCTACCAATTTTCTCTCTGAGGAGGTAGCTGATATACAACACTAATTCCTTTCACACAACTCTGACTCATGTGTAAGGAAGAGGAAGAGAGATGTTTTAATTTCTGTCAAAGTTGTATGAGTCTAAGGAAGCAAAGGAAAAGGAAGGAGGAGATGTATCCTTATGGAAAGAGGACTGGGATTAGATGTTAGGAAGTTTTAGCAATTTGGCTATTGGCTTGCAGGGACAGCAGATACATCGCCTGCTCTTTTCAAGCCTCGGCTTCATTTTCTCACCTGTAAAACATCTGAGAGATAATATGTCTTTCATAGCGTTGCTGTGAGGGTTGGTTGGAATAAAAGTGTGTATACACATACACTTATAAAATCTACACATGCACGTGCACACACAAACACAGCATTGCCTAGAACATAAATAAGCCCTTTTTCAGTGAGGCCCCGCAAGCGAGAATCCCCTTATTCAGACAGCCTCGGCCAACACAGGAGAGGTGAGGATGATGATCACTCTGAGGCAGGAGAACTGGTTCGGGGAGACAGCCAACCCTGGGTGGTGGAATCTTTATGGAGTGAGAAAGAATCAGAAAAGTTTGGGTTCCAGTGGTGTCGCTTGTGAGCGGTTGGACCCTTGGCCAGAATACCTTTCGTTGAGTTTTTTTTCTACCCCCTCATCTCTTCAGGGATGTAACGCTTACCAGTCTGGCATGACTATTGTAAGGCTCAAGTGGGAAGGTGTGTGTGAAGGATGAACGGTCCCAGCTCCCTGGTACAGGGAGCCCCACTCCTCATAGGCGGTGAGCAGACAGCACTTGGAAGGAAGGCGACTGCCCCCAGTGAATTATCGGCCGCTGTCTGAAAGCTCATCTGCCTCTTCAAGGTCCAGTTTCTCCATAGGCAGGGCTGGGATGGTGACTGTCCCTGCCTTGAGGAACGGTTTTAAGGATCAGATGACAGGAGGCAAGTCGGAAGGCCCTTGTAAATACTGTTTCTCTGTACAACTCCTTCTCACACATGTCCATATAACAACATTTTAAAAGCGGAGCCAATTTTGGAGATAATTTAGTTTGGAATAATGTAGACTTTTTTTAAACATAGAAGGGACTCTAAAAAGCTCCTTTCATTTTGAAAGCAAACAACAAAAGAGAGCTTCTAAACACTGTTATTTTTCCCCAATTTTCTGACCCTTGAGCAAACAGTGTTTCATTCTTGAGAGGCTCTGCGGGGAATGGGTCACCCAGAACAGCCCAATAGGTAGTTATTTTTTGAGACAAAGCGTACCCAGGGCAATACTGTAGCCAGAGTCTGATAAAATTAGGCCGGCGGTTAAATTAGGCACATGGATTAGATGAGTAAAAGAGAAGTGTAAAAGGTTCGAATTCCTACATTTATTCCCTCCTTTCTTTCAGAGACATTTCTGAGTCTTTGGCAGTATTTAGGGGAAAAAGTCACTGATCTGCTCTAACATTTCTCAGTTTTACATAATCAGGCACTATTTCATTGTTTTCTTCTGAGTTAGTAGCAGAAATGTGTTTTGTGTCCTCTGATCATCTTTCTCCTTACTGCTCTCAAGTGATGGGGAGAGTGTGATAAATGAACGTATTGAAAGGCCCTGTGTCATCTTTCAGCTATGTTTAACCTTTGTTATGCTGCGGTGTAGCCTGTACCGTTTAAACAAATTTTGCTGTTTACTTCCTGCTCTCCGACATGACTTTTCAGTGAAATAGCTCACTGTGCTCTAACACACAAACACACAGATGTGCACCAATGTACATGTATACACACACACAAACAATTCAGAAGCACCCGAAATAACTCTTTTAAATCATCTTGCCAGATGTTTCTTTCCTGCTCCTGCTTAGTTTCCCAGGGAGCTCCTGCAATCGGTTTTAGATAATATTCCCTTTTCACGGTTAGTCGCAAAAGCAGTCTCCTTTCGTCAGTTAACATATCCACACTGTGTAAAAATAAAGAATATGAACTTCATTTAACTTTCGAGTTTCTGTTTTCTCCCAGCCAGATAAACTTTCAGGAGCCTGAACTTCAGAAACACATGTGGTCGGTTTATGTTTTCTCTCCTGACTGCTCCTCCTCCCCTAGTAATTTATTAGTTACGATTTTTGACCTCAGTAGGATTGAGAGGGGAGGAAGGAGTGGAAATTAACGTTCTAGAAAGGTTTTTCTTTCCCCTCAGTAATTTAGACTGGTCTGTGGCAAACGCGTGGCACTATCCTTTCCTTTTCCTATGTGCCCAAAGAAAAAGTCTCTGTAGCTGTGTGGGAAGGAATCAAGTCATTGGTTGACCGTCCTGGCTCTGGGCTAAGAGAGTAAAGATCAGTTTTAATTGCTTTATAAAGGGGCTTGCCGGAGTTCCGTAGAAAAGCAAAGCATTAAATTAAGCAATCGAGTAACCTCATGACGACGCAGCAGTGGTAGGACAGCATGCTATCATTCTTATTGTACTTTATGCTGGCAGCAAAAAAATTTTGAGTCATTTTTCTCTAAAACAGATTCCGGAAGTGGACTCTTAAAATAAGTTCACTTTTGGAGTGTCATCTTAACTAAATCGTGGCAGGCCAGAAGACAGACATCTTGCCATACAAAGGCCCTGCCTTTCCCATAGATAGGACCGCGTTTTAGCAAAATCTGCGTGTATTGATTATTGCTGACTGAAAAGAACTTCAGTAGTTGAGAGCAAGAACTGTAAGGATGGCTCTTTATAAAAAATAAGTATGGAACTTTAAAATGACTATATCAAAAATTTTTATTTGAAGCATATTTTATAGGCAAAAGTTCTAGGCAAAAATGAAACTGTATTTTACTTATGGACACCAAGCATTGTTATAAACAAAATAAGGAGATTTTTCCTCCCCTGAAAGTCAAAACATGAAAAGGAAAAACCAAACAATGAACTTATAGACTGAGGAACAAGTATGAATCAATGAATAGATCATAGTGTTAGAACAGGATATATTTACCTTAAGCCAGATACTAATAACATACTCTATATATCCAAAATGAAAAATTAGGAAGCCATTATTAGTTTATAAAAAGAATTATTGCATGCAGTATTTGAATGATTACCTTTCATTTATTGTTTTAAAATAGTATCAGTTTTCAAAAAGCATTTCTGAGAAACATATCTTCTAAAACCATATTGTTCAGGGCCAAGGGGGCAGAAAATGAAAGAAAAGACAGAGTTTCCTGGAGAAGCTTATACTTTCACTGAGGAGGCAAACAAATTCTCAAGGCTCTCGTGAAGGAAGAGCACATGATAGGGAGTATTTCAGTGACTGTGGGCACATTAAAGGTTGTTGGAATTTAGAGGTCACAGTCAAATCACGGTCTAAGAGGAGATAAGCTGCAGCTGGGTTTTGAGTAATGTCAGACCAGTGTGCATGGGAGGAAAGGGTAAGGATTCCGCAAGGTGAGGCTGGTGGGGCCAGTAGGAAGGCACCAGTTAAGAGGAACATCAGTGGATGGTACTGACCATGATTGCAGGAAAATGTAATGAGATACTTTCCTAATGCAGAGACCCCACAGTAGAGAGAAGGTCATGTGCAGAAAGCTCCAGCTATCATGCAAGGGACAGAGGTTAGGGTGACACTGAAAAGGAGATCGAGAATAATGTTCATGACCCACAGGGGTCTTTGTGCTTTTGGAGGAGGCCATAACTGCATCTCAACAGCTTAGAAATGGTTCTCTGGGACTCAGGAGAAAAGGAGGGAAGAGGAGCTTTGGAAAAGAGAGTTTGATTTTGAAAAGAGAGCCGGTGAAATTGTCCTCGACATCCTGCTTGTCTCCTTTCCTTCTCAGGGCCAACCTCATCCTGGAGCATCAGTTAAATCATCCTTAAGAAGATATTAACTTCCCTGGTACTGGTTACTATCTTTACTCAGGGGAATTGAATTTAAAGGAATGTACTAGCCAATCTAGTAAAAGGTTTTCATCCTTTATTTGGCTCAGTGTGTATTCAATAGGCAGTTAGTTATGCCAGTTACTGTGGTAATCGTTCCATAGCGGTGCATTTTGGGAAATGTAAAGAGCAGTGAGGAAGATATTCCCCAGAACTCTTAAAATTAAAGGGCTTCAGTGGGTTGCTACTGTGGCTAATTTCAAGGCAAGCCCTCCTGTCCTCCTGTGTCCTTATAGATCTCTCTGTCTCTCTCTGTCTCTCCCTCTCACATGTTTTCTTATTATATTCTATGACAGTTTTCCCCTTATGCTGACTTCTAAAATGTATTATCTTCAAAAAATCTTAGTGTGTGCATTCTTGTAAGCCATTTCAGATACTTTCGGAGCAAGGCTGAAAATAAATAAAATCAAAATAAGAAGACTTCAAATCGTGCCAACCTGATGAATCAAATGTTTTTCGTTTGTATTTTTTCCCAACCTTTATCCATATAAATCCGTAATTGGCACATATTTATAGTCAGGGTGTTCGGATAAAAGAGAGGAAAAATAATTCACCCTCTTTCAAGGAAGAGTGGCACACACGGGCTGTAAATACCTCAGCGGGCCCTCTGCCTAGGATCCCTGGGGGCTACGGAGTCACCTCCCTCCTGCTGGCGTGCAGCATCAGGGAAGCAGCTTGCAGAGAGCGCCTATGTTTAGCCAAGGTGGGTTGTGTGATAAGAGGGAGGGGGCCCGGCCACATGCTGGCTGACTCATGCTCTCGAGCACACGTGTCAGCCTCTCCTCAGCTGGGACAGCCTCCATCAGAAGACTGAGCCTGACTGTGACTTTTCTGCCACCTTCATCTTCTACACACCAATTTTCAGAACCTAATAGGTGCTGGGCACCGCTGAGCCTTCAGTAGCTCAGAGGACCAATAACCTCATGATTACTTGCTGCCGGTCTTCACACAATTGCCCTTTCTCTGGTTTGGAACTGCAGCCCGAGCTTCTGTGTAGTGCCCGACTCTTCCCCAGGTTCCAAAGCAGTCTGTCAGACCACCGAAAGGACATCAGAATGGAACTACTTGACCTACTACTTCATTCTGTGGCATTTTGTGTTCCAAATTGGCAAATTTACATATGCATACATAAATATATGTGTGACATGTGATAGACAATATTTCAGATCAGAGCTGGTCCCACATAACTTTTAGGATCCTTTTGGGGGGTAATCAGCCAGCGATAAAGAGCACAGCCTAATTCTGAGCATGGATTTTAATAATTTCTTTACACTTACTGCTCTATGACCACGGACAATATAACTTCCCATGGCCTTGGTTTTATCATCTTTATTTTGGGCATATTTGTGTTGTTCCCCATGTTCTGAGTTTTAGGAGAAAAGGACGTGAGTGGCACGGTCCTTAGCCTAGCAGGTATTGGTGCTTCACTGATAGCCACCTGCCAGTGGCCGAAAGAGTTGAAGATAGATAGACATCATCATGAAGAGGCTCCTCTTACTAATATGAGAGGCCCATCTATACCTGCCTTCCTCCTAGTAACTGGCCACTTAGATCATAAACAAGAGTTTTTCACTGAGGCCAAACAAGGCCATTGGCTTACCTACCCAGGTGTTAATTCTGAATTATGACATTCCATAATTCCAACTTGAAGGCAAGCATCGTTTAGCTCAGGAATTGACTATCAAGGCCTACATGGAACCGTATTGTCAATTAATGGATAGTGAACATACGACTACAAAGTGCCTTCACTTAGGAGGGGGCTAAAAAGAACCAGGAATCGGGCGCGTGGGTGGCTCAGTGGGTTAAGCCGCTGCCTTTGGCTCGGGTCGTGATCCCAGGGTCCTGGGATCGAGTCCCACAGAGGGCTCTCTGCTCAGCAGGGAGCCTGCTTCCCCTCTCTCTCTGCCTGTCTCTCTGCCTACTTGTGATCTCTCTCTCTCTCTGTCAAGTAAATAAATAAAATCTTTAAAAAATAAAAATAAAAAAAAAAGAACCAGGAACCAAACTGCGTTTGGATCAGATGAGATATTTGTGATTTGATCCACATTCCTGTGATGTAGTTACAGGACTTTAATTCATTGAAGAGCTGGCTCGTGAAGGCTCACTGGGCAGCTTTGGAGCTGTGCTGCTTTGGGAAAGTGATAAAATTTCAGACGGCCCTCATCTATGAATTTGAACCCATCATATCTACTGGCTTCTATCTGGGGACTCTTATGCAGTTCATGTGATGTGTTTGCAGGCTCTCTGTAAATGGTGAAATTCTAAACATATAAGTGATTCTTGATATGCTCTTATACATCCTGCAGATGTTGCAAGCTATTGATTGATTGCTTTTCCCAACATTATTTTTCCCTCTATAACTAAACTCTTATAATATCTACCATCCCACCTACAAAGGATATTACATCTTAGGGAGTAAAGTCATTTCTTCAGTTGCTATTATGGTGATCATTAGTCATGATTAGGTGGAATTCTGCTGGTTAGAATATAATTCCAGGGAGGCCTAGAAGGCTCCTTTTTTTGTGCTCATTTCCCAAATATATTCCTGACAAACTTGCTAATAATGTAAAGTTCTGAAATTGGGAATCCATGTCATTGTCACTATTTTAATGGAATTACATTTTAAGTTCTACCATTCATATAGACCTTATTGGGAATTAAGTTCATCAATAGTCTTAATAGGTTTTCAGTAGAGGAAAGGAATGGGGCATAAGCTAATAGGGGTGAGAGCCAAAATCTCAGACAAGTTAAGTGTAGAGAGAAAACATAGTGGGTATGCTCTATCTGAATTTTTCTCTGTGTGAATGGTAGACTATCTGGGCTCTGTCTCATGATTAATGTTGCTTTCCTTCTCTAGGTGACCAAAAATATGCAAAATTACCTAGAAATAAATCTTCTCTACAAGGGCCAAAATACTTCAGGTGGAAGAAAGAGAAGAGAAATGGATCTTACCCAACAGGTCTGGTGTCTTCAATGGCTCTGTCCACTGGGATCAAATCGCTGAGGTAGACATTGAAGTTTCCTTCTTTCCATCTTCTTTCTGCCTCCTTCTCCTTTCCACGGGGAACCACTACAGGCCGTCCAAATTGGCCTGGAGCTTTGGGGTCCCTTGGAGAAAGTGTCACATCAATTCTTAACACATGGTGCAGTCCATGTTCTTCAGGTAACAAGGCTTTTATGTGACTTTGGTTGAGTTCTGGAGGTTGGGCCTTGGCAGTCAAGTTGATTCTTGCTGGCTCTAGCCCCTCAGCTAAGGCTTGGTGAGACTGAGTTACCATTGCTCTCTGTGGAGCAAGTGTGGGGAAAGATGTTTCACTTCTATTCCCAGAAATGTGTTTCCCTCGGCTTTCACCCAAAATAATAGGGAGCACAGTTTTGTTTTTAAGACTGGGGGCCTGTTTGGAGTCTGTCTGGAGCTCCTCGTCCTTGGTTATAATCACAACGTGGCTTTCAGAGAAACGGAATTTCTTCCCACCAGCCACTTTGGCTCCATCATCCTTTGGCAAGCCTCCCAATAGTACTTCGTTAATAGATTGCTTCTTTGAGCGATTTGAATTGGCAATAAACTTGGAAAAGGGAAGGCTCTTATTGGCTCCGCGTTTATTTGAATCTAGTTCTCTGCTCTGCGTCTCAGTTTTATTTAAGGCTATGGCTTCCCTAGATTTTGGCAACAGTGGGTCGACAGGGTGTGTCCTCTCATTTGCTACTGCCTGCGATTGCTGCTTTGATCCGTCAGTATTAGGTCTGATGGCCACATTTGGATTTCTTTCGGCTGCTTGTTTTGATGTGTCACTGCCGAGACCATGACTCTTCCTGGCTTCCTGGTTTACACCGACAGGTCCCGCGTGTACAGAGATTTCGGCCAAATGAGTTTCTCTTGCAGCTATGAATGGGGTTTTCTGAGCCCCCTGAGTTCTCATTTGCTTTGCCAAGCGGCGAGAGTAGGCTTCAGGTCTGAGGTCCTGCCCCTCTGTGTTCTGCTTGGTAAAACTCACTGGAAGGGTCTGTAGGTACTCAGGATGCCACAAAGGGGCAACCTTGCCCCTTCCTGGGGCGTTCTGCGTTTTTCTTTTCTTCTGGGTTTGGTCCAATTCCTCCTCAACCTTGAGCATATTCTTTTCAGTTTTTCTAAAGTTCTCTTTACCCCATATGCCCCTCCCGTGTCCCCTCAGTGGGGGCTTCATCTCTTTCATGCTGCTGTAAAGGATCTTCATTTGGTTTGGCTGAACTCGGAATCCTACCCGCTCCCTCCTGACGATGTCTTCCTTGAGGACCCGAGTGTTGATCTCACTGAATGACAGGCGGAGAGCTGCCATGTCAAAGAGCAGCCAGATGACAGAAGCGACAAATATAAATGCCAGGACTCGCCCACTTCCTCGGAAAAACTTTCGAATCTTGTTCATGGTGCAGAGGCTTTGCTTGCTGCCTACCCTCCCTTGGAGCCTGCTTACCTTGAGCGGAGAGAGAGCTGAAGTAGCAGCGGCTGCAGCAGAGTTGCCAGAAATGCCCCCTCCCCTGAACACAGCAGGAAACAGCAGTCCAAGAGGGGAAAGCTCAGCTCCTACTGCTTGTCAGTCTCTGCCTGCGTGGCATTTCCCAGCGGAGCATCTGTGCCTGCTCAGCTGGCCCCTGGCTAAACAGTGCTAAACACTGTCCTTAGGTCACTCTGGGAGCAGTCAATTCCAGCCACCAGACAGTTCAACATATCACTTGTCTCCCCGAGCCCACGTCCACCGTCCTATGAGCCCAAGAAAAGGTGGGGGCCGGGCTGGGGCTGCCACTTCTCTCCTGCCAGCGCTCTGCTCCGTCTGCACGCTGTAACTCAACACCACTTCTCATAAGGAAAACATTTCAAGCCATTACCCAGAAAACTTCATTCAGCTCTCACCTTCCGTGTTATGTGAGAGTGTGTATGTTTTTTTGGCAATTAAAGGGAAAGAAAACTTGAAGGGCATGTGTTCCTGGTTTGTAACCCCACCTACCCCATGCCTGCTCATTAACCCTGTTGTGTCCAGGTCTCTGAATGATCTGGTCCAGCAAATAATCTCTGACCTTCCTGTTTTGGCTTTGAGAGGCAACAGCTTAAAGAAGGGGTCGAGCATGATCTCAATTCTAGTAGTGGATATTTAATTATTCAATGGTTTTCCTTGAGTGAGAAGCAAAACGTTTCTTTAGAAGTCAATGGTGTTTTAAAATGACTCTATTTTCATTATTAGATCGACGAGACATCAACTTAGTTTGTCATACTGCTGTAAAAGCTTCTAAACGCTTGCCTTCAGTTACCATACTTACCTTGTCACAGAGCAGTAACAAATACCTTGCAGAGTGTCCTGACTTGGGGAGGCACTGGGGGGCTGGCAGAGCAGTGGTCGCCATGCAGGCTTCATGTTAGGCTCACTCTAAAGAGGTCCCCCAACCCCTAATTTTGATTGATTGATGGGGGGTGAGGGCAGCGATAGCAGTTGGTCTGGTGTTGTGCTTTTTTTTTTTTTTTTTTTTAAATTCATTTATTTGACAGAGAAGATCACAAGTAGGCAGAGAGGCAGGCAGAGAGAGGGAGGAAGCAGGCTCCCCGCTGAGCAGAGAGCCCGATGCGGGACTCGATCCCAGGACCCTGGGATCATGACCTCAGCCAAAGGCAGAGGCTTTAACCCACTGAGCCACCCAGGCGCCCCAAGTGTTGTGCTCTTAAGAAACTTCCCAGGTCTTTATAATGTACAGTCAAACGTAAGAAATACTGGGAGCCCAACATGAAGCTCAATCCCAGGACCCCAGGATTCTTACTGAGCCGAAGGCAGCCGCTTAATGAAAGAGTCACCCAGGTGCCCCATGTTTTTTGTTTGTTTTTGAGCACTGCTCAGAATTTTTGTGAAATTCCCTCCCAGACAGAGTAAAACTAAATCAAAATCTGCATTTTAACATCACCTGTTAAAAACATTACCCATGAAGTTTGAGAAGCACTTTCCAGGAGCCCTGCTCTCCTGGGAACTTTGAGGGATGTGTAGACAGCAATACCACTTATTACTCTAGTGTTGGGAGCCCATAGCGTCTCTGTTATCAGGTAAATTTAGCCCCCTACAGACTTGGGAAGGGAAGAAGGACAAAGTCTGAATTCTCTATACGTCTGCATTACCTTCTGTAGCATTTGGCCTTTAAATTTATATCTTGCCCCAAAGGAGAAAAGCCTGATAAATGCAGCTGTGGTAACATGTGTCTTGAATCCATGATTCTCCTTTTTATTCAGTGCCTGCTTACTCTGGTTTGGATTGTCCATATGGAGGACAGCATTGGTATCTCAGTCATTTCCTGCCTGCTATGATTCATCCACCTTTCCAATATTTGTTATGTTTTATGGCTTAGGTCCTGTGTTAGGTGTTGAGAGATATGGAGTAAAAGGACATAGCTCTTGGGCACTTGGGTGGCTCAGTGGGTTAAGCCTCTGCCTTCAGCTTAGGTCATGATCTCAGGGTCCTGGAATCCAGCCCCTCATCGGACTCTCTACTCAGCAGGGAAAATGCTCCCCACGCCCCCGCCCACCTCTCTGCCTACTTGTAATCTCTCTCTCTGTCAAATAAATAAATAAAATCTTAAAAACAAAAAAGGACATAGCTCTTGTCTTGGAGATCTCACCCTCTAGGGTGGATACAGACAGGTAGGAGGATTTACAGGGGACATGATAAGTAATATGAGAGAATAATCTACTGGATTCTATAGGGATCTAGCTAAGTTCTGGGCTGCATGAATAATTTTCGAAGAAACTATCCTTAGACTTGAGGGGTGAATGAGAACATCATTGTTTCTCCTTGTATTGTGGTCCGAGAAAAGAAATATTATTTGGATGATGAAAGGCAGCTAAATTAACAAAATCATAGAAGTGAAGACAGAGTATAGTACATGAGGGAAAAGCACAAATGTCTGAGAACAAGCACAACTGGAAACACAGGCTTTGCCATGAATGGGCATGAGTTTGTGTGTGTGTGGGTGGGGGATGGGCCCAAATGTCCCAAACACTTTATTAATCTCTTTCCTTTGAATATCTCACTCAATCTCCAAAAACCTAATAGAGGAGAGGCAGTGAGAACTATCACTCTGTTATCAAAGAAACAAAGCTGTGAGAGGTGAAACCACCTGCAGGAGAAAAGGAGGATTTGGATCTGGAATAAATGACCATGCGACGCTATAGTCCATGTACTTAAATGCCACATGATACTGCTTCTCTCTAGCTGTCTAATCTTGTAACTTAGTTAATTTTGTGTGTTTACTCTGTGATTTAAAAAAAAAGAAAATAAATTCTACCTTGCAGGTAAATGTAAAGATTAGAGAAAACAATTTAAAGTTCTTGTTATATTGAACGATGTAGTTGCTGCTTCTGATATGGTTGCTGATATTTCGTGTGATAGGAGTAAGGGGAGCATGGGGGAGACAACATACCATCTCTTCTCGAAAATCAAGTAAGACTGATGACTAACATGCTTTTGGCAACAGGGCTAGAAGGATATTTGAGTATTTTATTTTTGGCTTCCTGTTCCTAATTCCTTTATTTTGGATTCGATCAATGAACAGTTGTTCTTTGAGAACTCACTATATGATCAAAACATTGAAGTAGGTAACTTTGTTTCTGCGTCCTAATGACTTTAAAATGCCACTGAATAGAACACCTTCGACATCAAATGTAGCACAACTATTTAGGATCCAAGTTCCAAAATAAAGTGAGAAATTGTTTTTCATATGATGGATATATGGTTTACATTACAATATTGCTTTAGATATGAAAGCAGAACGCTTTGGAGTATTTTACTATCCAAGATTTAAATCTTGTCCAACCACATCCCCAACTCAAATGGCAGCTGGAATTAGTCAAACTCCTGTTAGAAAAGTCAACACTTATTACATCCTTACTAATCTTGACAGCTTAAAACACTGCTTGAAAAATATCCTAAGTCTTTTATATTTATTTGATTTAAGAACAATGATTTCTTTCTCTCTCTCTCTCTGGTCTGCCTATATAAATTAAAAAAATAAAGCACTTACAACAGGAGGAAAAATTGTTAAGAAAATTAAAGGAGAGTCTTGGCTTATCTACCTTAGGCAAAATTACTTACTAACTCCGGCTTAGTTTTGAGTTTTAACTGATGTAGAATACAGAATAAGACATGAAGAGTACATAAGAGAGAAAAGAAATGTTGACCTAGTCCCTTGCAACAGAAGGAGTAGATTGGCAGATTTGGTCTAAAGTACTGACTTGACCATTAATAGACATGATCATGGATAGGATCACACAGGAAAGAGCTCCTCTAAAGGCCTCTTCCAGCCACTTCCCCATTTTTTTCCCCCTGGCGAGTCTATAAGAATCTATAGGAATGACAGAAGTTGGTTATAAGGTACATTATAGTCCTAATGCGATGGATCTTCAGGAACCTGGCAATAATTTCTGGTGGTCTCCAGGAACTATACATATCTCCTCTTTTTCCTCTCTTGTCTGGACACATGATGTTCATACCAATGACAGAGTGTAGATAAAAAGAAATAGAAAACAAAGAAATTAAGAAATTCTACACTTAATAGAAGTCAAAGCATATAGAAGACCCTTCATATAGGTAAATGATGCTGCTTTTTATTTTAGTTGTATTTATTTCCATGTTACCAACATAAAGCTAAATAGAGGGGTGAGTTAACTATTTAAGATACTTCTGGCTATCATCCTAAATCATAGCTTTAGGTGCTTAAATTTCTTAAAAATCTATACATACTTAGTTGGAGTGACTATCAGTCTAAAAATACTGAGTAATGAAGTAATCCTTGGGAGGCTTTTGGAGGTGCTATTCTAATTTTCATTCTGACTTCAACTTGTAGTAAAAAAATTAAAATAGGGGCTCCTGGGTGGCTCAGTGGATTAAAGCCTCTGCCTTCAGCTTAGGTAATGATCCCAGGGTCCTGGAATCAAGCCCCGCATCGGGCTCCCTGCTCGGCAGGGGACCTGCTTCCTCCTGTCTCTCTGCCTGCCTCTCTGCCTACTTGTGTCTGTCAAATAAATAAATAAAATCTTAAAAAAAAAAATAAAAATAGTTTAAGCTTTTTCTCTATAAAATGGCTATATCAATGAGGGAGTGCTCTCCTTTACTTGGTTGCTGTCAAATACCATATTAATAAAAACCTTTTATTGAAAATTACTGAATGCCTCCCACTAGGTTCTCCTGGACTAGATCACAGACTGTTCAACAGGAAAGCTCTGTTTTTAGAGTAGGATCTGAAGCTTTATACTATTTCTATGGCAAATATCTCTGAATCATCCTCATTGTTAATTGAAGATTAATAAACACGTTTTTATTTATAGCCTCAAACTTCCCTAGTGGAAATACAGAATCTTAGAAGTACTGATTCTAGTTCTCTGGACTTGCAATAGTGTTACTTTCTCAGGATATTTGAGTGTTGCTGGAGTGTATATGTATATTTCAATTAATATCTGTTTTCTTTAATGATTTTTACTTAACTGCTTAGCCCTAACTACAAAAGATATAAAAAGGAAAAATGCATCTAGACATATATTTTGTGGAGAATAGTGATAATTTAGAGATGTATCACTGAATTTGAATTTAGATTTAAATTTAGAGATTCTAGTTAAAGACAATATGGGCTGACGTTATTATTCATTTGAGAAATTCAAGTGGGAAAGCCAAATAAATATTATGCATCATTTTGGTTTCTTATTTTAATATGGTCATTTTTTTCCTTCAAAATTCTTTTTTTTTTTTTTGAGGAAAAAAGTGTATTTAGTATGATACCACTATCCTGTGAACAAAATCTACAAAAAAAGAGAGAAGATTGAAAATTATAATTTTGAGGCTAGAATTATTGCAAAATCCATGGGTAGACTAAAAATATAAATCAAAATCTTATTCTATTTTAACCAGTTCTTCCAAAGAAGATGGTTGACTATAAATTCTGGCAGCCATCTAAGCATTGGTGTATGTCTTCTTCTTCAGAAGTTTTGGAAGCTGGTTAAGAAAAAATTAAAAATGGAGGGGCAGCTGGGTGGCTCAGTGGGTTAAATAAAGCTTCTGCCTTGGGCTCAGGTCATGATCCCAGGGTCCTGGGATGGAGCCCCACATCAAGCTCTCTGCTCTGCACAGAGCCTGCTTCCCCACCACCCACTCGCCTGCCTCTCTGCCTACTTGTAATCTCTGTCAAATAAATAAATAAAATCTTTTATAAAAAAAAAGAAAAGAAATAGAGCACTACATCGAAAACTAATGACGTACTGTATAGTGACTAACAACATAATTTTTAAAAAATGGCCTCAGTGGCTAAGGCCCACAGAAGGAGAGCTGCTATAATATCCTTTTAGACATTTGTTCTTGAAAAGGATTGCCTGGGGCACCTGTGTGGCTCAATCAGTTAAGCATCTGCCATCAGCTCAGGTCATGGTCCCAGGACTCTGGGATGGAGCCCAGCATTGGGCTCCCCACTCAGCAGGGAGCCCTTCTCCCTTTCCCTCTACTGCTCCCCCTTGTGCTCTCTCTCTCTTTTTCTGCATCAAATAAAATAAATAAATAAAATATTAAAAAAAAAAAAGAAAAAGTGTGGGGATTCCTCAAAAAAATTAATAGAATTACCTTATGATCCAATAATTCCACTATAGGGTGTTTACCCAAATAAAACAAAAATACTAATTTGAAAAAATATATGCACCCCTATGTTTATTATAGCGTTATTTGTAATAGCCAAAATATAGAAGCAGCCCAAATGTCCATTGACAGATGAATGGATAAAGATAATGTCACACACACACACAAAAACACACACAGGAATATTCCTCAGCCATAAAAAGGGAAATCTTGCCATTTGCAATAACATGATGGATCTAGAAAGTGTAATGCTAAGTGAAATAAGTCAATCAGAGAAAGACAAATACTGTATGATCTCACTTATGTGGAATTTAGGAAACAAAATGAATGAACAAAGAAAAAAAGAGAAAAAAAGACCTTTTTTTTTCTTTCAAATTTTTATTAAAATTCACATTAGTCCACATATAGTATTGTATTAGTTTCAGGGGCAGAATTTAGTGACTCATCAGTTTCATATAACCCCCAGTGCTCATTACATTAAGTGCCTTCCTTAATGGCCATGATCAAATTACCTTATCCCCCACCCCCCATATTCCCTCCAGCAACTCTCAGTTTGTTCCCTATAGTTAGCAGTCTCTTATGGTTTGCCTGCCTCTCTGTCTTTACCATATTTTATTTTTCAACAGATCCTTAAATACAGAGAAACTGGTGGTTGCCAGAGGGGAGGTGGGTGGAGGGATGGGTTAGATTTAAAGGGATTAAGAGTTGAGTTATCTTGATGAGCACTGAAAAATGCTTAGAATTGTTAAATGATTATATTTATACCTGAAACTAATATAACACTGTATGTTATTTATACTTGAATAATTATGTATATACACATATCTATATAAAACTGTGTGTGTGTGTGTGTGTGTGTGTGTGTGTAACAAATCTTTATTGAGTACCTACCACGCAGTAGGCTTTGGGAAAACAAAGAAACTGAAGCTCATAGTTTAGTGTAGTTCTCAATTTTCTTGTACATCAAAAAAGCTCATGGGGAGCAATTGTTAAAATATAGATTTCCAAGTTCTATTCTCAGATATTTTAGGTCAGATGTAGGACTTAGGAATCAATTAGATTATTGGATGATTATGACACTGGTGAACCAAGAAACATGCTTTGAAGCTCAGTGGTTCAATGGCAGAGGCAAATATATTAATATTAAAGGAAAAAAGTGAAACAAGCAACTGATTTATTGAGGGTGCTTGAGAAAGCTTCTGGTGGTGATGACTAATGAAGGATAGTTGGAAGAAAGGCAGGCAGGGACAAGGGACCCCGCTATAAGAGGAAACCACCCTTAAGAGGATTTTGCACCACTCTGGAAGAAACTTTGCACCCTTTCCCACTGGATAGTTAGGTGACAGGTGCATGGAGTGTTAATCAGATTTAAAAAGCCTGCCAACAAGGCCATAAAACTCCCAAGATTTAGAAATTCTGGTGGCAACCCTCTCCCAGTCCCCTCCCTCTGCAGGAGCTTTGTACTATCACTCAAAAAACTTCACTTTGCTGCCCACCACTCTTCATATGGTCTACCTCTTCATTCTTTTGAAGTGGCACGACCAAGAACTGTGGGCATTGAAGGAAAAGAAATCCCAAAACAATTGTGTGTGAATTCACCTTATGGATAGGGAGGAATTCCAGACCCAGATTCAGGGTGAAATTTTGCCAGTGTCCCTTTCCAAGAGTGATGGTGAAGGCTTTAGAAGTATGTGAAGGAAGGGTGAGAGGGGTGGGGGAACAGAACTCAATGCTTAGGAGTGATGAAGTTTTAGAATGTAAGTGAGGTTTGGTGGGGTGAAGTCCAGAGCCAATGACCAAGAAAGAATTCCTGAGACATCTTTGGTGCAAAATGGTGGCTTATTAAAGCATGGGGACAGGACCCATGGGCACAAAGAGCTGCTGCCCCGGGGCTGTGAGGAGTGGTCCATTATATGCTTGTGAGTTGGGAGGGGGTCAGGGATGGTGGATGTCTCTAAGGAATTTTGGAAGCATGGTTTCCAGGACCTTGAGGGGCTAGCTATTGTTGGGAAAAAGTTATTTATTACTGGTAATAAAACCATTGTCGTGAGACCATTTAGATGTGTATCAGTGGACCATATGCTTGGGAATGATTGTCAACATTATCTTGGAGGGTTTAGAGATAAAGGAAGTTTCCAAAGGAATTGTTAAAGTAGACTGACGGGACCCTGGTGGAGGGTAGGGGTCAGTCAGGCTAGGATTGCCCTTTGCTTGTAATAAAGCCCTAAGGTGGAGGTAGTTGAGTCCCTAGAGGAATGTCACTCTGCCTGTCTCAAGGGCTTGTCAGTGGGTAAGGAAATTTAATCATTTTTTTTCTGCCTCTGTTTCCCACATCAGGAGGGTTTGGTAATCAATTATAATTTCTCCGTGAGTGGGAGAAGGAATATGGCATAAATGCAGGGAGTACAGAACAAACTCAAGATTTCTACTCAGGTGACTGGGTGATTCCCCAACTTTAGCATGAACCAGGATCACCCAGAGGACTAGTGGCCCCACTCCCAAAGTTTCTGATTGAGTGGGTTTGGAGGGAGTCCCAGAATTAACTTGTAATTTATGACAAATTCCCTAATGAGGCTAATTGTGCTAGTCAGGTGACCACACTTGGAGAAACATTGGCTTTTGCCAAGAATGAGGACAGGAGAGGAGTAATAAATGTGTGGAGGATGATGATGATTTTGATTGGTCATGTTGAGTTTCAGATGCCAATGGATATTTGATTAAATATGCTCTTTGCTTTAAAAAAAAAAAAAAAAGACTGTTTTGGATTTCAAGAAAGAAGCCAGGGCTCAAGCCCTCTGTGGAGTCATAAGCATATGTTTAATATTGTATGCATAAGGTTACTCTAATTTGGCAAAGAGCACAAGCCATGAAAATTGTTGGGAAACTTGTATAAATAAGGTAGAAGAAGTGTACAATAAAAAAGAATGAGAAAGAATAGAGAGCAGGAAGGCTGGACAAGAATAATGTCATGAGATCCCATGGAGGAGAGAATGGAAGACAGTCAACAAGGTCAGAGGTGTCTAAGAAGTTAAGCCAAATATATTCTAAAAATAGTCTTAGATTTTTTAGTTCACAGTTCTTCAGTGGACTTCCAGTGAATCTGTTTCTATTGAGATGAAATCCATATAAGAAAATTAAATTAAAGTGAACAATTCAGTGCCTCTTAATACAGTCACAGTGTTGTATAAGCACCACCTCTATCTAGCCCCTCAAATTTTATCATCCTAAAAGGACACCCATATCTTTAAGCAGGACCTGGAAAAACGAATCTGCTTTCTGTATCTATGGATTTACTTATTCTGGATATTTCATGTAAATGGAATCATACAATATGTGACCTTTTCACAATTTTCTGGGCACTGAGAATACAAGAGTGACTAAACCAGAGAAGTTTCCATCCTCTTGTAGTTCACACTCTAGGGGGAGATACACAACTAAATTACCTGACAAGAAGTACAATTTTAGTTATTGATGCATGCTAGAGAGAGAAATAAAAGGGACTAGAGATGAAAAGGATAGAAACCATGCATGCTTCTTTAAAGCGATAATATCTAAGCAGAAACATGAACCAAATGAGAGAGTGTATGAAACATCCTGGGGAAGAGATTCCAGGTGAAGAAAGTAGAAGAAGCCAAGACCTGACATTGAACCCAAGCCTGGAGTTAAAGAGAACTGGACTTAAAAGAGGTGAATTTAGGGGTGCCTGGGTGGCTCAGTGGGTTAAAGCCTCTGCCTTCAGCTCAGGTCATGATCTCAGGGTCCTGGGATCGAGCCCCACATCGGGTTCTCTGCTCAGCGGGGAGCCTGCTTCCTCCTCTCTCTCTGCCTGCCTCTCTGCCTACTTGTGATCTGTCAAATAAATAAATAAAAAATCTTAAAAAAAAAAAAAGGTGAATTTGGAGAGGTAGGCAGGAACCAGATTTCCTAGCTACATTATTGTATATACGATTGAATTGGCTGAAAGAGTGGACTAGAATTCATGCATTACATAAATTACTTCAGTTAGTCTTTTTAAAAAATCAGCTGGGTGGAATAGGTGCTAATATTTCCATTTTACAGGTAAGAAAACTGCAGCGCAGTGAGGTTAAGTAACCGGCCAAAGCTCACACAACCAGTGAAGCATGGGTGGGTATAGAATGTGAACCCAGGTAGTCTGGATCCACACCAGTTTTTCTCAATCTCCTTTTCATTATCGGACCCCATTCCTTGGCAGAAAAATAAATTCAAACTCTCCCTGAAGAAATAAATTAATCACTAAGAATTACTATTTTATTGAGTAGAGTTGAACTTTGGAAGACCAGAAACAATTGTAATATTTTAGAACTTTTTGTCTCCAAAGAACCAATTTTTATCCCCCGAAGGACAACATCATTTCATTGAGAAAAAAAAATGCATGCACTGCACTGTAATGCCTCTCATAAGCACATAACTTATGGTAAAATTTATTGTATATAAATCTTATAAATAAAGGAATACTTTTTCTTATAAATAAATAATGTCTTTTAAATAAACATCTTCATTGTAAAATTTTCTTACAAGTAAGGGAATAAAAAGGAGAAGTTGGTAACAATGAGGCTGTCTTTTATTTGTGGATGGAGAAGACGTGGTTGTTTTTCAAGAATAAGGCAGGAAAATGGTAAGATTGAAGATAAAGTAGAGATAAGGCCTTATCAGACGAAAGTGAAGTCCTAGGGGAGACATAAAATAGGCCTTAAGAACTCAGGTGGATGATTAATTCATCAGAAAAGACTAGGGGCATGTTTGATTTTGATATTGTAACTGTTTCAGGGCAGATAAGAATGAATGGAAGCAAAGGAAGTTGGGGGAATTGTGTCCAAAAGCTTCAGATTGTTTTAAATAAGTACAAGGCAGACAAGACAAGTTGGATACCAATGAGAAAGGGGTCAATGCACTTGGCAAAGGGTTGAAATCAATTATGAAGAGAAAGAAAAGGGGCTAACTCAGAACAAAAGTAAGAATTGTCAGAAAACTTTGCAAGTCTTATTGACATTTAAACCAATGTCTCTAATCCAGGGGAAAACAGATCGAGTGACAATAGAACAGAGTGGGGATCTGGACAGTCACAGAGCATTCATGGCAGAGTGACAGAGGGTGGTGGGAAGCAGAAACAGAGTGGTGCTTTCTTTCTTTTTTCTTTTCTTTTCTTTTTTCTCCCCTCCCCTCCCCTCCCCTCTCCTCTCTTTTCCTCTCCTCTCCTCTTTTTTCTTTTTAAGAAGACTTCACACCTAAGGTGGAGCCCGATAGTGGGGCTTGAACTCACCACCTTGAGATCAAGACCTGAGCTGAGATCAAGAATCAGAGGTTTAATTGCCTGAGCCACCTAGGCACCCCCCGAGTGGTGATTTCTGACCAGCTTGGTGGAAAGCAAGATTTCATGGAACACTTCTTACCTCTTACAGGAAGTGGAATGCCTGGATCTTGAAGAATTTCATAGAACCTGTACAGGTTAGAATAGGAGGTAGATACCGTTTTTGTTTGTTTGTTTGTTTTTTGTTTTGGTTTTTTGGGTTTTTTTTTTTTTTTTCTGTTGTTGCTGTTTGCTTTTTTTGGTGGAAGGAGATATACGATGATGACCACAGATGTGCAAGGGATTTATCTTTTGAAAATCTATTACCAATGATATAAAAATTCTTCCTGCATTACTTTTGACAGAAACTGGATTAATCTTCAGCTGCTCTTTGACATCACTCACTTAAAAGTTTCATTGTCTCATATGTAGAGCTTGGGTTAAGAGAACAGAGATGTGGGCAAGTTTTTGGCCAAAGCAAAGTTGCCAGCTGCAATGGAATGAGCACCTGGTGCCCCCCAAGGAGCTCTACATGCCCGTGTAGGGCCCCCTCTGTGGTATTCTCTGTGTCTACACAAAAATGCCTTCAGAACATATCCTGGCACTGTTTTCTCTTCTCATCCTTCCTATTCTGGAATCTTCCTGTTCTCTCTATCACCTCCATTTTAGCAAAGAAAAGAGGAGTAGAAAAAGAAGTGTCATGGGAGGAGCAGATAGCAGGAGCTATGGAGGGCATACGAGGGCACTTTTCATGTGCTGTGAAGAAGTGGGATGAAATTAAAGCCTTTCAAACACAGCAAGATGCTGTTTCTTCTTTCCCCCACTCCCCCCACCAACTCAACTTCTGCCCCCAGGAGGAAGATCAAAATAACTTTCTGTGGGATGAAATGCTGACAATGACTTTGGATCCAATTACATTATCATAACCTGGAAACAACCCTTTCATTTGAGGCTTTCTAAAGTACTGAACTGTGAAACTGAAATCCCAATGTGAAAAGAGATTTGAACTCAAGGCCTTTTGGACATTTCCCTCAATATCAAAGTAGATTTTTCAAATCTGCAAACAAGATAGGAAAGGGTCAAGTGATGAACTAACTGAGAAATGTTGGAAACAATACCTCACTGGAAATGAACCTAAAAAAGGAAAAGACAAATAGGTTCAGATTAATGTCAGGCTTGTAGTTAATCACAGGATCTGAATTTTGTTTACATCATCACACAGTTTCAGAGTTACTCAGGTCCTCTGATGCAGCGTGTCTAAGTGAAATGGAGAATGAAGATTAATTACTCAATGCTGGGCACATTGGCGATGGAAGTATGCAAACATCCACTCATAACTGAGGTATGAAAGGTAGAGACAGCTAGAGCGCCCACCCCCAACCAATTCCAGGGGGATGAAATAAGTCTGGAATTAGGCAAACTCTCCCCACATATTGAGGCTAGACTGGAGCCACACAAAAAAGGAACACTTAAGAAAGAAGGAAAGATGAGCAACATGTAGATTTTCCACATGTGCACATACATGTGTCTGTATGTTTCCAGGCAAACCCAGAAACTCCACATGCGGTTTGTTTGTGTGCACATATTCATAGTTACATGCATATGTATGGATGAGCTTACAGAGCACACCCAAACAAATGCACACCACATGTGCTGATTTGGAGCTCTGTAAAAATTACTATTGAAAAAGAAATGAAACAGGGCGTTTAAAGACATTGGTCATTCTACCAGTTATCCTGTTTTTTGGAGGACATATTGTATGTTTTGCATATGTTTATATTGAGTAAGAGAAGACTCAGGGGCAACATGACAACTGCTTCAAAATTTGGGAGCAATATCATGTGGAAGAAGGATGTAACTTATTCCATATGGTTCCAGGGGGTAGAAATGAGGCTGAGGCGTAGCAGATTTCTATTCTAAGTGAGAAGGACTTTCTAACAATTAGTACCATACAAGAGAGACATGGATTCCTTCTAAAAGTAGATAATGATCTGCCTAGCTCTTGGAAATGACATGTGGCAGAGGCTGCATGGCCATCTGTCACAAAAGTTGTCGGGGGCATTCTTCCATTTGGTGGGCGTTGGGACTGTAGTCATTTGCTGGGCCATCTCCATTCTGAAATTCAATGCTTTTTGAACATACATAAACATATTTTGAGGCAAGTCAAGTCAGATAATGGTTTTGGCTTTACAACTATTTTTATCTTGTTCAGTGACTTGTGAGCAGCTCACTCCTGTCTCAATATATCCTACAGATAATGATAATTTTTCCTTCTATTTGGTTTCCTTGAAGTTTTATATTTCTGTTCTTTTTTTCTTTGTCTTTCCTTCATCCTGTCTATGCCCTCTAGATGTAAGGAATGGAGTAAAGGTAATGTTTGTTGAGAAAGTAAAATGAGGAAGAAAAACGTTTAACTCAATTATATTTTCACTTCAAATTCTGGCTGTGTATGAGTATGTGAATATGCATATGTGTATGTATATGTGTGTAAATCCTCAGTGAGCTGATGCTATTGCTGGGGAAATAAGGCTCATAGTGTTTTTAACCTAGACTATTTCTCTCCCAAGTGAAGTTTGGAAAAGCTGGTGCTTGAGAACCACTTTTTTTTAAAATTTATTTTTTATTTATTTTCAGCATAACAGTATTCATTCTTTTTGCACCACACCAAGTGCTCCTTGCAATCTGTGCCCTCTATAATACCCACCACCTGGTACCCCGACCTCCCACCCCCCGCCCCTTCAAAACCCTCAGATTATTTTTCAGAGTCCATAATCTCTCATGGTTCACCTCCCCTTCCAATTTCCCCCCAACTCCCTTCTCCTCTCTATCTCCCCATGTCCTCCATGCTATTTGAGAACCACTTTTAATTGTCATAATGCCTGGGGTCTTCGACTAGCATTTAATTGGGAGAAGGAATGGAATGCTCAGTGTCCTAATATGGGTAGGGACAGTTTGATCTAATCAAGTATTCTACCTCCATAAATGACAATAGAGTCCCATTCGTCCCATAGGAGAAGGTTTTGGAGATAGACCATCAGTTTTTGTTTTGTGATCTTGGACAAGTACTTTAACTTTCTTGGGCTTTTGTTTTTGTCATCTGTGGAATGGAGGGTAATAAGGGCATCCACCTCACAAAGCTGTGGTGAAGATGGAATGAATTAATGAGCCCAGTGCTCCAAAGAGCACAGACAAAGAAAACACACTCAATGAGGGTCAGCAATGATTTTAATTTTTCCAAAATGGCCAGGAATGGACTATTTGGGTTCATTTTACACACTGAGTATATGTGAGTGTCTACATGCTTTAATTAACCAGTTTTCAGGGAAATAGAACATAAGGAACAAGTACTTACCAAAGTTTGGCCGATGGAGCCCTTCAAGTTGTGGAGTGGCTGGGACATCACCATGGACGCATATGGGCAGTAAGCATTGGCAAGGTAAAATTAGTCTTTCTTTTCCTCCTCGTACATATGCAAAACATTCCTAAACATTTCCCTAACACACACATGCACACACACACACACACACACACACATAGTTGTAATTAATAAAATGTGAATTCATTTAAAGTCCTAGGAGTTTTGTCACTATGTATTTGCTCGGTAAGTGGATATAAGCGTACATCTGTGCCCTCTATAGGGACAACAGAATTTTGAAAAAAACCTTTTTTTTCTTTAGTTCCTTATGCTGGAACAGTTTGTGATCCATACCATAGATCATTTTTAGTTCTACACTGATAATGAAGATTATTTTCTTTTTAAAGATTATTTTATTTTCTTTTTAAAGAATGACTCAGAAGGCATTTCAAGATTTGCCATATCTCAAGGTCAGAATCATGGACATTTATGATAATTCTATCATAAACCAGCTCTGGGAGGCACATTTAATTAAGGAGAATATGTTAAAACATAGTACTGATGTAGAAATTCCTCTTAGGGGAAAAAAGAAAACCTCCTGGCATTAGCTTGTTTACTTGTCATTTTTAATCTATTTTATGCAAACAGGGTCAAGATCCTTCAGAATAATGTGTATTTTGGTACAATGAACAATATCTCCAATTGATTTTAGTCCTATTTGTTTAAATAATTTCTCCCATTTTGAGTGTCCATTTGGGGAGAAACAAGTGTGTATGACAGTGTGTATTTTCTGAACTATATTATTCCCCTTTAAGATGACTATTATATTTTTCTATAAATCTATATTGAAAAGTGTTAAAACTTTTCCTGCCTTTCCTGCATGCACTTGCTGATCTACCTGAGGCACATGTAGCCTGCATGTGTGGATGCCTCATAGTCCATAGAAAGAATGGAGACATTTTATTGTTTTCTAAAATGTATATTTACCCACTTTTTGATATTTGTTATGAGGATTAAATGACTTCTTACAAGTCAAGGGTTAGAAAAACACAGACAAGTAAAACATTCAGCAAGTGTCAGCTACAATTTTTATATTACTGAAATGGCTGCAGATGAGCTATTTGGATTCATCTTACATGTTGATTATATGAGAATTTGTGTATGTCTTAACTGGTTTTCAGAGAGCTGGAACATGATGAACCAGCCCTCAAAAAATTCCACGGAGAGGATAGAAATAGTGTATAATTATTAAATTAGGAGTACTCTATGTATCACTCTGGTCCAAGATCTTAATGGTGGTGGCAGTAGTGAAAATCGGGGGTTAGGAAGTTTATGGGAACTGTATGTACTTTCTGTCCAGTTGTGCTGTGGAAATAAAACTGCTCTAAACAATGAAGTCTATTGGGGTGCCTGGCTAGTTCAGTCAATAGAGCATGGAACTGTTTATCTTGGGGTAATTAGTTCAAGCCATCATGTTGGTTGGGCATAGAGTTTTCTTAAAAATAAACAAACAAACAAATAAATAAATAAATAAAGTCAGTCTATTATGCCACTTTTTTTTTTAAGATTTTATTTATTTATTTGACAGAGAGAGAGATCACAAGTAGGCATAGAGGCAGGCAGAGGGAGAGAGAGGAGGAAGCAGGCTCCCTGCTGAGCAGAGAGCCCGATGCGGGACTCGATCCCAGGACCCTGAGATCATGACCTGAGCCGAAGGCAGCGGCTTAACCCACTGAGCCACCCAGGTGCCCAAAGTCAGTCTATTAAATGCTCAATACTACCAGAATTAAGACTGAGCTTGTAAAGTAACAATAATAATAATAATAATAATAATTGAATAACTCAGGGTTTATAAAATCAAAAAATTTATAAAATTTTATAGAATCAAAACTTTAAATGACTTCTTTCCTCTCCTGTGTACCTTCACCCATAAGTCCACTAAAAGTGTTACCAGAATTTGACTTAATAAGGAGTTTTATTTATTGGTGTTTGTCTGCCTCTGAGGAAGCCCAGCTTAGGAAAGAGAGCCAACAGTGTTCTTCATGGCTATATGATTGGCTTGCTCAAGGTACTGTTGTTCTTCTGAAGTGTTCTAGGTTCACTGGTTTACATGGCCAAGTTTTGGGTATAATTTTCTTTGTTTTCTTTCATCTTTACTGTTCTGTTCATTAGTGCTTTTGTGCATTAAAGGTCTAGTTGCATAAAAATAAATGAGTATTTACCCTGTGTTTATTTTTTGTAAAAAATGAAAACATTGAATAGAGAACCATATGTGGAAAATTCCCTTGGGGGGGGCGCCTGGGTGGCTCAGTGAATTAAAGCCTCTGCCCTCGGCTCCGGTCATGATCTTAGAGTCCTGGGATGGAGCCCTGCATCGGGCTCTCTGCTCAGCAGGGAGCCCGCTTCCCTTCCTCTCTCTCTCTACCTGCCTCTCTGCCTACCTGTGATCTCTGTCAAATAAATAAAATCTTAAAAAAAAAATTCTCGTAGGGGGACAGCCTGATATAGTAAAGCACAGAGTTTGAGGTCACTGAATCTTAAATTTATATCTCAGCTGTGTCGTTTTCTTGTGATGGAGCTTAGACACTCCAGAACTTTCATGTGCAAACTGTGGATTTTGATGCCTATTTGTTAAATTTGTTGTGAGAATTAGATATAAGTAGGGTAAAAACACCTAGCTCTGTGTGTGGCATATAGTAGATGCTTATTATATGCTAGGGTAACAATTAATGCCAGATGATTTTTTTAATGTTCTATTTAAATTCACTTAGTTAACATATAGTGTATCATTAATTTTAGATGTGGAGTTCAGTACTTCATCAGTTGCATATAACATCCAGTGCTCATTACATCAAGTGCCCTCCTTAATGCTCATCACCCCGTTACCTTCCCTCCAGCAACCCTCAGTTTTTTCCTATAGTTGAGTCTCTTATTGTTAATCTCCCTCACTGATTTAATCTATTTTACTTTTCTCTCCTTTCCCCTATGATCCTTTGTTCTGCTTCTTAAATTCCACATTTGAGTGAAACTATATAATTGTACTCCTCTGATTGACTTATTTTGCTCAGCATTATACCCTTTAGTTCCATCCATGTCAATGTAAAGGGTAAGATTTTATCCTTTCGGATGGCATGCATCTATAACTATATCTATATCTATATCTATATCTATATCTATATCTATACCTATATATCTCACATCATTTTTATCCATCCATCTATCGATGGACATCTGGGTTCTTTCCATAGTTTGGCTATTGTGGACATTGCTGCTACAAACATTGGGGTACAGGTGCACCTTTGGATCACTACATTTATATCTTTGTGGTAAATACCTAGTCGTGCAATTACTGGGTTGTAAGGTAGTTCTACTTGTATCTTGAGGAACCTCCATATTGTTTTCCAGAGTGGCTGTACCAGCTTGCATTCCCACCAACAGTGTAAGAGATGTCCCTTTTCTCCACATCCTCATCAACATTTACTGTTTCCTGACTTGTTAATTTTAGCCATTCTGAGTGGCCTGAGGTAGTATCTCATTATGGTTTTGATTTGTATTTCCCTGATGCTGAATGATATTAAACATTTTTTCATGTGTCTGTTGACCATTTGTATGTCTACTTTGGAGAAATGTCTGTTCATATCTTCTGTCCTTTTCTTGACTGGATTTTTTGTTCAGAACCTTTGGGATGCAGCAAAGGTGGTCCGAAGAGAGAAGTATATAGCATATTTCTCAAGAAATAAGCAAAATCTCAAATACATACGCTAAACTTACACCTAAATGAGCTGATAAAGGAAGAGCAAATAAAGCCTAAATCTAGCAGGAGAGGAGAAATAATAAAATTAGAGCAGAAACTGATGAAATAGAAACAAACAAACAAACAAAAAACCAGTAGAACAGATCAACAGAACTAAGAGTTGGTTTTTTGAAAGAATTAATAAGTTTGATAAACCCTAGCCAAACTTATTAAAAAGAAAAGACAAAGGACTCAAATAAATAAAATTATGAATGAAAGAGAAGATTACTATCAACACTGCAGAAATACAAACAATTATAGGAAGATATTATGAGCAACTATATGCCAACAAATTAGGCAGTCTGCAGGAAATGGATGCATTCCTAGGAACATATAAAGTACCAAAACTTAAACAGGAAGAAACAGAAAATGGGAACAGAACCATAACTAGCAAGGAAATTGAAGCAGCAATCAAAAACCTCCCCCTGAAAAAGAGTCTGGGGCCAGATGGCTTCCCAGGGGAATTCTATCAAACATTTAAAGAAGAATTAATACCTATTCTTCTGAAGCTGTTTCAAAAAAAAAAAAAAAAAGAAATGGAAGTAAAACTTTCAAACTTGTTCTATTAGACCAGCATTACCTTGATCCCAAAACCAAAGACCCCACCAGAAAGGAGTGTTACAGACCAATATCCTTGATTAACATGGATGCCAAAATCTCACCAAGATACTAGCCGACAGGATCCAACAGTACATTAAAAGGATTTTTCTCCATGACCTAGTGGGATTTATTCCTGGGCTACAAGGGTGGTTCAACATATGCAAATCAATCAACATGATACATCACATTAATAAAAGAAAGGAGAACCATATGGTCATCTTAATTGATGCAGAAAAAGCATTTGACAAAATCCATCATCTTTTCATGATTAAAATTCTCCACAGTATAGGGATAGAGGGAACATACCTCAATATCATAAAAGCCATCTGTGAAAAGCCCACAGTGAATACAATTCTCAATGGGGAATAACTGAGAGTTTTCCCCCAAGGTCAGGAGCACAACAGGGATGTCCACTTTCACCACTACTGTTAAATGTAGTACTAGAAGTCCTTGCCTTAGCAATCAGACAACAAAAAGAAATAAAAGGCATCCAAATTAATAAGAAGGAAGTAAAACTCTTACTCTTCCCAGATGACATGATACTTTATGTGGAAAACCCAAAAGATTCCACCCCAAAGTTTTTAGATCTCATACAGAAATTCAGCAACATGGTAGGATATAAAATCAATGCACAGAAATTAGTTGCATTTCTATACACTAACAATGAGATAGAAGAAAGTGAAATTAAAGAATCTATCCCATTTTCAATTGCTCCCAAAACCATAAGATACCTAGGCATAAACCTAACCAAGAGGTAAAGGATCTTCAGAAACTACAGAATACTTATGAAGAAATTGAAGAGGACACAAAGAAATGGAAAAACATTCCATGCTCATGGATTAGGACAAATATTGTTAAAACGTCTATACTGCTCAAAGCAATCTACACATTCAGTGCAATCTCTATCAAAATACTATTGTTGACATCTTTCATAGATATGGAACAAATAATCCTAAAATTTGTACAAAACCAGAAAAGACTGAATATCCAGAAGAATGTTTGAAAAGAAAACCAAAGTTGGTAGCATCACAATGCCATACTTTGAGGTCTATTACAAAGCTGTGATCATCAAGACAGTATGGTACTGGCACATAAAACAGAAACATAGATCAATGGAACAGAATAAAGAACCCAGAAATGGACCTTCAACTCTATGGTCAACTAATCTTCCACAAAACAGGAAAGAATATTCAATGGAAAAAAGACAGTCTCTGCAACGAATGATGGAAAAATTGGGCAGCCACATGCAGAAGAATGAAACTGGACTATTTTCTTACACCATACACAAAGATAAACTCAAAATCAATGACAGACCTAAATGTGAGAGAGCAATCCATCACAATCCTAGAAGAGACCTCGGCTGCAGCAACTTCTTGTTAGACATGTCTCCAAAGGCAAGGGAAACAAAAGCAAAAATGAACTATTGCAACTTCATCAAGTTAAAAAGCTTTTGCATAGCAAAAGAAACATTTGACAAAACCAAATGACAACTGACAGAATGGGAGAAGATATTTGCAAATGTCTTTCCAGATAAAGGGCTAGTATCCAAAACCTACAAAGAATTTTCAAACTCAACATCCAAAAAACAAAAAATCCAGTCAAGAAATAGACAGAAGATATGAACAGACATTTCTTCAAAGAAGACAAGAGTGGCCATTCAAAGAATGGCCAAGAGACACATGAAAAAAAGGCAGTTGCTATTATTATCTTGATGTTAAAATTTTTGATAAATGAGTTTTGTTATTAAAGTATTATCACTTGTTTTCAATTATGACACTATGGAGTAGTGTCTGTAGCAATAATGACAACAACAAAAAGATTGGAGACTAAGCCCAATAATTTGCTATTTAGGCAGGAGGCAGAATCCCACAGTTCCCAGATAATAATGGTCAAAGACTTCAGAGACAAGATACATGAATACTACCTTGTGTGACTGAAATGTGCATATGATGAACTTACATCTACACATCATAATCACTCAAATTCCATAGTTCACATTACAGTTCACTCTTAGTGTAGACATTCTGTGAGTTTGGATAGATGTATAATGACATGTATCCATTACTGTGGTATCATACAGAATACTTATGAAGATCATATTTTCACTGCCCTAACAACCTCTGTGCTCACCTATTCATCCTTCCTCACATCTATTCCCTGAAAATCAGTGACTTTTTTTTAACTGTCTCCATAGTTTTGCCTTTTCTATAATGTCAAATAGTTGGAATAATACAGTGTGTATCATCTCCAGATTGGCTTCTTATACTTAGTAATGTGCATTTAAGCTTCCTCCATGTCTTTTTATGGCTTGATAGCTCAACTTTTTTAGTGCTGAATAATATTCCACTGTCTGGATGTATCTCAATTTATTATCTTTTCACCTAGTAAAGGACATCTCGGTTACTTTCAAGTTTTGGCAATTATGAATAAGGCTGCTATAAACTGCTATATGCAGGTTCTTGTGTAAATGTAAATCATTTTCAAATTTTCCTTTAAAAAACAAGACTGTATAAACAAGTAAAGAGTGGGGAGAAAGAAATACCTTTACCACAAAAATGTTTTTAGTGTCAAAACTGAAGATAGGCCTCCATGGATAGAATGCCATCATAGTGGGCTGACTTGGGGGATATTCTGAGCAAAGGGGACTTTTGCCTTTTCTTAAAACACTTAACACAAGGAGGTCACTGATATTGCTACATTGAGGAATTTCCTTGCTAAAATTCAGTGGTTTTCATTCTTTTCAATTTCAGAGTTTGCCATAAATTTTAGTGATCTGCTTTAAAGAATAGCCAAAGTCCATAATCCTTACTGCAGTCTGACAATATTCTGATCTGTCTCAAACAGCAACTATAATTACTGAAACCAACTTTTTCACTGATCAAACCCCTTTTCCTAACAGATGCAACATTTAATATCTTGACCATGATTTCATATTTCCTCACTAGGCAAGTTCCTAGAGGAAATGCCATTGCATGGTTCTGGCAAACTCCACTACTTTATTCTTTGAAAATGGTGCCCTTGGAGTTGTGCAATACTTTTGTGTGCTGTGTAAGCACACAATATTTGTCTGCTTTCATCTTGAATTTTACTCCATTCTTCCTTAACCTGTGCTTTTCACTTTCTGTTCATATACCCCATTCAGCTCAATGTTCTATTTGGCAAACCACAATAACATTGTCCATATTAACTAAAATAAAATGAGATATTCTAGTTCTTGACTTTAGTTTAGTCTCAGCACTGAGTTCTAGGGGGTTGAAAGGAGTGGATAAAAAGCGTCATGATTATTTATTCTTTGATAAATTTGCCCTGATTACATGCTTCCACTTGCAGCAAAAGTAAATTTTACAGGTGGTTAAGTTACCTATAGTACATTTTTATGTCTTTTGAACACAGTGGCCAGCCTTGCAGTCAATTTATACTTAGACATTTATATGGACAATGTATCAGCATAACCACCAAATGTCATAAGCCCCTCAAATGGACTTGGTTTCTGTTTTGTTATTTCCTTCAAGTTATATAAAATATTGGTCACCATTTTTTAAATTTCCTTTTAATCATTAGCTAGAGAAACTTTCTAGTCACACAGAATATTTGTCTTGTTCGGCTATGAAGGATATCTCACTACTTAACTGAGAAACTCCACATCTTTGAATGCCAAAATATAGCTCTTCGTGATACTTTAAAATTGGAGTGGGACAGGCTTAACTAATCAATTTATCTACACAAAGATTTCCTCCCTTTTCTCAAGGGAGGAAATGCTTTTCAAATAAACAGGAATATGTAATTTATTTGTAGAGAAACTCGGTCTATAGTGCTTGCAGTGGGCATATTTGGCCAGACTAATAGAAATGTTTTTCAGAGTTCAGGCCAAGAGCATAAAGTTTTAAAGTATAGAGGGTTATCTTCAGGACTCTTTATGAGAAACTATGGATGATCAGATATACAACTGAGCTGTGTCAAATAACAGACATCATTTTCTCCAAACACTCCCTCCACTTTCCTTCACCTCTTTCAAACATAATAATCTTTTTTTAAATGAAAAGACAGTGACATAATAACAAGTTGCTATTGGAAATTTAATTTAGAGAACTTTATAATTGGTAGAAATGTACATTTTTCTCTTTCATTTCTTTTCAAAGAGAGTTTCTTATTTCATTTAAATATAGAAATAGCTACTGTATTTAATGTCAGGATATTCCAGATACTTTATTGAACCCAGTTTGAAACCTCAAGTCTCTGTGCATTCCACCACTCAAGAAGGGAAGAATTTTATAGCAGGAGACCATTTTATGATCTGCAAGTATCTGGAGACCTTTCCTTTTTCTCTTTTTTCATTTATTCATCCACAGTATCCAAGACAGTTGGGAAGCAATGCAATTATCATTTTATTTTATTCTATTTTATTTAAAGATTTTATTTATTTATTTGACAGACAGAGATCATAAGTAGGCAGAGAGGCAGGCAGAGAGAGAGAGAGAGGAGGAAGCAGGCTCTCTGAGGAGCAGAGAGCCAAATGCGGTACTCGATTCCAGGACCCTGAGATCATGACCTGAGCCGAAGGCAGAGGCTTAACCCACTGAGCCACCCAGGCACCCATCATTGTATTTTAGATAATATGATTGCATAAATAAAAAATTAGAGCCACCTATTGATAAATTATTATGATTTGTAAGTTAATTTAACAAGATTGCTATGAAAGAGGTCAATTAAAAAAATCAGTTGCATTTGTATATATGGCACATTGTAGGATCTGAAATAAACTTCAAAGATAAATCTTAGCTAACTCACCTAGCCGAATGCAAAATTTTAGACAGACTCAGAAGTGGAATTATTTTGAACCTAACTGAATTTGTGAAAAGATTCTATACCAGAAGACTGTATAATTCTCTGAAGTTTGTGTTATAGTCTTTTGCAGTAGAATCCTATAGGTATTATGAGTTATTTGGAGAACAACTTTAAATGAAAAAAGTTATTTGAAGAATGAGCCCATTTTTCTTTTATCTGGGCATATCAGTACCTATGCAACTTCTTTCAACGGCAATGGACAGCCAAGTGTCATGCTGGAAAATCCATCACCAATAGTTAAATAGGTTTTGTTCTGCCACACTTCCTCTCTGCTTCTTCCCAGGTGTCAGCATCTCCTCGTGAGCAGGCTCTCTCTTTCCAAGCCCTCCCTGTGGTGATCCCAAATGTTGTTTATCAAATGGGTGTAATTCAACCCACTAAAATACATCCTTGCCAATGGGATTTGTGCTCTGAACTCCAACCCCCTCTGTCTAGTGACATATGCAGGTTGTTCTCAATCTGCGTCATGAAGATCTGTAGGCAGATGTAGGTGGTACCTAACACATGCAAAATTATTATTATTTTTTTGTATTGTTCTTATATCATTTGGACACAATGGTACAAAAGTAATCATTCCTTAGTTATAAAGGATTCAGAGAAAGAGTTGGTACTGGGGCTCTCCTTCAACCTCCATCTGTGTGATGTATCTTGCTTGATCTTTGGAAAGGAAAGAATCCATATAAGCTTTACATTCTGCAGTTGATTTTTATCCCAGGCATGCCTATTGTGTTTCTTCGGCTGGGCCACTCTAACGTACCACACATTTCTAACTGGCAAACAGGGCAGGAAAGCAAGACATGCCTGAATGGGATCTGGACATATAATCATAACATTTACTTTCCACTCTTATGTTAATGTAAAGATGTGGTTGTTACTATTTACTTCTAACATTGAAATATTTTTAAAGTGGCTTCTAGGACTCATAAAATGTAAACATGTTTTAATTACCTAGCAACCGTCTATAAGTTTAGTAGACAAATGAGAAATATGAGAGAAGAAAATCAGAATATGATTCTAATAAAAAAATTTCTATTAAAAAAATCTTTCTCTTACCAGGAAGAACAGGAAACTCCCTACATATAGGGTTTGGAAAGATCCTCTGTTCAGTTAAATCCTGAGTTGAACAAAAGCAAAAAAATCTCCAAGTCTGTGACCTATGTTATTCCCTCTTATTTTTTTTTTTTATAGAATGTTGAATCTAAGGTGAATTTCAAAATGACTTGGATACTTTTTCAGACATTCCAAGTATTGTTTCAAAAGATCTTTCATAGTAGTTCAAATAAACATAAAAAATGAAAACAAGAAGATGCAGCTTGCTACATCTAAACAAGATCATTTTAGAAATCAAAATCATGACATTTGAGGAGGATCTAAACTTGGCAGAATTGTGCCTAGAATAGAAACAGTAGATTTTGGAAGTACTGGAAGACACGCAGTTCATAATGGAAGATTTCACCACATGATGAAATCGTTCAAATTTAAAATTGTTCCCCTTCTAAATGATGTACATTTTGATCTCTGTTTTCCTGTTTTCAGATTCAGAGCTGAATACCACTTCAGCTTTAAAAGTATTGTTTTTAATTTTTCCCTAAACATGTCAGATTTGAAGGGTGCTGGGTGGCTCAGTCAATTAAGTGTCTGCCTTTGGCTCAGGTCCTGATCACAGAGTCCTGGGATCGAGTCGTACATCAGGCTTCCTGCTCAGCAGGGAGCCTGCTTCTCCCTCTCCTTCCAGCTCCTACTCTCTGTCTCTATCTCTGTCTCTCTCTCTCTCAAGTAAATAAACAAAATCTAAAAAAAAAAAAAAAAAAAAAAAAAGGTCAGATTTGGATTGTCTTTTCATGTATTCAGTGGGTTTTTGTATTAAATCAGATGGCTATTTTTGGAAAGGAGAGAAAGGTTCACATTTAGTATTTTGATTGATCTTGACATAAATTCCAAAGCCTTTCACGGTCTGTTAATGGATGAGTGAGGATGGCCACTTTGTCTGAGTCCTTGCCTTGAGTTGTGATAGTCTATCAATTTGAGAGTGTTGCCAAGATTTCCACATTGTTTTCTAGGAACCCTCCTCAATATCTGTTTTCAAATGTCTAAGTTATTACTTGAAATATCTCTATTTGTTAATATTAAATTAAGGCTTTATTTCATTATGTGAAAAATGACTTACGGCTTTAATATTCACATTTATTTCTTTCTGTTCACTATACAGCCTTCAGAGCCATATCAGGCATAGAATATTGATAGTATAAAATGTGCCAGAATGCTCCAACACATGATTTTTTGGTGTTATTTTAAGCATAAACCTGTTTCTGCAGCAGAGTCCATCATGGAATTTTAAGACTTACATTTAAAAATTTATTATGATTTATTATCTGAAATTCACACTAAATATACTAAATTTTTAAATCATTGGCAAACAGTCATCTGCCCCTTGTCCAGAACACATGATGATTTTGCTAGGTCGGGATAATATGGTATGACAGGCTCTCAGTTTGTTCTGACCCTGCCCCCATTCTCTGACACAGTGTTGACTCTGCCTGACCTCTTTTACTTCCTACCCCAGCATAACATACCAATTAGCCACTTCCTCAGCCCAGAATGTAGCCATCTTGGACAGAATCCCATAGACTTGCTTTGAATCTATCTCCTTTATTTAAGTAGTGATCGTTTGGCCTAAGGAGACTTTGGCTTTCTAAGCACACCAACTGCTGAAAAGGACAGGTTGTTCTCACAGCTGGACTGTCTCCTCTCAAGATCCACCAAGATCCTTGCCTTCAAAATTTTCCAAGTAAGAACCAGATTCCAATCTCTTTGTTCACCAATGTTCCCAGTCTCCATGGCACACTTGACAAACTCTGCAATCACCTCATCATGTCACTCACTTCTGGTTCCCTAATATCTCCTTAGTTTAGCAAATATTTAGCTGTAAGGTTAAATGTCTGTCTGAATTTCAGACACTCCAGTCTTTTTTGCTCAAGGGTGGGAAGCAGTTCCTTTCTCTTTATATGTTGGGGAAAGGAAATGAATGACACAACACTCTTCATGTTATGATCCATCTCAAATCCTCTTTCCAATTTATTTTCTACTCTGTAGAGGCAAGAAGTCAGTCATTTTGATCAATAAAATTGTTACATAATTTCTGACATTTTAAATTTAGCATAGGTATAATTCAAATTGTTTTTTTTTTGGAAGGTAAATATGCTTCTTGCCTATGGTTTTCATTATTGGGACTTCAGCAGAATTCCCACAACAATAGGAAAAGTTCCCTCGACCTCCTGTTGCATTCCCTTATAGAGTAGTCAGCAGGTTGGCAATTTTCATGGTTTTGAAAAGAGTTAAATATTCTAATTAAGCAATTACTAACATTCTGTTCACATGTTTCTGACAAAATTTCTGCAAACTTACTCCTATGAAATGATTGAAATACATGTTTAAAGAAATCATAGAGCCATAGCTAGGGATTTCTATCAGAGGTTACCCATGGAGTCAAAAGCCAGAACATCCTAACTCACTGGAAAAGCTGAAACTCAAATACCAGAAGCAGAAATAAAGTTAAGAGTAACAGATCAAGAAGACTGGGGCTTAGTACTGATTGGGAATAAGTAAGAGGAGGCTAAGAAGAAAAGCTGTAAACTTTTGTGGATATTTATGATTTGTATTAATGGTTTGTGGTATGTGCATGTATTTGAGTTGGCCTGGATTAAAAAGCCAGAGCTAACCATGAGAGAAATGAATATGTTTTTCTTATTTAAGTGGATTTTTTGGTTGGAAACCCAAGATGCCTATGAGAATGAAATTTCAAGGCTCTTCACGTATCTATAAGGCTAATAAGCTATATATTATCTCCTGGGAAGTTATTATCTCTTATTTACGGTAGCATAAGCCAATTTATTTTAAACATATGATGCTCTCTGGGAGAGCACCAATAACATATACAATACCATGAATCCCAATGGGTCCAGAAGGCAGACTTTAGTCCATAATCTGAAACCAAATTATGAACCAGGGAGTAAATGAAAAAAAAAAAAAACAAAAAACAAAACACAAAAAGACTCTAAATGATAAATGAGAGTCCAGAGTTTTTCCAGAGAAGAGGTTGGCACACTTTCAAAATCTTACCCAGACAATTATATACAGACAGAGAACAGATGAAAAGTGGTAATATAGTGACAACCATGAGAAATAACAGCTGGTTTCAAAGAAGGCTAGAGAACTCCTTGTGTAAAGGAGAACAATATTAGGTACAATTTACCCAGAACAAGGGACCTTACATGTCTCATGAATTCCTAGGCTCAATAATTCATAATCAAAATGATATCCTCTGAAGTTATCATTACATAATTTATCTTCTTTATTCTTCAGTGAGTGATATTGTTAAAAGGATTTGCTTCAAAATCCATGCTAAATAGTTGATCTTCCTGATAATGCTAGGCATATTAGATTTTGTTACTTGTTTTCCAAATGATACATTTGAATCTTTGAAGGTTTGGTTGGAAAATGGTAGATTGCTGATGAGGAAAGTCATTAATTTGGAATTCCTGTGTCTCACCAACTCAAAGAAATATGACTGTTGAGTGGCTATGTTTGGAATGGTGGTAAAGGGAAAGGGTAGGGTCTGAGGTTTTTACTCATTGCAAGCCTGCAGAGTTAGATCCAGATCTATGAATTCTTTAAAACCAGATTTCTCATTGCCAATCAATGAGTGGTACTTGTTGAATTTTGCGGTGTGGTTCTCCATTTTTATCCACAGCCCAGGTTACTTAGGTCAAGATTAAGAGATTAGTTTAGGAAAGTGGAACGGAACCAGAAAGAACTCAGGACTCCGTTATGTCTAGGGGACCAGCTAATTTGAGGGCCCTCTGTTATGATTGCTGGTGCTGCTTGTCTTCTGCTCCTCACCACAGGAGGCGCTAAAAAAAAAAAAATTGCAATTATTTCAGGTTGTGCCAAATTGCTTATTTTTTTCCCATTATTGTCTTCTTAATGGATTGGTTCTTTGTCTTCCACTGTATGGCTTTTATAAAAAGTTTTTATGGAATATTAATATGAAGCACTCCATAGATTTCTTGCAATAGAAAGAAATTTTTAAAAAGGGAGAAAAATTCCGAAAGTGAAAGGAAAGAAAAAAAAAATCTAATATTTCAAACAATAGAGGGATTGTGATTGTAAACAACGTTAGAAAATGGTGAACAAAACCTAAAAGCTCTTATATGTGTTGAATAACTATTGAGGACACTTGAGCTACATATTTTGAAACACAAATTGCTCTAGTCATAATACTCAGTCTATGAGATGCATTGTGGCTTGTCTGTGGTGATACTTCCTTGAACTGGGCACAATTGAATTCTTACTCATTCATCATTGACATGGTCCTTAGTGAAATGCAGATAGATTAAGTTTTGACTTTGGGTGTGATATTTGGGTAATATATAACCATAAAATGTTTTCCTTCCTCCTTCCCTTCCTTCATTCCTTCATTTCCTTCTTTTAACATAAGGGAGAGGATCTGTCTTTCCCTATGGTACATGCACAGCTTCTTTCATTGGGGCATGGTGTATAATTTTAGTTCTGTTTTTAAGTTATTGGGAAATTACAAGATTGTGATTAGTAGGCTTTGCTTTCAGTATTGTAGGCACAACACTTAAGAGTGAATGTTTCTTAGGATGAAATGAGAGATATAAAAGAGTTTTTTTTAAATTTTAAGAAGTGAAATTATAGGAATACAATTGATGAAGTAATTTACAGCTGAAGTAATTTCAATGAATTCTAAATTTGGATGGGGTTATTCTCCTATTGAAAAGGGTAGTGCTTCTCAGTTCCACTGCTGCTTCAGTTTAGGGGATTTTCAACCTGATTATTTTAGTTAAGTAAGCAATTGTAAAAATAAAACATATTTATATAATAAAAATCCTCAGGTTTAAAGGCCTTATGTTAGTATTTTGAGCTTAATATTTCTGGTATGGCTCCAAATCCTGTTCATCATTCTTCCAAGAATTTAGTGCCTATTTGAATTATTTATATTATTCTTCTCTGGGATATTTCAATTCTCTCTATATACCATCAGTAAAGTAGCAGTAGTTTCCATAAGAATTGCTGCTACTAAAAAATAGGCAAAACACAGGAAAACCAAAACTGCGTAGCACATTATAGTCCTTCAACATTTATTCCAAACTTAACTATATCAATATGCACTTGATTATCTCTATAAATGATAATATAAAGCAAAATCTAAAAAGTAACTTTCCATGAGATATATGTATAGGTATTCTCAGTAGGTTAGTTTTAAGTTTGGGACAGGGGAAGGACAAACATAATCTGCAAGTTAAGTGAAGAGCAGGGAAGAATTATGAACAGGTGATGAGCTGTGCACAGATAATACGAGTGAGGTCTCTAGTCAAGTACCTATCTAACTTGATGGTCAGACTTTGACTTTTCTGATGTTAACCAAAAATTCTTTAAACTTCAGTCTTCTTATGGGTTAAATAAGATAAAACATACCTTCATGGAACTGAGTTAGAGATTACCTGACTGGTATATAGCTAGAGATAATCTCAGTGGTGGTAGAATGAGTTGCTTCTTAAAAGATTTTTATGTCCTTCTTGTAAACAGAATTTTGGTAAATCTACTTAATTGGTCCTTCAGTCATGTCCAGTTTTGATGTACCTGAATCATAGGGTAAACATAGCTTAACATAGCATGGGAATAATTCTATAAACATAGCCATGTTATGACTCATTAGGATTCCAAATTGTTTTTTTACTCTATTCATTTGGAAACTTTCTATATATTTTTGTCATTATGATTTCAGATATATTTTCTTGTTCATATCATTCACTAGAAATTGATAAAAACATCTTGAAAATTCTTGGCTTTGGGCTACATTATCCAAACAACTTTCTGGAGGAGAAATGTGTATTATTATTTATATTTTGTGGCTTTGTAAAAATGTCTTGGATAGATTAATAGCCAGGGTTTTCCCCTCTGTAACAGTATGTTAATTGTGGGTATGGAACTGATGGTAGTGGTCATTATCAAGAAGATTGGGGTTTTGAATATGGGTGAGTACATGCATATGGATGTATATTTCAATGAGAGTAGTGGCTAGAGAGGGATACTTAGTATTGATGAGGTGAACTTTCAGAATTCACTATTTCATAAAAATGTATTAAAGACATGTTAATATATTTTTCTAGATTTTTTTTTGAATCACCATGAAAATAAACTGTAAATCTTTGGCAAACTCAAATGATGTTTTATGTTTTTTTTATTTGTACAAATATTACTAGAGCCAACAAGCTATTATAAAAGATTAAATAAGTTTGATAAGGCTTATTTTATCAAAGCCATTAATCTGTTGTTTTTCAGTGCACTGTTTTATTTAAGGTGTTTACAAATTAATCTCATTTTAAAAATAAGAATCATGATATAAATGTACTGTTCTTTGAATACAGGACAAAACCTGGGTAACAGTATAGTTTGCCTCTTTATGCATTCCATAATAATTGAAAGTAATTCTTATGGAAAAAAAAACACAGTGAACTTCAGAATGTAAATGAAAATAAAATCAAGGCTTAGTAATTTGTGCAGAGGTTGTGTTTCATTAAAATGTGTCTCATATAAGCAGAGAGCATGTAAAAATAGATGGCATATCTGACCAAGAGTTTAAAATTAAAAATTATACATAGAATGTGTGTTAAATTGATTGGGGAATTAATTGAGAAGCATGAATTAAGGAGAAAACTAGTTGATGTTGTATAACATTTGATAATCAGAGTCATTTTTCTACAATTGTTAAATGTAATTTATCTCCTAATGTTATCCTTTGGTAAATTGTTACAACATTGTATGATATATGTAGCTTATTAACAGTTTCATTAATTGCTATTAGAGGAATGAAGCTATGAAAGCTGGTGCACATAGGAACAAATGTTGAGGCAGATGGTTGAAATTAGTAAAATGTGATCAGTTGCTGAACTAGTTTACTTAATTAGCTTTCTACATCAGAATAGTTGAAATAAATTTGTAATATTGTCTTCAGAAAATTGAAATTCGGAAGGCAATCATCATATATCGTAGTTTTAAAAATAACAAGACAAACAGCAAAGAACTGTGGGCGCTGGCCTATGACCATGAGTTTGTTCTGTACTGAGTCGGCTGAACAGTTTTGAATGAGTGGGAAATTTTCCCATTAGGGAATACCAATTGTACTGACATCTTTCCATTGCCTGTTAACAGGGAAAACAGAGGGAGAAGAGCAAGTGGAAGTTGGCCACTGCCCACAAAATTTCCTTGATGCTGTTACTTCTTAATGAATAATTCTTGAATAATTCTTAGAGAAGCTGAAAGAGATTTTTGAAATAAAAATTTTATGAAACAATTTAATCTTCAGTGGGATATCAGAAAATTCTAAGGCATTGAAATTGTAATGATTTTCATACTCAGGCCATTCTTGGCTATACTACTGGGGATGGGAGGAATCTTTTTTTTTTTTTTTCAGGTACTTATCTTTGGTTAATTGTAGATTTGAATTTTGCACCACACCCATAACAGGAACAACAAACAGTTGAAGGTGGTGGAGATTTTGGTGGGAATACCATTCATATACTGGAGAAAATATATGTTCTGAATTGTTGAATAGAATTCTCCAGGTATGAGGGCATTATTACATGGTTTATACCTGCTAAAGTTTATGTAATTTTTAAATAATTTATTATCCCCTCCCACCTGAATTTTTCCTGTATTTTCTTTAACTTATTCTTTTTTAAAAGATTTTATTTATTTATCTAACAGAGCGAGAGATCACAAGTAGGCAGAGAAGCAGGCAGACAGAGAGAGAGGGGAAAGCAGGCTCCCTGCTCAGCAGAGAGCCTTATGTGGAGCTCTATCCCAGGACCCTGAGATCATGACCTGAGCTGAAGACAGAGGCCTAAACTACTGAGCCACCCAGGTGCCTCACCTGTATTTTCTTTTAAAGAAATACTTTCCTTTTTCATGTGTTTACTCATAGGAATTTGAATAATTATAAGCATGTATGATCCATTTTGATACAGCTCCCCTTTTCCCTATTAGTATGTAAAGTGTGCTTTTTTTCTGCTAGTTTTAGATTATAAAGCTGTTGGTTGTTGATTTAGGAACTACAGAGCTGCTGCTACTAGTCCTTTGGCCTTTGTCTTCTTCCCTGCCTTTATTACCACCCTTGGACTAGGGAAAGGTCATAAGGGTAAGATTATCTTATTTATAATACATTTATAGGCACTGTGCCAAGAACCTTTGAATTTCTTAAGGTTCCAGAGAATATTTGCATCTTGAACTTTTAAAAAACATATTTTTATAATATGAAGCCAAAGTTGAAGCTAGTAAGTTTCTACTTATTTAAAACATGTAATTAAAAAAAATAATCAATTGCTATTTTACTAAACTCTTCAACAGTAAGATATAAGTAGTATTTAATGTGGGAAGTAGGTTTATTTTTTATGTTAATTATGAGGAAAACTTTAATATAAAATGGAGCCATCTGACAAACTACCTTCTTATTTCCATGCTTTTATTCAACAAAAAAACAAGGTGCATATTTACCATGACTTGAAGGCCATTACATTTTAGCCATTAATTCTTTTTTTTTTTTGAAAATTTATTTTTTTTATTTTTAAAGATTTTTTTTCCAATTTATTTATTTTCAGAAAAACATTATTCATTATTTTTCACCACACCCAGTGCACCATGCAAGCCATGCCCTCTATAATACCCACCACCTGGTACCCCAACCTCCCACCCCCCGCCACTTCAAACCCCTCAGATTGTTTTTCAGAGTCCATAGTCTCTCATGGTTCACCTCCCCTCCCAATTTACCCAAATTCCCTACTCCTCTCTAACGCCCCTTGTCCTCCATGCTATTTGTTATTATTAGCCATTAATTCTAATACACTTCATAAAGGACAAGAAAATGTTAAGCATGATGTTAGCTTATTAAAATTTAGGAACAAAATTTGGGGAGCCTAGAATGATTATCTAAAAAATAAAGAAGCTTAATTTTATTCTTATAAATGATGACAAACATAAGATAAAGCTATTACAAATATTCTACATGTGAAAAATCTAGAGACAAATGTATACCATAAACCATCTTAGTATTATTTTGATATTGAGCAACATAGGACCGGCTCTATGCAAAATTTGAGTCAGCAAAGCTATTTTTGTAGATTAAATGTTCTGGCTTCTTAGCTTAAAGAATTATTATTTAAAAAAAAAGAATTATTATTTAATTATTCTTGATGAACTATTAGAATTAATGTTGCAAACCCATCATTTTCATGCATTAGATTTGTAAAGCCTTAAGAGTAGAGACATTGCATCATTATTTGTCTTTCCGGTAATTGTAAAACAAACAACCAAAACTGACAGGTGTTTAATAAACATTTCTTGGTTCAAAAACTTTTTAGTCTGAATGTTGGGAATACTGGGGAAAGCTGCCTCTACTTTGGATATAGATTACTCCTAATCTAACAACAAAAATATGAAATCATCTATAAAGTTATAATTTATTTGTTCTCATCAGAGGACTGAAGTTGCAAAGAAACTAGGATCATTGAATTTCAAAGAATGATAAGCCTCTCTAAAGCGAGGAGGTCTACAAAAGATTTGCCTCTGTTAGAGCACAGCAAAATGAGGAGGAAGTCATACAATCTCGTAAGAAGAAAACAATTGTGCAATGGTTAATTTTATGTATCAATTTAACTGGGCCATGAGATGCTCAGATATTTGGTTAAACATTATGCATTATTATTGAGTTTTATTATTATTAAAATCATTATTGGATATGTCTGTGAGAATGGTTTCTGAATGAGATTAACATTTGAATCTGTAGACTGAGTAGAGCAAATTGACCTTCCTTTTTTTCTTTTCTTTTCAAAAAAAATTTTTTAAGATTTTATTTATTTATTTGACACAGACAGAGATCACAAGTAAGCGGAGAGGCAGGCAGTGAGAGGAAGGAGAGCAGACTCCCGCTGAGCAGAGAGCCCGATGTGGGGCTCGATTCCAGGATCCTGCGATCATGACCCGAGCTGAAGGCAGAGGCTTTAACCCACTGAGCCACCCAGGCGCCCCTTTTCAAATTTTTATTTAAATTCTTATTAGCTAGCATACATACAATATTGGTTTCAGGAGTACAAATCAGTGATTCATCACTTACATATAATACCCATGCTCATCATTACAAGTGCCTTCCTTAATGCCCATAACCCATCTAGCTTATCCCCCATCTACCTCCCTCTATCAATCCTCAGTTTATTCTCTATCTTTAAGAGTCTCTTATGGTTTGTTTCCCTCTCTCTTTTTTCTTCATTTCCCCCCCTCCCATATGTTCATTTGTTTTCTTTCTTGAATTCCACATATGACTGAAATTATATGGTATTTGTCCTTCTCAGACTGACTTATTTTGCTTAGCATAATACATCTTCATCCATGTCATTGTACATGGCAAGATTCATTCTTTTTGAAGCTGAGTAATTTCCCATTGTATACATATACTACATCATCTTTATCCATTCATCAATGGATGGACATTTGAGCTCTTTCCACAGTTTGGCTATTGTTGATAACGCTGCTATAAACATCAGGGTGAATTAATCCCTTTGAATCACCATCTTTGTATATTTTGGTTCTATACCTAATTGTGTAATTGCTGGGTTGTAGGGTAGTTTTATTTTTAACTTTTTAAAGGAAACTCCATACTATTTTGGGGTGGATGCATCAGTTTTCTTTTTCACCAATAGTGCAAGAGGTTTCCCTTTTCTCCACATCCTTGCCAACACCTTTTGTTTCTTGTGTTGTTAATTTTACACATTCTGATACGTGTGAAATAGTATCTCATTGTGACTTTGATTTGTATTTCCCTGATGATGAGTGATGTTGAACAAGACACATGAAAAAATGTTAAAACACTTTTTTTCTGTTTTTAAAACACTTAAAAAAGATAATTGAGTGTATAAAACAAGAATAATAACACCATATATTGTGGTATTTATAACATAAGGGTAAAAAATATAAAAATAATAACAATGAATTAGTGGAAGAAGATAATACTCCATGGTTCTTAAAACATATTGAAGTTATATATTTTTGGAAAATGTGTGGTGAGAAGTTGAAGATATAAAATGTAAATTCTAGAGAAAACATTAAAAAGGAAAACAAAAAGCTATAACTAATAGGCCAATGGTGGAGTAAAAACTAAGTCAGAAAATATTCATTTAATCTAAAAGAAGGCAGGAAAAAAAAAAGAACAAAGAATATTTGGCACATTCAGAAAGTAAATAGTAAAAAGGTAGCTTTGGGGCACCTGGGTGGCACAGTCAGTCAAGGGTCAGACACTTAGTTTCAGTTTGTGATCTCAGGTCCTTGTATTGAGCCCTGCACTAGGCTTGGTGCTCAGCATGTAATCTTCTTGAGATTCTCTCTCCCTCTCTCTTAGCCTTTCCCCCACAATTTACTCTCTCTTTCTAAAATAAATAAATAAGTGTTTGAAAAGAAGAAAAAAAAAGGAAAAAGGTAGATTTAAATACAAACCTATTGATCATTCTATTAAATGTAAATGGTGCAAACACACCATTTGAAGTCTAGATATTATTGAAGCACCTGGATGGCTCAGTCTGACTCTTGATTTCAGCTCAAGTCATGATCTCAGGGTCATGAGATCAAGTTCTGCATTGGGCTCCATGCTAAGTGTAGAGGCTGCTTAAGATTCCCTCCCTTTGCCCCTTACTCTCTCTCAAAAAAAAAAAAAAAAAAAGTAATAAATGAATGAATGAATGAATAAATAAATAAACACACAAAATCAATCTAGATATTATTAAACTGGATTAACAAAAGCAAGATCCACCTATGGTCTGTCTACAAAAAACTCACTTTACATATAAAAATATAGACAGATTCAAAGTTAAATGATGGAAAAATATATATCCTATAAACACTAATCAAATAAAGGAGAAGCAGGTATATTAGCATTAGACAGAGTAGACTTCAGAATAAGAAAAATTACAAGAGATATAAAGGGACATTACATAATGCTAAAGGAATATATTTTATATCAACCTGAACCAGACTGGAAGAGATTATGCTGAGTGAAATAAGTCAAGCAGAGAGAGTCAATTATCATATGGTTTCACTTACTTGTGGAGCATAAGGAATAACACAGAGGACATTGGGAGGTGGAGAAGAGAAGTGAGTTGGGGGAAATTGGAGGGGGAGACAAACCATGAGTGACTGTGGACTCTGAGAAACAAACTGAGAGTTTTGGAGGGGAGGGAGGTGGGGGGATGGGTGAGCCTGATGGTGGGTATTATGGAGGGCATGTATTGCATGGAGCACTGGGTGTGGTGCATAAACAATTAATTTTGGAACACTGAAAAAAAAATAAAATGAAATGAAAGAAAAATAATATCTTAACTACAAGAAAAATATTATTTGTAGCATTTGACCAAAGTTACTGATTGACAAAAATGTTTGTAAATTGAACAGCAGAAAAAAAAGCTTGCTTCAATTTTTGAACAACAACATCAAAATAAAGGAATTATTTAATCCAGGAATTTTAATAATTTTAAATATGCATTTTTCAAAACTTGACCTCCAAGATGTTTGAGAAAAAAAAAAAAAACCTGACAGAACTGAATGAATAAAGAGATATCCACAGTTGTAGTTGGAGATTTCAACATTTCTCTCCTCATAAAGACATAGACAAAAAAAAAAAATCAGTCAGAAGACGTGGGCAATGCTATTAACCATCTTTATCACGCTGACATTTATAGACTATTTCAGCAAACAGTAATAAAATATACATCCTTTTTAAATGCATATGGAGCAGTAATTAAGAACATTTTTTTCTGGGCCATTCAAAATGCCAAAAATGATAAAGAAATGAAACCATATAATTTATGACATTTAGAGCAAAATAAATCAAATTAGAATTTTTTTAAGATTTTATTTATTATTTATTTGACAGAGAGAGAGAGAGAGAGAGATCACAAGTAGGCAGAGGGACAGGCAGAGAGAGGGGGAAGCAGGCTCCCAGCCAAGCAGAGAACCCCATGCGGGGCTTGATCCCAGGACCCTGAGATCATGACCTGAGCCAAAGGCAGAGGCTTAACCCACTGAGCCACCCAGGTGCCCCTCAAATTAGAATTTAATATCAGAACGATACTTGGAAAATCCCTAAATATTTGGAAATTTAACAATGCACTTCCAAATAATTCCATAGGTCAAATATAAAAATAGATATATTAGAAAATATCTTGAATTGAATGATAATAAAAATACAACATATTAAATTTGGGGGGGAATTCAACCAAAGAGCTGCTGAATTCCAAAGGTATAGAGTCAAGTGGTTTTATTACAAAAGAAAAAAAAAAGACAATTTTGGGGGGTGTATGACACCAAAAGCACAAGCAACATGGGACTACTTCAAACTAAAATTTTTAAAACTAAAAATCTTCTGCACAACAAAGGAAACAATCAACAAAATGAAAAGTCAATGTACAGAATGAAAGAAAAATTTGCAAACTATATATATATTTTTTAAAGATTTTTATTTATTTATTTGATAGACAGAGAGAGATCACAAGTAGGCAGAAGGCAGGCAGAGAGAGAGGGGGAAGCAGGCTTCCTGCTGAGCAGAGAGCCCGATGTGGGGCTGGATCCCATGACCCTGAGATCATGACCTGAGCTGAAGGCAGAGGCTTAAATCACTGAGCCACCCAGGCGCCCCGCAAACTATATTTTTGATAAGGGACTAATATCTAAAATATATAAAGAATCCATACAACTCAATAGCAGAAAACCCAAACAATCTGATTAAAAAACAGAACTAAGCACACATTTTTTCCAAAAGAGACATAAAAATGGCCAATTTATACATAAGAAATAGTTAACAATACTGTGTTATATATTTGAAAGTTGCTAAGAGTAGAGCTTTAATGTTCTCATAATAATAATAAAATAACAAAATTTTAATTATGTGAGGTTAAGGATGTGTTAATGAATCTTATTGTGGTATTTCATAATATATATGTATCAAACCATCACACAGTATGCCTTAAAGTTAAATAATGTCAATGTCAAATACATCTCAATAAAGATGGATTTAAAAACAAAAAAGGAGAGAGAAAAGGAAAGAAGGGGCTAACTTTAATAATCTAATTTTCCACTTAAGACTCCATAAGAACAAAAGAAAATTTAAACATAAAGGAAAGAAGGAAGGAATAAAAAGATAAGAACAAAATCAATAAAATAGAAAAAAAAAAAGCTAATAATGGAAATGAAACCAAGAGTTGGTTCTTTGAAAAGATTAAAAAAATGAATAAATATTTAGCCAAACTAAGGAAAAAGAAGAGGATATAGAAATTGCAGATATCAGGAATGAAAAAAGCTAGCATTACTACAGACCTTAAAATGATATTTTAAAAAATAGTAAGGAAATATAATGAGCAATTTTATGGTTATAAATCTGACAACTTAAAGGGAAAAAATTCTTAGGAAATAGAATCTGCCAAATGTCATGCAAGAAGGGATATGTAATCTGAATAGTCCTGTATTTATTTAAAACACTGAATTTGTAGTATTTGTAGTTAAAAATCTTTTAACAAAGAAACTTCCAAGACTACTTGACTTCACTGGTAAATTCTTTAAACATTTAATGAAGAAATCATAGCAACATTTTACAAATTCTTCCAGAAATTAATAGGATAGTCTTCTAAGCTCATTTTATGAAGTCAATATTACTCTTTTATCTTGATACAAAAATTTTAGAAAGATACAACAAGATAAGAAACTACAGACCAAAATATCTCATAATTATAGATGGAAAAATCATCAACAAAACATTAGTAAGTTCAACTCTAGAAATACGAAAAAATAATAGAACGTAATTACCAACTTGGACTTAAACCAGAACTGCAAGGTTGGTTGAATAATATAAACAGCAACTGATGTCCTTTATTGTGTTTAAAACTAGGAAGATTCTTTTCCTATAAAAGGAAATGGTCATAACATTATGTTAATGAATATGAAAAAGGATACAAAGTCAATATACAAGAATTAATGGTATTTTTATATACAAGCAACAAACAACTGGAAATTGAAGTAAAAAAATACTATTTATGTAGTATAAAATATATCAAGTACTTAGGAATAAAATTTTTAAACATATATGCAAGACCATTACAGTGAAAAACTATACATTATTGAAAGAAATTAATAAAGACAAATAACTAGAAAGCAACACTGAGTTTATGGATCAGAAGACTCAATTTTGATAAAAATGACAATCTGAGGGGTTTGAAATGGCGGGGGGGTGGGAGGTTGGGGTACCAGGTGGTGGGTATTATAGAGGGCACGGCTTGCATGGAGCACTGGGTGTGGTGAAAAAATAATGAATAATGTTTTTCTGAAAATAAATAAATTGGAAAAAAAATAGCATAAAAAATGTCAATTCTCATCAGAACCCCAGCAGGCTTTTTTCCCCCATTTTTTAAAAATTTAAATTCAATTAAGCAAGGTATAGTACATCATTAGTTTTTGATATAATATTCAGTGATTCATTAGTGGACTATTATACCTAGTGCTCTTCATGTCTTATACCCTTTTTAATCCCCATCACCCAGCTGACCCATCCCCTTTTCTATCCACCTCCTTTTCTGCAGCCCTCAGTTTGTTTCCTGGAGTCAAGAATCTCATATGGTTTTCTCCCTCAAAGATTTCTTCCCATTCAGTCTTCCCTCCCTTTCCTGTTGTCCTCTGCACTATTCCTTACGTTCCACATATGAATGAAACCATCTGATTGACTTATTTTACTTAGCGTAATACCTTCCAGTTCAACCCATGTCAATGTAAATGATAGATATGCATCCCTTATGATGGCTGAGTAATATTCTATTGTATATATGAACCATATCTTCTTTATCCATTCATCTGTTGAAGGACATCTCGGCTTTTTCCACAGTTTGGCTATTGTGGACATTGCTGTCATGAACATTGGAGTGCAAGTGCCCCTTCTTTTTACTACCTCTGTATCTTTGGGATAAATATCCAACAGTGCAATTGCTGGGTCATTAGGTAGCTCTATTTTTAATGTCCTGAGGAATCTCCATACTGTTTTTCCAGAATGGCTGTACCAGCCTGCATTCCCACCAACAGTGTAAGAGGGTTCCCCTTTCACTACATCCTAATCAACTTTTGTTGTTCCCTGTCTTGTTAATTTTAGCCATTCTGACTGGTATAAGGTGATATCTCATTGTGGCTTTGACTTTTTTTTGTAGAAATTGACAAACTGATATTAGAATTTATATGGAAATTAAAAAGACTTAGATTACCCTCAACAATTTAAAATATTCCCAAATTTAGAGGGTTCATACTACTTGATTTCAAAACTTACATTAAGTTATACTGAATGAAACAGTATAATATTAATTTAAGGACAGACAAATTAAATAAGGGAACAGAATTGAATCTATAAGTAGGCCCACATATATATGGTCAATTGGATTTTGATAAAAGTGCCAAGGTAAATTAATGAGAATGAGTAAGTCCTTTTAACATGTGAAATTGAAAAACTTCAGATCTGAATGCAAAATAATGAAATTCAACACCAATCTCAGATCATTTAAAAAAAAAAAATTGGTGCAGGGAGCCTGGGTGGCTCAGTCAGTTAAGCATCTGACTCTTGATTTCAGCTCCAGTCATGACCCCATCATTGTGAGATTGAGCCCCAGGTCAGGCTCCATGCTGGGTGTGGAGTCTGTTTGAAATTCTCTCTCTCCCTCTCTCCCCCTCCCCCATTCCCATTTCACAGTTTCTCTCTCTCTCTCTCTCCAAAAAAAAAAAAAAAAAAAAAATGCATTACTAATCTAAAATGTGAGATCTAAAGCTAAAATAATTTCCATAAGAAAACATAGAAAAATATTTCTACCTCATGTTTGGCAGCGATTTCTCAGATGGAACACACACACACAGCATGAATCATGAAAAGAATATAATTTGAGCATACTGACTATGTGACTTTGAAAAAGTTACTTGCTTAATCTGGGTCTCATTTTTCTTATCTATAAACAGAGAAAACAATCCCATTTTCATTGGTGGTTGTGAAGATTATATAAAGCATATAGTAGCTGCTTTGTAAGTGGTGTCTATTTGTAATTACTATTTTTATTAACAGTAATATTAACTGATATTTAAAGCAGATGATTCTTTTCAAGAATTTTCTTGCTTAAAAAGCTTATCTTTTCAATAGGAAATGTTTGTAAATACCTAAGCACTTCCTGCAAAGATCAGAAAGAAAATTTATGGTAGAACTTACATTTTTTTCTTCCTTTTTATGTAGAGTCATTTTGGGGGGTGTGGTCACTAGAAAATGAACCAAAGTGCATTCTAAATCCATTTCTTTCGATTTATTTTCTTCCTTATCCCTAACTTTCTTAAATCTAATAAATATATTAAATCTATTAGATTGCTTTGATGCCTCTTTATAGTTGGGTCTATGAGGACGGATTTATATTATGTAAATACTACAAACTGAATTATGGGAAATGCTAATTTAAATGTGTGCTTTTTCCTACTAGAAATAATTTTCTTTTATGATAAAGCCATGAACAACAGCCTATAAATTCATCTTTGACTTGAACATTAAAATGTATAACCATATAACATTATATTAGAAATTGACTTTTAGAAAAACATATTTTTGCTTTTTGTTATATGTCCCATTTTAAACAATTGGTGAACACTTTGTCAGATCAGTGAACCAATCTTTCTTTTACTCAGTGATTAAAGAGCCTAGTAGATTAACAGCACTTTTATTTTGGCTCCTTGTTGATTATGACTCTAGCTAGTGAACAGAAGGGCTTATTTGTTAGAAATTCTGGTGAACAGCTTGCTGCAAGTTTAGTCAAAATAAGTTTTTTTTGACCAAGGTTGTCATTCCTGGTATATAAGGTGACAAAGGTAGAGGAATTTATGGGGTCTTGTAGGGGAGTCTAAACTAAAAGACGTGTTATATTTTAGGGTTCCTAGAAGGTCCTTGCTTGAAGACTTTGCATGTTTGCTGATGTCTTATGGGAAACTGATTGATTTTTGCAATCTTCAGTCTAGCCCCTAAAAACATGTCAAAAGATAGTATGTAAATTTTAGATTTGCTATTTAAAGTGATTATTTGAAATATTTTGTATTATAATCTTATTTTTAATGATTATATTCAATATTTAGAGAAAGAATTAGATCTGAACATATTTAGTGTTCATAGCATTGTTACAACTCTAACAAATTGCTAACAGTAGAAAAATGGGATAGGTAAATGTGATTATAAAGGTTCAAATGAGCTTAATACTTAGGCTTTCACTAACATTTTTCAGATAATTGAAAACTAGGGGAAGTTTCAAGGGACCACAAAGACAGTGGGAAGTACCTTAAAATATGAGGACATTTTTTAAAAGAAGGTCAAGATAATTTCACCTTTTTCCTTTTGAAAGTCACTATTACTTATGGCAGGAGTGACTTTGCCCTACTCCCCCACCTCAGGATGTTTGGCAATGTCCAGAGGATATTTCTGTGTCATCATAACAGTGTAGAGAGGTTTACTACTGTTATCTTGATTATCTACAAACTTATTTAGATAACTTCCTATTAGGTTGTTCCAAAAGTTGTTTTTCCAGAGGTAGGGAAAATGAAGTAGATTGTCTCATGAATTTGTATCATAAATGGAAGTCTTATGTTGTCAAGCACCAATATTTGAGATGCATTGTGTTTGTCTTTATCATAATAAAGTACGTATTATTGTGTCACTTAACATATGGAAAAAGTGAAGAGAGGTTAAGACACAATCTCAGGGTTATCTGACCAGGTAGTGTCACTAGCATTTTGAATGTAGGTGTTTTGACTCCTAACAAATTCTATCTCACTGTACCCTTTTCTCAACTGCCTTGCATACATATAACAAATTGTTCTAAAACTATAATTGTAAAAAGATGATTATGAGTTTTAAGAAGTTTTGTGTTCCTGGTTGCAAAGTAAGGACATGGGACTACATCTACTATCTATTCTTGCTCCTGTTTTTTAAGTTAGTATTTAAAAATCAGTAAACCTTTAGAAAATGTGGGGGAATATCTCATTATTCTAACTGGTAAATAATAGAAAAGAACACACATTTGTTTATCTTGACTTCTTTTTTTTTTTTTAGGTTAAATTATTCAGTTAACCCTCCCATAGATCATTAGTTTCAGATGTACAGTTCACTAGTTCATCAGTTGTATATAAAACCCAGTGCCCATCACATCATGTTCCCTCTTTATGCTCCTCACCCAGATAGCCCCTACCCTCACCCACTGCCTCTCCAGCAACCCTCAGTTTCTTTCCCATAGTTAATGGTTTGTCTACCACTCTGATTTCTTCCCATTCCATTTTCCCCTCCCATCCTCTGTGATCTTTTTTTATTTCTCATATACATGAAACCATATATAATTGTGTTTCTCTGACTTATTTTGCTCAGCATAATATCCTCCAGTTCCACCCATCTTGATGTAAATGGTAAGATTTCATTCTTTCTGCTGGCAGTAGTATTCTAGTGTGTGTGTGTGTGTGTGTGTGTGTGTGTGTGTACATATATATGTATATGAAGAAGATGTGATGTATATGTATATCACATCTTTATCCATTCATCTATTGATGGACTTCAAACCCCAAAAGCACATACCCTCCCCAATGTCCATAACCCTACCCCCCTTCTCCCAACCCCCCTCCCCCCAGCAACCCACAGTTTGTTTCGTGAGATTAAGAGTCACTTATGGTTTGTCTCCCTCCTTATCCCATCTTGTGGACTTCTCAGCTCTTTACATAATTTAGCTATTGTGAACATTGCTGCTAAAACTATTGGAGTGCAGGAGCCCCTTCAGATCACTACATTTTATCTTTGGGGTAAATTCCTAGTAGTGCAATTTCTGGGTCATCGGGTAGCTCTGTTTGCAACTTCTTGAGGAATATTCATACTGTTAGGCTGAGTGGCTGTATTAGCTTGCATTCCCATTGACAGTGTTAGAGGGTTCCCCTTCCTTTCTCCACATTCTCACCAACATTTGTTGTTTCCCAACTTGTTAATTTTAGCAATTCTGACTGGTGTGATGTAGTATCTCGTTGTGGTTTTGATTTGTATTTCCCTGATACCAAGTGATGTTGAACATTTTACATTTTTTTCATTTGTTTGTTGGCCGTGTGTATGTATGTTTTCTCTGAAGAAAAGTCTGTTCATTTCTTGTGCCATCTTGATATCTTGACTTTTTGTATGAATTCTGTCTCAGAGCAACTGAATAGTTAATGAAGGGAAGTTTTCTTTGTTTTTTCCTTTGTATGTACCTTTTTACAAATTAATAAACTTTGTTTTTTAAAGCAGTTTTAGGTTGACAGCAAAATTGAGCAGAAAGTACAGAGAGTTTTCATTACCACCCTCCACCCCCATCACCCTACAAATCTTCCCCTACTATCCGTATTCCCCATCATGGTAGTACATTTATTTCAACTGATGAACATACATTGATGTATCTTCACCTAAAGTTCACAGTTTACACGAAGGTTCACTCTTGGTATGGTACAGTCTATGGGTTTTGACAATATTATAATGATATATACCCAACATTGTTGTATCATACAGAATAGTTTTCACTGCTCTAAAAAAATCCCGTTTTCTGTTTAATCATTTCTCTCTCCTCCTTAACTCCTGGCAACCACTTGATTTTTTTTTTTTTTTTTTTTTTTACTGTCCCTATAGTTTTGTCTTTTCCAGAATATCATATGGTTGGAATCATAGAATATCTGAAGATTGGCTTCTTTCATTTAATAATATGAGTGTAATGTTCCTCCATGGCTTTTCATGGCTTAAGAGTTAATTTCCTTTTAGTAATGAATAAAATTCCATTGTCCGGATATACTATATTTATTTATTCATCTAATGAAGAATATCCTGGCTGCTTCCAAGTTTTGGCAATTATGAATAAAGCTGCTTATAAACATCTTTGTGCAGGTTTTTGTGTGCACACAAATTTTTAGCTATTTTGGATGTCAAGAGGCATGATTGTGGGATCATACGGTACGAGTATGTTTAGTTTTGTAAGAAACTACCAAACTGTCCCCCAAAGCGACTATCATTTTTGCATTCTGAGCAGCAATAAATGAGAGCTGGTGTTGAATATCCTCTCCAGCATCTGGTATTGTTATGTTCTGGGTTGTGGCCATTCTAATAAGTGTGTTGTTGTATCTAACTGTCATTTTAATTTGTATTTCCTAATGACAAATGATGTTGAGTATATTTCCACATACTTACTTGGCATTGCTGGTGAGGTATTTGTTCATGTCTCTTCCCATTTTTAAATTGGGTTGTTCATTTCATTATTGTTGAGTTTTAAAAGTTCTTTGTATATTTTGGATAACAGTTTCTTTTTAGATGTGTATTTTGAAAATATTTTCTCCCAGTCTGTGGGTTGTTTTCTCATTCTTTTGACATTGTCTTTTATAGAGCAGAAGTTTTAATTAAGTCCAGGTTACCAATTATTTCTTTCATGGATTGTGCCTTTTGTGTTGGATTTGAAACCTCACTGCCATATCCAAGGCCATTTAAGTTTTTTCATACGTTATCTTCTGGTAGTTTTATAGTTTTGCATTTTATATTTAGAACTATGATCCATTTGGGGTTAATTATTGTTTAGGGTGTAAGGTTTGTATTTAGATTTTTTTTTTTTTGGCATATAGATAGATGTCCAGTTGTTCTAGCACCATTTGTTGCAAAAATTATCTTTGCTTCATTGTATTGACTTTACTCCTTTGTCAAAGTGATGTTGACTATATTCATGTGTGCCTATTTCTGGGCTCTTCCTTTTGTTCTTTTGATCTGTGATTCATCTGTTGTTTCACCAGTATCATGCTGTCTTGGTTATTTATTTAGTTATCCTTTGAAAGCTTTCATCACAGTTTCGTAGTTTGCTTCATATAGATCTTCTTTCTATATATTTTTTGGAATGGCATAACAAGGACTACTAATGTAAGTGGTAATGTGTTTTTAATTTCAAATTCCAATTGTTCATTACTGGTATGTGGGAAAGGGATTGAGTTTTGTATGTTAGCCTTGTGTCCTGACATCTTGCTATTATTCCTTATTAGTTCTAGGACTTCTTCATCAAATCTCTGAGAGTTTCTACATGAACAATTCTGTGATCTGTAAGCAAAAAGAGTTTGATTTCTTTATTACCAATCTCTATTTCATTTTATTTTATTTTCTTGTCTTATTGCATTGACTAGGACTTCCATTATGATGTTGAAAAGTAATTAGTTAGACAGTTTCAAGTTTCTCACCATTGATATGTTGTTAGCTGTAGTTTTTTTTTTTTTTAATAAATGTTCTTTATCAAGTTGAGGAAGTTCTCTTTTATTCCTTGTTTGGTGAATTTTTATCATGAATGGATGTTGGATTTTAGTGAAATGCATTTTCTACTTCTACTGATATGGCCATGTAGTTTTTCTTCTTTAGCCTATAGATGTGAATACATTAATTGATTTTAAAATGTTGAGCCAGCCCTGTATACCTAGAATAAATCTCATTTGGTTGTCATATATAATTCTTTTTAGACATTATTGATTTGCCAATATTTTGTTGAGGACTATTGCTTATAGTCAGTGTTTATAAGAGATATTGGATGGTAGTTTTTTTTGGTAACATCTTTGTCTGAGTTTGGTATTAAGGTAATCCTGGCCTCCCTGGTGCTTTCTGTATTAGAAGGCTATTAATTATTGATGCAATTTCTTTAGTAGATATAGATTGGCAGAAACCTATTTCTTCCTGTGTGAGCTTTGGCAGATTCTGTCTTTTAAGGAATTGCTCATTTTGACTATGTTGGTATAGTCAAATTTCTGGGCATGCAGATGTTCAGAGCATTCCTTTTAACCTTTTAGTGACCATATGGTTTATACTGATGTGCCCTCTATCTTTCTGATGTTACTAATTTGTGTCATCTCTCTTTTTTTCTTAACTTGGTTAGAGGTATATCAATTTTATCAGTCTTTTGAAAGCACCAGATTTTTGCTTCGAGGATTTTTCTCTATTGATTTCTGCTTTCAACTTCATTAAGTTTCTCTAATTTTAATTCTTTCTTTCTTCCTTTCTCCCTTCCTCCCTTCTTTTCTCCCTTGCTTTCTTCCTTCCCTCCTTCCTCCCTTTCTTTCCTTCCTTCCTCTCTTTTCCTTCCTTTCTTCCTTCCTCCTGCTTACTTTGAACTTAATCTGCCCTTCTTTTTCTAGTTTCCTCACGTAGAATCCTAGATTACTGATTTTAGATCTTTCTTCTTTTCCCATAAATGGATTCAATGCTAAAAAATTTCCCTCTAAGTAAGTACTCCTTTTTTTGCATCCTACAAATTTTGATAGGTTATATTTTCATTTTCATTTAATTCAAAATGTTTTAAAATTTATCTTGAGAGTTATTTTAATTTTGTATTATTTAAATGTGTATTATTTAATCAGCAAATATTTGGAGACTTGCCAGCTGTTTTTCTGTTTATTAATTTCTAGTTTAATCCCATTGTGGTCAGAGAACAGACATATAATTTTTATTTTTTTAAATTTATTAAGGCGTGTCTTATGGCCCAGAATGTGTTCTATCTTGGTAGATATTCTATGTGACCTTGAGAAGAACAATTTGTTATTACTGGATGAAGTTGCCTATATATGTCAATTATATTCAGTTGCTTGATGATATTGTTGGATTCAACTATGTCTTACTGAATTTCTACCTGCTGGATCTGTCCATTTCTGATACAAAGTTGTTACAGTTTCTAAATATGGTAATAGATACATCTATTTCTTCTTTTATCTATTATCAGTTTTTGTCTCACATATTTTAACGCTGTGTAGTTAGGTGCATGTGCATCAAGAACTGTCATCTTAGAGTACTGACCCCTTTGTCATTATGTATTGCCCCTCTTTATCTCTGATAACTTTGCTTGCTCTGAAATCTGCTCTGTTTGGAATATATGTAGTTACTCCCATTTTCTTTTGATTAGGTTAATGGTATTTCTTTATCCCTTAATTTTTAATCTGTATTTGTTTATATTTAAAGTGGGTTTCTTTCTTTTTTTTTTTTTAAGATTTTATTTATTTGACAGAGAGAGATCACAAGTAGGCAGAGAGAGAGGGTGAAGCAGGCTCCTTGGGCAGGGAGCCTGATGCGGTGCTTGATTCCAGGACCCTGAGATCATGACCTGAGCCGAAAGCAGAGGTTTAACCCACTGAGCCACCCAGGCGCCCTTAAAGTGGGTTTCTTATAGACTACATAGAGTTGAATCTTGTTTTTTAAAAAATATATATATATTTATTTATATTAGAGAGAATGGGGGAGGGGGTGAGGGAGATGGGCAGGTGGGAGATTCTTAAGAGAATCTTAAGCAGACTCTAAGCTGAGTGCGGAGTTCAACATGAGGCTTGATCTTATGAACTTGAGATCATGAATCTGAGGTCATGCCCTGAGCTGAAACCAAGAGTCGGATGCTTAACTGACTCTGCCACCCAGGCACCTCAGTTGAATTTTGGTTTTGGCTCATTCTGACAAACTGTTTTTTTAATCGATGTATTTATACCATTGATATTAAAGTGATTATTAATATAGTTAGATTAATATCTATTATAATTGTTAGTTTTCTACATTTTGCCCTTGTTCTTTGTTGCTATTTTTGCCTCTTACTTTTTTCCTGCCTTTTGTCTTTTTAACTGAGCATGTTATATGATTCCATTTTCTGTCCTTTCTTAAGCATGTAAGTAATATTCCTTTTCCCCCACATTTTTTAGTGGTTAGACTATAGTTTACAAAATATATTTACAACTAATCCAAGTCCAGTTTCAAATAACATTGTATTGCTTCATGGGTAGTGAAAGTACCTTATAAAAAAATATTCCTAATTCCTCCCACCTATCTCTTACATCATTGCTGTCATTTATTTCTTTTATACACAGTATACTTAAGCATATGTGAGTATATGTATAAAAGCAGATGCTTATATATGTGTATATATATGTGTGAGCATACACATTCAAATAGATTGTTGCTATTATTTTAAAATAACTTTTATCTATTAGATTAATTAGCTGCCAAACAGTTCTTGATATTATATATTTTTTGTATTTATTTGTCTTTCTTTTCACTTTTTGTTTTTTTTTAAGAGTATTCTCTATTATTCACTATTATTAAAGATTCTATTTATTCATTTGTCAGAGAGAGAGAGAGCACAATTAGGCAGAGTGTCAGTCAGAGGAAGAAGCAGAATCACCACTGAGCAAGGAGCCTGATGCAGGACTCCATTCCAGGACCCCAGGATCATGACCTGAGCAAAAGGCAGACACTCAACCCACTTAGCCACCCAAGCATCCCTGTTTTCACTTTTTGAAGTTTCTGTTGCCATACCCTGAAACTCAGAAATTCTTTTCTCATCTGTGTCCAGCTGACTAATGAGCCCATGAAAGTCATTCTTCATTTCTGTTACAGTGAGTTTTTTTCCTAGCATTTCTTTTTTATTCTTTCTTACAAATTTTATCTCTCTGTTTACATTATCCATTTGCTTTTGCATGTTGTCTATTTTTTTTATTAAAGCCCGTAGCATACTAATGAGTTTTTAAAAAAATTCCTGACCTTATAATTTCAGCATTTTTCCATGTCTGACTCTGGTTCAGATGCTTTTGATGCAATCTCTTCTATTTTTTTTTTTTTTTTTTGTCTTAGCATTATTTGCTTGGTTTTTGCCTTTAAGTATGCCTTGTGATTTGTTGTTGTAGAAAGGTGTACATGATGTACTGGGTAAAAAACAATAACAATGACAACAACAAAACTGGTAAATAGTCCTAATGTAGTGGTTTGGGAATAGGGGAAGTGTTTTGTAGTCTTATAATTAAGTCTTGGTCTTTTAGTGAGGCTGTGCACTTGGACTGTGAACGTCACCAGTGCTTCTCCCCACTACCCCTTATTAAAAAAGAACGGCTGAGAGTGGGCTGGAGTTGTGTATTTCTATTCTCCCAGGTTGGTTAGGCTCTGGTAAAATCCCAGCAGTTTAGTCTCTACTAAGACAGTGTCTTCTGATGGCACGGCTTGTTAACAAAAATGGAATACTCTGATGTGTTTCAATATGGTTCTTTTCCTCTCCTCTTGCTAGAGCACGAGGGGATTTATTATTATTTTTTCCTCTGATTTTCACTGTAAGAATCTGCTAAAACTGCTGGAGGTAAGTGTGGTCCTCACCCATCCCCTTGCCATATATTTTATATATATATATATATATAATTACAGAATGATCATCAATAAGTGCTAAAACAGATGAAAAGCTGGTGGGAATTTTTAAATGGATGGTTCAAGATAACACCCTGATTAATCTTAACAGCCAAAACAGTATGTATAATAGAGGTATACATTATCACTTGTGTGGTAATCTTGCCAAAATATTGAACATTATTTTTATCAAACCTCAAGACCTTTTATCAGCTCATAGGAGAGGAGATAGAGAGACTTGCTGGATGACACCAAAGGGATCCCATCGGCAAAAACCAGAGTATGAAAAATTCTACTGAGAAACTCTGCTTCTTAAGCAAGTGCATTGGGAGAAAAAAGAAAGAAAATAAGGGGGTGGAGGGATACATAAATTCAGGAAAGACCTAATAGCTTTTGCACTCTGTGTAATAATCAACTAAAACCAATAAATTATGGAACAATAGGGGAAATTTGAATGTTAATTGGATATTAGACAGGGTTGAGAGTTTATTGTGATAACTGCACTGCATTTGTGTGTGGGAAAAAAACCCTTTGTTTTTTAGAGGCATATGTTGAATTTTATTTTATTTATTTAATTTTATTTTTTAAAGATTTTATTTATTTATTAGAGGAGAGAGAGAGAGAGAGAGCAGGGGGAGCAGCAGGCAGAGGGAGAAGCAACCTCCCCATTGAGCAGGGACCCTGATGCAGGACTCAATTTCAAGATCCTGGAATCATGACCTGACCTAAAGGCAGATGCTTAACCAACAGAGCCACCCAGGTGTTCCTGTTGAAGTATTTATTATTGAAAGGAAATTTTGTCTGAGATTTGTTGATCATAATCTGTAAAGGTAGGAGAGAAGAATAGGAAAGTATCATAAAGTTTATTTAGTAAAAAATCTTCATTTTGTTGATAAAGGGACAAATTCAGAGGACTAAGAACCTTATTCATTGAAATCAAGTGCAGTTAATAGCTAAACTGAAACTAAAATTAATTGTTGATTTTTATTCTTGTACTTGACCATAGAACATTTTAAATATCCATAATCTAACTTGCATTGATTTAACAAAACAAAATTTAGAAAAATACAAATCTCTAGCTGAATAATATTTTTAAGCAATTGAGTTATGAACTAATAGCATTTTACATAAATTGAAAGAAATGAAAACTATGAAAGAGCTAAACTTCTTTCCTTTCATTATCTGTTTTTTCTAAGGGAACAAAATTTCTATAAAAGGTATCACTTTAGTGTTGCCCCATTTATATTTAGACCACATTATTTACGAGTCTCCCATATCCCCAACTGCAGTTTTTCATTAATGCTGGAAATTTTTCACAAATCTAACTTTACTCCAATTACTTCATAACTTGAGTTTCCTAAATAGTTTCTTGCAAGTGACTAGCTAATGTAATAAAGTCATTTCTGTGAGGTGTTAATGGCTGACAACAATTCAGTGGATGTGGAAGTACCATTTCTTGAAATACCTACAAGACTAATATGGGAATTGATGCAACCATGGTAGACTGGTGATGACGAGAAATATTTTTAAGTGGTGGGTGGGAAACTTTCAGTGTTTCTTATATAATATTACATACAGCACGTATCTTCTAATATTTGGGGTCACCCTTAATCCCATTCTAATATTTAGCTACTGTTCAGTATTCCTTTTTAAAAATGTATTTATTTATTTTTATTTGAGTATAGTTGACACACAATGTGCATTAGTTTCAGGTGTACAACCTAGCAATTTGACAAGGACAAGTTTACACATTATGCTATGCTCCCCACAAGTATAGCTACCATCTGTCCCTTACATCATTATGGTATCATTGACTATGCTCCTTATGCTCTGTTTTTTATTCCCGTGACTTACTCATTCCATAATTGGAAGACTGGTTTCTCCTTTTCCCCTTCACCCACTGTGTCCAACCCCCCATCTCTCTGGCAACCATAAGTTTGTTCTTCATATTTATAGTTCTGATTATGCTCTTTGTTTATTCATTTTTTAAAGATTTCATTTATTTGAAAAAACAAAAAAAAACAAAAAAGATCCTTTATAAGTGGACTTATATGGTATCTTTCTTTTTCAGTCTGACTTATTTTACTGTAATTTAGTTTCTTTTGCTATCTATCAAACACTCTTAAGAATAACTCTTGGTTAGTTTCCTTCAAAATAGCTGTCAAAATATTTATTTTTTTAATTCAAATTTACAATATATTTACCAAGATAACTTTCTACAACCAGCTGAAAGTGCAAGTAAAATTTTACACTTACCATTAGCATTCAGAAAGTTTTCATTTTTCATTTCAAATAAGTGAGAAAGGAAGAAGCAAGTTTGTATAAGGCTTAAGTGATTTTTCACTGAAAATTTTATTTTTAAAATTTATAAGAACTTTAGAAAAATATGAATTAAATTTTCTTCAGTTCATTAAAAAAAAACCTGAATTCTCTTTTACATCACTTTTTTGTTTGTTTTCATTTTTCTTTCTCACCATTCATTTCCCTCTTTTATTGCTGGGATGAATTTTGTGATGACAGGTCATATTGTTTTCTTAAGTGAATTTGTTCCAGATAGATAATCTTGTGGCCCATTTAGAAAAAGAGTTAATATATAACTTCAAAAGAGAATTCTAGATTTAGAATGCATCTCAAAAGAAAATATTATTTCAGCAGGATTCCAAAAGTTAATTTTAATTTCTAAATGTTGGCTTGAAGTTAGACATCAGTTGTTTTTAAATTAAGTTAATTTCTTTTTGTCAGGTAATAAAATATTGAGAATTTACTTATGCTAAAAAGCAAACCACCCAGATGTTAAAGGAGATTTTAGATGAAAAAAGACACAAAATTTAAATTACAAGAGTCAAACTTCACACATACATTTGCTTGAAAAATATTTAAAGCAATATATAAATAAGATATCATTATTATTGTACAGATGAGCAGGGTAGGCAGGTAATCCAGAGATTGGACAAGAGTACCAACTAAAACTGAAGAGATCTGGGTTCGGATTATGACCTGCAATTTATTTTAAGACAGAATAAATCAGCCATCTGGATTACTCTGTTGCCCTCCATTAATAATCAGAGGTGTGCTGAAGTCTACTTACAGTGCCTTGCAAAAGCCAATTGTTAAATTTTTAGGAATTTAGAAATCTAATTATTATAATTGTCATTATTAAAATAGTAAATTATATAAACTTTTAATTAAATAATGTTAAGCCCAAAGGTAACATATATTCAAAACTCAAGACTTCCTAATTATTGTACTACATTTTAGTATTACATATGTGTTTAAAATTACTTATGTCAATGATACTTGTAGGATGAAAACAATATATAATAGTATATGCTGTATATAAATTGACAACCATGTAAATAAGATTTTATCATTTTGTTGATTTTTAGAAATAAGAAATAATGGTGAATGTTAATATTGTGGATTAAATCTAAGAGAATATCATTGTTCGTACCTTCTACATTGTGAATAGTACAAAAAACTGAGGATATGTTCTTCTCTTATTTGAAAACAATTATCCAATTCAATAAAATAGTTACTTACTTACTGATGAATGAATGAAACCCAACATACACCTTTTTTCATTTTTATCTTACTAATTAACCTAAATAAAATATCAGTAACATTCATGTCGGAACTACACTTGTTTCTCACTTGCAACCATAGGTTGGCTACAGATAAAGAGATGGATAAAAATCAGTGAAAGCATTCTGTGAGAATCAGTTGGTTATAAGGAATTTACAGCACAAATTATTTTATATTTTATTTTTATATAAGCATAACAAAATACCTAGAACATCTTTCATGATATCTGCTGCATAGATGATGGTTGTTGATGTTACCTTTAGTTAGTTACTTTTAATGTAGTGAAGGAGAAATTGAGACGAGTAGTTGTGTTCATCAGGAGAAATTTTAATGTAGACATCCTTTGGAGTAGACTTTGAAGATGTGGAATTATGAATTAAGATAGTCTAAGACTGATAGCTAAAATGAAGAGAATTCACTGATGTTCAGTTTTGACTTTGTTTAATTATTGTGCCTGTTATTTTCAGCTCAAATATGCTGATTTCTTTTACTAGAACCACAGGGAGTTGTTTAAACATAGATTCTTTGACTTCAGAGCCAATCTACAAATCAAAATCTCCAGGGTTTAGAAACACATCCTTGGTAATCCTGGGGCAGCCAGTCCAGCTACACCTGAGGATGGGGTTTGGAAGCTACTGGAAAATAAGGAAGGGGACCCCGAGTTCTGGATTCTGTTCTGCTTCTGATTTCTTTCAGTGCTGTGAATGTGGGCAAGTTACTTGACCTTCCCATACGTTGGTTATTTCAGCTCTAAAGTGGGAACGGTGAAAAAATAGTAATAAAGTTGCAATGTATAAGAAGACAGATGATATTCAGTATTGTTAAAAGAGAAAAATATTCTGTGGTTATGTTCCCATAGTCTACCAAATTCTGTCAGGATATCTACTGCTGTTTAAATCATTCTTATCTCAATCCTTCTCTTTTCCCTGTGAATGAAATTTGTCACATACAGATGCCAATATTTTTAAAAATTGATTTTATTTGTATTAATTCTGTGAGAAAAAAATTGCTACTTCCTATTAAACAAACTACTGTAACTGTATTTCTAATTTAAAATGATCAATAGGAAAAATTTTATTAATAAATTACAAGGACTAAGCTTTTGTTTATTATAATTAAATTCTATTTTTGTTTCAAATTTGCCTATGGTATTTAAGTCTCATATGGTTATTAGGTACTGGGATTTGTAATCATGAATCTTATCTGTATACAAATGTATTAAAGGTATATTCAGTTCTAAATTGTATTAAGTCAGTTAGCCATCTGTTCCAGAGAAAGTTACCAAGTGCTTAAAATTAAACTTGACAAATATTTCATAAAAAATATGTGTGAAAAAAGTTATTTGTGACTCAGATTGGCTTGCATTGAAGTATTTTTTCTTTTCAGCCACAAGATGGTGCTTTTGCACTCTGTATCTCCATTGGGAAAGTAAAATCTCTTTAAAATGGTTGACAAAAGACTTTAATTTTATAAGAATCATTAGAGTTCAAAGCGCTTGCTATCATTTCCAAAAAACATTCCTCACTACACCCTTGGGTAAGAAATGTTAATATGAAGGTGAAAATGAAAAGCATTTTTTTAATCCTTTGGGACAATTCATTTTACCTCTTTTTAAGCAGGGTTGTGACTCTCAGAGTGTGTTTTGTTATTTCTGTTCATAACTGAGGAAAGTCTCTCCCAGTATATTACTGTATAATCCCTGACATATCATAGACCCATTTATTAAGATGCCCAAACTGGAGCTTGTGAAATGCTGCTAGTCATGGTATGTTGTTTTGTCAATGTTGTTGAGTCTAAAAGCAAGAAGGTAAAAAGAGTCCTCTAAAAATGGAGGTCATGTGCTTTGCATCCAACATGCCTTGCTTTCTTTTTCATATATGCCATCGTTTCATTCTCCTTTTGTTTTCTTATCCTAAAAGGACTTCTTGTCTCATACCATACTGAGTTTATTCCTTCCACAAGACAGTCATGGACTTAAACTCCATAGTTAAAGAGCCTTTCATTCAAACTCTTAGCCAGAGAAGACATTCTTTGTGTATCATCTCTTGATTACTCCAGTCCTTGTGCCATCAACAAGAAACTTTCTGTGATAGCTTTTTTTCCCTTTTTGTCAAGTGCTCTGCTCATTTTTTTTTAAATCTGCTAACCCTGTGTCATAGTATGCTGCCTTAAGACAGTTTCCTGCAGATCAAATAGTTTTACTCATAGTTTTACTATATCTTGCCTTTTAAAATGTAAGCCACTAAAGCAAATTATGTTTGAAGAAAGAATCATCACTTACCTGCCTGGCAGAGTTGTTGGAGGTATTGCATCCCAAATGTTTTCATGAAGTTTAAAGGAAAAATTATAAAATACATTCAGAGTTTTCACCTAGGACTAAGCTTTCACCTTACTTCAAATTTCAATCTCACACTGATTAGATGTTTCTTTTTCTACTTGCTAGATTTTTGCCTGATCCCAATAGCAGTACACAAGAATGAATGCTGTCTCTATGAAGCATACTCTTTTTTTTTCATCCAGTAACCATTATTTTATATTTTTAAACATTTATTTATTTGCATCAGAGAAAGAGAGACAGAGAGAAGGAGGGGCAGGGGGAGAGAGAGAGAGACAAGCAGACTCTCCACCAAGTATGGAGCCCTACATGGGGCCTGATCGCAGGACCCTGAGACCATGACCAGAGCTGAAATCAAGATTCAGATGCTTAACCAACGGAACCACCTAGGCAACCCCATTATTTTATATTTTTAAATATAAATGTTCACTAAATTGATAAACTCCTGCATTTTTTTCTTTTAAGTCTTTGTGTGTGAATGGTTAATAGGTCGAAGGGGAGGGGAGCAGAAGGAAGGCGAAGAGGAGGATGGGGCATTACCTAACTTACATGGAAGGAGCAAGGAGACACCTGCATAAAGAACTCACCTCTGTAAGTGATTCCCTGTCTTAAGCAGCTATTTAAAGTCTCCCAAAGTCTCCAAAACAATTTCATTTGACCTTTTGTTAAAAACCGCTTCTCCTAAGCAACCGATTTTCCTGTTCCCAAGGGTGGAGAGTTGAGACAGGTTTTTCTGTTGCTTTGTATTAAAATTGTATCAAACCATGTGGTTCCTGTGTAGTACTAAAAAAATCCTTAGTCATCGGAGGAGAAGTCACATTTATAATTCCTGACTCAAGAATTATGTTACCACAATCGTGAGTGACATTATTTCTTCAATTCTTTACTCCTAAGAGAAGATTGAACAGGCAGAGCACTTCTGTTTGTGAAAAAGGGATGTTTTAAGGCAGGGCGGTGGGGTGGTGGTGGTTAGTAAAGGCGGCTTGAGTTGAGATCTGCACCCATCTTGGGTTAATAATGGGTACAGTGCATGGACTACTTAGGGCAACATGTTAATGAGTGGTATGCTTCTGTGTCTAGCTGCTTGAGGGGACAGAAGGACTATTTAGCACACATTGCTGTGGTAAAAATAGTTCAGATGACTTTTCTTTTCCAGGTCTCCCATGCCCATTGTCCTGTTAAATTGAGAAGGGAATATCTGCCATGTTGCAAAATATATTTTAATGATGTCTCATTATATTTCTATGGGAAAGTATCCTACACTCTTCTCCTCACGAGTCTATAGGGTGTTCTGATATGAGGGTGAGAGAGTGATTCAGAGTATGGTAGTCAGTGTGCACACAGTCCGTATCTAATTATACTTGCCTTTTTCTTTTTACCCTCAAGTTTCTTCAAGTGGCCTGGTTCACAGTTTGCATAATTTAAGGATGTCTCCTGTCTGGGAAGACACTGAACTACATTTTCTACTCAACTTAGAGCATGAAAGAAGTAACATTTCCACCTAGTCCTTCCCATACATTTCTAACTTCAGTAGATTACACAATGATCAGTCATCTAGTTCTCAAGCATCGTCCTCTGGCCAAAATTGATAATAATACCAAAGGAAGAGAACAAGCAACACCTGTGAAGTCTCTTCTGCCAAGGGTGGGAATGGATAAGAAGCTGTCCTTGTATTTTGAAGCCACAGATAGGATTAAAACCATGTGGAACAACGTAGGTCCGTACCCTGAAATAATCCAACACTTCGGCACATAAGTGTGGTCCCTGGATTCAGGTCAAAGAAAAGGAGACGCTGGCTCAAGAGTTTTGGGGTGATAACAGGAAGGCAGGATAGCTGGGGCGGCTGTAGACAGGAGAGCAGAACATTGATGTCTCACTATCTGACTGGGGCACCTTTCAAGTCCTATGTAAGAATGTCGCCCTGGGTACCTTTTATATAATGAATTGTGACCATTGACAGCAATTCAAACTGCAATTTCTTCTCACATCTGACTAAGTTTGTCAGAAGATAATTATTTACCATCCTGATGAGTCCAGGCGGTCCGCTAATTAATTCTTCAACGGGATGCTTGCCATCCTTGTTGTTCCTTCCTACTGCATACTGAGGGTTGTGCATAACTGGGATTGGCACAGGGCCTACCATAATGATTATACACGTTGAACACTTGGTGCCAAATGCTATTTAATTCAGTTTCCCTGAGGTCAGGGAGGGAGGGTTGCTGCTGTGCCATGTATTTACAATTTGTAGAAAAAGAGTGGGTGAAAATGTGGTTTCACAAAAATTCCTAGCCTGGTGAATATTGGAAAATAATTAGGATTGGTACAAATGTATTATAAATCTTCAAATTGAGGTTAAATGCATCGATTGGAGGGAGAATTCGGTCACATATTAACATTTTTACCAGTAAACATAATCACAAGACTTAAGAAGTGCAAGGTTATAGAAACTTGTTAGCATTGAAAATAAATAAGAAATCAAGTTAACATATTTTAAACAAGTCTGTCTTAAAAAATGGGCCTGGAAATGATAGGAGTCAGATTTGCCTACTAGCATGAATGAATTAATTAAAATATGTTTAATTGATAAGGATTGTTGATTAGTTATGTTTTCTTGAACTTTCTGCTAGAAAACTCAAGCCTGGAGTTCTATGTTTTCAGTTTCATTTTCTATACCCCGGCTTTTTAAAAATTCCAACTTATATTATTTTATGTTAAACTGCATTGGGAGATGCAAGCTATGAGCAATATTTCACTTAGGACAGACACCCAATTAAGTTGACCTTGTCATTAAGAGAATCATGTGTTTCATTGCTGAATTTAAAGCTTTGATAATCATTTTAATGGTGCTTCAAAATGACCAGAAATCTCTAGCAATAGGGATTACAAATTCTCACATTTCCCCAGGCAAATAAAGAACAAGACAGGCCACCTAGTCATGTTCCAAAAGGCTTTTTCCCTTCTTTATCAGATAAGTATTTATGGCAGACAGGCTACCTCTAGGCTTTATCGATGATGATGATAAACTGAGAAGGAATGACAGCTGAAGGAGAGAGAGAAAAACACGAGGGTGGGTACAAACCATCTACTGGGGCGTCAGTGTGCCTCAGGGAGTGTCCCAAAGTGTCTTCAGGGATGTGGGGGCGGGGAGGTGAGGATGGGTGTGTGGACTGACTCTTTAAAGACCACTGAGTTTAAAAACTCCAGCAACTTCAAGAAACCTAAAGTACTCTTGATTTCCACACTTATTTTCTAAAATCTGAGCCATATTTATATTTTAGGTAGTCTTAGACTAGTGTTGCTATCCCTTTTTGGAATGCCATCATTTCTGAATATTACTACAGTAACAGGAACATGGGTCGTGTAGGAAGTACTAGGATTCAAGCAGTGCTTATTCGCCACAGAACACCAAGTGCTTTGCAGATCCTTTTGTTCCTCTTTTGTGTTCTGTTAGAGTCTAGGGTGACTGTAAAAGTATTAGTCGTTGGGCTGTTTCCTCAGATACGCTGTAAATCAATATGGTTTACCTTCCGCAACTGAAACTAGTCTGACCCAGCCTCACCTCCTCCTCCTTTAAGGCAGAACCTGGAGTTTTCATTCTATTTCAACTCAAGAATAAGTGAATTTCATATAGCAGTTTAATCAACATGTAAAAAAAAAATCACTGCTCTGATTTGTTTTCTGAAAAACCCTGAAATGGGCACAAGGTACAATGCCCCTCCCTTCTCACATTTCATGCTCAGGGTCATGGAGATCTCACTGGTGTGCCAAAGTGGGTTTTGGGTTGCTCCTCTTTCCTAGGAACTATGTTTTATACATATTTAATATGTATAATCTCTTTAGCCAAGACCCAATCAGAATCTGGTTTACCTTGTTCAGTGGGAATTGTAGCTCTTAAGTACAGATTGTCCAAGAAAAGTAGGCCAGCAAGCTACTTAAGAGAGGGGTATGTACCTCTGTTATTTCTCCTTTCTCAACTGGAGACCTCCGAGTGTTCCTTGCTCTTTTTAAAGAAGTATATTCCGCCCATATGCTAACCAGCATAATCCTTTCTTTAACAACCCTACAATATGCTATGTTAAAATCCCACTTCACAGATATCAATAGTAATTGCAGCAAACATTATTCTTACCCCGTGTGCTTCTCTATCTTAAGAGTTTTATCTGTGTTTTGAGTGAATCCTTAATCATCACATTACAGCACAAGACTATATATTTCATATTATATTAATAATTTATTAATAATATAGTAATATTGTTAATATGGTATATTTAAAATTAATATATTTATATAGACTAGTGTAAACTAGTATCTAGTATATTATAAAACAGTATAGTTTGCATTATATTGTAACATATATAAAAAACATAGGAAACAAAGAGTATGATATAAGAAAGTAAATATAAATATAAACACAGGACTGATTGTTTTCCTTTCAAACTTACTTGACCTTCTTGTACAATACCCTGAGGTTCACACATCGCCTTTGCTGAATGCTGCCTGAATGCTGTAAAGAACATTAATGGAATTGTTACTACAACAAAAACATAATTTAAAATTATTTTATATCTGTTTATAGGACATATTTTGTGTGACTTACTGATTGATTCTTTGACTTCACTTAGCAGTTCTTAAGATAATAGTGTAAGTAATTTGCATCTCCTGATGGGGTTCTTATGAGGTATTGAATGGAATATCTTGAGTAGTAATGGAAAATGGCTTGAGATTAAAAATTTGCTTTGAATAGATTTAAAAATAAGTAATTTTACAAGTGGCTGGTTGTGACTGTATGGGGAAAAATAGGGAGAGAGAAGGACTAAGTCATTTTCCCAAGATTCGTGGAGTGAACCTCAGGCAAAAGTTGGAATAGAAAGTAGGCCCACAAGACCAGGGTTCTGAAACAATTACATTGGTGTTTTTCATATATATATTTCTACAATTAAAGGATACACTTACATCCCTATTCATGTATGCAAACATTTTTTAAATACTATGATAAGGTTACTATTCATCAATGCTATTAGTTGAAGTGTCTCATGTAGATGTCCTATACCCAAGATCCTTCTCTTTTATTTAAACTTTTTTTTTTATTAAATTGATTTATTTATTTTCAGAAAAACAGTATTCATTATTTTTTCACCACACCCAGTGCTCCATGCAATCCGTGCCCTCTATAATACCCACCACCTGGTACCCCAACCTCCCACCCCCCCGCCACTTCAAACCCCTCAGATTGTTTTTCAGAGTCCATAGTCTCTCATGATTCACCTCCCCTTCCAATTTACCCCAACTCCCTTCTCCTCTCTAACACCCCTTGTCCTCCATGCTATTTGTTAGGCTCCACAAATAAGTGAAACCATATGATAATTGACTCTCTCTGCTTGACTTATTTCACTCAGCATAATCTCTTCCAGTCCTGTCCATGTTGCTACAAAAGTTGGGTATTCATCCTTTCTGATGGAGGCATAATACTCCATAGTGTATATGGACCACATTTTCCTTATCCATTCGTCTGTTGAAGGGCATCTTGGTTCTTTCCATAGTTTGGCGACCATGGCCATTGCGCTATAAACATTGGGGTACAGATGGCTCTTCTTTTCACGACATCTGTATCTTTGGGGTAAATACCCAGGAGTGCAATTGCAGGGTCATAGGGAAGTTCTATTTTTAATTTCTTGAGGAATCTTCACACTGTTCTCCAAAGAGGCTGCACCAACTTGCATTCCCACCAACAGTGTAAGAGGGTTTCCCTTTCTCCACATCCTCTCCAACACATGTTGTTTCCTGTCTTGCTAATTTTGGCCATTCTAACTGGTGTAAGGTGATATCTCAATGTGGTTTTAATTTGAATCTCCCTGAGGGCTAGTGATGATGAACATTTTTTCATGTGTCTGATAGCCATTTGTATGTCTTGATTGGAGAAGTGTCTGTTCATATCTTCTGCCCATTTTTTGATATGGTTGCCTGTTTCGTGTGTGTTGAGTTTGAGGAGTTCATTATAGATCCTGGATATCAACCTTTTGCCTGTACTGTCATTTGCAAATATCTTCTCCCATTCCGTGGGTTGCCTCTTTGTTTTTTTTGACTGTTTCCTTTGCTGTGCAGAAGCTTTTGATTTTGATGAAGTCCCAAAAGTTTATTTTTGCTTTTGTTTCCTTTGCCTTTGGAGACGTATCTTGAAAGAAGTTGCTGTGGCTGATATCGAAGAGCTTACTCCCTACGTTCTCCTCTAGGATTCTGATGGATTCCTGTCTCACGTTTAGGTCTTTTATCCATTTTGAGTTTATCTTTGTGTATGGTGTAAGAGAATGGTCGAGTTTCATTCTTCTACATATAGCTGTCCAGTTTTGCCAGCACCATTTATTGAAGAGACTGTCTTTTTTCCACTGTATACTTTTTCCTGTTTTGTCGAAGATTATTTGACCATAGAGTTGAGGGTCCATATCCGGGCTCTCTACTCTGTTCCACTGGTCTATGTGTCTGTTTTCATACCAGTACCATGCTGTCTTGGTGATCACAGCTTTGTAATAAAGCTTGAAATCAGGTAACGTGATGTCCCCAGCTTTATTTTTTTAAAGTTTTATAAAGAAATATATAGTTAAGAATGGAAATGCATATTTGTTTCTTCGGCTGGCATTTTAAGATATTTTAACTGACACAGATCATTGACCAACATGTAAGTTAATGTTGATCGGTGGTCTCTTTCAACATTACCTATACTCAGGATGCATATATATATTGTCCTCCATGCTTAAATATCATTTCAAAAGTCTTTTCTTTCTGGTTTGTGCAAGTTGTTTTTATTTTTAAATACTAGTTTTTAACATTTAAAAATATCTGTAATTGACACACTTGGGAATTTGATGAAGACTACAGGCTCTCTCTGCTGAAAAATGAACGTATTTATGAAATGATGCAAGGTTAAGATATTTGTTATAGTATAATTATACTCCAAAAAAACCTTATTTCGCACATAGAAGATCATAGGATAATTATTTTAAATAAATAAAGTTAGATACAAAGTAAGATTTACTATTTTCTTATGAGCTTTGTTTATGAAATTATAGATACACCTCAGACATAACAGCTTAAAAGAGCAAAGTGAGGAAACAAGGAAGGAAGCAAAATAAGGGACAATTTTCACCTGCTATGACTGACTGTCTCAAACTTTGGGAATGGCTTAGTCAGTGAGAATGGCAAGAGAATTCCCAAAACCATAGGGCTGATTTGAGAGTTTGATGGGTGGAGTCTGAGCTGTAAGACTGAGACATCTCTGGTGGTCTGTCCAGAGCATTTGCCATGGTGGTAAAGAGATAGGTGGACCACAAGATTTGGGAATTAAGGTCAGAAATAGGAAATGTGAGAATGGAAGTCAAAGAATTAGTATAACTGGGAAAGAGGAAAGGAATCCTGTATGAATCAGGAACTAGAAAAAGCCTGTGAAATGGAGGTTTTGCCCAACCATACTGAAGTCTTGTCTAGAGGTGGATCTGTTTGGGAAGAAAAACTAAGATTTCCCTACTTAGTCTTCCCAAGCCTAACAGATTTCTCCCTATTTAATATGTCATACCAGCCCTGACAAAGATGGTAGCATTTACAAAGCCAATACAGAATTTAGGTTTCATTGAGTTGATAAATAGAGAATGCTTGGGAATTTCATCACCTTAAAAATTCAGCGACAATTTCAGAATTCCTTGAGTCTTTATTGAGTCTGAGATTCCTTATCCTTTGCCTTGCTTTATATTATTTTTCCCATTATTTATCATAATGCAACATCAATGATATCCTTCTTATTTTTTATTGAAGTATAGTTAGCATACAATATTATATTAGTTTCAAGTATACAACACAGTGGTTTGGCAATTATATACATTGTGAAATGCTCACCACAATAATAGTTACTGTCTGATCTTTTTTGTTGTTTATGTTCATTTTCTGTCTCCTCTCAGTAAATATAACCTCCATAAGGGGAAGAGTGTGTTTCTTGTTCACTGATATGTCTTAAGTGTCTGGAAAAATGTATATAAGAGGCACTGATAAATATTTATTGAATGACTAAATGAAGCACTGATGAATAGTTATTAAATGAATCAATGAATGGTGGAAAAACAAGTAACTTCATTTATCCTTCCAACAGACATTTATGTAGTACTTTCTATGTGTGGGTCACTATAGTGGTTACTTGGGGTGTGATAGTGAAAAATAACATGGTCTCTGCTCTGAAGGAGTTTATAGTATATCCCGGTAGACAGACCCAAAAGTAAATAAATACTGCATACTGATATAAATGCAATAAAATACTGAGAGATTGCAGAAAAAGGAGCTGTTAATTCTTCCTGGAAAAATCAGGGATTGTTGAAAAGGTGACCTCTGAATGACTAGGAATTCCACTTGGGAGAGAATTGCTAGAAGGGGAGAATTTTATTGAGTGTGCATGGATAGGTGAGGCTAGTCAAAGCGACTGCTGTTGGGGTAGTATTCCCAGGCATGTGAATGAAATGGGACGAAAGAATGACCCTCAGTTCTTTCACACTTAGTACCTCTGAAGATCACGTTGGGCTAGCAGCGTGGACTGCTGGGTACAATATTTCTATCTTGTGGCCTTCTTTGCTTCCTAGCCAGTATTATGCTTTTGCTCAAAAGAGCCACCTCATTCTCTGATTGTTTTATGCCAAGTTGGTGTGTTGCCTGTGATTGTTTCCCAGCATTCCACAGCTTGAAGTTTGCTTTAGTGTATCCTTATGGTGTTTCTTATGCCTGCCCTGCTTGCAGGCTACATATGTTGTACCATTTTACACTTGGAGACCTTCCAAAATGTGTGAGAGAGAATGAGACCAAAGTGGTTGCCTTTAACCAGAAGCGGGTAGACAGGCAAAGAATCCTGGATTCTCAGAATCAATGAGTTGAAATAGACTTGAAAAGTCAACTAGTCAATTTTCTGAACTCTTGGCACAATTGCAGAAAACCCAGTCCAGGAATACTGCTAACATTTTGTTCACATATGACTAAATGAACTTTTAGATTAATTCTAAGTAACAAATGACTATTAAAAGTTAAAACCTGAGTACACAAACTTGAGTGCTCAGGATAATACAAGTTTCCATTTGGGGTAGTGTATCTGTTCATACAAATGACAGGTATAATGAAGTTAAAAAAGATGAAATAAATTTAATAATGGCCTTCCATTTCCTACATAAGTAACCAAACTATTAAGAAATTAAAAAAAACCTTTTGCTCTTTTGTGAAACATGATGTTTGGGGGGGGATTCATCTTTGAGAGGTCTACTATTGAAATGGAATTATTTTACCTTCACAGGGATTCTGACCTTCCAGAGTGATACAAATAGTTGGTACTAGTTAGTAACCTTTTGTAAAGTAATCACGCCCAACTCTGTAACTGGGGCTTTATATAGTCTATACATTTTTTTAAAGATTTTATTTATTTATTTGACAGTCAGAGATCACAAGTAGGCAGAGAGGCAGGCAGAGAGAGAGGAAAGGAAGCAGGCTCCCTGCTGAGCAGAGGGCCCGATGTGAGGCTCGATGTGGGGCTTGATGTGGGGCTCGGTCCCAAGACCCTGGGATCATGACCTGAGCCGAAGGCAGAGGCTTTAACCCACTGAGCCACCCAGGTGCCCCTATATAGTCTATACTCTTAAGAAGAGTCACTCACAAGGAATACAGATTGTAATAATGGTCAAAAAAATAATTATTGGAGACCGATCAAGACAGGTATCATTCAACAACTAGGGCAGGTAAATGTTATTATTATAATATACCAGGAAAATATAAGACATTATCCATGTCCTCAAAGAGTTCTTATATTAACTGGGGAGATTACACATACACACCAAAAAACAGTACATAGCAGGTTATAAATATTCTGAGCAAGCCTTGTGGTTACAATGTGGCTGAGCCCTATGAACAAGTGGTATATTGAGAACTACTCCAGCTATTTAGTGGTTAGAGAAATTGCTATGGGTTGAACTAGATGGAGGAGATACTCAGGGTAGAATTGGAACTTGAGATGGGTTTGAAGGGTAGACTTTGCATGGATAGGGAGAAATAGCAAGGACATCTTGGATTAAGAAACACAATGAAAACACACAGATAAGATGTATAAAATGGTCAAATTGGAATGGTCAAATTGGAAGATTCAGGTTGAAGGTTTTGATAGAAGCCAGGATATACTGGGAGTCTATTGAACATCAAGATGACAATCTGGGTTTTATTCTTTTGGAAATGCGGAGAAGTAGGAAACTGATCTGAGGAGAAGCAAAATGAAATCCATGCTTTAAAGAAAGGAAACATGAGTCTTAGTCCTTGAGGTATTAGCAAGGCATAATACTAAGGGATTCACCAGAATATATGTTAAGTTCACCTAATAGAGTGAGAGCAGTGGTCAAGAATGACAGTTCTGTAGTAATACTAGCTGGGTTTCAATTCTAAGGTTACCACTTACAATCTGTGACCTTAGATAAACCAGTTAACTTTTTAATGTTCCCTTTTCCTTAGCAATAAATCATGGATATTGACAAAGATTACCTAGTGACTTTGTAGATGAACTAATATGCGAAGGTGTTTAGAACAGTACACTATAAGAGCTTCATTACTGTTAACTACTTTTATCATTAGGGAGCCGTGGCAAATAGCGCCATGCAGAGATTATTGGGCAATTATCTATACATCCCTAAAATGTAAATAATGATGGCTCCTACATTGCACAGATATAGTCATAATGAAATGAAGTATATCTTTTTTTTTTTTTAAGATTTTATTTATTTATTTGACAGATCACAAGTAGAGAGGCAGGTATAGCGAGAGGAGGAAGCAGGCTCCCTGCTGGGCAGAGAGTCTGATGTGGGGCTCAATCCCAGGACCCCGGGATCATGACCTGAGCCGAAGGCAGAGGCCTCTACCCACTGAGCCACCCAGGCGCCCTGAAATGAAGTAATTTCTATAAAGGTGTCTGGTTCAGAGAAGGTATTGGTCATTATTATTGGGCTAGCCCATGGTCCACAACTCTAGGCTGCAATTTAAATCTGGTATCTTTAAGTTTATGGACTTGTTTGGTGAAGTTGTTTGGCAAAAGTCCGTGTGGTCTCTGGACTCAGAAGTCAGATTCAGATCAAATACCTTATTTGGGTTTCCCATAGAATGACGAAGTCACAAAGAGATGAAGTGAAAGCCTTTGTTTGGGGAAACTTGATACTTTCTGTTATTGCCAAAACAAACTCATTCGGACAAATAAAAATTGATTTGGAAATTTTAAAATAAAAATTGCAAACCAAACAGGATGCAGCCTGGTTAGGGAGGAAATGATTCACTGGATTAACGTAATGAGATAGCTCTATTTGTGCAAGACTTAAACAATCACTAAGTTCTTTCTGCAATTCTTAGCACTGCTGTTGCTGCCCTGCTTTGGTCTATTCTAGGTGGAAAATGAGAAGCAGGGGGAGGAAAATACAAACATTTCCCGTGTGTGTGTGTGAGCGCATGAGAGCAAGTGTGTATATGTATGTATGTGTGTGCTTACATGCGTGCACACACATATACTTTGTGCCTTTGCTGGCTATCAAATTTTCTTACAACTTTGTGCTTCCAAATGATTTTTAAATTTTAGTGTGTTTTTGGCAGAGGATAGATTTCCTCACTTTGAGTAAAAGGTAGTGAGATCAAAGGCAGTAAGTAGAAACTGTCTGAGAGTAAAAGGTATACTGTTAAAGATCTCTCTCCTTTTCCTTTTTAAAAGAGAGGTTAGAGCGTGGCATGTGGCTAGAGGGGTTGCAGCCACATGATGGAGGTTGGGAGGAGTGTCACCTGCTTTGCTACGCAGGGTGCCCAGCTTAACCCATCTTTCTTTGGCAACTGTGCCCCAGTGAGAAAAGCTAGCAGTCCATATGTTGAGTAGGCACCATGCCATTTTGACAGGCGTGAGTGTCGGCAAGAAAGGGACCATGTATGAGCATCAAATGTGTTTGTTGTGGGAAGGATTCTAGGCCAGGAATATTAAAATAACTGTCTGTCCTTAGCTCTAGCACATATGGTTAAGGAGATATGCTATGATGACTCACATTAACGTTGGAAAAAATATATATAGAATACACAACCATGCTAAGTAAGTTTCTGGTGTTGATAAATCGAGTCTGGAATCTTCACAAAGGAAGGTTGTAGAGAGACATACATAGTGATAATAGACTCATTTCTATGTATCGAATAGAACTGACTAAGGACTAAACTCACATACAATTACAGTTTCACTGAATTGATGAACAGAGCAAAGGATTCTGTTAGATTCTGCTCAGAGGTCCTCAGGTATTTTCTAACACTATTTGAAAAGTAAATGGGATAGAATGGGGCTCGTTTAATATTTCAATTCCAAAGAAATTAAATTAATTTTAGCAATGTTAGTTCAACTATTTTCCTGCTACAGGGACCATTTGTTTTAAAATCATTAAAGGCTTTTAAATGACATTGTCCTGACATTTGGTGTGATTAAATTAAGGGAATTAGTATAAAGTCATTTTATCTCTCCTTAGCTTTCTAAATGAATTGCACATCTTCCTATATGAGAAAAGGAATGATTGAGCTATTTTTATCCTACATCGATTTGTATATGTGTGTTTGATAACTTCATAAATGTTTAGGCATGTAACTGGCTCAATTCACAATGGTCTCTTCAAAGATTCCACGAGTCTTGCTTAACTGCTTGGAAAGGCAGCTTTGTATGGTCCAAACTCCTTTGTATATAGGAGTTAGAGTCTCAAGAGATGTAGGTAAGATTTGATAGCTGTCTACAAGGTGTTTAAACTTATACCTATATGTGTTACACACACATGTTCCCCTCCAAACTCACGCAAGCTTACCATTTTTTCATTTTGAAGCACATCTAGTTTGCTTCTAGCTTTTGTAACTTGGCTTCCTAGGAGAACGCCCTAGTAAGAGTCTAAATGTGTATTAGGGCAGTGTCTGAGTAAGGAATGTATTGCTTCCTAAGATCATGGTTTCTCAGAGATGAGAAACACTTTTTAAAACACCATATAACTCTTTGATATCTTACGTTTATTGTTTATGGCATGCTTTCCTTGACTGTATATAAAAATATGGTCCACAAGGAAGGACTTTTACCAGTTATTATTACTATTACTACTGTGTCCAAGAACCTACCTAGAACGATGCCTGACACACACTGGTAATACAATATGGTGATGAGTGAATGAAGCAAAAACAAGGCTTTTCTCTGGTGATGGCTGAAAAAACTGGTGGCTGGGCTTCATTCAGAATTAGTGTCTAGAGTTGTAGCCACCCTGATCTCCACTGGCTCCTTCCATTCTCAAATAAAAAATATTACTTTTAATATGGCCAATTTAATCATTCTTACATAAAGTGTGAATAAAAGTGTATTTAGGAAACTTTAATATCGATATTGCTCTGTAACATACACACCAAGTTAAAAAGAGTGTGCTTGCTTTGCAAACATAGCCTGATGGCAAAGCTCCCAGCTTCCTCTTCCAACCAGATGGCCTCCCCTAAGCCCTACCCTTCACAGAATTCTGGAGATAGAGCTGGCCCTACCCCAGATCCAAATCAGGATATCTGGGGTGTCCAGGAATCAGCATTTTTCATAAGCTTCCCAGGTGGATTATGTGGCACTAAGATCTGGGAGCATACAGCTCCGGAGCTTCCTATTCTTACATAGATTCTTTACTCTTGTTCTTATCCATAGCTCCTGTAACACTCACTGACTTTGCAGCGGTAGCTGCAAATCTCAGTTTTATGGCTGCCCGGAGTTGGGTAAAGCCTGATTTCATTATGCCTAACATCAAATGCAATGAATGAAGAAGCAGTAACATCATAAGCTTGGACTGGGCAATAAATAAGGAATAGATGTGATTTTGATTGCAGACTTCCAGTTCTGCACAGACTATAATCTAACTGTCTCTGGTAAACAAAACAGAATATAACTTAGCCTTGTAAGCTCTAGCTTGCTCTTTCTTTCTCTCTCACTTTCTCTTCTTTCCTCCTTCCTTCCTTCCTTCCTTCCCTCCTTCTTCTCTCTCTCTCTCTCTCTCTCTTTCTTTCTTTCTCCTCTTTCTGGAATACATATAGGCAGGGACACTAGCACCATATATAGTGTCTTCATGCAATTTAGGAAAAGGTGTTTTCCCTTTATGGACAGATTCTGAAAATATATCCTTCTTTGGACATATGAATCACAAAAAGATATCCTCATCTTAGGTTGACTCAAGGCTGGCTGAGAGGAGCCTGGGCTAGGTTTCCCATGGCCCTGGTACCCTCTTGGCGGATGCCTTATGTGAAGTGCAAAGGCTCAACTGTATACTTGTATGGTAAGGAGTTCCTGACAATAGGGGTCAAATGCTGATCTTTGGTGGCAATGAGGCAACAGGGACAGAAAAAGGTGAATGCTTGCGGTGGGGGAAATCACAAAATGTCTTCTGGATCCAGAGACGAGCCTCACCTTTGCTCTATAGGGAGTGTTCCTGTTGTAAGGGAGGTTCTTTGAGAAAAATAGTAAACATGCCTCTGTTTGAATGACAGGGAGCTGTGGTTATTACTCCCACTTTTGAGAAAACCACAAGGAGGAAAGTTTACTTACGTGGTTCTGAGGAGAGGGACAAGCTGTCATAGTGGGAACAGAATCAATCTTTTGGCAGCTGGACAAGAAATGAGAGAGAAAATACTTACTTTTGAATAGAGTAGCCATCAGGAAGCGGGTGAACATGCGGATCTCCCCCTCTGCTACACACTGGCTCCATGATGTGAGACAAGTCACGTCTCTAATCTAAAACTAACATTTACTTCTTGGGTGTTGTGCAATGATTTATATAGTGCTTTATAAATCGAAAACTATGTGATTATTATAATGTTACTGATTATTTTGAAAGAGTTTATTTTACTATGTTAGGGTCTTTGATAAGTTTTTAATGCTTTTGAGAGCCCGCGTGTGTATTATACATTTCAAAGAAAAAATGTCAACCTTGTGATCTGAATATGTGTGTGTCTTCTATTTCTGAAGTGGCTGTTTCTTGAGTAACCAATCCAAAAATATTTGTGTAGTATGCTCACAGTGTAATGTGGTTAAATGGAGAGGGTGTCACAAAAATGCAGGTTATTGGAATCCCTGCAAAGCTAGGGAAGATTGAGGATTTTCTTCTTCTTTTTTTTTTCCTATTCTTTTCTTTCTTCTTCTTCTCTCTCTCTCTTTTTTTTTTTTTTTAACTAATCAAATTTAAGAGTCTCAGTGGGCCAAAAAGGAGTATGTAAAAAAGATGAAAGATTTCAAGAGTTTTTGAATAGGGATTTGTGATTCTCAAAGTTTAAAGTTCATCAATTTACAGTAGAATCAATCACCTATAGTCTCATTGGAAATGTCATTTTTGGGCTCCAGTCCCAGAGATTCTGATTCAGTATATCAGAAAAGGGGGCCCCAAGCTGCATTTTCATAAGCACCTGATACAAGTGGGCTGAAGACCACGCTTTGAGAAATACTGAACGAAATCATCTCAAAGGCCAATCTGCACTTCAGCTTCTTTGGGTCATTTATTTACATTGAAAGCATTTTCCTGAATTTTTGTCAGGAATATGAGCAAATTAAAAAAAAAAAAGTATTTCTTTTAACAATTCACATAGTTAAAAAATTAAATTAAAAAACTCAAATAATTTAAAAATAGAACTATCATATGATCATGTAATTCCACCACTGGGTATCTACCCAAAGAATACAAAAATGTATTTTTTGTATCTTCATGAAATCTCTGAATTTCTTCTGTGTTTTCAAAATTGAAAAAAAAGCTTTGATGTTTAAATAACCATTCAGTATCTCAGATGTTATAACTGATTGTTTGAATATGATCCAGTAATACCAAGAACTACTTAAGTTTTTTGAAAAATACTTATAAAGATTAGAAATGTGTTATCTGTACACAGCAACTCTGCTGAAGGTCCATCTGAAGAAGAAAGAGTAATACAGCTTTGAGATTTCTACTGCAGTAATTAAACTGCTGTGTTATAGCCTGGGCTGCCATCAAAATCACCTGGGCACTTCAATCCACTACTAATCTCTAAGTCCCATCTCATACCAATGGAAAATAAATTTTGGGAATGGGGAGAAGGCAGACATATATTTTAAAAAGTTCCACAGATAATTCTGTTGTTCTTATTAAAGGTAAGAACCACTGATTAAACTTAAAGAATTATCGATACAATTTCTCTTTGGATATCTCTTTCCTCTATTTTGTACAAGACTAAGAAAATTTTTCTGGTTTCTGATCTCAGTTGAATGGAAGTGAGAAAACATTAATTGCACTTGACAAATATTTACAAATGTGATTTCTGACTTCAAGGAACTTACTAAGTAACAGAAATAAATATTTTGGCCTCCAAGAAAAAAGATGTTATTAGTTACAGTTCTGGACATATCAGTTTGAACGAAGAGAAACCTCATGTCACTGTCACTGGCTAAGGTTGAAGGTTAGTAGCCTAACCTGGTAGAGACTATTTAGTCTGTCTTTAGATATTCTGACTACATCTGACCACAAGAAAGATGGTGGTAACAGGGCTATAGCCACAAGATCTGAGTTCTTTGGTTTCCCACAGGCAGAGTTAATAGAATGGACAAATATACTGAATGATTTAAAATTCTACAAATATTTATTAATGATAAACCCCTGATAATAAGATGACTTATTATCACACAAAACTAAAAAACAAGATGGTCTGTGGATTCTAATCCAATAAATTTGTGAAAAATCTTACTTCTTTCTGACCTTTTACTCTGCTGTCTTAAGTGTTGACGTCATTCTGAAGCTGGTTCTTCTTGTAGTTGGAAGAGGAAGTTGGTTTGTTATGTCAATTGACCCTACAGGCCTTATTCCTAGCAGCAAGAGCCAGAGAGACAAATCTTTTATGTCAAGCCCTGAAGGCAAGTCTTTCCCATTAGTATGATTGGGCCAACTCAGGTCAAGGGCCTGCCTCTAAATCAGTTGAAAACACCAGGGAAAAGCCATTTGTGGACAAACCAAGATCTATCTCTGGAGCTAGGAATGAACTCACCTTTCCTTTCATGATAGGAAAAGGTGGGATTGAGTTTCTGATAGCAAAAAGAGAGGAACTAGGAGCTGGCTAGTCCACCCCAAATTTTCAAAGTGTTAAGTGATGTAAATTTATGTAAAGAAGACACTTTTTTCTGCCTTCAACAAATGTATAATCAGGCTCTGGTATTTTTTCTAAACAAAACTAATTATACATAAATACTATCAAAGAATTCCTATTAACTAATTACAAATTACTCATATAAAGAATGATTCAATTTATACCAAGGCAAAGCGATTTAAAGTCATAAAAACACATAGAGAGAAAGAGATTTGTGTAATTTCCAGAGGTTACCATGCACTGTTTAAAATAAATCTGGATTTTTCTATCAAGTTTAAAAAAAAATCTACATTGAATTGCTTGGGGTGGTCTTTTGCAGTCAGAAAAGAATGCATCTCCTCCTCCTTGAAATGCCTTTCCCAATTCCAAGACCTTTATAGCTTGGAACTGTTAAAAAAAAAAAACAAAATTCAACTGAGTAAATTCGAAAGATCTTATTGGTTTTATTCAAGAATTCATGAATTGGATAACATCCCATCTACAGGAAGAAAGGAGCTTCGAAGAGCTGTACAAAATGAAAATTTTTATAGGCAGAAGCCGGTGGGACTTGGTAGTTACTAGCAAAGAGCTGATTGTGACAAGATCACCTTTCTTTAGAAGACACAAGGGAGTCTGTTAAGCTAATAGCCTTACTAGCATTGACCAGGTAACTCCAGATTGACTGGTTTAACATTCCAATCCTGAAGGATGCTGAAGCTGTAATTAAGTTATGTATTAAATTCCAGTTTGGTGACATGGAGCTTAGCACAAATGACTCCATTTTGGACCTGTTGTCTGTCTGTGTGTGTGTGTGTGTTTGAACAGAACAATTTCAAAGATTAATTTGAATATAGCATGCTTTTTAATTTAGTGTAATAGTTAAGACTTCAGGGGCAGGAGACAGTCACCTTTGTGGAGTCCTGCTCTGCCTCAACCTATCCCTTTATTATTTGTGTGATCTTGAGTATGTCAATCAGGCATACTCGCCTGTTTCCTTATGTGTAATGTGGAGTTGAAAATAGAACCTACTTCATAGGATTGCTGTAAGGATTAAAATTATTAGAACTCGAACTGTGCCCATTATTTGGTTTGGTAATATTCACTAACACAATTAGTTTCCTAAATAACCTATATAGATTCAGTATATAAGTGATCATCAAAACTGTACTGATATCAATAGCTCTTACTATGTGCTAGGAACTATGTAATTATGAAATTCACATAAAGAGCACACTATCTTCTTCTAGCAACTGCATGAAGTGAATATTCTTACCACCATTTCACAAAATGAAGTTTAGAGAGTTTAGGTAACATCCTCTCATTCCCACAGCTAGGAGATGTTTGAGCCAAGGTTTTAACTCAAAACCAACTATCACTGAAGACTGATACTCTTGCCCTGTTCCACAAAGTGAAATTATTTTCTTGCCACTTTATGGTCTTGTGACAGAGCATTACTGATATCTTAACGAATCTGAGCTCCATTTTATTTTTTACCACAATTCTTGAACCCTTTTAAATAACATAATGGGAAGTATAGCTATAGGTCAAAGCCTGCAAACTTGTCAGAATAGGCCAAATCTAGCATATCAATGTGTATGTTTGGCTCACCCAGTGTTTACATTTGTCTGAATTAATTGTCAATGTTTAAAGTCAGGGGATTTCACGTAAGACTGAAGATTCTAGTTTCTATTCAAGTTCTGGAAGTTCTAGCAACTCTGATTCTGTGTGCTCACTTAAAAACCCTTGACCTACATCTCCGTAGGGGCAGCCTCCTTTCCCGCAGGACAGCACTCTAGTTTTACCATTTCCCCTTGTCCACTAACTGATATTAGTTAGTATCTTCTCCCTGGAGGCATTTTAATTTGTGATCTTGCTGTCGGTGGTGAAAGTAACTTTTCAGTATGGCTTATTTTTCTTGGAGGAAAATAATTGAATTAACTTTCCACTTACTTTTTCCAGTGTAAACTTAAATATATTGTTGTCCACAAGAGTCTGTTCCCCAACTTTGATATCAGATCTGATGGGCTCATCAGAAATGCTTCAGAAAAGATCTCAAGAAGAGGGCACTGTCAAACCCTCTCCTTGCCTAATAAAGAGCTCTCTGATTGGATTGTACAAGGATAAATAACCAGCCTTGGGAGCATGTCACTAAAACAGCACATTTCTTTGACGTCAGATCAGGTTTTTAAGCCATTAAGTTCCTTGCTTCAGCTAGTATTTAAGATCTTAACACATGAATCATTCATAGAGTGAAGGAAAGAGCCTGTGGAATGTCTTCCTCTGGGGCAGGCATATGGATGAGATGTGGTATTGGAGGGTGTCCAAAATTCAGATTTCCAGAGAGCTTGGCAAGAAGATGGAGAGAGGGATTAGGAAATAGGAGGTCCTTTTAAAGCTTAAAGCATCTGTGCCAGTGGGACAAAAACACCTTTACTTTTACATTTTCTGCCCCTAAACTAAGGAAGTTCTATGGTTGTTCATTCTAGAAATATAGGTGTGCCTCCTTTTAGGGAATTCAAAATGCAAAAATCTACATTTATGAAACGAGATTGGGGATTTATATCACAGAATACTATCCTTTACTGAATGGTTTTCCATGGACCTTTATTTCTTAGGTAAGTGAACTTTGGGACATTTATGTCATAACAATATTTATAAAAATGATAAGCAGGTGAGGAAGCTAGGGCTTAAAGCAATCTTTGTGAGACCCAGGTTAAACTGATCTTAGCTTCCTGCATTCAGTGGGTCTGAGAATGCAAACTAAAGATTAGGTCAGTTTCCTTCTGAACTTCAACTGTCATTCCTCTAACTGTCAGTGCAGCATATTTTCACAAAATAGGTTCACCAAAACCAAGGCTTTGAAGGTAGGAATCTGAATACAGGTTCTCATGGAACTAAGTACCTCTCTATGTACTAAAGATGTTTTATCTAAAAGCAGAAGAAGCTGCTTGAGAATTATCAGGAGCAACATTTTGGCACCTTTAGTCATTGAATTGTCGGGAAGTCATTCAAATGAATTGCAGATGTGGAAAGGAAAATAACAATAAGCTTCTGTAAATGGAAAAATCCACAGTATCTTTCAAACATTTTCCAGAAGACTGAACTTTTGTACACTCTTCGTTGTTTTAAAATGTGCTCATTTGTTTGGATACTTACTTGTAATGAGACAAGTGATATTCATGCCAATATATGAGTGTCCTTTTGAATCCAGGAAAGTAAAACAAAAGGGAAATTTCACATGAAATAGTCTTTTGGTTTCTATCTACTACAGTAGCTAGCTTCTTCTCTGAAGAGCCTCTTTGAAGAGGGGGAAAAAAAGACCTTTAATATTGCCTACTTTTTGTAACATAACCTATTCAGTTATTTCAGAAGTGTGAGAAGGCACAACTTGGATTGTTTATTCTATAATTTTTTGAAAAAAATATTTTTATAAACTTATTTGGTAAAGGGGTAAGGGCTTTTGACTACTAATATTTTCATATATGACCACATAATGGTGATCTCTTACTCCTGAGAAGGAGATAAAGTATGGAAAGCAAAAGTTGATGATAAATAATTCTCTGTATTCAGTCAGCAATAATTATTTCCATAAACATCTTTAAATTGCTGCATTATGTTTGCCAAAGGTCCAACCATGGGCTATGGGCAATTTGGTATGTTTAAATTTTGCTTATTGACTTAAACAGTTAATATCCCAAGTCAAGGGCAGAAGCTCTCCAGCAAAACCAACAGCACACCAGGAAGGGATTTGTGATTTTATTTATTCATTGGGCTGAAAGTAAAAAGGCTCTTACAGTCAAGAAATCAAGTAGAATAAATGTAAATAACTAAGTTCACCAGCAAATTATTAATATGGGCTATTTAAAGTTACAGTCAAGGAAAATATGGTAAATAGATGGCATCTGTTTTTAATTTTTTACTCAGTAGAAACATGTGGATCAGCACAGATAAAGGGATTTATCTAATTATTAGATAGGTTACCAATTTATACAATTATTAGATAGGCTACTATGCCACATGTGTAATGACATAAATTTTACACGTAGGGATATTTTCTTTATTCATCTTCTGTGCCATCGATGGCCCCCATTTTTCTAGTCATGCTGTCTCCACAACCACTAGTTGTACCCTCCATACTGCTTCTGTGATGGGCCATGTGACCTTTTTGGGCCAGTGGATTGGTAGCAAACTTGAAGCAAAGGACTTCTTGAAAAGGCACTTGCAAATTTTTATTTGCTTTGTTTCTTCTCTGCTTTTGCCCTTAGAATATGCTCAAGCTACCTTGCTGGATGATAGAAGACAAATGACCTAGTCATGGCTGTGTCTATAGCCAGATAACCATCACATACATGAGTCTAACTGAGCCCAACCCAGACAAGTTTAGCCTGATGTGCTTGTAAGCTGAGTACATGCTTATTAGTTTAAGCCACTGAGTTTCAAGGATGATTTTATCATTCAGTGTTAGATGCAGCAGATAGAAATACTTTATTTGTATATATGCCTTGGCCCAAAGAAGAAAGATATTTATAATAAAGGTATTGAGAAAATAGATTTAAGTATGTTCATTGTAATTGATACATGAGGAAATTTTTGTTTCAATCATGGACAAATATAGCAATTTAATGGCATCTGGATTTTAGTTTCTTTTAACAAAAAAGAAAATATAAATGAAATATTTATTCATTTATCAGCTGGATTTTTACACATGTAAGACTGCATCTCTTGGGTATATAGGCATGTTTTCTCTGATTGCCTTATAAATGTGGCATGAGTACGTTTTATATGCTTAATGCTGTTCTTTTCATGTGTCTTTCTTCATTTTATGCTAGAGTTCTCTGCAATTGGATTGATGTCAAAATTGGAACATTTTCAAAATACTTGGGATAAAATCAAGGAGAAAGCGAGGTGAAGAAAATCTATAGACGTAAAACAAGATTTAGGTTTTATATAAAAATATGTCTATCAGCAAGTGGTTGTGATATGGATTTACCCAGATGGGCAAGTATCAATCCTATTGAAATAGCCGCCTTCTTGATAAATTCCACCCAAAATACATGCTACAAATCGTCAGAGCCTATTTTGAGAAGAACATGATATAAAATGAGCCATATCTTAGTCTTGAAAATGTAAATTGCCAACTGTGAGGAGCTTTGGAAATGGGTGGATGGCCCTGAATTTTATTGGATTAAATAAGTATCTTTAAACTGAGGAAATTTTAGGCCTTCCTTAATTTAGAGATACTGTGATCTCATTTTGCTACTTTAGCCAGTTTGGTTGCAGAGAGGGTAAACCATGGACTTTTTTTTTTTAACACTTCAATCTTTTAGAGCAGTTTTAGGTTCACAGCAAAATTGAGGAAGGTCCAGAGACTTTCCATATATGTCCTGATCCCACATATACATAGCTTCTCTCATTAACAGCATCCCCCACCAGAGTGGTACATTTGTCACAATTGATGAACCTACATTGGAACATTGTCATTGAAAGTCCACAGTTTATATTAGGACTCACTAAGTGTTATATGTTCTATAGGTTTGGACAAATGTATAATGGTAGGTACACACCATTATCATATGGAATATTGTTATTACCTTAAAAATCTTATGTGCCCCACCCTGACATCCCGCCCCACCGAGTCATCCTTCCCCACCCCAACTCTTGGAAACTATGGATCTTTTCACTGTGTCCACAGTTTTGTCTTTTCCAGAATGTCAGATAGATGGAATCTATACAGTATGGATAGATAGTGGCTACAATATATAGCCTTTGCAGATTGGCTTCTTTCATTTAGTAATTTGTATTTAAGTTTCCTCCATGTCTTTCCATGGCTAGATAGCTCTTTTTTTTAAGTGTTGAATAATATTTCATTGTCTAGATGTACCACAGTTCATTTATGTATTCATCTACTCAAAGACCTCTTCACTGGTTCCAAGTTTTGCCAATTATGAGAAAAACTACTATCAACACCCACGTGTAAGTATTTGTATGGATGTAAGTTTTCGACTCTTTTGGGTAGATATAAAGAAGTGCACTTGCTGGATTGTATGGTAAGATTATGTTTAGTTTTGTAAGAAACCACCAAATTGTCTTCCAAAGTAGCCATGCCATTTCCCATTTTTACCAGAAATAAATGAGAATTCCTAACGCTCCACTTCCTCATTTGGTGTTGTAGCATTTAATATTGTCGGTAGTTTGGATTTTGGCATTCTAATGGGGTATGAAATATTATTTTATTATTGCTTTAATTTGCATTTCTCCGATGACTCATGATGTGGAGCATCTTTTGATATGCTTATTTGCAATGTGTATATCTTTTTTGGTGAGGTGTCTGTTAAGGTCTTTGGCCCATTTTAAAATCAGGTAGTTCATTTCCTATTGTTAATTTTTGAGAGTTCTTTGTACATTTTTGATAGAGTGTTTTATTGGATGTGTCTTTTGCAAATATTTTCTTCCAGTCTATATCTTATCTTCTCATTCTCTTCACTTTGCCTTTCCCAGAGCAGAAGTTTTTAATATCAGTGAAGTGCAGCTTATCAATTGTTTCTTTTATGGGTCATGCATTTGGTATTGTATGCCATGTACGTTCTAATTTAGAAAAGATTTTATATATCACCCAGCACAGTCTCATGCAAGTGTAAGACTCTCTTGAAAATAGCCCCACAGCCTACAGTGACTGACAGTGAAGTAGTCCATCCATTTTTGTTTGTTTATTTAGAAGGCTCCTTTTTTGGTGTTCATTCATAATCTTTATTTCTCACCACAGAACAATGTAAACTATATTTGTTTCTTTTTCATTGTGACCACACCTTCAATAGTTGAAATGATTCTTGTATCTGCACTCCAAGACTTTTATTTTGCTTCATGTAGTGAGGTCTATATCCCTCATTAACAGAGTCATCCTACTCTGGACACTCTGCTTCAATATATTCATCTTAAAATGAACTAAACCAAAGATTCTAGGTGTGGTTGGATTGCACAGAATACTAGGACTGCTATTTCTCTCAGTCTAGCCTCTCTAATCCCATAAATCCATCATTATTCTTCAGACTGTTTTTGTATTTTTGTTAGTTAAAGTGTCAAGAAAAAATCAGAAACTGCCCTACATATTTTAAACAGAAATATACAAGTAATTGGTTGTACAAGTAATGCACTAATCAAAAAACAAAAACAAAAACAAAAGCAAAAACAAAAAAAACCGAGAGGCATCCAAGATGTTAGCTACAGCAAGAAGCTTCTTTGTCTGTTGGTCTGGGAAACCAAAAGAGGAGATAGTGTAACAGAGTCCAAGAACTGAGTCTACCTTGGAGAAGAGAGGGACAATATGGGAGGGGCTATCCAAAAGGCACTGGAATCATGGTCTTAGAGCCATGGAAGAAAAGTGTCTACTGTTGGGGATGGCATCAATGGCAGAGAAGAGTGAGAGGAGGGAGACAGAATGAAGACAAGATGATGATCAAGACAAAGACAAAGAAGAAAAAGAATCAATGGCCTGACTTATCCTCTTGTCCCCCAATCTTCTACCAGTTCCTCCCATGAATTGAACTGACTAGAAACCAGTTGTCAAGAAAGTCCGAAATAGAATACCCTATGATATGAGGATGGGCAGGGAAAGGATGAGAAATGGATCTGGTAGCAAACAGGCAACAAATGTGACACTTTCTTTACTCAAATTTTACATGCATTATGAAAACAGAAAAATAAGTTTGTATTTCTACTTCTAATCGCTATTAAAATTTCCCTTTCCCATTTGTAAAATAAGTATTCTGTATTACCTGAATATGTTACATCATTTGTGGGATTAACATAATCCAACAATTTTTTTATTTGATATACTCTAATTTGGTAGGTGCAAGGATTTAGATGAGATCACTATCTTTAAGCCACTTGAAATTTACCAGAGAAGAGAAGCAATCACACTATTGAAAGAAGATACTTAGTTGCCTCTGTTAAATTTCAATAAGGAATAGACATGTCCTTTTTATGACTCACAAAGAAGAGGCATTGCAGAGAAGACCTCTCTTTATTCCCATCAATGGAGAAATCACTTATGGGGATGATAAAATCATTAGGGAACCCCAACAACCAAGGGTAGGATGGTTGCATTGCAGCAAGGACAACATGGTTTTGTCTTGCAATATTGGAATCTACTCAACCATCTTTGCATAGCAAAATGGGCTCATCTTGCATCCTCAGTCACCGTTGGATAACAACAACAACAAAAACTAGTCAGGATTTGTTCATTTAATTTCAGTTTCTCCACATGTGAATGGCTCAGTAATAAGAATCTCATAGGTTTCAGGTTCTAGCTCTTTTGATGTAAATTCAGATCCTTATATCCAACTCCGTAATAAAAATCTCCACTTTCAAGTCCCTCATGCCTAATAATGAGCTTTATGATATTGAATGTTAAACCTGTTTCTCTAACACTCTATAGTTCATTGAATGATGACAATATCCTTTTTGTTGCTGAATGCACTCATTTTCCATCATTCTCATATATTTTCTTTGCATCCTTCCCCTTCCATGGCTATCTGCCAATCTCTGTTGATCCTACCCCCCAAACATCTTCAAATTTTTCATTTCACTCAATAACCATAGCCACACCTGTCTGTTCTTCACACTGACACCAGAGGTTCTCTCTAAGATGTAAATTAGATAATATCACTCTCACACAAAAATGATTCAGTGAATTCCCATGAATTCAATGAATTGCCCTTGGAAGAAGCTGCTTTTTTTTTTTTTTTTTAAAGAAAGAGGGAGCATGCCCCAGAGATGGGGAGCAGAGGGAGAGGGAGAATCTTTTCTTTTCTCTTTCTTTCCTTCTTTCTTTTTTTAGAGAGAGAGAGAGATTATTAGTAGGGGGGAAGGGCAAGAGAAATAATCTTAAGTATTCTATATTGATAGTCCTTAAATTTCATCCTTAGCCCTCTATCCTTCTCATTATACAGAATTCCTTGAGCTTATACATCCTGGGCCTTCAATTTCAATTCATATGATAATAATACCCGAGCACATAGTTCCAGCCCACATTTTCCTTACTTATAAAACTATCTATTAGATATCTATCTTCCTTGGGATATTCCACAGGCTCTTCAAATTTAGGATGTCTAAAAGAAAACTCACCGTTTTGCTCTGTGATTCCACTTCTCCCATTCTCTGCATCTGTATGGGAAGATGTGCAATGTGTCAAGACTGGAGGCTGAAAGGAAAGCACCAACCAGTTAATAAAAGATCTATTACAATAGATCGAACCATATGAAATTGCTGAATTCAATTATTTTTTTGATCTGTAAAAATGGCATCTTCAGGGTGCCTGGGTGGCTCAGCGGGTTAAGCCTCTGACTCTTGATTTTTACCTCTGGCATGATTTCAGCGTATGGGCTCTGTGCTGGGTCTAGAGTATACTTAAGATGCTCACTGATAATACCATAAGTGAAGATATGGAGCGGAAGCTAGAGTACAAACTGTTGAACAGTGAAAAGAAGAAGTGGGATGTTAACACAGACAACTCTTAAAAGAAGCTTGGCTGTGATGACAAAGAGAAAAATATGTCTAATAGCTATTAATTAATATGTAATAATAAACTGGTTATAATAGTGAACTCTTCTAAGTTCTTGATGAGAAGTTACCAATCTTACTTATTAAAAATACTTGAACATAAACACTTTTTTAAAAACATAGTAATTTGCTTATCACTTAGCAAATTATAAATAATTGGCAGTTTCTGTTGAGCCCTTGACTATGTGCCAGGCATTGTGATTTGACATGCTTATGAATGCACTTAATTCTCACCAAAGGCTGACTCTTCTAGACAGCTCTGAGTTTCTGTTGTCTTTGATCACCACTTAAAGAGAAAGTTATTTCAACTATAGATCCCTTCCCAAAGACTTATCCTGATATCAACTCTCATTATTTTCAGTCTCAAACAGGAAATAGTGGAGAGTCATTAGTACTGCTCTCTGTTCCTACAGTAACCATTCTCATATATTGCTTAGTATTTCCAGTTATTTGCCTTCATGGCAAATAAAATGTCTGTACTTTTTGCTCTCTTATTATTAGTCAGTCATATGACTGTTTATGGCCAATGGAATATAAGGAGAAGGAGCATGTGTTACTTCTTGGGGGAAAGAAATTCACTGTAGGTATAAGTTCATCCAAAATGTTGTATCCTCTGCAACATCAGAGACAAATATTCTAGAGATTGGTGGATCCATGAACCCACTCATGGTAAATGAATCCTTAGGCAACTCATAATCAACATACAATGGGAAGGAGAAATAAACTTTTGTGGGTTTCCTGAGATTTGGGACTTATAATCTCAGCATAATCAAACTAATATTGTTTCCAAATTGTTCCTTTTTGTCTCTTGGAATCCTCATTCCAAAACAGATCATTTTCTTTTTATTATTCTTTGCTTGGAAATCAGCATAGAAAACAGGTTTAGTGTGTACACTTTGGACTTCAACTGCTCAGTTTAAAATGTTGGTTCCACAACTTAGGCGCTTTAGGGTCTTTATGTAATCTCTCTGTGTTTTACTAATATCATCTGCAAAATGGGTATAATACTGGTATTTATTTCAGAGAGGTTTTCAAAGGATAAAATTAAGTTATTGTGTGAAGTGCCTAGTGTAAACTTGAATCATAGTGATCACTCAATAAAAGCTTGCTCTTTTTAAAATATTTTAAGTTATTATTATTATTATCTTTTTTAGTTTTACTTTCTTATTTAAATTCCAGCTAGTTAACTTATAGTGTAATATTAGTTTCAGGTGTAGAATTTAGTGATTCATCACTTACATAAAATGCCCAGTGTTCATCAGAAGTGCCCTCCTTACTATCACCATCTAGAATTCTTTCAGTTTCATACCTTAAATGAAGTTTGCTTGTCCATGTATACATATAATAGATATTCATCTGTAGCTCATTTTTTAACATCCTTAGATTTAGGAGTTGACACTGGAGTCCTTGCGCTTCCCAGTGGCACTTTCTAAAATTTCTGCTTTTGGGACTTACATTATTTGGATATATCACACCTGGTTCATTCCCAAGTTCTTTCATCTGCCATCTCTTTGGTGTATACTCCTTCCTATACTGGAAAATGTGGAACCAGGCTTAGTGTTCCCTCAACTCTTTTTTTTTAAAATATTTTATTTATTTATTTGACAGAGAGAGAGAGAGATCACAAGTAGGCAGAGAGGCAGGCACAGAGAGAGAGAGAGAGAGGAGGAAGCAGGCTTCCTGCTGAGCAGAGAGCCTGATGCGGGATTCGATCCCAGGACCCTGAGATCATGACCTGAGCCAAAGGCAGCGGCTTAACCTACTGAGCCACCCAGGCGCCCTTCCCTCAACTCTTAAGTGTTTTTATTATTCTGGAGGATTTCGTTGATGTTAACAAGCCATCCAAAACAAAACAAAACCCTAAAACCTAAGTTTCTCTGTCTTCAACTACCTCATTCCTTCTACTTCATTTGAGGTCTTAAAAATCCATTTTAAAGGTTTATTTATTTGAGAGAGAGCGCACACACATGCATGGGGGAAGGGGAAACAAAGAGGATCTTCAGGCAGACTCTGCACTGAGATTGGAGCCTGCTGTAGGGGTTCAACCTCATGACCCATGAGATCATGAACTGAGCTAAGACCAAGAATCGGTCGCGCTACAAGCAGAGCCACCCAATGCCCCTGTCTTAAATCCACTTTAATAAATACCACCAGATGATATTCACAAGTGCTTCACCTTGGAAAGTTTTAAATTTAAATATCTGATTCTCTTATTACTTCCTATGTTTCCATGCTTCCAGGGTCCTAATGCAGTTACTTCTTCTGCAGTCTTTACTGACCCTTCTAGGTTTTCCAGTCTCTTAACCCAAACTGTCAGTCTCCTCATGCCCCACTTCCTTCTCTCCCAGATTAGATCCATCTGGTACATTACTTTAATTAATCCTTTCCCCATTCCTTCATTAATGGCCCTATGGCAAAAGGGCCAACCAAATCAATTGTCAAATTCCAACCATAGTATTATAATACAATAATTCACCTTCTTCATTACTACAAACTTTCCTGGAAAATATCACAGAGTTATGCCTTCCAATACCAATTTGTGGCCTTGTATCATTGGGAGATTAATCTTATATTTCTTCACTCAGTTTTGACTCTTACTCTGTTTTGGTTCACACTCAGTGGAATATTTTATTCTTCTGAATCACTGAGAATGTGTCTAACTTTCTGTGTTCCCGTTACAAATTTAGTTGAATCTAAATCCATACTTGCCTTGTTGGTTTCTTCTAGAATGGAAATAATGTCTCTTTCAGTCTAAACTCAATCTGTCCACCAGTGCTCTGGATGTACCTCTGTTTGCCAGTTATCCTCCCTTTCTCCTCATTTTCAAAATTTCCTTTCTAAATGCTCTTCCTCATTCCATCAAACCATTGTGAAATGACAGAAAATACACATATTGCTCTCTGACCCCAGTTCCTGGTATAGGGCTCCTAAAACCCTTGGGGTTTTCCAAGTGACAGGAGTCTTTAATTCTAATGAGGTGACTCTTGATAGGTTCCAGGATAGCTTTAGGATGGAGGTTGGCTCTCAGAAAAACCAAACTGTAAGTAGAAGTTTAACCTTTTCACCACACCCCCCATCCTCCATGAAGGGGAGGGGGCTAGAGACTGAGTTAATGATGAAGCCTCCATTAAAATCTCTGAAATGTAAAGTTCAGAGAGGTTCTGGGCTAGTGAACATATCTATGTGCTCAGAGTATGGCCCACCCCATCTCCACAGGGAAAGAAACTTCCTCACTTGGAACCATTGCAGACTTTGCTCTATGTGTCTCTTCCTTTGGTCATTCATCTGTATCCTTTATCATAACATCTATTATATAATAAACTGGTAAACATGTTTCTCAGAGTTCTGTAAGTTGTTCTAGCAGAGGAATGAGTCCAAAGATGGGGTGGGGTGGGGGTTGAGACTTTAACCTTTGGGCTCTATACTAACTCCAAGTCGTTAGTGTCAGAATTGCTTGATGTGGGAAAATGTGCACATTTGATGTCAGAAGAACTGTGAGTATGAGAGTAAGGGATGAAAAAAAAATTTTTTTTCTATGCAACTATATGTATATAATTTCTTCCATTAAGCAAACCTATTATATGCCCATTTTTCTTGCAATAGCTTTTTATCTTTCTTACTTTTCTTATTGGATTTTGGGGAGATTTCCTATAATTTTGTTGCCTTTAGTTCAATTCCAACTTTACCCTGTGTTACCTGGATCTCATCATCTCTGTCTTCTCCGTAGTGTTGGGTCCCCCAATAATGGGTCCGTGATTAAAGGAGCAAGACTGATACAAAGCGAAGATCAAGCGAAGTTTTATTTCACACCAAGCATCAAGAATCAAGCCAACCGTCAAACTGACCAGTTGGGGACACCCCTTACAGAGAGGGCGACCCCTCTCTGTTTCACACACTAACTTTTATAGAACAAAGGCCATGTGGTTGGGCCTGGCCACACACAGGTGGCCAATGAAATTGTAACACACCGAGAAAGCTGCACAGTCATGCTAGGTGACCAATTGAATTACAATTTACCCTAGTAGACATTTGAACCAGCCTATCACCTTGGTCAGAATTGGCACCCAGAAGGTGCCCAAAGGGCAGGGTCTGGACATACTCCTTGTCACTCGGAGATAGTATGCACCCCCACTAATTGAATACCTCCATCTGGCCTGACCCACCATTGTATTTGGACTTTGTTACCTGGGACTGGTTTTTTGGGACTTGTTTTTAAGTAAGTTCCCCTGGGCCGGGGGCAGGCAGAGTCAATTTAAGTTTTACAACAAAATAGCAGTTCAACCAGTGTGGGGCCGCTCTGGCTAAATAGGCCCTTACAGTAGGACATAACTTCCTGTTCCTTTTCTTGTTTGACTGCTGGATACATTTAATAAGTCTGAACACTTCCTAGTTTTCACTGCCACTGTCTTCCTATTACTGCTCTGTCTGGTTTTTCTGATCTCTCACTACTCAATTTATTTTAAAAACTTCTTACCTCTGCCCACCCCTTAATGTTTCTATCCCTTACTGTTACGCCCCTCACCCCAGATGCCCAGAATCATTTTGTCCTCTGTTGGGCCTCATTTACATCACAATGACTCCCCTCTGTCATCTGTATCAATTCCGATGCTTTGTCATGGCCAAGGGGCTCCAGTAGCCCAGGGCCAGGTGTCCCCTCCAGTCTCACATTTGCTTTTCCTCAACACTTTAACTGCTTATTAAGTATTTATTGCATGACTGTTGAAAGCATTATTTGTGACCATTAAGTACAATGGTGATTGACTAAGATCACTCAGGTAGTTAAGTGTCAAAGTAAGGTCTCAAACCAAAATCTCAAAAATAAGAGCAGGGTTTATTTTATACCAAAAAATAGCAATGTTTAAAATTAGTAAGGTTCTGTAAGATAGTAGCTTTTTTAGAGCAAGACCTCAAGTTTTATCCTCATTATATTCTGAGAGATGTCTAGCAGAGTTTTTAAAAATCATTTTGTATCCAATAAGCTCATTTTTAAAAGTATTAAATGTAAAGAAAAAGGAAGACCATTGGGCACCTGGCTGGTGCAGTCAGTTGAGCATCTGATTCAGTTTCAGCTCAGGTCTGGGTCATGATCTCAGGGTTGTGAGACTGAACCCTGCATTGGGCTCTGTGCTCAATAGGGAGTCTGGTTGAGATTCTCTCTGTCCCTCTGCCCCTCCCTCCCTTCAAATAAATAAATAAATAAACAAACAAATAATCTTTACCAAAAAAGAAGAAGAAGAAAGAAAATTCCTTGAAACTTTAAAAAGAATTTACTATTCATGTCTTCAGTGGCCAGGCAGATAAATGTAGTGATTGAAGCAATTCAGTGATCAAAGCTAAGTGATTAGGGAATGGTGATCACTAAAATGAAATAGAAAGCATATGTTCTTTCTAAATATATTTACATCCAAGTTTTTTAAAACAATATTTATTCCAAGCAAAATATGGTCAATATTAATTCTCATTGTTTTCACCCTTACTGCAATAATAGCCTGAATTAGAAGCAGGTTTGTCTACAGATACCCAAAACTGTAACAGGATTTTTACCTTATAGCAAATTTTATACTTCTTGGTTCAAGCTGAACGTTACTTAGTTGTCCATCCCACAGATACTTGATGACAGAAAAAATAGACTATTTGACCAGGACACCACAGGGAGAGGAAAAAAAAAATATGAGAACATGATGTCAAGGTGTTCTTTTAGAACCATGCAGGAGAAAATGTACAGAGAGAGGGAGAGAAGAGAATTTTTATGCCCCACAGTCTTCATGAATCCTTATTTGTTCAGTATAAAATCAAGACTTTTCTGGAGGACTTTCAACATCATCCATAAAGGAAAGCAGATAATCTTATTGCTGAGGTCCAAAACTAATGACTTCTCATGATGCTCTAATCTTGTCAAGAGAAACAAGTTCATTAAAGGGATGTCAGATACATGTATGGCCACTACCTCAGTCTACCCAACCTTCTATATCATGGCAGATGTTGGTAGTTGACTAAAGCACTCTTATTAAATTGAGCTCTTTCCAGATCTCAAAATAATTTTCAATATTGGGATTACTACTATTTGATTGAGTTTTTACATGACTTAGATCAAAGTTAACCTGAAGGGTATCTAACTATACCTATATCTATATCTTCTATATCTATATATCTTTATCTATATCATCTATATCTATAATCATCCACCTAGAAAGACATAACAATACAGATAATACAGAGTCTAGTAAGCACTGACATAGCAAAAAGAGTAAAATGACTGAAACCTGATTTAGTGACAGAAGCAGCCCACTATGGATATGGGCCTTTTAGATTTATGACTATGTGCTTAATTTTTATGTCTTTTCTCTTAAATCAAGCCCTTATATATTAACTGAAACATTCTCCTATTTGCCCTCCTTGAATCAAGACCCTTGCTTCCTATCTATCCCACACATTTACTAGATTAATCTACCATAAACTCCACTTTCCTCATGTCATTCCCTTATTCAAACAAATTGTTATCTTCTACTATATCCAATAGTTCTTTGTCTATTCATTTTATTTATTAAAATAAAAAGTGTTATGATTCAGTAAATTTGGGATACACTGAGTTTACCTACTGTATTTCTTAGAGAAGAAGTCCCTATTCACATGTCATGGAACAGTAATATTTTACACAAAAATCAGATTGGAAAATCTTACCATAATGCAAGCAGAGAAAAACACTCACTTTAGGGAGCATTTCCTGATCACAGACAGCCTGATAAGAAATAGAATTGTATTGATTGATAACAAAAATATAAACCAGAATAAATACTCTAGAATGATGCTGTGCATTGGAGTCCATATTTTTGTTTGCAGTCTTACCAATCTTAATTCATGACTTGTCTATTGTAATTATCTAAGCAGATTTAGTCTTGATTTTCTTTATTATATCCTGTTTTTCTCTGATGCTTTAAGAATGGCTTTCAAAGCCTTATTTATATTTCTAAATTAATGGTTTGTGTAGTGAAATAGGACCTAGCAGTGAAAGAAGAAGGTAAGCACTCAAAAATGAGTCCATAAATGAATTTCAGAGTAATGTTTGCTGACAAAATTGTGTTGTGATTTTCTTTTCTCCTAGTTTTCCATCCGTAGATAACAATGCCATATGTTTGTTTTTATGGTCTTTACTTTGTCTTTTATAGGGTCTGATAAGCAATTTGAAGTCTGAAAATAAAGATCAACTTTTTGCATTTCCAGGGTGATATTAGGACTTCGTGGTTGTTTGCACAGTTCCACTTAAAGATCACAATCTCAAACATATTGATGAATAAAAATGTCTTCTCCATGTTTAAGGAGCCAAAGTAAATCTGCAAATGCTAAACTGTAGAGTCCCAGGAAAGGACATCATGTAGTTTTGGCCTTTAAGTAAAATTTTATATGAACACAAATGCATTTCTCGATTACAGGGAAATCTGCAAAACAATTACACGGAGATGTGATGATGGTAGCAGTCTGATTATTGCAGATGTAGAGAATCATCCTTTGTGCCAAGCATCCTTGGTAACCCAGTATGGTAGGCAGAATCATGCCTCCCCCGATCCCCTGCAAAATGTCTTTGTTTTAATCCCTAAAACCTATGAATCTGTTACCTTCCATGGAAAAAGGGAGGACTTTCCAATTGTGATTAAAGTTAAGGACCTTAAAATGGATCGATTATCCTGGATTAATAAATGAATATGGTCTGATCACAAGTTCTTAATGGTGGAAGAGGAAGGCAGAAGAATTGGTCAGAGACATGTGACCTGGGAATGACTCAATTACCATTCCTGGCTTTGAAGACAGAGGAAAATGGCCATGATCCAAATAACGTGGTAGCTTCTAGAACTTGGAAATGACCCTCAGTTTACAGGCAGCAAGAAGGCATGGACCTTGGTTCTACAATGACAAGGAATGGATTCTGCCAATGGTACCCATAAATAGGAAACAAATCCTTCCCTGGAGTCTCCAGAGAGGAATGCTACCTGCTGTTACCTGGTGAGATCTGTACTGGGCTCTGAACCTACAGCACTGTAAGATAATAAATTTGTGTTGTTTTAAGCTATTGTTCATGGTAATTTCATGCTGTGGTGACAGAAAAGTAATGCACCAAGTAACAAATAACATCAGGAAATCACATTAGTAGGATATAACCGGGAAAAATATATAGCATGGATTTATATAATTAGAGACTGACTTTTTGAAACCTTAGACAGTTTCATTTTACTCTTTGTAATAGAGTGGCAGTTATAGATTAGTTATAGATTAATAGTAAATATTTTAAGTTGTTAAAAAAGTGAAACTTGTTCCAAGAACTGATTTCTCCTATAATAATAGAAATACAAAACAAAATCATTAATAAGTAATAAAGTGGTGACTATTTCCTTGTACTCTCTTTTTTGAATTCTTATTCCATTGCTGGTTCAACTCTTTTGTGATTATGCAAACAGTATAATCTTATATCTGCTTAGAATAGTCTCAAAGCCAGTTGTGTGAGTTCTAGGTATTAATGGTGTTACAGTAAATGGTATTACAGTAAATATTTACACATCTATTAGTAGACATTTAACCTATCCTTTCACACCTTGAAATGAAAATTTAGCTTTATTTGACACTTTAATTATAACCAAAAGATGCAATCAATTAATTTCAACATGTCCATTTAACTTTTATTGAGTACTTACTACATGTTATGTACTGCTACAAGTATATGGAAGACAAAGTTCAACCCTGGGAGACGTTGATTGAGTTCATTGAGGAGTCCTGGTAGTCGACAAGTATGAGGAGGTTTCTTTATGATCCAGAGGACTAGCTAGGGTAAACAATGCCAGTGGGTTAGACAATACTTTCCCACTGTATAGTGATATCCTTTGATTTATATGGCACTAGAAACTTTTTGAGGAAATTCTTGAATTCTGATGTCACAACCCCTGTCACCTTAGTTGAATTGGGAAGAAAAGCTGAATTGTGGAGGTCTGATTGAAAATCCTTAGTTTAAAAATCCCTTCACAGGGAAATGTTGCCTAACCAGAAATTCCAGAGTCACCAATAGGGTCTGGGAGGTAGAGGGGAAGAACATGTGGCCCTTAGGAGACCCATGATAACCCAAGCTCCCACTGGGTAGTGTAGTGTTTGGGACTATAAGAGTCAGAACCGGACTACCTGGCTTCAAATCCCAGTTCTGCCACTTAATAGCCTGGTATTCTTGGGTAAGTTACTTCTGTGTATTTTACTTTCATCAGTTGCAAAGTGAAGATAATTATATCTATATTAGAGAGCTTTTGTAAAAATGAAATGCATCAATACACGTAGAGCACTTATAATAAAAGTTTCAGACACGTATTTAAGACAATCAGTGTAGCTCTCATTTATGCCCTGGGATGAAGGACTGTGGGGATTTCCTAAATGAGCAGAACCCAAAGAAAGAGAAGCCACTCTTCTATTTTCAGGTAAGAGAGAAGCTCTGGAGGCCAAGTGAGTCATAGAGGATTCATTCAGTGGCTTGGAGAAAAAAAGTAGAAGGGAGAGTAGGACTCCGTCTGGAATGCAGTGATGGTGCAGACACTGGCCTAGAGAAAGGGAGCAGCAGCTGAGAAAAGAGGTTATGGAGAAACAGTAAGTCAAATCACTCACAAGTGGCTCAGGGCATAGGGGTGGAACTGGCAGCACATTGGATGACCCTGGGGCTGTGACAGGCAGTGGTCCAAGCAGAGCAGACAGGGCATGGCCTGGGGCAGAGTGACCCAAGACTGCTACCAGAAAGGAGTCTAGTACAGGACTGTCTGGGCAGGTTTACAGCTCATATATGGTGATTCTGCCTCTTGAGGGAGCACCTGCAGGAAATTCTAGACAGAGGAGAAGATCTATAAAGGGGACAGGTCAGAGGTTCTATGTTAGGAAGATAAGAAATGGCTTTCAAACCAATAGGTTTTCTGCCTTTTAAAATGCCTTAAGTGATCAAATTCTTACAATTTGGTGAGAATTAGGCAACCTTCAGGTTGCACGAATTGCATATTACGTGATGTGATAGATCTTCTAACAGGAGGATCAAGTGTAAGCCCAGAGGAGGGAGCAGATTTGGCCTGAATATACTGGAAAGGTTGAAGTACTGAAATGGAAAGATGATTTAAAGAAGTTAAAATAAAATGCACGAAGGCTATGGATAAGAAGGAAATTTAGTTAATCTTCTTTTCTTCTTCTTCTTCTTTTTGCATTCTTCTTATGTTAGTGCTTCAGCTCATAATTGTATATACCTCCATTTTGGGTGCTGTATAAAGGAATAATATTGTATTGACTTTTGACCCCTCATTTCTTTTTTTCTGAACAGATTCTGCAAATAGCTTCTGTGAATCATCTACATTTACTGTGCATAGTTTGTAAACCTTACCCTTTAATGAGCGATGAGGAGATGGTATGCTCATTGAAAACCCATCTATTCCTTCTTCAGAGAGCAACTTTCTAAATGGTGGTGGCACCGATGAAGAAAACATCACAAAACTCCATGAAGGTTATGCGAATGTATGTGCAGGGACTTTGATGCAGCAAACTGTGAACATAATGGTCAAAGGGAACGTGTGGAAATGCATGCGTGTGTGTGTTTGTGTGTGTGTGTGTGTTTGTGTGTTGCTTTACAGTTGGCGTCTACTTGCAGTCTTAATACTTTTCATATTTAGTGTCTCCTTATAAAAGCTACATTTCAGAATTCAGTAGTTAATAGCAGAGACATAAAATACAATATTGAAGTCAGATTCAATAAAATTCACTTCACATTTTGCTACAATAATCGATCATAGCCTCTGAATTGGAAAGAACTCAGCTGTCAGATACTTCAATGTTTCTCCCATTGCACAAAAGCTTTCTATATCCTCCCTGAGAGATTGCATCTGGAATCTGTTTGCCATTCCAATCTCATTGATGCTCCTTTAGTATTCTTCCCTAGTTTCTGGTTTTCTTCCAGGCTCCAAAACAATGTAGACCAGGAGTTATCTGCTTTCTCATTTCTTCTCACTCCTTCTCCCTTTTGGCTCCCTTCTTCCCCCTTTCTTCATTACCCTCCTTTACTCTAGTCCTCTCAAAAAATTGTAAGTAGGACTTTTAATACACAAGTCTGTTCTTGAATGTTTAGCCGTTGATCTAACTACAGTTAGATATTATACTAAAACCATGCCTGGCCATGACTTAGCTCCTGGGTCCTCTGTTACGGTGTATGGTACTACCCTTTGCTGGGTTGGAACCCCAGGTTTTTCTACTTCTTTCCTTTCCCTCTCTATACTAAGTTAGGAGAGAGGAAGACGTGAATGGGGAACTTGAAGAATTTGGTCTTGGTTTTAGCCTCGCTAATTAGCAGTTCCTGTAACCGTCGGACAATTCACAAGATTGCTTTAAGCTTCGATTTATCTAACAAATGAGACGAGTGGAATCAGTAATTTCTGAAGTCTTTTCCCTCTCTGACATTCTGTTTCTGTGTATGATTTCATCTACAATCAAGTCTATTGCAATGGATTTTTTGTTGTTTCTCTCTCCTATTCTCTTTCTCCCTTCGTCTCTAAGGATCCCATCCCCATTTTCTAGACTTTCATGTCTTCAGTGGATTTTCCTCGGTTAGCCATTTCTTCAATGTATCTTTCCAAAACATTGTCTGGGTATTTGCCAAAGTCATTTTCCTCAAATATAATGACAATGATATCCTTTTTTGTTCCTGCAATGACTCACTACGTCCTAAAGTTAAAACACTAACCACAAGGTCTGACTAGAAACTACAGTTTCATTTCCCTCTGTCTCTCTTACCCACATTCATCTGCAGTTCTAGAGGTCACTTGAACTACTAGCTTTTCCCAAACGTTTCTTTTATTTCCTAAGCCGTGCTCCTCAGCTCAGTCTGTTTCCTCTGCTTGGAATTTTTCTTTCCCTTTCTGTATGTCCATGTCCTGCCCATTGCTTAAATTCAAAAGAAAAGACTTCCATGAAGACTTCTACATAATTGAGCAAGAATGCTAACTACTGGGTGCCTGGGTGGCTCAGTGGATTAAAGCCTCTGCCTTCAGCTCAGGTCATGGTCCCAGGGTCCTGGGATCAATCCCTACATCGGGCTCTCTGCTCAGTGGGGAGCCTGCTTCCCCCGCTCCCCAGCCCCACCCGCCTCTCTGCCTACTTGTGATCTCTGTCTGTCAAATAAATAAATAAAATATTAAAAAAAAAGAATGCTAAATACTATAACTTCAAATCTTACTAGCTTAATGTTAACACCAGTATTCCATTGGCCGGAAGTTAAATGATAGAAAGGCTAAGAAATGCAGTTTCAGTGTGTGTCCAGAAGGGAAAGAGAGTTTTTTTGAACACATAGGTCTTTGAACTTTCTTTGTTCCCTTCCCCGAAAAAGCTAGAAATAATTTCTCCTTTTAGAAAACACTCAAATCTATTCATGCAACAAAATTTATATAATTTTATTTTACGCTTATCGCTGATAGTCAATATTTCCAGGTAGTCATACAATTTGACTGTATTTTCAAATGAATTCTCATGGACTTGAATATAATACTTTTATATATTTTAAAATTTCCTACATATCTGGTTTTACACTTCTCTTTTCATTGTGAAATTTGTTAATGCTCTTCATCTTATTTTCTTTACTATTTTTGTCAGGTGTTTATTTTATGTTTATCTTTTCCAAAGACTAACATCTTTGACTTGTTTTTATATTTTGTCTCTCATTTTTCTGTGCCACTGCTCTTACCCTCTGTTCCAATTATTCCTTATGTATTGAAAGTTCTTTTTTCTCTGTATTTCCAACTTACTATTATTTATTTAAGTTAAATACAATAATTTCAGTTTAATGATTGCCTCTGACTTGAGTGTTGGTCCATCCACTACCATTCTACAATGGGATCTTCACTCTGCCACTTGTTACATATTTTACTTTGGAAAAATGAGTTACTATTCCAAGCTTCAGTTTCTGCAAATGCAAACACAAACACAATATGACTTTTCTAAGAGGCTTGGGGTGAGAATCAAATGAGCTAATGCATGGGATGCACTTAGCTGAGTTCATATCACATTTAAATACATAATAAATGTTAGCTTTTTTGGTTTTACAGTTTTTGGTGTTTTCCCTTCTACAGTGCTAATTTGGGCTTCCTCTTTGACTCAATGTTTATTTAGGAGTGAGTTTTAAACTTTTTATATTGTTGGAGCTCTTTGTTTAAACTTTGTTTAATAATTGACAATATTTTCATTGTGTTTTGAAAGTGTATTTTAAGCAATTTCAGCTTTGGAGAATTGATTTCTATTCTCTTCATGTCCTAGGCTACTGTTACTTTTTAAATGAGCCTCTGTTTATTTTCTGTCTTGAAGATGTGAATTTTAATATATATCAAATTCTTTATGTCCTTACTCATTTTTATTGAATTAGTTTGGCAGGAATTGATGTGAGGTATTGCGGTCTCCTGCTATAATTATGGTTTTGCTAAAAATTATTTGTATGAGTTTCTGTCCTTTACATTTTGATTCTTTGTCACTTGGTACAAATGTTGGATAATGAGTACAACTACATTTAGATCAATTATTTTATAAGAATATAATTCTCTTTGCATTTTTAATAGTTCTTACCTTGAATTCTACTTTGGCCAATATGAATATTGCCACTTCTGTTGTCTTTTTGTTTGCATTTTACAGATATATCTTAGCCTATCCTTTATTTATAACCTTTCCAAGTCATTTTGTTTTAAGTTTGTCTCTTGTAAACAGCATATTGTTGAATGTTGTTTTCTACTCCAATCTGAGAGTCTTTGCCTTTTAATTGGGGAGTTCAACACGTTTACGTACATTGTCATAACTGATACGTTTGGTCTTACTTCTGTCATCTTGTTTTATGGGTTCTATTTGCTGTGCTTCCTTGCCAGTTTCTATGTTTCCTCCCTTGATATTTGGACCATATTTTGTTTGCTTTTGTCTTTTGGAGAGATTTAAAAGAGAGAACTTCTGTTTCAAATTCTACCAATTATATCTTTAAGTTTATCTTATATACATTTAAACCAATATTTCCCTAATTCTGATACTGACAAAATAACGCCTTTGGTCCCATCTCCACATACCAGGTTTTTGCTTTTTTTACCGCCCTATGCCAACTCCTAGTTTATGACATAAACTCTTCTCTGTTGTTTCCAGTAAAACTTTTTAATGGGAAGTTGAAAAAGCGTCTATCAACTTCTTAGCATGTCATTATCCTTTTATTTTTTCTGAGCATCACTTTGCAACAACAGAGGAAATTAAGATAGATGGTGGGTCAAAGCTATGCTTAGTCAAGCTAAGAGTCAATTAGGTGAAATCTAGCTCTGCCACTCTGGCTTCAGTTCCCAGGCACATAAACCCTTTCCCCACCATTGTTTCTCTGACCAAACATGGCCTTCTCTGCTCTTTCAAGTTTCCCTTAAATATCATCTTCTCAGAAAGTTGCTGTTTAACAACAACAAAAAAGTATATCTCAACACTATCATTTTCTTTTGTAGCCCTCTATTTTCCTTCATTTTATCTATCATCATGCAATCCCATATTAACTTTTTATTTGCTTGTTTTATCTGTGAACTTGATTGGACCATAAATTCCATAAAGACAAAAATCAAGTCAATTTTATTTACTACAGTATATCTTAATCCTAGCAGAGTGCCTAGTAATATAGTTGGAGTTTAGGAGATATTTATTGAGTAAATGAATGCGTTGAGGGCCAAGTCTGCCAGTGTGAGGCATACCCTATTATATTTTCCACAACAAAGTCTCTGCATAAGCCAAGTAACACAAGCTCTTGCTCCCACCTAATACATTCTTTAAACATCCTGAGCTATGCAATTCTTCCCTCCAAGTATTTCTTGGAAACCAAGTAGTTCACAAACGCATGTCGAAATGGGGCTTATCAACTTTTCTGCTGTGTATGCCATCGATTCTTGCCAGGTGTATACTGCATCTCTTTTACTCCATGGCCGCCGTGGATCTGCCATCTCCTGGAGATATCCCTAGGGTACCAACACATTCATTAAACACTGAGGTCTCTTTCACTACTGTGCTAGATGTTGACCTTGTAATGCCAGAGTCCTCATTTTGCACAACTCTATATGTTCTTCACTGCAGTGAGAAGAATGTGCAGGTCTTGTACTCCATGGCAAACTTTGTCATGGGCCCAGCAGTAACACCATAGTATCTCCAAATGCCTCAGGTCCTTTATGAAAAATTTCCCATCTTTGCTTAGAAGATTAGTTCGGGTGCCCTTCAGTGAGGATGAGTGTGGAATAGATGCAATTTTGATCTCTCCACTCATCATTTCTACCTATCTATGGACTAAGTGTAGCAAAATATTCTCCTTTAGTTATAGGAAGATACTTTAGAATCAGTCTTCCTAACTTGCTTATCAATTTTGCTTAGGGATGAAGGTAAGACTTATGATCTTTATTATAGACATAAGAAATAAGGATCAGTGAATTATCACAGTTAGATATTTATGCAAGTTATCCTAGATTTTCTTTGAAAACATTCTTCTATCCTCACTTTAGAAATTACTTCATTCTTAGATTTATCAAAAAGAGAAACAAAAACTTTGTGATATGTGACAGTGGATGAGTACCTAATGAAGAAAATTAACTAATGGGCAACAAACTAAAGCCACCAAATCTTTTCATATAGACCACTGTGTGAAATTGAGTCTTTGGCCTCTTAGGATTCTACCTCGAAACCTACAATGTACCAGCTAGAGGTAGGTTTCTAACCCTCATTAGTCCAGAGGCTCAGAAAACTATAGCCAAACTTGGATGGTGGTAAAAAGAACTAAAGATGTCTACTGAATTGATTCTATTCTCTGTTTCCACACTTCCTCAGTAAGGACACTTTTCTTTCCTTACACTAGACAATTTATGATGGAAATTTGCACTTCTGTAGTAGGATCTGTGGAAAGGAGGTCCTAGACCTATTTCTTTCTTTCTTTTTTTTTTGTTTTATTTATTTTTTTTTATTTATTTATAAAATTTTTCTTTTCCTTTTTTTTTAAATTTTCAGCATAACAGTATTCATTATTTTTGCACCACACCCAGTGCTCCATGTAATCTGTGCCCTCTATAATACCCACCACCTGGTACCCCGACCTCCCACCCCCCGCCCCTTCAAAACTTATTTCTACCTTTACTCCAGCAACCAGGCAAGTGGCAGTTCTCCTATCTGTGCTAAATAATCACAGAAGTAGCTCCCATTTACACATAGGGTAATCCTTTCTTAATGGCAAAACAATCTCCTCCAGCAAAGTTCTAGCAAATGTATCGCAGAAGCCAGGATTTCCCTTCAGAGCATGGAGGGTTTTGTAGGAATAAAGGGCAATTTTAGCATCTTTCTCTCAAAAAAGAAATTCCTTTTCTGTTTTTCGTGTATAATGATAACGAGCAATTATAAAGTGCTTTACTTGCTTTACTGAAGAATAAGGCAAATGAGGTAATCAGTAGTAGAGATAGGAGATGAGAAAAAGACATTTAGGTAGCTTTTCTGGAAGAATGGACCAGTTGAAGCACAAATAGGTTATGTCATTGTAAGTAGCTAGATACTAGCCATAATAAAGAGAATTACAGAGAACTAATTAGGAAAATCTCCCTGAAATAAGATAATGTAGACCTGGAACTGTAGAGAACATCTAGTCAAACTTCTTTCATGTTTCAGATGAAAAAACAGAGTTTCAGAAAGTAGAACTGTCTGTAACTGTATGTTATATAATTAGCTATTAGCAGAACCAATACCAGAATGAAGGTACCATGACTCTTCGTGGAGTCTTTTTCTTCCTGAAACCCAGGAAAACCAGTATCATTCATTAACTATATGTCTGTCCAAGCAATTATGATATTATATTTAAGTTGTTTACTATTGAGCTTCCACCTTTCCAATTAAGCTGTTTGTTCCTAGATGAACTTAAAAAATATCTTTGTTATCTCTTGGGGATAGCACAGTGTCTGATATGTATGAAACACTCAATAAATGTTTATTATTTGTGGCAGTGAATATGTGAGCAAAGTTAATTCTATGCATTTGAACTTATTTTTTTTTCTTCCAACTTCCAAAATTTTCTGACCTGCAGTTTTATTCCTCTTGTAATGGAAAATAAGTAAAAAGTAATAATAAATGCAGCCAAGCCTGGATTGTACAAAGGTAGGTTTATGTGATGTTTCTTTATGTCATTGGCTCCCCTCATATCTCCTCAGGTATTTGGGACTCATCCACTCAATCAGGAAAGGGAAATCTCACTGATACATAATTAAGCTTGTCATTTAAAAAAAAATTTTTAAAGATCTTATTTATTTATTTGACAGATCACAAGTAGGCAGAGAGGCAGGCAGGGAGAGAGAGAGAGAATGAAGCAGGTTCCCTGCTGAGCAGAGATCCCGATGTGGGGCTCAGTCCCAGGACCCTGGGATCATGATCTGAGTTGAAGACAGAAGCTTTAATCCACTGAGCCACCCAGGTGCCCCAAAGCTTGCCATTTTAATCTTTTAGTAACCTCACACAATTGCTTTCATCTCATTTTGAAGGTAATGATGGTTCATTTAACAGCCTAAAAGTATGGGATCTAAGTTCTAGGATAACCTAAGGAAACACAGTTGTTAATTCCCTTCAGAAAGGTGCTAATTCAGATCACCATCTTTTATTTTTCCCAAATTAACGAGATTGAAACTACGGTAAAGGGTAAATGTTTTCTTCCATTTGGAGCAAGATAAAATCCAAGACCTTCTGAAGGAGGACTATGTTGCCCAATAGCCTGGAATATGCCGTGGAGAAGCATATCATTATTTGGAATGAGTGGTGCCTAATATGGGTTGAGGTTTAGTAAAGAATATTCTGTGGCTTTCAGAAGACCTTGACGTTTAGTGGATTTGGCCTCTCTCCTTTCATTATAACCTACCACGGCTTGCATGAATTTGGTAAGAGAAGCTTTATATTATGGCATGTGTTTTTACTTCAGTGTCTGTCCTTTCCTATCTTCTGGGGTGTGCAAATAAGAGGTACTAGTACAAGCTGTTTTTCCTTGGAAACTTTTATAATTGTTCACAAAGGTGAAAAGATTGAATTCAGACATTGACCAACGCTGTATGTGTGTGTGTGTGTGTGTGTGTATGTGTACGCACACATGCATAGATATATAGAGATATGTATATCATTCTATCTATATCTATATACACTATGTGGCATCTATAAGATATTGAACAGACAAAGATGATTTTAACCCAAGCTATTGTTGGGTAGGAAAATTTTTCCTCTGTTCTTCAAGGATTTTCTAGTTGGTCTAAGAACTAAATTGATATGAGACTGATTAACCAAAGAAAATCAAATTTAATTTTGTATATAAGGGAAATCTACACAGACAGGAGATTCCAAAGAAGCTGAGAAACATGAAATTTATGTGTCATATTGAACCGTGGAGAAGAAGTAATGGTCTGGAACTTCAAAGGGAAGGAATGCAATTCATAGAACGATGAAAAAGAGTAAATGTTTGGTAAACAAATTTCTGCTAGGCCATACAAAGTAATGGGACATAGAAGGGAATTTGGTCAAACAGGCCTTGCTAGGTTCCTCCCTGTCTACCATACCTAGTTCATATTATTAAGCAGTTATCTACGATGATAGCACTCTTTCTGGAGCAGCTCTTCTATCTAAATTCTTTTAGGCAATTGTGGGGTGGAGGATGTCAAGATTTCTTCCTGAGTCTTTTGGACCTCAGTTATTTTCGGCTCTAAATAATCTGCATTCCAAAGAGGCACAGTTTGGGGCAGCTTGACCTTGGCCACTGTACTATAAAGTTTTGTGCCTTGTTAGCATCTTTATCATTTTAGAGAAATAGTAAGATTTCATCTTTGCAATGTTAACTTCATTAGGGTTAGATAGGAAAATTTTTCTTTCCATAGGGACCTACTGTAAATAAGGCACTTCCTTAAGAAAAAATTCTTTGCATTGTCCATAAAAAAATAATAAAGTCCTATGATCCTGTAGGAAGCCAACTTGAGCCCATATTTTTCATAGTATGTACATTATGTAGTTAAGTGATTCCTGTAATATTCTATGCCACATTGCTTTAAGGGTAAAAGAAGGTGCAGGTATCGTGGGGTCATAAACTTGGGCAATTTGCATACCTCTTTAAGAATAATGGTGCAAATTTAAAGATATGAAATGCCTGTGGCTACTCTAATGCCCTGCTCACAATTAATGTAACATATGGCAAGAGAGAATTCAAAACTGAAGAAGGCAGCAGTCTTAGTGAATTGGAATTAGAAATATTTCACAAACACAAAAGATACATCCTCCTAGAAACCTTCCCAAGGACTTGCAGGGAGCCCACGAAAGTGAAGGATCCTCAAGCTACATTAGCTTAAGACACCGAAAGCACTTCTAACTCACAATCTTTCTCTCCCTCACAAATTATTCGTGAGGCCATATTATGTACAAAGGGAGAAAAAAATGCAAATATAAGATCCTTTTCTGCCTTGACAGAGCTTGAATGGTTACAAAAACTATAAGTCCTGTAAGTCCCTTGAGGATTTGGGTTTCTTTCATCTTCTATAGTCTATAGGACTAGGTTTGGGTACCCAACATCTGTTTGATGATTACAAGGCAGAGTATAATAATAAATGTCAGAGAAGTTTTGTATATACATATATTTCATATATTTGTAAAATTTATAAAAGTCCTTATCTTCTTACCATATATATGTGTGTATATATATGTATTATATAGTCAGAATATATATATATCTTCTATATGCTATGTATAGCATAAATTATAATCCATATACATAGTAAGAAGTTATATAATGAGTAAGATCTGCTTACCATATATGCATACATTATGTATATCTTCAAGACACTATATATAAGTAATACAGACTATGTACAAACTATATGCTTATAGGTAGTAAGATGATAAAGACTTTTATATTTTACTTTTTAAATTTTATTTTGTAAATATTACAAATATATAAAAATAAAAATCTTTATCCTTTCCTATATGTATATACATATGTATATATATATGTGTATATTTATACAAGAAGAAAATGCATAGTGTAAAGAAGATAAAGACTGCAAGGTGGGGGGGCCTTGGTGGCTCAGTTGTTTGAGTTGTCCCACTCTTGATTTTGGCTCGGGTCATGATCTCATGGGTCCTGGGATCCAGCCCCACATCAGCTGCATTCTCAGGGTACTGTCTGCCCCGTTTCTCTCCCTCTGTACCCCTCCCCCCAATGTGTGCTCTCTCTCTCTCTCTCAAATAAATAAGTGAACC